>NC_143259.1:103388385-105807551 GCF_984573655.1 Nuphar pumila
ACCTCCCAAATCGCTAAGATGTATTGCAGCATAGATCCTAGGGTTGCATGTGGTGGCTACAATAAGTGGTATCAAAATAGGGTATGGCCAAAGCGTATCACAACCACAAATATGGTGGTTGACGTGTTGTTAAAAATGTGCACGAACCTAACCACAATTATGAACTGAATGCACACGACACACTATAGGCCAAATTTAAAGATGTGTTTGGAGTTGAAAGCACTTGTTATAATATTCTTGTGATGTACAAAAAACCGTGATGCAATAGGAGCTTGCATTTCCAATGAACAGTGTGTATGTGGCATGCGTCAGTCCTTAGAACACTTGTAGTAAAAATTATGAGAAGAAATCCCTTGAATGGATTTTGAATCACAATTGTGTATTTTCGAATGGTATACATCCGAATGGAAGTGAGTGATCACAAATCTCTATACTCCTTCCTATGGTGTAGTGCCCTTGCAGGAATCGACCAATGCAACAATTGAGTATATATGCATGAGCAACGCATACTCAACATAGTGTGTATCCATAGTACCTTCACACATAGCTCCACTGCAGGCCACCTATGGCAGTGGCCTTTGGAAGCCCTTATCCCTACATCACTGTGTTCGAGAGTCAACTATTCCACCAACACAACAGCTATTGGAGGTGATTCCTTTCTTGACATCGTTGTCACCAATGCCCCAATAGTGCACCATGGACTAGGTGTAGCCCCAGTCAGGCTGACATCTCAACCAACCCACATCACATGACTGCCACATCGAGGACAACAACAAATTAAGATTATTATAGTACCATGCTTGCGGAGCAGGATGCCCTTGTGCCTAGTGAGGAAGCACCATTGTGTATAGGAGAGGAGTCGAACTCTCCACCGATCTAGTCCATCCTTGAATATGGGAAGGATATGACCCTGTGCATAATAGGGAACTACATGAGCCCTATAAAGGGTTGTATAGATTTTGAGGTATAGATCAAACCTCTCATTTTTTGTGCTCATTAGTAACCTAGTAAGACAAGTAGGAACAAGATACAACTCTCATCTACTGTTGACAACACAGTGCAGTTGGTAAACAACATAACCGAACATGTGGAAAAGTTCTCACCTGAGGTGACAAACCAGCATGGTCACTATAAAAGATGTGACTATTGTCAATTGACTGCAGTCATTCTCATGCAATCATGACATCTCGACAGTTCCCTGAAAGTGCAACCCTATCGTCATTATGAACTTAGTAGCATGCTCCTCAGAGACCATGTCCCCATACTCAACAAGACTTGCTTTGGATTGAGAGTTCAGTAATGGGTAAAAAGTTGTGATTAAGCAACCGCAAAATCGTCTCAATGCATAGGGTCTATCAAAACATTATGTTTGATCTCAAAGGCACAACAATTCAAATGTTCATACTCTCCAATTTGGGTGCGAAGTGGTGCAAAGCGTGGTGGTTTGTTACGACCTAAAATTTAGAAGAGGATCCAGATCCAGTACTCAAGATTCACATGCCACCTCCAAAGACCCATGGGGTCGATCAACAGTGTGTGGGTCCTAAGGTAGCAACATGACAGTTGAGGTGGCTTCTCTAATTAAAGAAAGACTAATTGTTCAAAGTCTCAGTTAGATAGAGAAAAAGTCGAACATATGTCGTTACTATGAAGCAAGAAAATTAGCAGAGGGGGCCACACATGAGGGGGCATGAATCCAGAGAGTCCCATAGGACTCCCCCCCTTCTAGAAGATGACTAGATAGCTTCAATTAAGAGTCCTTAATTAATTTTTTAATTAATTAGCATGGAGTCCTTATGTAGGTAAGAGTCCTAGCATATATGGGTTTTCTAATTAGATGAAGTATTGAGTAATTAGGACTCAACCTCAACTCTCTCTATATGAGGTATGGGGTAGCTCATTTGCATTATGAAATAATATTGAAAGTTCTTATACCTCTCTCTCCAACCATCCCCCTCCTTTTCTCTTTCTAATTGTCTCCCTCTCTTTCTCTCTCTAACATCTATCTCTCTCCTCTTTTATCTCTCACCTCTATCGTGACCCCATGGTCTTCTCTAAACCCCTCTACATATCAAATCCATGAGGGTTGGACGACCAACCCTTTTTTGGAGCTCGAGCTCCTCTAATAGTCGCACCATGCATTTTGCTCTTTCGGCGAGCTGCATGATGTTTCTGTATTGCAGATCATGTGTCTGAGTTTCAGAATATGGGAAAATCTATCTCAGCCCGTTACAGACCTCCAAGGTACCTCCTCAACCCCTCTTTAGCCTTAGATTAACTTTTGTTGTCTTCTTAGAATCCAAAATCCAAAACCGCAGCCTATCGAAACCCCTGACTGTCAGCTGTATTTTAGATCATATCTGAGACCCTCACAGACGTTCATAAGTGTCTCTAAAACCCCTAGATCAAAGCCTTTTAGTTCTGGACTGAAACTACACCTGAAATGCTTACCAGATCCAAACTGCTCTTACTCGATTTAGTTGTTGTATAGTGTTTTTTCTGTGCCTCCCAAACCATTAAGATGTAACATAACATAAATCCTGGGGTTGCGGGTAGCGGCCACAACAAACATATGCAAAGATCCTCATATATATGTGGATTTCACATAATTATGAGAAAATCCACATATATAAGAGAAACTTTACATATATTTAAGAGAAAACTCATGTTAAAAAGAAATCTATATATTTAAAGTGAAAATTTACATGTTTAGAAGAAAATCCGCATATATAGGAAGAACTTCCCATATATTTAGGAGAAAATCTGCATATATATGAGAAAAATTACATGTTTAGGGTAAAATCTGCATATATATGAGGAACTTTGTATATATTTAAGAAGAAATTTGCATATATATGAGAAAATTTGCATGTTTAGGAGAAAATCTACATATATATGAGGAAAATCACATATTCGCATATTTTATGAGGAAATTCGCATGTTTAAAAGAAAATATGCATATATAGAAGAAACTTCACATATATTTAGAAGAAAATCTGCATATTTTGAAGAAACTTTGCACACTACAAGAAAAATGCGTATTAGTGACATACGCTATCCGTCGCTAAATACGTTAGTGATGGATTTTATGATGGATTAGCGACGGATAGCATCTGTCGCATAACCCTAGTCGCTAAACTGTGGCAGAATTTATCTGTCACCAATCCATCGCTAAGTAGCGATGGATTAGCAACGGATCATGTCCGTCGCTAAATAGAGACTGATTTGGTTGTACAACAAAATTTAATCTGTCGCTACTATTTAATGAGGGATACGTATCCGTCGCTAATGTTTGTCGCCAATTCGACGACGACCATTAGCGACAGCTTAAATTCTGTCTCAAATCGACGACTGCTTCAAATTGGCGACGGATATTATCCGTCGCTAATTTTTAATAAAAAATAAATTTTTTTTTTGAAATATTTTGAAACTCGAGAAAAATTTCTCGTTATACAATTCATATAACCTGCTTATAAAAAAAAATACACATAAAAAATATATATACAGGTGAAACAAATTTAATACAAGTTCTAAGTTAAGCAAACTTTAACAACCAAATACAGTCCTTGACAAGTTATAATTAGTTGCAAGTACGTCAAATAAATTAAACAAACGAATCTAATCCTCGCCAAGATTTTGGGCATTATCCTCTTCATTTTCTCGATCTGCCCCTCCCTCCATGCCTCCATCAGCTCCTCTACGTTGATCATCTCCAGCATTCTACAAGAGAACCAAAATGTTAGCATTTATAAACAAAATATAATGAAATAAATTATATGCAATGCACCTAATCTAATGAAACAAAGTAAATTGCTAAATGACACATAAACTAGCAATAAATTGAAGGACATTAACAGAATTCAAATGTATTCTAAGACTGAAAAAAAAATTATAGTGATTCAATCATGCAAATGTATGTTCTAAGGTTGTCAAAAAATGTCACAGTGATTCACGCATGCGTATATGGTTTATAAGGTTGTCAAATAAATGTGTTATGTATCACAATCATGCATATATGTGTTACAAGACAGTCAAAAAACTTATATAGTGATGAAATCATGCTTATATGTGTTCTAATGTTGTCAAAAAACTTTCATAGTGATTCAATCATGCTCATATGTGTTTTAAAGCAGTCAAAAAACTTGCATATTGATTCAATCATGGATAAATATATTCTAAGAAAAAATTTATAGTAATTCAATCATGCATATGTGTGTTCTAAGGCAATAAAACAATTTCATAGTGATGAAAGCATGCTTGTATGTGTTCTAAGGTTGTCAAAAAACTTTTATAGTGATTCAATCATGCATATATGTGTTCTAAGGTTGTTAAAAAACTTGCATATTGATTCAATCATGCATATATGTGTTCTAAGGTTGTCAAAAAACTTTCATATTAATTTAATCATGCATATATGTGTTATAAGGCAGTAAAAAAACTTTCATAGTGATTCAATCATGCTCATATGTGTTCTAAGGCAGTCAAAAAACTTTATATGTGATTCAATCATGCGTATCATGTTCTAAACAACAAACAACAACAACAACTACGCCTTCATCCCAAAACAATTGGGGTCAGCGATATGAACCAAAAAGAAATTCATTTTGGGTCTTCCACATGAATCCTTTTCCTCCAATCATTTCTATCCAGTGCCATGTCCTCGGTGAGGTTCAAAGCATTCATATCCTTTCCTATCATCTCCATCCAAGTCTTCCTAGGCCTACCCCGACCTCTTTTAACTAATATGTTTTCCCATTTCTCCAACCTTCTAACTAGAGCATCATTAGGCCTTCGCCGAATATGTCCAAACCACCGTAAACGATTCTCTCGCATCTTATTTTCAATGGGTGTAACACCTACCTTCTTACGTATCTCCTTGTTCCGAATCTTATCTTTTATTGTATTTCCACACATCCATCTAAGCATCCGCATCTCAGCTACACTCATTTTTTGAATATGATGTCTCTTGGCAGCCCAACATTCCGTACCATATAGTAAAGCGGGTCTAATAGTCGTCCTATAAAACTTTCCCTTCAACCGCAATGGCATTCTACGATCGCACAACACTCCAGTTGCACTTTTCCATTTCATCCACCCCACCTTTATCCTATGATTTACATCTCCATCAATTTCTCCATACTTTTGAATGATGGAACCCAAATATTTGAAATAATCATTCACCGGTATTTCTTGCTCACCAAGCTTCACTACACTCCCATCACTACTTCGTTGCTTACTAAACCGACATTCCATATATTCAATCTTACTCTTACTCAACTTAAAACCTCTAGCTTCCAATGTCTGTCTCCATAATTCTAACTTAGCATTAACCCCAGCTCTAGACTCATCAATCAAAACAATATCATCAGCAAACAACATACACCACGGTACATTCTCTTGAATTGATCTCGTAAGCTCATCCATCACTATCGCAAATAGGAAAGGGCTTAAAGCAGATCCTTGATGTAACCCAACCGTTATCGGAAAATTGGTTGTCACTCCTCCACAAGTGCGGACATTGGTTACTACTCCTTCATACATATCTTTAATTATACTAATGTACTTGAGAGAAACACCTTTCTTCATCATTGTCCACCAGAGAACGTCCCTAGGTACTCTATCGTATGCCTTCTCTAAATCAATAAAAACCATATGCAAATCTTTGTTGCTCTCTCTATATCTTTCAATAAGTTGTCTAAGAAGATGTATAGCTTCCATAGTTGATCTTCCAGGCATAAAACCAAATTGATTCTCCGATATCATTACAACCTTCCTCAACCTAGACTCAATCACCCTCTCCCAAAGTTTCATAGTATGACTCATGAGTTTTATACCACGATAGTTTATGCAATCTTGTATATCACCCTTATTCTTATATAGAGGCACCAAAGTACTCTTCCTCCACTCATTAGGCATCTGATTTGTTCGCCAAATCAAGTTAAAAAGATTTGTCAATCATTCTAAACCTTTCTCTCCCAAGCATTTCCAAGCCTCGATAGGTATACCATCTGGGCCAACTGCCCTTCTAGATTTCATTTTCTTCAAAGCCTCTGCAATTTCTTTCTTTTGAATCTTGCGCATGAAGTCACGATTTATCTCATGAAAAGGAATGGAGAAGTCTCCAAGATCTTGAGCATGACTATCATTAAATAGCTTATCAAAATAATCTTTCCATCTCTCCTTAATCTCCTCATCTTTGACTAAAACCCTTTGCGTTTCATCTTTGATACATCTAACCATACCCAAATCCTTCGATTTCCTATCTCTCATCTTTGCAAGCCTATAAATATCCTTCTCGCCTTCTTTGGTATCCAACTTGTCATAAGCCTCCTTATATACCTTAGCCCTCGCGTTTCGAACAACTTTTTTAGCTTCCTTCTTTGCTAACATATACTTCTCCAAATTCTCATTATCACGACTCTTACTTAGATTTCTATAACACTCTCTTTTAACCTTAATAGCTAATTTAACATCCTCGTTCCACCATGATGTATCCTTACCTAGTGGTGCACCGCCTTTAGACTCACCCAATACCTCAGCCACTTTTCTCATGACCCCCGCTATCTTATTCCACATTGATTCTGAATCCTCCTCGAGACACCAATCAGCTTCCTTAACTGCCTGCTCTACAAACATTCCTTGTTTAGCTCCTTTCAGTGCCCACCACTTAATTCTAGGATCTATCCTATGTCTATCCCTTTTGCGGCATTGTCTAATTCTAAGATCTAAAATTAAGACTCTATGTTGTGTAGCTACACTTTCTCTCGGTATAACCTTGCAATCGATGCAACAACCCCTATCTCTCTTTCTAAGAAGGAAAAAATCTATCTGACTCGTATTAACCCCACTTTTAAATGTTACTAGGTGAGACTCCCTCTTCCTAAACCAAGTGTTTGCTAAGATCATATCATAGGACAAACAAAAATCTAAAATCCTTTCTCCACTTTCATTTCTTTCTCCTATACCATAGCCTCCATGGATACTCTCAAATCCATCCCTACTAATGCCTACATGTCCATTAAGGTCACCGCCGATGAAAAGCTTTTCTCCATAAGATATCCCTTGTACTACTCCATCTAAATCTTCCCAAAAATTGATGCTTAATGGAATCATCTAAACCTACTTGAGGTGCATAAACACTAATAATATTAATAATATCCGTACCTAATACTAATTTAATA
Organism: Nuphar pumila; assembly: GCF_984573655.1. NCBI lineage: Eukaryota > Viridiplantae > Streptophyta > Magnoliopsida > Nymphaeales > Nymphaeaceae > Nuphar > Nuphar pumila. The sequence goes on from NC_143259.1 coordinate 103,395,567, forward strand.
AGTAAAATTCTATCACCCTTCCTACGGACCTCAACTACATTATCTATAAACTGACGACTCATAACAATCCCTACTCCATTCCTATTCCTATTTATTCCTGTATACCAAATCTTATATCCCCAAGGTTCTATCACTTTTGCTTTCTCACCTACCCATTTGGTCTCTTGAAGACATAAAATATCAATCTTTCTCCTACACATAACATCTACTAACTCTACCAACTTACCAGTTAAAGACCCTATGTTCCAAGTGGCTAACCTAATTTTATGGTCTTGGACTAACTTCTTTACCCCCACCCGTCCAACAAAGTGAGGGAACCCTTGCCTATTTGACACCACACCCGGGCGCCGGTGTGACGCGTCGCTTCTGGGCGACGACCTAGCAACCCTTGCCCATTTATCACTGCCTCCGGGCCTAGAGAGTACAGCACGTCGCTCAGTAGGGAACGCCCCAACGAAATTCTCATATTGGTTCATTTTCATAGGGTATGACAAAGTTTTTATGCTGGCTGTCACAGGCCTACCGCAACCCTCCTCCTTTATCCAGGCCTACCGCAACCCTCCTCCTTTCTCCACTATCATGTTCTAAAGCAGTCAAAATTTTTTATAGTGATTCAATCATGCTCATATGTGTTCTAAGGCAGTCAAAAAACTTTATATGTGATTCAATCATGCGTATAATGTTCTAAGGCACTCAAAAAAATTTATAGTGATTCAATCATGCATATATGTGTTATAAAACATTAAAAAACTTTCATATATGCTAATATCAGGCTCATATGTGTTCTAAGGTTTTCATAGTGATGAAAGCATGCTTATATGTGTTCTAAGGTTGTCAAAAAACTTTTTTAGTGATTAAATCATGCATATATGTGTTGTAAGGTTGTAAAAAAACTTTTATAGTGATTCAATCATGCGTATATGTGTTATAAGGATGTCATAAAAATTGTTTAGTGAATCAGTCATGCATATATGTGTTATAAGGTGTTAAAAAAACTCATAGTGAGACAATCATGCATATACTAGCTTGAAATCTAACGACATGAAACGAATGACATGAATCTTTATACTTGACGGGCACCAGAGCTCATGTTGAATGCAGATGAAGTTTTCCTGTCTTGAAAAAAGTTGCACAACTCATTACGGACAATGTTTGGAATGACTTCATTTAAAAAGTACTGCATTCTGTCCGCAAGACGCTGACAGACACCATCCCAAGACATAGCAGGGTCAATCAGACGTTGAGAGTTGATGCTGGCGGGAGAACTCTGAGAGCCATGGCTGCAGAAGGCAACGACTGTTGTGATGTTCATGTTACTCCCAAACCCGAACACACGACCCTTTTTGGGTTCACCGGTTGCAGTCACCCATACTGCACGATCAAAAAGCGGATGCTGAGTGGAGTCATCGCCATATCGTTGTACCATTTGTTGCTCGTATGACTTCTACAAAGTAATGATTAGAGTATGAATTAATAATTAAGAATTATAATGTTTATGATAACGTAATTCATAGTAACTTGTATATTATAATGTTTATTAATACAATAAATACATATCGATGTTGCTCTCGCCTTCTCTGATACAAAATCTCTCATGCTCTTACGTTTATGTGTTTCAACAAACACATCCTTGTAAGGCACAATGTCTCATTTTTCTGCTTCCTGCAATGTTAAATGATAAAAACATCGATTAATAAGTATGCAGAAATACTTACAAATTTGACAATATATATATATATATATATATATATATATATATATATATATATATATATATATATTGATGAGTTATCATTTTCTTCTGGTGGCTCCCAAAAGTCTTAGATCCACCTGTGTGTAGATGAGCATCGGGCATCTTCGCTCGGTTTTGTGCAGCTTTTGCTAAGCGGTTTCAAAATTCATTGTTCGCCCACTTGTTGCACATGCCCTTTCAATAATCTCTCCTGATATTAGAAGGCCCATGACCCTTCCACTGTAGTAGATCATCTATCCCACCATCTATTTTTTTTTGCTGCAGTCTTCATATTGTGTAACATGTCGGCAAATCGATTGGCAGTCACCTTCTGCCACACTACCCTCACGTCTTTCTCCTCGTTTGCAGTCGCGAAGCGATGTGAAGCCTATAAATACTTTCAGAAAGTTAGCATATATAAATATGAAACACATTAGTTATGATAAACGATTGCATACCATGAATGAGGACATTAATTTGTCCAACACCTTCATTGGGTACTCTTTTCATTATGCTACTGGTCCTGAAAGATGATGCAGTAGTGACTTTCTAATTTCTCATATTACTTCTTGCTGCCCAAACCTCGCACTGCACATGAATTGATACACATTAATAATCGACTGTCGATATACACTATTTATAAGATAAGTATTGGACAAGTGACAATGAAATACTTACGGTCGACTATCGATATATACTATTTGAATTACTCGTCGTGCGTCTGAGAAGACCCTGCATTCGGCGTTGTCTCGTGATGTGTATGAGTAGCTGGTGTAGGTGGGTCATGTGTAGGCGAAACATCACCTACAGAACAATGAGTTAGAAATTCACACAATGCACATTTAAACTAATCAAGTATACAATTATTTAAATGATATACCTATCAAAGCATCTCGTGAAGATGAAGGCTCAGACTGGCTACCACTGGGTGCTCGATGACTGTGACCTTCACGAACCATATTCTAACAAATAAAAAATGTCATGAAATACATTCAAACATTGCAATACCTTCAAATCATTGTAATACATTTCAATGCATTCAAATCATTCACATCAAATATTGCAAAACATAAGATATGACATTACTTGCTAATCATGTATAACTTATCATTAACTTGCAATACAATTAGATTAGTTACACAACTCTATATCTTGATGGATATATAATCAAATTGAAAAAAACTTCGTGCAAGACATTCAAATATTGCAATACATTCAAATAATTCAAATACGTTACAATACATTCAAATCATAACTCTATACCTATCGAAGATACATAATCAAATAAAAAATAACTTCATGCAATACATTCAAACATTGCAATATCTTTAAATCATTCAAATCATTGCAATACATTTCAATACATTCAAATCATTTACATCAAATAGCGGTATGTATTACAAGATGTATTTAACTAGCTTGAGAATGCTTCATCATCACTTGTTTGACTTTCATATTCTTCTTCTTCCTCCTTCTCCTCCTCTTCGTCATCTTCTTCTTCTTCTTTATTGAGCCTGCATCCACTTGGTATATCATTTGGATCACATTCTTCCATGTATGTGCCATCGAACAATGAAGATATAACATGCATACCATGTGCGACATCGTAACCATAAAAGAAGTCATACATATCATCTGATTTATAGTAATCACCCCCTTCAACAATCTTGTCGTCCTGTAACTGATCATACTCGGGGTATAGTTTAGACTTCACCTTACAAACTGCCCACCATTCATTTCTATCTGACTTTCTTGTACTCGGATATGAAGTATAGTAAACTTATTGAGCTTATAAGGCTAATATGAATGTTTCATATGTTCCAAACCTTGATTTATGATTCACCTTCACAATGCCTGAGGTTTTGTCGACTCTTGTTGCTATGGGATCAAACCAATGACACTTGAATAAAATCTACTAGCTGCATCGTTTGTTGCTTCTTCCTCTATTCCAGTTGGTGCATTACTATGTCCTATAACAAAACCCATTTATGGTCCTGCGACATCAAATATCAAATCCACATATGGATTATCATGCACTATATCCACCCGTGCGTCAAAATTATTCTAAAATTCTTCACCATGAAGCATCTAATTCTGATAACCACTAACAAAACCCTTCCTGTATAGGTGATGTCTAATGCCATGAGGTTCTACAAATTGATTGTTCTTACACATCGTGCAGGGGCATCTGATTTGATCGGTGGGATCCACTGTACTGACACTTGCTGTTGCGAATTCAATAAAATTATCAACATCATCCATATATTCATGCAACACCTCATTATCAACTATCCTACGGTACATCTATTCACGGTTTGCAGCCATTTTGTCCTATAATGTTAAAGATATTATCATCACCAGTTAAAAAAGAATCTTAATAATGCTATGATGAAAAAAATATCTAATTTATCTATTAATTCTTGTTTGGTGATTGTTTGTGAGCAATTTTTTGTTTCAATTAATGCATAAATTTTTTTGTGTAACACCATCACATCATATTTATACACATCATGAGGATATTTAGAAATATGAAATCACATTCCATAAAATGATACATTCATTTGAAGCATGTTTTCATGATACAATTTTACATGGAAGGCATAATCAAATGAAAAATAACTTTATGCAAGCATGGATACAAACACATCAAACATTGCAATACATTTAAATCATTCATATCAAAACAATGTCAAACATGTACCTGCAACAAACACACTCCAATATCCCGCTAACTACTACCATGCCTAGCATGAAATCCGTACTAAAAAAAATAAGAACACTTTTATTCTCATACATTAAAATCATGCTCAGCATGATCTCCAAACTCCTTCAAAGCAGTCCTAGATATTCACTGCTAAGTGAGTGTGTGAACAGAAAAGTGTTGCATCCAATAAATTAAATAACATGTGATGCGCTTGCATCACTTACTCACCACGGGTATTTACCCATTTTGAATTATTTTTGCCTTTGCATTTTTTTATTATTTCTTTTTGCATTACATTTTTAGTAACATGCAATGTTTAGCACTAAGCATTGCGCAATTAGCTCAACAATGTACCTGCGAAGCACAAATATACAAAACAATACAGAGAGGAGGCTCGACCCCTACCTGGCGAAAAAGGAAACAGGGACGGGTCGGAGTCCTTCCCTCACATCCCATAAGATAGGGAGGGGGCTCGGCCCCTCCCTCTCTCTCGTAAGACAGGGAGACAGGGAGGGCCTCCCTGGCAAAAAAAAAAGGAGGGGGCGCGGCCCCTCCCTGGCGAAAAAAAAATAGGGGAGGGGGCTGAGCCCCTCCCTCACATCCCGTAAGACAGGGAGACAGGGAGGGGGCTCAACCCCTCCCTGGCAAAAAAAAAATAGGGAGAGGGCACGACCCCTTCATAGCGAAAAAAAAGGGGAGAGGGTCGAGCCCCTCACGGGAATCCCGACAGGGAGGGGGCTCGGCTCCTCCCTGGTGAAAAAAAAAATAGGGAGGGGGCTCGACCCCTCCCTGGCAAAAAAAAGAAGGGGAGGGGGCGAGCCCCTCCCAGACATCCTGTAAGACAGGGAGGGGGCTCAACCCCTCCCTGGCAAAAAAAGCAATAGGCAGGGGGCCGAGCCCCTCCCGGGCATCCCGTAAGACAAGAAGGGAGCTCGGCCCCTCCCTGGCGAAAAAAGCATAGGGAGGGGGTCGAGCCTCTCCCTCGCATCCTGTAAGGCAGGAAGACAGGGAGGCTCGGCCCCTCCTTGGCGAAAAAGGAAATGGCCGACAAAAAAAGGAAAGAGACAGGGGAGTCAGGGGGTTACCTGAGCTGAAGGGGGAGGTTGGCGGGCGTCGGGCGACTGCCATCGGGCGATGGGCGTCGTGCGACAGGCATCGAGCCGGGGGGCGACGAAACGCGGTGGGCGACGGACGGCGAAGACGAAACAGAAAAGAGAAAGAAAGGGGTTCAAATTAGGGATTTATGGGGAAATTAGTGACGGATTCGCAATGAAAGAATTTCGTCGCTAGGTCATCACTACTTGGCGACGGCGTAGCGACAGAAAAGATTTGTTGCTGATCCGTCGCTAAGTTGCGATGGATATTGAGACGGAATAAATTCCATCGCTAATTTATCGCTAATTAGTGATGAATTACCGACAGAATGTTTTCCGTCTCAAATTTCGCAAATAAGCAAAATTTTAGCGACAAATATCTTTCTCTCGCTAATCCATCGCAAATTTGCGACATAATTTTTTTGTCCCAAATTTTCGTCGCTAATTGGCATTTTTCTTGTAGTGGCATATTTTTAAGAGAAGATCTATATATATGAGAAAATTTATATGTTTAAGAGGAAATCTGTATATATAAGAGAAACTTCACATATATATATGAGGAAATTCGCATATTCGCATATTTTTTGCAGAATAGTCTCTCTTTTCTGATTTGTATCTCTTTGATCCAGCATCGAAAACTTGTATATTTATAAATGTTAAAAAGCTGATACATAGGATTATGGCTTTACTGTTTTGAAACATAACAAAAAACCACTCTCGGGTTCCCATTTTTTAGTTCTAAGATCAGAAGAAAAACATATTCTACATACAAGAACAAACAAACAGTCTATCTTTCAGAAGATATTTCTTCCCAATCGTTTATTAGATCAAGGTTATCTTAGTAGCATTGAAAAACTAATATCTTGATCTATTTTTGTCATTTTTATTATTTTTTTAGATTTTTGGTGCAAGTAATCGAAAAATAGTATAGAATAATAAAAATAAGTGCAACTATGTTTGTTCATTTTTTATTTTTGAAAGGTTGTAGGAGTTGTATTTTAGTGAATGTTCATCATTTTTCAATGAATCGGGTATTGCTGGAAAGGTATTTCTTTCTAGTTTCTTTACTCTTTTGTATTTTTACGAAATCCTTCATTTTCGATGTTGAAAATCAGTGACAAAGTCTGCCACAGGTCTTGGATGTATTACTTAGGCACATATTTGAAAGAAATTTCATATATCTGGAGGAAATTTACACATGTGAAGGTTACAACGATCCTTTTACATTTGAATATTTGTGGTTTTGAATATCTGAAGGATTTCAAAAATTATACAGCATTTAAAAAAACATGTCATTTTTGTAGTACAATACAGACATTTTTCGTTATAAGATTATGTTTAGCTTTGTTTGTTTTTTAAGAATCACACTTTGGATCTAGTGAATTTGCTTTAATCAGAAAATATTGGTGCATTGTAGATCGTTCTTTAATGAAGCTCATGAAAAGCCTTCTTATACATCAAAATCATATGATATGGAAAAACGTTCTTTACGAAATAAACCATATTGATTATAGATGTAGCTCTTTGATGGACAAAACAAGAAAATAGTTAGATCACATAGGCATGGTCTTTTAAATAGTACAGTACTATCAATGGCAGCCAATATTTAATTTACAGGCACACTCAGACTGTTCCCTTGCGACTTACATTGTACAGTTGCGCTTAGAGTCTGTTTTGCTTTTGTTGAGTCTGATGTAAGTTGCCTGGTTCAGGTGAATCAATACTCCGAAGGGGCAGCCCGTATACTTGAACTATAATAGCCTGTGGGCAAAATTATGAATGAAGTAAATGCATTGAGCTTTCTTTTGTTTACCCTCATTGTGATTGCAATTTCTCTCTCCCTATTCTCTCTTTCTCTCTTGCACTCTGATTACAAGCTTCTGCGATCGGCAAGCGAGCTGACAAGTAGGCTTGCGGCGATGAGGAAGAACCGTCTCACCGCACTGGCCCATTGAAGGAAATAGGCTTGTGACAAGTGGTACCAGAGCCCTTTTTCATGCTGAGGAAGGGACTCTTGAGTCTATGTCGACAAACACACTGACAGGCTGCGATTTGTGAGCAAGACATCGTGGCGCCTTATCAAAACTTATGCAACACCAAAGGCAAGGCAGTTGTCAAAGCTGAGGAGATGGGTTCACCTCGGGGCCAAGAAGAGTTGGTTGTAACTGTTAATAAGCTGGTGGAAGATGTGACTTCGCATGAGGAAGCGATTTCACGCGCATGTGAATCATTCAGTGAACTGAATGATGTGGTGGCAAGCCTGCAAGAGCAGGTAAACTTACCAATGGGGCAGGTCACTTCCTTGACAACTACAATGGCCGACTTGCAGACTGAAATAGGGGAGCTTCAGTTGAAGAACCATACATTGCAGCGAACGGTGATCCTAAATGGCAGAAATGGTGAGAGGCCATCAATGATTGATGTGCCAAGACCCGTGAAATTCAATGGTTCTCATGACAGTAAGGCCATTGAGAACTTCTTATTCCAAGTAAAAGACTACTTGGATATCCAGAATGTGACCCTTTAAGATCTGAAGATTAAGGTTGCAGTGACCTTACTTGATGAAGATGCTATCGCTTGGTGGAGGCGGAAGCACAGCTACATGAAGAGGGGTCAATGTGTGATAGACACCTTTGACGACTTCAAAATGGAGTTGCGTAACTATTTCATGTTAAGAAATGCGCAGAGGCAGGCACACCGGATGGTTTGTGAGCTCAAACACTCTGGTTCGTTGCAAGACTATGTTAGAACATTCCAGAAGCTTATGCTGGAAATACCTAACATGCCAGAAAATGATATGCTCAATTGGTTCATTATGGGACTTCAGCCATGGGCACAGTCTGAAGTATAAATGAGCAACCCTCGTATTTTGAAAGATGCATATATGGCGGCTGAGCGCTTAGTTGACACTCAACGTAAGCCTTTCACCCCATCAACCAAAGTTGGGAAGAAGCATGACCACAGAGGCAAGAAGGATGAGCAGCGCAATGATAAAGGTGAGGCGTTAACACGTCATCAATCCGAAAAGAAACAGAACTTCACACAGCATAACAACAACAACAACAACAAGGGTGCGGTTGTGACATGTTGGTTCTGTGGCGATAGACATATCACCAGACAGTGCTCAAAGTGCATCGTAAAGGACGACAGGCAAGCCAATGCTGCATAGGAATAATACAACAATACTGAATACAATGACACTAAAGTGATGCAACCAAGGATGAGGGCCATGCGATCGATTAACGTGGCTAGAAGTTGCGCGACTAAGAACATGCAGGTCAGTAAGGAACTTATGTACTTGAAAGTCATTATGAATGGAAAGTCTACTTCAGCAATGATAGACTCCGGGGCCACACACAACTTTGTCTCACAAAAAGAGGCAAAACGATTGGGCTTGAAGCCTGGGCCAAAGCATAGGATCATCAAGACGGTAAACTTTGAGGCCAAGCTCATCCTTGGCGAAGCAAGAGATGTGGCTACTCAAGTGGGGAGTTGGGTCGGCAAAGCCAACTTCTCTATGGTGAACCTGGATTATTTCAAGGTGATTTTGGGTATGGAGTTTCTGCGAAGCCAGAATGTTATGATGTTGCCAAAGTTTAACACGTCGACGATCATGGGGTCAGACCTGTCTCACACAGTGCAGTGCCTTATGCAGAAAGGCAAGTCTTCAGTGTTATTGGCAATACAGCTGAAAAAGGGTGTTATGCATAGGGAGCAGACATTCTTAGTTGCAGTGCGCACAGAAGAAGGGAAGGTAGAAGCAGTAGTGTCGCCGACCCTAGCCCCACTATTGGAGGAGTTTCAGGGGGTGATGCCTCCAGAATTGCCGAAGCGTCTTCCACCAAGACGTGAGGTCGACCACAAGATTGAGTTGACCTCGAAAGTGAAGCCTCCCGCAATGGTTCCATACCGTATGGGGTCAGCTGAGCTGAAGGAGCTGCGCAAGCAGCTAGACAAGATGTTGGACGCAGACATTGTTCGTCCATCAAAAGCCTCATTTGGTGCCCCAGTCCTTTTTCAGATGAAACATGATGGCTCCAAACAGTTATGTGTGGATTATCGTGCTTTGAACAAGGTCACGGTGAAGAACAAGTACCCATTGCCACTGATAGCGGACTTGTTCGATCAACTAGGCAGTGCTTGTATCTTTTTCAAGCTAGATCTGCGATCGGGTTACTGGCAGGTGAGGATTGCTGAAGGTGATGAGCCGAAGACAACTTGCGTCACCCGCTATGGTGCTTACAAATTCTTAGTAATGTCATTCGGGTTGACAAATGCTTCAGCCACATTCATGACTTTAATGAACCAGATCTTTTACCCTTACTTAGATAAGTTCGTGGTAGTCTACCTGGATGATATCGTGATCTACAACAACAACATGGAGGAACATGTCGGGCACTTACGAACAGTGTTTCAGGTGCTGAAGGAGAATGACCTCTGTGTCAAACGAGAGAAGTGTCTCTTCAGGCAGGAGGAGATCAGCTTTCTTGGCCACGTTATGGGGCGTGGTGTGCTGCGTATGGATGGGCAGAAGATAAGGGACATCCAAGAATGGGTTCCTCCAAGCAAAGTGCCAGAATTATGGTCATTTCTCGGTTTGGCAAACTATTATCAGTGTTTCATCGAAGGCTATTTCCTCATTGCCGCGCCCCTCACAAATTTGTTAAATAAGAATTGGGTATGACTCTAGACAGGAGCGTGCCAAGATGCCTTCGATGGCTTGAAGAAAGCCTTAGTGACGGAGCAAGTGTTGCGACTGCCTGATCATTTGAGACCCTTTGAAGTCCACACGGATGCCTCAGACTTTGCCATTGACGGAATTATTTTGCAAAATTGTCATTCGATCATATATGAGAGTCGTAAGCTGAAAGATGCAGAGAGGTGTTACATAATACATGAACGTGAGATGACCACCATTATGTATTTCCTCAGGACCTGGCGGCACTACCTCTTGGGTGCTGAGTTCGTCGTCAAGACGGACAATGTGGCCACAAGCTATTTTCAGACGCAGAAGAAGTTGACGCCTAAACAAACTCGATGGCAAATGTTTTTAGCTGAGTTCGACTTTGCCTTGAAGTACAAGGTTGAAAAGACCAATGTTGTGGCAGATGCTCTAAGTCGTAGGGTTGAACTGGAAACTGCGCGCGCGGAGCCTTCTGAAGTGCACTTGGAGGGCGCATTGCTGAGCCGCATCCGTGAAGGTACGCAACAGGATCCGACTGCACAACACCTTGTTTCTCTGGCGAAGGCAGGGAAGACTCGGCGATTTTGGCTACAAGATGGCCTCCTCGTAACAAAAGGAGGACGCATCTTTGTGCCACGGTGGAGAAGCCTTCGCCGAGAACTACTTAAGGAGAGGCATGATACACTATGGGTCGACCATCTTAGTCAGGAGCGGACCTTAGCACTCCTTGAGCGCGGCTACTATTGGCTGCAGATGAGAGACGACGTTGAGGGGTATCTGTGGACATGCCTCATCTGCCAGCAAGATAAGAGGACAAACCAGAAGGCTACCGGTCTCCTTGAGCCTCTACCAATTCCAGAACGTCCTTGGGATAATATCTCCATGGAGTTTATTGTTAGTCTGCCAAAAGTAGAGGGCCTCAGTTCTATTTTGGTTGCGATGGATCGTTTCTCAAAGTATGCCACCTTCATCCCAACTTCCAAGGAGTGCCCTGCAGAAAAAACTGTAGAGTAGTTCGTAAAGCATGTGGTGAAGCACTGAGGAATACCAAAGAGCATTGTGAGTGATCGCGATGCTCGCTTCACGGGCAAGTTCTGGCATGAAGTATTTCGGCTACTTGGCTTTGATTTGCTGTTTTCAACAAGCTTCCATCCGCAGACAGATGAGCAGACAGAGCGCATCAACGGGATACTTGAGCAGTACCTTAGGCACTTTGTTAATGCCAATCAGAAAAATTGGGTGAAGCTTCTTGATGTGGCACAATTTTGTTACAATCTGCAGAAGAGCGAGTCTTCAGGCCACAACCCGTTTGAGATAGTCACTGACCCCGCACAAGAAAAGGGAAGGCCATCCTTCGCCTATCAGTTTGTTCATGATTGACACGAGCAGAATGAGTTGGCGAAGGCATTCTTACACAAGGCGGCAAAGAGAATGAAGAAGTGGGTGGACAAGCATCGTCGGCCCGCGAGGTTCCAAGTTGGGGACCAAGTGTTGGTGAAGCTATATCTTGGTCGTACAAGCATCTTCCGCGGGCGACACGGCGGACTACTCAGAAAGTATGAAGGACCCTTCACCATCACAAAGAAGGTGGGCAAGCTGACATACAAGCTGAAGTTGCCCCCAGACTTCAAGGTGCACCCGGTATTTCACGTGTGCAACCTCAAGCAGTTCTATCCGGATGATAGAGACCCAGAACGCAGTGTGTCACAATGCGCTCCCATCATGCAGAGGGCCCAGACAGCACAACGGGCCGAAAAACACCTCAATCAGATCCTTCGCCACAAGGTCAACTACTTAGGGGAGACTAAGAAATACTTGGTGCAGTGGGAGGAAACATTGGAACCAACGTGGAAGCCTGCATTTCAAATGAACAACCGCTACCCGACTGAAGTCAGAGCTTACCACGAAACAGATGGCACCGAGGACGGCACATGATTTGAAGGGGGGAGCATGTTCCCTTGCGACTTACATTGTACAGTTGCACTTAGAGTCTGTTTTTCTTTTGTTGAGTCTGATGTAAGCTGCTCGGTTCAGGTGAATCAATACCCCGAAGGGGCAGCCCATATACTTGAACTGTAATAGCCTGCGGGAAAAATTGTGAATGAAGTAAATACGTTGAGCTTTCTTTTGTTTACCCTCGTTGTGATTGCTTCTTGTGATTGAAATTTCTCTCCTCCTATTCTCTCTTGCTCTCTTGCGCTCTGATTACAAGCTTCCGCGATCGGCAAGCGAGCTGACAAGTAGGCTTGCGGCGGTGAGGAAGGATCGTCGTGCCGCATTGGCCCATTGAAGGAAATAGGCCCGTGACACAAACACATATATGGGTAATGTTTTAGTAATTGTGTCGTTACCTGAAAACTCCTCTGGATCTCCATGGCGCTGGCTGTTTTGATCCAATCCACCTCATTGATGAATTCAGCTCGTTCAAAATAATGGGAACCAACTTCGAGATAAAACTCGATTTTATGGCTCCGAAAAATAGCCTACATTGTAGGCTGTCAATTTTTAAGCCTTACTTTTCAAGAACCAATTCCCACTATGTGAAACAGGTAAGCTATGTCACAATGACACATGGACACGAGGATGCATGATGTGGAATCAACAGGAAAAGTTTGGTTTTTTTAAAAAAAAAAATAAGACACAAGAACAATTTTTGAAAATTTGTTAATCAATAAAAAACTAATATTTTGATATTTTTAACATTAAAAATCATATTTTATTAAAATAAAACAAAAAACTATTTAAATATTCACCATACGTCAGTGTCCACGTGTCTGTGTGTCCACCAGTGTCACCAAGAATACACTACCAAAATGGCATGTCCCTCTGACAGTATGTAAGGTTGGTTCTTAAAATAAGTTTAGGGTGTGATCATGAACTACAGGGCATGCGCTAAAAAACTAAGTCAAACCTCCATCTATGTGATAACACATGCTCTTTTCTTTAATCTCATTCTGATCCTCTCAGTCCTACTGATCAAAACCTTTTCTTGGACTTTTGACATAGCTTCTACTACTGCCTAGGCAATCCAAGAGGATTGATATGATCCACCACTAATTCTAGAGAATAATGATCCCGATCCAGTAACCACCTCCATAACAGGGCATTAGTTATATAACTGCACTCAGTGGGCCCACCAATTTAGTCGTTCATTAGATTGTTTTTGTGTGACCCAATGGTCCTATACCTGGATCCAACAGATGGTACTTAAGTTTTCAAGCCATTTGATCAACCTATACATACATCGCTTTGCCTTGACCTAGCCTATGTCTCATTTATTATGGACTCGACCAACTTATGAAAGGCTGACATGAGTTGCACCATGACTAATTTGGTGATAGTAAACAAGACCAGCATTATCACTATTTGCATCTCAATTCCAACAGCTGTTTGAGGGGACACAAACGGTTGTCCAAAGAACGTGAGGCCTGCAGGAAGTTTCGCTCGTTTTGCTATTTTGTTTTATTTTATTTTATTCACTTTTTACTTGTCACAATTCACTGCATGCATTTTGTGATGTAAAACATTAAGATTGATAAGCGAGCCATCCAAAGTTTGCTCTTAGTAGAAGATTTGAGGCGTGCTGATCGAAGAAGATATGGACAAATTCCATATACGTGTTCAAAGTCTACGAATTTAACTCTGTTTAGGTGTTTTTCTCTGTCACCCCCTTCTGTTTTTCACCAGGCATGTACTTCTTGATACTTTAAAATATGGCAAAGCTTTTATTTCATACCATAAATGACCCCCATAAAGCATTATATGACACTGGTACCTTTGGACGGGGACAAAGACACCCCCCCTCTCCTCCCTGTCCCATCCCGTCTCAAAATCCGAACCTCCATTCTCTGCCTTCATCCCTCATGGAGAAGGATTTTAACCTTCATCCCTATTTCATGTCCTTCATTCCCTGTCCAAATGGGGGCGAGGCAGGACAAAGTCTCATTTCCCCTCAGTCTATTGTTATCCCTTGGAAGGATTGAGTAGTGTTGTGAGAGGCGTATGCCTCAATACCTGAAGCTTATGCCTCAGAGGCGAGGCGCACGCTCAAGGTACTGAGGCGCACACTCAGTACCTGAAGCGCACTGGAATGTACGGTGCCTCCTCTGTTGGCTTCATGGTACAGATCGTCATCCCCCAATGCATAATTTGGTACACTCTCCTCCTCTTCCTCTTTGAGTACCGCGACGCGCGGCTTCTCATCGACGAGCAGTTCTCGGAAAATGTTGCGGGCATCGTCTCATTCAAGGTCGATTCTGACGTCGCCTCCCTGTCCAGACCCGATCAGTTAATGGCGGACGCAGAGATCGGTGATGAATCTGATGATGGCAAGATTCAATATAGACTCGAGTTTGGTCTTTATGCAAACGGATCTGGACCTCGGATGTCCCTTTGTGTGAAAACCAGCATTTTCCACAATGGCTGCAACAAAACGCAGAGAGTGTTTTTCACGGTTCGCGATCCGGGTGCGACTCTTTTGCACTTTTGTTCTTTTACCAATTCAATCTATTCTCTCAATAAATAAGGTCAAAGTGGTTCGAAGAGATGTGCTGCATGGTAGTTGTTGGTCTATTAGGTTGGAGCCCACTTTCCTCTCACTGGTTGCTTTTTGTTGCAGCCACAGTGGGAAACATTGGTTTTCCCTGTTTCATGCGAGCATAGTCTTTATTTTATTTTTTTATGATTTTGTACTAAAATAACTAAATGCAAAATAATAGTTTTTATTTAAAATTTTTATTATTTTATTAATATTATATATTTTATTATTTTGATCATGAAGCTTACGCTTCAACCCCTCGAGGCTTACGCCTCGCTTCATAACATGCTCAACACCTCACTTTGCCTCGTCACATTTAACAACCTTGGGATTGAGGATGAGATGGGGCGGGGCGGGGCGGGGTGGGGGAAAGCATACGTCCATCCCCGTCTCCATCCCTGTTCATGCCTTTTATCTCCGTTCCAAACGAGGGCAAGGCAGGGTGGGGCCCAGTTTTCCTGCAGTGCCGCCAAGAGTATGTATGCTCCCAGCCCACATGGACATCTTACAGTTGGATTTCAAAAATGAACAGCAACCAAGCAGGATCTATTTTAAGTAGATCATGAGTTCCCTTGGTAAAACCCTTGAGTCCTCCTTCCTTGCCCATTGGAGTGTGCACCCATCTTCCACCTCACGGCAAGAGATGCCCTCCATGGGTTTTGATATCGTGAGGTCTCGTAAATTTAGTGACATCCACAAGTTGCCATTACCGAATGAGTGGAGCCCTTGCAGGCTCATTTGACTACAAAGAAAGAAAAAGACTCCTATCTATATGCCAAGTTTGTCCTAGGGCATGGTTTGGGCCTAATGCACACACACATATATATATAAACTCATTGAAATTATTAAAAAGTTATAAATAATGTTCTTTCTCGTAGTTTATCACGTGACGTGTCCATGTGTTGTGACTTGTTCTAAGGACACAGGTCTTTAGTTCATATGTGGACTAGCGTGTGGGATTTCATTTGTTTAACCTCAACAACTCATAGTGGCAAACAATTTTATCGGCAAAATCTCATTTTTCAAAAACTTGCAAGAAATTGAAATTTTTTTATAAGTGTCACATTTTTTTCGGCAAAATCTTGGCAATAAAAAAATAAAATAAAAAATATACAAATTATTTTTTATAAGAAAATATTAATAAAAAATATTTAAAAATAAAAATACACAGTTTTTTTCATGATAAATAGCGGTTTAAAACGTAAATATCACGTTTAAATCATGGTATTTATGTTTTTTCATAAATCTTGCGATATTTTGAAAATCTCACCAGAAATTGCCATTTTTAACTTTTCAGGCAGTTTTTCGCGATATATATTTGTCACTATGCAACAACTTAATTACACCAAAATAAGAAATTAAGGGTTGGGATTTTCTACATGGGGTCCCCCTCGTTTATTGGTGTGAAAAGATCATACATGAAACTCAAACGGACAGCAAGGATCTCCCATGCATTTTCAAAGACAAGTGCTTCCAATTTGTGGCTAGTAAATCTCTTAAAATCGGACGATTTAAGAGCCGATCCTTGATTATATCAAGCAGGCAAATCACATTATAATAGTCAGAATTTAAAAAGATAGAAAAACCCATTGTGCCTATTTATTTTGTTTATTTCATTATGTAGGTTCTCATATATAAACTGAACATATTAGGCCCTATTTTCTCGTTTTGCCCATTAAGCCCCATAGTTCGAAGTGTTTTATGGTAGATCTGAACTGATATCTGTGTTTAGCATGCTCGATTTTTTGGTAATCGACTCTTGGATCATATTTTTTCAATGAAAAATATATTTTATGAGCCAAAAAAAAATTATGCCTTCATAGCCATTGATTTTGGATCACTGGAAAAACCTGTATACAGGTCAGATTCCAATGATCCAAAAGCCAGTTCCCACTAAACAAAACCTATGGATCACATCTGTGGTGTTAGATGTAAGAAAAAACACAAAAGTAGAACGAGAAAACGGAGCGGCACCAGCTCATTACTCTCTCTCTTTTATATATATATATATATATATATATATATATATATATATATATATATATATATATATATATATATATATATATATATAGGATTCATTCTGACAAGTTCATTTTCATGTAAAATTAATATATTTGGCAAAGAGAGTAAAGTAGACAAGCGGACAATACATAAACCAAATCCAAAGCCATTATTTGTGTTAACAATGTGTGATGAGGCCTGTTCATGTGGGAAGCAGATCAGGTCATGCTGAGACTTTTTTTTTTTTGCTCATGCCAACATAGTGGCCGTCCGTTTTGTTCAGCATGACCTGATCTGCTTCCGTTCATGTGGGGGGTCGGGGGTGACGGGGAGTTTTCTTTTTCCTTTTTTTCTTTTTGAGAAAGAAACCAGATCTTGTTCATGTGATGGGATTGGTTGGTTAACGATCCAAGCAAGGGTGGCAATCTCTGGATTCGGATCTACTCAGTTCCTTACTGAAGACTCATAATTTTGGTGGATGACGTGACATTCATGCAAGAAAAAGTGTCTCTTGACTTCCAAATCAGACAGTTTAAACTATTTATCATAAATGATGTAGTGTAGAGGACTTCCACAAGACACCATGCAATTTAGACTGTGTGTTCGGATGATGCAAAAGATCTAGAAACACCTGTACTAAAATCTCAAAATGTGAAAATCTATACAATAAAAGATATGATTCGGAATAAGGAGATACGTAAGAAGGTAGGCGTTGCACCCATTAAAAATAAGATGAGAGAGAATCGTTTACTGTGGTATGGACATATTCGGCGAAGGCCTAATGATGCTCCAGTTAGAAGGATGGAGAAATGAAAAAATATATTAGTTAAAAGAGGTCGGGGTAAGCCTAGGAAGACATGGATGGAGGTGATAGGAAAGGATATGAATGCTTTGAACCACACCGAGGACATGGCATTGGATAGAAATGATTGGAGGAGAAGGATTCTTGTGGAAGACCCAGAATGATTTTCTTTTTTGGTTCATATCGCCGACCCCAATTGTTTTGGGATGAAGGCGTAGTTGTAGTTGTAGTTGTATGAAAATCTAGGGATTTGGGGATATCATAGACAATTAAATGTGCCTTCAGTTTGGAGTACCACTAGCAATAGTTGTGGTAGGTATAAGAGTTATGAGCGTCTTATTTTTAGTTTTAACAGGTGACTGGGGTACACCATTTAGCGTTTTGTGTCTAGGGGGCACCACTGGACACGCCACGTGACAATTATAACACATCCAGACAATATATCTTACTTTTCATGATTCTAATAATATTTCTAATAAGAATATATTTTATATAATAAAATATCAAAATGTTTTTAATCAATTAAAAATTTGTGTCCTGTGTCTTATTTTTAAAAAAAAATTGCGAACTCGCATTTTATACTCATGTCAAGTCACGGTTCGTGTCTCTTTTTAAAAAAAAAGAGTCACGGTTCGTGTCTGTGTCTTCGTGCCATAGGTTTTAACCATGCATATCTTAAATGAACTACTAACTACATTATATTAAATTGCTTTTTCAAATAGATGATTGCAACAAAAGTAATTACCGAAAATCATACGCTTTACTCCTGAATCGGCTATTTTTAATAAATATAAAAAATACTACAAATTACTTTTTTTTAATAGTTTTAACATGTATCACGTTATGATTGATATATAATATTTTTTTATTGTTTTTGGTCGATTCACTTAAGTATCAGTATGAGCTGATACAGCTGAATCGGTGGCCAAACGATTCAGGACCCATACCGATACTGACAACATTGCATAAACCAATTGCTATGCCCTTCTTTAGGCATTAAACAACAAAAAGATACTCTTGGGATATTTTTTTTTTCTACCCTAAGGGAAAAAACATTCATATCATCGACTGTACATTGGCAGGCCTCCAATTGATAAAACCTGAGGTTTCTGATGGGTTTGGTTTAAACCCAGGTGGAACCAGAGGCTGACCTGATTTGAGATGATGGTACTGGGTTCGGACCGAGTACAATCAAACTCATCATAACAGAAGCCATATTCGGATCCTATAAGGATTATATGAACCAGACCTGGTAAAATAATAAATTTTTTGTTTTTTTATATTGAAAATTTGCAGATCTTAGTAGGAAGTTAGGTTGGGCCCAGATTTGGTATGAAATTTTACAAACCATACCTGGCTCTATATGTTAATCACAATTCAGGTCCAACCTGGATTCTAATCGGACCTTCTTATTTATCGCCAAACCCTTACCCTATAGGGTTTGGTAGGGGTCGGTTTGGGTCCAACTCAACCCATTGACACCCCTAATGTCCACTGAGTACACCCAGCTTCAAACTCCCATAGGTTTTGAATTCGTGACGTCTGATCAACTTGTTGACATTGGCAAGTGCTCCTACCAGATGAGGGCAGAAACTTTGTATGCAAGTGTACCTGTGGGCTTTTGTTTTCCAAAACTGTTAAATATTTTTTACCAACATACTGATGCTAACATTGATCTACATTTTATTTTCGTGTGTGTAGAGTGTAGAGGGGAGGTGGGGAGCAAACTGTTTATTTTCGTGATATACATATTTTACATGTTTTTTGTAATACTAATTCTTCTAGCTCTACAACAATGTATTTTTTCTATAAACAAGCCAGCTCGAACTCGGTCCGTTTAACTAGCATATCATGGGCTTCAACTTGGGTTGGCTTGCTACAAGAATAAGCTAAGCTTGAACACTTTAAGCTTGGTTTGTTCAACTAGTTTACCAGCCTTATCTGGAATGATAAAGATGAGCTATTGCACTTGGCTCATAGTGTGTCCACTTTGTGTCACTAGGGACACAGCCAAATGTCATGTACCTGTAACATAGGTTTACAGACTAAACATAAATCTTTTAAAAGAATACCAATCATATCTCCAACATGGGTTGGTGGGCTAACCTCAAATGATCAAGGCTCTGTTTGGAAACTGGTAGTCGAAAGATTATGCAATTGAAAAAGTGGCAACTACCAAATCTTGGATTTAGCAACTACCACCTCTAGGAGGCGGTCGCTATCAATTCCATTCTTTAGTGTAGATACAAAGGAGAGAAGACCTCACTTTCCATCCCAAATGCATAAACACACATCTCAGCTACCAATTTCCAAACGCCCACCACAAAGGTAGTTTGACCAAGTTTTTTACCAATTGCATTATTTTTTCCATCCCAGCTACTAGTTTCCAAACAGAGCCGAGAATGCAACCGATATGAAAGTGCTAATTGAAAAAAAAAACGTACGGAACAGCAACCTGAAACCTCTTTTTTGACCTTTGAAGCTCAAAGGACAGTGGCAGTAAATAAATAAATAAATGGAGAGAAATAAAGATGGTGGGGGGAAGGGAGGCTGCCCTTGCTAGTTTAGATCCATGGGAGGCAAATGCTCTATTGGCTCTTTCTATCACACCAAATTCTCATAAATAATAAGCTATTATTAAACAAAGTGGAGGGGTTCCTACTTAAGTAATCAAAGGGGGAACATATATTACTGTTCAAGATTGAATGATTGCTCCACTCCACCTAACCTGTCACCCCTCATGAGGACCTTTGGTGTTTTCTTGTTGGAGAACAAGATCGCCCTAAGGTTCCCAAAGGTCCAATTCCAAGGGGGTTGATAATTAGAAATATCAGCAATTTGACGGTGCATTGATGTACCATCATGCCACTTTATTGGGTCATGCCCCACATGTAAGGTTTTATATGGTGCAACTTGGATCCAAGACATAGATATATCCTGATTCAGTTCCTATTTATCTTGGTGTTCCTAAATCCAGCTCCAAAAACATATGATGTGGACCTACTTTCACTGCACATAGATTTGCCCAATCAAATAAAAACTTGGGTTGGGTCATTTTATCTGTGCATTTGGTGCCCTAGACTGATTCTAGGTGGATATTACAGCCTTGTATTGATCAATAAGCTTGTTGCACTCATGGATGGCTTTGTTTTGATAAGTGCTAATTACCACTTTCTTATTGCCATTGTTGGTGATTATGGTTTAGTATAACACGTTTGTCCGACAAGATACAAAAATTAAGAAAGGGATTGCACCTGAAAACTCATGTCACAAAGACACAAATATAAACCATGACTCAGCATGAGTTGAGAACGCAAATTCGCACTTTTTTTGTTTTGAAAAATAGGACTCCAGTCATGGATTTTTCATTATTTAATCCAGTAATAAATACTTATCAATGTTATTATTTAAAAAAAAGTAACATATTGTCTAAGCAGAGTCCCTCCCTCAGTAATTCTTTAGTTTCTCTTGTATAATTCGGATTCGCCCTACTATACTCCGACAACACCTCCTTATCACCTTATACCTAGTGACGAAGGTGAAGCGTGAGAGAGTTTTGTAAAAGTACTCTCACTAAGTGGTATTCTATGTGTATTGCATCACAATAAAAAAAAAATGGTTCTATATTATGTCTTCATGTTAATGAAGTCCTTCAATCCTGACACTGAGAAAATCACAATCGCTAGTGTAGCGGTTCGAATTGATCTTCTTGATCGAATTATTGGTCAATAAAAAGATGACCCAAGTTTTTTCAAAATGATAACAGCTTGTCAACCAAATCAAGCAGTGTTATATTTAGAAGAAGATGGTAGTATTTGGTTTGGTCAAAGGTTATGGGTACTTAAAAACCCACATTTGAAGAAAGAATTGTTAGATGATACCCACAAATCCAAGTTTATCATTCATCCTGAAGCCATGGTTGTCTCATGTGTCCTGTCGAATCCCTATACACATGACAAAAAATGGTGTCCATGTGATCCTGATCACCCAAAGACAGGTGTCATTGTCCTAGCACTTTGTGGCTACAAATTTTTTTTGGTAAAATCTTGTTTGGCCTCATTTTGCAAGATTGTGAACATATGAACAAACCTCTTTTAGGGTGATTGTCATTGGTATCCTTGACCCACCAGAATCATCTGGCTTAGGAGTTCTCAATGCTGTTCAAAGTATGGCGATTTCATGCTTGGCAATCTTTTATATATGCTTGGCAAGAGAATCATGAAAGGGATGTTGGTATAGGATGATGGCTCTTGAGTCATGCTTAGCAAGCAAATGAAGTGACATGATTGGGTGGGGCTTGTATAGAGATTTCAAAATCTTTGGCTTTGTCTAAATGTCTAAACCCTTACCCAGAAAACAGACAAAGCGTATAATTAGAAAAACATGCAACCCCACGCCCCAAGATGCTTGTGCGGACACGTGCACACGCACGCATGATGGATTACATCATGCTTAAGCAAAGTGCATCAGGAGAATAGTAGCCAATTTAGTTATGAGGTTTTTAGACTTTTGGTCACTTGCATAATTTTCACTTTATTCTCTTGTGGAGAATACAATGCAATGCAAGGCGAAAAGTATAGGTAACGTGGAAATTGCTTTTGATTGTGTGTGTGTGTGTCTCCATGGGTATGCACTCAGTGGCAGACCAAGTAATGAAAGCCCAAGAATCTCTCTGAGTTTTATCTAGGCCCTCCAAGAATCTCTAGGGTTTTATCATGTTCCTATAGTTTCTACAGTAAAACCAACAATATTCAAGCATATATCTCTCTCTCTCTCACACACACACACTCTCTCTCCATGTAGGATTTTGTCCACTACCACCGACTAGGATGTCCCCATCAAACACTTAGGGTTTTTATATTGTATGGCCAAATGCATGCACAATGACCAGGAAAAATCAAGTGTGCAAGCTTTTTTCTCAAGGAAAGGTAGACAGAGAAAGATTGACTTGGAGTGGAGACTAGTGAAGGAGGAGGGGGACCCATTGGCTCTATGCTTTGACTAGAAACAATCAAGCATGGACAACAAGAAACATGGCTTCATATCCTCACATGGGACTTATGTCCATGTGAAGGAACACCACATTTTCAATAGTAGGCTATGTAGCTTCTCCTTTAATCCATTTCACTTCCACTTTTCATTGTGGTGCCCACGCTCTTTAAGCTTACTCACATTGATGGGCATCACGTACAATCACCAAATTGACAGGCTTTCAGCATTTACCAATATGGAAAATTGGAGTTCATGAAACTGATCGTGTTTCTACTAGTATAGAAGTGTTTAAGGTCATAACTGGGTTACACTTAACATGGTAGCAATTTATTTAGATTTAGTCTCTGTTTGGGAGCCTTGAATTGGAGGTGTATTGTGGGTTTTCCAGTGCTCTCATGCGCTCTCACTATTTGGAAGCAATTATGTTGCCAAAACACTGCATCAGAATGCAGTTGGCAGCCCAAATAACATATATATTTCAACGCCATTCACAATAGAATGTTTTGGCAACTCCATCCTCGACACCATATTTTGGCCAACGAAACCATATTTTGGCAACACATGGCTTTGTTTGGGAGCCTTTCAGTAGGATGGAAACACTGTGGATATGTGTTGCCAGATTATCAAAATATGGTGTTGGGAATGGAGTTGCCAAAAACATTCTTTTGTGAATGGTGTTGAATAGGGATGCAAACTGTTCGGATCTGGAGCAGCCAAATACATGGAGAGTTGGATTCAGATCAGATCCATAATAACCAGAAATTGCAAAATCTTCTTCCTCGATCTGACCCATTTGCATCCCTTAGTGTTGAATTGAGGTAACTCTTTGACACTACTGCTTCAAACATCATCGGGCATCAGGGAAACTGCATCACACTGATCCCAAATAGTAGAATCAAGTGTGGGGGAAGCTGCAACACACCTCCAATTTAAGTCTCCCAAACAGGACATACTAGAGTTCATGAAAGTTATACCGATAATGCTTCTAATAGTATAAATGTTCAAGTAGCCTGGCTACACATTGCAAGATGGCTATTTATTTACAACCAAATTTTTTAAAGAATTAGGGCTAATTTCTCT
The DNA here is from genome assembly GCF_984573655.1 of Nuphar pumila. Lineage (NCBI taxonomy): Eukaryota > Viridiplantae > Streptophyta > Magnoliopsida > Nymphaeales > Nymphaeaceae > Nuphar > Nuphar pumila. The sequence continues at coordinate 103,419,196 of NC_143259.1, forward strand.
TCTTTTTTTATAATAACTAATCTCTTCTTTAAATAAAAGAATATAGAAGAGTTTATGAGGGCGTTTCTTTTAAAGGCCGTTGATTGTTTCAGGTTATATTTCATTTAAATGAATAAGTTCATAAATTTCTTTCTTTGCTTGTTATATTTCTTTGAATTTCATTTCTTAGTTAATCGTAATTTACTGTACAGTGATCTCATTAAAAGCACTAAAATGGAGCACATCTAAAAAGTTTGAACTAGTATAGATGACAGGGAAACCACCCGAGGGGTCGGGCAGGAAGGTAAAACCACTTGAGCGAGATGTAGGGATGGCGGTGGACCGGGGGAAAGCGGGGATTCGCCGAACCCGCCCCGTTTGGGATGAGGATGGAGGACATCAAATGAGGAATGAACTGGGGATGAAGGTGAAAATAAAACCCTTGTGGGGATGGACTTAAGCTTTTTCCTGCCGCACCCCATCCCTGATCCTCTATCCTTGTTAGTAAAATTTTTAAAATATATTTAGTTATTTAATAAAATTATATATAACTCCTATATATATTTCTAATTCTAAACAAGAACGGAGAACAAAAACAAAAACAAAAACAAAAACAAGAACAAGAGATGAACCGGCACACACACACCGTCGGTCCACTGCCATCCCTAGCGAGTTGTCCTGGCCAATTCCCTTGTAATAACTTCAACCTCAACTGCCTCTCTCAAAACCATTCCCCATTGAGAAGAAAAAACTGAGTACTTCCCCTGTGCCCATTGGGAAAGGGTACCCTCTCGAGGATAGATCAAGTGATTTGATAAAATACAAACTTTTTGTGTTTAGAAATCACAACTCACCTTCGTCACTTCAAACAATTGTGCCGACAGTGAGGCCTACCAAAAAGTGCTGATGTCATCATTTTACAATTAGTGGCGGTATTGAAGTGATGGATGGTAGTGATTTCTCACCACAAAAAATTGTGTTTTTTATCAAATCAGGTCCGGTCACTTCAACTTGCGCATGAGACATAACTCTAAAGTTTTGAACTCAAGATGTCCCTTTAGTAGGACAATCGAACCACCTCCTAAACCAATTGTGCAGAGCCCACTTGGGGAAACAAAAGAGCGTCATCTTTCCTTTTGGAAATGAGCCACTTTGTAGTCATATATGTAGAGTCATTTTCAAGGGGAATCAAAAGAAAATGAGATAACAAAACATATTAAACAAGGATACCGTTTGGCAGGAGCAGTTAGTGCAGGTCAGGGGAGGTTGCAAGTTCAAATCTCAATGGCGTTGTTGTATAACTTGTAGGGGTGTCAACTGGTTGGGTTTGGTTCAGACCTAGGTGGAACCAGACTTAGACCCGGACCATAGCCGATAAAATAATAAATTTTTAGCATTTTTTCATTGAAAATTTGTGGGTTTTAATCGCAACTCATGTCAGGCCCGGGTCTGGTATAAAATTTCACAAACTATACCCGGATCCATGTATTATTAATCGGACCTTCAGGTCCGTACCCAAATCTTAATCGGGTCTTTTTATTTGTCACTATACCCGAACACTATAGGATTTGGTTTGGGTCAAGTCTAGTTAAACCCGACCCAATGACACCTTAGGAGTCTGCCTAACCCCGCTTGCCTTTAAAAAAAGAGAGAGAGAGATACCGTAATACAATGCACGGCTCTGTATTGTGGTTTTAAGGGTGAAAATAAAAGATGGAGCAGTCTAAGCAGTCCTGTCCTTATCGGACTACGACTGTAAGATCACACCATCATGAAAAACACGTTCTTCATATCTCAAGTAGTGGAGACAAACCCATCTGCTATTTAACATCATTCACATGGTCGACGCCTCCCTGTCTTGGCTTAGAAGAGCAAAATAAGAGCTGCAGTAAAGAAAGGGACCATACATCTCTCTCTCTCTCTCTCTCTCTATATATATATATATATATATATATATATATATATATATATATATATATATATATATATATATATATATATATATATATATAGTAATGAGCTCGTTCGGCCCCATTTTTTCATTTTGTACGGTTAGGCCCCTTCAAAAATCATAGCTTTTTGTATATTTTTTTTACATCTAATACCATAGATATGATCTATTAGTTTTGTTTAGCGGGAACCCGCTTTTGGATCACCGAAATCTGACTTGTATACAGGTTTTTCAGTGATCCAAAATCAATGGCTATGAAGGCATCAATTTTTTTCCTTCACATAAAAATATATATTTTCATACATGATCCAAAAGTTGATTCTCATTAAATAGAGAAGGAGAAAAGTGGACCTAATATGTTCAGTTCTAAATGAGTTTTTTGACCTTTGGTTGCTCTTTGAGCTATTATGACACAATAGATGTGCAGCATGGTCAATTTATTAGGAATTGACATCTGAATAATGTATTTTTAATGAAAAACGATATTTGAAGCCTCAAAATTTACAAAGATTTTGGATCATTGATTTTTTTAACTTTATAAAAATCAACACGTGTCTGAATCAAACACTGCAAGAGCGGATCCCTATAAAATCAAGTATGTAAATCAAAATTTCATAATCAAAATTTAAAAAAAGTTAGAAAAAACCCATTTAACATGTTTCATTTAGTGTTTTTGCATCTCTTATATATATATATAGTGAATAATTATTTGGTACTGAGTAGAAATCACTTTTTTCAAAATTTTCTAACTTTTTGTTATAGATGTGATCTACATAGTTTGTTTAGTAAAAAATTTGTTTTGAATCACATGATTAGGACAAGTAAGCAAGATTTTAAGGGGAATAAAAAAGCAATGTCCACAATGTGTAAAAAGTTCATTACTCAAAAATCTTGTTTTTACATCGAACGATCCAAGGATTTATCCTTAGCAAAAAAACCATGTTGGACATATCTATATCGTTAGATTGAGGTGATACAGATTGCATGTATGATTTCTAGCTCAATAGTAACTTGCCTTCATTAGTATCTATATATATTGTAGGTTGTAGCTGACTACCGCTAGCCTATCGGACTTTAGAATGTTGTTTTCATGTTTTTCTTAAATCAGATCATAAAGATATGTTCTATATGCTTGATTTATAATAATCGACTCTTGGATAGTTCAATTTTGACATGTAGGTAGGTTTTCATAAGGTTTAAAGTTTGATAATCTAAGGTTTTTATAAACATTCAAGGCTAAAAATATGATGTTTTTAAATGAAAAAGCATGATCCAAGTATTGTTTTCTAGCAAATCGATCTATATGGTCATATTTATGAAAAACAACCAAAAAATGCCTACTCACTCACGGTAAGCCGGTGGTAGGCAGCTGCTACTTTTCATATATATATATATATATATATGAGGAACGTTCTAGTGAGAAGTCATTTTCATTGGGCCCCAAGTTAGGGCTCAGCAAAAAAATGTGGCTGCAGATAATTGTTCCTTGACCTAAACCAATAGATGTGTTTATCATTATTTGCTTAGTAGTTAACATGAAGTTAGGGCTCAGCAAAAATGTGGCTGCAGATAATTGTCGCTTGACTTAAACCAATAGATGTGTTCATCATTATTTGCTTGGTACATTCAATTAGGTATTTTACGTATTTTTTTTAGAGGGGTTGTGCAAAAATTTGATAATAGAAGATTTTATTTTTTTTGGTAAATTGATTCACAACCAAAACATGTTCCTTGATAAATAAACAATTGTAAATACATTTACAGGTTCAGATTCAATTGTTTTTTTGCCCAAACCTAACTTGGGACCTAACCAAAATAGGACCTGACTAGAACATATATATATATATATATATATATATATATATATATATATATATATATATATATATATATATATATGAAAACTGAACATATTTTCTCGTTCTGCCCCATTACGCCCCATAGTTTCAGGTGTTTTATGATAGATCTGAACATTAGATCTGTTTAGAATGCTCGATTCAGTAAGAATCAACTTTTGGATCATATTTTTTTGACGAAAAAAATTATTTTTATGAGCCGGAAAAATTTGATGCCTTCATAGCCACTGATTTTGGATCATCGAAAAACCTATATACATGTCAGATTTCGGTGATCCAAAAGCTGGTTCCCATTAAACAAAACCTATAGATCACATCTATGGTGTTGTATGTGAGAAAAATATCAAAAACTATGATTTTTTAATTAATGAACCTAACAGCAAGTGCATCTCTCTCTCTCTGTCTATATATATATATATATATATATATATATATATATATATATATATATATATATATATATATAACACAAGTATTTCTCCATTGGTTTTTATGTTTATATGCGCTCGCACTTGAAGAAGTTTGTTGACTTATGATTGTACATTTTGTGTAGAAATAAAAAATGTTAGGGATCAACTAATTGGAGCTACCATGAAGAGGTTTGTGTTGTAGATAATTTTTTTTATGGCTTATAGATATTTAAAAACAGAAAGGAACAAAAAGCAAGGTAGGTTGTGGCTCTAACTCATTTAATTATTTAATCCAAGTAACTGTACTTGTTTGGGTCACAGTTTCAAGTCTTACAAGATCTTATAATTAAAGCCCACCTTTTTCCAGCAAGCAACAAAAGAAAAAGTGGCTAGATAAAGCCAAGCTTTCAAACTAGAGAGATATTGAAGCTTCAGTGTTAAAATTGGCTCAAAGATTTACTTTTGATAGTTTTATCCACTGATTTGGTCCCGTTATCCATGGATGTGCATATCCTTATCTCCTAATGAAATTGTTATGGGTGTATCCTCACCTTCAAAGGAATAAAAGCAGAAAAATAGGTATACTCATTTGTGAAGAAAGATTGACAGATGGTCGGACATAAACATGCCTGGTTCGATATATATATTTTGAGAGAGAGAGAGAAAGAGAGAGATCTTTGGTGTGAACTTCATAATATTTATGCATTTTCAACAATCTTTTTCAAAAGAAAATTCAACAGATCGATGTTATCTACATACTTGGTTTTGTAGGGTCTCGATCTTAAATCGTCATATTACGACCTCTGAGCATGTTTCTTAGGGCTTCAAGAATCAAACGGCTCACCATTTTTGTAAAGTTTTAAGACTTTAAAAATCACCTTTTTTTGTCATAAAATAAGATGAAGTGTGATTCCTAATAGATAGACCACGCCCAACACATGCCAAAAGATTAAATTTGCAAAAAAAAATATATAAAAAATGCTCAGTGACACAAGAGAGAGAGAGGATTTTTGGCTCAAAATTTTCTAAGTACACGGTGGGAGTAGGGTTTCTACAAAAGTTTAGTCCCATATTGAAAGTTGTAGGAACTTTCATTCTCCTTACATAGAGGGATGTAATATCTCATTTATATGTGTTTGGATATTATCCAAATCAATTCGCATGACCATTAAGATCCAAGTATTCTAAGATTTTGCCACCTTTATCCCTTGATCGATTAACCATTGACTTTGATCTAGGGACCGTTAAGGGTTTAATAGGTTCATTTTGGACCCAACCAATATCTTTTCTGCTAGACCATTTTACATTTTATGATGAACTGCACTTTATGACCCTTTAATGGGGCTGGAGGCCTATATAAACCAAGCTCTTCCTCCTCATTTCTCATCCCTCAACTCTCTCTCTCTCTCTCTCTCTCTCTCTCTCATGAGCTCTACTCTTTCTCCTATTTTAGAGTTTTGATTTGGATTTAGATCTAGTTGTGGTTCGAATACATATCCAATTCTAGATCAGATTCAATCCTAAGATCCAGGTCCGATTATAGTTCATATCTCTATCTAGGATTTAGATCTAGTTGCTTATCAGACCCATATCCAGTTGTTGTTCAGATCTCAACCTAATTATTGTTAGAATCTAGATCCAAACCCAAGATTCATACCTGATTTAACCCTAGTCAAGAGGTTGTTCAAGGTAGTCTCTGTCGAGGTTGTTGGGCTCATATAGTGCAGAGCATACTTTAATAATTCACGAGAAGGCGAAAGCTCGGTTGTATCTTAAGAGAGTAGTTGCATGAATACTCATTGCACTGAGAACTTGATCCTAAGTAGGACAATTATCGCTTCAAAACAACATGTTTACATGTGCCTCCGAGCTCACTAGTTCAATCTCAGTTGCCTGACTCACTAAGTAAGGTAGAATTTTTAACAATTTTAAAGTGATAGTTCTGCAAATGGTGACTCTGATGGTTGAAAACCATGAGCTGCCCAAGTTGTCTCAGTTTAACGACACGAAGTTTCAAGCGATAGCAACACAAGGTGTTCATCTTCCTCACAATTGTAAATGTGGTGTACGTGCTCATGGAGGACTGTCCTGAAGAACATGAGGATAAAACCATTGCTGAAAATTGCAAGAGACAAAAGTGGAAATAGGATGACTTCATATATTGTGTATCCATACTGAATGCACTCTCTGACATCCTATTCGACCACTACTCAGAAATCAACATTATAAAAAAATTATGAGAAACCTTTGAAAGCAAGTACAAAATGGAGAATACATGAAATCATAAGTTTTTTGTTATTAAGTATATGGATTTCAAATTCTTCGATGATAAGCCACTACTATCTTAAGTCCATGAGATACAAATTTTGACTAATTATATCAAGTCTGAGTGTATGGACCTTGATTAATCATTCCAGATGGCTGCAATCATTGGTAGATTGCTCCCATCTTGAAAAGATTATCAAAATAAATTGAAACATAATAATTAAGAGTTTACCTTAGAATAATTTATTCAACATCTTAGAATCAAGGAGAAAGCTCGATCTTGAGATAAGAAAGATGAAGTAAAAGAAGTTCATTATAAGGTAAACATGGTTGAACGCAAACCAAGGTTCAAACCGGGACTTAAGAACAAGAACAAGAAATCCAAATTTGATGCTCAAAAGAAAAAGACAGTTTCATTATATACTTATGAAAAACAGGGTCACTATGCGAGATAATGTCATCACAAAAAAAAAATTAAAGGCAATAAAGCTAGTAAACCCGACGACGACCTAATGATTGTAGTTAGTGAGGTATTCATGATTAATTCAGATAAATGATGGTATGTGGATTCTAGATCAACGATCCACTCATGCAATGATAAAAGTATGTTCAAAACATACGAAACTATAGAGAAAGACCATATCATTTATATAGGAGATAAGCATAAAGCGAAGGTTCATGAAAAATGCAGTGTGAAACTTTACCTCCAAAAAATGTTTAACCCTTCAATATATATATCATGTACCTACCGTCTGCTTACCACTCAAAGTTTTAAAGTTGTAATAGAATCTGACAATATTATATTGTTGAAAAATCACAAGTTTGAAGGCAAAGGCTACGCTACCAATGGGTTGTTCAAGCTCAATCTGATGAATAAAGTTAATTCTACTTATATTTATATGCTTGACTCATATGATTTATCGCATGTTAGATTAGGACATGTAACTTATAAGTCTTTGAGAAGCATGGGTAATATAAAACTTATTCCTAAATGCAAAACTGAATATCTTAAGAAATGTGATGTTTGTATAAAAGCAAAGTTTGCAAAAAAAAGTCATTTAAGAGTGTTGAAAGAACTTCTAAATTATTAGATTTAATAAACAGTAAAGTATCTGATTTAAAAAATACTCCAACTAGTAGGGTAACAATTATTTTATAACCTTTATTGATGATTTTACAAAATATATGTATGTTTATTTTATAAAAATAATAGATGAATTATTTTAAAAAATGAAGATTTTCAAAGCAGAGGTTGAAAACTTTTATAATTGCAAAATAAAGTCTTTTAGATCTGATAGAGGTGGTAAATATCTTTCAAATGAGTTCATCGAATTTTGTGAAATTCATGAAATATATAAACAAAATATTAGCTCATATTCTCCTCAACATGGTGTAGCTGAACATAAAAATAGGACTCAAATTAACATGATTAATTCAATGCTTATTAGTTCTAGTATAGATTATAATCTATGGGGTGATGCATTGTGTAGTTCATGTCATATCTTAAATAAGGTATTATATCCTAAGTCAAACATTATACCTTATGAACTTTGAAAAGTTAAAAAATCAAATTTAAATTATTTAAAAGTTTGGGATTGTATTGCTTATGTAAAGCTTATTGATAAAAAATTAACCAAACTGGATCCAAAAACCAGAACATGTATCTTTATTGGATATTCTCAAAATAGTAAGACATATAGATTTATAGATATTGAAACTAAAATAATTTTAGAATCTATCCAAGCCGAATTTAGAGTAGATTTAACCTTAAAATCACTTGAAGCTCCAAAAGTTATTGAAAATAATCTAAGAAAAAAATTTATGAGTCTGAAAATTTTGAAATTCAAAAAGTAAAAGATCAAGAAAACCAAAAGATTTTTGTCTTGATTTTCATCTCTATATGATAGATAGAGACCATGTTTCTTTTTCGGAAGCTATGACATCTTCTAATGCTCCTTCATGGAAGGAATCTATAGAGAGTGAATTAGATTCTATCATAGAAAATAAACCTTGAATTTTGGTTGATTTACCCTCTGGTTTTAAACTTTTAGATGCAAATAAATTTTTAAAAGGAAACTTCAAACTGATGGTTCTATTAATAAGTTTAAAGCTAAACTTGTAGCCAATGGTTTCAAACAAAAACCAAAATTTGATTATTTTGACCCATATACTCTTGTAAGTAGGATTGCATCTATTAGAACTGTGATTGCTTTGACATCAATTTAAATTTTTGAAATTCATCAAATAAATGTCAAAACTGCTTTTTTGAACGGTGTCTTAGAGGAAGAAATTTATAAGGAATAACCAAAAGGTTATATAACTTCAGGTCAAGAAAAGAAAGTTTGTAAACTGTTAATGTCATTATATGATTTAAAATAATCCCCTAAATAATGACATGAGAAAATTGATGAAGTAATTATTTCATGTGGTTTTAGAATTCATGACTTTGATAAATGCATATATAGAAAAGTAGAAAATGATCATATTATAATTATTTGTCCCTACGTAGATGATATGTTAATCATGAATAATAATGTAGAATGCATAAAAAATAAAAAAAGTTTTTCTCATCTAAATTTGACATGAAAGATATGTGGTTAACTGATGTTATACTTGATATTAAATTCATGTGACATGCAAATGGTTATGCATTAACTCAATCACACTACATTGATAAATTATTAAGAAAATATAATCATTGTGATTGTAAGCATGTTGCTACTCTGATTGATCTTAATATTAAGTTATTGAATAACAATGAAATAAGTTGTCATAATTGGAGTATGCAAGTATTATTGGCAGTCTCATTTATGATATGAATAAAACTAGATCAGACATAGTTTTCAGCATGGACAAGTTAAGCTGATATACTAGTAATTCAGGACAAGTGCATTTGGATGCAATATACGGAGTCCTTGGAATTCTGATTCTAATGAATCGTTTTTCACAAGTGGTTGGATATTTATCTTTGGATCTAGAGCAATTGTTTGAGGATCTAAGAAGTAAATTATGATAACTCATTCTAGCATAGAAGCACAATTGATAACACTAGCATAAGCTAGTATGGAAGGTGAGTGGTTAAAAAATCTATTAATAAAGATATCATTAGAAGATAAGTTAGTACGCTTGATACCTATGTGTTGCGATAGTGAAACAACTATATACAAAGTGAAAAGTATTATTTATGGTAGAAAATCTAAACATATCAGTCTAAAGCACAATTATATGAATACTTTACTCAAGTAAGAAATAATCTTAATTGAATATGTGAAATTTTGTCAAAACTTAGTGGATCAATTGACAAAAGGACTTTCTTGATATATCATCCTTAAGACATCAAGAAAATGATATTAAATTCTATAAAATTAATTACCATTGACAGAAACTCAATCACATGATAAGGGTCAAACTATGTCGAGTGATTCAATGGAAAGAACAAGTCTGTGAGTCATTAGAGTGAACACTTAATAATTTTTCTATTTATGATGTTGAGTGCTCAAAACCTGTATACGAAGGTTGAGTTCAAATTTAACTCTTAATAAGATTTGTAAGCCTTATGATTGAGTGTTTCACACAGGTTTACACCCTTGATGGACTTACCTATGTGAGTGTGAAGGTGGGGTCACTTTCTATAAAACTTGGACTTTGTTCCTAGAGCACTCATGGAATTGGGATACATCACATGACCTTTAATATGCAACTTCTATATATTGATAGACACACTATGACCATTTAAAGTGAAAGTATGTGTTACGGTGTCTAAAAGGTCAATTAAGATTATTAATTTAAAGCTAACACTATTGAGGTCCCAGACTGACTAAGACTCAGTAACACTAATGCGGGGGTTCAAATCCAAAAGGTACCTTCACTTATGTACTAAATCTTTGCGAACAACCTTTTGAATCATCTTTTTATAGTTTTGATTCATGTGGGGATTGTTGAATTTTTTGTTCAAAACTACCTCAGTATTTTCTCTATCTTTCTAATTTTTCTAAGTATGTGGGAGTAGGGTTTCTTACAAAAGTTTAGTCTCATATTGAAAGTTGTAAGAACTTTCATTGTCCTTGTATAAAGGGGTGGTGCCTTAGAGGGCATGACCCTCAAATGCATTAGATTTTGGGCTTAAACAAACCTTAGATCTTGGATTACAAATAATATATATTTATATTTATATTTATATTTATATTTATATTTATATTTATATTTATATTTATATTTATATTTATATTTATATTTATATTTATATTTATATTTATATTTATATTTATATTTATATTTATATATGTATTTGGATTTGAGTTTGCGGTTTCAGACTTAGACCTAGACCCAGCTCCATTCGGTCTGGGTTGGGCTTTGACCTTTTTGGCACTTAGACAATTTTAATCCCAAGTTCATATATGTATGTTCACCAAGCCATAATACTATGCATTTATTTCATTTGGATTTGTTTCAATATTATCCGAATCAATTTGCATGACCATTAAGACCCAAACGTTTCAAGATCTACCGCCCTTATCCCTGGATTGGTTGACCATTGACTTTGACCAGTCTATGGATGATTAAGGATCTGACAGGGTTATTTTGGACCCAACCAGCACTCTTTTTGTCTAGAATTTTTTACATTACCTGCTGGATCGTTTTACCTTTTATGGTGGACTGTTTTATTCACTTTGTGACCCTTTAATGGGGCTTGAGAACTGAGGCCTATGTAAACCCAGTTCTTCCTCATTTCTCATCCCTCAACCCTCTCTCTCTCTCTCTCTCTCTCTCTCTCTCTCTCTCTCTCTCTCTCTCCTATTTTTGAGTTCTAGTTTAGATCCATATCCAGATCTAGTTTTAGGTCAGATTCAGATCCAATTTTAAATCAAGTTCAATTTTAAGATATAGACCCGATTATAGTTTGTATCCATATCTAGGATCCAGAACTGATTGCTTATCAAACCCATATCTGGTTGTTGTTTGGATCTCGACCCAGTTACTATTAGAATCCAAATCCAAACCTAGGATTCATACCCGATGCAACCCTAATCAAAAGGTTGGTCAAGGTGGTCTGTGTCGAGGTTGTTGGGCTCACCTAGTGTAGGGCGTTGTCAGATAATTCGCGAGAAGGCAAAAGTTCGATTGTATCCAGAGAGCGTAGTTGCATGAATACCCATTGCACCGAGTACTTGATCTTAAGTTGGGTAACTTCCGCTTGAAAGACAGTGCGTTTGACACGTGCCTCTGAGCTCATTGGTTCAATCTTAATTGCCTGACCCACTAAGGTAAAATTTCCAACATAAGGTTAATTATTTAATCTTTCTCAACATCTCTTGAGCTATGTGACATTGTATCAGTTAAGATTATACAGGCAAAGCTTATAACAATGTGAACAAGAGAAGGCGTCCATGCAAAATCCTGCTTGGAGGCAATGGAAAAGAGTAGGTAGATAACAAATCTCATCCTGATGCAAAACCTTTTTGCTGGACATATTCGTTTGCTTTTTCTGCCGAAGCCAGCCAAGTTTGAAAATTAAGCCATTAATAATAGGGGATCCTTTATGATAAGCTTAAATAATATTCTTTACTAGTATATATGGCTGCAGTTTCACAAGGGAGAGGCCAAGGGATTGATTAAGAAAGATGTCTTGTTTTATTCTAAGATTGCAAGATTCACTTGACCCTGGTATGCATAACAAACAATCTTACATCTTGTTCATGAATTAAAGAAATGAAACACTCAAGTGAAAGAAGGGAGAATCTCAAAGGAATAAAAGTGATGCAGAGGAAGTAAATGGTTGGCAAGGGTGCACCTCATTCATCATGAATTACACCAAAGGTGACTAAAAGTGCTGGCGAACGAATCAAATCACTGATAACTCTGCTTCATACTGAGTTCATTCAGGCTCCCAAAATAAGGTCATAATCAGCTCAGTATGAGTTCATTATGTTAATGAGCTAAGCTTGAAGGAATGGTCAGCTCGTCTCTGCTCTGCTCGGCAGGGGTAGCTCATAATGATGTTTTTCATAGAAAAAATATTGCATAACGATGTGTAGATCAATTAGTTAACATGGCATGACTCAGATACTAGAGGCTGAGAGATAGTTTCTTCACTTTCTTTGGGGAAAATGAGGAAGGATTTATCAATCAAGTTGGAAGTTTGGTTCTTCTCCTTGACTGTTTTTCTTTTTTCCCTCAAATGATCCAACTCGGGCTCCGCTTGAGCTTATGATGAGTTGATTCAAGCCCAGCTTGAGCCTCTGATGGTGTGAGCCAAGGCCTGAACTTGAGCTTATATCAGTCCCACAAGGCAAGTTTCATTTATACAGCACATTGACCAACCCCGGTGACCAACACTCAGGGGCGTAGCTAGCGGGGGGCAGGACTGGGCTGTAGCCCAGTCCTAACTCCCCAAACAGTTAAATTTTTTTTTAAAAGCCCAGCCTTGCCCTGATTCCATATGAAATAGATTTTTATCCATTTTTTAGCCCAGCCCTTACTGCAGCAAATAGTTTGATTTGTCCATATGAAATAGATTTTTATTAATAATTGTAGCCATTTTTTTTTTATCTCAAAAAAAAAAATTTCAGGGGCGCTGCCCCCGAACCCCCGACTATCACACAAATATTTTTTTTTTCTACACCCCTGTTTGCCCCCCCCCTCACATGAATCCTAGCTACGCCCCTGCCAACACTAGAGCTAGTAAACAAGTTGAATGATCCAAGCTTTAAGTTTTCAGGCTTGGCTCATTCTTGTGGTGAGTTGACCTGAGTTCAAGCTGTTTTTTTACAGAAAAACTACATTGTTTCAGAATTAGAAGTTACATTGCAAAAAAATACATTGTTTCAGATGTGGAAGCAATAAGCTTTTAGCTCTAATGCTATTGTTTGCAAACCAAATGCTTCAATTATACGTTGTATACTATATTCATGATATAAAATAGATCTAAATTCATTATTGCTTTATGAGCTTATACTGTTATACAAGCCAAGCTGAGCCGAACACATATTTTCCATGTTCTGCTTGCTGAGCCTATTTTAAAGGTTTGAATGAGCTCTTTATGAGCTGAACACAAGCAGCTCAGGTAATTGTTTCCCAACCCTAACAAATACCCAAATAATCGCCCCTGAAAACCTCTCCATCTTAAGATGCAGTAATATGAACGATATTTTGTATATGTTCCCGAGTATGTTCCTACTTTTAGCATCCCACCCATCTAACTAAATTTATAGACAAGGCAATCAATGCTAGTCCATGCTTGGAACCCACACAATTAATGCAAGAAATATAATTGTGAATGTTAACTTTAAATTTGAAAGCATACAATTGACCGAGTAGACTAGTCGAAAAATAGAGGTTGGATACGTCTCTCCTGATGTGCCCAAGCAGCACTAAAAGGCTTCTCCCTTGACCAACTGTTGGTTGGTGCTGGGGCAATATCTAAGTTTGATAAGGAAACTGTCAAATGCAGTCCAAAAAATTTGTATTTCATACTGATTTCTTTCATCTTTTAGTAAATCCTGATGCACAAGATACGTGGTATCCAAAACCATTTTACTAGATATAGGATCACAGGTAAAATTGAAGGCAATCTAGTCACGAGATGTATAAATGGGATCCCACCGGATCTGTATGATACTTTCTTGCATAAATTTGGCCATGGAGTTCAAGATGGAAGCAAGGTGAACAGCCCAATGAAATGTTCATACGATGACACTACATCTAATGATCAACTTTATTTTGACAAGGAATCTCCATAGATGCATATAACTACACAAACTCTAATATCATCATTGGTCATGTCCTCTCATAACCATTCACTGAATTATCACAGCATGATAATTGCATTGGTTTTTGTTAAAATTCAACTTTAAATGTTTAGGAAAAATTAGGGCATTGTGTGAAAGTGACCAATTTCATGAATTTCATAACCCAAAAGAATATGTGGTTCAATGTGTTTTGCTCATTAGGTTTTCTATAATGTTTTGATTCATCAAAGTTTATATGATGCTAAAATGAACATCCTGACCAAACTTTTAAATTATGGAATTCCTATCCAATGGTCGCACAGCCAATTGGGACCAAATAATGTTAATAATTGCCAAGTTGGTTAAACAAAAAGGAGCAGTGGATGATTGGTCTTTCTTGTTAGTGATGAGCATAGGTGTGGTTTCCCATTTTATAAATAAAAAAAGGGCATGGTTTGTCATGAATACCAACATGTTACATACCCAATGTGCATGGAATGGGACAACTCAAACCCAGGCGGGTTTGCATTTGGTCTTGCCAGCGAGGGACCTTTCTGATGCAGTTGCATGTCTAAAACCCAGTGTTTAAGGAGCCTAGCCTCACATGGTAACCCCCCTTCCATTTTCTCCAATTAAGGAATCAGACATGAATTAGATATTGATCTGGGTAGAAGTAGATAGGAGCCCCAAAACACAACCTAATAAACCTGTCTTGACTCATTTGGACAGGACAGAGTCCAAGCAATGTCATGTCAGACTCTGGTTTGGTTTAGGTCAGGCAACACATTGGCAGCCTTACTCAAAGCCTTATAATATTGTATTGCATTTTACTTAAGAGGATCATAAGGCCTTTTTTACATTACTGTGACTGTCTGCTATCAACCTATGGTTAGTATGACTGTTTGGCATCCCATAGACTGCAGCATAGTTACCAAAAAAGAAATGGATACCAGAAGTGATGCATGAAGCGGAAGAGGGGAAACTAGTGTTAAAAAGTAGTATGAAGCAGAAAGCAGGATGCAAAGTGATTTTGCAAACACATAGGAAGCACTATGAAGTGTGAGTGAAAACAAAAATGAGATAAAGTAAAAAAAGTACAAAACGATATAAAATCAGCACACAAGCTTGTTATAAAAAAATAAAATTATTACTATTTAATATGAAAAACTTAGGAAGAGGAAGGTGAGTGGCAAGAGAAAAGAAGCGAGAGGGAAAAGTTAAGGAAATGAGAAGGAATTGATTTGGGAAATGAGGGAGAAACGGGCTCCACACTAAAGAGAAGTGGGTTTCCCATATTTCATAAGCACGTTTTCCAAAGTTCTCCCTCCTTTCAGAGAAATGAGGAGTTTACTGCTTCCAAAACGCACTTCTGAGGAAGCAAGCTTCTCCATATAGCAAGAAGTTTCCGGTAACTATGATATGAAGGATGCTAAGATTGCTTAGGTGATTTCTTGATAACCTGCTATGCAGTATATGCCAAAGTGCCTATAGATCTTTGGCAATAAAATACTATGTTACTATCAATTAGCATAGATTATGAGTGTTTATTAAAATAGATTTACTCCATTGAACATGAATTGATCTGTTCGTTATAATGAGTGCAACTCTAATCAGACTATAGCAACTGCATGCTTTGCACTGGGGCCAGTCAGGGTCAGGTCCTATCAGACTAGCCTGATAGGCCTATGGGAGTCATTAGAGGGGCCCTGGTACATGTGTTGATATCTCAGCATCAGCTTTGGATGAAGTCAGATGACATTGGCAGTCATATATGAAGCTACAAATTTGCATTATATCTAGTCAGAGTACCATGTGATGGCCTTTTACATAGTTTTAAATGTCCCCTAATGTCCAATGGTTTGCATCTCTTTTTGGAATCACTAGGATGGTGCAGTTTCACCTATTAATTACATTCTACATAGCTTATACTGAAAAATTTTCTGCTGCAATAGTTTAAATAGTTAGCAGTTTGAAATTGTTAGTATGGAAAAGACCAGTTAAGATCACTTATATTGCATGAAATAAATTGGGGCCTTGAATGCAGCATAGAAGGATGGTAGATCAATTCAACTTAATAAGGTCAACCTTAAATTTTGTGAAAAACATGATTTTAGTCTGCACATATTTCTAAGCAAAAAAAATTGGGATTTCTTCTCTTGAAACTGATTATTAAGTAGACATTCATCTCAATCAATTGTTAGAAATGACTCTGATGAATCCTGAATCATCCCAAAAAGATGTTGCTCAAAGAGATTGATGCATGAAATGCAAAATTCATGCTTGATATTCAACATGACATTTAATCAAACAAATGCCATCATAAGATCACAACTAGAAGTCAGACTCAATTAAATCAGAGCATCAAAATCTATGGCTTCATCCATTAATTCTAAGTCGGTTGAAACAATAAGAGAAACATTAGAAAGTTGCGCCTATTCGTCCAATCAGTTTTCAAAAATATTACTGCTTTTAAGAACGGATCCTTGCATAAATTCCTTTTGCGTTTATCCTTTGCCTCTGTGTACAGGTGAATCTTTGTGTGTGCGTCTATACAACCTGCATGGTGCATCATACACTTGCTAAACTGGTTGAAAACAAAATTAGCAGGATTATGTACACAAATAAATTTATCCAAAATCATTTGAATGCTTTAGAGAGTTTTACAGAGCAAAATATATCAGTAACACAGTAGCTTTCCTGATCATTCAAATATAAACAATACATATGAGAAAGAGATACTGATAAATACTACAGATACAGGAGGGTTACAAATCCCAATACAAAAAATTACAGTGAAAGAGGGTTCAGTGTATAAAGGCTTTGCCACAGGGGGGTGTAATGGACAAACCAATCTCCAACTCCAGCCATTGGAATTTAACTACACCATAAATGAGCTTTTGCAACTACATCCGCCAACTGCACTTGGATTTGTAGTCACCTGAGAATAGAAGAAAGAAATAAAGTAAAAAACAAAATATATTCGGTAGAGAAAAATGCTTTTGGGCAACATTCAGCTACATATGCTATTCTTGATGAAATACATCATATATAGCCCATATGTTGGATAAGACACCATATCCTCTGAGTAGGTTTTGAATCAAGAGCTGATGTCAGAGATTATGAAGATTAAGTGGAGAAACACAAATTCTCCAACTCCCTTTCACAACCACTTCACAGTTTGAAACATATATTATCACATTTCACAACCTTTTCTTTTAATAGTGATGCTGGGAATAAACCCTGTGGGATTTGAACCGAAAACCCCTCAGTTATGCTAGTGCAACGTTACCAGTCAGCTATTTTAATTCATCACCTGCTATTTCACAACAAAATCTCATAACTTTTGAGATTTTTTTCAACACCTTTCTCTCTCTCTCTCTCCAATTGAAACAGAGGTGACTACTAAACAGAAACTATATCACAAGGACATGCAAATATTTGCAAGCATCTTATCTGACATGACACATTCAGCATGTGATACGTCCTGAACCCCAGCACACGCAGAGGAGCTCGGTGTTATCCAACAACATGACAAATGTGACTGTTGGGAGCTCCCAACGATTCTAATTCGGAGCTCCCCAAGGTCTCTCCCTCTCTCCTTTTTTGTGTATAAATAGGGGTTATCTCCCCCCTATTCTTTTAATGCTTTTCCAAGCATATTATCAATAAATCTCTTATTCTTTTACTTGCTTGTGTTGCCCTTTGTTGGCTCTTTGTATTGTCCCTTAGTGGACTTGTTTTTATGCACTTTAGTGCTTGTATTGTCCACTCTTGGACTTGTATGTGCTTTTGCACTTTGTTTTTGTAATTCCGCTTACTTTATTACAGCCGGTTCCCTCTTTGTTTCATTTTCAATTGAGGTTAGTTTGTAAACCAATTGTTTTTATTAAACCAAGGAGGTTTTCTCAGCCCATGGTTTTTGTTACGGACCGCCTTGGCCCGTCCTAGGGGGGAAACCTGATTTCCATGACCCAAATCCGGATCCGCCAAAGAGTCTTAGCCAGACAAGGACTGGGGGGAGGCACACTCATCTGGATTCCTACTTCTTAGATTTTCTTTCTCTTTTGGACTCTTTAGTTTCTTAGTACTCTTGATTCTTTTGGACTATGAGATAGACTACACATAGGTGTTTGTTCTTGCTTTATTCTCTAATAAAGTTTATTGAGTGAATCTTTATTCTTCGTTCTTGTTTGTGATTTTCATCCACAAGGAATCGATATTCTCCCTCCACACGCCCCTACCACTTTCCCAGCGCAGGACGTCGGTGTAGGAGGGAACAATTTTCTCACTCCTCCCTGCCGATGCCCCTTCTGAAATTCACTTAAGCCTCGCCCACGACTGGATCTGTAGAACCGTCCCTCCCTGAGGTCAGTGTAATGAAATATGCGAAAATACAAAACAAGAGCTTACAAGATCATAAACACAAAGTAGACAGTAACATACACAAGTCCAATAAAGGGACAATACAAGAGCATAAAGGCACTACACAAGTACATAGTGAATTTAAGACAACAAAGAATTTGAAAGAAGAACACAAGAACATAAAAATATATATATATTTAATTGAGCATGAATGCTTAATAGAAGCATTAAATAATAAGAAGGGGGTTCACCCTTATTTATACACAAGAGGTAGTCTCAAATAGAGTTGTTGGACTGTTCCAACAACTCTATTGTTCACCCTTATTTATACACAAGAGGTAGTCTCAAATAGAGTTGTTGGACTGTTCCAACAACTCTATTGACTAGTCAACTGTATGTTGACTGGTAAAAAAAAAAACTAACTTTTTTGGTCTTTGACCAAATAGTCCCTATAAAAACATAAAAGGACAAAAAGAACAAAATAAAGTAAAAGTACTAATATGCCCCTAATGGGCACAACCTATTACAAGGATTGAAATGACTAAAATACCCTTAATGGGTATTTAACTATTACATTATTATAAATACATATATATATATATAAACATATGTAAATATGTGAATACAAACAAAGCATATACATATACATATATAGAACTTAACACTCCTCAAACTTGTAGTGTGATACCGAAAGATTGAAAATACAAAAAAGAATCAATGGGAAGGATCCAAGTCTTCAAGTGTCTTCAATGAAAATCTTGATCTTCATGACATATCAAAGAGTTTTGCAAATACAAGTCTTCATTGGTGATCATCCCCAAATACCTTCATCGACTATCTCCATCTTCTTGATGCATCGAATATATTACTTTCTCAATCCATCGCATCTTTAAAAACCTGTAGAGAGAACAAAAGAAAGGTCCCAACTACACAAAAGAAAGAATTTTAACCAAATAGTTATGAAGTTTTAAAACAAATATATATATTTTGAACAAAAATAACACTCAAGTAGAATTTTTCAAATAAAGTAGCAATAATTTTTAGACAATCATTAAGAAAGATAAGAGGAGCATAACTTAAAGAGAAATTTTTATGAAATCAATTTTAGACAATCATAAAAACAAAATTACAAGCAATTTTAGTCGTGAAACGGCCACTACAACTTCTGAATTTGTGTGGTTGTGGCAGTTACTCGAAAAGTTGGGGGGTTTTATATTTGCACCCTCAAGATTATGTTGTAATAACAAGAGCACCGTATATATCGCAAGCAATCATACATTTCATGAGCGAACAAAGCATATCGAAATAGATTGCAATTATATCCATGAAAAGTTCTTGAAGAAAACCATCACCTTACCATATGTCTTATCTGAGTATCAACTCGCGGACTTATTCACTAAGGCACTACCATCTCCCAGATTTCACTTTCTTCTTGGCAAACTCTCGGTTGCCATTCCATGAGTTTGAAGGGGGTGTTAGAATGTGGTCTCTTATTATATATATATATATATATATATATATATATATATATATATATATATATATATATATATATATTGTGTGTGTGTGTGTGACATGATTGTAATATATATTACCCTCCAAGGGTATTTTGGCCTTTTGACCAATATAAATTCTTGGTAATAGGTATTGCCCATTAGGGGCTATTTTACTTATTTTTGTAATATGCTATATTGTCAAGGGTATTTCTGTGCTTGACAATACAACAACAATATAGTTGTTGGGAGCTCCCAATGGCTAGCAAGCTTCTCACTCCCCTTTTGCCTATAAATATGGGGCTTAAACCCCTTGTAAATTAATGCATTTTGTGTGCATTTTGTGCTCAATAAAGATTTAATATTTTATGTTGTAATTCTCTAAAGCCCCTAAATGGCTATTGTGCTTTTGCCCTTTTGTGTGGGTTTGTATTTGCCTCTTGTTTGAGGTATGTGAAAAGTTCTTGATTTCATTACAGCCTTGTACTCTTGTTTTCTTTTGTAGTTTGTGCTCAGTTCAGCAAGGCTGGACTTCCTTGCTAATGTACCTCGTGCACCAAGAAACGAGCACAGAGTTCGGGAAGTCCTAAGGTGTTTTGGTCTTGTGTTGGTTGACAAGACTATTTCCGGCTAACGGGAAGTAGTGTGAAAAATGTCTACGAAGAGACAATACGCATACAAGCACAAATACCTCACAAGAGATGTGCACAAAGGCACTCAAATAACACTTGAACAAGTACGCACAAAGGCGTAAGAAAATATAATCATGCACAAAGGCATGAAAAGAAAAATATATTGAAAAATATATTGAAAAATATGACAAGAGCTTGAGCTCACAAGCTTGAGGAAATACAAAGGGAAGTCCCCTATTTATACACCACAAAAGGAGCCACCTAGAGGGCTCCCAAAGGAGTCGTTGGGAGCCCCCAACGACTCTTTAGGGAGCCTTCCTTAGGTGGCACAAACTACGAAAAGAAAAAGAAAAGAAAAAAAATAAAAGAATAAAAAATACAATCATATTCCAAATGGAATATGCATAAAATAAGAAATTACAGAAATACCCTTTTCGGGTTATTATGAGAATATATATATATATATATGAAAATATATACGTACATATAACGAGATTAAGGATTGCATTTTAACACCCCCCCCTCAAACTTACGGTGCGATAACCGCAAGTTTGCCAAGAAGAAAATTAAATCTAGGCGAACAAAGAGCCTTAGTGAAGAAATCAGCCGGTTGATACTCAGACGTCACATACGGGAGATCAATGACCTTTTCCAAGTATTCTTCCCTGACATAGTGACAATCCATCTCTACATGCTTCGTGCGTTCATAAAAAGTATGATTCTTGGCAATATATACTACAATTTTGTTGTCGCAACATAACTTTGTTGGCTCTTTAATATAGACTCACATGTCTTCTAGAAGACGCTGAATCCATACAATTTTCATGGTTGTGGATGCCATGGCTCGATATTCGGCTTTGGTGGAGGACAAACAGAGCTTTTGTTGCATCTTGCACCTCCAAGAAACCAACGATTCACCTACGAAAACACAGAAACCAGTGGTAGAGTGACGGTTATTGTGATGACCTCCCCAATCAAAATCATTATAGGCAATTAACTTTAATTCAGAAGATGACAAAAATACTCCCTTATTTACAGTTCCCTTTAAGTATTTAATGATGCGAAGAATGGCACTCATGTGAACCATTGTGGGAGCATGTTGAAATTAATTGGCAATATGGATCGCATGTGACAAATCAGGCCGAGTGATGCTAAGATACATTAGCCAGCCTACCAGTTGTTCGTAAGGAGTAGGATCGGTGAGAGGAATTCCATCATCGATCTTCATTTTTGAGCCTACTATTTCAGGAGTTTCGCAAATTTTGTCATCTAAGATTCCTGACCTGTCAATAATCTTACAAGCAAGTTTAGTTTGAGATAGAAAATAACCACATTGAGAGTAAGCAACCTCAATTCCCAATAAATATGTCAGAAACCCTAAGTCTAACATTTCAAATTTCGAAGTCAAGACGGATTTGATATCCTTGACTCCTTTGACATCACCACATGTTATTAACATATCATCAACATATAATAATAATATCATAATACCTGCATCGGATTTTCTGATAAATAATGCAGTATTGTATAACAGGAAGAGAATCCATTTTCTAACATAACATTGTTAAATTTGTCATACCAAGCTTTAGGTGCACGTTTCAAACCATAAAGAGCTTTCCGAAGATGAAGAACTTTATCTTTAGGAACTTTCATATCTGGTGGGGCATCCATATAAACTTCTTCATTAAGATCACCATTTAAAAAGACATTTTTAACATCCATTTGAAAAATATTCTATTTTTTAATAGACGCAATAGTGATGAGACATCTGACTGTAACCATCCGTGCTATGGGTGCAAATGTCTCTTCATAGTCAATTACATATTCTTAACCATACACTTTTGCGACTAAGCGAGCTTTATACATTTTCAAAGATTCATCGCTTTTAGTCTTAACTTTAAACACTCAACGACAACCTATAGTTTTCTTTCTAAAAAGTAGAGTTTGAAATTCCCATGTGTTAGCTTTTCTAAGATCTTTGAGTTCATTTTCCATAGCTTCTTGCCATTCTACACATTTTTTTGGCTTCCTCAAAATTTCTTGGTTCAAAATAAGAATGAATGGCACTAAGACAAGTTTTATACTTAGGTGAAAAAGAGTCAAAAGAGACAAATCTTGTTGGTGGCTTCCTATTTCTTTCAGATCGTCTGGGATCATGTGTGGGAATAGAATCACTATATTGCTCAATTGCACTTCTGAAAGTATTTCTATCTCTACGAGAATAGGTTATTGGGTCATTTGATGTTCTATATTCCTGAGTACTGGGTGAGTTGAAGTCATTAATGTCTACTTCATTATCACTATCATGGTTTGATAATATTTCATCATCACTAGACATATCATCATTACTAGATAATAGGTCAAATAAGAAAGAATAGTCAACATTTTCGTGGTGAGTCATTTTTTCCAAAGTCACTCTCATTTTCCAAAAACGTCACATTTCTTGAAACATATAACTTAGCATTTTTAAAATCGTAACAGCGAAAGCCTTTTTGAGTCTCAGAATATCCAAGAAAGACACAGGGAATAGCTTTAAGTGAAAGTTTGTCATTCTTAGATATAAGAACAAAGCATTTGCAATCAAAAATTCGCAATCTGTTATACTCAGGTTCCCTTTTATATAATGTTTCAAAAGGAGAGATTTTACCCAAATTTCTAGATGGTAAACGATTGATAAGGTAGACAGATGCAAGAGACACTTCGGCCCAATTTTTTTTGGGAATATTTTGAGCTATCAGAAGAATTCGAGTGGTTTCAATGATATGCCAACCCATTTTGTTGAGGGGTTTTAAGGCATGACCTTTGATGAACAATACCACTATCTTAAAGATACTTCTTGAATTCATTTGAGAGATACTCTCCTCCGAAATCGGTTCTAAATATCTTTAAGTCGCTATTAAATTGATTTTTAATCATCACATGATATGATTTAAAGCATGAAAAAACTTCATGCTTATGTCTAAGAAAATATATTCAAGAGTACCTAGAAAAATCATCCACAAAAATCACATAATAGGCAAACCCTCCTTTTAAAAACAACAAGTGTCGGTCCCCAAACATCCGAATGAACAATTTCAAAAGGTTTAGAAGTAAACATGGATCTTTGTTCAAAAGGCATACTTCTCATTTTTCCAAGAATACAATCATTACAAAAGAGTGTATCTTTACAAAGATTTTTAGCAAAATGCAAATAAGATAACTTGGTGATATTGGGATGACCAAGTCTTTTGTGCCAAACATTTATATCTTTATGTTGGGCAACATTACAAAAAGAATTTTTAGGAACTTAAAGAGAGTCCATATAATATAAGTCTCCCTTCCTAGAGCCTTCCCCAAACAATTTCCCGGACCAGCGATCCTGTATTAAACATTTATCAGAGAAAAATTTAATATCATATCCATGGTCTGAGAGTTGAGAAACAGAGAGAAGGTTCAAGTTTAATTTTGGTATAAATCTAATTTTGGGGATGAAAAAGTTTTGAGTTTCAAAATTCTCAACACCTTTAATTTCAAGAGAAGTCCCATTCACAGTATAAACAAAAGATAGAGAACTATTTTTTGAAAATTCGGAAAGAGAATACATGTTTGGGGACATATGAAAAGACGCATTTGAATCCAAAAGCCAAGAAGTATTACCTGGAGGAGAGAAAGAAGACACGGCAGCTCCCGAGATGGCTCCCTTGAGGAGAGGTTGAATAGCCTCCACAATTTGGTTTAGTAAAAGAGATCCACTTGAAGAGGTCTTCACCTTTTGCCGTTGAGAGGTGGTGGCCATGGCTAACAACTTCTTCCACTTGGGACAAACGGGTTTGATAAGCCTCGGTTCTTTACAAAAATGGCAAACAATTTTGCTATAATTTTTTTTTTACCTTGTCCACCATTTCCTCTTTGATTTTGATTTTTAAAATAAGGGGGACGATAGGCTCTCAAATTATTTTCGGGCCTAGATACCGCATTGACCCCATCATTCTCTTCGGAATTGGATGGAACCGCAAGCACATTTGACCCTTGCTTACTTATACCCATACGGGTTTCTTCCCCACTTAATTTGGTAGGAACACCCTCAAGAGAAGGAGGAGTGAAAGATGACATAAGAGAAGACCTTATTTGCTCAAATTCGGGCCTTAGCCCATTCAAAAAACTGAAGAATTTATCTTCTTCTAATTGTTTGTGGAGAAGTTTAATCGCCTCTCCACTCCATTTTGGTTCGAGCATAGCAAGCTCATCCCAAATGGAAGAAAGTTCGGCGAAATATTCCCTAATGGTCATTTCGCCTTAAAGAAGAGCTAGGGTCTTCTTTTGAAGATAATATATGTGGGACAATTCCCTAGAAGTATACATTTTCTCAAGATACTCCCATGCTTGAGAAACCTTTTTAAATTTGATAATATTCGCATTGATTTTGGTCTCAACAGAGGAAAAAATCCAAGACTATTTTAAAATTCTTCATTTCCCATTCATCATGCTTTTTCGAATATTCCTCAAGGGCTTTGGTTCTTTCCTCCCCTTCAAGGATCTTAATTTCACCTTTCTCCATCAAGGTGATTTTTTGTTTCGGTTTCGGGATTGTGCCTTGCACATAACCCCAAAGACCTTTCCCTTTTACGTGAGCCTCCATGTTTCCGGCCCAAAGATGATAGTTGGAGCCATTGAGTTTAAATCAAAGAGAGAAATGAGATTCTTTTCCACCCATTAGAGAGGAAAGATGGAAGAAAAAATACGTACCGCAATAAGATTTTTAAGTCTTACTTGTCGTAATGCCCTTCTAAAATAAAGAAGGAAGAGAAGCCCCCACTCCAATCTCCAAGAAGCTAAAGGCATGTTTTTTGAGGCACTTGAAAAACGAAGAAATACATGATCTTCAATCTTTAACCAAGCTCTGATACCATGTGAAAAATGTCTACGAAGAGACAATATGCATACAAGCACAAATGCCTCACAAGAGATGTGCACAAAGGCACTCAAATAACACTTGAACAAGTACGCACAAAGGCGTAAAAAAATACAATCATGCACAAAGGCATGAAAAGGAAAATATATTGAAAAATATGATAAGAGCTTGAGCTCACAAGCTTGAGGAAATACAAGGGGAAGTCCCCTATTTATACACCACAAAAGGAGCCACCTAGGAGGCTCCCACAAGAGTCGTTGGGAGCCCCCAACAGTCACATTTGTGACCGTTGGGGGCTCCCCAACGACTCTTTGGGGCGCCTTCCTTAGGTGGCACAAACTACGAAAAGAAAAAGAAAAGAAAAACAAAAGAATAAAAAATACAATCATATTCCAAATGGAATATGCGTAAAATAGGAAATTATAGAAATACCCTTTTCGGGTTATTATGAGAATATATATATATATATAGATATAGATATATATATATATATATATAGATATATAGATATATATATATATATAGAGAGAGAGAGAGATACATATACATATATACATAGTATATATGTATATGTATCTCTCTCTATATATATATATATGAATATACATATAACGAGATTAAGGATTACATTTTAACAAGTAGCCCTCGAAGGCATGAGTTTGCCGACCGATCCTAAGGGGGTCCCACCACATACTACACAGCATACCCTTGATTTGTGGATGACACGATCGCAACTGTGTCTAATATTATCAACAATGTTTTTACCACGTCAGCCAAGCAAATATTTGCAAGTATCCCCAAAAGTATGACAAGATTTGTCGGTGCTACACAGGGTACCCCTTAATTTGTGCATGGTCATAACTGTGTCTAATATTATCAAAAGTATTTTGACGACATCAGACAGGGTCAATAACTTGTAATATTCACTTTTACCCTAAAATTTTGTAATCCTAATAATACTGCATAACTTATATTAATGGCACTTCCACGCATCTCTCTCTCTCTCTCTCTTATTAATGGTGCCATCTCATATTTTCATGTATCACAGGAGATTAGTGAGTTTCTTTTTTCTTTAAATTTTACAAGGGCTTCAATACTATATTAATTTATTCTAATGAATACTTTTCCTAACTACAATTTTGTAATCCTCATAATACTGCATACCTTATATTAATGACACTTCCATGCATCTCTCTCTCTCTCTCTCTCTCTCTCTCTCTCTCTCTCTCTCTCTCTCTCTCTCTCTTATTAATGGTGCCATCTCATATTTACATGTATCACAGGATATTAGTGAGTTTCCTTTTTTCTTTAAATTTTACAAGGGCATCCATAATATATTAATTTATTCTAATGAATAGTTTTCCTAACTACAATTAAGTAAGCTGTTATTGCATAAGGAAATTATTTCAATTAAAATATTACGTCTCTTAAATTATTTTAGCTAAAACTATAATTCTCACAGACATCCACCTGAATGTGTGTGTGTGCCTGTCTCCTTGTGTCCTACATTTTCAAAATGCTCGAATCTGTGCCATGTGTTGAAATTAAATCTATATTTGTGTCAGTAGACATGTGACATAGAATAGAACATTTCAAGCCTAGTTCACAAAGTTTTATTTAAGATCAGACAAAGCTCTAAAAGGCATAGTTGGCAGCACCAATAGATCAGATCAGGAATCACCAAACCAATCTGATTTGACCATGTAGCCAGGTCATGATATTGTCATGGCATATGCAAGGATTATTTTGTTCCAATTCTTGACCAAGGATCATCCAAACCTCGCAAGTTAGACATCCACCCAGTCAAGTACAACTCAGCAGAGTTCAAACATGAAAAGGGACTGATACAATCAGTTACTATCGTATCAAGGTTCACACAACCACGATAGTGGCTTATACTTTATGTCACCTGGGTACGGGTGCGGGTACGGGTACGGGTACGGAGGGCACGACACAACAATTCCAAAAAATGTGGGTACAGGAACACGGCTATATATATATATATATATATATATATATATATATATATATTAAATATCACATAAATACAAACTAAATTCAAAATAAAATTAATATAATCTAAATATATATGCTATTATATCTAAAATATATATTATATACTGAAAATATAAAGTTATAAACTGAAAATATAATTATAAATTAAATACAAACTTGTATGTACGGAGGGTAAAATGGGGTGTTTGGGTGTCGACACGGGTACAGAGAGCAAAATGGAGTGTTCGGGTACCATAGCTTATACTTGACTTATTTGATACGATAGGTCATTTTATTCAATTTTACATTTTATACTCAAGATAACAACATAAACAACATTTTGATAATTACCGTTCTTCCAACATGTCTCTTATTTTTCTCAAGCTCTTGAAGATTTTCCCAAATTTTGAAGATTAAATTATAATGAGAGCTTATTCATCATTTTGATCACTTACCACTTTGATATTTATTCATGACATCATTATAACCACTTATATTTGCTTCTAAAGCAAATACAAAAATAAAATAATTGACTAGATTTTTGCATAGAAGCTATGTCACATGGGTGCGGGTGCGGGTGCGGGTGCGGGTGCGGTGCAATTTCAAAATTTTTGGACACGGGGACTCGGCTATATATATATATATAACAATAATTCTAGTAAACAATTAAAATTAAGTAGCCAAAACTATATAAGATAAAAGGAAATTATCATTGTACAGATATAATTTAAATTGACTTGTAATAGTAAACTTCAAGTCTGCAGTAAATTAAGTAGCCAAAACTATGACCTTAATTTTTTCGAAAGTTTCAATTTGGCACTCCCATTTCTTTATGGTAGTTCTTAAGCTAGCTTTTCTAATACTTGTGAAACTAGTATTTTTTTAAACTGGAAAAGCATTTATTTAGCTACCTCAAATGGTTGGGTTACCTTTTATCGTGTTTTATACATATTTTTACATAAGTTGTGAAACAGTCACACAGACTGTGCACACAGTCTGTGCAATGCAGTCTGTGACTGTGCAGACTGTGCACAGTCACACAGACTGTGTGCAGTGACTGTGCAGTTGCAGTTGCAGTTGCACAGTCTGTGACTGTGCAACTGCATTGCACAGTCTGGTTATATATTAAAAAAATATATATATATAAAATGTTTTTTTTGTCTTAAAAATGGACATTTTTGGACTCGGTCAAAGTTGACCGAGTCCAAAATGTGGACGGACTCGGACTTGACTCGTTGACCGAGTCCGACTCGGCGTTGACCGAGTCCGGGCCGAGTCCGAAGCCGCACCCGTGTCGGCACCCGTGTCGGCACCCGTGTCGGGGCGTGTCGACTCGGGTGCGGCACCTCCCTAGCCGAGTCTGTGTGACATAGCATAGAAGTATTTTTAATTTTTACAGTACTATTAAATATGATATTACACATTTTTATATCCATGTATTTTATTTGAAAAATCTATTGAAAAATGGTAACTTATCCAATTCACATAGGTGACTGATTTGAATCTAAGTCTAAACCATAGTTACAGAAATTGTCTATAAATTGAAAATATGGTCTATATCTATCTTTTTTGGGGTAAATGACATAAAACATAAAATATCATGAGATTTTCAAACACAGTTTTGTTGTGATATTATCACGATATTATCACGATAGTCTCGTGATATTTTCAGTCATTTTTACTTTGATATTTATTTTCTACATTTTAAATATCTTTTTCTCTTTTTTCTTTTACATTTTTTATATTTCAAAATTTATTTACATTTCTACAATAACTTTATTATCTGAACATATTCTTTTCTTACTTATTTTTCTAGTTTTATTTCTTTTTTTTAGTACCAAGATTTATCCCAAGATTTTCCCGATATTTGTGATTATGGTATAAAGATGAGCTTTCCAGCTCCAATTCCCATGTTTGCTGGCTATGCAAATAAAGTGAGATACGTTACCTACAGGTTTGAAACTCCAAGAAGAATCTAGATTTACCCTTGCTATCAAAATATGTATTGTTTACACTGACCGACACAACAGTAACCCTAGATAACTGCCACTAGAAGCAAAAATCTAATTGTAATAATTTATGCAATTGTATAAATCTATGAACCAGATCAATACTAGATTGTTAGACATATTCTTTTTCTATAAGCTTTGTGTTTTAAAAAGGTCCAGTCTACCCTGGCTTTAATCCATACACCTATCTGAAAATCTGAACCAAATAAGTTATAAAAAGTAGCCACATGCATGCCATTTCTGCATGTTCCTCTGCCATGGCTCACTGCCACTTAGGCTGGGTGACTGCTCCAGAATATGAATTGGGTTCGTCACAAGGGAGTGGGAAAAAGTAAGCCCTCCCATTAAAACATATTTTGTGGTATGGACCTATAATACATCCACAGTCCTGATGCAAGATCAACAAA
This sequence comes from Nuphar pumila, assembly GCF_984573655.1. Classification (NCBI taxonomy): domain Eukaryota; kingdom Viridiplantae; phylum Streptophyta; class Magnoliopsida; order Nymphaeales; family Nymphaeaceae; genus Nuphar; species Nuphar pumila. The sequence goes on from NC_143259.1 coordinate 103,449,173, forward strand.
AGGAAAACCAAGATTACTAAGAGAGACATCTTGTGCTTATTGAACCAACCAATCGTAATGTTTAAAATACATTCTTTTACTTAAAGTATATGTAGAACATTTAGGTAAGGTCAGGTTGGGTCCAATATCTGACAAAAATAATAGTTCAAACCTGACACAGATATTACTGGGGATCACATTTTTTTAGTCTGAATCATTTTCCTATTCTAGTAAACCTCAGTGCTTCTTTTGTCCAACTAAGGCATTTTCCTGCACTCTCTGGCCTCTTATTGAATCTTTCTACTGTTAAAGCTCTAGAAATTGTTCTGAATATTTTCTGGTGTGCCCTTGACTGCATGTGTTGACTGAGCTATTGCTGATTTATTTTGTACATAGCTCACAGTTTTAATCTTTCATGATGGCAGAGCCTTTCTTTTTTTAACAGTTAAAAAATGATTATGCTGACATTTGTGTTCAGTTTCGATTACCAGTTTGTTGGCGCATGGTCACTGGTTTGGTAATGGCTCACATTTGTATTGTGTTCTTGTTCTAGTAGCCAATAAACTTGAATTTTGAGGTTTTGAGGTCTAGTAAAGTGATTGTTTGTTGTGGTTGAACTATTGTTGAGATTTGCAAATGGCATTCGTTGTGTTATGTAGGACTTTTAAATCTCTCCATAAAACTTCTAAACTTTTATTACTCATTTGCCCTTGTATGAAAAATGGTTATTGAAATGTTTTCATGTATTTTGCATTGAATATGCCTTAATTGCATTTGTTTCATGATTAGTTGTCTTGCATGATTTACAGCATGATATGCCTTGGTTGCATAGGATGCTATATTTTGAGTGTATCTATATATATTGTTTCTATTGTTGAGATTTAAATTGCTATGATCAATTTGAGACAATATTTGTCATTGTTACAAAATATCTCCTGTTATGATTTGTATGTGGGATTTTGAACTTTCCCATTATTTCTGTTGTGCATTTAATATTGGCTATTTGTTTTTGAAAAACCCTTCTTTATGAATACTTTTTTGTAGATTAAACTCCTTTGTAAGTTATTTATTCATGGTATTGATGTTGTTTGAAAATCCATATTTCATGCCTTTTATACATTAATGTTCTTTTCGTGATAGATGTGTGTATTGACTTTGAATAATGTATCTTTTCATGAATGATTAAAGTGATGAATGATTTATGAGTTTAACTTTGAGATATTTTATGCATGTATCTCTTCTTTTGATAATATGCAATTATGTTCTCTTATAAATTAAGAACTATTATTTCTTAAAATTATCTATTGAGGTGAAACCCTCAATGAATATTGTGTTTGAGAATTCAATGACTTTTTAAAAATTGATGTCGAAAAATTTTCTTAGTATTAAAAGATTTTGAAAATTTGTTAAATTGTCTTATTAAATATTTTATATATATTTTATTTTTGATGTGTTTGGCCATCCTCTCTCCATAATATATAATTAATATAGCTAATTTCTTTGAAATCTTCTTATGATATATATATATATATATATATGTGTGTGTGTGTGTGTGTGTGTGTGTGTGTGTATAGTTGGGATATTTTGTTAGCTTTATTTACAAGTTCTCAAGTATTGATGATATTGAAGATCCTAAATAACCTTTGTATATTAGAGCATATGATTGAAGATCAAGGGCACCCTTTAAGGAAGCATCGAATGGAAGAATTTGAGGAAGTCAATGAAAACATTTTATATAATGGGTTTTTTCTTTTGTAATTACAAATTTACGATGAGTCATCATAAGTTTGAGGGGGGGGGGTGTTTGTTAAGTTTTTTTATATATATATATATATATATATATATATATATATATATATAATGATGTAATATGTAAATACCCATTAGGGGTATTCTTGTCATTTCAGTCCTTTTAATAGGATGTGCCCATTAGGGGCACATTAGTACTTTTACCCTTTTCTTTTTCTTTTTTGTCCTTTTATGTTTTTATAGACTATTTGGTCAAATACTAAATAGAGTTGGGTTCTTTTTTGACTAGTCAACATAGAGTTGACTAGTCAATATAGCTGATGGATCAGCTCTATTGAGGTCTTCCTCTCTCTTGTATGTGTATAAATAAGGGCTTTTATCTCCTTTCATTTTTTAATGCTTCTCTTAAGCATTCATACTCAATAAGATGAATATTTTTTATGTTTTGTTATTCTCTTGAGTTCTTTAAACACCCATCTACATCATATAGGTTTCTTGCCTAATGGAGGACCAACTAGTTTCTCTTTGGCATCATTATAATGAAATGGTTCATAATAAAAGTAAAGAGTTATTAAACATGCTCTAAAGTTTGGGAAAAATGAGTTATATGATACAAATCTACTTGGAGCACTAGAGATACGATTTGATTTCCTAAGTTGGGATTCTTCTAAAGGTATGTTTTGAGAGAACTTGTCAAGGGCACATGGGTGATTACCTTCACCCCGTCTAGTATACACATGTGTATCATTCGATACATTTTCATTCAAATTTTTATGTTGATCACTAATCTCATCAACAATCGGATGCTCAATACTAGAGTCATTGTCAAAAGAATCAAACACCTCAATAGAGTTAGACTCATCATGTCTTAGTAATAGATCAAATAGAAATGAGTAATCAATTTCTTCTTTAAGTTTTTAGCTATTAAACTCATTTTTATTTTCAAAACATAGAGTTTGTTATTTATTGGATCAAAACATCGGTATCCTTTTTTATTTTCTCCGTAACCCAAAAAAACACATCCAATGGCTTTTAAGGATAGTTTATTGTTTTTATGAGTAAGAACATAACACTTATAACCAAAGATTCTTAGTCTTTTAAAATTAGGAGTCATTTTAAAAAGTTTTTCAAATAGAAAAGCATTTTTTAATGAAGACGAAGGTGTTGTATTAATTAAGTATGTTGAGGTTAGAACTGTAAAAATGTCTAGGAAGAGACAATACACATACAAGCACTAATACCTCATAAGAGATGTGCACAAAGGCGCTTAAATAACACTTGAACAAGTACACACAAAGGCGTAAAATGATATAATCATGCACAAAGGCATGAAAAAGAAATATATATTGAAAATGTGACACGAGCTTGAGCTCACAAGCTTTGACAATTTACAAGGGAAAACACCCCTATTTATGCACCACAAGAGGAGCCACATAGGGGGCTCCCAAAGGAGTCGTTAGGAGCCCCCAACGGTCACATTTGTGACCGTTGGGGGCTCCCCAACGACTCTTTTGGGGAGCCTTCCCTAGGTGGCACAAACCACAAAAGGAAAAAAAGAAATAAGAAAAGAAAAATACAATCATATTTCAAATAGAATATGCATAAAATAGGAAATTATAGAAATACCCTTTTTAGGTTATTATGAGCAATATATATATATATATATATATATATATATATATATATATATATACGACTATATATATGTACATACAATGAGATTAAGGATTACATTTTAACACTCACCCTCAAACTTACGGTGCGATAACCGCAAGTTTGCCAAGAAGAGAATTAAATCTAGGCGAACAAAGAGCCTTAGTGAAGAAATCAGCCAGTTGGTACTCAGACGTCACATACGGGAGATCAATGACCTTCTTCAAGTATTCTTCCCTGACATAGTGACAATTCATCTTTATATGCATCGTGCGTTCATGAAAAGTATGATTCTTGGCAATATATATTGCACTTTTGTTGCCGCAGCATAACTTTGTTGGCTCTTTAATATAGACTCCCATATCTTCTAGAAGACGTTGAATCCATACAATTTTCATGGTTGTGGATGTCATAGCTCGATATTCGGCTTCGATGAAGGACAAAGAGACCTTTTGTTGCTTCTTGTCCCTCTAAGAGACCAACGATTCACCTAAGAAAACACAGAAACCAGTGGTAGAGTGACGGTTATTGGGATCACCTCCCCAATCAAAATCAATATAGGCAATTAACTTTAATTCAAAAGATGAAGACAAAAATACTTTATTATTTGTCGTTCCCTTTAAGTACCTGATGATGCGAAGAATGGCACTCATGTGAACCATTGTCGGAGCATGTTGAAATTAACTGGCAATATGGATCGCATGTGACAAATCAGGCCGAGTGATGCTAAGATACATTAGTCAGCCTACCAGTTGTTCGTAAGGAGTAGGATCGGTCAGAAGAATTCTGTCATCGATCATCATTTTTTGAGCCCACTATTTCAGGAGTTTCGCAAATTTTGTCATCTGAGATTCCTGACCTCTCAATAATGTCACAAGCAAGTTTAGTTTGAGATAGAAAATAACAACGTTGAGTGTAAGCAACCTCAATTTCCAAGAAATATGTCAGAAACCCTAAGTCTGACATTTTAAATTTCGAAGTCAAGACGGATTTGATATCCTTGACTCCTTTGACATCATCACATGTTATTAACATATCATCAACATATAATAATAATAATATCACAATACCTGCATCGGATTTTCTGATAAATAATGCAGTATCTGTATAACAGGAAGAGAATCCATTTTCTAACATAACATTGTTAAATCTGTCATACCAAGCTTTGAGTGCCTATTTCAAACCATAGAGAGCTTTCCGAAGATGAAGAACATTATCTTTAAGAACTTTCATATCTGGTGGGGCATCCATATATTCTTGACCATACCCTTTCGCGATTAAGCGAGCTTTATACATCTTCAGAGATTCATCGCTTTTAGTCTTAACTTTAAACACCCAACGACAACCTATAGTTTTTTTTCCAAAAAGTAGAGTTTGAAATTCTCATGTGTTAGCTTTCCTAAGATCTTTGAGTTCATTTTTCATAGCTTCTTACCATTCTACACATTTTTTTGGCTTCCTCAAAATTTCTTGGTTCAAAATAAGAATGAATGGCACTAAGACAAGCTCTATACTTAGATGAAAAAGAGTCAAAAGAGACAAATCTTGTTGGTGGCTTCCTATTTCTTTCAGATCGTCTGGGATCATGTGTGTGAATAGAATCACTATATTGCTCAATTGCATTTCTGAAAGTATTTCTATCTCTACGAGAATAGGTTATTGGGTCATTTAATGTTCTATATTCTTGAGTATTGGGTGAGTTGAAGTCATTAATGTCTACTTCATTATCACTATCATGGTTTGATGATATTTCATCATCACTAGACATATCATCATTACTAGATAATAGGTCAAATAAGAAAGAATACTAGATAATAGGTCAAATAAGAAAGAATAGTCAACATTTTGGTGGAGAGAGACATTTTTTCCAAAGCCACTCTCATTTTCCAAAAACGTCACATTTCTTGAAACATATAACTTAGCATTTTTAAAATCGTAACAGCAAAAGCCTTTTTGAGTCTCAAAATATCCAAGAAAGACACAGGGAATAGCTTTAAGTGAAAGTTTGTCATTCTTAGATATAAGAACAAAGCATTTGCAACCAAAAATTCGCAATCTGTTATACTCAGGTTCCCTTTTATATAATGTTTCAAAAGGAGAGATTTTACCCAAATTTCTAGATGGTAAACAATTGATAAGGTAGACAGATGCAAGAGACACTTCGGCCCAAATTTTTTTTGGAATATTTTGAGCTATCAGAAGAATTCGAATGGTTTCAATGATATGCCAACCCATTTTGTTGAGGGGTTTTAAGGCATGACCTTTGATGAACAATACCACTATCTTGAAGATACTTCTTGAATTCATTTGAGAGATACTCTCCTCCGAAATCGGTTCTAAATATCTTTAAGTTGCTATTAAATTGATTTTTAATCATCACATGATATGATTTAAAGCATGAAAAAATTTCATGCTTATGTCTAAGAAAATATATCCAAGAGTACCTAGAAAAATCATCCACAAAAATCACATAATAGGCAAACCCTCCTTTTGAAAACAACAAGTGTCGGTCCCCAAACATCTGAATGAACAATTTCGAAAGGTTTAGAAGTAAACATAAATCTTTGTTCAAAAGGCATACTTCTCATTTTTCCAAGAATGCAATCATTCTAAGAGAGTGTATCTTTACAAAGATTTTTAGCAAAATGCAAATAAGATAACTTGGTGATATTGGGATGACCAAGTCTTGTGTCAAACATTTATATCCTTAAGTTGGGCAACATTACAAAAAAAAAAATTAGAAACTTGAAGAGAGTCCATATAATATAAGTCCCTCTTCCTAGAGCCTTCCCAATCAATTTCTCGGACTGGCGATCTTGTATCAAACATTTATCAGACAAAAATTTAATATCACATCCATGGTTCGAGAGTTAAGAAACGGAGAGAAGGTTCAAGTTTAATTTTGGTATAAATCTAATTTTGGAGATGAAAAAGTTTTTAGTTTCAAAATTTTCAACACCTTTAATTTCAAGAGAAGTCCCATTCGCAGTAGAAACAAAAGATGGAGAACTATTGTTTGAATATTTGGAAAGAGAATACATGTTTGGGGACATATGAAAAGACGCACCCGAATCCAAAAGCCAATAAGTTTTACCTGGAGGAGAGAAAGTAGACACGGCGGCTCCCGAGATGGCTCCCTTGAGGAGAGGTTGAAGTGCCTCCATAATTTTGTTTAGTGAAAGAGATCCACTTGAAGAGGTCTCCACCTTTTGCGGCTGAGAGGTGGTGGCCATGGCTAACAACTTCTTCCACTTGGGACAGACGGGTTTGATATGCCTCGATTCTTTACAAAAATGGCAAACAATTTTGCTATAATCTTTTTTTTCACCTTGTCCACCATTTCCTCCTAGATTTTGATTTTTAAAATGAGGGGGACGATAGGCTCTCAAACTGTTTTCGAGCCTAGACACAGCATTGACCTCATCATTCTCTTCGGAATTGGATGGAACCGCAAGCACATTTGACCCTTGCTTACTTATACTCATACGGGTTTCTTTCCCACTTAATTTGGTGAGAACATCCTCAAGAGAAGGAGTGAAAGATGACAAAAGAGAAGACCTTATTTGCTCAAATCTGGACCTTAGCCCATTCAAAAAATTGAAGAATTGATCTTCTAATTGTTTGTGACGAAGTTCAATCGCCTCTCCACTCCATTTTGGTTCGAGCATAGCAAGCTCATCCCAAATGGAAGAAAGTTCGGTGAAATATTCCCTAATGGTCATTTCGCCTTAAAAAAGAGTTAGGGTCTTCTTTTGAAGATAATATATGTGGGACAATTCCCTATAAGTATACATTTTCTCAAGATACTCTCATGCTTGAGAAACCTTTTTAAATTTGATAATATTCGCATTGATTTTGGTCTCAACGGAGGAAAAAATCCAAGACTTTTAAAATTCATTTCTCATTCATCATGTTTTTTCGAATATTCCTCAAGGGCTTTGGTTCTTTCCTCCCCTTCAAGGATCTTAATTTCACCTTTCTCCATCAAGGTGATTTTTTGTTTCAGTTCCAGGATTGTGCCTTGCACATAACTCCAAAGACCTTTCCCTTTTACGTGAGCCTCCATGTTTCCGACCCAAAGATGATAGTTGGAGCCATTGAGTTTAAATTCAAGAGAGAAATGAAATTCTTTTTCACCTATTAGAGAGGAAAGATGGAAGAAGAAATATGTACCGCAATAAGATTTTTAAGTCTTACTTGTCGTAATGCCCTTTTAAAATAAAGAAGGAAGAGAAGCCCCCACTCCAATCTCCAAGAAGCTAAAGGCATGTTTTTTGAGGCACCCGAAAAACGAAGAAATCTTCAATCTTTAACCAAGCTCTGATACCATGTGAAAAATGTCTACGAAGAGACAATATGCATACAAGCACAAATACCTCACAAGAGATGTGCACAAAGGCACTTAAATAATACTTGAACAAGTACGCACAAAGGCGTAAAATGATATAACCATGCACAAAGGCATGAAAAAGAAATATATATTGAAAATGTGACAAGCGCTTGAGCTCACAAGCTTGACAATTTACAAGGGGAAACACCCATATTTGTGCACCACAAGAGGAGCCACGTAGGGGGCTCCCAAAGGAGTCGTTGGGAGCCCCCAACGGTCACATTTGTGCCCCCAATGACTCTTTTGGGGAGCCTTCCCTAGGTGGCACAAACCACAAAAAGAAAAAAGAAATGAGAAAAGAAAAGAAAAATAAATAAAAGAAGAAAAGTACAATCATATTCCAAATGAAATATGCGTAAAATAAGAAATTACAGAAATACCCTTTTGGGTTATTATGAGCAATATATATATATATAGATATATATATACGAATATATATATGTACATACAACGAGATTAAGGATTATATTTTAACAAGAACAGCTTTGGCCCAAATTTTTTTTGGAATGTCCCTTTTAAATTAAAAGTCCTAGTAGTTTCTATTATATATTTATATTTTCTTTCCGCTAAACCATTTTGTTGCAGAGTTCTAGGACAAGACCTTTGATGACAAATTTCACTTTGTTTCAAGTAGCTTTGAAAATTGTTTGACATGTACTCTCCTCCCGAATCCGATCTAAGAATAGATAGGTCGCTTAGGTTGATGTTTAATCATTATATGAAATTCCTTAAAAAAGGGGAATAAATCGGATTTATGATTTAGAAAATAAATTCACGTATATCTAGTGAAATCATCAACAAAAATAACATAATAAGAGTAACCTCCTTTTGATATGACAAGTGAAGGACCCCATATATCTGAATGTACTAATTCAAAAGGCCGTGTAGAACTAAAAGTTTTTTGAGGAAAGAATGACTTTCATTTTTCCAAAAATGCAATCTTTGCAAGATATGTCTTTCTCATTACATGTATTTTCTAAAAAAGGAAAGAGAAACATCTTCAAAAAGCTAGAATGCCCAAGTTTCTTATGCCAAGTATCAACACTTTTGTTATATACAAAATTACAAAATGACTTGGGTGGAAGGGACAAAACATTCACAAAGTAAAGATCGCCTCTCCTATGGCCTTGCTCAATAAGCTTCCCTGACTGAAGATCCTGCACGGTGCAATCTTTAAGTGAGAAAAAAATTTTGCAATCATGATAAAAAATTTGAGAGACCGAAAAAAAATTTAAATTTAATTTTGGAACCACACTTATTTTTGGAAAAAAAAATTGAAAATTTTTTGAGTCATGTGTTCCAATACTTTCTATTTTTAAAGAAGTTTCATCGGTCGTCGAAACATAAGATGAAATAGGATTAGTGTAAACATTGGAAAGAACATTCTTATGAGGTGTCATATAAAAGGAAGCACCCGAAGTAAGAATCCACATACCTGGAGGAGATAAAGAAGATGCAATGGTGACACCCGAAGTAGAGGATGATTTGAGAAGTTGTTTAAGTGCCTCCGATATTTGGTTAAGTGTGTCTTTAATATCTCCTCTATTTTTGCTTGCTTCTTCTTTCTTACGTGTGATTTCTCCAACGAAAGCAATTTTACCTTTAAGCTTTGGACATACCGGTCTAATGTATCTCGGTTCATTACAATGGTGTCAAATAACACATTTCCTATATCCACTATTATACTTGGACCTATTATTATAGTTATTTTGTTTTACAAAGTGGGGTGGCTTATAGGTTTTTACATTGGAACTCGGCTTAGTAACGGCTAAAATATCATCATTCTTATTGGCCATGCCAAGACGAGTTTCTTCTTGACATACCTCGGCAAGAGCATCTTCAAGAGGCATAGCTTTGGGTATATGAAAAGGAGAAAACCTAACTTGTTCAAATCCGGTCTTAGACCATGAAAGAATTAAAAAAAGTGTTTCTTATCAATTTGCTTTATTATAATATCAACATCTTCGGAAGCCACCCATTTAGGCACAAGAAGTGCTAATTCATCCCAAAGAGGGGATAAAATGCTGAAATAATCCCGGAAACACATGTCCCCTTGATTAGTGGATCTAATTTTGTCTTGACAAAAATATTGTCTAGCAAGATCCTTTTGGGTATACATACCCTTAAGAAAGAACCAAACTTCATTGGCTATTCTAAATTTAGCATATGTTGGCACATATTTTTATGTCAACATTGTTTATAAACCATGCCAAAATTTTGGCATGGTTACTTTCCTAATCCTCTACTTTTATTTAACGTTCATTGATGGCTTCAACACGATCATCTCTAACAAGAGCTTTCTCAACACCTCTTTCAACCTTGGTGAGCTTTAACGATAGTTCAAGAAAAGTTTCTATCACAAAGCCCCAAAGTTTCTTTCCTCTAAGATGATTTTTCATGGCCAACGCCCACATCAAGTAGTTGGATCCATTAGGTTTGAAGGAGAGCTCTATTCTTGATTCATGCTCCATGATGAAAAGAGATAGATAAAGACGAAGAAAGTGATAGGACCCTTGTCACGATCTTTAACGGTTTAACCACCACAAGAAGTACTTTCAAGATCAAGAAAACCGAATTGGCTCTAATACCATGTAATAAAGTATGCAGAATTACAAATAACAAAGTACAAAAGCACATACAAGTCCAAAAATGAACAATTACAAAGAAGATAGACAAATACATAAGTGCACAAACAAAAAATCCACTAAGGGACAATGCCAAAAGCTAATAAAAAGTAAATATTATTGAAAAGAGATGGGAAATGAATGAATAATGTATGGGGATCACTCCTATTTATATACAAAAAGTAGAAGGGGAGACCATTGAGAGCTCCCCTTCATAGAGTCGTTAGGGAGCTCCCAACGACTTTATGGAGTGGGGCGCCAATGCAAGGAAAAAAGGAAAAAGAAAGAAAAATAAATAAAAAATAAAAAAATATTTGTTTCTAATAAACAACTATTACTACATGTAAAAAGACAAAAATACCCCCATCGAGCAAACCATTATAATACAGATATATATATATATATATATGTGTATATATACATAAGTGTGTATATATATATATATATATATATTTTAACAGTTGAAGTGCCTTCGATATTTGGCTAAGTGTGTTTTTAATATCTCCTCCATTTTTGCTTGTTTTGTCTTTCTTGGATGTGATTTCTCTAACGGAAGTGTTTTTGCGTTTAAGCTTTCGGCATACCGGTCTAATATATCCTGGTTCATTACAATAGTGGCAAATAGCACCTTTTTTATATCCACTATCATAGTTAGAACCATTATTATAGTTATTTTGTTTTACAAAGTGGAGGGGCGTATAGGACCTTACATTGGAACCCAGTCTAGTAACGACCAAAACATCACCATTCTTTTTGGTCATGCAAAGACTAGTTTCTTCTTGACATATATTGGCAAGAGAATCTTCAGGAGGCATAGCTTTGGTTCTATAAAGGAGAAAAGATCTCACTTGTTCAAATTCCGATCTTAGACCATGAAGGAATTGAAAAAAGTGTTTCATCTCAGTTTCTCTCTTCTAATCTCAATATTTTTTGGAGCCATCCATTCATCCCAAAGAAGAGACAAAATACTAAAATAATCCCGAACACACATGTCCTCTTTTTTAGTTGATCTAATCTTGTCTTGACAAAAATATTGTCTAGGAAGATCCTTTTGGGTATACGTACCCTTAAGAAAGAACTAAGCTTCATTGGCTCTTGTAAATTTAATAATGTTGGCACATATTTTTATGTCAACATTGTTTATAAACCATGCCAAAATTTTGCATGGTTGTTTTCCCAATCCTCTACATTTATTTGATGTTCATTGATAGCTTTAACACAATCATCTCCAACAAAAGCTTTTTCAACACCTTCTTCGACCTTGGTGAGCTTTAACGATGATTCAAGAGAAGTTTCCATCACAAAGCCCCAAAGTTTTTTTCCTCTAAAATGATTTTTCATAGCCGAAGCCCACATCAAGTAGTTGGATCCATTGAGTTTGAAGGAAAGCTTTGTTAAAATATTATGTCTCTTTTAACTGTAAACTGAAATACCCATCAAGGGTATTTCAGTCCTTTTACTCAATAGGTGTCAGCCACCCTAATGAGCTAACATTTTTACTTTTCTTTTTTTATTTACTTTTGCTTTTTACACTTTTTTTTCTTTTTGACTGTTGTGAAAGGGACAGCTCCATATAGCTGTTGGAGCTGCCCCAACAGTCACAAATGTGACCGTTGGGTGCAGCTCCAACAGTCATATTGAGCTGCACATGTGGCTTCTTTTTGCATTATAAATAGGCCTTAGTGGCCCTTGTAAACACATTCTTTTTTGTGAGTGCATATGCAATATTGTAAAGCCCCTCTTGGGAACTTATGAATTGAAGTTCATTTTGTTTCATGCTTTTGTGCATGTGTATTCGTGCCTTCGTGCACTTGTGAGTGTTCTCCTTTGTGCCTTTGTGCACTCTTTGTATTTCTTGTATTGTGGTGTTACACACAATCTCTTTTTGTAGAGATTTTCACATGGTATCAGAGCAAGGTTGTTTGGAGAAAGAAATTGGTGTGATTCTTCTCAATATCAAGTGCCTCGAAAAATGTGCCTTCAACTTTTTGGTGATTAGAGTGAAGGCGCTTCTTCATTCAATATTTTAGAAGATTACTACAACAAGAAAGATTTAAAATCTTATTGTGGTACGTATTCTTTTCTTTCTTCTTTCCTCTCTAATGGGTGAGAAAGACTCCCATTTTTCTCTTGGTTTCAAGCTAAATGGCTCAAATTATCATGTGTGGGCCGGAAATATGGAAGCTCACATCAAAGAGAAAGGGCTTTGGGGTTACATTCAAGGCTCGATTCCGGAACCCGAGCCTAAAATTACTTTGGTTAAAGAAGGGGAAATCAAAATCCTTGAGGGAGATGAAAGAACTAATGCTCTTGAGGAATATAGTAGGAAACATGAGCAATGAGAAATGAAGAATTTCAAGATCTTGTCTTGGATTTTCTCTTCCGTTGAGACAAGGATTAATGCCAACATTATAAAGTTTAAAAAGGCTTCTCAAGCGTGGGAGTATCTTGAGAAGATGTATACTTCTAGGGACTTGTCCCATAAGTATTATCTTCAAAAGAGAGCGTTAACTCTTGTTCAAGGTGATATGTCTATAAGAGAGTATTTTGCGGAACTCTCTTCAATTTGGGATGAGCTTGCCATGCTTGAACCCAAGTGGAGTGGAGAAGCCATAGAGCTTCGTCATAAGCAATTAGAAGAAGACCGATTCTTCAATTTTTTAAATGGGTTAAGGCCCGAGTTTGAGCAAATAAGATCTTCTCTCCTATCCTCTTTTACCTTTCCTTCTCTTGAAGATGTCTTAACTAAATTAAGTGGAGAAGAAACCCGTATGGGCATTAGCAAGCAAAATCCTAGTGTGCTTGCAATGTCCACAAATCAAGAAGAATGTGATGGTGTTAATGTTGTTTCTAGACTCTGTAACAATTTAAGAACATATAGACCTCCTCATTTTAAGAATCAAAATCAAGGAGGAAGAAGAGATTATAGCAAAATCTCGTGTCACTTTTGCAAAGAACCGGGTCATATCAAACCGGTTTGCCCAAAATGGAAGAAACTTCTAGCAATGGCAACTACATCTCAACCATCTAAAGAGGAATCTTCAAAAGAAGCTCTATCTCTCAATCAAATTGTGGAGGCTCTTCAACCTTTTCTAAAGGGAGCTATTTCCGGTGCCGCCGTATCCACCTCTTCTCCTCCAGGTAAAACTTCTTGGCTCTTAGATTCGGGTGCATCCTTTCATATGACCTCAAACATTTCATCTCTTTCCGAGTATTCTAAAAATGTGTCACCTTCTTTTGTTTCGACCGCGGATGGTACTTCTCTAGAAATTAAGGGAATTGGAAATTTTAAAACCCAAAACTTCTTTATTCCAAAAATTAGACTTATACCAAAATTAAATTTAAACTTGTTTTCCGTTTCTCAACTCACGGACCTTGGGTGTAACATTCAATTCTCATCTAATAAATGTTTAATACAGGATCACCGGTCTGGGAGATTGATTGGGGAAGGCTCTAGGAAAGGAGACTTGTACTATGTGGACTTTCTTCAAATTCCTAAAAACACCTTTTGTAATGTGGCCCAACATAAAGACATAAATGTTTGGCACAAGAGACTTGGTCATCCCAACATTACCAAGTTATCATATCTACATTTTGTTAAAGATCTTTGTAAAAATATTTTCTCTTGTAATGATTGTATTCTTGGAAAAATGAGAAGTATACCTTTTGAACCAAGAACTATGTTTAGTACTAAACCTTTTGAAATTATTCACTCGGATGTTTGGGGACCAGCACCTGTCATATCCAAAGGTGGTTTTGCTTACTATGTGATTTTTGTAGATGATTTCTCACAATATTGTTGGATACATTTTCTCAAACATAAGCATGAAGTTTTTTCATGTTTTAAAACATATCATATGATGATTAAAAATCAATTTAATAGCAATTTAAAGATATTTAGGACCGATTCCGGAGGTGAATATCTCTCTAATTAGTTTAAGAAATATCTTGAGGATTGTGGCATTGTCCATCAAAGATCGTGTCCTAAGACCCCACAACAAAATGGTTTGGCCGAAAGAAAGCATAAGCATATCATTGAAACCACTAGAACCCTTCTCATTTCCCAAAATATTCCTAAAAATTTTTGGGCCGAAGCGGCTCTTGCTTCCGTCTATCTTATCAACCGACTTCCATCCAAAAATTTAGATAAAATTTCTCCCTTTGAGATTCTATATGAAAAAGAACCTGATTATAATAGGTTGAGAGTTTTTTGTTCTAAGTGCTTTGTTCTTACCGATAAAAATGATAAACTCTCACCAAAAGCCATTCCTTGTGCTTTCCTTGGCTATTCGGAAACTCAAAAAGGATTTCGATGTTATGACTCTAAGAATGATAAATTATATGTTTCAAGGAATGTAACTTTTTGGAAAATGATAGTGGTTTTGAAAAAAATGAATCTCATTTAGAAAATGCCGATTACTCCTTTCTTTTTGACCTTTTATCTAAGGATAATGATATCTCTAGTGATGATGAATCAACATATAATAGTGAAAATGAAATGGTTGTGATCAACAATAACTCTAACCCTTCTACTCCTCAAGAAGAAAATGTATCTAGAGAACCCATCACTTAGTCGCATAGAGATAGAAGCACCTTTAGGAGTGCTATTGAACTATATGGTGAACCTAGTGAGACTATTTTCACTCATGATTCTCATCCTAGGAGAACTGAAAGAACTAGAAGGACTCCCTCTAGATTCGTATCTTTTGATTCTTTCTCTCCTAAATATCGAGTTTGTTTGAGTGTCATTCACTCTTATTTTGAACCAAAAATTTTTGGAGAAGCCAAACAATGTACTGAATGGAGAGAAGTCATGGAGAGTGAACTCAAAGCTCTTAAGAAAGCTAACACTTGGGAATTTCAATCTCTTCCCAATGGCAAGAAAACTATAGGATGTCGATGGGTGTTCAAGGTCAAGACTAAGAGTGATGGTTCTCTTGAAAGGTATAAGGCTTGTCTTGTAGCTAAAGGGTACAGTCAAGAATATGAGATTGACTATGAAGAGACATTTGCTCCAGTAGCTCGTATGGTTACTGTCAGATGTCTTATCACCATTGCTTCAATTCGAAAATGGAATATTTACCAAATGGATGTTAAAAATGCCTTTTTAAATGGAGATCTTAATGAAGAAGTTTACATGGATGCTCCACCTGGTATGGAAATCCCTAAAAATAAAGTTCTTCGTCTTCGTAAAGCTCTTTATGGACTGAAACAAGCACCCAAGGCTTGGCACGATAAGTTTAACAATGTAATGACTAAAAATGGTTTCACTTCATGCTATACTGACACTGCATTGTTTGTTAAGAAATCTGATGCAGGGATTGTTATATTATTGTTATATGTTGATGATATGTTAATAACAGGTGATGATATCAAAGGAATCAAGAGCATTAAATCTATTTTGACTTCAAAATTTGAAATGTCAGACTTAGGATTTCTGACATATTTTTTGGGAATTGAGGTTGCCTATTCTCAGAGAGGCTATTTTTTGTCTCAAACTAAACTTGCTTGTGAGATTCTTGATAGATCAGGAATCACAGATGACAAGGTCTGCGAAACTCCTGAAATAGTAGGTTCGAAGATGAAGATTGATGATGGAATTCTCTTAAAAGATCCCACACCTTACCGGCAACTGGTTGGATCCCTAACGTATCTCAGCATTACCAGGCCTGATATTTCTCATGCAGTACATGTTGCTAGTCAATTTCAACATGCACCTACTACAGTCCATATGAGCACCATCCTTCGCATCATCAGATACATAAAGGGTACAGTAAACAAGGGAGTATTTCTATCTTCTACATCTGAATTAAGTTTAATTGCTTATACTGACTCTGATTGGGGAGGTGACACAAATAACCGTCACTCCACCACTGGTTTCTGTATTTTTTTAGGTGAATCATTAATATCTTGGAGATGCAAGAAGCAGCAAAAAGTATCGCTTTCATCCATCGAAGCTGAGTATAGATCCATGGCATCTACTACCATGGAGATTGTTTGGATTCGCAACTTGTTGGAAGATATGAATATTCAAGTTCAAGGGCCCACAAAATTATGTTGTGATAATAAAAGTGCAATCTACATTGCCAAAAATCACACATTTCATGAGCGCACGAAGCATATCGAGATGGACTGCCACTATGTTCGTGAAGAATATTTAAGAAAAATCATTGACCTTCCTTATGTTACATCAGAATATCAACTGACAGACTTCTTCACCAAGGCGTTGTGTTCTCCAAGATTTAACTTCCTTCTTGGCGAACTTTCGGTCGTGATACCCTAAGTTTGAGGGGGAGTGTTAAAATATTATGTCTCTTTTAACTATAAACTGAAATACCCATCAAGGGTATTTCAGTCCTTTTACTCAATAGGTGTCAGCCACCCTAATGGGCTAACATTTTTACTTTTTCTTTTTTTATTTACTTTTACTTTTTACACTTTTTTTTCTTTTTGACTGTTGTGAAAGGGACAGCTCCATATAGTTGTTGGAGCTGACCCAACAGTCACAAATGTGACCGTTGGGTGCAGCTCCAACAGTCATATTGAGCTGCACCTGTGGCTTCTTTTTGCATTATAAATAGGCCTTAGTGACCCTTGTAAACACATTCTTTTTTGTGAGTGCATATGCAATATTGTAAAGCCCCTCTTGGGAACTTATGAATTGAAGTTCATTTTGTTTCATGCTTTTGTGCATGTGTATCCGTGCCTTCGTGCACTTGTGAGTGTTCTCCTTTGTGCCTTTGTACACTCTTTGTATTTCTTGTATTGTGGTGTTACACACAATCTCTTTTTGTAAAGATTTTCACAAGCTTCACTCTTGATTCATGCTCTACAATGAAAAAGAGATAGGTAAAGAGGAAGAGAGGGCAACACACCTTTGTCACGATCTTCAATCACCACAAGCAAGGCCTCCAAGATCAAGAGAACCCAATGGGCTTTGATATCATGTAATGAAATGAGGGATCCCAAGTAATATCCTTAAACACGCAATAGCAAGCCACTAATGGGCAAGATAAAAAAGTCACAAGGTGTCTAGGCACAATAGCACAAGAGAGCACAAAAGAACATAAAAAATAATGTATTTTATTAATAAAATGCTCCAAAGAGCCATACATACAAGAGGGGACAAGGTCCCTTATTTATACAACAAATGGGAGCTCAATAGAGCCTTTGGGAGCTCCCCAACGGTCACATTTGTGACCGTTGGGGAGAATCCCAACAGTCCTATAATATGGACAGTTCAGTCCATGGTCAAAAAGTGAAAATAGAAAAAGTAAAAAGTAAAAAATAAAGAGAAAAGTCTCTAATGGACTGTGCTAAGTACATATGATAAGAAAGACAAAACTACCCCTGAGGGTTATGTTAACATACAATTATATACATATATATCAAAATATATTACTTAAATGCATACATTTTAAGATTTCCTGGTTACTTTCTATTCACTTCCAACTAGAACACGTCTGATACTGAACTTGCAAGTGTTTGATGCAACAAAATGCTCTCTGTAGATGCCCGCTTGAAGTACCATGGTGAGAACATGAGAAAGATCAACAATTTGTCAAGCTATGCAATGAAAAACAGAAAATTTTAACTCAACTAGCACTCTCTTAACTAATTCTAGCATTTTCCTTTTTAAAACCTGATTTAACAATTTTCTTTTCCTTCTCGCTTATCTTGAACTGAAATAAGCAAGTTAAAAATTTAAAAAAACACAGAATTTTTCAAAAGCTATCAAATGTAGTTAGTGTACAGCACCATCATTGCCCAAATAACGAAAAGAATATGTCTGATGGATGGAACACAAGGAAATATGTTTTACATCAGCAACTTGCATAATTGTGAAATTGTGATGTTCATGCAAGACAGTATCACCATCTTCTTTGCACATGAATAATAACATAATAACAGAGAAAAGGAGATGCATTAAATCCCCTGATATCTGAAATGATCAACAATATGCACATGGTCACTTTTGCAAGAATACGAGCTAGAACTGTGAACAAACCAGGAAAGCAGACCGGATGAGCTCCTCTACGTAGTCAACAGTAGCACCTTTTACAAAGTCATATGAGATATTATCGACCACCAACTTCACACCATCCTTCTCGAAAATTCTACATCAGAGATACTTGATGAGAAACAAAAAAAACAGCATTGAAACACCAAACTTTATTTGGATAGACAGATTACCTAACAGTACATTTCTTATGTTTCCAGATAAGACGTGTATATGTGTGTGTGTGTGTGTGTGTGTGTGTGGGCATGTGTAAATGTGTCTGTGCATCCATACTAACAGAAGACGTGCTTACATGTATCGATCAGTCACAAATCTCATTCTTAGGAAAATCTCAGAAAGGAAACATCTAGTAATGTTTTGAAAAATATGGTTTTTCTCAAGGAAATTTCCAGAAAATATTAGCATATATAAAAAACAATTATTTGATTTTAAATACATAAAACTAAAACAAAAATATAAATTACTGCAAAAGTGCGTTTATCATGTTAATATAGCGATAAAACATCATATTCAATTGCATCTTTTTTGGTACTATATTGGCCTTTGAATATTGGTGGTATTTGTGATATGGGTATCAATGTGTATGTGTGTGCGTGTTCTTGTGTGTGTGCATATGCTGGCTTGCAAATTTCCATCCTGGAAATATAATGAGGAAATATGAAGATGAGCTTCTAAATTTTAAATGTGAAGGACTAGGCTGTACTTGTCATCAGAGTTTTTCTTGTCATCAAGCAGGAAAACATATTGAAATCCCGAACATCCACCAGTCTCAATGCTTAGCCGAAGCATTTTACTCTCCGTTGACTGGTCCTTGGAATGCAGCTCTTTCATTCTCTGGAAGTATGATGATAGTGTGTGAAAAATTCGATACACTGATGTAAACAAAATAAGGAAACAAATAAAACATACAGAGAGGAAGCAGAGACCAAATTACATAATCTAATTATCACCCCTATTTTCATTTTTTCGTCAAAAAAAAAAAAAAGAAATACATATTCCTGTCGGGAAAATAATTTAAATGGTATATAATTCGATCTTCTTCCATTTGGTGATGATGCTTACAATCCGAAATAATTTAAAATAGAAATATGCAGTAAAGAGACAATACCCATATTCAGAATTCACCTAATTACCACGAATTTCTCCAAATCTATAGAAATCATTCACCTAAAAACATCTTTAATCAGCAAAAGCATCATTCTTCTCAGTTTATCAATCAATGGTCATGCAATAGTAAGACAAAAGAAGTGATGGGCAATCAGAAAAGAATTCATAAACTCAACGCAGAATCGAAACAAACGAAACAGAAGAGCAAAGAGGTGAGGATTCTAAAGGGAGCCTCTACCCGAACACAGTTGTCCGTAAGGTGGATGGCGTCGGGAGTGTCTTGGGGGACGGCGGCGGTGGCGGTGCTACAGAAGGAAGAGAGCAGAGCGAGGTTGGATTATATCTGACAATCAGACCTGGATATGGACCTGATATCAGCATTTCAAAGTTGGAACCAGATCTGAACTCACCTAAGTTTGGGGAAGGACTGAGACTCTGACCCATTGACACATGTAAAAGGGAATTTTTTTTTATGTTTCACTGTTTTCTTGTTCGGCAGCCGAAGGACACATGGCAAAGTGAGATAGAGAGAGATGGAGATAAGACTGTGCTTCATGTAAAAGAAAGGAAAATATTCAAAAACGGGCCAAACCTTTTAAATTAATTCATATGCATACCAAAACTTTTGTAGATTTTCAATTACCCCCAAAGGTTTTACTTGGTTTAAGCAAATTACACCTTAATTAGTTATTGTCAAGGACCTTAATTTGTCCATGTGATTTTTTAGATAAACCTTTCTGAGATAAAAAAAGCCTTGTTACTAAGAAATTTACCCCCATTTAATGATCTTCCCTAATCCATTGGTCTTTGTCTCATTTAGAAACTACACGTTCAAAAAATAATTGTATTGTACGGTCAAAATAACATATGTCATTTTTCTTAAAAACCTTATAATTTGTTAAAATCTGCCTGATAACTAAAACAGCAAATAGTTAACTTTATGTGTGAAACTCACAAAGTTTGTGCGGCTTCACTCATCGAGTATCACAAACTTTCACTTAAAAAGAGGACCACACATTTTTGTCTTGATCCTCTAAAAGCATGCAAAAAATTATGTTATTTATGTGGTCTTTTTTATTAATCAAAAAATTAAAAATACTTTAGTAAAATCGCATATTCTATACCAAAGTCATGTGATACCGTGTGAATCTCATTTCTCATTTCTTTAATCATCACTTAAATATATGTTTGTACTTATTTTTTTGTGGTATTTACAAAAGAGGCCAAAACAAGTTTTTTGCACCTGTTTATGATCATAACTTTGCAAATATCTTAGTAAAATCGCATATATCTGGTGTCAAAATCGTTGGAGACCATGCAAACCTCATTTCTCCTTTCTTTAATCTTCACTTAAGCATATATTCGCATCTTATTTTTTGTGGTCCTCACAAAGCGCACAAATATAACTTATTCTTTATTCGTAACTTTGCAAATAACATAGTAAAATTGCATATTTTATAAGAAGATCGCATATCTAATTGCGCGAAGAGATGCAAACATGCTACTAACTATGCAAATACTAGATATCTAAATGTTCATTGTTCGTTTCATGTTTGTGGTTCTTCTACTAAAATAAATGCATCTCTTTGAGGGTACAAGCTATTATCTGCACCCCATGGCTATTTTCGCATATTCTAGAGTTTTTTGTAGTCCTCAACTTGTGGTCCCCTTCTTAAACTATCGCAAAAAAAATCTGATAACTTTTTCGTCAACTATTTTTTGCCACTTTTTCTGCTATTAATCAGTGACACTTCAGGTAATCCTTGTATGAATTCTTACAAGTTCAGATATGAGTGCACATATTTATTGAAAGGCTTCTGAAAGGTCACAGTCTTCTTGAATTTTCATGTGTTGCAATGTAGAGTCATTCAAGTAATTAAAAGGAGATTGATAGAATAACACATGGTCATCACATGGATAATGCTCATTACTTAAATTTATTGTAAACAATGACCAGGGCAAATGTAAGTATCTATGATCATATTTCATACTTATTTATAAGTAACGCAATATAGAACTAACTGTAATGACCCTAACTGACCCTCGAAAAATAGTGAAATTCTTTTTTTAAAATAATTATGAAAAACACTTCCAAGAATCTGGGGCACATCACAGATTTAATATAGCAAACTACAAATCATATTATGCATTGAATCAACTCAAGAAATAAATAAAACTTTATTAATTTAAATCAAAATCTTAAATATCTAAGAAATAAAAATCGTTTATCTCAATTTCATGTCATGTTGTCAGACCCATAGCACCAATCACAAGGCTCACAATCTCTAGCCAGCTAGTCTAAGATAACACTAAGTATATATGCCTATAAAATAGTTTTAAGAAAACGGGTAAGAATCCAAGTACTCGTGTGAATTCCTCTAAAAATTCAAATAGTAAAGGAAATATCATAAAGAAATTCATGCATAAATTTTAGATGAATATCACAAGCAACAACTTACCATAAATATCTTATTGTTCAACCATTCAACCAAATATCATGTGAAATCAAATATCATGCAAAGCCAAATATGCATAGATGCATGAACTAATGTTGAACAATAGAATATGCATGGTTCAATACACATGCATGAATAACTTATTAAGATGTTTATCAGAGTAGCTTTTACATGTATGTCCCTATTAAATGCACACAATTTTCACTTTTCCTTAAACAAGCAAATACTCAAAATGAGCATAATTTCTGAAGTTCAAGTTAGGTTTTCAGTCGTAGCTCAACACACAATTTGTAATTTATTATTGGGTTTCACATTTGTTCCTTAACCGATATTATAAATCATCACCTTCCATCGAAACATTAGGAATCTCCACCTAATATCGAGATATCAATGAAAATTCCTAACCATTGATGTCACTTTCATGGTATACCAATAGCTACAATTGAGTAAAAAAACACCACCTCCAAGCAAAGTTGTTTAAATCTCACTAAAATCATGGCCAAAAGGTGAACTACCATATTAGGTTCAAGGGCACAATCGCATACAAAGTTTTAATATCTTCACAGTCTCTCATGACCTCCATCCAATATTCTCATACTGTAAAAGGGACATTTAGGAAGAGATTAATTACATTATTTGCTCTCTTTTATTATTTTAAAATAATTTTAAGTTCTTTACGTAAGAACTGTTTTATAATTCATATGCAAAACAAACAATTTTTTGAGCCCTGGCCTTCACAATTTAATAGTATAATTAAATTTGAAAAACCAATAATTTTCATAAATAAATTTTGCAATGCATAAATAAAATTAACAACAGTTAGAGCAACACATGATTCTGGCCTACACGGCTCACAATGGTTCATATATGACCACTAACATATCTTAAAAGTAATTTATTCAATTTGCAAAATTTCAGTGAACATGCAACACACACATAGTTTCTAAATATATTCATAATACACATTCAAAACACAAAATATAATGCACATTAGCCAAATACATATGCATAAGAATGCGATATCAAATTCATACATATAATCAACCAAACATGCATATGATCACAGTTTTGCAAACATCAAATTATTTTTAAATTTATGTGCATAATATGCACAATTGCAAAGTCATCAATTTATGATCAAATTTATGTATCAACTCAAAAAAATACATATTTCAATCTTAAACATGTACATGGCCATTTTCATGTACATGTATTTGCCATCACTAAATCATTCACAGCTGATCCGATTTATGTACATACTCAGAATTATATACATGTATCGACCATAACAATAATTATACAATCCACGAATCAAATTCATGTATATGATCAGATTCATATACATGAATCAACCACTCAACAATAAATATATCATAGCTGGTCTGATTATCAAGCCAATAACTAAGGTTGATCTATGTACATGATCAAAATCATATACAAGGGTCAGCCAAGCTAAAATATACATAATGATAACATGATGGCTAATCCATGTACATGATCATAATCATATACATGGGTCAGCCAAACCTGTATAAATACATATACAATATGATGGCTGATCCATGTATATGATTTTGATCATGTACATGGGTCAACTAGACCAACAAGTAATCATGTAACAATATGTATAACATGATTAATCCATGTACATGGGTCAGCTAAATAAAAAATAATGTATACCAGCATGTTGGCTGATCCATGTATATGACTAAAATCATGTACATGGGTCGACCAAACCAAAAGCACATATGAACCAGCCTGCTGGTTGATCCATATACATGGGTCGACTAGACTTGTATAACATATACAATATGCTGGTTGATCTATGCACATGATAAAAAATCATATACATGGGTTGGCTAGACCTATACAACATGTGTACAACAGCTGAAAACATATATTTTATAAATTTCAATGCATGATCATGTATTAGACAACACAAAAAAACCTATGTATATTTTCGAAACATAAGCAAATACTCGACAAATTTAGAAACATATACATCTTTCAAAAACATGATCAAATAATCAAAAAACTGAAAATATATATGTATATATCTATATATATATATACATATTCAATATGCATGATCAACATGTCTAAATTACCAAAAATATATTCAGATGCATGATCGACAAGATCAACAAATCTGAACATATACTTATTTGTATATATTCAAACTTATGAACCAAAAAATTGACAAAACTAAATATATATGTACACATATATATTCAGTGTGTGTGAATAATAAAATTGATAAGTCTAAACCATATATGTGCTTTATAATGCATGAGCATGAAAAATAAATAAACCTAAAATATATATACCTATTTATATTCAGATGTATATACAAGGAAAGTCGATAATGTGCATATTCAGACGCAAGATCGACAAGTTCAACAAATCTGAACATATACCTATCTTTATATATTTAGATTTATGAATATTAAAAATCGACAGGTCTGAAAACAACAAATACATAATCAAATGCATGAATATTAAAATCGACAGGCCTGAAACTATATGCATATATTTAGATGGAGGGCCAAGAAAATCAACATATATGTATTCAACAAGCATATATTCAGATTTAGGAAAAATTTACAATATAAAGAAATAAACCTATATATATATATAATCAACATTATATATATGTTAAAGTCAGATTTCTCCTTTTCCC
This sequence comes from Nuphar pumila, assembly GCF_984573655.1. Lineage (NCBI taxonomy): Eukaryota > Viridiplantae > Streptophyta > Magnoliopsida > Nymphaeales > Nymphaeaceae > Nuphar > Nuphar pumila. Next base: position 103,473,831 of record NC_143259.1, read on the forward strand.
TCTAATACTTATGCTTAAATCAATTTATACATGTTCCTTCCCATGCAAATTGAGAGAAAAACCCATACCTTGAATCATAGATTGAAAACTAAGGAAAAATCGATGTATGTATGTGTTTTTCTTCTTTTGTCTTCCTTTCTTTTTCCTTCTTTTCTTTTTTTTCTTCTCTTTTCTTTTTTTCTTAACTTTCACATGATTCTCCTTTCTTTTTTTCTTCTCTCAACTTTCTTTCTTTTTCTCTCTCTCACACTCTCTCTCTAGAACATGAGTTCTAGAGAGAGAGAAAGAGGCTTCTAACCCACCTTTTTATATTTTTTTCTAAGTTGTTCTAGATAAGGGGTGATGTCCCCTCTAGATTTTTCTCATATGGGTAGAGTTCTACCTAGTGTAGCTCCCTAACTTCCTTATCTTCTAGACTATCATAAATTTTATTTTATTATTTAATATTCTTAAATAATATTCTAGAGGGTGATGCCCCCTTCTAGAAGGACCTTTATGGGGTAAAGTTCTCATTCTTATTTTATTTAAAAGTTGATTTTAAAATATTAAATTCAAAGTAGCTTTAAAATTGTCATAGATGGATTTTAGATATGAGATCCAAATCCATATGGATCTCTACCTAGATCATATCTTAATCGATATGGATCCTTAACTGGGCTTAGATCCATACTAAGTTGGATCAAACGAAGTAGATCTAGTCCAATTCAATCCAAAAAAAATTCTAAAATAAAGGTTAGTTATTTTTGAAAAATACATTTTTTTGGGCCAACCGTAATCCGATTTCAAAAAAATAGGTCACCTATGTTATCTACATTCCAAGGCGGATCTAATAGTGGTCATACCTTAATTTTGCTTTTGAAATTTGCCTGAATTTAACTTGAATTTTGCTCGAATTTAAAGGTTAAAAACTGAAAATTTCTTAAATTACAACTAACTCAAAGAGCTAATGTCAGAGGGCTCTAGGCCACGCCCAGACCCTGTTGACTTCACCTATATTTTATGTATTTTTCATGATTTTATCAAATTTAAAAATAGATAAATAATTTAAAAACAATATCTTTTAGGCTTAAAAATCATGAAAAAATATGCGATATTACACTAACCATGAATAAAACTTCGTTATGTAGGTAAAGTAGTGCTCCTACGAAGATGTGGAGGAGGATTAAGAGAATCAAGATATGGTTGTGTATGAAAAGGACATCACGATGACAAACATTTGGCTACACAATATGAATGAAGTTGAGTGCTAAATGGTCAATTGAGTGGTCTGACAATTTCTCAGCAATCAATTGGTCGCTCTGGAGTAGTTAGCAAACTTTTCTTGCTAACAATAAAGGATTACCCCATCCTATTACTCACTAAACTTGAAGACTAGCACGACGGCGGCAGAGACATTGACTTGTCCTCTATGGTACTTGTAGATAATGACAAAGATGTAGCTGCTTAATTTTAGTAATTTATAGGCAATCATTGAAGAGGAGGAGGAGGAGGAGGAGGAGGAGGAGGAACGTAGGCCAATGAATCAAAAGCATAGAAGGACTACAAGTGGAGTATACAAAGTGAGCTCTTGCACTGGATAAAACCACACATAGAAAGATACGCTTGTTGTAAAGGAGTCCATTATACAAAATCAAGTTGAACTTATTGATAACTGTGATAAGGTCATCAAGGAGCTACCAGCATGACTAAAATATTTACAAAAGTAAACAACGTTTTGTAATTGTGAATCATTATAATTAAGTAAAGAGGGCTTTGTAAATGTCTGTAAATGCAAATGTATGCTTTAAATCTTGTGTTTCTTGCAAGGCTTTAAATGTGAATGTTGAAGTTATGTAGGTTAGAATTTTGGAGGGTTGAATAAAGAAATATATATAGTTGTGTGTGTAAGTATGCTTTAAATATTGTGTTTCTTGTAGGGCTTCAAATATGAATGAATGAATGAATATATGTATGTGTATATTCATTTTTTAATTAATGATTGAATGTATGTACAAGCCGATTCATTTTTTAATGAATGAATGAATGTATGTATGAGCATATTTATTTTTTAATGAATAAATGTATAAGCATATTCATTTAGTGATGAATGAATAAATGTTAGAGTTAGTTCATATAGAATGCAAAAAATGAGTATATGTATGAGCAAGTTTATTTTAGAATGAATGAAGTGAATAAGCAGGTTCATTTTGAATGAATGAATGTATGAACTGATTCATTTTTAAATGAATGAATGAATGTATACATAAGTATATTCATTTTTTAATTAATGATTGAATATATGTATGAGCAGGTTTATTTTTGAACAAATGAATGAATATATGTATGAGCAGGTTCATTTTTAGGGAACTCCACAAATAATTATTGCGAATAATAATCAAAAGTTGTGAAAAAAATTATTACGATCAATGACGAATATATATAATTTAAACACTATAAAATTTTATACTATTAACTACGACTGCTAGCTATAGTTAATGTTAAAAAAGTTGTAGTAAATAAGCTTTAACTATGACCAATGGCTATAGTAGTTAGTACGATATCTAATAATCATTAACTACAAACAAGCCATAGTAAATATAGCCATAATAAATGAGCACAACATTAACTACAACCGAAAGTCATAACAAATAAGGATATTGACCCGATAATAGCAAACTATTAACTATGGCCCCCATAGTCACCGGTGACTATTAAGTACGGCTAGGGGCCATATAGTTAATGACAATAGTTAATAGATTTTTTATTTTTTTTGACATTCGTAGTTGAACAAATGGGTTTGCACATTCAAAAGATACCCAATATTCATTCTATCTCTCAAGAAATACCAAATTCCTCAAAGAAAAAAAGTGTCAAATCAACACAAAAAAACCCATTATAACCTCCATTCTCATATCCAAATTCAACAACCAATTACACCCATTTGCTCAACCTTATCAATGTACTTCTACTCAAGCAAAAACACATTCATATAGAAACAACTAACCCAGAAATGAAGCCTTAACCGATATTGCTGCATTTTATTCCCATAAATTGTCATTGATAACATTCAACTACCAACCCAACCAATGACTATAATATAAATCCAAGTTTAATTAAGCAATAAAAAATGATTTGGTATATGGAAGAAATCAAAATTCAAAAGCCAAGAGCATTACATATGTTTCAACCCATTGTTAGAGAAGAATGACTTATAAACCATGGCATCACAAGAAACAAAGTTATGATAGAAAAAACACTTGAGGAAGAGGAAGAACCATAAAAAATGATTAGATAATCAAAAGGAATGATGGGTCTTGTTACCTGAGTAATTGGAAAAGTTTAGATTCTTCCAAAAGCAGGGGAGGATGAGAACAACCCCAAGTTTCTTGCCTTTTACATATCCAAAATCATCTAACTGTTAGAAACCGCCACCATGAAATGACATTGCTTTAACTTTTTAATATATCAATTCACATGCGGGTTGACAAAAAACTTTCACAATTTGAAAAGATTGAAAATATAGCATTCAACTCAAGAACTAGTTTTCGCATAGTATAATAGTTGACACAACATCATGCAAAGTGACTCCTAGATTTTGAGTGCCTATTGATGCAGCACATCTGGACCAATCCGGATGTACATGAGGAGTGGGACCCAGTCTGGAGGGCATCCCCGTGACCCCCTAAGTCAAAACAATCAATTTGGATCCAAAAAGGGGTCTGAGGACAATTTCATCATTTTACTTATGAATTTTCTGAGATTTTTTGCTTACACACATATCAAAAATTATTTTTGCTATTTAATTTTAAAAATAATGAATTTTCTAAGTTGTAATTTTTATTTTATTTTTAGTAAGAGACATATTCTACAAATCTAGATAGTTTTAATGTCCATTAGAATCTATTTTATGACACTAGAGGGTGTAAGGGGTATAATGGGTAATTTTTTTAAAATATTTTTCTAGCAACATATCCGGATCAAGGTCTGTTTAGGTCTCAATGCTACAAAATTCAATCCATTCAAAAGAAAGCACCTCATTGGTACAAAATGAGGTGGATCTCTTTCCCAAGTGAGCCTATTCTTAAAATGATTCCTATTGGGCCTTAGAAAGATAGGTTTTCATTGCATTTCCGTGTCCTTAAGCTACCTCTCTAAGGGTCCAATAAGAGCTGCCCTTCCAAGGCTCCTACAAAAGAACCAAAATATGGATTCAAATTTTTTGAATTCTAATTTTTGGAATCATTTCCTTAAGGGAAAACGTGAAGGTACGAACCATGAAGGTCTGAATTTATGTGATGGGAAACTTATGTTGGGCGTGAGAGACACCAGAGGAAGGTGGTCGTCCCCTCCAACCTTGTCCCTTGTCGTTCCATGGAGGAGTCAACCATTGTTGTTGTTGCAGTTGGTGGATGGTTTTCTGCTGAACCGTGGTTGGTGGCTGCATTTTGAATTTTGTGGGTAAGAAAAATTGTGAACTTATGAATCGTGTGAACCATGAGCATCTTGAGAACATTGATGCATGCATTCACAAACTTATAAGCGTGAGAATAGTTGGTGTGTGACCCTCTTGACATTGCTTATGGCATGAACCTGCTATGCATTAACCAAGCCTTCGTTGTGTTTAGTCCAGAGTGTTGTACGCCCTTCCCAAACAAACCTTGGTGGTTGTCGAGCGAAACCAGGCGTTGTCATTGCTACCACAATCTTATGTCGTTTGAATGATTACTCCTTTCTTCGAGAGAGATATTTGTATTAAATAGTGGTTTAAAAATTCTACTCATTCTTGGCTATTGTTTATCGTATTCATGTTGATAGGATTTTTTATGGTGTTGATGTAAAGTCCACAAATTTTTCAAAATTTTAAAATAAATAAAAGAGAAATTTTATAAATTGTTCTGATATATAACTTTGATTAATTTTTTTTTCTGACAAATTAGCGGTCCATTAATTAGCAAATTCATTATTGGTAATATTTTGTATAAAACTCAAGATTTTTTCTTAATAATTAAAATGAATAAATGATGAATTATTGGTGTATTCATGACTATAATCATAAATTCTTAATTTTCTTGATTTTTTTAAAATCCTTGATTTTTTTAAAATCCTTGATTTTCTTAATTTCGATTAATTATGAACCTTTTTCTCAAGTTATGAAGATTATTTCAAGAATAATTGAAAAAGCTAAAATATGTGAACTAAACAAGAAAGTAAACGATTTGTATATTTTTAGATTATGGATATTAGAATTTGAATTTGAATTTGAATTTAATAAATATGTCTAAAATGTTATAATTAGATTTGAGTTTGATTCAAATCTAAATTAAGACTTAATTGAGTGTTAAATTAAGGTTGAAAAAAATATAATAAATTATATTTTTATTGAAATTAAATCTACAATTTTAAATTTAGTTCAAAAGTCAAATGTGATTCTTTAGGGCATTTCTAATAAATAAATAATATTTTTTACAAGAAAAAAGCTTAAAAATATAAATTAGCCAGTGGATTTAACTAATGATATTTAAATCAAACCCAATTAAGTTGAATATAATCCATAACATTTAGATCAATTAAATGATCGATTATATGAGATATAACTCAGGAAATCTTGAATCATATATCATTGGATTTGACACATAGAGTTGGATGCTCTAAATTTTTTTTATTATATATTGTTTTGACAAAAATTTCGGCCAATCAGTGGCTCATCTATTAAATCAAAGTTGACCATGATGTTTCTCATTTTGAGAGCATTGAAATCAACTATTTACAAGCTCAAATTGGTATTGATTTGAGCATTTTATCAGTGATGAAAGTTCATACTTACTTATAGGTCGAAAATTAATGTTTTTTGATATTGACTAAATTTTATTGTCAATCTGTATGCGTACAATTAAATCTAAGACTACCATGATGATCTACGTTTTAAGGGCTATCAAATCGACTATTTAGATACCCAATTATGATGAGTCTTTGGGTTTGTAGGTCTCTCGAAAGGTTACCTTGTCACTAGAGCTCATGACAGGGTAAAAAGTCCCTACTTTTTTTTATAGCTTAAGCAATTTCAAAATTTATTGAAATAGGTCATATAATTTATTATCTTATTTTATTAATAAAATAAATTAATAAATATTAACTTCTTATATTATAGACAAAACTCTTGTTTAAGCCCATCTATAAATAGAGCCCCTCATGAGAAGGATTAATAAGGTTAGTTTTCTCTTCTTTCTTCCTCTCTTTTTCACGCTCGTAGGGCTTTGCTTCTTCTTTCTTGGGTTCAAGAAAGGCCTTAACATGATTTCAAAAGATGTCTAAGGCCCTTCTCTAGTTGGTAGAAGGTACGGATCGGTCAGATCGTGCAAAAAGAACTGTCGAATCCTACGAAAAATATTTTTTCGACAAGAGGTAGGTGGTTTATGCTTTTCTTGCAAGAACAAAGTTCTTAGCCTGAATTCCAATGCTTTTTCATGAGTTTAGACCATAATCAGACCCTCTTAACTGTGGGTTTGACTCATATCTAAAGATCCATGAAGAAAGAACATTTTTACCAAAGGAAAACCCTTTTTGAAATCGGGTTTTTTTATAAAATCAGTTTCTCAAAAAAGAAATTTGTAAATTTGTAAATATTTAATTTATGCCATGATTTTCTTGAAAGTATTGATTTGTATTGGTAGAATATATTATTTTAGATCTTTTATAAAAAAATTAAGAATTTCTATGGTCAAAATCTTGAGATATTGCAATTTTAGCAATATCTGGTTTTTCATAACAAAAATTCGTAAATTTAGAAAGAAAGTGGATTTCATGGTTGGATTCATCCAAGATTTGATGGTTTCTAATAGACTACAATTTTTTAGATATTTTGTAAATTTTTGTGAATTTTATTTCATAAATATTGTATATTTTAGTTAATTTATTGTGTATTCTTTCAAATTAATTCTTGAGAAAATAAAGCATATGTGTATCAGGCATATTTTTCTAGCCAAGAGGTTGAGGAAAAATATGATCTATCTCAGATAAAATATATCAGATTTAACTATGTATTTCATTCTATTTTTTATTTAAAATATGCAAGAAAAATCACAGGTGTACGGATTCGGGTGACTCGGTTTGGTCCAACACGAATGCATAGACCTGAAATTACAATTTTTCAGCCAGATTTTAGACCAGTAAAACATTTGCATCTCCCTCGTCCTGAAAGGTTTTGATTAATGGTTTATTGCGTTGGAAAGCTAACAAAATTTTATATCTACTGTAAAATTTTGAGCTTTGTTCATATATTGAGCATGACCCAGTGACAGCTGGAACAGAATATGGTATGTATGTAGTAAAATATTCATAACTCCCTCATATGAGAGAATTTTCATGAACGGTTTGTGGCTACAAAAATCTAACAAAATTTTCTTTATACTGTAGAAATATCAGCTTTGTTCACCAAATATAAATTTTTCTGTGATCTTTGTAACAGTCTAACAAAGTTATTGGTTTCGTAAATTAAGACCGGTCTTTGGACCGAGGGTCGACCTATGCATAGTTCGTATATTTTTGTGTAAATTTCTTCATTTCGAATAGCATGCAATATGTGAATAAGTATGCAGGTCTGATCTTATGCAAAAGCTTATATGAATATGCCTATGACCTGAATAGTTAATAAAGCCTACACATTAAGATCAAAGATTAAAGGGTCCAATAAATGCAAGTTTATGTTTTAAATTTTAAATATGTGTTGGCTGCAAGTGTGCTCATGTTATGATGATGATATAAATATTTCACTGAGAGAGATGCACATATTCATATTTTTTATTGCATTGGTCATGTACATGCATATGTGTTAGCTGAAGTATGAAAATGATTAAGATTTTCATTTACGCATATGCTCAAGTTTATGTTACAAGTGTGATTAAATGAATTTTATAATGCTTTATAAGAATGCATTTATGACCCATAAAGTAGCTCAAGTTTTGATGTTGCATAAAAAAAAAGTATATAATCAAGTAATTATGTGATATTAAAACTCAAGATACTTGCTGAGAGAGTGAGAAGTGGTACAAAACTTCGTGGGGTAAGTCTGTTTCGAGCACGAAGGGTTGCTCCTCCCCTCCCATGATTTTATGGGAAAACCTTTGCATTAGACTGCAACGTAGATGATATAAGGTACTCATAAGGAAAAATGGTGCATCAGGTTGAAAGGTGTTGGGAATCTCTCTCGTATTAACGTCCATCACCCTGTCCTGGTGAATGAACTTAGCCAGGTTGAAGCCACCTATGTACGTAAAACATGTCCTGAGCCATGGTTATAATCTGAAAATATAAGTTTGTGTCGTATCAGCAGGACTAAAAAGTGATAACTTAAGATGTATGTGCATTAGTTAGCATTGCATGCATCATTTAAGAAAGAAAATGTAATTAAGAATAAGAATATATGCACGCATTGAAGGACTTCTGCATATGGTAAGTCATGCATATTAATTGTTCATGCATTTTATTTTTTGAATGTATGAATTGATGCCCTCTTGTTAAATTTGTAAATTTTGAACATGCAGGATTCGTTGTGTAATTGTTTCAGTTAATTCCAAAGGCTAAACTATGAAATTTCTTTTAAAATTTCTGCTTTGAATTTCTGTCTTACAAGTTTAGCATATTTCACTCTACTGAGATATGTTTTGTTTGACCCTATATTGTCTAATATTTTTCAGGTAATGAAGAATAACTTATATGCGAATGTGGGAGGTTGCCACATGAAACGAGTCTACCTTTTCTTCACATTTACAAGATTTTTTAGACTCTGATTTATTATTTGATTTTTATGGCAATGAATAATTTAATTAATATTTTGCATGATTGTGAACATTGATTTATTTTATGCAAGATGAAATCTATTTATTTTAAGTTCCCACAATCATATGATTATGCATGAATAAGAGAAGTAGCATACCAACTTTTAGACCATATGAGTTTTCTGCTGTAATTTGTTAAAGATTTTTAAAAACATTAAAAAAATCTATCATTTTCGGGTTATAAAAATTAGGGTGTTACATTTTGACATTTATTCAAGTTATTAAATGTTTAGTAAAAAAATTTATGAAATTTTCACAAGGTATTTTATGCTTCGGATCAACTCAAATGGATTTGGGTAGCATTTAGTCCCATATCAAGTTTTAAACTGAACATGAAAGGGATTTGAATTCATATGAGACTCAAATAGATCTCTTTTAATGTAAAAAGTATTTTGAATCCATTTGAAGATAAAAAAAAAATCACTAAGCAAAGTGAATTTTAGATTTATTTAAAGACCCAAATAAATCTCACTAAGAAAAAAACATTTTGAATTCATTTGAAAACCCAAATGGACCCTACTAAAAACACCTCCAACACCAAACACCACGGCTGCCTAACAGCCACCATTGTTGTCACCACCTTACCACTCCATCGTGCTCACTTGCAGCTCCACATGGCGGCCGGCCTGTGCATCTCACCGGCACCACCGTTCTTCTCGGTTCACCTCCCCACTGCCACCCGAACAACAACTCCTCTCTGCTGCCACCTAAACTGCAGCTCCTTTCTGTGGCCACCAACACCCCGGCATCGCCCTTCTCCTGTTTTCTGACAGCCAATCAAACCACTCGACTCTCTTTGCTCTTTTCCTTCTTCCTCCCTGCGCAACCCCAGCCGCACCTGCTGGACTGCAGCCTAAGGCAGCCACCTCCTCCACCATGTTGCTACCTAACGCAGGCAACATTCCCTGATGTTGCGCGCGTCACAAACATGAATAGACCACCACTTTTAGTGGTGCTGCCGGACGGAAGGAGGCTACCACCACCCCTTTCTTCTCCCAGGCTGCAACCGAACCCCCACCTGGTTCTGCACCTATCATAGCCTGCTCCTTCACCTGATGCCTCCGTCTACCATGCCACCAACAACAGCGGCCCAGTTGCTGATCCTTCCTCTCTTCTGCCCTTGACATCACTAGATCACTTGCTGCTCCTGTCTCCAACAACAACAGTAACACCGGTTAATGCTAGTTGTCTGGTAATGGTCTCGACTCTCGCCGACCATACCTCCCTTCTTTTTCGACCAAGACAGCCCTTCTGACTGCTCACGGGAGCCCGACCAAGCACCATCCCTTGGCTGCCTCCTCTTGGCCAGTAGCATGACATCCACAACTATTTTTTTTAGCCACCTCGGTGCCACTATTTCGCCCGCACCACCATCTTTGCCGTGGCCTTTTTGTCGCCACCACCATCGAACCGGAAACCAAGGTGGGCATATGTGTCCTCAATCATAGATAGATTTCTAGCAAAGTCTGAACCACAACACGTTTATCAAGGAGAATCTCTTAAAGGTATTTTTGAGATTTCATTTATCTAGGATCACACCCATCATGAGACGGGTTTAAGATAACTTACATTCATGCATAGTTTTAGGTTATTTAAAATGTTTGGATATATATATAGATAGATAGATAGTTTCAAAAATTGTTCGTAGTGCACACTTTATGAGAAAATATATATTTATGAAACTATTAGATTTTATGAGCATATATATATATATATAGTTTTATAAATTGTTCATGTTACATGTTTTAAGGTATATTTACAAAACCATTAAATTTTTTACGAGCAAAAATATGTGTGCATAAAAAGTTTTGGAACTTTTCATATACGAGTATTTCAAATGTATTTTAAATGAAAATACGTATATGTTCAAGTTTATGAATAAATTTCGACGAGTGTATTTCAGAATTTTATGAACAAATGTATGTACGTGGTTCATGTTTTTTAATATGCATATTTTTGAATTATTATGTAATCATATTTGTTTTAAAGCTTGTATATAAATGAAAAATCAGATTTTGATGCATAAGTATAATATATATTTACGATACATGTTAGCATGCTCATGACATGATGTTTGATGAAATGCATATTGAATGATGTATGAATTATATAATATCCATGATAAATAACGTGTTATGCAATTATTGTTTTATGAAAGCTTGAACACAAATGGGTGACTCCCTACCTTGTGCACGGTCAATTGAACTGATATGTGTTATAGTATCCCGAATGGGTGGCTAAGAACCTTACGAAGGTTTAATGTTAAATCATATATGCTTTAGATATGTTTAAGCATATATGTCAAGAAAATTGATAGTGAAATATGTGCATGTGAGCTTACAACGAGAGGGTACAGAGTATTTTTGGCTTCATGAGATATTGATAAGCACAAAGGATTGCTTTCCCGGCCACGAAGATAGGAGATAATTGCCACTAATACCACAGGGTGGTAGTGAGATTGAATAATTTTGATATATCAGGCTGGGGGTGGTGGAAACACTCTCTCGACAAGATAATAAGCTATCAATTGATTGAATGTACTCCCTGGGTCGATCATTTGATTCAGATATTGCCTATGTAGTACCCGCGAAGTATTGTGAAAAAGAAACAAAAAGTGTATTGTGCATGTAGTAAAACATGACATGCATCATATAAGAAAACAAAATATAAATGAAAGAAATGTAAGTTATTCATGCTTATTGTAAATGTTTGGCTTGCATAGTTAAATCATGCATGCATTAAATGATCACAAATGAATATGGTTATTGCATATGATATTGAAATGCTACCTTTCAATTATTTACTGCACTAAAAATTATTTATTTACATGATTTTTTTTCCATTTATGTTTGTTTCTATGCAAATATGCTATTCCTACTAGGGGCTTGTCGATATTGACTCCCTACAAATTACAGGTAATAAATAGTTACAGGAGCATAGCGGAAAGCTGCAGCTGCATCAGATCCGATCATCTTCCCTTTTTATGAACTGAAGTTTTGAGTATTTGCTTGTACTAATTTTGTAAAACCTTATGATTCATTTTGGAATAAAAATATTGTAATTTTGATCTGAATCATTTATAAGTGTTATAATCGAATTTGTAACCCACCCAAGGTTCTTAATTAGAGTAAAAAATGTTGTTTTTTTGCTGCTATACAAAAAAAAAGTTTTGCCTGTTTTTTGGGTTTTAAATCTTGAGGCATTACAATTGAACTTTAAGATTTGTGAATCCGTTCATTGTAAAAATGTTAACAACAATTTTTTTCTGTGAAAGCATGTGCCATAGGACATTAATGAGTTGTTTGATATGCTTGTTATTTGTGAAATTTGAAACCAGTTTGATGGCAAACGTGGTGTTCGTTTAAGTTTCTTAAGTGTGTTTAACTGTTTAAGATTCACGAAATAAAATTTACTTTAGATCTAAATTTTGTGAATTGTATTACTTGTTGCGTGTTCATTCTGAGAAATTGTTACATCAAAGAGAGATCCGCTGTAGTCGATTACAACACCCTCAGTTGCGCTGCCAGTGTTTCTGCCCATTTGACCTGTTGTGCACACCAGTTAGCTGCACATCTCTCTGCTGATGGTTTGTGTTTGACGCTCAACCGAGTGACATCATAATAGTGTTAGAAAAGTTTTAAAATTAAAATCTTGGTGATTTTGTTTACTACCAAAAGTGCCTTGAAAAAGTTTAGTCCCATATCTAAGAGAGAAAAGTTTTTCAAGAGGTTTAAATAGAGAGTTTGTTATCTATTTTTTACTTTGTTAAGCCTTGAGTCTTTAGGTGGTTTGCGGACGTTGCTGCGCATCATGCAGCAACAGACATGCCGTTCGCGCGCACGCATGCACGCGTGTGTGTGCACAAGGGCGCTTGAGGCGCAATGTAGAGTTTTGATGACGCACTTTGCACTTCGCACGCTCGCAGCGGTACGAGGTGCATGAGGCGCAAATGACCGTTTTGACTTTTCGGTTTTGAAATATCTGACCGTTTGAAAGGTTTTAATAGCATTTATATTGAGTTTATGGCACTTTGTGACTGTTGAACGATTTTGAAGGCCTTTAATTGAGAGTCAAAGGTGGGTGACCGTTCAAGGACCTTTTCATCCTATTTTCAAACTGTCAGGATTATGACCATTAATCTCATTTATCTCAAAACGTTTTGGCCTGGCTAGTCTATAAATCTCTTTCTTTTTTGTATTTTGGATCATCAGAATTTCTGACTCTCCAGTTTTCTCCTTTCTTTCTTCCCGGTTTGGCTTGCAGAGTTCATGTGTGGGAGAGGTCATCTGTTCTTGCGAAGCAGTGACTCTCTTGAGGTTCAAGCCTAGTTGTATCCTAGGAACTCAGTCGTAACAAAACCCTTTTTCGCATCTTCGGAATTCTCGGAGTGGGGCGATTGAAGTTCTAAAGATAGCGATCTTAAGAACGTGCCTCTAGGCTTGGGATCTCTTTTCTGAAATCCATTTTATCACAAGGTTGGAATAATAATTTTAGAACTTCATTATGGTCTCTGGTTCAACATCCAACTTCATCAATTTGCTTAGCCATGACCTTGAAAAACTAGATCAATTTAATGGGTTAAACTTCAAGCAGTGGCAATCAAATGTCTCTTTCTTGTTGTCCGAGTTGTATATCGACTATATTCTCAAAAGGCCTATCCCATTGTCGTTGCTGAAGAAGTTGAGACAGAAGAACAGAAGAAAGAGTGAGAGAAGTGGCATACTGACAACTACCGATGCAAAGGGCATATCCTGAACACTTTAGCCGATTCTCTCTTTGACTTATATTCTCCATTAGAGTCGGCTAGAGAGTTGTGGAATGCTCTCGAGATCAAGTACAATGCAGAAGATGTTGGTAATAAAAGGTTTATCGTATATCAGTATGTTAATTTTTCTATTGTTGATGATAAGCCTATACTTGCTCAAATTCATGAGATGCAAATACTGACCTATAAGATCAAAGAAGAAGGTATGTATCTTGATGATGACTTCTAAGTTGCTATCATCATTGGAAAACTATCGAATTCCTGGAAAGAATATAGGAATCACCTAAAACATAAAAATAAGAAAATCACTTTAGATGGCCTTCTTAAGGACATCCAAATTGAGGAGGAGACTCATCTTTATGACAAAAAGAATTCGAGTTCTAAAGAGGGTTATCCTAAAGTAAATTTTGTTAGTAACAAGGGTGGCAAAATCATGAAAACCCAGAAAATCAAAAAGAATTTTGTGAAAGGGAAAAAGGCAACTGATAAAAAAAAATTAGTTACTATGTTTGTGGCAAGTTTGGACATTTTGCTAGAGAATGCAGAGAAAGGAAGAGGACTGGTCCTAAGCCAAATGAGTCAGAGGAGAGGCTTGTTGTTGTAATCTCTGAAACCTTCATGGTGGCTGCAAATAAGGACTGGTACCTGGATACTGGAAGTACTGTTCATGTGGCTAACGACAGGAACTTGTTCAAGTCGTATGAAGTAGTGGGAGAGGGATGCAATCTCTTTATGGGAAACTCTTCCTCAACTAAAGTGCTGGGAAAAGGGAGTGTGAAAATTAAGTTCAGCTCCGGGAAAGTCCTAACACTTGAGAATGTCCACTATGCTCCAGAAGTTCGAAAAAAATTAATCTCTGCAGATCTACTGTCACGAAATGGTTTTAAGATTATTTTTGAGTCTGAGATTGTAACTATGACCAAAGGAAAAATCTTTGTAAGATAAGGGTTTGCTACTGGTGGTATGTTCAAGATGAGCATAAATGAAGATACTACTTCTGTTTATATAGTTGACTCCTATTTTCTTTGGCATTCACGATTAGGACATATAAATTCTCGTTGCATTCATAATATGAATAACTTTGGTCTTCTTCCTTGTCATGTTAGAATAGATCATAATCATAAGTGTGAGACATGCATTCAAACAAAGCTAACTAGACTCCTGTTTCCTAATGTAGAAAAAAATTATAAATTGCTTGAATTAGTGCATTCTGATGTGTGTACAATGGATAATGTTTTGAGTTGTGGTGGCAATAGGTACTTTATTACCTTTATAGATGATTACTCGAAATTCTGTTATGTTTATTTGATGAAACATAAATCTGAAGCATTTTTTAAATTTCTTCTTTATCTTGCTGAAGTACAAAATATTTTTAAAACAAAGATTGTACATTTAAGAACAGATAGAGGAGGTGAATGCTTAGGAGGAAAATTTGATAAATTCTGTGGCGATAATGATATTATTCATCAAACTTCAGCGCCTAGAACTCCTGAACAAAATGGAGTAGCAGAAAAAAAAAACAGAACACTTGTAGAAATAAAGAATGCTATGCTTTTTAATACGGGTTTGCATTCCAACTTGTGGGGCAAGGCTATACTTACTGCTTGCTATATTCTTAACCGAGTTCCTTATTCCAAATCTGAAAAATCACCTTATGAATTGTGCTTTGGTAAGAAACTAATCTTAGTTATTTTCGTGTTTAGGGTTGTTTAGCATATGTTAAAATTTCAGAAAATAAAATAAAGAAGGTTGGACCTAAAGCATTTAAATGTGCATTTGTTGGATATGCTGAACATAGTAAAGCATATAGATTTATAGACATTGTTAATGATGTTATTGTTGAATCTAGATATGCATCTTTCATAGAACATAAAAATGCATTTGATTCTCTTCTTGATGGCAGTTATATTATAATAGATGAACATCCTGTTAATGACATAATTGAATATTCTAATAATTGTGCTGCTGAACGAGAAACTAAAGTTAGTCACAGTAAATACATTAGAAAACCAACCAATTGTGGTTCTGACTTTTATACATTTCTAATTGAGAATGATCCTGTGTCTTTTTAAGAGGCGATGTCTTCTCAAGATGCTGCCTTTTGGAGAGAAGCTATTAATGATGAAATAAAATCAATTATGTCTAATAATGTTTGGAAATCAGTGGATTTACCTGTTGGTTGCAAAACTATTGGCTATAAATGGATTTTCAAAAAGAAATTAAAAGCTGATGGTACAATCGATAAATTTAAAACTCGTTTGGTTGTAAAAGGTTTTAAACAAAAAGAAGGTATTTGATTATTTTGATACTTTTGATCCTATAACCAGAATATCTACTATTAGAATTCTGATTGCCATGACTGCCATATATAAGCTTCCAATCCATCAAATGGATGTGAAAATGACCTTTTTGAATGGTGAATTAGATGAAGAGATATATATGAAACAACCTGAAGGTTTTGTAGTGCTAGGGCAAGAGCGCAAAGTTTGCAAACTTGAGAAATCCTTATATGGATTAAAGCAAGCCCCTAAGCAATGTCATGAAAAATTTGTTAGTTCTCTGGTACATAATGGTTTTAAAATTCATGATGCTCACAAATGTGTCTACAGTAAAGTAGATAGTAGCTCAATTATTATTATCTGTTTATATGTTGATGATATGCTTATTTTGGGTAACAATAGTGAATGCATAAATCAAACAAAAAGATTTTTATCTTCCTTGTTTTGTATGAAAGACTTAAGTGTTGCAGATGTTATTTTAGGAATCAAAATTGTAAGAAATAATAATGGCATTGTAGTATGTCAATCACATTATATTGAGAAAATTCTTACAAAGTATGGATATCTTAATAGTTCACCAGCATGCACCCCATATGATCCAAATATGAAATTGACTCCTAATGTTGGTGCAAGTGTTCAACAATTAAAATATGCCAGTGTTGTAGGTAGCCTTATGTATGCAATGAACTGCATAAGGCCTGATATTGCCTATGCAATGAGTAAAGTGTGTAGATGCACTAATAATCCTGGTCATCAACACTGGAATGCAGTGAACAAGATTCTTAGATATCTTAAGCATACTTTAAACTATGAAATTCACTATATCGAGTTTCCTGCTATTATTGAAGGATATAGTGATGCAAGTTGGAATACCGACTTTGAAGATTCCAAGCCTATGAGTGGTTGGTTTTTTACCCTTGGTGGAGGAGCAATTGCATGGGGGTCTAAGAAACAGACCTGTATAACTCATTCTACAATGGAATTTGAGTTTATTGCTTTGGCATCTACTTGTAGAGAAGCTGAATGACTTAAAAATATGCTAGTGGATATTCCACTAGGTGAGAAGCCTATACCTGCTATATCAATGTTTTGTGATAGCCAATCAGCTATATGTAAAGCAGGTAATATGAAATAAAATTGGAAGTCTAGACATATTAGTCTAAGACAGTTTTATAAGACAAATGATTGATGACAATATTATATCATTGAAATATGTGAAGTCATGTCAAAATTTGGCAAACCCATTTACGAAAGGCCTTTCGAGAGATGTCATCAGTAAAACATCAAGGGGAATGAGAATTAAGCCAATTAAGTCATCACCTAAGGATACCCAACCTAGAGCGTTGGAGATCCTACATACATAGGTTCAATGGGAAACGAATTGGTGAATGACAAATATTGAGCATATTTATGTAAGCCCATTACTGATGTGTGCTCATGAGCTGTAACTAATGTGAGGGTTGAGCTAATATCTCTTAATGAGTTTGTAGGCCTTAAGGCTAGGGTGTGTGTTACAGTACACCTAGACAAACTCACCTATATGAGTGTAGAAGTGTGAGCCGTTTCTTATGAGAATTGACAATTTTCTAGAGCACTCAGGAATCCAAGAAAGCACAAGGCTCTAAATGTGCCAACATGAAATCCACACAATTGAACTTTTGGAAACCTATGTATGATTGAAAAACTCCGTTAACAATATAAGGAGCTAAGTTCAAGGTAAGTCCACTTAGCACCTTGGTTAATTTAGGTTTTCTTTCAAAAAGTGGGGGTTCAAGTCTTGCAGAGACACTCTCACTGAAGCATAAGTTTCTATGCAAGCCAAATATATTTTAAAACTAGTGAGGGATTGTTAGAAAAGTTTTAAAATTAAAATCTTGGTGATTTTGTTTACTACCAAAAGTGCCTTGAAAAAGTTTAGTCCCATATCTAAGAGAGAAAAGTTTTTCAAGAGTTTTAAATAGAGAGTTTGTTATCTATTCTTTAATTTGATAAGCCTTGAGTCTTTAGGTGGTTTGCGGACGTTGCTGTGCATCGTGCAACAACGAACGCACCATTCGCGTGCACGCGCGTGTGTGTGCAAGGGCGCTTGAGGTGCAATGTGGCGTTTTGATGGCGCACTTTGCACTTCACACGCTCGTAGTGGTGCGAGGTGCATATGAGGTGCAAATGACCATTTTGACTTTTCGGTTTTGAGATATCTGGCCATTTGAAAGGTTTTAATAGCATTTATATTGAGTTTATGGCACTTTGTGGTTGTTGGACGGTTTTGAAGGCCTTTGATTGACAGTCAAAGGTGGGTGACCATTCAAGGACCTTTTCGTCCTATTTTCAAACCGTCAGGATTATGGCCATTAATCTCATTTACCTCAAAACATTTTGGCCTGTCTAGTCTATAAATCTCTTCCTTTTTCGTCTTTTGGATCATCAAAATTTTTGACTCTCCAGTTTTCTCCTTTCTTTCTTCCCGGTTTGGCTTGCAGAGTTCATGTGTGGGAGAGGTCATCTGTTCTTGCGAAATAGTGACTCTCTTGAGGTTCAAGCCTAGTTGTATTTTGGGAACTCAATCGTAACAAAACCCTTTTTAGCATCTTCAGAATTCCCGGAGTGGGGTGATTGAAGTTCTAAAGATAGCGATCTTAAGAACGTGCCTCTAGGCTTGAGATCTCTTTTCTGAAATCCATTTTATCACAAGGTTTGGAATAACAAATAGTGGGTCTGATGACCACTGTTTCTATTGTGAGGAAGTCCCACCTGAGCGCTAATCAGTCCATTTTTTGAGACTACTGGATCTGACACAAACTAAGTTTGACATTCTCTGTTTGTTGTGTCATTTCTGGACTCTTCTGTTTCACATCGTGCATTCTTTGGTTGATCTCATCACATTGTGTGATTCATATTGAAGTGTAGTGTAATTTTTAAAATTGTGAAGTCCGGTGGAAGTTAGGGAAAATATATTTCGAAGTGTTATTGCAGGTTGAATTTATATATATCCATATATATATTTGAACCTAACCCTATAGGCACCTAGGTTAGCGTCTCTAATCGCATCAAAGATAAATTAGGTGGGTTAAGTTCCTAAGGTATTAAACCCATATTTTCCGTGCCTAATCGCTTTCACATCTCACATTAGATAGTTAGGTGTGTATGCGAACCGACCCTAAGTAGCCGGTTGCATCACCTGCGCTTCAAGACCTAGATCAAAAGTGCTCACTGTTTCATAAACCGAGTTCATCAAACATACCTGCAGCATAAATGTGACAACTAGAACTGTTATGAAAAGTGTGGTTGTCTCAAATAGTTAAAAATTCAGGTCCATTGGCCTTTCCATCAGCCAGCCAATAACAACACAAAAAGGAATCTGCAGTTACACAACGTCACAACCACGAGTAAATAAAGTTGTTTGAATCCTAACACAGACTTCATGTGTGTGTGTGTGTGTGTGTGTGAAACCAATGATGACAAAATCCCAAGGAAAGTTTACTAGCAGAGTTTTCACACACTTGTAGAGAACACAGGCTAAGGCTGGCATGGAGATGGTGTATAAGATCAATTTTTAAAGGTGGTTGGAAGTTATTAGGCATTTGGATCATCAAATCTCCAAGAAACTGGTAATCGTAGTATTGGACATATATTCCCTAGTGAAACAGGATGATGAGGATGAACACATCATTTAGTTCTATAACATTGTTGGACATATATTATCCAGTTAAATAGGATGAAGAGGCTGAGCATGCCATTTAGTTCTAGAACATTGATGTGGGAGGGCCTCTCTCTCTCTCTCTCACACACACACACACACATGCAGCCTGAAAGAATACAATGAACAAATCAAATTAGAGAAAAATTAACAAAACCAAACAAGCGAACACTCTAATGAAGTAAATTTTGTTAAAACCAGTTCTTGCAGTGGCAGGTGGTGGATTTTGTTTTGGATGGGTAAACACAAGAAAAGAATCCATCACAACAAAAGCATCTCCAACAACAAGACAAAAGAGTGCATAACACTCACAAAAATGTCATAATATTTCCATTCAAATATAGGAAGTCTAACATAAGATTTATATGCATGAAATTCTTGTATGAGAATTACATCTAATGAATTAGTAAATAACCAACATGCCCCTATATCTTAAACAAGGACAAAAACATTTGTTTTATGTGACATACAACTATAAGGAGAAGTGCATGGCAGTGCAATGCAAAATATAGGAAAAGGACAGAGTAGAAAGCTAAAAAAATATTTAGCAGAAATGTGTAGTACTCAGAGAGAACTGAATCAACATTACTAAATGTTGCTGTATATCACAATATAGATTCAACATTAATCATCCTTAATTACATTAATTTCTGATGTCAATCATTAGACCAGTTACGGATAAATGGTCCCCAGATTAATAGTCCTTGTGTGAAAAATTCAAAACCCAAATGCTCTACAACTAAACACATTTTTTAGTATTTTACGTTCTCCAATAATCAAATGTATGATGAATTTGGGAGTAGCAGCTAGTAGAAGAAAAGATGGTAAGCATTAACAAGATGATGAGTCTTAGTCTTCTCCCTTGGGGTTCTGCTAATGCATGTTGTACTGATTATCAATAGGTTGTCACCATTACTCTTTCACATTTTAATGGAAAAAAATTTATCCTTCCATTCACTTAAGAACTCTGCTCTTTTTGTGCTTTTTGCAAATCAAAATAACAAAGTTCATTGTTACAAACCGAACATTGCAAAAACATTCATTGACACTGGATAATCTCATTGCTTGGGCTGATAAAGCCAACATAAAGGTCTCCAGTTATATGTGATCCTAGACGTCCTTAGACCAAGATTCTTTATACACTGATTCAAACATTGTATCACCAGGCAAGATAGTCCAGCTCTTCTGACATGAATAATCCAAGTACATTGTTGCATAATAACAAACTATATCACTCAAAAAATTGTGATTGGGATCAACTTTATGCAGTCGGGTTCATGTATCGTGGGAGCAGTTTTCCTCCACCTATATTTGTATCTCAATGCAAGATACTTTTCACACCCCACCTATCATAAGTTTATTTTTCTTTCAAAATTTCTAAAAAAAAAGTAAAAAAATATAAGCTATTTTTATCTACATATTGATTGAAATCCCTATATGTAGATCATTGAGGCAATGATCTTCAAGTGTGTGGGGCCAAGGATGCTATGGTGCCAGAAGCTAATTTTTATATACATACCAAACAAGCTAACTTTCAGCACATCATTTCAAACTTTTTTTTTTTGCAGCTCACAGTACATTTTTCTCCAAGCCTCAAAAAACAAAGAAAGTATCAACATAGGTGAGAAACTAGAAAAAAGAGGGACGGTGGTGGATGTAATTGCAGTAAGATGCTATTTGTACAGATGATAGTTAAGTGTTGCTACAAATAGAAACAAATCACAAGCAAAAGTGCCCAACCCAAAGGATGGGCTTAAGAATGTCTTTATACATCATGTACATGCAACCCAACAAACCCATAAAAGATTTAAACAAATAATGCAAAACCCAAAGCAACTTTTTCTATAAGAAAAGAATATTATCTCAGGATAAGTAAGTTATCTAGATGGTATTGAAAATGAACTAGTGCAAATCCCATTATATATACGTGGCAGAAGATTGTTCACCTTTAAGAAACTAAAAGTGGTAGATAATCACCAGTTCTCTTGTCGAGAAGATGATGATGAATGCTACAAAATTAAAATAAATAATTGTTAAGTAAATGTACCATAAAAACTAATGATCCTTTAAAATAAAAAAAGATTGTATAATTATAAGATTCAATATATACCTGAGACCTCGGGATTTGATTAAGCATCTCTTTAAGCTCGGCCAATTGTCCCTCCATTGCATTAATTACCCTAGAATCCAGGTCTCGGTTTTTCTGCCTCAAGAAACTATAATCTTGTGATGACCAAGATGATAAAGGGCCTAGAATGTGCTCAAAGGAAACACCTATCCCCAAACCCCGCACACAACCTCGTGTGTCTCAACCCAAGACTTGAGACAATACATCATTTTGGCTAGTAATGTCTTCTAGCCCCTCCTGTGACAACTGAGCATGTCGCTCGTCTATCCTAACCTATATTTGTTTAAATTTAATTCAAGTTAATTTGCACAAATTTTATTATCAAACATAATAGAATTTTTCTTATAGTGATTTCATCTGTCTGGCTATTCACAACTTCTCCTGTCTTCTTGGTATGATATTGTTTCCATGTTTTTTTTACCTAGGAGGTGATTGGTCATTGTTTTTTCTCTTTAGCTACAAATAAATAAACCAAAGTCATAATCAATCCAAAATTGCATAATACTTTTAAATAATAAAATAAAGTATAGTTATATATATAGTTGATGAATTTTATATGCATTGAGTAAAAACTTACATCATAATGATTGTTCATGTAATTGCAGTTGCTAGATGTACTATATGTAACTAGTTGTGCTCAATTTGCCTTATTTTGAGCATTGTTTCTCTGTAAGATAAACCTCTACTTGTTAAAAAAACCCATAAATTTAATCAAGATCAATTAATAACCATAGTTTAGAATTTAACCTCAGCACCCTCAGTCTCCCAATGTTGAACTAGTACTCGCCACTGACTATCCACAATATATGGTGGGCGATGGGCATAATGCTCAACAGTAGTCTAAAATGAAACAAATCCTTCTTTGGCCTTATGTTTATGCCGCCTCTATGCATTGTTTATCGTATCATGTAACCATTTCTCAATCACCTCATACTCTAACAACTGAAAATGAACCTACAAGAACTAGTTTGGTAATAAATAAGCATCGACATCCAATATTACTACAAATCTCATTTAATATACTAATATTACCACTAACTAATTGTAGACATCTAAAACTGGGGTACCAAGCATATCTTTGAGATTTAAGATATCTACTGGATATTTCAAGTAGTCCCTTGCAAAATGACATGCCTTGACACTTAGCTTCTCCCTATTCTTATCGATCGGTACACCATGTTCACACGTAATGGAAAGTTTCTCCCCAACTTTTAGCTTTGCAAGCCATTGTAACGAAGCTTCTCTTCTTGTTCTTTTTTTCAGATGCCATCTCTAAGCAAGAAAATAATCAAAAGCAAGAAATGTTAAGAAAGAGACAAAAATAGAAATGCATTCAATTTTCAATTTGCAAAATGTAAAGGCATGTTAGAAGGTTTACACACACACAATCAACTATCTATATGGACTTAGCAACAATGATTACTAAAAGAATTAAAAGAAAAGGAAAAGACACATATCAATGATAGTAGTTTGAAAATTCTTAAAAAAATATGAGCACCAGTAAGCACTAAAACTGGATTTATCTTATGAGCAAATACCGTTTTGCATGAAAAAACAATTCTAAAGTGCAATCAACATGTAGAATAAAGTGTCATAACATAAATTTGGAATCTGCAATTGCCAATGAGACATATATGGATCTATACAACACGTTACAACTGGATTGATATTAAGTTTCCAAGGAACCAGAGATATTACATGATCATCAAGTTTAAGATGAACATAAAATTTTACATTCCCAAGCACATATATATTTTTTGCTGATTGTGGGATAATGAAATGTAGAGAGAAGCGTTTAGTGGGAATTCAACTGTGCTGATACTTTGAAATGAATATGTTTTATCATGATAAAATAGGAACATATACTCTTTATGGTATGGTGAATGTAAAAACAAGATTCTAATGGCAGTACTCAAAACATGGAGGTTTCTTGGGATATTGCTGCACTTCAATATAACTTTTCTCCTCTTCCCTTTTTTTTTGGCTCAAAACACTATGCTTATATTTGTAGAGAATGAGACCCAAATTGACCCAATAATGGTACATAAACAAACTTGATTTATAAGAAGTAAACAATTAAACACTATGTTGTAACTTGAACAAATGATCTGCGCAAAATAAAAATAAGGAGGGAGTTGGATAAATGAATCTTTTGTCTTTGGTGTCATAAGGGAGCACCACATGTACTAATAAATAACAAGAATCAACACAAAACTACAAAATCCCAGCAGCATGTTTTCAAAAAGTATTTTTTTATGTATATGTAGGAAAGAACAAATTACACATCTACGATTGTTCCAACCACATCAACCCTTAAAAATTGAATTCATCTGTTACCAATTTTGTATGTCTGACCTAATCCTTATTCCCAAACGTGTCTTTGTCTAATAATGCATTGTTGTCTCCACCCATATCGTAAATGTCTTTAGGCTTATTCTTACAAACAACATGCCAATCAAGTTCTATTGGATCTTCAACATAGAAAACTTAACTCACTTGAGATACCAACATATAGGGTTATTTGTTCTGAGATGAAAGTAATTACGAGAAGTTCACCAGTGTAAACCCCATGCTCATTAGTTTTTCTACCAGTGTTTGATAGTACATCCACCCAATCACACTTGAATAACATAAAGTTTAGCCTTCGAGGATACGATATCTCAATTATATCTGTTAAACATCCATAAAATGGTATAACCCCAACAACTGGATGTTTGTCCTTAGAACTTACCAAACTCAAAATATCTGATTTAACCATCAAACCACTACTTTGAGTTTTAACTGATCTGTCCTTATCATAAGTTTGAAAATTATAGCCATTGAATGTGTATCCAGTAAATCGTTTCTTAAGATAAAACGAACTTGAGGTGAGAGACTCAAGAACGACTTTCAATTGACAGTTGGCCTCCTTGATCAGTCTAATCTCATACTTAAACCAATCATTGAACTCTTTTTTGTGGATTGATTGCTTCTCCCTTGAACTTTTATTTTTTGCCATACATTTTATTCAGAACTCTTTGATGTTGTTTTCATAAAAAGAACATCTCATGGTTACAGTTCATTGAAATTTAAAATCCCAATTAATGGTCTTATTACAATAATTTCTTACCCTACAAACTTAGTGACATCATTGTGGTTGAACAACACATAGTTATGTGTTTGATCTACCTCTGTATTAGTGAGGTTAAAGAGTATGATGCCCAAAATTGCAGTTTCTTCAATGTATCTCGATGGTCTATTCAACCAGGTTTCAATATTTCCTAAGTACCTCGAGCAAAATGTGAGGCATTCATATATGAGGTACCCTTCTACAATGGAACCTTCAGGGTGGGTTCGATTATGCACATGAGTTTTGAGTGTGTACAGGTTCCTAGAGACAAAATAATTTGGTTAATTTATTTACACCTTGATAGAATAAAATTCAATAAATTAATTGGCTTATACCTTTTCATTGGATACATCCAACTATAATGGATAGGTCAACTAAGCATTGCTTTCGAAGACAAGTGCATGCGCAAGTGCACCATAACATAAAAAAATGTAGCTAAAAAAAATTGCTTTAAATTGCACAAAATTACTGGAATGCTCTCATGCAAATGCTCAAGATTCTAAACCTGCAAGACTTTAGAGCATAAATCTCTGAAAAAAGAGCTAGGTTCAATCAAGACAGAAGCCACCTTTTTAGGCAATGTCTTTTGAACAACAAAGAGGTATGAACTATTGCATAATAACATGTGAATCATGACTTTTTAGCCCAAATATCATCCGATCTTTGATGTTTACACACCTTGCAATGTTAGAGGAGTAACCTTCAGGAACTTTAATGCCCTTTAGTATCTTGAGAAACATTTTCATCTCAAGTCTAAACATGGTGTTACAAGCATAAGGAAGGATTCTTTTATTATTGTCTGGATGTTGTTGTGGCCAAAGCTTGGGTCTTATGTTCATCTTCTTCAAGTCAAGATGAGCATTTAAACCATCTTTTGATTTAAACTTAAGGTCCAATAGAGTTCTAAGCACATTATCACATACATTTTTTTTAATATGCATAACGTCTAAATTGTGTTTGAGTTTATTCTCAGACCAATATTGTTGTTGGTAGAGTATACTCAATTTTTTCTAGTTACTAGGAAACATTGGCATCTCCTTTTCATTTGGTGCTCTGTTAGCTTTATTCTTCTTCTGCTTCCCTATAGCCTTTGTAGGATTCTTATCAAGTGTATTGAAAATATGGCTTAACATTTCAATAACCTCTTTTCTTGTTAATGGGGTGGGAACTCTTCTAAGTTCAATAGTACCATCAAACCCCCTTTTGTTCCTACCAAACAGATGTTCTTTATTTAGGAATTTGTGGTTTCCAATATAACAAATCTTACTAGCATGTTTTAAATACATGCTACAAGTACCATCTTGGCATACAGGATAAGCCTTATAACATTTAGTGTTATAACCCGATACCATACCATATCTTGAAAATTTATGTAGTGTCCACAACAAGCCACACACAATTTAAATGTCCTTATTTGAAGAATCATATATTTTCAACCCTTCTTCCCTTAATTCATCAACCAAAGGTCTCATATAAACATCTATAGCATTTTCAGGACCTGAAAGGATAGGTATAAGCAATGAGAGGATCATGTTTGACTGCTTCATTGCCACCTATGGAGGCATATTTAAAAAGATAAAAATAATCGGCCACGTGTTATGTCCAAGGCTCATGTTGTGAAAAAAATTAAAATCGTCAGTTGCTAGAGCAAGTTTGACATTTTGACTGTCGTCCGCAAGTGTTGCGTATACTGCATCCAAGTATTTCCATGCTACAGAATCTATAAGATGTCTTAACACCCCATATTTAGTGCACTTCTCATAATATCATCTTATATTTGTTGCAGTTTCCTTGCACATGTACAAACGTTGAAGTCTTGGTTTCAAAGGGAACCATCACAAAACTTTCTTTGAAATTCTATTTTTAGTACTAGCTTCTGGATTCTTTCATCATGAAATTCCATAACGATCACACTTTTCTTTGAACTTTGACTCCTTCTAGTATAACATATAGTCTCTTAGGAAAGCATGCTTTTTTTTGTAGTTCAATCCTAAGCTTGAAATAATCCTCTTGCACTAAGAACACTTCTCTGGCAAACTCGGCTCCTTTGGCAACACTTCTCTTATCAATTCAAGTAACATCATGAATGACTTTTTGCTCCACCCTCCAAGGATTTTTATATGCCAAAGTTTGACAAGAAAAGATAGTGTCGTATGTGTTTTGCAACTAGAAAATAAACCTTTGCTCAATGCATGTGTATATTTATAAAAATAAGAAGTGTTGGCATTGGGTAGCTCACTTTCTTCTGGAATCTCTTGACCAACTTCTTCTACTAGCTAGGGCCTGGTTTTCAAATATAGAATGCAGCAAACCGGTCATATCATAATCTAGAATGTCTTCCACATCATCCTCCAATTGGTCATCTTTAGTTCCTAGCATGTGCTTATGTCTAAATATTGATACTATAATCTCTCCATGTTTAGACCATAAAATATAACTTTTCATTATCACGATTATTATTATATGCTCTTTAACCAATTATCGATTTCGATACGTTGAATTGCAACATTTTATATATGGACACTTCAACATCCCCTCAATGGTCATACCATGAGCTAAACTATAATTAATGAATACATCCAACCCTTTGTCACACCGTCTAGACATTCTATCCTTACTAACCTAACTCTTATCCTTCATCAAAGACTTTTTTTAAAATCCTACAACACCAAACAAGTAAAGTAAAAGATACGAAGTGTACAAATAATTTCTATAAGATGTTATGAGTAAAAGATATGAAGTGTACAAATAATTCTTATAAAATTTTAAAGAATAAAATTTAATTTCTTACAATACAAAAAAGGGTTACAAATTTTACAAAAATATAAAAAAACAGGAACAAAAAAAGAAACACATTTAGAATATAAAAACAAACAAAAAATAAAAGTTAACACAAAAATTGTCATGACAATACCGTGGAAGCAAGTAGCAATCATTTCCCAGTACTAAACTAAGTGGAGTTAAAGTTATAAGAAGCAATTGATAAAATTATGCATAAAAATTAGACAAGCTAATTTTTTTGTTAATGCCATCACATACTCAACAACATTGGTGTTCACAATAAGGGGAATTGATTCCAGATGTTGTGCTGGTGTTAGACATTAATCTTACTGTTGGCTTTTAAGAAAAACAAAAATAAAATTATACTGAATATAATTCATTGACATAACCACAATCAATTATTCCAAATAGGAATTTCGCTAAAGAAATGCAACTTGCACACACGTGTGTGTGACTTTTTGAGATATCGGGATGTTTTTAGACACTAACGAGATGGTGTAGAAATCCAAGAGCCCAACAAAAAATAGCAACATCATTTTAGTTCAAGAAAATTAGCTTCTTTGCATGCTATCAAAGTGAAGTTCTTTGTCTTTTGGCAAGAATTTGACTATGATTTTTAGCATGAATTTCATAAATCCACAACAAAAGAGACAATGAATGTAGGAGTTCATAATCATGTGGAAGAAAAAGGTTATGCAATTTTCTTTTGCCAGAACACCATATGGCTCATAAATGAGAAAAAGTGATAAAAGTTTCATGCTTCTTACAAGCATGATAGCAAGAGAAAACTCAACTTGAACCATGCCATGGATATAGGTCAGTCTCAAGTTTTGTGCTGCATGCATGTTATTCATTATGGAATAATATAAAAGATTGGTTTGTAAACTATTTTTGGATGAGGCACAACACCTACAAAAAGATGATATTCAACTATAAGGCCAACATGGAATAGACAAAACAAAATGATAATTACTCATATAATGGAAAACATCCATGATGCTAACATGCAATAGAAAACCAAAAACAACAAATCAGATAATGCAAAGTCCATAAGGCTAACATGCAATAGAAAACCAAAAACAAGAATAATTCAAATAATGTGAAAATGAAAGAGCTATAGTCATTATAAGATTGTAACCTACTTGTTAGCATAAATTAGAATGACTGCACCTTTGAGCTCTTCTTCCTGACAAAAATAACTGACATGCCAACCTAATAAAATGTTGGTAAAATATTAATACAATCTTCAATGAATATCAACCTTTGCAGAAATGAATGTGGATTGTGAATATAAAAAACATATGTTAACTTGATCAACATGTCTCAATATTGGTCTAAAAGGATATATGCTTTAGGTTCTTACACTTCTCTCAACTTGTATATTTCAGGCATTATTTATCATTTTTCAATAATTTCCTATTTTTTATTTATTTATTACGAACAAAGATGCAAATACTGATAAATTACTATGATTGGGATCTGCAACACATCACATATATATACTCCATAACTACAAACCATAAAACACACACATAGCCCCAGAGAAAGCAACTGCATTTGAAAAAGATTAAGAAGTGAAAGGAGGGGTTTTTCTAAATTAAAAGGTTTTCATTTAATAGACTAGAAGTTAAAACACTATCACTTATCTGCAATTTTCTCTTGCTATCTACGACATAACAGGCATCGTTAAACAAGAACTCTAAATAAGAACCACTATTTTAGCAAAGTTCTCTGTGAATCAACTCAAAATCATGTGAAAGAAGGAAAGAAATGGATAAACCCAAAAATAAGAGAAATAATCATCACCTAAACCATGAGTTTCTTTTTTTCTCTTTGATCCTTTCTTACTATCGAATAGTTTAAGTGAAAACCCCCTTATTGAGAAAAGATCAACCATGTATCCATCTTATGTGGACTCCAAAATTTGAAGGCCCTAGGTGGTGGCCTCAAATATCAAAGAATCCAGCCGACCCTACTTCCTTTGCGGCCTTCTTGGAATACAAGTACACATACAAACACAGAGAGTGAGTGAGAGAGAGTAGCATTTGAGGGAAAACCAAAACATGAAAATGTAGAGGAGTTTTTTTACCCATCCTGCGAAGTTTTGTGGGAGAGTATTAACTATGGCTTGAAGTCGTATCTAATACTTGAAAACAACTTTTAATTATGGCTCCTTGTAGCCGTAGTTAAAAGGGTACATTGTGAAACTATTTAAGCACGACTAAAGCCGTAGTTAATAACTAAAAGGGCCGTAGTTAAAGTCCTAAGACTATTATTAGCTATGATTTCTTATTAAACCATAATTCATAACTACTTTTAACTACAACTTTCTTAAGCCGTAGTTAATACTCTATATCTATTGCCTCTTTATTTTGTAGTGAAAAGAAATTCGAGACTTTTGCAACATAAAATATGTATTTTTTCTCATGTGATTTCAATAAAAGATATGTGATTTTAATCTAAATATATCACAAGAGTTGCGAGGATACGAAACTCCACAACAAAGTTTATTCGAACATAAATTTTTTTGGGACTTTTGCAAAACAGTTTTGCAATCATGCAAAACTCTGCAAAAAAATATTGTGAACAGTGACAAATATATGCAATTTAAAAGAAATTTGGGACTTTCAAAATACAAAATGAGTTTTTTTTCTCATATGTGATTTTAACACAAGATATGTGATTTTGCAAACATAAGGAATTTTAGAACTTTTGCAAAAAACCAAAAAAGATGCAAACAATGATGAATATATGTGATTTTAACCTAATTATGCTAATTTTTTATGTTTTGCACATGTCCTTTTGAACATAGAAAATTTGCAAAACATTAAATTTGAAATATTTAAAGCATAATGATGAAAATCATAATTTATATCCTTAAAGTTTGACAAATTTAAACTCACTAAACATAAAATTTTTAATCAACTATAAGTTTTTGCTTAATTAAACATGAAATATTTAAAGATTAAATTTAAACTAATAATTTATATCCTTAAAGTTTGACAATTCATAAATTATAATATTAATCAACACATAGTCCCCAAAATTGCTCATATTTTTATATCATTTATTTCTACAACATTCGTCTCTACAGCCTCCGTCTCCATAACATCTATCACTGCAACCTCCGTCTCCTCAACCTTTGCCTTTTTGGTACTCATTGTTTTTTGCTGTGGTTCTTTTTTGTTCTTTGCCTCAGCATCATTCCTCATTTTCTTATGGAATAAGATCATACAATTTCTGCACTTTGTAACATTATTCTGAAAGTGAATTATTAGCAATCTACTAATATAGTTTACCTCTCATAAACATGACAAACAAGAACATATAAACATGTACTTGGGTGAAGGTCAATTACTTGAATTATCAAACATAAGCAAAGTAATTACTCATTTTCTTATTAAGGAATACCACCCACAAGTGAGACCATCCACTCGGAGTAACAATCGTAGCTCACACTACAAGAAAATTGCGATGTAGCGACAAATATTAGCGACGGATTTTTTCTGTCGCAACTTTGCGTCGGCTTAGCGAGAGAATCTAATCCATCGCTAAGATTTGTAATGTTGACGGATGTAGCGACCGAAAACCTTCTGTCGCTAAATCCGTCACTACGTAGCGACAGATTAGCGATGACACATTTTTGTCGCAAGACACACGACGATTAGCAACGGAAGATTTATGTCGCTACCTAGCGACGACGTTAAAGACGACAATATTCCGTCGCTAAAGGTTCCTGTAAATTTATGATGGCTTGGTGATGAAATAATTTTGTCGCCAAAGCCATCGCTAATTTTCACGTAAATCCCTAACTAAAGCCCTTTTCCCTCTTTTCCTATTTCCTCTCTCCCGCCCTCCAGACGCCGCCCTCTGCCGCTCGACACCTTCCTCCGGCGCCCGACCCATCTCCCCATCACCCGACGCCTTCCTCTGTCGCCCGACGCTAATCATCGGCCCGTCGCCCCTCGTTCTGCCCAGCCCGACGCCTTCCTCCACCGCCCGACACACTCTCCGACCCCTCACCCCTCGTTCCGCCTGGTCCGTCTCCCCGCCGACCGATGCACTCCCCGGCCTGTCGCCCGTCGCTCCCCGGTCCGCCGCCCATCACCCCTCATTCCACCGCTCGTCGCACCCCGCCCGCCGCAGGTAATTTGTTTTTCCCCAGCAGTGGGGTCGTCCCCCGCCTGCCCCTTCTATTTTATTTCCGGCAGGAGGGTCGTCTGTCGCACCCCGCCTGCCCCTTCTATTTTTTTGGCAGGGGGGTCGCCCCCTGCCGCGTTCTATTTTTTTGGCAGGGGGGTCGCCCCCTGCCGCATTCTATTTTTTTGGCAGGGGGGTCTCCCCCTGCCGTATTCTATTTTTTTCGGCAGGGGGTCGCCCCCTGCCGCGTTCGTTTTATGTTTTTCGGCAGGGGGTCGCCCCCTGCCGCATTTGTTTTTTTTCGGCAGGGGGCGACCCCCTTTCGCGTTCTATTTTTTCCGGCAGGGGTCGCCCCCTGCCGCATTTTGTTTTTTCCGGCAGGGGGTCGACCCTCCTGCCTCGTTTGTTTTCTTTTCGACAGGGGGGCGACCCCTGCCGCGTTTTGTTTTTCCCGACAAGGAGTGTGGACCTCTGCCTCATTGTTTTATTCGGGCAGAGGCCGACCCCTCTGCCTCGTTGGTTTATTCGGGCAGGGGGTCGCCCTCTGCTTTTCCGGCAGGGGGTCGCCCTCCTGCCACTTTTTTTATCCGGCAAGGGGGTGACTCCCTGCCTCATTTTTTTTCGGCAGGGGGTCGCCCCCTGCCTCATTTTTTTATTCGAGCAGAGGGTCACCCCCGTGCCTCATTTTTTTGGCAGGGGGTCACCCCTCTGCCTCATTTTTTTATTCGAGCTGAGGGTCGCCCCCGTGCATCTTTTTTTTTTCGGCAGGGGGGCGACCCTGCCTCATTTGTTTTTTTTCGGTAGGGGTCGCTCTCATGCCTCATTTTTTTATTCGGTAGGGGAACGACCTCCTGTCATTTTTTTATTCGAGCAGGGGGTTGCCTCCCAACCCCCTGCTTTTCCCGCAGGAGGGCGAC
Organism: Nuphar pumila; assembly: GCF_984573655.1. Taxonomy (NCBI): domain Eukaryota; kingdom Viridiplantae; phylum Streptophyta; class Magnoliopsida; order Nymphaeales; family Nymphaeaceae; genus Nuphar; species Nuphar pumila. The sequence goes on from NC_143259.1 coordinate 103,506,460, forward strand.
CTTGCCTCGTTTTTTTTTTCCAGCAGGTGGTGACTTCATTTTAACATAATGTCTTTTGCAGATTTCTCAACAGAACTCGCTTGTGCCCTGCCACCCGTGGTAAGTAAGTGACAAAAATAATGCAAATCGGGTAAATAGCCGTGGTGAGTAAGTGATGCAAGCGCATCACATGTTATTTAATTTATTGGATGTAACACTTTACTGTTCACACACTCACTTAGTTGTTGATATCTAGGACTGCTTTGTTGGACTTTGGAGATCATGCTAAGCATGATTTTAATGTATGAGAATAGAAGTGTTCTTATTTTTGGAGTACGAATTTCATGCTAGGCATGGTAGTAGTTAGCATGATATGGAAGTGTGTTTGTTGCAGGTACATGTTTGACATTTGTTTGATATGAATGATTTCGATGTATTGCAATGTTTGATGTGATTGTATCCATGCTTGCATGTAGTTACTTTCAATTTGATTATGACTTTCATGTTAAATTGTATAATGAAAGCATACTTCAAATGAATGTATCGTGTCATGAATAGTTTGCACATGAAAATATTAAGTTATCAATACATGCATCATAATTCTTGTGATTGTATGACATTATATATTGCATGATAAATTTGATATTTTCTTCATCATAGTATTTTGATGGTTCTCTTTTAACTAGTTAGGATACTATTTGTAACATCATACGACAAAATGACTGCAAACCGTGAATGAATATATAGATGGTGTTGAAAGTTTTATTGAATTTGCAACGGCAAGTATCAGTACAGTGGATCCCACAGGTCGGATTAGATGTCTCTGTAAGATTTGTAAGAATAATCGATTTGTAGAACCTCATGACGTTAGACATCACCTATACAAGAAGGGTTTTGTGAGTGATTATCAAAACTGGATGTTTCATGGAGAAGAATTTAGAAACGATTTTGATGCACGGGTGAATGTGGTGCACGATAATCCATATACGGATTTGATATTTGATGTCGTAGAAACAGAACTGGGTTCTGCTATGAGTTCTAGTGATGTAAGAACTACCGTAGATAAAGAATCACCAAACGATGCAGCTAGTAGATTTTATGATTTACTTAGAGATGCTGATGAGCCACTTTGGAACGGTTGCGAGAGTCACACTATCTTGTCTGCAGTTCTTCAACTAATGAATTTGAAGTCCAAGTATAATTTGAGTCAATCATGTTTTGACCATTTGTGCATGATTGTGAAGAGTATGTTGCCCAAAAATAAGAAATTACCACAAAATTTCTATCGTGCGAAAGTTATGGTCAACGCTCTTGGTATGGGTATAAAAAGATTGATGCTTGTCCAAATCACTGCAAGTTGTATTTCAAGGATCAGGAAAATAACATATCATGCCCGTCATGTGGGCATCCTCGGTTCATGCCAAAGACAAGAGGCAACGGTAGCACAAGATCAAAGAAAGTTTCATACAAGTCGCTCTGCTACTTTCCTATCACTCATAGATTGCAACGATTGTATATGTCTTCAAGGATAGCTAAACACATGAGATGTGACGCAAATAAAGTTCGACACGATGAAAACAAGATCACACATCCTGTTGATGCTGAAGCTTGGAAGCACTTTGATCGTACTCATCAGAACTTCGTAATGGAAGTGAAAAATGTTAGACTTGGTCTATATATAGATGGATTTAATCCATTCGGGGGTAGATCAACTCCATACTCATGCTGATCAGTATTTATAACTACATACAACCTTCCACCAAGCTTGTGTATGAAGCGCCCAAATCTTTTCTTGTCTCTGTTGATCTCTGGTCCGACCTCACCTGGCCAAAATCTTGATGTATATTTAAGGCCAATGATTGATGAACTAAAAGTACTATGGGATGACGGTGTTACCATGTATGATGCCCACAAAAAATAAAATTTCAATATGAAGGCCGTTGTTCTATGGACAATCAGTGACTTCCCTGCATATGATATGTTATTTGGTTGGAGCACACATGGGAGGTTGGCATGTCCGTACTGCATGGATGATACCAAAGCTTTTAGATTGACGCATGGAAGGAAGCCTTGCTGGTTTGAGTGCCATCGTCAATTTCTACCCAACGACCATCCGTTCTGACGACAAAGGAGTGTGTTTAGAGCAGACACAACTGAAATAGAAAGTCCAACCATAAGCTTGTCTGGCATATAGATTTTAAGAAGATTGTGATACTTTCTAGGTGTATTAACAAATGCCCGCAGTCCGACACCCTTCTTTGGATTTGGGAAGGATCACAATTGGACAAGGAAATTTATTTTTTTGGAACTACCATATTGGCCGACCCTATTGATACGATATAATTTGGATGTGATGCATGTGGAGAAAAATGTGTTTGATAATGTGTTCAATACAATAATGAATGTTAAAGAGAAAACGAAGAATAATCCGAAGGCCTGTATGGATTTAAAAGTAATATGTAAAAGACCAAAATTGGAACTCAAAGAGTATAATGGCAAAGTATTGAAACCAAATGCAAAGTACGTGCTTGGACCTGATCAAATAAAGCATGTATGTCAATGATTGAGACAATTGAGATTTCCAGATGGATATGTCTCTAACATTGCTCGGGCTGTGAAGCTTGACGATGGACAGTTATATGGGTTGAAGAGCCATGATTGTCATATCTTTATGCAACGATTGATACCCCTAGCATTCCATGATATGTTAGACAAACCTATATGGGTGGTATTGTCTGAGTTGAGTGGATTTTTTAGAACATTGTGCGCATCGAAAGTTATAGTATCTGATGTAAAGAATCTCGATGACTCTGTCATCACCACTGTTTGTCTGATAAAAAAGATTTTTCCGCCAACATTTTTCGATGTTATGGAACATTTGATCATATATTTGCCATATTAACTAAGGGTTGGTGGCCCTGTACAATATCGATGGATGTACCAATTTGAAAGTATATGTTTTCTTATATTTGTCTCTTCAATGACATATATTTCAAATTTGAAATATATATTTTTGACAGATGCATGTTTGACCTCAAAAAAAGGTTCGTAATAAAGCAAGAGTAGAAGGCTCTATTTGTGAGGCGTACACTTTAGAAGAGATTTCAAATTTCTCATCTATGTACTTTGAACCTTATATTCCAACACATTACACATGCTTACCTCGTAACGATGATGGAGAAAAAGTAACTGTAGCTGACAAACTGTCAATATTTCAACCACTTGGGCTTGGGCATGCATTTGGTAGTTGCCGATCAAGACTCTTGACAGATCGAGAGCAAGACGCAACACATATCTATATTCTTTTTAATTGCTCAGCGATCGACCCATACATCGAGTAAGTATATGTAGACGCAACACAATTATAAATCCTTTTATGTTCTATACGTGCATACATGGTTCGGTAATATAAGTATTTGTGGTTTGCAAACGATTTGATCTGGAGTTGCGAAGAGAAGTTTCATATCTCACTGATGCAGAAGTATAAAAAGAACGTGAAACTAAGTTTGTGGAGTGGTTGAAATAGTTGGTAAGGACGCTAACATAAATTGTATACTTGTAAACAACACTAAGTTACTTAATTGGTCGTGATCACAATCATTGTTTATGTTTGTGTGTAGGTCCGCCATGGTGATGTTAAAGATCAATGAATATGTGATTTAGAAAATGGTCCGACCAAAGTTGTGCAATGTTACAATGGGTACATCGTAAATGGTTATCGATTCCATACAAAAGATTACGGTATAAACAAATCAACGATGAATAGTGACGTGTGTGTCAAGGGTAGCAGCTACGATGAAAATGAACATGATTACTATGGTGTTATAGAGGAAATAATTGAGTTGACTTACTTAGGCATAAATAATAGGGTAACTTTATTCAAGTGTCATTGGTTTGATCTAACTGCAACAAGACTCAACAAAGCCTCAAGCATTATGGAGGTGAATCATAAATCAATGTTTGGAACATATGAACCATTCATATTAGTTTCACAAGCTCAAAAAGTTTATTATACTTCATATCCGAGTACAAAAAAGTCAGATAGAAATGAATGGTGGGAAGTTTGCAAGGTGAAGTCCAAACTATACCCTGAGTATGATCAGTTACAGGAAGACAAGTTAGCTGAAGAGAGTAATTACTATCAATCAGATGATATCTATGACTTCTCTTATGGTCATGATGTTACGCATGATATGCATGTCATATCTCCATTGGTCGATGCAACATTCATAGAATAATATGATCCAAATGATATACCAAGTGGATGAGCAAACAATAAAGAAGAAGACAAAGAAGAAGATGAAGAAGAAGAAGAAGAAGAAGAATATAAAAGTCAAACAAGTGATGAGAAAGAATTCTCAAGCTAGTGAGCAAAATTTTGTAATACAAACCTCTATTTGAATGTATTGCAATACTCGATGTGAATGATTTGAATTATTTGAATGTATTGTAATACTTGATGTGAATGAATGAGTTGTATTGCAATACTTGATGTGAATGATTTGAATTATTTGAATATATAGTAATACTTGATGCAAATGATTTGAATGTATTGCAATACTTGATGTGAATGATTTAAATTATTTGAATTATTTGAATGTGTTGTAATACTTGATGCAAATGATTTGAATGTATTGCAATACTTGATGTTAATGATTTGAATTATTTGAATGTATTGTAATACTTGATGTGAATGATTTGAATGTATTGCAATACTTGATGTGAATGATTTGAATGTATTGTAATACTTGATGCGAATGATTTGAATGTATTGCAATACTTGACGTGAATGATTTGAATGTATTGTAATACTTGATGCGAATGATTTGAATGTATTGCAATACTTGATGTGAATGATTTAAATGTATTGCAATGATATGAATGATTTGCAAGTATTCCAATGATTGTAATTATTTGAATATATTGTAATACTTGATGCAAATTATTTGAATGTATTGTATGACATTTTTTATTTGTTAGAATATGGTTCATGGAGCTTACAATGGTCGTTCATCCAGTAGTAGCCAGGCCCAACCTTCATCTTCACAGGCTCCTATGATAGGTATATCATTTAACTAATTGGATGCTTGATTAGTTGAAATGCGCATTCTGAGAATTTTTAACATATTTTATTACAGATGATGTTTCGTCTGTACATGACCTACCTACACCAGTTGATCATACAAGTTAGGAGCTAACACAGGATGCATAGTCTTCTCAATCTGGCACAAAAAGACTCATTCAAATAGTGTATATCAATAATCGACTGTAAGTATTTCATTTTCACTTATTGCATATCTTATAAATATTTTATATTGATATTTACTGTATACCAATTCATGTGAAACACGAGGTTTGAGCCACAAGAAATAGTACGTGAGATTAGGAATTCACTTCTTCAACATCTACCAGGACCGGTCTCTCAATGGAAAGAGTATCTAAAAGAGGTGATAGATAGATTGTGGTCCTCATTCACGGTATACAGTTGTTTGTCATAGTTAATGTGTTTCATATTTAATTTTTTTTATAATCATGTTTACTAACTTTCTGAAAATATATATAGGCTTTGAATTGCTTCGCGACTACGGTGGAGGAACATGATGGGAGGAAGGTGTGGCTGAGGGTGGCTGCCAATCAATTTGCAGATATGCTGCACAATATGAAGACTGCAACAAAAAAAGCATCTGGCGGAATAGATGATCCACTACAGTGGAAGGGCCATGGCCCTATTACTATCAGGAGAGATTATTGGGAGGGAATGTGCGACAAGTGGGCGGGGGATGCATTTCAAAATCGCTCTACGAAGGCTGCACAAAATCGAGCGAAAATGCCCGAAGCCCATCTACACAGAGGTGGATCTAAGACTTTTAGGAGCCAACTGAAGAAAATGGTAACTCATCAATATATATATATATATTATCAATTTTATAAGTATTGTTGCAAACTTGTTAACTAAATCTTTTATCATTTAACTTCGCATGAAGCAGAAAAAAGAGGCATTGTACCATATAAGGATGTGTTTGTTGAAGCACATAAACGGAAGACCACGAGAGACTTTGTATCAAAGAAGGCGAGAACGACAACAATATGTATTTATTCTATTAATAATCATTGTAATATACAAGTTATCATAAACATTGTAATTCTTAATTATTAATGCATACTGTAAACATTATTTTGTAGGAGGCATATGAGCAACAAATGGTAGAGCGATATGACGATGACTCTACTCAGCATCCATCATTTGATCCTGCAGCATGGATGACTGCATCAGGTGAACCCAAAAAGGGTCGTGTGTTCGGGTTTGGGATTAATATGAACACCTCACCTGTCGTTGCTTCCTCCAGTCACGGCTCACAGACTTCTTCCGTCGATATAAGCTCCAAGCATCCTATTTTTTTTGGTGATGATGTATGCTAGATCATTAAGGACACAATGCGAGACTACTTCCATGAAACCATCGCCGATGTTCTCCGAGTTGAGTTCAACAGTTTTTTGCTGAACATGGCAACTTCGATTGCAGGTGCCTCTCAGGTATGAAAGTTTTATGTGATATATTTCATGTCGTTAGATTTCATATAACTTTGATTTTCTTAACTTAGGTGCATTGAATATAATTTATTTCAGTATAATATTTTTACTGCCTTTGAACACATATACAACACGAGCATGGTAGAATCACATATACAACTTTTTACTGCCTTAGAGCACATATGAGCATGGTAGAATCACATATAGAGTTTTTTTGACTGCTTTAGAACACATATGAGCATGATATAATCACATATACAATTTTTTGTCTGCCTTAGAACACATATGAGCATGATAGAAACACATATAAAGTTTTTGCCTGCCTTATAGCACATATGAGCATGATAGAATCACATATACAATTTTTTTGACTGCCTTAGAACACATATGAGCATGATATAATCACATATTCAATTTTTTGGCTACCTTAGAACACATATGAGCATGACAAAATCACATATATAGTTTTTCCTGCCTTAGAGCACATATGAGCATGGTAGAATCACATATAGAGTTTTTCTGACTACCTTAGAACACATATGAGCATGATATAGTCACATATAGAGTTTTTTTACTGCCTTAGAACACATATGAGTATGATAGAATCACATATAAAGTTTTTTGCCTGCCTTAGAGCACATATGAGCATGATAGAATCACATATAAATTTTTTTTGACTGCCTTAGAACACATATGAGCATGCTATAATCACATATTCAATTTTTTGACTGCCTTAGAACACATATGAGCATGATAGAATCACATATATAGTTTTTTGCCTGCCTTAGAGCACATATGAGCATGGTAGAATCACATATAGAGTTTTTTTGACTGCTTTAGAAAACATATGAGCATGATATAATCACATATACAGTTTTTTCCTGCCTTAGAACACATATGAGCATGATAGAATCACATATAAAGTTTTTTGCCTGCCTCAGAGCACACATGAGCATGATAGAATCATATATAAAGTTTTTTTGACTGCCTTAGAACATATATGAGCATGCTATAATCACATATTTAGTTTTTTGACTGACTTAGAACACATATGAGCATGATAGAATCACATATACAACTTTTTGTCTGCCTTAGAGCACATATGAGCATGGTAGAATCACATATAGAGTTTTTTTACTGCCTTAGAACACATATTATTCATGATAGAATCACATATAGTGTATAATTTATTTCAATATATTTTGTTTATCAATACTGACCTTTCTTTTCTTGTGTAGGTTGTTGGCGATAATCAGCGTAATGGAGCTGAAAGAACAGATCAAGGCAATGAACAAGAAGACACACAAAATCTTGTCGATGATTAGATTAATGTGTTGAATTTGTTCTACTTTCTTTTTGTTTCAAAAATGTAAATGTTGAATTATAAATAATTAAAACTTGCGAATTTTAAAGTAGAATGATTAATTGTTTTAGTTTCCTTTTATATGTATTTTTATATGTACTTTGTTTTTTATTCACAGGAAATATAAATTGTACAAAAAATATAAATTGTAGCACGAGAATTTTTTTGTCGATATTTAATTTTTAAATAATTTTTTTAAATTTTTTTCCTTGTTTGCGATGGATTAGCGATGGATATATCCATTGCTATCCATTAAAGTTAGCGACGGAGTAGCGACGACAGTAAATCCATCACCAAACCGAAGTCGCCGTTTAGTAACGACGGCCTTGCGACAGAAGTTGACATTCATTATTCCGTCGCAACTTAGCAACGGAACTTGCGACAAATACAATATGTTGCTACGTAGTGACGAATATATGTCATCGCTTATTAGGGTCAAAAAATTCGCGATGAAAGATATCCGTCGCTAAGCCATCGCTAATCTAGTTAGCAACAGATTAGCCACAGATTAGCGACGAATTTGGGTCGTCACTAATCCACTGGTTTGCTGTAGTGTCATCTATATTGCAAAAAATTCAGCCTGCAACAAAACATTAAACCTACAAAGTATGAGAGAACAATAAGATCATGTTTAAATAAGTAATCTTAACTTACTATACTGCATACATTCTTATCTATGTAAGTTGTGCTACTAATTGAATTGTAGGACTTGAACTACTTCACTTTCAAGTCTATTTCCCAAAGAACCTAGTGCTTGTTGTTCTACTTGACAGGAAATAAGATCTACAATATAAATAAAGTTTAAGGTCACTTTGAGCAGCCCAATTTTATGTTTGCTACATATGCAACATTGTCCAATGAATACCTTGTCAGCATGAAACCAAAGATACATGTCATCAACATCCAAGCATCCACAAACCCCTCTCTTGTTGCTCTTTAGTTTGAGTGTTTGTTGTGATCAGTCAATATTTATAAGTTAGTTTTTGTTAATCGATAGTAAAACAACAAAAATATCAATTTTCAGACACAAAGAAATAAGGGGTAAGGTAAAGGGTCCTTGGTAGATTCTCTTCCTTTTTCATGTCTCGGTCGTGGGTATTTTTGAGTCTTTCTATGAATCTTGTTAAATATTACATATGTGGTACATTCATGTTAGATTCATTTGAACATACATACAAACATAACAAACGAACATGCAAATCTAACACTTACATCACTTGTCATCAAAGTATCTTCGTAAAATTCATACTCTTTCGACTCATTTTGACTTTTCTCATAAACTTGTTCTCATCAACAATTAAAACTGAATATAAACACATACATGACATAGGAATTTTACAAGTACTTTGGGCAACTGCTTAAATGATGCTCATTTCTATAAAAAAAGAAAAATGTTATGAATGAAAATAAAACAATATGTGCACACACACACACATACATATATATATTATTTGTATTAAACTCACCTTTTGACCTAACCAGAGCCAAAACTTTGTCAGAATGCAACGATGAAGTACTGCTTATAAAATGTCAAACTAGTGTGACCGAAAATAGTTGTCAAAAAAGTTGTCGGCTTTTTTGTGAATGATCAAGCAAGTAGGAGACCTCAAAGAAACCTTAGAAAATACGAAAATAACCCTAGGGTGAAAATAATCACTTTTATACCATAGAAAATGGCAAACATGAAAATCACATTCTGTAGGTACTAGATATATGTGATTTTACTAAAGTATTTGCGAAGTTACGATAATAAGGAGGTGCACAAAACTTGTGTTTGCATACTTCGTGAAGACTGCAAAAAAATAGGTACGAACATACATTTAAGTGACAGTTAAAGAAAAAAGAAAGGAGGTTTGCACGGTATACCATGACTTTGGTATAAAATATGCGATTTTACTAAGGTATTTGCGATTAACAAAGAAGACTCCATAAATAACAAATTTTTTTGTGTGCTTCTTGAGAACCACAAAAAAAAAACATGAACCTTCTTTTAAGTGAGAGTTTGCAATAGCCGATGAGCGGAATGATATATCACATAAACTTTCTAAGTTTTGCACATGCGAAGGGTAAAAAGGTTCTAACGAAGTTGGCTATTTGAAGTTTTTGTCATCAGAAGGATTTTGGTAAATTATGAAGTTTTTAAAAAAATATGTTATTTTTACCGTACAGTACAATCATTTTTCGGGTTTCTTTTTACCTTCATAGGTCATGCGATCACTTGTATTTCCTTCATATTTAACCCACTAATCTTTTTCTTTCATTTGTCTGCAAATAGATTATTTTTCTGGTTTTTCTCCTCTGCATTTCCAAGAATTTGGGTTTCCAAGAAGTGTTTTGGTATTTGTAGTGGATTTTGGGTGTTTTAATCGGGAGAAGCGGTCCTTGTGCACATGGATTTGGTCGGGCAGTCATTGGGTTGCCTAGGTGGCACTTGAAAAAGCTGCTTTGGATGGGGCTTTGTTTGCAAGTTTTACTAACCTGTTGGCGGTTTTTTTTTTATGATGAGGAACCCTTGCCGAAGCGAGGGAAAACCCCGGGTGGAGCCCCATGATCACCCTGCCTTTCTTGGCTCACCACGGGCACACCCATGTACCAGCAGGGTTTGATCCGGGGTCTTCAACTCAACACCTTCACAACCATCCCGCTGGCCATGTGGGCAACCCCCGCGGTGGTGAATCTGTGGGCAGAGTTATTTGGCTCGTAATATTGTTTGTTTTATTTGGCTAATTTAGGGATGTGAAGATTCTTTGTGGTGATCTTGGGCCTCTTGGCGTAACGGTACAATTTTTGGATTTCTTGAGTTTATTTTTCCTTCATTACTTTTATTTCTATATTCATGTTGCAGCAAGATTGTCTAAAGAGGAACCGTGACAGTTTGAATTGTAACTTTAATTTTTCCGGACGTGCATGGGAATGCAACTTTTTTTAATAAGCAGAATATAGAATTTTTTATGAAGAAGTTGATGATTACTTCTGTTTTATTTATTTGTTTACGTATTTGATTGCAATCACTTCTCTTTTACAGTTCTGCAGCTGCTTGCACTCCTATATTTTCTAGCTGCATATATGTGAGGAACATTATTTCTATTTTTCTATTCATTAAATGGTTCATATATTTATTTATGTTTCTTAATCTTTTTTTTTTTTGAAGATAAATTTCTTAATATATTTATATAAGGCAATCCTTTAGACCAGATAGTGTTTTGTTTTATAAGGCAACCTGTATAATGCTCTTACTAGCACCATCATTTTTTCTCCTAATACTGATACACCCAAATGTGGGAAAACTGCTGTAGGCATTCACCAATCCTTAGAAACCACATCTTTAAATCATACCTTAAAACCATGCTCAGATTATCAACAACTCACTGAAGACCGCCCACAAGGTCTCCGCTCATCTGGTAGAGGTGACTTGTGAATGTCACCAAGTTGATCGGATATCACAAGTTTGAAATCCACGGGTGGCGTCCCTTGCGATGAGGTCGAAGCTGGGTGTACTTCTCGGTGGATAGTGAGAGAGAACTTACACCACACACAGGACCAGGGTTAACGTGGTTCAATCCAATGAGGCTCTACGTCCACGATGAAAATGATTTTCTCTCTCTATCTCTTTTCTTCACACTACAGAGATGAGAGGTTCCATTGATATATATGGTTATGAAATACACTATTTTTGGGGAGTTCTACTCGTCCCATGATTTCCACTTTGGGCCTTATGACAGTCTTCATTTGATGGCTTTTGGTTATCTGGACTCTCCTTATAGTTGGTATTTCCTCTCTTCCTCTCATTTGCCTCATACGTAGGACTCTCATCTTTATCCTTACACCATTTGGGAATCATTTGATATGATACCACTAAAAGTTTTCAGCTGGCTGGCATCTGTCTCTCTCTCTCTCTCATTAGCTTTTGCAATAGAACTCTTATCCACCTTATCTGTCCGTGTCTTTGATGTCAACTTTATTGGACATGAACCAGACTCACTTGAACAGTTCTGATCTGGATCCAAATTCTCCATAACTGCCTCTCTCAAGATCAAGGGCTTAGGATGGGTGCTGAGCTCGTCACGAAGTTGAGTAAACTGGGACGAGGATAGAAGCTTAGTGATCAAGCTGATTAGCATATGAAATATAGCCACATGATCCCGAATAAAATGAACATCAATATTGATGTGTTTGGGGAGATTACGAAAGACTGGCATATAAGTATGATGCACCAATGTTGCCATACCATAGGATCAGTGGACATGGAGCGGTGATATGAAGATCTTGTTGTAGATAATTAAGCCAAAGAACTTCTACCATCGTGTTAGAGAGGGATTAATATTAAACTTTTATGCTGAAATGGGCAACAATGGACATCTTCCTGGCTGATATAAGAGAGCGACCCAGAAAAAGCCTCCAGTGAACTTGCAATTATCAACATTGCCAGCCCAGTCGACATTATAAAATGTAAAGACATGGAAGGTGGAACACTTGGGAAGGAGTCTGTACTGCAATGTATGCTTCACATATCTTAGAATTCTTTTAACGGTCATCCAATACACAATAATAGGTATATATATATATATATATATATATATATATATATATATATATATATATATATATATATATATATATATATATATATATATATATGAACTAACAAACTTTATTGACAACAAACACTAAGTCAGGTTTGTCAGGGTGACCTACTGTAGAGCACTCACAACTTGATGATACTGGGTTGGATCAGCCAGTGGATCTCCATCATGAATAGACAACTTTGTGAAGGATGCCATACGTATGGTAATTGGTTTGGCGCCAGTCGCATGGGTACGTTGAAACAAATCCAAAAGATAAAATATAGAGAGGTCTTTTTTTTGCCTGCACTGGCAGTAGTTAATACTCTAAAAGGCCGTAGTTAAAAGTTTGGTGAAAGTACTACAACCTTCTGACTTTTAATTATGGCTTCAAGCAATCGTAGTTAATACTCTGTTTAAAACTCTAGCGTGAAGCTGTAGTTAAAAGTCTCATGATCCATTATTAGTTACAATTCTTTAGTAAACTATCATTAATAACTACTTTTAACTACGACTTTCAGTAGCCATAGTTAAAACTTCATATCTATTACATCTTTATTTTGTAGTGCGAAAGGTTTGATCCTTAGAGAATGTTTGCATCACCGTCTGTGAGACGCACCAAGCATGGGCCTCACACGAGTCTGTGTGCCCATGCAAACGCGAACACCATATTGGTGCATTCAGCAAATGCTTATTTGGCATCTGCCACTATGCCACCCCACGGAACCGTCATGAACAGATATTCTTGGACAAAAAAACACAAAAACAAAAAATGTTTTTTGGGGCATGTGAATAGGGTAGGATGTGCATGGGCGTCCTGACCCATCCTGTCCCTGTGTGTCTGTGATTCAAACACACCCTCCTTTTAGTTGATAAAGCATGGACTTATAATTTTCAGTTGAACATATAATTTGATGCCACGAAAAGCACCAAATATTAATGCTCTCTCTCTCTCTCTCTCTATATATATATATATATATATATATATATATATATATATATATATATATATATATATATATATATATATATATATATATATATATATATATATATATATATACAGAGGCGTAGCTGGGCGAAACAGTTAAATTTTGTTTTTTTTTAAAGCCCAGTCCTAGCCCAGCCCTGATTCCATATGAAATAGATTTTTATCCATTTTTTGTAGCCCAGTCCAAGCCCAACCCAGCCCTGACTGCAACAAATAGTTTGATTTGTCCATATGAAATAGATTTTTATTAATAATTGCAGCCATTTTTTATTTTATCTCAAAAAAAAATTTTTGAGGGCACTGCCCCCGAACCCCCGACTATCACACCAAATATTTTTTTTTTGCTACACCCTTGTTTGCGCCCCCCCCCCCCCCACACACACATGAATCCTAGCTACGCCACTATATATATATATATATATATATATATATATATATATATATATATATATATATATATATATATATATATAGAGAGAGAGAGAGAGAGAGAGAGAGAGAGAGAGAGAGAGAGCTTATACTAATAATTGAAAAGAATGCATTCAAACAAAAAGCTTTTCCTACTTATTGTGGTAACGCGAGAAGGAGCATCTACAAGTTGTACATTAAACATGGTGCCCACGGTCCAATGCAATTCTAGATTTGGTTTGAGCTAGCTAATAAGAGCCAGGGATAGATATGGTCAGATCCAAGTTGATCCGTCTCTTATCAATATTGGAGCTGCTGGTTTCCTCCCTGCATTTATTGGAATACAAGAACATGACCTCACTTGTGTCAACTGTTGAACATGAGCTAAACCTCCTTGAGAAGCTTGGAAGTGACAATTCACAATTATCAATCCCATCAACGTGCTTGGTGTAGTTCACTTGATTGCCTATATGTGAGGATGAAATAAAACCCAATGGTAATGCTTCCAACCAGTCTTGTGTCATCATTTCACAATTTATCAAACTTGTGAACTTGTATGCATTCTCCATCTGGGTAACTCTGTACTAATAAAGACAAAAAATTCATGAAGGCGTTCAGTGTATATTTTATGGTAAGATTGCAATATCTATAAATTTTGAAAGCTCAACACTAGTTCTTGATGAAGTACTTCTCTAAGTCATGGTAAACAAGACGAAAGCTTTCTATTTGATACTCTAAGCTCTCTTTTTCTCTCTCTCTCTCTCTCTCTCTCTCTATATATATATATATATATATATATATATATATATATATATATAAGGGAAACTAGAATATGTAAATTAGTATGAACCCAGATTTTCATAGGTTTTTTTGCAAAATTTTACAGCGTGGTCTATTTGTTTGGAATTGACTATTAAATCATTGTTAATCGGATAAAAAATGTGATTTTTATGCTTGCATATTTACAAAAATTCTGAGCCCTTGATTTTCAAGTCTTAAAATATCCTTCTTATTCTTGGTAATCGAGTCTGTTTTATATAACCATGCATCTAGATTGCATCCGTACAATAAACTTTTAGAGAAAAAAAATCCATGAAAATCTGGGTTCAGTTTACATATTTGACAGGTTTATATATATATAAACACAGTGAAGACAACTTTATGTATTATTTTTTCCTTTTTTAAGAAAAGGAAAAGCTTATATAAGCACAGGTATGTTGAGATCCAAGAACAGAGGCCCTCTAGAGTTGATGAATTGAGTACTCACAATCCTTTTCTGTGATACTTTTTTTTTTGGGATTAACCCTTTCTGTAATATTCAATAGCACAAAAATAATGCTTGATTTTTTTATCTTTGAAATGTACAAGTTTCTCTTCTCTTGGAAATATTAAAAAACTATTTTACTTGATTCTCATTGATTTTTGTTTTTGTTCTTTTGATATTCAACAATGGAAAAAACTATATTACTTGAAATGTGCAAGTTGTTCCTTCGGGGCAAAACAACTTCTGCCCAACTAGGGGAGCCACGTGGTGGCTGCCCCCTTGTAACAAAATACACTGAGAAGTCGGCATTGTTTGCTACCTTTAATTGGATACTGCCCGAAGCAGGTTATATGTCTCTCCCCCCCCCCCCGTCCGAACAGGGCAGGTAGCTACATCTCATGTTCGAGGGTCCCAAAGAGCACCACGTATGTAAGCATGTGCGGCTCGTATTCCCATGTTTGTTAGCATCACTTAGCATTGGAGTTTGATGCGATTGCAAAGACTTAAGTACCATTTCCTCCATTGGTGCAAAAAAAAAATGACGATTCTAGAAAAATAGTGGTTGTAAAGACTTAAATACCCCGAAGATGGTTATTTAAGACCCAGTCCATGCACTGCAGAATTATCTGAGAAAGGAATCCCCCTGGAGAAGGTCATGAACATCAACCCTCTCACTCTCTCTCCCTTCTCTTTCTGCTTTTGTGCACATCCAGCAGACAATCCTACATTTCTCCATCAAGCACCGACTAACCTGCACACTAACTGTAGTATCGTTCAATTTGATGAGTTGTGAAACCTGATTCACAGTTTTTGCCCTTACAAGAAGGGGGTCTCAGGGCTCTCTCCGACGTAGGTAGTATCATTCAACTTGATGAGTTGTGGAACCCGATTCAGAGTTTTTGCCCTTACAGGAGGGAGGTTCGGGGGCTCCCCCCGACGCAGGTCCCGCTGCGCAGTCAGCAGGCGGGGGTCTAGGGGAGGGCCGCCCCTGGCGGGGGTAGCGCCCCCCAGACCAATTTTTTTTGGGGCCTTGTATACTTTTTTTCTTTTCTTTTCCTCTTGTAACTATAAAAAAAGAGCAATAAAGTGTTTTGTTTAATCGTGGTGCTCATGTTTCCTTCAGTTGTTTCTTGCTCGAGGTTTTTGTAACACCCTTTCTCATGATTTTTCTATTTTTTTCGCTTTGCCATTTTCGTAAATCGCTACTTGATTTGCCATTTTTTCGCTGCTCAATTTTCATAAATCACTACTCAATTTTGTGATTTTTCATTTTTTTTGCTACGTGATTTTCGTAAATCGCTACTCGATATAGTGATTTACGAAAATCACATAGCAATTTACGAAAATCACATAGCAATTTGCCATTTATTTATTTTTTTGCTACGCAATTTTCATAAATCGCTACTCGATATAGCGATTTACGAAAATCAAATAGTGATTTGCCATTTTTTTTTGCTACATGATTTTCGTAAATCGCTACTCGATATAGCGATTTACCATTTATTTATTTTTTTGCTACGCGATTTTCATAAATCGCTACTCGATTTTGCGATTTGCCATTTTTTTGCACGACATGATTTTCATAAATTGCGATGCCAAACACTGCCCCTTGAGCATGATCTTCGTCGTGATCAGGCTGTAGTCGCCAACCATCCCGATGGCAGTCTTGAGGTTCATGATGGGGAAGCCGGAGGCTGTACTCCGTTGTAGGTGTACTGGAGGAAGATTTTGTTATAGGTGTCCCTCAAAGGTGGAGGAGGAGTCGCCGTAGTCGGTTGCCCGCTGGACGAGAGCAGCATACTCCGTTGTAGGTGTACTGGAGGAAGATTCTGTTGTAGGTGTCCCTCGAAGGTGGAGGAGGAGCCGCAACAGTCGGTTGTCCGCTAGACAAGAGCAGCATTCCGACCACTGCTAGTAGAAAGAGGATGACGATCACCATCGGATTGCCGACTCTTTGCCTCCCTTGATTTCTTCTCTAGAGAGAGTGGGTTTTATGGAGAAGGAAGAAGAAGAAGATGATGACAAAAAGTTCAAACAAACATTTTGATGACTCAGGTTCGTTTCGTCAGATCACCATCGGTTCACCGACTCACCATCGGATCGCCGGCTAAGGTTCGTTTCGCTGTTTAGACTTTGAAGAGTCAACATCATCCTCGACTTTCTGGATGGAGGACATGTTTGTCCTTTTTTTGAATCGTTTGTTTTCCTTTTTTTGAATGAAGGGCATTTTTGTCATTTTCTCAAACCATCGTTTTATGACAAGAATAGAAAGAAAATATACTTTAAGTCTTTAAAACCGCACCAGACTCTGATGCTAAGTGATGTCAACATACACATGAATATGAGCTCCATGTGCTTACATATGTGGCGCTCATTCAGATCCCCGAACACAGACGTGGGATTCAGTGAATCATCGGGGGAGAACATACACCATACCCTCCTGATACTGTCCATCCTTTTAAAAGGGCAGA
Organism: Nuphar pumila; assembly: GCF_984573655.1. Taxonomy (NCBI): domain Eukaryota; kingdom Viridiplantae; phylum Streptophyta; class Magnoliopsida; order Nymphaeales; family Nymphaeaceae; genus Nuphar; species Nuphar pumila. Next base: position 103,524,029 of record NC_143259.1, read on the forward strand.
GCCCCGAACACACAACCACACCTCCAGTTCAGGGACGTGCACCTTGGGCATCAAACTTTTGACGTCCAACTTCAAGTTATTTCCAAACATAGAGAATATGGTGTTCGAGAAAAGCTGAAAATCCAGAAATTTCTAGATTCTCTGGTGACTTAAAAACATGCCCTTGTATCATCTTGGACTCTTGCTAGCTGTAGAATATTCAAAACCTTTGTAGAGTATTTCACGTAATTACAAGATAGGCAGTCTGCTGTATAGTCCCCTAAAAAGAGTTCCTCGTGTCTATGATTCTAACACTACAAGAAACCTGTGGATTAGTGACGACCTAAATCCATCGCTAATCTGTCGTTAAACTGTTTAGCGACGGATTAGCGATGGATAGAGGCCATCGCGAATTTTTGCTCGCTAATTGGCGAAAAACTTATCTGTCATTAATTCCACCGCAAATTTGCGACAGATTAGCGACGGACATTATCCATCGCTAATCTGTCGCTAAATTTTAAAAATAAAAATAAAAAAAATTGATCCCTGTTGGGCAGTATTTCGGCAGCAATAAGCCGGACTTATACCGCACCCGACAGACATTGCACAGACCTGTATCGTCCTCCGTGAACCGGTGCTCTCCGGCATCGCCGTCCTTTGTGAACCGGCGTCGCTGTCCTTCAACAATCGCTCAGCCTCGTCGCCATCCACCGTGAAACGACGTCCTCCGAAGTCGTCGCCGTCCTCCGTCGTCGCCGTCGCCGTCCTCCGTGAAACTGCGTCCTCCGAAGTCATCGCCGTCCTCCATCGTCGCTGTCCTCCGTCGTTGTCATCCTCCATCGTCGTTGTCTTCCAGCGTCGCCGTCCTCCGTCGTCGTCGTCTTCCATCGTCGTCGTCCTCCGGCGTCGCTGTCCTCCGTCGTCGCCGTCCTCCATCGTCGCCGTCCTCCATGAAACTGCGTCCTCCGAAGTCGTCGCCATCCTCCGTCATCGCCGTCCTCTGGCGTCATCGTCCGTCGGCGTCGCCGTCCTCCATGAAACTGCCTCATCGCCGTCATGCTCTGCAGTGCGCTCTTCGACTGGGAGAGAGTGGTTTAAATAGTGCGCGGTCGATTTAAATTTCGAACAGGAAGAGAGGAAAAATTTTGCGCTCGGTTTAAATCGAAAATTAGCGAGGGATTTAGCGAGGGAATTTTTCTGTCGCTAATTCGTCGCTAATTAGCGACGGAAAAATTCCCTCGCTAAAATGGTTTTCTTGTATTGAGAATTAGCGACGAAAAATTGTTGTTGTTAATCTATCACTAATTAGCGACAGATTAGCGATGAAACAACTTTCATCGCTAATCCGTCGCTAATTAGCGACAGATTCATGAAGAAAGTTTTCTCTAGCTAATTTGTCGCTAATTTGCGACAGAAAAAATCCGTCGCAAATTTCCGTCGCTAATTAACAATTTTCTTATAGTGTAAGAGGGCACTGCCCACACTCTCTCTTCTATAAGAATCAAGCACATAATCCAGTGCAAGACTGGATCAAAGAGAGTTTGATGCCCCAACTTTAATTTCTAGTTATTCACCTATCAATTTCAATATATCTCACGCCTCATTTAATGAATACTTCTTAGTGCCTAGAATTTATGGTCATAGTGACAAACATTTTTTTCGGCAAAATCTCGTTTGTCAAAAACTAGCAAGAAATTGGAATTTTTTCATAAATCTTGCATTTTTTGGCAAAATCTTGGCAATAAAAAAATAAATTAAAAAATATAAAAATTAATTTTTAAAAGAAAATATTAATAAAAAGTATTTAAAAATAAAAAACACATGGCTTTTTCATGATAAATAGCCATTTAAAACATAAATATCACGTTTAAATCACGGTATTTATGTTTTTTTTTCATAAATTTTATGATATTTTGAAAATCTTGTGAGAAATTGCCACTTTAAACTTTTAGGCAATTTCTCGCGATGATTTTCATAAATCTCGCGATATTTGTTACAGAGTTTATGGGAAACACTGCCTACTCTTTGGCAGTCAAGAGAGGTTGAACATTACTCAAATATCTTCATAGAGAGGAAGCAAAAAAAATAAAGAGGTTTATATATATAAAACATGAACGACTTCATGAAATCCAATGTTACAAGAGGAGTATGCAAATTTCGTCAACTTTGGTATTTTCATAGAAAAGTTGGAATTCTCGGGGGGTGTTTGAATCACCGGACACACCTGAGCGGGGACTGACCAGTCCCTGCCTGGGTGCCGTCCCATGTTTGACACGCAGGAACCAACTGGTCTGTTGGGGACCCGTTGGTTCCTGTCCCCTTTCTTTTTAACATGGACGGGAGGGAACCAGTGAGTCAAACAAGGAACGTGGATATTATTAGTAAGGTAAAACCTGGCCTACTTTACCAACGGGAGCTCCGTGTGGTTGGTAGGAGCTATCAGTGTACGTCTCTTTGTGGTGGGACGTTGCAGGTTCAAACCCCAATGGTTCATTGAATAACCGGTGGGTGGGGTTATCTGCCTAACCCCAGCTCGCCTTTCAAAAAAAGAAAAAAAAAACTGGACTATCTGATCCCCAAATCGTATTACAGTTCCCCAAGGCTTTGCCCAAAATGATGCTTGGCTTGAAGAACTGGACCGTAGCATTGCTTTGTGACTTTGATACTAACCAGCTTCACTACTGCTGATCCATTCATCTCAATATTTGAGAGATGGACAATGCACCCATCATGAGGAATGTCAAGATGGATGGTTGTCAATTGTCAAGCAGGTCGACGTGCCCCCTCTGCCTATAATGGAGAAATCCCGATTTCTGTCCTCATTTTCATCAGAAATGAACCTTTTGTCACATGCAGTGGTGAGTTTGAAGAAGGGATCATTAAGGGGCAATATGGCCATTTCTTGAGACGAGGGCTGCTAAAACTATATAAATATAAAGTTGGTAAAGCTTAGGAATATGGTAGTTTGAAATTTTCAACGCGGCAATGAACTCTTAGGTAGAGGTTGGAACGGCAATGATGACTGGTAATGACAGCACAAAGCACCGACGACCGATGAAAATAAATAAAGTACAGGAAACATGAATTGCATATATATATATATATATATATATATATATATATATATATATATATATATATATATATATATATATATATATATAAAGAGAGAGAGAGAGTAATGGGTCACTGCTAATTAAACCAATTTGGTATATATATATATATATATATAAAGAGAGAGAGAGAGAGAGAGAGTAATGGGTCACTGCTAATTAAACCAATTTGGTATTAAACCGAGTTTTTAGTGTGTTTTTTGGGCTTTTTCATTTCATTTTTAAATTCTGACCGTACAGATGTGATCTATGTAATTAGCTCTTGAAGCATTTGATTCCAATGCATTGGTGGGCTTTTATAAAGTTCAAAAAATCAAGGGTCCAAAATCTTTGTAAATTTTTGAGGCTCCAAACATCATTTTTTTTCATCGAAAACACATGATCCAGGTGCAGATTCTTATTAAATTGATCATGCCCAACACATTTATGGGGCCGGAACCGCATAAAAAGCACCCAAAAAGCCCAAAAAACCCATTTAGCATGCGGTTTAGCACCAAATTTGGTTAGCACGGACCCATCAAAATCTACAACGCATGATAATCGGCGACAGCCTTCCTTCTTTAGTCGAGTTTTTTTATTGATCGGACTTTATATATAGAATTTTTATCATTCATTTAGTGAGCCACATGGATGAAGGTGCTGGCTAGAAAGAACAGAATGGAAGGATATTCTAGGGAACCAAATCCACTTCAAGGCAGGTGTTATATGCCATTAGATCTGAGGTCTTTCATGCTGCTCGTGCGGTTTGGGGGAAATGATGATATCTCTTGGATGGACTCAAATATTTTTTGCTCTTTAGCTTAAGATACTATTTTGTTGACGTTGCTTATGTAATTTTCTTTGTTATGACGATTTCTCATCATCTTTACTGATTAATGCTTAATGATTTTTTTTTTAAAGAATTTTCGATGTTTAGCAGCGTTTTTTAAGGCGCCAAAAATCAATGCTCCACAATACTTTGTATTGTGAAGTTTTAAATGCATTGTGAGCCATTGATTTTTCACGTTTTGAAAAACATGTTTAATGTGTAAAATATATTTCTTATTAAATAAATTATAAAGAACAAATATATGATATCTGATCGATGAGATGCTCAAGCATTGCAAAAAAAAGCTCTCTCTCTCTCTCTCTCGATATATATATATATATATATATATATATATATATATATATATATATATATATATATATATATATATATATATATCGAGAGAGAGAGAGAGAGAGAGAGAGAGAGAGAGGGTAATAAGGAAGTGTATTTTGAAATAAGGGAGCTGATGTTATATTGTGCATAGATTTTTTTTTGGAATGTTATACTGTGCATAGAAATATGCAGTGGTTTTGGGACCACCCCCAATGGCCATCTCTATTGACCATCGTCCATCTCTAAAATGGACTGTGAGGGGAAGTTAGAAATGGGGTCTTTGTCATTTTATGTTCTTATGCATGTGTTTGCATTGGTCTAAGTTACATCTTTTAGCATGTATGTGCATAGACCAATAATTCATTTTATACCTTACTGTAAATAAAAAATAAGAGTTTAGAGAAGCATAGAAAAAATCCCTTACCTCAACTTGATATTCTTTATTTTCTTGGTCTTGCCTAACTTGCAAATACTCACAACCCTTTTTCCACATGTCCAACGCCTTCCATGGTGTCCTTTTGTCCACCAAGTCTTCCATTTTCTCCCCCCATCGCCTCCTGTTAATTAAATAAACACAATGCAAGGCTCCCCATCAGAAGGAAGTGCTAAAAAAAATAGACCAGCCAATTTAAAAATCTGCACATATTATGACCATAATTTTATTGAGTTAGAATATAGGGGATTGGTTTGAAAAATGGTACACCAATGTATGCTACACATATCAAAACACTTCAAATAAAACGGCCATTGACAAAAATTATGGTCCCCATACTTGGTATTCATAGTTATTACGACTTCTCAAGATATCGGATCAACCAAAAAGCTGTATTTTGCTAAGATTGCTAGCCATTTTGGAAATTAAACATACAAGGTGTGTTGTTTTCCAAGTGGTGAGCTTGCATGCATAAACAAACAAGGGGTGGTGTGAATGTGGGGCGACCGGAACTCACGTGTTGAATGAACAACCATGGTTACACTCTGATTCATGTTGATCCTCATAGCGAAATGCCCTCTTGTTCTGCATCTCTGAGCAAGAAGAACAAAGAGAAATGAAATAAGAAGATTTATTTTTTACTTGACTTACTTGAATAGAATGAAAATATTAATGGGAGGTGGGATATGCCTATGTTTACCAGTCTTGATGCCATTCTTACTGCTTCTGTACATCTGCAAAAGGGAAAAAACGAAGATAGAGAAGCAAACGGTGGTGAGTTCATGAGTTCTCATCCCTTGAATTTTTATAAAAGAAAAATAACACGAAATTTATTACATTTACATGTGTTAGTAGCAAAATTACTTTGAGATGAGGATGATGATAGAGATAGAACACAACCACTCTCTCTAGAGAGGGATACAAATACCATGATAATTGCATAACAATTTCCTTACGCTTCCTGTTGGCTTACAATTTTTTGGAATTCTATCTTTTCCACTATATATATATATATATATATATATATATATATATATTTTCCAAACCCTTTGGGGTTTTTGGCAGTGGGATTGGGTCTAGGCCGCTAGGCGGTCTAGGGTCAAATCTCATGGGCATGACCCCCTTGTGCAAGCCGAAACAAGGTGACTTCTTGGGGTGAGGTGTAAGCTCATGGAGTTTTACCCTACCAAGATAGCGATCGTAAGTGTGGCAGGCAGAGCCATCGCAACCAGGTCTCTGATGGTTTCTTCGTGTAATCAATCAAAAAAACCATTTTATTGTTTTTCGAGAGGTCAGACCCCTTTTTCGTATTGTGAAAAAAAACTTTTCTTTTTCCCATTAATTTTCCATAAGGTGGAAACATTAGGAACTAGTAAAATCTTTCTTCCTTTACCCACGTTACGTTTGGAGAAAAATAGTTTCTTTTTCCCGAGTTCCTTTAAAAGACTTGCATGTAGAGATGCCCACAAACTTGGATACGAACCCATGAGCTTTTACCATTCATCATTATATCACAAACTTCCTAACTTTCTTCATAACTTTTGTCAGAGTACGGGCAGCCTTCCAATATAAATTCTGGTATTTCGCTATTCAGGAGCAGACTATGAGATTAGAAATGTCACAAAGAACCAATCATCCCCAACACCACCATATTTTTGACGTCCCCTTCTCCATTATTATCATCATCATTTACTTTTTTTTTTTAAAGAACATCATTTACTTAAACATAGAAATTTGCTTGTGTGATGTTTTCACTCTGCAAGGAAGTGCATTTCTTTCCATAAACTAATGGCCCTCAATCTGCCTTTTTCTTACATGCAGTATGATATATATTCAATAGTTCTCATTAAATCAGCCATCCATATCTGAATTTAAATATTGGCATTGTAAAGTACTTAAATATAGTTTATTTTTTAGCATAAACTGTTTTGACGCATCATAGCGGTTGGGAGAACTAAGCAACAGACTCCACCCAGGTTAAATAGAAATCCATGTTGACCAATCTTAAATCTCTGTCTTATATTAAAAACTTCATGAAAGTTTACCATCCCTAGTGGTATCTGTGGCACACAGTAGATGTAAATTAATACCATTCTTTAATGGAAAGTAAGTGTAGAATTAACGCAAAAATAAAAGATCAAAATTCATTTATATCGGTCGAATGGATTAGGTAAGGAATTTTCGCAACCATTTAAAGTTATTGATTATTTATGAAAATTACAAACTGTGATTATTTCATATTATAAGCTCTACTTGAGGTAAAAACTAGAGAGAGAAAGCCTACATTATTATTTTCTATTTTCATGATTTTGATTGCCCGATGATTAATGTTTTAAATAAGCAAACTAGTTCAACCTTGAAGAATTCACAAAAGAATGACGATCACCTGAAGATGGCTCTTTACATGAGAAATCTTCAATCCATTAACTCCCATCATCTGAAGTACAAGCTTTGGCGTGGCCTCTGCAATCGCACACAAACATATCAAATCAGCAATGCCATAATCATCAGAATTCTTATCATCAATTCTGTGTTATTGCAAAAAATAGTGAAGATGGTCATGCTGAAATCTCTCCTTTTTGAAAAAAAAAATGGTCATGCTAAAATCTCGTGAATTGTGTTTTCTTCATCATGAGACAAAAAAAAACAAAAAACGAAAGGGCATCATCATTACTATCACCAGCACCACCATCATCATCAACATCCTTATCAGCACTGTCTTTATTACAAAAACTAATGAAGATGGCCATTCTCAAATCCAGTGAATTGCGCTGTAGAACGAAAAAGGAACACCCCCCCCGAAAATTCGAGCTTTAAAAGGAAAAGCATACTGTGATGACCACCAAGGCGATCGATTGCATCCACAAAGCAACGATGGAGATCAGGAGTCCATTGAAGGCGAGGCGTCTTCGATCTGATGTACTGCCTAAGACCTCCTAACCTCTTCCCATTTCCCATGACTTTTTTTTTCCTCTTTGAGGTTTCTGCTTGTCTTTTCTCTTTTCTGGCTGCCTTAGAAAATGGTCATAGGGACGATAGGAGGAAGAGATATATAGGCACAATGGGAAGGAAGGAAAGGGCACAAATTAAGGATGGCTTTTTACTGTTTACACACTCAACCACTGTGGAAAAGGTTGTGGTTGGACCTCATGAGTTTTTGAAAATGCCCTTGTTCTATTCCAACTTTACCATACAAAACACAGAAAATTGCTAACATGTGCAGTAACTTTTTTAATATAAAACACAAACAAAGAAAATCGCAATACATGCAGCGATTTTTTAAAAATAAAACACAAAATACAGAAAATCACTACACACTCACTTTTTTGTGTTTTGTGTGGCTCGAATACTTTGTAAAGTACTCAGCCTTTTCCTTTTGAACCAACAGGATACATTCATTTCATTGTGAGTCGAAACAAATGATGGGATCCACAGCACAGAAAATATGACAGAAATAAATAGGTTGGATCCAAGTTCCTCCAGGTCCACACCCATATTAGCGCTTCATCAACTGTTGCTAATGTGTTCGCTTCTAGTTTAATTAGATGACAATCATAAATAAGCCAAGATATTGGTACTCCATATCCAAAATCCAACAGAACACCATCTTGCATATGCATTTTCTTTAATGAAAGACAAGCTGGATGTGGATCTGTTTCTTGATTCAAACCATCCGCGTCCAACAAACTTGCCAACCGAAGGTCATTTTTGTGGTACCTAATTCCTATCTGTATGAATCTTTCAGTACCAGTCATACTACAGCCCTGCATGTGTTGCCATCTGTCCACAGTCTGAGCAGCATCCCAAACCCATGTGGAACGCCAAACATGAAAGAACATTAATACACAGGATCTAGGTTGCATTACAGTTGCACTCACCCCTATGGAATCCCTATCTTCATACCCCGTACATAATCTTACCATGCAAGTTGTTTAGATGAAATCTGACACTGCATAGATGGATTCACCTTGGTCAATTTCATAGGTACATTTTGTAAAAAAAAAATACGATTTTTTTAAATCTGAAAATGATCGTATACGGTAAGAAAATATGTTTTCTTAAAAAGTCCTATAATTTGTCCGATGATCAAAATCGCAAATAGTCAACTTCATTAATATCGCTCACGAAGTTTGCCCAATATATCACTATGCTCTTCAGGTATCGTAAACTCCACTTAAAAGGACGTTTGCATGTTTTTTTGTGATCTTAAAAAAGCATGCAAAAAATTATGTTGGTTTTGAAGTCTTCTTTGTTAATCGTAAAATCACAAATACCTTAGTAAAATCATTTATTTTATACCAAAGTAGTGGGAAACCATGCAAATTTTCTCTCTTTTCTTTAACCGTCACTTAAATGTATGTTAACACATATTTTTTGTGGTCTTTACACTACAAGAAAATAGGTGATTAGTGATGGAATTTAGCGATGAAATTATTCCATCGCTAGTTAGCGACGGATTAACGAGAGAAACACATCCGTCACTATAATCAATGAAATTTACGAAAATAGCGACGAAATATATTCCGTCGCCAAATCCGTCGCTAATTAGCGACGGATTTGGCGACAAAATATTTTGTTGTAGTGAACGCACAATTTCACGACCCCCGTCGCTCAGTGGTAGAGCGGTCGGCTGTTAACCGATTGGTCGCAGGTTCGAATCCTACTTGGGGAGATTAATGAAGGAGCTCGCTTTGATCGTTAGGAGTAGGTAACCCGTTCCCTGTCTTTGTTTCTATTGCATTCTATCTCATCGTATGACATTCTGTTCTGCGATATTTGAGAATCACCGTCAATACCTTGGTGTAGATCCGGGATAATCCTTTGTTCCCGCCGTTCGCCGTCGCCCGGAGACAGGTATTAAGGGGATCACGTTTTCCGACAGGGGGTCGACCCCCTACTTTTTCCAGGGGGTTAACCCCCTGCCGGAACAGGCAGGGGGTCGACCCCCTGCTGGAACATGCAGAGGGTCGCCCCCCTGCAGTTTCGGTAGGTCATTGGGTAATGGGCTTCTCAAGGCCTATGCAAAATGTTTTCATTTGACTCGTTTTTTTTTTTTTTGTGGTGACTTCATTTTAAAACATTGTTTTTTGCAGATTTCTCAACGAAACCTGCTTGTGCTCAGCCACCCGTGGTAAGTAAGTGACAAAAACAATGCAAATCGGGTAAATACCCGTGGTGAGTAAGTGATGCAAGCGTATCACATGTTATTTAATTTATTAGATGTAACACTTTATTGTTCACACACTCACTTAGTTGTTGATATTTAGAGTTGCTTTGTTGGAATTCGGAGATCATGCTGAGCATGATTTTAATGTATGAATATGGAAGTGTTCTTATTTTTAGAGTACGGAGTCCATGCTAGGCATGATAGTAGTTAGTGGAATATTGAAGTGTGTTTGTTGCAGGTACATGTTTGCCATTTGTTTGATATGAATGATTATGATGTATTGCAATGTTTGATGTAATTGTATTCATGCTTGCATGTAGTTACTTTCAATTTGATTATGGCTTCCATGTGAAATTATATAATGAAAGCATGCTTCAAATAATTGTATCCTATCATTAATAGTTTGCACATGAAAATATTAAGTTATCAATGCATGCATCATAATTCTTGTTATTGTATGACATCATATATTGCATGATAAATTTGATATTTTCTTTATCATAGCATTCTGATGGTTCTCTTATAATTGGTTAGGTTATTATTCGTAACATCATAAGAAAATGACTGCAAACCGTGAATGAATATATCGTAGGATAGTGGACAATGAGTTATCACATGAATATATGGATGGTGTTGAAAGTTTTATTGAATTTGCAACGGCAAGTGTCAGTACAGTAGATCCCACAGGTCGGATTAGGTGTCCCTGCAAGATTTGTAAGAATAATCGATTTGTAGAACCTCATAGCGTTAGACATCACCTATATAGGAAAGGTTTTGTGAGTGATTATCAGAATTGGATGTTTCATGGAGAAGAATTTAGAAACAATTTTGATGCACGGGTGAATGTGGGCATCCTCGTGATTATCAGAATTGAACCTCATGAAATTATGGTCAACGCTCTAGGTATGGGGTACAAAAAGATTGATGCTTGTCCAAATCACTGCATGTTGTATTTCAAGGAGAAGGAAAATAATATATCATACCCGTCATGTGAGCATCCTCGGTTCAAGCCAAAGACAAGAGGCAATGGTAGCACGAGATCAAAGGAAGTTTCATACAAGTCGCTCCACTACTTTTCTATCACTCCGAGATTACAACAATTGTATATGTCTTCAAGAACAGCTAAACACATGAGATGCCATGCAAATAAAGTTCGACACGATGAAAACAAGATTACGCATCCTGTTGACGCTGAAACTTGGAAGCACTTTGATTGTACTCATCAGAACTTCGTAATGGAAGTGCGAAATGTTAGACTCGGTCTATGTACAGATGGATTTAATCCATTTGGAGGTAGATCAACTCCATACTCATGCTGGTCAGTATTTGTAACTCCATACAACCTTCCACCAAGCTTGTGTATGAAACGTCCAAATCTTTTCTTGTCTCTGTTGATCCCTGGTCCAACCTCACCTGGCCAAAATCTTGATGTATATTTAAGGTCATTGATTGATGAACTAAAACAACTGTGGGATGACAGTGTTACCACGTATGATGCCCACAAAAAACAAAATTTCAACATGAAAGCCGTTGTTCTATAGACAATCAGTGACTTACCTGCATATGGTATGCTATCTGGTTGGAGCACACATGGGAGGTTGGCATGTCCGTACTGCATGGAGGATTCTAAAGCTTTTAGATTGACGCATGGAAGGAAGCCTTGCCGGTTTGAGTGCCATCGTCGGTTTCTACCCAACGACCATCCATTCTGACGACAAAAGAATGCGTTTAAAGCAGACATAACTAAAATGTAAGGTCCATCCACAAGATTGTCTGGCATTGAGATTCTAAGAAGATTACAATACTTTCCAGATGTATTAACAGATGCCCGCAGTCCTACACCCTTTTGTGGATTTGGAAAGGATCACAATTGGACAAAGAAATCTATTTTTTGGGAACTACCGTATTGGCCGACCCTATTGATACGACATAATTTGGATGTGATGCATATGAAGAAAAATGTGTTTGATAATGTGTTCAATACAGTAATGAATGTTAAAGGGAAAACGAAGGATAATCCGAAGACCCGTATGAATTTAAAAGTAATATGTAAAAGACCAGAATTGGAACTCAAAGAGTATAATGACAAAGTACTGAAACCAAAGGCAAAGTACGTGCTTGGACCTGATCAAATAAAACATGTATGTCAATGGTTGAGACAATTGAGATTTCCAGATGGATATGTCTCTAACATTGCTCGGACTGTGAAGCTTGACGATGGACAGTTATATGGGTTGAAAAGCCACGATTGTCATATCTTTATGCAACGATTGATACCCCTAGCATCCCATGATATGTTAGACAAACCTATATGGGGGGTATTGTCTGAGTTGAGTGAATTTTTTAGAATATTGTACGTATCGAAAGTCGTAGTATCTGATGTATAGAATCTCGAGGACTCTGTCATCACCACTGTTTGTCTGCTAGAAAAGATATTTCCGCCAACATTTTTCGATGTTATGGAACATTTGATCATACATTTGCCATATGAACTAAGGGTTGGTGGCCTTGTACAATATCGATGGATGTACCCATTTGAAAGGTACATATTTTTTTATATTTGTCTCTTTAATGACAAATATTTAAAATTTGAAATGTATATTTTTGCCAGATGCATGTTTGACCTCAAAAAAAAGATTCGTAATAAAGCAAGAGTAGAAGGCTCTATTTGTGAGGCGTACACTTTAGAAGAGATTTCAAATTTCTCATCTATGTACTTTGAACCTCACATTCCAACACGTTACACTTGCCCGCCCCGTAACGATGATGGAGAACAAGTAATTGTAGCTGACTACCTGTCGATATTTCAACCACTTGGGCATGCATTTGGTAGTTGCCGATCAAGGCTCTTGACAGATCGAGAGCAAGACGCAACACACATCTATATTCTTTTTAATTGCTCAGCGATCGACCCATACATCGAGTAAGTATATGTAGACGCAACACAATTATAAATCTTTTTATGTTCTATACGTGCATACATGGTTCAGTAATATAAGTATTTGTGGTTTGCAGACGATTTGATCTGGAGTTGCAAAGAGAAGTTTCACATCTCACTGATGCAGAAGTACAAAAAGAACGTGAAACTAAGTTTGTGGAGTGGTTGAAACAGTTGGTAAAGACACTAACATAAATTTTGTACTTGTAAACAACACTAAGTTACTTAATTGGTCGTGATCACAATCATTGTTTATGTATGTGGGTAGGTCCACCATGGTGATGTTAAAGATTAAGGAATATGTGATTTAGAAAATGGTCCAATCAAAGTTGTGCAATGCTACAATGGGTACATCGTAAATGGTTATCGATTCCATACAAAAGATTACGGTATAAACAAATCAATGATGAATAGTGGCGTGTGTGTCAAGGGTAGCAGCTACAGTGAAAATGAACATGATTACTACGGTGTTATAGAGAAAATAATGGAGTTGACTTACTTAGGCATAAATAACAGGGTAACTTTATTCAAGTGTCATTGGTTTGATCCAACTGCTACAATACTCGACAAAGCTTCAGGCATTGTGGAGGTGAGGTTTGGAATATATGAACCATTCATATTAGCCTCGCAAGCTCAACAAGTTTATTATACTTCATATTCGAGTATAAAAAAGTCAGATAGAAATGAATGGTGGGCAGTTTGCAAGGTGAAGTCCAAACTATACCCTGAGTATGATAAGTGATCAGTTACAGGAAGACAAGTTAGCTGAAGACAGTGATTACTATCAATCAGATGATATCTATGACTTCGCTTATGGTCACGATGTTGCGCATGATATGCATGTCATATCTCCATTGGCCGATGAAACATTCATAGAATAATGTGATCCAAATGATATACCAAGTGGATGGGTAAACAATGAAGAAGAAGAAGAAGAAGAAGAAGATGATGAATAATAATAATAATAATAATAATAATAATAATAATAATAATAATAATAATAATAATAATAATAATAATAATAATAATAATATGAAAGTCAAACAAGTGACGAGGAAGAATTTTCAAGCTAGTGAGCAAAATCTTGTAATACAAACCTCTATTTGAATGCATTGCAAAACTTGATGTGAATGATTTGAATTATTTGAATGTATTGTAATACTTTATGCGAATGAATAAGTTCTATTGCAATACTTGATGTGAATGATTTGAATTATTTGAATGTATTGTAATACTTGATACGAATGATTTGAATGCATTGCAATACTTGATGTGAATGATTTGAATTATTTGAATGTATTGTAATACTTGATGCGAATGAATGAGTTCTATTGTAATACTTGATGTGAATGATTTGAATTATTTGAATGTATTGTAATACTTGATACAAATGATTTGAATGCATTGCAATACTTGATGTGAATGATTTGAATTATTTGAATGTATTGTAATACTTGATGCGAATGAATAAGTGCTATTGCAATACTTGATGTGAATGATTTGAATTATTTGAATGTATTGTAATACTTGATACAAATGATTTGAATGCATTGCAATACTTGATGTGAATGATTTAAATTATTTGAATATATTGTAATACTTAATGCGAATGATTTGAATGCATTGCAATGCTTGATGTGAATAATTTGAATGCATTGCAGTACCTGATATGAATGATTTGAATGCATTGCAATACTTGATGTGAATGACTTGAATGTATTGTAATACTTGATGTGAATGACTTGAATTATTGTAATACTTGATGTGAATGACTTGAATGTATTGTAATACTTGATGCGAATGAATGAGTTGTATTGTACTTGATGTGAATGATTTGAATTATTTGAATGTATTGTAATACTTGTTGCGAATCATTTAAATGTATTGCAATACTTGATGCGAATGATTTGAATGTATTGTAATACTTGATGCAAATTATTTGAATGTATTGTATGACATATGTTATTTGTTAGAATATGGTTCGTGGAGGTTACAGTGGTCGCTCATCCAGTAGTAGCCAGGCCCAGCCTTTATCTTCACGGGCTCCTGTGATAGGTATATCATTTAACTAATTGGATTTTTGATTAGTTGAAATGCGCATTCTGAGAATTTCTAACGTATTTTTTTACAGATGATATTTCGCCTGTACACGATCCACCTACACCAGTTGATCACACAAGTCAGGAGACAACACATGAAGCAGGGTCTTCTCAGTCTGGCACAAGAAGACTCATTCAAATAGTGTATATCGATAATCAACCGTAAGTATTTTGTTTTCAATTATTGCATATCTTATAAATATTTTATATTGATATTTACTGTGTACCAATTCATGTACAACACAAGGTTTGAGCCACAAGAAGTAGCATGCAAGATTAGAAATTCACTTCTTCAACATCTACCAGAACCAGTCACTCAATGGAAAGAGTATCTAAAAGAGGTGATAGATAGATTGTGGTCCTCATTCACGGTATACATTTGTTTCTCATAGTTAATGTGTTTCCTATTTAAATTTTTTTTAGTCATGTCTACTAACTTTCTGAAAATATTTGTAGGCTTCGAATCGCTTCGCAACTACGGCGGAGGAAAATGTTTCAAGGAAGGTGTGGCAGAAGGTGGCTGCCAATCGATTTGCAGACATGCTGCACAATATGAAGACTGCAGCAAAAAAAGCATCTGGCGGAATAGATAATCCACTACAGTGGAAGGGCCATTGCTCTATTACTATCTGGAGAGATTATTGGGATGGAATGTGCGATAAGTGGGCGGAGGATGCATTTCGAAATCGCTCTGCGAAGGCTGCACAAAATCGAGCAAAAATGCCCGAAGCCCATCTACACACAGGTGGATCTAAGACATTTGGGTGCCACCTGAAAAAAAATGGTAACTCATCAATATATAATATTAATTTTATAAGTATTATTGCAAACTTGTTAACTAAATCTTTTATCATTTAACTTCGCATGAAGCAGAAAAAGGAGACATTGTACCATATAAGGATGTGTTTGTTGAAACACATAAACGGAAGACCACGGAAGACTTCGTATCAGAGAAGGCGAGAACGACAACGGTATGTATTTATTCTATTAATAATCATTGCAATATGCAAGTTATCATAATGTTATCATTAATTATTAATGCATACTTTAAACATTATTTTGTAGGAGGCATATGAGCAATAAATGGTAGAGCGATATGGCGATGACGCTACTCAGCATCCATCATTTGATCCTGCAGCATGGGTGACTGCAGCAGGTGAACCCAAAACAGGTCGTGTGTTCAGGTTTGGGAGTAATATGAACACTTCACCTGTTATTGTTTCTTCCAGTTACGGCTCACAGACTTCTTCCGCCGACATAAGCTCCAAGCAGCAGCCTATTCTTTTCGGTGAAGATGTACGCCAGATCGTTAAGGACACAATGCGTGGCTACTTCCATGAAACTGTCACCGACGTTCTTCCAGCTGAGTTCAACAGTTTTTTGCTGAACAAGGGAACTTCGATTGCAGATCCCTCTCAGGTATGAAAGTTTCATATGCCTTAGAGCACATGTGAGCATGGTAGAATCACATATAGAGTTTTTCTGACTGCCTTAGAACACATATGAGCATGCTATAATCACATATTCAGTTTTTTGACTGCCTTAGAACACATATGAGCATGATCGAATCACATATATAACTTTTTGCCTGCCTTAGAGCACATATGAGCATAATAGAATCACATATAGAGTTTTTTGCCTACCTTAGAGCACATATGAGCATGCTATAATCACATATAAAGTTTTTTGCCTGCCTTAGAGCACATATGAGCATGATAGAATCACATATAAAGTTTTTTTGACTGCCTTAGAACACATATGAGCATGCTATAATCACGTATTCCATTTTTTAACTGCCTTAGAACACATATGAGCATGCTATAATCACACATTCAGTTTTTTGACTACCTTAAAACACATATGAGCATGCTAGAATCACATATAGAGTTTTTTTACTGCCTTAGAACATATATCATTCATGATAGAATCACATATAAAGTTTTTTGCTTTGCCTGCCTTAGAGCACATATGAGCATGATAGAATCACATATAGAGTTTTTCTGACTACCTTAGAACACATATGAGCATGCTATAATCACATATTCAATTTTTTGACTGCCTTAGAACACATATGAGCATGATCGAATCACATATATAGCTTTTTGCATGTCTTAGAGCACATATGAGCATAGTAGAATCACATATAGAGTTTTTCTAGCTGCCTTAGAACACATATGAGCATGATATAATCACATATAAAGTTTTTTTACTGCCTTAGAACACATATCATTCATGATAGAATCACATATAGAGTTTTTTTCCTGCCTTAGAGCACATATGAGCATGATAGAATCACATATAAAGTTTTTTTACTGCCTTAGAACACATATAAGCACATGATAAAATCACATATAGTGTATAATTTATTTCAATATATTTTGTTTATCAATACTGACTGTTCTTTTCTTGTGTAGGTTGCTAGCGATAATCAGCGTAGCAGAGCTGAAGGGACAGATCAAGGCAATGAACAAGAAGACGCACAAAATCTTAGCGATGATTAGATTAATGTGTTGAAGAAGTTCTATTTTTTTTGGTTTTGAAATTGTAATTGTAGAATTGTAAATAATTAAACTTGTTAATTTTAAAGTGGAACGATTAATTGTTGTAGATTCCTTTTATATGAAATTTTATGTGTACTTTGTTTTTTATTTACAGGAAATATAAATTGTACAAGAAATATAAATTGTAGCGTTCTTGATATTTAATTTTTAATTTTTTTTCCTTGTTTGCGATGGATTAGCGACGGATTTTTCCGTCGCTATACATATAATTTAGCGACGGCTTAGCGACAGATGTAAATTCGTCGCCAAGCCGAGGTCTCCGTTTAGTACCGGCGGATTTGCGACAGAATTCGTCGATCGTTATTCCGTCGCAATTCGCGACGGAACTAGCGACAAATTTATTTCGTCACCAGTTAGCGTCGAAAAATTTGCGACGTAAGCTGTCCGTCGCCTCTTCGTCGCTAATCCGTCGCTAAGCCGGTTAGCGACGGAATGAGGTCGTCGCTAATCCACTGCTTTGTTGTGGTGTTATGAGGCGCGCAAAAACAAGTTTTGTGCACCTTCTTATGATTGCAACTTCGTAGATACCTTAGTAAAATTATGTATATATGGTGCCAGTAATTGGAGACCATGCAAACCTCCTTTCTCCCCTTTCTTTAAAAGTCACTTAAATGCATATTCACACCTTTTTCTTATAGTCATCACGAAGCGTGTAAATATAACTTATGTGAACCTCTTTTAATTGTAACTTTGCAAATAACACAGTAAAATCATATATTTTATAAGAAGATCACATATCTAATTGTGCAGAGAGATGCAAATATGTTACTAACTATACAAAAATCGTATATCTAAATGTGCGATGTTCTTTCATGTTTGCGATTTTTCTACTAGAATAAATGTGACTCTTTTAATAATTGGTGGGGGTTTGCCTAACCCCAACTTTCCCTTCACAACATAAATGTAACTCTTCAATGGTATAAAAAGTGTTTGTTCACACCCAGGGCTATTTTCACATATTATAGGGTTTTTTTTGTGGTCCCCTTCGTGATCTTTTACAAAAAAATTGACAACTTTTTTGGCAACTATTTTTGGTTACTTTTTTTTTAATGATTCAAGGGTGACACTTCATCATTGAGTTTTTCAGATTCATCAACGATGAGTTTTCGGTAAGTACATTTTTAATGATGAGTTTTTTCGGTAAGCACAATATTTTTGATGAGTATTTTGGTAACCCTTTATCTTAATGTTATTAAATACTGAGAACACTAAGTCTACATATTTCAACATTTTTTTATATTGTTGCATTTTATCTCTTGTACCTTTCTTTATCCTTCATATAAAAAATATGCCTACAATCAATACAAAAAATGATAGGTTTTATTGACAATTAAATATTGGTTTAACTACTTGGTTTAATAGCTTGAGGCTCTTGTTTCTATAGTGAGACAACACCTTGGTGATGGCTATAAGCACTTTCATCTTCTAAATCCTAGAGGCATTGCAATTTTTTTTTGTTATCTTATACACAGACATTGTTTGATGCTTTTTAAGTATGTTTTTTAGTTTAGCTTTTCCGGGCTACATACAAACATTGTTGGCTATGAACACTTTCATCTTCTAAATCCTAGAGGCTTGAGGTGCATGTTTTTAATTTTGTTCACTGCTTAATTTCTTTTAAGTTATTTTATATGTAGTGGTGTTGTTGCTGGTGTTGTTGCTGGTGTAGTAATGATAATTATTCTCATTAATGAATAAATTTTGCACTTCTTAGTGTTATGTATATTTTAATGTCAAAGGTTAAAGTTTATACTTCTTAATGTTATATTTAAAGAGTTTGACATAATATGATGACTAAGAAGTCTATGTCTAAGGAGCTCACACCCACATCGTCTGCTAGTGCTAGTGCATAACAAAAAATGTCAAAGAAGAAAAACTATGTATTGGGTCATTATATGTACTATGATATGCGTAAGAAGATTGACACATGGATAGAGAGAAAACCTGCTTCATAGCCAAAATACTGGTTGTCTGACATTTACCATAAAAGTGTAGGCTCAATTATGAGCCACTCTCAAAGGAGCAACACAAAATACTTGCAAAGGACAGACTTGATCGTATGCATTTATGAAAATTCTTGAAGATCACACCATGGACATTAGTCACTCCCTCATAGAGGCCGTTGTGCAGTTCTTGAATATGGCAACCAACAAATTTTAGTTAAAATATATTAAGATAATCATCACGTTGGAGGACATGATACAAATCACTAGATTTAATTGTCATGGCGAGCCAGTGAGTAGAGCGATAGATGATGCATTCCTACGAGAATTAAAGGCTAAGGTTATCATGCCAGATGAATCACTTTAACGCCAGCATGACGAGGAAAATGAAGAAGAAACGACCGTGTATTAGAGGAAAGATTGATATCGGCAATATTGGTTGAGAGCATTCTTGCTCTATTTCTTTGGCATATGCATATTCATCGACAATGGTAGGAAATCAATCCATAGTTTGTATAGTGAACTTGTGAGAGACTTGGATCACATCAAGCAATACGCATGGAGAGTTGCCACAGTTGCACACCTCGATGCCAGTCTGAGTAGCGTGAAGACTAGAAGAATGAACATTACCAGAATGTTGGTATTGTTGGAGGTAGTTATTCTTTCATTTGTACCAAAGTTATTGATTTAAACTAAAAGATTATTTAGTATTTTTTATATAATATACTATGTATCAATATATGTTAATCCTTGTATGAATCCCCGCTAGTTTGGATATGGGAGCACATATCTATTAGAAGGCCTCTGAGAGATCACACTCTCTTTGAATTTTCATGTGTTGCAATGTGGAGTCGGTCAAGCAACAGAGAGGGGACTGATCAAAGAGCATATGTTTATCAGATGGGCAATGCCCATTAATTAAAATCATTGTGAATAATGACCCAGGAAAATATAAGTATCCATGATAATATTTTATACTTGTTTATAAGTAATGCAATATAAGACTAACTATGAGTAAAAATTCGTTATGTACATAAAATGATGCCCCTATGAAGATATTGAGGAGGAGGAGGAGGTGAATCAGGATGTTGTGCAAGTAAAGGTCATTGCGAAGATGAATATTTGGTTGCACAACATGAATAAAATTGAGTGTTAAATAGCTACCTGAGTTGTCCGACAATTTGACAATGTTCAACAACCAATCGGGCGCCTTGGCATAGTTAGCAAAATCGCCCTGCTGATAATAAAGGATTATCCCATTCTATTCTTCTTTGAACTTGAAGATTGGTGCGATGACGACGAAGACATCAACTTGTCCTCTATGGTACTTACCGATGATGGCAAGGATATAGTTGCTCAATCTCAACATTTTATAATTTATCCCTCCAGAAAGAGGGTCATTAAGGAGGAGGAAGAGGAACATGGGTCATTTTTAAATAATTAATGAATGTATGTATGACCGGATTCATTTCAAATGAATGAAATGAGTGTATGCATGAGCAGATTCATTTGAATGAATGAAATGAATAAATGTATGAACTAGTTTATTTTTAAATGAATGAATAAATGTACATATGAGTATATTTATTTTTGAATTAATGATTGAATGTATATATAAGCATATTTATTTTTCAATGAATGAATGTATAAGCATGTTCATTTAGGGATGAATGAGTGAATGTCAGAGTTGTGATTTTTGAGAAATCTACAATATTTATTTATGATTTTGGCAAACATAAAGAATTTCAGGACTTTCGCAAAATAGTTTTATGTATAAAGAGTTGAGATTATGTTAAACTCTAAAAAAAATATTGCAAACAATGATGAATATATGTGATTTAAAATAAATTTGGAACTTTCACAACACAAAATAAGTATTTTTTCTCATATGCGTTTTCAACACAAGATATGCGATTTTAACCTAAATGTTTCATAACAAAGAGTTGTGAACATAAAAAAATTTGTGACTTTTATAAAATAGTTTTGCAAACAAAGAGTCGCGATTATGTAGAAATCTGAAAAAAATAATTGCGAACAATGATGAATACATGTGATTTAAAAAATTCAAGACTTTCGCAATACAAAATAAACATTTTTTCTCATATGTGATTTCAACACAAGATATGTGATTTTGTGAAGTTAAGAAATTTTAGGACTTTCACAAAAAAAAATTGTGAACAATGATGAATATATATGATTTTAACCTAATTATGCTAATTTTTTATGTTTTGCACATGTTCATTTTAAACTTTTTTAAATTTGCAAAACACTAAACCTGAAATATTTAAAGAACAATGACGAACCTCATAATTTACATCCTTAAAGTTTAACAATTCATAAAGTTTGGCAAATTTAAAATCATTATACATAAAAAAAATGAGGACATGAAACTGGGATGGAGGCTGGGATGGACTTATGCTTTCTTCTGCCCCATCCCCGATCTGATGGAGGACATGAAACGGGGATGGAGGTTAAAATCAAAACCCATGAGGGGATAAAAGGTGGGGATGGAGGGCATAATTTTGAGATGGGGTGGGGATGGAGGCTTTGTCCCCTGCCTTCGCCCAATCTACTACCATCCCTAAACCCTACCACGTGAACATAATAGCTGTGTCATATGTCCTCATAAGTTGACTTAACGTGTGCTGGTGTGTGATGACAAAAAACCAAATAAGAGTAAACCATTCATTTTTATTTCTTTTGAATTTTTGATGGCTAATCTTAAATAAATCTTTTTTTTTTCTTTTGAATTTCTGGTGGCTAATCTTAAATAAACCATAGAGTTATTATTAGTAGTGCCAATGGGTGGGGTTTGACCAGGACCATACCCATACCAAACACTATGGAGTTAGGGTTTGGCCACCGATTCAGTTGTATCGGCTGATACCGATACTCAAGTGAATCATTCCACATCGGCCAAAAAATAATAAAAAAATATTATGTGTCAATCATAACGTTACACATGTTAAAATTATTAAAATATTTTTTTTTTTAAATTTTAGTATTTTTTATATTTATTAAAAATAGGCAACTCAAGGGTGAAGCGTTTTGATTTTCTATCGATATGATATGTATCAGCCGATACGCCGATACACATCGATACTGACACAATTGGTTTGGTGATAAACAAGGAGGTCCGATTAGAGTCAGCTATATAGTCAAGCTCAAAGAATCCAAATAATATATGGAGTCAGCTATGTTTGTGAAATTTCATACTTGACACATGCCAGAATCGAGTTCCTATTATAAGATCCACAATCTTTCGATATAAAAAAGATAAAAGAAATATTATCTTTCAGGTATGGTAAGAGTCTTGTTCATGTCATCTTTATAGGATCTAGGTATGGTTCTTCTTATAGTGAGTTTGATTGGACTTGAGTTGAGACCGATACCATCAACTCAAATCAGATCTGAATTTGGTCCCACCTAGTTATGAGCTAAACCCGACCGGTTGACACCATTAATTATTATCCTTAAAAATTGAAGTGGCACTTTTGGTCGACCTCTAGAGTTGGTAGTAGGGGTGGGCAATGGGCAGGGCGGCCCAATGGGCCAAGCTGACCCGGCCCACCATGGGCCGTGTTTGGGCCAGGATTTATAGGCCTGGGCCCGTTAGAAACCGGGTCAAAACCCTTCCCGGCCCATTAGCAGGCCAGGCTCGGGCCGGCCCGCAGGCTACCGGCCTGGCCCGATGGGCCTCAGTTATAAAAAAAAATAAAAGAAATTTAATTTTTTATGAAAACTAAAAATTACATAGTGACTTGAGTACATAAGAACTTGTTAATTACCTAATTAATTGTACTAATTTAAAAAAATATAATTAATTACATCAACTCATATTAATTGCATACACAGTTGGATAGGATTGCTTTGTGTAGGAATCATCTTATTTGGGCCTGCCCGGACCTGGCCAATGGGTCGGACCATGGGCCTCTCTTCAAACCTGAGTAGGTTAAGAACAGAACCAAAACCCGGCCCCTTAGTAAATAGACCCGATGGCCTGGTCCATTAATGGGCTGGGCTGGCCCGATGCCCACCCCTAGTTTGTAGGGATGGTCCTGGGATCGGGCAGTGGTTAGATTCCTGGTTGGAATATATTATGGGGAAATTGAGCCTGACTTCAGAGAAAGGAGCGAAAGTCGAAAAAGTATCAATGGAATGGGAGAGGCAACACCATGCAATTTAGGCGACTTATTCTCCTTTTTGGATTTCTGGTTTATTATTATAACTTATTTAGCTTAACAATCAATCACATGCCAATTAAAGACTGTACTACCAACTTTGTGCCCCCCACCACCACCACCACCACCACCACTCATTCCCTCCCATTTTTCATTCATTCAAAGAGACCATGCAGACCACAAAATTCTTCAAAGAAGGAGAATTACTAAAATGTCCACATCAATCCTGGTCAAAGACCAAGAAATTTAGCTGTTTCATGCTATGTCCCAAGCTAAGACGTGAACTTGCAAGTAGGGATGGGCATCAGGCCGGCCGAGCCTGTTTAGAGCTTGGTCCAACCAATTTACTAACGATGTGGGTTTTGACCCGGTTCTTAATGGGCTCGAGTTTGAAGAGCAGCCCATGACCCGGCTCATTGGCTCCATCGGACAATGTGAAGTGGGCCCGACCTAAATCCAACTAATTAGGGTAACTAAATAGGTAAATAACAAATAATTTAAAAGTTCTCATATACCCAACTAATTATCTTTCTAGTTTTCATAAAATTAATGCAACTAATTAGGTAAATAATAATAGTTACCAAGTTACTATGTAATTAATTAAATTTTTTTATATTATTAATAATTAATAAATAACTCAAACCTGTATGATGGGCCGGGTAGCTAACGGGTTCATGCCTAAAACCTTGACCGCGGCTTGGCCCATCGAACCGCTACTTGCAAGTTTGAAAGTGTTATGAAGACATGAAACATTTTTAATTAATTAATTAACAAAAACTAATTTTATAATATTTTAATGTTCAATAAATATTTTTTATTAAAATATAACTTTAAAATATTTAAAAATAATAAGATAATATTACAATATTATCTATACGTGTCCATGTCCATGTGTCTGATCGTGTCAGTGGGAACAAACCACAAAAACAGGGTGTCCGTGTGACACGGTTTGCATGGTACCAAGTTATTCTGAGTTGCAAATGATGAAAGTAGGTTCAGGCGCTCACTTGTGAAACCATACCCAACCGAGATGGGATTGAAAATCACAAGGGCCAGATGCCACATCCTTCATTGAAAATAATTGTGGGGGATTTGGAATCTGGTACAAAAGTTGACATTTTCAATATCATTTGATCCAGAACCTACCCAACTTGTCCTGTCCTGTGTGTTCGTGTTTGGATAAGTAGTTTGGTAGCGCAGAACTACGATGAAAATTTTTCTTGGTTTTGCTAATGAAAATATGAAAGTTTGCAAACCTTTTGTTTTCATATCTACTTTAGCAATCTCTACGTGGGGACGTTTGTTTACTCCACATGAGAATAATTTTCCCGTTCAATTGAGAAAACGATTCTTATTGGACCCATTCTCTCGCGTCCAAACAAACGCGAGTGGGCGGGGCATGAGAAACTGACTCTCATTTGCTTTTGGAAAAGTTCAGTTTCCTCAGTTGGGCGAGAATCAGAATCGCATGGCCTCCCTTGCGATTCTGACTTGCACGACTCCCAAGTGCCAGCAAAACCAAACCAAACCAAACCAAACTAAGGGTGCACAATGAGCCCAGTAGTTGAGCTCAGGTCGATTAAAGCTTGGCTCGAGCTCGTTCAGAGGCAACCTTTTATTCACAATATAAGCTCCAAGAAATCGAGCTTAAACACCAGTGTGAGCTCGTTAAAGGCTTTGTAAGACATCGTTTATAAATACACACATGCTGGAGATTGGCTCTGCTCAACTCGAGTTCAAGCTTGACTTCTGATATTTGAGCCGGCTAGGCTCGCGTGCAGCCCTCAACCAAACGTTCAGAGCCAATCTCATGTCTTAAGCTCTTAATTATCATTGGATTAAGATGCAATAGCTATCAGATTCCAAAATCAAAAGTTTTTTTTTTCTTTCAATATTTTTCCTTTTTCCCTTTTGAAATAATTTTTTTACTTTGTCTATCTATAAGTTAATCAAAACGTTTTGTAGATTTGAAAAAAAAAATGGTGTTAATTGACTAAAATAAAAAGATTTCTAGGAATAACTTTAGAAGATGGATGATGGCTCGATTAGAGTGCAACCAGATAGAGACAACGAATATACACGACAAGATGTCTTACCTTTACTGATGCTAAATTAGCGTTAGTAAAGACCTTTACTGACGCTAACGTAGTGCCAATAGTTTCATAAGTAAAAGTGCTGCTGGTAATGCATTTATTGATGCAAATGCATAGGGTTAAAAAAGGGTGTTTTCTAGAAAATGATATTATTCCAAGCTACGCAAGGACAAATGCTAAGAATTTCAAAGACCTACAATGATAAAATATTGAGTTTGGTTGAAATTTCTTCAAGGATTATGAAATTATTTTCTAGAAATCACATACTAACCATTCCATATGCATGCCAGTTGTCTGCCTCATTTTCCATCAACTTTTCTCCTACCCATAGCTAATGAAAGGAACCCTAAGAACAGTAATGCCAAACCTACGAGACAATGTCAATAGATTCGTTTTACATATTTTTTTTCACATTGGATTAGATGTTTCACCCTCTTTGATGCTAAATGTTCGTACCTAGCTTCCTAAGAGTGCGTTTGATGGCACATTCAATATTGGACGAAATAGCATAACATAACATACATAACACATGTTTTATCTAACCAACATTTGTTTGGACAAGAAGTTGTGTATTTTTGTGTTTAACATTTGGTTTTTATTCAGTATGGACAACTTGAATACATATCGATCATGGGTCAAATAACTTTGTTTGGAATCATAGATTCAATCCACCCGCAACCATATGAGTGTTTAACATGTTTATTATGTATTTTAGTTTTGGATATGGATCTCAAATTGGATATAAAAACTAACAAATATTTAAAATTTAGATAATTTGAGAAAAATAAAAATTGATATTTTTATATATAAATTAATTAATCAGTGTCATATTGTATCTAATTATGAAAGTTGATAAAAAAATATAGATTTTTGCCTCAAATATGGATCTCAAATTGGATCCAAGTATGAAAAATGTTTAAATTTTGGGTAATTTAAAAAAATAAGAATTCATAATTTGTATATACAAATACAAAAATCATAAATAAATCTTAAAATCCTAAAATTCAAGAAAATAAATCATAAATAAACTAAAAAATCTTAAACTACAAGAAACATAAACCATAAAATCAAAGAAACCATAAATAAATCATAAAATTAAATATAAAAAGCCTTAATTCAACTCTTAATGAAAGAAGATTGAAGAAAAATAACCCTAATCAAATACAATAAAAGTTCTAATCAAATTAATTATAAGAAGCTCTAATTAAAGAAATTTGATTCAAAACCCTAATCAAAGAACATTAAAAAAATCTATAATCAAACTAAATATCTAAAACCCTAATTAAAAATATTTGATTCAAAACTCTAATGAAAAAATAAAAAAAACACACTAATCAAATCAAAAGAAAGCCCTAATAAAATTAAATAACAAAAGCCCTAATGAAAGATATTTGATTCAAAGGCCTAATCTATGAAAATAAAAAATAATCTCTAATAAATGAAAATCAAAGAAAAAATCCTAATCAATAAAAATCAAAGAAAAACACTAATCAATAAAAAAAAAACAAATCCTAATCAATGAAAAAAACTAATCAAAGAAAACAAAAGCCGAAATCAGGGTAGAAGAAAGGAGAGAGAAAGAGAGGAACGAAGAATAAGGGGAAAAAAGAACATACAGAGAAAAATGAAGGGGAAGAGAGAGAGAGGAACAAAGGAGGAGAAAGAGTGTTGGGATGAGTGGCCATTATCTGCTCATCTCGGCATATCCACGAACATGGGCCCGTTCGTGGATATGCCTGGGCAGTTATAAAAACAAGTTTCAAAAAGACTTTTTATAAAACCGTTTTCAAATGCCCATTCCAATAATCTCGCTGAACCTATCTACATAGCTGAGCCAAAAAAAAAAGGAATCCGAGAGATGAAAAATTATAAATCATGCTCAACACTTGATGTGCGAGGATATACAACACAAGTCTAAAGCCTCTCGAAGCAAACCTTACAAAAGGCTTAAACAACTGATCTTCTTCTTCTCCCTGATTTTCAAAGATCTCTGCTCGGTTCTCTTGCTGCTTCGATCGTCTGCTACGCACTCTATCCATCAGTGGTATCAGAGCGGGTTGGATCTTCTGAGGTCTGCAACATCCTTCATCCTTTGAAACCTGCAAAGAAAGCATGAAAGGTCAGTTGGGCTTCAGGAAGCCCTCTGTCTTCATGTGACTATAAACTTGCAGTCAGAGGATTTTTTTTTATTTTACTTTCGCTTGAGGGACTCTAAGAGCAGAGACCCTAAACAGTGCTGCTGAAATTTTCTTTCGCTTAATCTCTGTGTTTACTTGTAAATAATTGCATCCATGAAAGTTTTTTTTTTATAGTAAACTACAATAAGAGAACAATAATAATAATAAAAAATTCTTACCTTGCTGTCGCCGGTCTTCTTTTCCGGCGACCGCTGTCATTTTATCAAAGGACCCAGTTTTTAACTGGTTCTCTTTTTTTCTGTTATCGACTGAAGCTGTAACCGGTAGGGAAGACATCCACCGGCATTCCTGAAAAGGGAAATCAAAACAGAAAATACACCGAAAAACTCATCTGAGAAAACACCAAAAAACAAAGAGAACACCGGAAGTCGGCAGTCCAGCCATCGTTCTGGTTTGGGTCTTCTCTCAGAGATAGATCTGAGCCAGGAGCACCGACCCAAACACACGACAAGGCTTTCCGTAGGAATCCTTGGCCGAAAACGCGAAAGAGCCTCTCGGCATCTCCGGCGAACCCTCGAGAGAAGAGAGAGAAAAGTCAACTGAAAAATAAGTTTTCAGTCAACTTTAGGGTATTTCTACCCTGGGGTGAGAAATTACCCAGAGCCCCTCCTTTTTTGCAGGTTATTCAGAAACACTGTTATTAAAAATTAAATTGTAACCCGCATACTCTTTTTTTATTTTTTTGCTAAAAGAGGGCTGCGTGTGTGATTTTATCAAAATTCCATTTAAAGGCCTGAGATTATTAAATTTACAGAAACATGTTTTCTGTTTTAGTGTTAGTTTTTTTTTAATAATTCCTGCTAAAGGTTGTTTTTTTTTTGAATTCTTTATAGGCTAAAACTGACTCGTTGTCAATTTTTTTTTGTCTTAATAAAAAAAATATTTAAAATAAATAAATTACTATAAATAAAATACAATAAGATAGGATGACTAGTCGTGTGTGTGCTTCTGAACTTGCCAAAATCGACAAGCTAAATGGAACAAATTTCTCAATCTGGAAAAGAAGAATACCCTTAGCGCTTACGCTTGAGGGTTTGAAATATGTTTTACACAAACAAATAGAAAATCTTGGAGAAATAGGGTCAAAAGAGGAGAAAGAAAAATATGAAAAATACTTAAGAGATGATCTTATAGCTAGAACTATTATGTTGACTTATATGGATAATGACCTGATTAGAGTTTTTGAAGACTACAAAACAACAAATGAAATGATGGAAATAATTGGGTCTAAATATGATACTACATCTGAAGTACATGTACAACTGCTCTTAGAACAATGCAATTCATATAAAATGAAAGAGTCAGACAACGTGGTAGATCATGTAAACTGTATGTTGGTCATGGCAAAAGACTTAGCAATAGCTGGAAACATGATACCTGACAGAATGCAAATCTCAACCATCTTGAATAGTCTGCCTGTATCTTTGAGGATGGTAACCACAACAGTTAGGTTGAATACTAAAAGTCTAAACCTAAATGAGTTACCTCTGCAACTGGCGATAGAGCGAGAACACATGGTCAAGGACAAAAAGTCAGAACTCATGATAGCTCAAGATGTCCCATCCAACAATCAAGTACCCTTTAAAAGAAAACAACAATAACTTTAAAAGAGAAGGAAACAACAGGTTCAATAAAGAACATGATATCAACTCCAGAAGGCCTCAAAGAACTGGACCTCAAGTAAAGTGCTTCAAATGTGGGAAGATGGGACACATCCAAAGGAACTGCAGGACGAAGACCTTCAACAAAAACACTGGACAACATGGGAAACAGAACAACAAAAGAAGACCGGATAATAAAGAAGTTGTCTACGTGGTGTCTGAATGCCTATTTGCAAACGAGGAACTCTTAGGATGGTGGGTTGATTCTGGAGCAACCCGACACATAGCTAAAACCACAAATGGATCTTTAAACATGAAAGAATTAGGTCCAGGTGAACACAAAGTGTACATGAAAAATAACACCTACTGCGATGTACATGGAATTGGGTCTTATAGACTAAATGTATATGGAACAAGTGTCCTTCTCAATGAAGTTCTTTATGTACCCGCAATGAGGAGGAACTTAGTTTCTGTCCCGGCTTTGACTGGGAAAGGTTTTGAAGTCAGATTCATTCCGAGAAAAGTCACAATAGGGAAACATAGCAGAGTCTTATTTAAAGGAACTTTTGTAAAATAACATTGTATGTTTAAGCTGTGTGATAATAAAGAATCAGTTTCCACTTATATTGATTGTGTCTTTAACATTGATATAAATGTATGGCATAAAAGACTTGGACATATAAGAATAAAGAAAATAAAAAACTTAGCACAACGAGGAATAATTTCTATGTTTAATGAAATACACTTTGAAAAATGTGAAACTTATATATATGAAAAAATGGCTAGAAAATCTTTCCCATCAAATGTTGTACGTGCTAAAGAATTGTTAGAAATAATTCATACTGATATTTGTGGACCATTTAGAGTTCAAACTCACAGTGGAATGCTATATTTTATATCATTTATTGATGATTTCTCAAGATACGACTACTTATACTTGATTAAACATAAATCAGAAGCTCTTGAAAAATGTAAAGAATATAAAAGCGAAGTTGAGAGACAACTTGGAAGATGTATTAAGATAATTAGGTCAGACAGGGGAGGTGAATACACCTCGAATGAGTTCAGTGAATTTTGTAAAGATCTTGGCATTAACAGGCAAAGAACTATGCCAAGAACACCACAACAAAATGGTGTTGCAGAGAGGTGTGATAGAACCCTCTTGAACATGGTTAGGACCATGTTGGCAGAAGCACAATTACCCAAAGTTTTTTGGGGTGAAGCTGTAAATACAACAATGTATACTCTGAATAGAGTACCCTGCAAAGTTGTCCCAACAACTCCGTATGAAAGCTGGACTGGTAGGAAACCAGATTTGAGCCATCTTAGGAGATGGGGTTCTGTAGCACATGCTAAGATCTTGGATCCAACTATGGATAAGTTGAACAATAGATCTGTTAGAGGTATTTTTATCGGATATCCTAAAGGATCAAAAGGCTACAGGTTATAAAACGAAAGGTTGTGATTGATTGAGAGTAGAGATGTTGAGTTCCTAGAAGGACTCAACAATGAATCCAGTGATCCCATTGAAGATCCCTTTGATTTACTGGATGATTTTGATGTTCAAGATGAACAGTTTGGCAATGAACCAACTGTGGATCAGCCAGGCAATGAACCAACTGATCCAGGCTCCTCTACTTCTCAAAGTTTAAGCGATCATAAGAGATCTAGAGCTCCTCCGTCCTATCTGGATGATTATTTTGTGTATCTGACTGAAGAGTTATGCTATTCAGTAGATATAAATGAAATGATCAACAATCTATCATATTCTGATGCTATTAAATTAAATGAAGCATCAGAATGAAAAAAAGGGGCTATAGATGAAGAAATATAATCCATTGAAAAGAATCAAGTCTGGGAATTAACTGATCTTCCTAAAGGAAGGAAACCAGTCGGTTGTAAATGGGTTCTTAAAAAGAAGTACAAGGCTAATGGATCAATAGACAAATTCAAAGCAAGGCTGGTAGCAAAAGATTATTTTCAAACGGAAGGTGTTGATTATACTGAAACCTACTCACCAGTTGCTAAGTTTGCATCCATCAGGATAATATTATCCATAGCACCTTATTATGATCTAGAAGTGTAGCAGATGAATGTAAAAATTGCCTTCTTGAATGGTGACTTAAAAGAAACCATATATATGTTTCAGTCAGAAGGATATGTCACAGACAATGACAAAGTATACAAGTTGAAAAAATCCTTGTATGGGCTTAAGCAATCACCAAGACAGTGGTATTTGGCTTTTCATAAAGTAATAACCAAGATTGGATATGAAGCAAATCAATTAGACCATTGTGTATATGTTTAGAAAAGTGGGAGTCACTTTTGTATTTTATCTCTTTATGTTGACTGAAAATAATAATGATATGATAGTCAACACAAAGAATTAGTTGTATACCAATTTCGAAATGAAAAATATGGGTGAAGCTTCATACATTCTGGGAATCAAAATTACTAGAAATCGAGAATTAAAAGTTCTCAGCTTGAGTCAAGAAAGATATATTGACTATATTTTGAAGAAATATAGAATGCATGACTCGAAACCCATTGGTACTCCGGTTGCTAAAGGAGTGAACTTAAGTAAAAGTGATTGTCCAGGAGAAAACCAACAAAGACTAGATGTTCTTTATGCCCAGACTGTTGGAAGCTTAATGTACGTTATGCTCTGTACAAGACCTGATATAAGTTTTGCGTTAGGCCTTGTTAGCAGATATCAAAGTAATCCTGGTTGGCCTCACTGGCAGGCTGTCAAAAGAATCTTTCGATATTTGAAAGGCTCAAAAGGATTATAGTTGAGTTTTCAATCTGACAAGCTTGATTTGATCGGATACTCAGATGCTGACTTTGTAGGATGCAAAGATGACAGTAAATCTACTTCTGGCTATATTTTCTTGTTTGGAGGAGGTGCAGTAGCCTGGTCGTGTAAAAAACAAGGTTGTGTGGCTTTTCATACTCAGGAAGCTGAGTATATTGCCTGTAATATAGTAACAACTTTTGCAGTATGGATTAGAAGGTTCATTTGTGATTTAAAATTAGATCTTGAATTTGAACCTGTACATATTTTTTGTGCAACCCATCTGCATAACTGCACATCTCAGATGGCCATTATCTGCTCATCTCGGCATATCCACGAACATGTGCCCGTTCGTGGATATGCCTGGGCAGTTATAAAAACAAGTTTCAAAAAGACTTTTTATAAAACCATTTTCAAATGCCCGTTCCAATAATCTCGTTGAACCCATCTGCATAGCTGAGCCAAAAAAAAGAGAATTCGAGAGATGAAAAATTATAAATCAGGCTCAACACTTGATGTGCGGGATATACAACACAAGTCTAAAGCCTCTCGAAGCAAACCTTACAAAAGGCTTAAACAACCAATCTTCTTCTTCTCCCTCTTCTCCTGATTTTCAATGATCTCTGCTCGGTTCTCCTGCTGCTTCGATCGTCTGTTGCGCACTCTATCCATCAGAAAGAGACAGAGAGAAACTAAGAAGGGAGAGAAAGAGAGAGGAAGAGAGAGAGAGAGGGGGGGGGGTTAGGTAATCGTGTTCCCCTCGTCTTGTTTTCAATGTAACAAGGGGGAGGGCGGGATGGTGAAACACCATTCCACAGACATGACATTTGATCGCTGCAGCATCCACACGTCTGTGGCATCAAACAGGACACGTGAACAAAATAGTGTGTTTGATTGCGCATCCCGCACATTGTGTGGGATGTTGCATACGCTGGTCATGCACTCGCCATCAAACAGCAGATATGCAGACACAACGTTATGCATGTTTGTGGGTTGGGCAAAACACTATTTTTTTTGTACTGGCCCCCTGGAAGAGTGGGGATGGTACACTTAAAAAAAAACAAAAAAATACCACCTGTCTAGGACAAACTAGACAATGTGTCCTGGACAGGAACATTGTCCTATTCATCCTGTGCCATCTGTTCTCTCCTAACCTGGACATGGAGTCTAACACCCCCTAAGGTAGCCTCTCTCTCTCTCTCTCTCTCTCTCTCTCTCTCTCTATATATATATATATATATATATCCTAAATCCTAAATATTATAAAAGCAGATCAGGGGTATGATGTGTAAAAAAATGGATGCTTTGTAACTTTTTCTTTATTGACATTCTTGTCACATGAGTTAAGAATGTAATTAAAAACTGGCATCGGCATTTGCATAGTGTTCTTAAAAAGTAAAATCTTACTTACATGTCCCATTGTAATTGTTTAAAAAATTTATGAGTAATTATTTATAACTGCTCTCTCTGCATCTGTCTCCCCTTCTTTAAGGACCATAACATGAAAACTCACTCTCTCTCATCTATCTGTCTTCAAAACGTCTTTCATGGGGGTGTAATTAGGTTGGGTATAATCTGCCCAACGTCTTGAACTGATTAACCCTATCCGACCCGATTTTAGCAGACCGATGGCTTGGGGTCGGGTCCAAAACGTAGACTTGTAATGAAAATTGAAGATGCTAACCCCTTTGGACCCGATCCGCTTTTAGTTTCTGACCCAAATGATTTCCCATAATATAAAACCAAAACGGCTCGAATCCAATGTGATTATGTATCAGAACCTGTCTTATTCTTGAATTGATCGGTTGGTCGGTCTAACTTTTAGACACCATTAAAAAAAGGGGACCCCACCCAATTATACCTTACCAGACACACATCCGGACCGGTTAAAGTATATCAGTCCATAATTTCTAGCCATACCAAGCCCTGAATTAAAGTTTCCTCATTTTATAATGTTTTAAAATTATCAATATATTTATGATTCTCATTGTTTTTACTTTCAATCTTGATAAATATATTTGATGTAAACCTTTTTTAAGCATTTGAGTTATCTTATAAAGCCCGACCGTGTGGGCGGGCTGATCATCAAGTATATATATATATATATATATATATATATATATTAGTAATGATACCGTGTTCTCTGAGCATCTACTCCCTTTTGTTTTTGTATTTTCAATGAAAATAAGAACATTTTCTTTTTCTTTTTCCTTTGTTTCGTAAAGAAAATTAGGAAAGCCATGATATGGAGTCTTTCGAACGCCAACTCCACAGGGTAAAAAATAAAATAATTTTTGGTTTTCTGAAAGTAATGAAAAGTTAGGAAGAGAATATATAAGTGCATGCCCGACTTGAATTCCAAACAAAATAAAAAAAAATTTAATGTAAAAAAGATTAAAAAATTTATTTTGCAAAGTATGATACTAGTTCATATAATTCTTATAGGATCGGCATAGTTTCTTTTATGGTGGGTCCGAACCTAGTACCAACATCTAAAATCAGACATGAGTTTGGTCTAACTTGGGTCCAAACCAAACCTGACACATTGACACCCCTCTTGAGGGGCAGCATGGTGGATGCTCTTCATATGTGAAATGAGGCCTACCGAACTACTACTATGTAAGAACCTAATTTAGAATTAGTTACTCATTTAACTGACTAATTAATAAAAATTTACTATTTCATTTTAGTTTTGCTTTTTCCTTTGACTGGTTCTTGAGAGACAGTTTGCAAAATAGAAAAAGGTAATAAATGGAGATAGATATGTAAGAGCATGTCATGCATCTATGACAATCACTAATTAAAAGAAAGTCAACAAAATAAATTAATGATTTTAGCATGGGAAAGCCTCTCTTACCTTTTCAATTAATGAGTGCTTACTTAAGTAAATAAGAGCATGCATTTTAAGTGTTACAGTAACCGTTGGATCTTTTGATATCCAATGGTTATAAAAAGAGAGTAGGTGCTCCCGGGGAACTGTATCATTACCATATATATATATATATATATATATATATATATATATATATAGAGAGAGAGAGAGAGAGAGAGAGAGAGAGAGAGGCTTCCCATTCTTAGATTTTTTTTTGAAAGAACATTCATTTTCATCTTTGAACCAGGATGTTAGGCTTAAGACTCAGATTTGACCTTATGGCAGGTTAGGTCCAGGATGAACCTAACTCAGACCGAAAGGCGAGGTAGGCTTAGGGTAGAGCTTTGCCTCACATAACAATCCTTAGTTGGCATTCCGATAGAGCTAGGTCAGTTTTGCACGGCTACCAACACCAAGTGAGCCTATTTGCCATCTTAGATAGCCACATGAAATGATTGTTGATATGCTCCAAACGAATTCTCTGCTAATGCTTAATTCTACAAATCCATGTGTTTCAACTGCATAGTTACCAGGAAACAAAATGGATACAGAAGCAATGTGAATCAAAAGCAGGAAAGCCAGTGTAAAAAAAAAATGGCATGAAGAAGGAAGTAAGATACTGCATGTTGTGAAGCGATTAGTGTATTGAAAAATGAAAAGGAAACACATAAAAACTAAGAAATGACGTGAATACAAATATAAAACGATATAAAACCAACATGAATACAAATATAAAACGATATAAAACCAACATGCAACCTTGTGATAAAAAATTATAATTTTCTAATATGAAAAATATAAGTGATGGGGGAAGCGAGTAAGAAGTGACAAAAATCGAGAGGTAAATGTTAAAGAATGAAAGGAATCAATTTGGGAAATGCAAAGAGAGCGAAAATCCCACTAAAGAGAATCAAGTTTCCCATATTTTGTAAGCGGGTTTTCCAAAGCTTCACCTCCTTTCGAGAATTAAAGAGTTTCTTGCTTCCAAAGCGAGCTTCTTGTGTAGTAAGAAGCTTTTGGTAGCTATGTTCAAACTATTTGCAGAAATCAGGGTTCACTGACTAACTAGCTTGCCTAACCAACTTAACCCAACTCAGTGCTGGCCCTTTGGATCATAAACTGGCATATAGCCATGAAGGATCGATGAACCAACTTTGGACTGGGTTGAAGGGAGACCAAAGGTACCTACAACGGTCAGGCTGAGCTTTCTATTTCCTAGAAAAGATATTTTCACTGGCGCTGGGTTTCTCCGTGCCAGTTTAAGCCTTTTCTTTGACGCAACCTCTTTCTATGCCAATAAAACGTATTTTACACTGGCGCTACTGCCGGGGCGCCAGTAAAATGCAGTTTTTTTGTAGCGTTACTTACCCACTCAGTTGGACTAGAGGACCATCTTCATCTCTATTTTTGGATCACACTTCAAACAAGGCCCAAAACGGTGAAAACAGATCAGGTGAATTGACAAAACACACCTGATCTATTGCATCCCCATACAAATTATGGACTCTTTAACCAGATCTGGATCAGAATGTTACCAGAGGTAAATCCTGGTATTCAGCTCAATGATGCCATCGGCAGCCATTCCATGAGCTGAGTATGAGGCACATTATTCTGGATCAGAATTTTGGGACTGTTACATCCAAATGCTCAAACTGGATCCTGTTTCGTCTCTGAATCCATTTATAGAGAAGAAGGGATGTGGGACCTATCCGAACCAGACCCATAATGAAGTTTTGAATATATATGTCAGTTTGGAATTTAGTTCCCAATCTAACTCATCGATACAAGTAGGGGTCGCTGACCTAACCAGCAGGGTGGTTGTGAGGTTGCTGAGATAAAGGCACCAGATCAAAACCCACTAGTGAACGGTGTGTCCGTAGCTTTCAAACGTGAGCCACATAATGCAGGGTGGTCGTAGGGCACCACCCGGGGTTTTTCTCGCTTGGGCAAGGGTTCTTAGTCATAAAAAAACCCTACAGCTATGTGTGTCCCACACCCCATAAATCCTATTGAAATTCTATACCTTGTCCAGCTAACACCCATGTTCCAGTACAAGCACAGCACAGTATCTTCCTCTATTTCCCTTGACCATGTACATACCACATGTTACTACTTCAATCACTAAGAAAAATAAAAACTGAAAAGGCCACTAGCCTACTACCAGAAATCTTTGACTATTAGTTTGTCCTTGATACAACCTGAAATTCCACTAGAGGGGGGGTGAATAGTGAAATACGATAAAGATCGATAAAATAAAATAATCAGGCAATAAGGCACAACACATAAAACACATAATTTATACTGGTTCGGTCAATACCCAGACCTACATCCAGTCCCCAAGCAAACCACTTGAGCTTTCCACTATAACATCTGAGTCACCAGATAAATAGTACAACACCCTCTTCCTCAGAGGTCTTCTTCTCTCAACAGAGAAGGGGCACACCCTCTTCCACAGAGGTCTTCTTCTCTCAACAGAGAAGGGCAACACCCTCTTTCACAGAGGTCTACTTCTTTTAGCAAAGAAGGAAAACAGTGAATAACAGAGTTACAATACTTCCTATAGAACCTTCAGAATGATATGAATGCACGAATGAAGGATTCTCAAAATGTTCTGTTTGTCACTCAGAGGATACTCTTTGTCAAAGAGCTATACTTGACTTTTTCTCTTTTCTTTCTTTCCTTTTTCTCTTTCTTTTTTAAGGCTCTCTTTTCAAATATCAAATAGGAATTTTTCTCGTTGTAAGCTCACATGTCCATTCCATTCCATGTTGAATAGTTTATTTGAGTGTGTTTATATAGCTTTAAAAAAGTAGTCGTTACTTTTTGAAATCGTAGCCTTTTTGAGATGTGAAATGATATGTCTTTTCAAAAACATCTTTGGAGAAATTCGAAAAAGTCTTTTTCCATAACAGTAAAATATAAGGTACACTAGTCGTTGTAATATTTTTAGGTAATACATATTTTATGTAAAAAGTCTATTTCTTACAATAGTACATTGAACGTTGGATTGTGGTTTTGTCTTTATTCTAATTAATGATTTGATGTACATAAGTACTTCTTTACTTTAAATGAGTGTAAGTACAATGAGTGCTTTGAGATATTTATTTGTACATAGTCATGTCAAGTGTTTTCTTTATGTTGTGTTTTTCAAAGTCTTCAGAGAGAATGAGGACTACAAGAAAGTCGACATTCTTGAGAAGGATATTTTAATAAGGATTTCTTACAGGAGGTATTTAATGCTATACAAAGAGAATGATGACTTCAAGTAAGTCGACATTCTATGGTTTTGTAAAAAGGTAACTAGAGTCTTTTCAAAACCTTTATTATATTTGTTTTCTTTGTGTAGCCGATTTTCATGTTTTGTCTTTTTCCTATATTTGAAAACATTTCTTTAAAGATGGTAACTAGAGTCTTTTCAAAACATATTATATGTGTTATGTAGCCGATTTCATGTTTTGTCTTTTTCCTATATTTAAAATCATTTCTTTAAAGAAGGTAACTAGAGTCTTTTCAAAACATTTTTTATTTGTTTTTCTTTATGTAGCCGATTTCATGTTTTGTCTTTTTCCTATATTTCTTTTCATGTTGTCTTGTATATGATGTAAGGTACAATTATTACATTTTGAAATCATGTCAAAAAATACCTTTTTCATAAAGGGTTGTAAGAAGGTACAATTATTAGTTTTCAAAAAGAAGCTTTTTGAAACTATCGTATACTTTTATGATATAGGTTTTATGAATGAGTATGTAATATGCAATATGCATGTTCCTGAAGGTTCTGTTACATATGACTCTAAAGAAGAAAAAAATCTTCATCTTGAGGTAGCCGATCTCTTCAGTTGATCTTTAGGAATGCATGACTCATCAAGCTTTTTCTTCATGGAGTATGATTGCACTAGTTGTACTTGAACATGAAGTCTCCATCCTTTTTGGGTGAGATATCCTTGCATCAAATACTCGTTAGATTTATGGCAAAACATATTCAGTCATAATATACCATTTTTCAAGAGG
The DNA here is from genome assembly GCF_984573655.1 of Nuphar pumila. Classification (NCBI taxonomy): domain Eukaryota; kingdom Viridiplantae; phylum Streptophyta; class Magnoliopsida; order Nymphaeales; family Nymphaeaceae; genus Nuphar; species Nuphar pumila. The sequence continues at coordinate 103,563,156 of NC_143259.1, forward strand.
ACATATTATCATATCATATAAAATCAAATACGACAGTGTATCATATTATGTGACATCAAAACAGAGTTTCTCAACACAGCCAATATGACTCATTATCCCCACCCACTACAACAAAGCAGTAGATTAGCAACGACCACATTCCGTCGCTAATCCGTCGCTAACAGGCATAGCGACGGATTAGCGACGACGAGGCGACGGTATGCTTACGTCGCAAATTTTTCGACGCTAACTGGCGACGGATTTATTCCGTCGCCAGGTCCGTTGCTAATTGCGACAGACTAACGAGCGCTGTATTTCGTCGTCAATCCGTCGGTACTAAACGGCGACCACGGCTTGGCGACGGATTTACATCCGTCGCTATGCCATTGCTAGATTTATATGAATAGCGACGGATGGTTCCGTCGCTAATCCGTCGCAAACATGAAAAAAAATTTAAAAAATTTTTATTTAAAAATTAAATACCGAGAACGGTACAATTTATATTTCCTGTACAATTTATATTTCCTGTAAATAAAAAATAAACCACACAAAAAATTCCATATAACAAGAATCTACAACAATTAATCGTTCCACCTTAAAATTAACAAGTTTAATTATTTACAATTCAACAATTACAATTAGGAAACATAAAAAAATAGAACTTCTTCAACACAGTTCTCTAATCATCGCCAAGATTTTGTGCGTCTTCTTGTTCATTGACTTTATCTGTCCCTTCAGCTCCGCTACGTTGATTATCGCTAGCAGCCTACACAAGAAAAGAACAGTCAGTATTGATAAACAAAATATAATGAAATAAATTATACACTATATGTGATTCTATCATGTGCTTATGTGTGTTCTAAGGCAATAAAAAAACTCTATATGTGATTCTATCATGCTCATATGTGCTCTAAGGCAGGCAAAAAGTTATATATGTGATTCTATCATGCTCATATGTGTGCTAAGGCAGTCAAAAAATTGAATATGTGATTATAGCATGTTCATATGTGTTCTAAGGCAACTAGAAAAACTCTATATGTGATTCTACCATGCTCAGATGTGCTTTAAGGCAGGCAAAAAACTATATATGTGATTCAATCATGCTCGTATGTGTGCTAAGGCAGTCAAAAAATTGAATATGTGATTATAGCATGCTCATATGTGCTCTAAGGCAGGCAAAGCAAAAAACTTTATATGTGATTCTATCATAAATGATATATGTTCTAAGGCAGTAAAAAAACTCTATATGTGATTTGTGCATGCTCATATGTGTTTTAAGGTAGTCAAAAAACTGAATATGTGATTATAACATGCTCATATGTGTTCTTAGGGAGTCAAAAAACTGAATATGTGATTATAGCATGCTCATATGTGCTCTAAGGCAGGCAAAAAAACTTTATATGTGATTATAGTATGCTCATATGTGCTCTAAGGCAATAAAAAAACTCTATATGTGATTCTATCATGCTCATATGTGTGCTAAGGCATTCAAAAAACTGAATATGTGATTATAACATGCTCATATGTGTTCTTAGGCAGTCAAAAAACTGAATATGTGATTATAGCATGCTCATATGTGTTCTAAGGCAGTCAAAAAAACTTTATATGTGATTCTATCATGCTCATATGTGTTCTTAGGCAGTCAAAAAACTGAATATGTGATTATAGCATGCTCATATGTGCTCTAAGGCAGGCAAAATTTTTTATATGTGATTATAGCATGCTCATATGTGCTCTAAGGCAATAAAAAAACTCTATATGTTATTATAGCATGCTCATATGTGCTCTAAGGCAGGCAAAAAACTCTATATGTGATTCTATCATGCTTATATGTGCTCTAAGGCAGACAAAAAGTTATATATGTGATTCGATTATGCTCATATGTGTTCTAAGGCAGACAAAAAACTGAATATGTGATTATACCTGAGAGGGACCTGGAATCGAAGATCCCCTGTTCAGAACAAGATTGTTGATCTCATTTCGGAGAAAGGGGGCGACAGTGTCATGGAAGTAGTTATTCAGTGATTCTGTAACGATCTGGCGTACATCATCACCGGAAAGAATAGTTTGCTGCTTGGAGCTTATGTCGGCGCAAGAAGTCGGTGAGCCGTAACTGGAAGAAGCAATAACTGGTGAAGTGTTCATATTACTCCCAAACCCGAACACGCGACCTTTTTTGGGTTCACCTGCTGCAGTCACCCATGCTGTAGGATCAATTGATGGATGCTGAGTAGCGTCATCGCCATATCGCTCTACCATCTGTTGCTCATATGCCTCCTACAAAATAATGTTTAAAGTATTCATTAATAATTAATGATAACATTATGATAACTTGCATATATATTGCAATGATTATTAATAGAATAAATACATACCATTGTCATTCTCGCCTTCTCTGATACGAAGACTCCCGTGGTCTTCCGTTTATGTGTTTCAACAAACACATCCTTATATGGTACACTGCCCCCTTTTTCTACTTCCTGCGAAGTTAAATGACAAAAGATTTAGTACAAAAGTTTGCAACAATACTTATAAAATTAATATTATATATTGATGAGTTACCATTTTCTTCAGGTGACTCCCAAATGTTTTAGATCCACCTGTGTGTAGATGGGCTTCGGGCATCTTCGATCGATTTTGTGCAGCCTTCGCAGAGCGATTTCTAAATGCATCTTCCGCCCACTTATCGCACATTTCATCCCAGTAATCTCTCCTGATAGTAATAGGGCCATGACCCTTCCACAGTAATGGATCATCTACTACGCCAGATGCTTTTTTTGCTGCAGTCTTCATAGTGTGCAGCATGTCTGCAAATCGATTGGCAACCACCTTCTGCCACACCTTCCTTGCATCATTTTCTTCCACCGTAGTTGCGAAGCGATTCGAAGCCTACAAATATTTTCAGAAAGTTAGTAGACATTACTTAAATAAATTAAATATGAAACACATTAACTATGAGGAACAATTGTATACCATGAATGAGGACCACAATCTGTCTAACACCTCCTTTGGGTACTCTTTCCATTGAGCAACCGGTCCTGGTAGATGTTGAAGAAGTGAATTCCTAATCTCCCATACTACTTCTTGTGGCTCAAATCTCGTGCTGCACATAAATTGTTACACAGTAAATATCAATATAAAATATTTATAAGATATGCAATAATTGAAAACAAAATACTTACAGTCGATTATCGATATACACTATTCGAATGAGTCTTCTTGTGCCAGCTTGAGAAAACCCTGTTTCCTGTGTTGGCTCCTGACTTGTGTGATCAACTGGTGTAGGTGGGTCGTGTACAAGCGCAACATCATCTGTAAAAAAATATGTTAGAAATTCTCAGAATGCGCATTTGAACTAATCAAGCATCCAATTAGTTATATGATATACCTATCACAGTAGCCCATGAAGATGAAGGCTGAGTCTGGCTACTATTGGATGAGCGACCACTATAACCTCCACAAACCATATTCTAACAAATAAGTATGTCATACAATACATTCAAATAATTCACATCAAGTATTACAATACATTCAAGTCATTCACATCAAGTATTACAATAATTCAAATCATTCATATAAGGTACTGCAATGCATTCAAGTCATTCACATCAAGCATTGCAATGCATTCAAATCATTCGCATCAAGTATTACAATGCATTCAAATAATTCAAATCATTCACATCAAGTATTGCAATAATTCAAATCATTCGTTGCATAAATTATAATACATTCAAATAATTGAAATTATTCACATCAAGTATTGCAATGCATTCGAATCATTCGTATCAAGTATTACAATACATTCAAATAATTCAAATAATTCACATCAAGTATTACAATGCATTCAAATAATTCGTATCAAGTATCACAATACATTCAAATAAAAATTTTAATCATTCACATCAAGTGTTGCAATATAACTCATGCATTCGCATCAAGTATTACAATACATTCAAATAATTGAAATCATTCACATCAAGTATTGTAATGCATTCGAATCATTCGTATCAAGTATTACAATACATTCAAATAATTCAAATCATTCACATCCAGTATTACAATGCATTCAAATAATTCGTATCAAGTATCACAATACATTCAAATAAAATTTTTAATCATTCACATCAAGTGTTGCAATACAACTCATGCATTTGTATAAAGTATTACAATACATTCAAATAATTCAAATCATTCACATCAAGTATTGCAATGCATTCGAATCATTCGTATCAAGTATTACAATACATTCAAATAAAATTTTTAATCATTCACACCAAGTATTGCAATACAACTCACATCAAGTACTGCAATGCATTTAAATAGAGGTTTGTAGTATAAGATTTTGCTCACTAGCTTGAGAATTCTTCCTCGTCACTAGTTTGACTTTCTTCTTCATTGTTTGCCCATCCACTTGGTACATCATTTGAATCACATTCCTCTATGAATGTTTCATCAGCCAATGGAGATATGACATGCATATCATGCGCAACATCGTGACCATAAGCGAAGTCATAGACATCATCTGATTGATAGTAATCGCTGTCTTCAGCTAACCCATCTTCCTGTAACTGGTCATACTCGGGGTATAGTTTGGACTTCACTTTGCAAACTGCCCACCATTCATTTCTATCTGACTTTTTTATATTCGGATATGAAGTATAATAAACTTGTTGAGCTTGCGAGGCTAATATGAATGGTTCATATGTTTCAAACCTGGATTTATGATTCACCTCCACAATGCCTGAAGCTTTGTCGAGTCTTGTTGCAGTTGGATCAAACCAATGACACTTGAATAAAGTAACCCTGTTATTCATGCCTAAGTAAGTCAACTCCATTATTTCCTCTATAACATCGTAGTAATCATGTTCATTTTCATCGTAGCTGCTATCCTTGACACACACGCCACTATTTATCGTTGATTTGTTTATACCGTAATCTTTTGTATGGAATCGATAACCATTTACGATATACCCGTTGTAGCATTGCACAACTTTGGTCGGACCATTTTCTAAATCACATATTCCTTGATCTTTAACATCACCATGGCGAACCTACGCACAAACATAAACAATGATTGTGATCACGATCAATTAAGTAACTTAGTGTTGTTTATAAGTACAAAATTTATGTTAGCTTCTTTACCAACTGTTTCAACCACTCCACAAACTTAGTTTCACGTTCTTTTTGTACTTCTGCATTAGTGAGATGTGAAACTTCGCTTTGCAACTCCAGATCAAATCGTCTGCAAACCACAAATACTTATATTACCGAGCTATATATCCACATATAGAACATAAAAAGATTTATAATTGAGTTGCATATACATATACTTACTCGATGTATGGGTCAATCGCTGAGCAATTAAAAAGAATATACATGTGTGCTGCATCTTGCTATCGATCTGTCAATAGCCTTGATCGGCAACTACCAAATGCATGCCCAAGTGGTTGAAATATCGACAGCTTGTCAACTACAGTTACTTGTTCTCCATCATCATTACGGGGCGGTTATGTGTAACGTGTTGGAATATGAGGTTCGAAGTACATAGATGAGAAATTTAAAATCTCTTCTAAAGTGTACGCCTCACAAATAGAGCCTTCTACTCTTGCTTTATTACAACCTTTTTTTTTAGGTCGAACATGCATATAACAAGAATATACATTTCAAATTTTAAATATCTGTCATTAAAGAGACAAATATAAAAAAACATATACCTTTCAAATGGGTACATCCATCGATATTGCACAGGGCCACCAACCCTTAGTTCATATGGCAGATGTATGATCAAATGTTCCATAATATCGAAAAATGCTGGCGGAAATATCTTTTCTAGCAGACAAATAATGGTGATGACAGAGTCCTCGAGATTCTTTACATCTGATACTACGACCTCCGATGCGCACAATGTTCTGAAAAATCCGCTCAACTCAGACAATACCCCCCATATAGGTTTGTCTAATATATCATGGAATGCTAGAGGTATCAATCGTTGCATAAAGATATGACAATCATGACTCTTCAACCCATATAACTGTCCATCGTCAATCTTCACAGCCCGAGCAATGTTAGAGACATATCCATCTGGAAATCTCAGTTGTCTCAACCATTGACATACATGTTTTATTTGATCAGGTCTGAGCACGTACTTTGCCTTTGGTTTCAGTACTTTGCCATTATACTATTTGAGTTCCAATTCTGGTCTTTTACATATTAATTTTAAATCCATACGGGCCTTCGGATTATCCTTCGTTTTTCCTTTAATATTCATTACTGTATTGAACACATTATCAAACACATTTTTCTCTACATGCATCACATCCAAATTATGTCGTATCAATAGGGTCGGCCAATACGGTAGTTCCCAAAAAATAGATTTCTTCGTCCAATTGTGATCCTTCCCAAATCCACGGAAGGGTGTAGGACTGCGGGCATCTGTTAATACATCTGGAAAGTATCGCAATCTTCTTAGAATCTCTATGTCAGACAATCTTGAGGATGGACCTTCCGTTTCAGTTGTGCCTGCTTTAAACGCATTCTTTTGTCGTCGGAACGGATGATCGCTGGGTAGAAATCGACGATGGCACTCAAACCAGCAAGACTTCCTTCCATGCCTCAATCTAAAAGCTTTGGAATCCTCCATGCAGTACGGACAAGCCAACCTCCCATGTGTGCTCCAACCAGATAGCATACCATATGCAGGGAGGTCACTGATTGTCCATAGAACAACGACTTTCATGTCGAAATTTTGTTTTTTGTGGGCATCATACGTGGTAACACCGTCATCCCACAGTACTTTTAGTTCATCAATCAATGGCCTTAGATATACATCAAGATTTTGGCCAGGTGAGGTCAGACCAGGGATCAACAAAGACAAGAAAAGATTTGGATGTTTCATACAAAAGCTTGGTGGAAGGTTGTATGGAGTTAAAAATACTGGCCAACATGAGTATGAAGTTGATCTACCCCCAAATGGATTAAATCCATCTGTACATAGATCAAGTCTAATATTTCGCACTTCCATTGCGAAGTTCTGATGAGTACGATCAAAGTGCTTTCAAGATTCAGCGTCAACAGGATGCGTGATCTTGTTTTCATCGTGTCGAACTTTATTTGCATGCCATTTCATGTGTTTAGCTGTCCTTGAAGACATATACAATCGCTGCAATCTAGGAGTGATAGGAAAGTAGCGGAGCGACTTGTATGAAACTTCTTTTGATCTCGTGCTACCATTGCCTCTTGTCTTTGGCTTAAACCGAGGATGCCCACATGACGGGCATGATATGTTGTTTTCCTGCTCTTTGAAATACAACATGCAGTGATTTGGACAAGCATCAATCTTTTTATAACCCATACCTAGAGCGTTGACAATAACTTTCCCACGATAGAAATTTTGTGGCAATTTCTCATCTTTAGGCAACATACTCTTCACAATCATGCACAAACGGTCAAAACATGATTGACTCAAATTATACTCGGACTTCAAATTCATTAGTTGAAGAACTGCAGACAAGATAATGTGACTCTCACAACCGTTCCAAAGTGGTTCGTCAGCATCTCTAAGTAAATCATAAAATCTACTAGCTACATTGTTTGGTGATTCTTCATCTACGACAGTTCTTACATCACTAGAACTCATAGCAGAACCCAGTTCTGTTCCTGCGGCATCAAATATCAAATTCGTATATGGATTATTGTGCACCATATTCACCCGTGCATCAAAATCGTTTCTAAATTCTTCTCCATGAAACATCCAGTTCTGATAATTACTCACAAAACCCTTTCTGTATAGGTGATGTCTAATGCCATGAGGTTCTACAAATCGATTATTCTTACAAATCTTGCAAAGACACCTAATCCGACCTGTGGGATCCACTGTACTGACACTTGCCGTTGCAAATTCAATAAAACTGTCAACACCATTCATATATTCATGCGATAACTCATTGTCCACTATCCTACGGTACATTCATTCATGGTTTGCAGTCATTTTCTTATGATGTTACGAATAATAGCCTAACGAATTAAAATAGAACAATCAGAATGCTACGATGAAGAACATATCAAATTTATCATGCAATATATGATGTCATACAATAACAAGAATTTTGATGCATGCATTGATAACTTAATATTTTCATGTGCAAACTATTCATGACACGATACAATCATTTGAAACATGCTTTTATTATACAATTTCACATGGAAGTCATAATCAAATGAAAGTTACATGCAATCATGGATACAATTACATCAAACATTGCAATACATCGTAATCAATCATATCAAACAAATGGCAAACATGTACCTGCAGCAAACACACTTCAATATCTCACTAACTACTACCATGCCTAGCATGGACTTCGTACTCCAAAAATAAGAACACTTCAATATTCATACATTAAAATCATGCTCAGCATGATCTCCGAAGTCCAACGAAGCAACCCTAAATATCAATAACTAAGTGAGTGTGTGAACAATAAAGTGTTACATCTAATAAATTAAATAACATGTGATACGCTTGCATCACTTACTCACCACGGGTATTTATCCGATTTGCATTGTTTTTAACACTTACTTACCACATGTGGCTGAGCACGAGCTGGTTCCGTTGAAAAATCTGCAAAAAAAAAACATTGTTTTAAAATGAAGTCACCACGAAAAAAAAAACTGTTCTGGCAAGGGGTCGACTCCCCTACTGTTCCGGCAGGGGGTCGACCCCCTTACGGAACATAGGGGGTTAACCCCCGTAGGGAGTTAACTGACCCCCTGTTCGGGCAGGGGGTCGACCCCCAGCCTTTCCGCCAGTGAGTCGACCCCCTGCCGGAACAGCAGGGGGTCGCCCCCCTGCCTGAGCAGGAAAGGCTTGACCCCCTGCCTGTTACGGCAGGTGGTTAAACCCCCTGCCTGTTACGGCAGGTGGTTAAACCCCCTGCCGGAAAGGCAGGGGGCAAGGGTCCCCTGCCGGAAAACGCAGGGGGTTAGCCCTCTGCCGGAAACGCAGGGGGTTAGCCCTTTGCCGGAAACGCAGGGGGTTAACCCCCTGCCGGAAACGCAGGGGGTTACCCCCCTGCGTTTCCGGCAAGGGGGTCGACCCCCGGCCGGAACAGCAAGGGGTTAACCCCCTGACTTTCCTGCAGGGGTCGACCCCCTGCGTTTCCGGTAGGGGGTCAACCCCCTGCCGGAATACGCGGAGGGGGGTCCTTTACCTTTCTCCGGGCGGCGGGGCCGGCGGACGGTGGGACCGGCGAACGATGGGACCAGCGAACGGCAGGAGTGGGATCGGCGAATGACGGGAGCAGCAAAAGAAGAAAAGGAAAAGCTGCCTGGGATTAGGGTTATTCGAAAGTTAGCGACGGCTTAGCGACAGATTAATTTCGTCGCTAAGCCAACGTAAAATCAAATTTACGGAAATAGCGACGGACGATATTCCGTCGCCACATCCGTCTTTAAGTAGCGACGGACTAGATTCCGTCGCTAACTTCGTCGGTAAATGGTGCGACCGTAACGACAAAACAGTACGTCGCAACATCCGTCGCTAAGTAGCGACGGACTGGGAGACAGACTATATTCCGTCGCTATTTTCGTAAGCTTCATTAATTATAGCGACGGATTTTTGTCGCTCGCTAATCCGTCGCTAACGTCTGTCGCTAACAACGTATTTTCTTGTAGTGACCTAACCCCGCCCCGCCCCATCCACAGTCCTTCTAAAGGATGGCAATAGACTACGGGGAAATGGGGCCCCGCCCCGCCTCATCCACGTTTGAACTGGGGTTGGAGGACATGAAACGGTGATGAAGGCGGGGGTAGAGGTTAAAATTCATCCCCGTGCGGGGATGGAAGCGGGGATGGAGGTTCTAATCTTGAGACGGGGCGGGGGTGGAGACCCTGTCCCCGCCCCCGCCCCGGTCCATTGCCATCCCTAGGTGTGATCACAAAATTGGTATTACCCAGGTCTGTTCTGGGGTGGAAAATGTCCAAGTTGGGTTTGGGTCTCGTGACATGGATCCCTCCTAGTTCACCATATAAGCTTGTTGGATGCACTAGGCTTGCTGAAAGTCGGATCCACTCATCCCCTATGTCATACCTATCTTCATACCCTTCTTTGGGATTTCATTGATGTAAGTTGTTTTGAACAAATAGGACACAACAGATGTGATATACACCATTCATTTAGTGAAAATCAACATTTAAATCATCAAAATCTGACGTGTTCAGAATTTTTTGAGGACTTAAAAATCAACGGTTGACAAAATACAAAATTTTATGAATTAAAAAAACCATATTTTGTTGTTGAAAAATTACTATACAAGGGTTGATTCTTGTTCAATCGACCATGATGGATCCATCTATAGGATCAGATTTGAACAAAACAACTTGCCTCGTAAGATTTAAGAGGGGTATGAAGATGGGGGATGACATAGGAGATGAGTGAAACTGAACTCGTGTCTAGCTGGACTTATATAGTAGCATGGAGTGGGGAAGAGACGTGGTTGTGTGATCGTGTTCGGCTCCTATTGAATAGCGGGGAGGTGTGGGTTGCTCCCTCTTAATATAGAGGGTAGCCACTACCTGGTGCTACCGGTTAAGGTGTTCGGTCCCAATTATTGAATATGCTCTAACTGGGGCATGACCCTTAACGTGTCACCTTCAGGTATTTAAACATGTGCCAAATTATCAATCTAATTAACCTTGCGGCATGAAATGATAATCATGAGTATGGGGTGTCAACAAGTTGGGTTTGGTTCAGACCCAAGAACCAGACTCAGGCCTGATTTGAGATTATGGTATTGGGTATGGACCTGGGTTCAATTGAATCCACTATAAGAGAATCCATACCCAGATCCTATAAGGATTACATGAACCAGATTCAAATATACCCAGTAAAATAATATTTTTTATTTTTCTACATTGAAAAATTGGGGATCTTAGTCGGAATTCGGGTCAGGCCCGGGTGTGGTATTACATTTCACAAACCATACCCGGATCCATATACTAATCGGATCCTTCGAGTCCAACCTAGATTCTAATCAGATCTCATCTGTTACCAAACCCTGATTGTATAGAGTTTGGTATGGGCCGGTCGGGTTCAGGTTAAACCCAACCCATTGACACCCCTAATCATGATATATATATATATATATATATATATATATATATATATATATATATATATATATATATATATATATATATATATATATATAGAGAGAGAGAGAGAGAGAGAGAGAGAGAGAGAGAGAGAGAGGTGGGGGGGGTTAAGCTTTGACTGTAATAAGTTGTCCCAAGAGGCCAGTTCAAAATTCAAAGGAATCTTACACACCATAAATGAAGAAATGTGAGTTATTCGGTAGTTTGCAGCGGGGTGGTTTCAGCCGTTTGGCATATAGTAGGTTTGGTGAACATTTTGGTCATCACAAGCATCCCAATGAATGCTGGCACATTGATTTTTTTCCCAAAGTTCGGTTTTGCAGCAATTGTGGGGGTTTCTGGTCAATTTGACAAGAAGGAGCTAAAATAAAGAAGAAAAACCCCATATCTCCCGGATCACAAATGAATTGAGCACTGTGGTCCGGTCAAGGCCCCAATATTGCTTCACCAAAAGCAAAGTGCCAATGGGAGCTCTCTACAAATTTTGGTAACATTTTCTCCTGACTGGGTCAGCTTAATCAGTCGTTGATCACAGGAGGCCGTACCTAAGCTTGGATTAATTGTATTTGATTATGGCCATTAAGCTAGTTCTTGGAAATTCCTTGGCATGATCTATTTACTTACCCATATCAACTTACGCTTAATCATTGTTCTTAAAATATCATATTGTGGTCAATCTTACACATGAAAATATTAAATAGACCATGCCAAGGATGTTCCGAAGACTAGTTTCTGCTTTTCAACATTAGTTCTATGTGTGCCACCATAAGTTATGGTGCTTCAATACAACAACAACAACAACTACGCCTTCATCCCAAAACAATTGGGGTCGGCAATATGAACCAACAAAAAAAATCATTATGGGTCTTCCACATGAATCCTTTTCTTCCATTCATTTCTATCCAATGCCATGTCCTCGGTGAGGTTCAAAGCATTCATATCCTTTTTTATCACCTCCATCCATGTCTTCCTAGGCCATAATAAATTCACTGACATAGATCCCATCATTTGAAATAGGATGGGTTTCATCGTACATTCAATCCTAGCCATCCAGCCGAATCATTTTTGATTGGATGGTAAAAATCAATCCAATAGGCTTGAGACTAAAAAATTGCCCATCTAATAATCTTCATGAATATCTGCTCTCTCTCTCTCTCTCTTCTTTCTTTTTGGACACACATTGCTTCTTTTTCCCCCTCCTTTAGACAAAAAAATTCTGATGGTACAGTTTTTACTTTGATTTTCTATGGATTGTGATTCCATGGATGCATAACTAAGCACATTAAGAAATTGCCAATCAGCATTAAAGGGTGCATCTGAATCTATGTTTTAAATTAAAACATCATTAAGTAGATCTCATTCTTTGTTAATGTTTACACTAACTTGCAATTTATAATTTTATATAGAATGTGTAGCCATGCAAAGCATAATGATTTGACAGCCTTAGAACACATATATGCATGTTTAAATCACTATGAATTTTTTTTTATAGCCTTAGAACACATATATGCATGATTGAATCACTATGAATTTTTTTTGGCAACCTTAGAAATATATATGCAAGATTGAATCACTATGAATTTTTTTTGACAGGACTAGAATCGTAATTTTGTACTACCAAGTGCGATCGTATAATAGTTTTTTCTAGTAGTTTAAATTCCTGGATGACCCCGAGACTGCACACAGTAGCAGCAGCACCATAATCCATGCTTGGCATTTGGACTACTCTCTTCCAAATATCATAAGAAAAGCAAAGTTGCAAGATGATGAGATGTTCTCCATGTAATTGGCAATTGTATAATTATTCAGTGAAATCCATCATAAAAACAAAGTACCTTTATACTAGATAATATACAATAAAACAGCTTATCCTACACTTAATTGTCTTCCAAACTGATATTGGGCTCATGAACTATTTCCTAGCATTGAAATGAAAAAACTTGATGGTGGAGTTTTTATTTCTCAAAGTAGATTGTGCCAAAAAAATCCTCAAAAAAATTTCAAATAGAGAATTGCAAATTGGTTAGCACAATAGTTAAGTATAAGTAATAAATATGATGATTTTTCATGTTGATCCTATTTCAAAAGCATAGTCGAAAGCTTGCCTTATCTCAACGCCAGACATTTTGCATGGTGTTGGCTTGATAAGTAAATTCATAGAGAATCCAAATCAAACTCATTTGAAGGCCTTGTTTCATGAATTTTAACTTATTGAATATTGTTATAGTGAATGGGGGTGGAGTTGTTGAAGATAGAAAAAACATGACTGGTTATGTAATTCATATTGGTTCTATGACATTTATGTGGTATTCAAAGAAGCAACCTATTATCACATTATGTACTTGTGAAGCAGAACATGTGGCATCCACATGTGTTTGTCATTTATTTGGTTATACAATGTTTTAAAAAAATGAAGATTCTTTAAGAAGGTCCTACTGCAATCATGGTAAACAAGTCAGTGATTGCATTAAGAAATATCCATGTATTGTATGTGAGGAGTAAGTAAGAGATATCTTTGCAAAACCTTAAAGACAAAGAAGTACTATCTATGAATGCTTCTTGGATTCAATAGCTCCCCAAAACGTGTTTAAAGGGGGTTGTTGGAAATGTAAACCCATTTTGAGTTGTGAGTAAAAATAAAGTGTTGAATTTGTCATCTAATGAGGAGTAGTAGTAGGTAGTTTTGTCAATGTGCGGGAGTGTAAAGATTTTATGGGTAAAGTTAGTATTCTCATAATGTTTTATGGGCAGCATGGACATGAAAAAAGTATTAATATAAAATTATTATATAGGTTACTCATGCACTTAGTAGGCTAAAATGAAATCTTTTAATGGTTTTATTGCAAGCATGCAGTGGGTTATTTAGTGGGACGTGTCAAATGTAGAACCATTGAGATGGCATGTGATGAGTCAAGAAGAAAGAAGAAAGTTATATAAGTTATGAGTTATGTGAGTTAAGACATGCAAGTAGTGGCCACAATGATGCATATCATTAATAGTCATTAGTAAATTATTAAGATAAATTAAAATTTATAGTTAGGGATATGGATTATGAAAGGAAGGCCAAAAGTTGTCATTTATGCATAAGAAGCATGTACGTAGAAAGACCCTCAACTCTATATATTTTGAGTATGACTAAAGAGTATTATTCAATAAATCGATTCTTTTTTAGTTCTTATCTGTCTTGAGTTTTTTCTTGAGTGAGAATCCCTCTAAATTTTCTTTCAAATACATCTAAAAGATACATTTGTAAAATAACAAATAAAGAAATGAGAGTTTTTCACTAAGAGGTTTGAAACCCATATGGTGGTTTGCGTCCACTTTTATAAACATATATAATAATTGAATAATGCTCCCAATTTTATCAATTTGAATGAGTTTTAAACTACCCAATTTCCTGTGTTGCTTAGGCCCTCCACTTGTATAAATGTAAAATAATACTTGAATAATGCTTGCACTTTGACAATTTGAGACGAATTTTAAGCCATCCAAATTCCTGTGTTGTCTAGCTCTGCATGATGCAACACTGGGTCGGACACCATTATATCATGCCTATTATGTCTGAAGCACTTAAGTATCACTTAATTAAGATATAATAGCTAGATGGACACATGGACATTGGCTGGCGTATGCCACATTCTAATATCAATGTTCTTTTGTCAATACTTTTCTTTTACTGTTTCTTTGTCTAAAATGATCAAATCAATGACGTTAATTAATGTCTATATTTGAAAACAAAATTTTGCGCTATCATCTCAAACTTTAAGATAAATAAACAATGTCATGGTCAATTGAGTAAAACAGAAAGAAGAAAAAGGAACATTCGAGGATCAACTTTATATAGAAGATGGATCAATTAGAAAAGAAAAGAAAAGAATGGGATCAGGGATAGCTAGATAGAGACAATGCATTGAAGAAAAATATATTATTTCAAGCTACACAAAGGAAAAATTCCAAAATTTTCAAAGGCCTACAGTAAAAAAATATTTGAGTTTGGTTGAAATTCCCTCGAGGGGGTATGGTATGCCTTTCTTGTGCCTGCTGGTTGCCTGCCTCATTTTATATCAGCTTTTTTCCTGCCATCATTTTTTTTTTATTCGAAGAAACCTTTCCAGGCGCCGAGACCTATCTACAGGCTGCCGTACTTACGGTCTTTGTCCATGTCAGCGCAAAACTCCGAGGACTTACCTCTCTAACCCATAGAGTCGCCAAGCTTGGGCTTACGATGGAGGTGACACCCATGGGATTTGAACTTAGACTGCATGTCAAACGGTCTAGGCCCCTTCCCACTACTCCAAACCCCTTGGGTCTTTTTTTCCTACCATCAATTGTCACTACCAAACTGGATAAAACAAGACAGAGAAGGGAACTCTCGGAATAGTAGTGCCAAAACTACATGACAAAGTTAATTACTTTATTTGCATGCTTTGTTTGTACATTGGATTAGACGTTTCACCCTCTCTTTGAAATTATTGACCAGGAATTTTATTTTACCTCTCTCTCTCTCTCTATATATATATATATATATAGAGAGAGAGAGAGAGAGAATTCACCATTGAACATTACCAAAATACATCCAACAGGATATTGGATGAGAGAAACATGGGAATAAAACAGCCACAATCTAGATGGTGACTGTGCACAGTTGAGAGAGAGAGAGAGATATGTGATAAGAACCAATAAATTGGTTTATTATATAAGAGGTGACGCTAACCAGTTCTATCTAGGGATCTACCATCACGAGAGAGAGAGAGACTTTCCATTCTTATCATTTGGATTTAGTGCAAACATGGTTCATTTCCTAGACCCAGAGTTTTACCTCGCAAGGCGGCGGACCCATTAATTAAGTGACTCGGTTCTCGATCGGTGATCGAGGGTTTTCCTTCGTCATAGAAAAAAAAAATGAAAAACAGTGATGGTCCATAGCCACCACAACTAAAGACAACATCAGTCTTATTCATCTAACATTTTCTTACTATGGCTGCTTGAAATGAATTGCAATTGATTGTTAGATAACTGGTCAAAAGGGTTTGGCTCCCAACACAAGGCAATCAAACAGAATACAACAGAATGCGCCACTCTGCCTAATGCTGCTTTCTTGTAGGCACCAGACCAGATCCCTTCCCTTTCAGACTTTTAAGTATATCGGTTATGACTATTTTTCCCTACCTTTTGAAACAGAATCTCACTATTATTGCTTAATCTATATTATTGATCCACAGCCCATGCATGAAGGTATCTTACACTCGGTTCTTATGACTGTTTCTTTTGTATTATTTGGTGAAAGATCTTGTAAGTATATGATTGAATCAAAATTTCACAGAACACTATTCAACGACATGAAAACTTAATGATGAAAATGATTGATTTATATGGCATTGCTAGGATATTAGGTTTAAGACTCGATTAGACCTTATGACTTCCTTCTTTATGCTTGGTCCAGGTTGAGCCTAACCAAGACCATACAAGGAGCTCGCTTAGGTAGGCCTTGGCCCCACATAACCATGCTTAGTTGGGATTCCACTTTATCATAGTCAGTTTTGCACGGCTACCAAGTGAGCCTATTGCTGGTCTAGCCACATATAAGATTGTTGATTCTCCAAAAGTTACTTGTGTTCAACAAAACCATGCCTTTCAATAATCTGAACTGGGTTGATCTAGAAACATGTACAATGTTTATGGATCTGCGTCCAATTATAAACTACAGACTCTTCAACCAGATTTAATTGGACCTGAATTAATGCTCTCGCCATGCATTCGGATCAACACCACCATTAGCATGCATTTTATGAGCTGAATATGAGGCACACATGATTCTGGATCCGAATTTAGGGGATATTCCTTCCAAATTACTGAAGCCAATCTCATTTCGCCACCTGATCCATATCCAGAAAGAAAGAGATGTGGGACTTGCCAGAACCAAACCCATAATGAAGTGCCCCTAATGTCAAGGTGGGTACTGCATGGTAGTTTGGAAATCTAGTTCACATTTAACTCATTGATACAAGTGTCCCTAGCTTTCGAAGCTGGACCACGTAAGGCTGGGTGGTCGTGGACCACACCCCGGGGTTAGGCAGACCCCCACTTGTTATACAACCGTACGATTGGGTTTTGAACTTGCAACGTCCCAACACAAGGTGACATGCACTAACTACCCCTACCCCTACCCCTACCCTACAAGGTAGCCCCCCCCCCCCCATTGGTTGCAGGAAGGCGGGGTCCATTAAGTAGCCCAATTCTGGGCGAGGGTTCCTCATCATTCAGGAAAAAACAAAAAACAAAAAACAAAAAACAAAAAACAAAAAACTCAATTGATACAAGAAATTAACCAAATGGAAAATCTGGTAATTTGGCTGTGTTTGGCTCATTATTGTCCCACACCCAATAAATCTTGTTGAAATTGTGTACCTTATCCAGCGATGCACAGATGACAGAACAACCATGTACCTTTACAAGAGCCTCATCTTCCCAAACCTATATAGTGACCAAAAGCAAACCACATTGTTCAATCACTGAGAAAAATGAAAAGGCTACTTCTTGAAATCTTTGACTAATAGTTTGTCCTTCTTGATACAACCAAAATTGGCTCCATTACAAATTCTCACTGGATTTTTGTGCGGAATGATTGGTTTGAGACATATGGATCCAATACCATTGTGGCCACTAAAATTCAGAGGGACCAACAAGTTGGACTAGCTAGGTCCAGGATGGAGCTGGTGGGTATTTGGATCTGAATGGTGTGAACACAATACACCCAACAAAGTAACATTACTTGAATTTTGTCTTTCTCACATTCAGTTGCCAGAAATTGGAACTCCTCAGTTATGATCTAGGGTTGGAATTATCCAAATTCGGTTTGGGTTTCTAGATATGGATCCACTAGGCAGGTCCAGGGTCTGGACTTATATGGAGTGGGGCATGACCATTAACCACGTTAGGCAATTAAACACGTGTCCAATTATCAAACTAACCTTGTTACCTGAAATGATATCTATGGACCATGGACCATGGACCATGGACCATGGACCATGGACCAGGCGAATTGTTTGAAATTGAATCATGGCCTTGTGCCAATTTTTTGAATTCATGTTGAATATATATATATATATATATATATATATATATATATATATATATATATATATATATATATATATATATATATATATATATATATATATATATATATATATATATATAAAGGGGAGAGGAAAATACATCCGTGCTAAATAAAACATGCTAAATGGGTTTTCCAGTTTTTTGGTGTTTTTTGCATGGTTCCAACCCCATAAATGTGTTGGGCATGATTGATTTACTAGGAATCCATACCTGAATCACGTGTTTTTGATAAAAGAATGATATTTGGAGCCTCAATTTTTTACAAAGATTGTCGATTGTTGATTTTTCAAACCTTGTAAAAACCCACCCATTGCTAAAAGGTTTAGTGTTTGAAGCGTTGCTAAAGGTTTTTTTACATTTAGCAGCACTTTTACAAATGTCACGCAAGAGGCCCTTCGCCTGACATGTCTTGACATTCACAAATACAGTATGACATTCTCAACCATGAGTTGCGAAGGTTTCCAAATATGTGAACCTCCTTTTACTAAAAGTACTTAAGGGGCACATACACGGGGACATTCACAAATGTGTGAGGACATTCGTCGGCAATGGTCAAAACATTTACAAATGTGAGAGTATTTATTTAGAAAGGTGCATACGTTTTGGGAACCTTTACACCCATGGGTTGCGAATGTTCCCAAAATGTGCGAGCCTTTTTTTAATAAAATCGCATAAGGGGCATAGACAGAAGGATATTCGTCAATGTGTGTGAGAAAATTTGTATATTTAAATATCTAGAGAAAATTCACTTGTGTGAAGAAGTTTTTTTATTGTAGAAAATTTGCAAATTTGGACATCAAGCAAATTTCAAAAATTATAAGATATTTTTTTAAAATGCATCATTTTTTACTTGCAGGACAATCATTTTCTGTTTTTTTTTAATATTTAAAAATTTTCATTAGAACAAAAAGAGTACAAAATTGATGAGGGTTGGTTAAAACAAAGTAAGGATAACATTGAAAAAGATCGAATTTATGTTGATATAGGAACTTAAATTAGTTGAGGGAGAATGGAACAGAACCAATATCTCATCACCAATCCATGAGATGTCTAAGCTTGGCGAAGTTGTCTTAGTAGTAAAGAAGGCTTGCGCTTGTCCACAATTCACAAATTTACTGGCGCTAAAAGTATTCGCGCCAGTAAACGTGAACGTGTCAAAGCACAACTTTTATACTGGAACAACTATATTTCTTTGTCTTTGACCACGATCATTGTGGACATTTTGGTAACTCTCTTCCTTTCAAGAATTTTGCGGTGTGCATGGTTTTATGAACGCAAAAGGGGAGTGGGCCCCAGAGTTGGCACAGTCTTTAATTGACACGTGACTCATTTCTGAAAATTAAAAAACTTATAATAAACCAGAAATCCGAAGCCTAAATTCCATGGTATTGCCTCTCCAATTCCATTCAAACTTTTTGACCTTTCCTTCCTCCTCTGCAGTCAGGCTCAATAAGTCCAAACAAGGATGTAACGACTCCCTGATTACAAGAACGTCCTTACACACTCTAGAGATCTACCAAAATGCCATGTTCATTGGACCAGGTTGTTTAAAATCAAGAACCAGATCCACAACCAACTTGCATTTCACTAAAGAAAAATGCGAATGCAAGATGGCATTTTATAGGATTCTGGATATGGACTACCAATATCTTGGCCTATTCATGACTGTCATTTGGCCCATCCAATTTTTTTTTAAGAGGAAAGGAAAACATTTTATTGAAGCTTAAAAATTAAAACAGTAGACAAAGCCAAGAACAAGGAAAAAGCCATGAGGCAAGGTTATGACAACGAGCAATTGTTCAGAGGCCCCAAAGACCAAGTCATTGCAATTGTGCAAAATGGGTCTCGGCCAGCCGATATCACCAACCGGATTGGATGCAGCGGCCATATAGAAAATGTCCACTAAAAAAAGTTTAGGGCCTGTTTAGAATCCCCGGGCTGGGATGAGAGTTTATGCATTTGGTGTTCTCGATTAAAAATCTTGATCAAACGCCCAAGGTGAGTCCGTTTGGAATCTCGGCGTTAGGATGAGTGTTTATGCATTGAATTGGGATGGAAAGTGAAACCCTTTCTCCGAGAGGGTGTTGTGTGTTCGCCCCTGAAGACGCCCCCGCCCGCCCCCCGTCTTGGGGGTCCGACTGAGCACCACGTGGCACTCAGCCCGAAGACCGAGGGGAGGGGGTGTGGGGGGGGGGCAACAATCCATACTCAAGTGAATCATTCTGAATCAGCCAAAAAATAATTAAAAAATATTATCAAATAATGTTAAATTAAGTTATTCAAATAATATTAAAACGAATGGATTTTCCATGCGGTCATAAGCCAGCATCTCCATACAAAGAACCAATGCACGTTTTGCCCAAAACTTTAAACTTTGGGGCCTAAGGACTAGGTCCCACGTAATAGAATTTTTCAGAACCAACAGGTGGGCCTGCTACCACTCAAGTTGGAACAAGCCCTGAAAGAAAGAACAGACCCAAAGAAATTGGAAGGCACTCTCGGTACACATGCTGTAGATGCTAACAAATGAACCAGATACAAACACATCTGAATCGGTTGAAGTCCTAATATGGAACTAGAACTGGACCAAGATGAGCTTGGATCCAAACCGTTTATATCTTACGTATCTACTGGACCACATTATTTGAATGGGAGAGTACTGTGTTGGATCATATTTTGGATCACACAGTTTCACAATCATCATCATGATATAAAACATGATATTAATCATAATATGCAGCAAAATACAAATCATGATTTTCAGCAGATCGAAACAAAAATAGGGAGCAGGCATGTCGGGTTCCGCATAACACCAAAATCCAGACACAAGCATATAGACAAACAGATGCAAGGAACATAATAGAAATAACAAAGACATGTTTAGATTATGTAAAAGGCTAAGGCGTACGAAAGTACTCCCTTTAGAGAAGATTCACCCTCACATACAGTGCAAAACAGGGTCCGACGTTCTTCCCCCAGGATACAATAGCCTCGACGATCAGACCGGTGCACTCCGACGGATCGTCCTTCGAAAACAACCTCCACGAACCGAAGTTGCAGAAAACCCCTTTCGGGATTACTCAGGAAAGAGAGAGATAGCAACATAGAAATGAAAAACCGCAGAGCTCTTCTTCAGAAATTAGTTCGTCTAAGATCTTAGTAACCCCAGCCCTAACAACGCTTTTATAACCCACGAACCGTTATGAAACGTGGAAGGAGCCCATTACGGAATCCGAGGAGACGTGACCCGTTAACGAAAATCAAAGAGTCGAGATCCGTTAACAGAATCCGAAGAGCCATAACGGGCACAAACTACGAGGAGTCGTGACCCATTATTATTTCTCATAACCCGTTAAAGAATCCAAATATCAATAGAAACTTTGAGCAAAAAGGTACTTTGGTCTTGATTTGATATGACCCTAAAGGGCTAGTTACCTGAACTCAAACCTGAGCCCGAGCCCGTCCCGTCCCGGCTCGGCTCAGCACGGCGGGCGCGTGCGTGCATGTGTGTGTGGTAGTCATCCCAACCTCTTGTTCTCAGGAACAAGTGTAAGAGTTTACATATGGGTTATAAAGCCCACAACAAACTCAAACACAATCAATATGGGACTATTCCACGTCATCAAAACCACTTTTTTCAAAAAGAAAGAAAATAACCCACGTTTCATATTTGAATTTTCTCTTCCGTTCCTTCCCCCACAAATTCAAAGAATGAAACAGGAGGAAACCAAGATGCAAGATAAGACAATCTGTAACATGACATATCATGCTTTCAGCAATGGTATCTTCCGGTTTGAACCACTACTTTAGTTGACTAACTTTACCCCCACAGAAACGAAGTGAACTGAAGTATTGAACTTGAACCTTAGGTGTAGGAGTGTCCATTAGCAACAACATGATAAAGGTTTTGGTTGTAATCTTTAGGGGCGGCGTGTTAAAGGCCATGCGCCCGAATCTTGTTTCATGAGTGACTTCAGGAATAACCCAATCCCTTAAACTACGGCCACACAGTCACACTCACATAGGTGAGCTTCTCCAGAGATGCACTGCTAACATCTCGCCTAGAAGGCTTTGAACTCATTCAGAGTTTTAACTCTTCCTTAACTTGCAGCTGCAACACCTTTCCGGATTAATCAGGGGAACAGACACAGATACATAGTATCTCATAAATAAGGTGCTATCCAGTTCACCCTACAGCTTGTTATTATCACATTGAACCTACTTTGTGGGATCTCCACTCAAACAGGTTGGGTTGCTACTGTAGATGAACCACTAATGGGTTTCAGTCTCATCTCCTCTCTGGATTTTAGGACTAATGACTTATCTAATCCTTTCGTTAATGGATCAGTTGTGTTCTCTTTGGATCCAACATAGTCCATAGCAACCACTAATTGAGACACTAATTCCCTTACAGATTTTATTCTGACTTGGATGTGTCTCCTCTGCTTTTGATTATATTTTGAGCTTTTAATCTTTGCTATTGTGACCATATTGTCACAATACACAGATATCGCAGGAATTGCACTACAAGAAAATACGTTGTTAGCGACGAAATACTTCCGACGCTAGTTAGCGACGGATTAACGAGCGAAAAACATCTATCGCTATAATGAATGAAGTTTACGAAAATAGCGACGAAATATATTCCGTCGCAACATCTGTTGCTAATTAGCGACAGATTTTATGACATTGTTTTGTTGTAATGGCCGCAACATTTGGTGACGATGTTTGCGACAAAAGATTTTCTGTCGCTACGTAGCGACAAAATTGGCGACAGAATATATTCCGTCGCTAGTTTCATAAATTTGATTTACGTTGGCTTAGCGACAGAATTAATCCATCGCTAAGCCGTCGCTAATTTTCGAATAACCCTAATCCCAGACAACTTTTTCTTTTCTTCTTTCGTTGCTCCCGCTCCCGCCATTCGTTGTCTGTCAGTTTCAGCCGTTCGCCCGCTCCCATCGTTCGCCGTTCGCCGGTCCCACCGTCCGCAGGCCTCGCCGTTCGCCGTCGCCCGGAGACAGGTAAATGAGGGGGTCCCCCCCCCCCCCCCCCCCCGCGTTTTCCGGCAGGGGGTTGACCCCTTGCTTTTTTCGGCAGGGGGTTTAACCCTTGCCTTTCCGGCAGGGGGTCGACCCCGGCAGGGGGTTAACCCCCTGCCTGTTCCGGCAAGGGCCAGGCAGGGGGTCGACTCACTGGCGGAAAGGCTGGGGGTCGACCCCTTGCCGGAACAGGCAGGGGGTCGACCCCCTGTCGGAACAGGTAGGGGGTTGACCCCCTGCCAGAACAGGGGGTCAGTTAACCCCCTATGTTCCGTAAGGGGGTCGACCCCCTACCAGAACAGCAGGGGAGTCGACCCTCTGCCGGAACAACCTTTTTTTTTTATGACTTCATTTTAAAACCGCATTTTTTGTGTAGATTTTTCAACGGAACAAGCTTGTGATCAACCACCTGTGGTAAGTAAGTGACAAAAATAATGCAAATAAGGTAAATACCCGTGGTGAGTAAGTGATGCAAGCGTATCACATGTTATTTAATTTATTAGATATAACACTTTATTGTTCACACACTCACTTAGTTGTTTATATTTAGGGTTGCTTTGTTGGAGTTCGGAGATCATGGTGAGCATGATTTTCATGTATGAATATGGAAGTGTTCTTATTTTTTGAGTACGGAGTCCATGCTAGGCATTGTAGTAGTTAGTGAAATATTGAAGTGTGTTTGCTGCAGGTACATGTTTGCCATTTGTTTGATATGAATGATTACAATGTATTGCAATGTTTCATATAATTGTATCCATGCTTGCATGTAGTTACTTTCAATTTGATTATGACTTTCATGTGAAATTGTATAATGAAAGCATGCTTCAAATGATTGTATCGTGTCATTAATAGTTTGCACATGAAAATATTAAGTTATCAATGCATGCATCAAAATTCTTGTTATTGTATGACATTATATATTGCATGATAAATTTGATATTTTCTTCATCATAGCATTCTGATTGTTCTCTTTTAATTCGTTAGGTTATTATTCGTAACATTATAAGAAAATGACTGCAAACCGTGAATGAATGTACCGTAGGATAGTGGACAATGAGTTATCGCATGAATATATGGAGGGTGTTGAAAGTTTTATTGAATTTGCAACGGCAAGTGTCAGTACAGTGGATCTCATAGGTCAGATTAGGTGTCCCTGCAAGATTTGTAAGAATAATCGATTTGTAGAACCTCATAGCGCTAGACATCGCCTATACAGGAAGGGTTTTGTGAGTGATTATCAGAACTGAATGTTTCATAGAGAAGAATTTAGAAACGATTTTTATGCATGGGTGAATGTGGTGCACGATAATCCATATACGAATTTGATATTTGATGCCGTAGGAACAGAACTGGGTTCTGCTATGAGTTCTAGTGATGTAAGAACTACCGTAGATAAAAAATCACCAAACGATGCAGCTAGTAGATTTTATGATTTACTTAAAGATGCTGATGAGCCACTTTGGAACGGTTGCGAGAGTCACACTATCTTGTCTGCAGTTCTTCAACTAATGAATTTGAAGTCCGAGTATAATTTGAGTCAATCGTGTTTGGATCATTTGTGCATGATTGTGAAGAGTATGTTGCCCAAAGATGAGAAATTGTCACAAAATTTCTATCGTGCGAAAGTTATGGTCAACGCTCTAGGTATGGGTTACAAAAAGATTGATGCTTGTCCAAATCACTGCATGTTGTATTTCAAGGAGCAGAAAAACAACATATCATGCCCGTCATGCGGGCATCCTTGGTTCAAGCCAAAGACAAGAGGCAATGGTAGCACAAGATCAAAGGAAGTTTCATACAAGTCGCTCTGCTACTTTCCTATCACTCCTAGATTGCAGCGATTGTATATGTCTTCAAGGACAGCTAAACACATGAGATGTGATGCAAATAAAGTTCGACACGATGAAAACAAGATCACGCATCCTGTTGATGCTGAAGCTTGAAAGCACTTTGATCGTACTCATCAGAACTTCACAATGAAAGTGCAAAATGTTAGACTCGGTCTATGTACAGATGAATTTAATCCATTTGGGGGTAGATCAACTTCATACTCATGCTTGCCAGTATTTGTAACTCCATACAACCTTCCACCAAGCTTGTGTATGAAACATCCAAATTTTTTCTTGTCTTTGTTGATCCCTGGTCTGACCTCACCTGGCCAAAATCTTGATGTATATTTAAGGCCATTGATTGATGAACTAAAAGTATTGTGGGATGACGGTGTTACTACGTATGATGCCCACAAAAAACAAATTTTCAACATGAAGGTCGTTGTTCTATGGACAATCAGTGACTTCCTTGCATATGGTATGCTATCTGGTTGGAGCACACATGGGAGGTTGGCATGTCTGTACTGCATGGAGGATTCCAAAGCTTTTAGATTGAGACATGAAAGGAAGCCTTGTTGGTTTGAGTGCCATCGTCAATTTCTACCCAGCGACCATCCATTCCGACGACAAAAGAATGCGTTTAAAGCAGGCACAACTGAAATGGAAGGTCCATCCTCAAGATTGTCTGGCATAGAGATTCTAAGAAGATTACGATACTTTCCAGATGTATTAACAGATGCCCGCAGTTCTACGCCCTTCCGTGGATTTGGGAAGGATCACAATTGGACGAAGAAATCTATTTTTTGGGAACTACCGTATTGGCCGACCCTATTGATACGACATAATTTGGATGTGATGCATGTGGAGAAAAATGTGTTTGATAATGTGTTCAATACAATAATGAATGTTAAAGGAAATTGAAGGATAATCCGAAGACCCGTATGGATTTAAAATTAATATATAAAAGACCATAATTGGAACTCAAAGAGTATAATGGCAAAGTACTGAAATCAAAGGCAAAGTACGTGCTCAGATCTGATCAAATAAAACATGTATGTCAATGATTGAGACAATTGAGATTTCCAGATAGATATGTCTCTAACATTGCTCGGCCTGTGAAGATTGACGATGAACAGTTATATGGGTTGAAGAGCCATGATTGTCATATCTTTATGCAACGATTGATACCCCTAGCATTCCATGATATGTTAGACAAACCTATATGGGGGGTATTGTCTGAGTTGAGCGGATTTTTCAGAACAATGTGTGCATAGGAGGTCGTAGTATCAGATGTAAAGAATCTCGAGGACTCTGTCATCACCACTATTTGTCTGCTAGAAAAGATATTTTTGCCAGCATTTTTCGATGTTATGAAACATTTGATCATATATTTGCTATATGAACTAAGGGTTGGTGGCCCTGTGCAATATCGATGGATGTACCCATTTGAAAGGTATATGTTTTTTTATATTTGTCTCTTTATTGACAGATATTTAAAATTTGAAATGTATATTTTTGCCAGATGCATGTTCGACCTCAAAAAAATGATTCGTAATAAAGCAAGAGTAGAAGGCTCTATTTGTGAGGCGTACACTTTAGAGGAGATTTCAAATTTCTCATCTATGTACTTCGAACCTCATATTCCAACACGTTACACATGCCCGCCTCGTAATGATGATGGAGAACAAGTAATTGTAGTTGTCACGTTGTCGATATTTCAATCACTTGGGCATGCATTTGGTAGTTGTCGATCAAGGCTCTTGACAGATCGAGAACAAGACGCAACACACATCTATATTCTTTCACTACAAGAAAATCGTGGATTAGCGATGGTCTCTATCCATCGCTAATCCGTTGCTAAGCCGTCGCTAAACAGTTTAGCGACGGATTAGCGATGGATAGAGACCATCGCGAATTTTTGCTCGCTAATTAGCGAAAAAACTTATCTGTCGTTAATTCCGTCGCTCAGCTATCGCTAAATTTTAAAAAAAAAATAAAAAAATTTGATCCCTGTCGGGCGATATTCCGGCAGCAATAAGCCGGACTTATACCGCACTCGACAGGCATTGCATAGAACCAGTGCTCTCCAGCGTCGCCGTCCTCCGTGAACCGGCGTCATTGTCCTCCGTGAACCGTCCTCCGGCGTCGCCGTCCTTCGTGAACCGGTGTTGTCATCCTTCGTGAACCGGCGTCGCCGTCCTTTGTGAACCGGCCTCCCGCACTGATGCCTCGAGGTTATAGTGGTTCGAGTCTCCCTTTGACTTCACCCCGGACGGAAGGACGATCGCAGAGGAGAAAGACAACATTCCGTCTTCAATATTGTCGTTCCTTGACAGTCCAGAGGCCGGCCACTTCTTCTCATCCACTGCAGCTGCTGGCACCGCCATCTTCGGCTCCAACGAGCTGCCAAAAGCTGAGGTTCCGGCCACCGCTTTTGCGTCTGCCTCGTCGCCGTCCTCCGTGAAATGGCATCCTCCTTGAGACGGTGTCCTCCGGCGTCGCCGTCCTCTAGCGTCCTCCAGCATCGCCGTCCTCCGACGTCGTCGTCCTCCGGCGTCGCCGTCCTCCGTGAAACTGCCTCGTCGCCGTCATGCTCTCCGACATCGCCGTCCTCCGAAGAAGTCGGTTTAAATCGAGCGCGACCGATTTAAATTTCGAACGTGGAGAGAGGGAAAATTTCGCGCTCTATTAAATCGAAAATTAGCGAGGGATTTAGCGAGGGAATTTTTCCGTCACTAATTCGTTGCTAATTAGCGACGGATTAGCGACAGAAAAATTCCCTCGCTAAATCCCTCGCTAAAATGTTTTTCTTGTATTGAGAATTAGCGATGAAAAAATCATTGTCGTTAATCCATCGCTAATTAGCGACGGATTAGCGATGAAACAACTTTCATCGCTAATCCGTCGCTACTTAGCGACGGATTCATGAAGAAAGTTTTCTCTAGCTAATCTGTCGCAAAGTTGCAACGGAAATAATCCGTCGCAAATTTCCGTCGCTAATTAACATTTTTCTTGTAGTGTTTTTAATTGCTCAGCGATCGACCCATACATCGAGTAAGTATATGTAGACGCAACACAATTATAAATCCTTTTATGTTTTATACGTGGATACATGGCTCGATAATATAAGTATTTGTGCTTTGCAGACGATTTGATCTGGAGTTGCAAAGAGAAGTTTCATATCTCACTGATGCAGAAGTACAAAAAGAACGTGAAACTAAGTTTGTGGAGTGGTTGAAATAGTTGGTAAAGAAGCTAACATAAATTTTATACTTGTAAACAACATTAAGTTACTTAATTGGTCGTGATCATAATTATTGTTTTTGTCTGTGCGTAGGTCCGCCATGGTGATATTAAAGATCAATGAATATGTGATTTAGAAAATGGTCCGACCAAAGTTGTGCAATGCTACAACGGGTACATCGTAAATGGCTATCGATTTCATACAAAAGATTACAGTATAAACAAATCAACGATGAATAGTGGCG
Source organism: Nuphar pumila (assembly GCF_984573655.1). Lineage (NCBI taxonomy): Eukaryota > Viridiplantae > Streptophyta > Magnoliopsida > Nymphaeales > Nymphaeaceae > Nuphar > Nuphar pumila. Next base: position 103,591,761 of record NC_143259.1, read on the forward strand.
TGTGTGTCAAGGGTAGCAACTATGGTGAAAATGAACATGATTACTACGGTGTTATAGAGGAAATAATGGAGTTGACTTACTTAGGCATAAATAACAGGGTAACTTTATTTAAGTGTCATTGGTTTGTTCCAACTGCAACAAGACTCAACAAAGCTTCAGGCATTGTGGAGGTGAATCATAAATCCAGGTTTGGAATATATGAACCATTCATATTAGCCTCGCAAGCTCAACAAGTTTATTATACTTCATATCCGAGTATAAAAAAGTCAGATAGAAATGAATGGTGGGCAGTTTGCAAGGTGAAGTCTAAACTATACCCTGAGTATGATCAGTTACAAGAAGATAAGTTAGCTGAAGACAGCGATTACTATCAATCATATGATATCTATGACTTCGCTTATGGTCTCGATGTTACGCATGATATGCATGTCATATCTCCATTGGCCGATGAAACATTCAAAGAGGAATGTGATCCAAATGATGTACCAAGTGAATGGGTAAACAATAAAGAAGAAAAAGAAGAAGAAAATCAAACAAGTGACGAGGAAGAATTCTCAAGCTAGTGAGCAAAATCTTATACTACAAACCTCTATTTAAATGCATTGCAGTACTTGATGTGAATGATTTGAATTATTTGAATGTATTGTAATACTTGATGCAAATGAATGAGTTGTATTGCAATACTTTGTGTGAATGATTAAAAATTTTATTTGAATGTATTATAATACTTGATACGAATGATTCAAATGCATTGCAATACTTGATGTGAATGATTTGAATGTATTGTAATACTTGATACGAATGATTCAAATGCATTGCAATACTTGATGTGAATGATTTGAATTATTTGAATGTATTGTAATACTTGATAAGAATGATTCGAATGCATTGCAATACTTGATGTGAATGATTTAAATTATTTGAATGTATTGTAATTTATGCAACGAATGATTTGAATTATTGCAATACTTGATGTGAATGATTTGAATGCATTGTAATACTTGATGCGAATGATTTGAATGCATTGCAATGCTTGATGTGAATGACTTGAATACATTGCAGTACCTGATATGAATGATTTGAATTATTGTAATACTTGATGCAAATGACTTGAATGTATTGTAATACTTGATGTGAATTATTTGATTGTATTGTATGACATATGTTATTTGTTAGAATATGGTTCGTGGAGGTTACAGTGGTCGCTCATCCAGTAGTAGCCAGGCCCAACCTTCATCTTCATGAGCTCCTGTGATAGGCTTGATTAGTTCAAATGCACATTCTGAGAACTTCTAACATATTTTTTTACAGATGATGTTTCGCCTATACACGACCCACCTACACCAGTTGATCAAACAAGTCAGGAGCCAACACAGAAAGTAGGGTCTTCTCAGTCTGGCACAAGAAGACTCATTTGAATAGTGTATATCGATAATCGACCATAAGTATTTCGTTTTCAATTATTGCATATCTTATAAATATTTTATATTGATATTTACTATGTAACAATTCATGTGCAGCATGAGGTTTGAGCCACAAGAAGCAGTACGAAAGATTAAGAATTCACTTCTTCAACGTCTACCAGGACCGGTTGCTTAATGAAAAGAGTACCCAAAGGAGGTGTTAGACAGATTGTGGTCCTCATTCACGGTATACAGTTGTTCATCATAGTTAATGTGTTTCATATTTAATTTTTTTAAGTAATGTCTACTAACTTTCTGAAAATATTTGTAGGCTTCGAATCGCTTCGCAACTACGGTAAAAGAAAATGATGTAAGGAAGGTGTGGCAGAAGGTGGCTGCCAATCAATTTGCAGACATACTACACACTATGAAGACTGCAGCAAAAAAAATATCTGGCATAATAGATGATCCACTACAGTGGAAGGGTCATGACCCTATTACTATCAGGAGAGATTATTGGGATGAAATGTGCGATAAGTGGGCGGGAGATGCATTTCGAAATCGCTCTACGAAGGCTGCACAAAATCGAGCGAAAATGCCCGAAGCCCATCTACACACAGGTGAATCTAAGACATTTAGGAGCCACCTGAAGAAAATGGTAACTCATCAATATATAATATTAATTTTATAAGTATTGTTGCAAACTTGTGAACTAAATCTTTTGTCTTTTAACTTCTCAGGAAGCAGAAAAAGGAGACATTGTACCATATAAGGACGTGTTTGTTGAAACACATAAACGGAAGACCACGGGAGTCTTCGTATCAGAGAAGGCGAGAACGACAACGATATGTATTTATTCTATTAATAATCATTGCAATATATATGCAAGTTATCATAATGTTATCATTAATTATTAATGCATACTTTAAACATTATTTTGTGGGAGGCATATGAGCAATAGATGGTAGAGCGATATGGTGATGACGCTAATCAGCATCCATCATTTGATCCTACAGCATGGGTGACTGCAGCAGGTGAACCCAAAAAAGGTCGCGTGTTCGGGTTTGGGAGTAATATGAACACTTCACTAGTTATTGCTTCTTCCAGTTACGGCTCACCGACTTCTTGCGCCAACATAAGCTCCAAGCAACAGACTATTCTTTCCGGTGATGATGTACGCCAGATCATTAAGGACACACTGAATGACTACTTCCATGACACCGTTACATATATAACTTTTTGCCTGCCTTAGAGCACATATGAGCATGATAGAATCAAATATAGATTTTTTTGCCTGCCTTAGAGCACATATGAGTATGCTATAATCACATATAAAGTTTTTTGCCTGCCTTAGAGCACATATGAGCATGATAGAATCACATATAAAGTTTTTTTGACTGCCTTAGAACACATATGAGCATGCTATAATCACATATTCAGTTTTTTGACTGCCTTAGAATACATATAAGCATGTTATAATCACATATTCAGTTTTTTAACTACCTTAAAGCACATATGAGCATGCCAAAATCACATATAGAGTTATTTTACTGCCTTAGAACATATATCATTCTTGATAGAATCACATATAAAGTTTTTTTCTTTGCCTGCCTTAGAGCACATATGAGCATGATAGAATCACATATAGAGTTTTTTTGTCTGCCTTAGAACACATATGAGCATGCTATAATCACATATTCAATTTTTTGACTGCCTTAGCACACATATAAGCATGTTATAATCACATATTCAGTTTTTTGACTACCTTAAAGCACATATGAGCATGCCAAAATCACATATAGAGTTTTTTTACTGCCTTAGAACATATATCATTCATGATAGAATCACATATAAAGTTTTTTGCTTTGCCTGCCTTAGAGCACATATGAGCATGATAGAATCACATATAGAGTTTTTTTGTCTGCCTTAGAACACATATGAGCATGCTATAATCACATATTCATTTTTTTGACTGCCTTAGCACACATATAAGCATGATCGAATCACATATATAGCTTTTTGCCTGCCTTAGAGCACATATGAGCATGATAGAATCACATATAGAGTTTATCTAGCTGCCTTAGAACTCATCTGAGCATGATACAATTGCATATAAAAAAAATTTAATGCCTTAAAACACATATAATTAATGATAGAATTACATATAGAGTTTTTTGCATGCCTTAGAGCACATATGAGCATGATAGAATCACATATAAAGTTTTTTTATTGCCTTAGAACACATATGAGCACATGATAGAATCACATATAGTGTGTAATTTATTTCATTATATTTTGTTTATCAATACTGAATGTTCTTTTCTTGTGTAGGCTGCTAGCATTAATCAGCGTAGCGGAGCTGAAGGGATAGATAAAAGCAACGAACAAGAAGACGCACAAAATCTTGGCGATGATTAGAGAACTGTGTTGAAGAAGTTCTATTTTTTTTTGTTTCCAAATTATAATTGTTGAATTGTAAATAATTAAACTTGTTAATTTTAAGGTGGAAGGATTAATTGTTGTAGATTCCTTTTATATAAAATTTTATGTGTAGTTTGTTTTTTATTTACAGAAAATATAAATTGTACAAGAAATATAAATTGTACCGTTCTCGGTATTTAATTTTCAAATAAATTTTTTTATTTTTTTTTCGTGTTTGCGACGGATGAGCGACGAATGTTTCCGTCGCTATGCATATAAATCTAGCGACGGATGTAAATCCGTCGCCAACCGAGGTCGCCGTTTAGTACCGACGGATTGACGATGGAATACGTTGCTCGTTATTCTGTCGCAATTAGCGACGGACCGGGCGACAAATTTATTTTGTCGCCAGTTAGCGTAAAAAATTTTACAACGTAAGCATATCGTTGCCTCGTCGTCGCTAAGCCTGTTAGCGACAGATTAGCGATGAAATATGGTTGTCGCTAATCCACTGCTTTGTTGTGGTGTTGGTTTGCACATTAAAGGAAGTTCCTCAAGAAGTCCCTTTAACCATTCGCCTTCCAATTCTGTGACATCTAAAGCACAGAGTTCAACCTCAAAAGTAGACCGGGACAAGATGGTCTGCTTTACTAATCTCCAGGCAACTGCGCTGCCACCCAAGGTAAATACATACCCTGTCACGCCAGAACTACCAGAGTTTATGGCTATCCAGCTCGCATCACTATATCCCTCAAGAACTGCAGGGAATCTCTTGTAATGCAAACTCAAGAAAATGGTTCATTTCAGGTACCTTAGTATCCTGTCCAATGCCTTTCAATGAGTACAATTTGGACAACTTGTGTATCTACTTAATTTTGTCACGAAGAACGAAATATCCGGTCTCGTGCAATTTGCAAGATACATCAAACTTCCAATAATCTGAGAATACCTTAATTGAGACATATGAACACTAGTCGTATTCTTATGAAGAGGAATAAAAGGGTCATATGGAGTTGCTACAGATCTTCTTTGGTTATAGCCAAATTTCTCAAGTAGTTTCTCAACAAAGTGAAATTGAGAAATTGCTATTCCCTCAGCTGAACGAGTCAGCTTTAAGCCTAAGATCACATTTGCAAGACCCATATCCTTCATATCAAACTCACTACTAAAAAACGACTTTGTCTCATTCACAATTCCCATATTGGAACCAAACAATAGAATATCATCTACATCCAGGCATAAAATAATACAACCATCACTTTTAACTTTGCAATAAACACACTTATCAGATTCATTGACAACAAAGCCAAATGATAAAATAATATTATCAAACTTCTCATGTCATTGTTTAGAGGCTTGTTTTAGTCCATATGATGACTTAACAAGTCTACAAACTTTGTCTTCATTACCAGGAGCCACATAACCCTCAGGTTGATCCATAAAAATCTCTTCTTCAAGATCATCATGCAAGAAAGTGCGCGGTCTTCACGTCCATTTGATAGACCAAGAGATCATAAATGGAAGTCAGTGCAATAAGCACCCTTATTGTGGTCATCCAAGTAACCGGAGAATAGGTGTCAAAGTAATCTATTTCCTCCTTTTGTTTGAACCCCTTAGCAACCAGTCCCGCCTTGTACTTGTCAATGGATCCATTTGGTTTCAACTTCTTCTTAAAGATCCATTTGCACCTAATTGTGGAACTACCACGAGGGAGGTCAACCAGTTTCCAAGTGTCATTAGAGACAATGGAGTCCATTTCACTCTTGATGGCATCTTCCCAATGCCTTGCTTTAGGTGAAGCTATTGCATCTCGGAAAGTGTGAGGATCATCCTCGATAAGGTAAGTGATAAAATCACTTCCCAAATCCTTGGTAATCCATGGTCTTTTACTCCTTCTAGTTTCAACCACTTCCTCAGATTCAATGGGTCTAGGATGGGAAAAAGATGGTTCTACCCCACATTTGTCATCCTTTCCACATGTTTGGGAATGGAAGCAGAAGTTGAAGGTATATCTAAAGAAGAAAGATTCTGAGGTACACCAACTTTCATGGAAAATACATCTTCAAAGAATGTAGCTTCTCGTAGCTCAACAATAGAGTTTACATCTATGCAGATATCTCAAACTTAATTACTAAGAATTTATAGGCATAACTGTTCTCTACAAAACTCAAAAAGACAACATCTACTGTTTAGGACTCAACTTTTTCCTGTTGTGCTCTGGGACAAGTACCTTTGCAAAACACCCCCACACTTTAAGGTATTTCAAGTTAGATTTCCTATTTCTCTAAAGTTCAAAAGGGCTACTGTCCTTATGCTTCTGAGGAACTCTATTCAGAATATGGCAAGCCGTATTCAGAGCATCCCTCCACATATAGGTAGGTAATCCAGAACTCCCAAGTACAGTATTTATCATGTCAGTTAGGGTTCTATTCTTTCTTTCTGCAATCCCATTAGATTGAGGAGAATATGGAGCAGACAACTCATGAACTATGCCAACATATTTGCAATATTCATCAAGGTTATTAGAGGTATATTCTCCCCCTCTGTCAGACCTCAATCTTTTCAGTTTTCTACCAGATTGTGTTTCTGCCTCATTCTTAAAAATAAGAAACTTATCAAAAGCTTCATTATTTGATTTTAGCAGATACACATAACAGTATTTAGTGTCATTATCTATAAAAGTAATAAAATACTTTTTATGATTTCTGGTTAATACTCCATTAAACTCACAGATATCTGTGTGCACCAGATCCAATGTTTCAGAATCTCTAACAATCGTATGGAATAGTTTCCTACATTTTTTGCTTGCACACAAATTTCACATTTCTTAGTTTTATCAATGGAATGCTCAGGAATTATTTTCAAGTTCATCATGCATTTCACAGAATTGAAATTCACATGACCTAATCTATTATGCCACAGATCAGATGATTCTATGTTATATGCAATATTAGACAATGAATCAAAAGAAACATCATTTTCTAATTTATCACTGCAAACATGTTCAACACGAAGTTTAAACAAACCATCATCTAAATACCCATTGTCAATAAATGTTCCAGAATGTAAAATAACAACTTTATTATATTTAAAGTTAAATTCATAACCCTCTCTAATAAGACATGAACCACTTAGAATGTTCCTTCTAACTACAGGCACATGGTGCACTCTATGTAACGATAGAACTCGTCCTGAAGGAAACTTCATATCCACGCATCCAATCCCTAACATCTTTGCAGTCGTTGAATTTCCCATAGTCACGGATCTGCCTGCAGCAACCTGGTATGAGACAAAGACAGACTTATCAGCACAAACGTGCACATTAGCCCCAGTGTCAACCAGCCACTCAGTTGGCTCATAAACGTAATAGATTTGTGGGTTAATAGAAACATACCCAGTACTGGTCCCAACGACCTCAGTCAGCATGTTGACTTGAGGCGTTCCATCTGTGGTCCCATGAGCTTTGGCCTTCTTGGAAGGACATTCCTTAGCCCAGTGCCCAACCTGCCCACAGTTCCAACACGGTTTGTTCTTTGTCTTTTTCTGGATTTTGGCCTTAGGTTTAAACTGGTTTTTCATTGCAGATTTTGGTTTTTGTCCCTTTCCCTTAAAAGATCCGGTCATCATGTTCACCTTAGGATGTTCAGTTGGCATCATGATCTGTTTCTGGCTTCTATGCTCTTCTTCAATAGCTATGGTTATCATAAGATCATCCAGAGAAATCTTTCCTCTACGGTGCTTGAGAGACATACCAAAGTCTACCCAAGACTTAAAAAAATTCTCCATGATGGTCATAATTTGAAACTTCTCAGGAAGTTTCATATCAGCCTTAGCCAAACTATGGAGCAACAACAAAAACTCGTGTGTCTGCTCAGTGACCGACTTGCCTTCAACTGGTGTGAGTTTTATGAAAACCCTTTTTAAAACAATATTTTTAATCAAAATCCAGTGAAAGCCAGACACCAAAAATATAAAAACCGGCTCACACAAGTGGTGGAGTCCGGGTCGATCTCAGGGAACGAGAAATACTTCGTATTCAAACACACAATCTACACTATTCTTTATTGCCAAATTAAAAGAATTAATTAAATAATTAACTAACTACGAGAGTACAGCCCTACGGAGAGAGCTTAAACAAAATAAATAAATGGTTTTATTACAGACCCAATTAATAAAATAAAGTAAAACCCTAATCTAAAAAGAAAGAAAAAGGCTTCAGTGCTTCGAGTCTTCTTGTCCCTTCTTGAGGTAATGTATGTTTTCTTGAACTTTTGCTCTTCTAAGGGCTCTTTGAGGACCTTTCTGAGGGTCTGAGGGTCCCTTGAGGGGACCTTTTAGGGCACAAAAAGGACCCTACCGTATGTCTCCAAACACTTTCCTGCAAAAACAAAAACAAAACACACAGCAGACACAAGCAATCTACGAGAAAACTACTAGTAAATATGATGAAAAATCACAAAAACATAAAATAAATAACATGAAAGAGCTATGAACAACTACACTACACGACTAATGAACAAACCAAATAACATTTAAGAATGTTAAGATCTATTGCAACACCAAATAAATACAGCCAATAACAATTCCAGAACTAGCATCTATTACTAATGAATTAAATAATGTGACTAATAACTATGCAAATCAAATAACTAAATAATGCACCTAACCACTAACACAATGACCGAATGACTTCAATATGGCTAACCGATAAAAAAATTGTGAATTCTAAATTTATTTGATGACCTAAAAGAAGGGGAAAACTCTACTCTAACTAAAATGCCATGTCACGATCTAGACCACACTATAAGATAAAGCAACACTCTAATTTATTGGCTTCAAGAACACTGCTAATCTATATTAACATCCTTACCAAGTAATCAAAGGAGCACAATTTAACTAGATAACGTTACCTACAGAACATTACCATATAACATGTATTGCACAGGGAATTTATCACACCACCCAACAAATGAAATCAATGACACTAATGAATTAATATAATGAATGCAATAAATAACTAATGCAACAATAAACAAATCATAGCTAACACAACTAACATCAATGCAATGAAATAACCAATGCAGCTAATGTATGAAGGATGATTAATACTAAGAAACAAAAGACGCTAACACATGATGCAAAACGACTAACAAAGACATTGACAGACGTGGTATACAAAACTTAATAAAATGTGCTGAACAAAACATGCTACCTTTCTAAAATATTTTTTTTTTCAATAACAACGTTGCTGAAACAATAAACTAATAAAGATGCTGAACCAACCCAATAAAATAAAGAAGACCATAAATCTAAATATTATACTATGCTGAAACTAAATATTAGAAAACAGTGATAAACATATCAACTGAATACGCTATATGCAGAAACAAACACCCGAAAACAAATGTAACTGAACACTAGTAAATGCTAAAAAAAAAAACTGGAACAAGTTGTGATCAAAAGAACAAATTAACTTTAGAAATAACACTAATTCTATTGCCTAGATTCAAAGAACCGGAATCAAACTATCTAACTATGACCCATACGTTAACCCTAAAACAAAAATTGCAGAACTTAGGATATATATTTTTCTTTTCAGCAAAAACAAAAGAGTAACACGTAAAGAGAAAAGGGAATAAGATGAAGGACACTCACAAGTGCTTTCGACAGACTGGTTGAGAAAAGATATGGCTTTTTCTTTTGTGTGACACCTCTCGACGAAAGAGAAGACACCGGTGAAGAGAGAGGCAAGAAGAAGAAGAAGATGAAGATGGAAAACTGGTGGAAAGAAGAGAGAGAGAGAGAGAGAGAGAGAGAGAGAGAGAGAGAGAGGAATAGGGGCGTCAACTCCCAAAAGAAAAAAACGTCTCCTCTTTGCTGAGTTATGCTATTTATAATACAATATTAGGTTAAAATAAAATTTTCAAAACAAATCCCAAGAGTTTAGCAATTTTCAAAAGAGGCTTTGCTTGAAAAAAAATAATTTTCCTAAAAATGCCTATTCCTAAATTGATTAACTTAGCTATTTAGAACCTAATATAATCAAAGTATAACTAAAAGAAACTTCCTAAACTACTAAAACACTAAAAACACAGGGAAAGCTTTGAAGAATACGATTTTATGATAAAATTCAATTCAATGCGGTTTCTCAAAACTAACGATAAAAATGGGTTTTTTATAGTAATTTTAACATGGATCATGCATAAATAATGATTATTAAAATGCAAATATTATGCATGATCAAATACCCCCATGCTTATCGTTTGCTAGTCCTCGAGCAAACTGAAGCAAAAACAAAAATGATAAACTTAGCAAAACAAAAACCTAACTCACTTTTGTAGGAATCACGATTGCATTTAGCATATGCAACAAGCCCTTTCAACCCCTGGGTTGACCCAGTGGACGAGTAAGGTCTCGTGAGGGTTTGCAGTGATGCTACCCACAAACATCTGTGTCAAGTATGCATAAGAATTTTAAAACACAAAGCATTAGGCAGTTAAGGAGTTCGTTTCCACAAATATTTCATGCCATTGCATCATCAAAACAGGATTAGAGTCTTCTACTTGCCACCACAGAATAAAATATTTTCTTTCACTTTTCTAAATAGCATAATCATTTATGTTTCATCCTTAGAAATTCAAATACATACATATCATTATTTACTTATCCTCACTCATATGTGTTCTGCACAGGTTTTCTCAATATTTGCTTTTAAGCAATGAACTTTTCTCTTTTACGCTCTTTTCTCTTTCTTGATTTTCAATTTTCCACATTTTTCAATCAAATTTTTTTCTGAGCACTATACCCAATTTCCAGTTTTTGTGACCCGTGTAGCGAGCTTTGGGTCAGTGACTCCCAGGCCAGACGACCTTAGGGCACCAGATACAAAGTATCCCTCAGACTTAATTGCTCGAATCACTAGACCTTCAATTTTCTATAGTTTACGTATAGTCTACTTCTCTGTCATGTGCAATTTCAATATCTATTAGGCTCTCTATAAAGTCCATGTAACGAGCTTTCGAGCCGATGACTCCGAAACCAGATGGCTTTAGGGCACCAGGTGTAAACACCCCTCAGGCTCTACTTGCTCGAACAAAATAGGCCACAGATATCAACGTAGACAAAGAATTGACTTCCTTCGTTATCCTTTTCAACATGGATTCAAACACTTCAACTTGTTTCTAAGCCCAGCTACTAGGGAGTACAAAGATATCAAACAACTAAACGTATGCTCGTTTCACTTTTTGAGCTCTTAAATGCAATATTGTTCATTTGCTTAGTTTTTCAAAAATAAAACTGTGCATATTCATACTTGTGATTCAAAATAAACTCTCACATGCATCCATAATCATTTCTTTGAAATTCTCATAAATAACCATGATTTTCTAGATTCGTGTCAGAAAAAAGTTTTTCGTGGGGCTTAAAAATTCTCTAAAAACGTTAGATGTGGCAAAGCAGTCATATAAGTTCAAACTCGTTCCCTAAAAGCCTAATTTTTATAAGTTGACATAAAAATGCAAGTACAAAGATATGAAAAGAAAAAAAAAAATTGGTGTGCAAACTACACCCTCCCCCATGCTTGAATGACACTGTCCTCAGTAGCACTCCCCCATGCTTGCATGAAACTAAGGGAATGCATATGAAAACAAAAATAAATGAGAGAAAAATGAGTAGAAGTCACCTGATCCACACTGTGAAACCTTACCTGATACGACATGTGAATGGCACTGCATAGGTTTCACCTGTCTCACAGTTACAACTCATAGAGATATGCAAAAGAATGCAATGCATACATGATCTAGGCTTGACCCTCATGAAGAAAAACTACCTAAAAACAAAAAATATTAAAGCTACTAATGGTACATCAAAAATATGGGTTGCCTCCCATAAAGCGCTAAGTTTTACGTCCCCAGCCAGGCGGATCTCTGGAAAAAAACCTTCATCGTCCATGAGATCAATGGACATGAAGTCTCGCTCAATCGGGCTCAATGAAGAAAAGAGTGTCATCTGTGACACTACGCACTGTGTTTCCGCCCACTCGACCCCTAAAAGTAATATCATGACTCTCGCTATAGGAAGAACAAAGGTTAGTCTCCTCTGGGAGACTACTCTCAAAAGGAGAGTCTAGGACCAATCGACTATCGATATATGCAACCTCAAACAAGTGGTGGTCCTGATCCTGCTTGACTAGGTCAAGCATCTTTTGCATCTGCACCTCTTGCTTGCTAAAAGCAATCGGCGGTCTGAATGCCTGAGAGACTAGGGCTCGATGAATATATGATGACTGTAGAAGCTGTGGGCCTTGCCCCTTCTCCTGGGGCCTAATGGAGGAGATCGACTCATCAGTGAGTATGACATTGGGTTCATGAATCGATTCCTGAATGGGGTGACACGCCTTCCCATTCTTAAGGGATGTAACAGATTTGACCTGCGCAGGATGTGAATCTGTGGGGTGCAGGTCAAATGACATGGGATCCTTTTCCTTTGGGTTGACAACAGAGTGACTAGATAGGCTCCCCTGGCTTTGTCTACTCAGTGTTAGAGCTAACTGTCCCATTTGGGTCTCTAGCTTAGCTATTGACTGTGCATGGGAGCAAAGAGTGACCTTGATATCAGAAAAAGCCTCTAACATCTTCTCCTGGAATGATGGACTCGAAGTGGGCTCTTGAGGAGGAGGTAGACTAGACTGGGGATGAACCTGTGCGAAAATGGGAAGCGAGTAACCTTGTGAAGGGTTACTGTGTCCATACTGTGTCTGGGATGGCTGATGGGATGGAGAAATGGAATGGTTTCGCCAATCTGGGTTATCTGATGGTGTAAATGAATCAGGCATGGGTCTAGCGAAACCATGGGCAGCATTCACCTGCTCTTGGACGAATTCAGGATATAGCGACACTGCCGGACAATCAAAAGCACAGTGTGCAGGGCTAGCACAAAGCTCGCACACTTTTTCTACTGGAATTCTCGAACAGTTTGCTAGGAATTAATCTAACTTCCTATTCAACTGGTCAACCTTGGTACGCAAATCTAACTCAGACCCAACTTCGAAAATTCCAACTTTCCTAGGACCACTAGACAGAGATGTAGTCCTATCGAGCTGTGAAGACAAAGCATGATGCATCGTGTTTTCACTCAAGGTCTCAAATAGAGACCATGCCTCGTCCTCACTCTTGAGCATAAAAGTGCCCCCACACGATGAATCAACCATTTGACGGTTCTTCTCAGTAAGACCATCATAGAAATATTGCACCAGTTGCCAACGAGGCACCTGGTGGTGGGGACACTTGAGAAGAAGATCCTTCATCCTCTCCCAAGTCTCGTGAAACGTTTCCCCCTCTATTTGCGAAAAGTTGGTAATGGCCTTTCGATACTGGTTCGTCTTACCAATTGGGAAATATTTTTTTAAAAACTCTCTTTGCATCTGTTCCCACGTGGTAATTTGAACTGTATCTAACGCTTTCAACCAATGCTTGGCTTTATCCTTCAAAGAGAAGGGAAACAGGGTCAACCTCATAGGGTCGTCTCCAAAGTTATTGATTCGCACTGTCGAGCAAATCTCGAGAAATTCATCAAGGTGACGATATGGGTCCTCCTTGCTAAGGCCATAAAACGAAGGTAACATTTGAATCACACTGGCCTTAATCTCAAAATGGCTCGCTCCTACATCAGGTCTCGTGATGCAGGAGGTGGGAATGTATGTATTTGGCATGAAGTACTCCCTCAAAGGACGGATCAAATGATGATCGTTAGCCATTGCGTACACCTTGGAGTAGACCGGTATAGCACACGTCCTAACTTTGGGTTTTCTACCTAACTAACGCATTTAGCGGCCAAACCACGCAAACCACAAAGCGAGTAAAAAGAAGAACTAAAAAAAAAAAAAACGTGTACAAACACCACACACTTGCACTCAGCAGGGATTTTGCAAAAAGCAAACTATGAGCACGGTACCAATCGTGCGCAGTCACCTCTAAGGGAATCCTATTGGTGGGCTGTGCAGGAAAAATAAGATGGTCTCTACGTTGTGCAAACACGTGGTTCTAACCTAAATATGAAAAACAACTAGCAACCTAAAAATACGAGAACAAACAAAGGCAATAAAGTGAATACTAGTATTTCGCCGTTCCCCGGCAACGGCGCCAAAATTTGGTGTGAGTTTTATGAAAACCCTTTTTAAAACAATATTTTTAATCAAAATCCAGTGAAAGCCAGACACCAAAAATATAAAAACCGGCTCACACAAGTGGTGGAGTCCGGGTCGATCTCAGGGAACGAGAAATACTTCGTATTCAAACACACAAACTACACTATTCTTTATTGCCAAATTAAAAGAATTAATTAAATAATTAACTAACTACGAGAGTACAACCCTACGCAGAGAGCTTAAACAAAATAAATAAATGGTTTTATTACAGACCCAATTAATAAAATAAAGTAAAACCCTAATCTAAAAAGAAAGAAAAAGGCTTCAGTGCTTCGAGTCTTCTTGTCCCTTCTTGAGGTAATGTATGTTTTCTTGAACTTTTGCTCTTCTAAGGGCTCTTTGAGGACCTTTCTGAGGGTCTGAGGGTCCCTTGAGGGGACCTTTTAGGGCACAAAAAGGACCCTACCGTATGTCTCCAAACACTTTCCTGCAAAAACAAAAACAAAACACACAGCAGACACAAGCAATCTACGAGAAAACTACTAGTAAATATGATGAAAAATCACAAAAACATAAAATAAATAACATGAAAGAGCTATGAACAACTACACTACACGACTAATGAACAAACCAAATAACATTTAAGAATGTTAAGATCTATTGCAACACCAAATAAATACAGCCAATAACAATTCCAGAACTAGCATCTATTACTAATGAATTAAATAATGTGACTAATAACTATGCAAATCAAATAACTAAATAATGCACCTAACCACTAACACAATGACCGAATGACTTCAATATGGCTAACCGATAAAAAATTTGTGAATTCTAAATTTATTTGATGACCTAAAAGAAGGGGAAAACTCTACTCTAACTAAAATGCCATGTCACGATCTAGACCACACTATAAGATAAAGCAACACTATAATTTATTGGCTTCAAGAACACTGCTAATCTATATTAACATCCTTACCAAGTAATCAAAGGAGCACAATTTAACTAGATAACGTTACCTACAGAACATTACCATATAACATGTATTGCACAGGGAATTTATCACACCACCCAACAAATGAAATCAGTGACACTAATGAATTAATATAATGAATGCAATAAATAACTAATGCAACAATAAACAAATCATAGCTAACACAACTAACGTCAATGCAATGAAATAACCAATGCAGCTAATGTATGAAGGATGATTAATACTAAGAAACAAAAGACGCTAACACATGATGCAAAACGACTAACAAATACATTGACAGACGTGGTATACAAAACTTAATAAAATGTGCTGAACAAAACATGCTACCTTTCTAAAATATTTTTTTTTTCAATAACAACGTTGCTGAAACAATAAACTAATAAAGATGCTGAACCAACCCAATAAAATAAAGAAGACCATAAATCTAAATATTATACTATGCTGAAACTAAATATTAGAAAACAGTGATAAACATATCAACTGAATACGCTATATGCAGAAACAAACACCAGAAAACAAATGTAACTGAACACTAGTAAATGCTAAAAAAAAAAACTGGAACAAGTTGTGATCAAAAGAACAAATTAACTTTAGAAATAACACTAATTCTATTGCCTAGATTCAAAGAACCGGAATCAAACTATCTAACTATGACCCATACGTTAACCCTAAAACAAAAATTGCAGAACTTAGGATATATATTTTTCTTTTCAGCAAAAACAAAAGAGTAACACGTAAAGAGAAAAGGGAATAAGATGAAAGACACTCACAAGTGCTTTCGACAGACTGGTTGAGAAAAGATATGGCTTTTTCTTTTGTGTGACACCTCTCGACGAAAGAGAAGACACCGGTGAAGAGAGAGGCAAGAAGAAGAAGAAGATGAAGATGGAAAACTGGTGGAAAGAAGAGAGAGAGAGAGGAATAGGGGTGTCAACTCCCAAAAAAAAAAAACGTCTCCTCTTTGCTGAGTTATGCTATTTATAATACAATATTAGGTTAAAATAAAATTTTCAAAACAAGTCCCAAGAGTTTAGCAATTTTCAAAAGAGGCTTTGCTTGAAAAAAAATAATTTTCCTAAAAATGCCTATTCCTAAATTGATTAACTTAGCTATTTAGAACCTAATATAATCAAAGTATAACTAAAAGAAACTTCCTAAACTACTAAAACACTAAAAACGCAGGGAAAGCTTTGAAGAATACGATTTTATGATAAAATTCAATTCAATGCGATTTCTCAAAACTAACGATAAAAATGGGTTTTTTATAGTAATTTTAACATGGATCATGCATAAATAATGATTATTAAAATGCAAATATTATGCATGATCATCAACCATCTGATATCTTAGAAACTTGGCAACGGAGTACTTTTCAAGACCTTGGTCTTCGGTATTGTACTTCTTGTCAAGTTGATCCCATAGGCCCTTAGCAGTGGTAAACGAGGAACAATACACATCGAACAACGTGTTGGACAGAGCCAACAGTCTGCAACCACGATATATACTGTCCTTTTCTTTTCACTCCACAGCTGTAGTGACCGCAGCAGGGTCAGGGTCAGAAACCGAAGGGCAGTCAAGTTCTAGCACAGACAACAGCCCTATCATAGTGAACCAAATTTTCATATGTTGCTGCCAACGCTTGAAATTCTGACCGACAAACTTTTTCGGCATACCAGACATGTCTACTTTTGGTACAAAAGCGGAAGAGGTCGACATGCTTCGAATCTTCTCTAAGACTGTTGGATCATATTTCAGATCACACAGTTTCACAATCATCATCATGATATCAATCATAATATGCAGCAGAATACAAATCATGATTTTCAGCAGATCGAAACAGAAACAGGGAGCAGGCATATCGGTTTCCGCATAACACCAAAATCCAGACACAAGCATATAGACAAACAGATGCAAGAAACATAATAGAAATAACAAAGACATGTTTAGATTAAGTAAAAGGCTAAGGCGTACGAAAGTACTCCCCTTAGAGAAGATTCGCCCCCACATACAATGCAAAATAGGATCCCGCGTTCTTCCCCCAGGATACAATAGCCTCGACGATCAGACCGGTGCACTCTGACGGATCGTCCTTTGAAAATAACCTCCACGAACCGAAGTTGCAGAAAACCCCTTTCGAGATTACTCAGGAAAGAGAGATAGCAACAGAAAAATGGAAAACCGCAGAGCTCTTCTTCAGAAATTAGTGTGTCTAAGATCTTCGTAACCCCAACCCTAACCACGCTTTTATAACCCACGAACGGTTATAAAACATGGAAGGAGCCCGTTACGGAATTCGAGGAGACGTGACCCGTTAACGGACATCGAAAAGTCAAGATCCGTTAACAGAATCCGAAGAGCCATAACGGGCATAAACTACGAGGAGTCGTGACCCATTATTATTTCTCATAACCTGTTAAAGAATCCAAATATACACAGAAACTTTGGGTAAAAATATATTTTGGTCTTGATTAGATATAGCCCTAAAGAGCCAATTACCTGAACTCGAACCGGCACAAGCATAGTAGGCAGGCGCGCATGTGTGCACATGTGTGTGGTAGTCATCCCAACCTCTTGTTCTCAGGAACAAGTGTAAGAGTTTACATATGGGTTATAAAGCCCACAACAAACTCAAACACGATCAATATGAGACTATTCCACGTCATCAAAACCACTTTTTCCAAAAAGAAAGAAAACAGCCCACGTTTCATATTTGAATTCTCAATTCCCTTTCTTCTTACACCTAACATACTGATGGTATGGGTGGCTGAGAACAGCATTTTCAGAAACCTTTTCTACAGTGGTTGAGTTGAGTGTCTAAACGTACAGTATGGGGCTGAGCTTATTCTCTCTTAAAAAGCGACGTTTGGTGTCGTTTCCTTCCTTCCCATTGCATCTATATATGTCTCTTTCTTATACTGCCATGTCCTTCATTTTCTAAGGCAGGCACAAAAGATAAAAAAGACAAGCAGAAGCCTCAAAGAGGAAAAAGAAAAAAATGGGAAGTAACAAGAAGATAGGAGGAGGTGTTAGGCAGTACATCAGATCGAAGACGCCTCGCCTTCAATGGACTCCTGAGCTTCATCGTTGCTTTGTGGATGCAATCGATCGCCTTGGTGGTCATCACAGTATGCTCTTCCTTTTTACAGCTTGAATTCAGTTTCTTTCTTTTCTTTTTCATGCTGTAGAACATTATTCACTAGATTTCAGCATGACCATCATCATTAGTTATGCCTTGAAATTCGTTTTTTCCTTTTTTCATGCTGAAGAACGTTAATTCACTAGATTTAGTCTATGTAACAGTAGCAGTGGTAAGAAGAATATGACGATTGTGGTGATGGTAAAGATGATGATGCTTTTATTTGATAAGTTTGTGTGCGATTGCAGAGGCGACGCCAAAGCTTGTTCTTCAGATGATGGGAGTGATTGGATTGAAGATTTCTCATGTAAAGAGCCATCTTCAGGTGATGATCGTTATTCTTTTGATGCTTTCTCAAGATTGAAGCAGTTTGCTCTCTCTTAAAGCAGTAATTACCATAATATCAAAATCATGAAAATAGAAAAAAATAATATGTTGGTCCATGAATATTTGAATCCACAATTAAAAGCCGGTTTTCTTAATTTATCTTTTTTCTCAAGGTTAAAAGTAGACACAGCCACTGCGGTGGTTACCTATGTGGTCAGCGGTGTCTAATGTCAAGCTGAAGGCCCTGGATCGAATCCTGTTGGTGCATGGGGGCTGCCGGTTCTTTATGACGGTTGGGGCACATAAGGCTTTGTGGTCGTGTCCTCAACCCAAAGTTCTACCTCGCAGGGAGGCAAGACCCATTAAGTGACCCGGTTCCCCGAGAGGGGTTTCCTTCATGAAAAAAGGAGATATGGTTAATTGGAAAAAACTAATAAGTTCGAACTGTAATTAGTCTTTACAATCTTCTATCTCTCTCTCTCTCAATTGCAGCTTATAGTATGAAATTCCTACAATCACAGTTCAATTTTTTTTTTTCAAAGAAAACATATTTCATTGAATTGGCAAAGAGATTTCACCTTACAACTTGCAACGCATAATTACGTAAAGTAATTTTCATAAACAATCAATAACTTGAAATGGATTTAAAACTTTCCTCACCCAATCCGTTCCTCCATAAATGAATATTGATATTTTATTTTTAAGTTAAGGCTACACTTTATTTTCCATTAAAGAATGGTATTAATTCAGATCTACTATGTGGCAAACTTTCATGAAGGTTTTAAGACATAAATTTAAGATTGGTCAACATATGGATTGACATTTAACATATATGCTCCGGCTCATGCATCGGTGAGAGGAAGAGCCCATTATAGTTTGGTTAAAAAATATTATGCTTAAAAAGCAACTGTTTAAGTAGCTTACACTGCCCATCAACATTAAAAGTCATTTATGGATGGCTGAATGAGGTCCATTTATGGAAGGATTTTCTTGCAGAGTTGGTGATGATTCTTGTTGAGCACTCACTGCATCTAGCTAGTGTGTGAAAACATGGCAAGCATAGTGTTTTGTGTTTATATTTGAACATAATTTGTACCCTCATAGCCTGTGAGCACAGCCTAATGCAAGCTCTAAAAAGAAATTCAAGAAAAAGCAGCAGCAGCTAAAAACAGGACGTATCGGAAGGAAGAAAGGCTTTACTGCTTAATACTAATGTTGCCACGTTCTAGAAAAAAAATAAGCAAAAGGTTTTGTCACTATCCCACAAAAGGGGAATTGATACGCTTTTGTAGGTATCGATTATAGTTGAAGAGACGAAATTTCATAACATTGTATGCAAAATTTTCTGTTGTCAAGGGCAGGAAGCATAAGGAAACTGTTGTGCAATTATTTCTTTGAGGCCTGGTATATATATTCATTCCCTTAACAGAAAATTTATCTATTCGTAGAGAGAGAGATTCCCTCTATATCATCGTCCTAATCCCAGAAAGAATTGCACTCGCAGTTCTTTTTACAGAGTTCTAGTTCTCCGCTACTTTTCTTTTGTAATTTCATGGGTTCAGAACTGATCAAGAACTAACCGTTTGCTTCTCTATGTTCGTTTTTACTGTGGCAGATGTATAGAAGTGCCAAGAATGGCATCAAGACAGGTAAACAGAGGGCTCCCAGTTCCTATTAATATCTTTATTCCAATAAACACAACTAAATTAAGTAAATCTTCTTTCTT
This sequence comes from Nuphar pumila, assembly GCF_984573655.1. Classification (NCBI taxonomy): domain Eukaryota; kingdom Viridiplantae; phylum Streptophyta; class Magnoliopsida; order Nymphaeales; family Nymphaeaceae; genus Nuphar; species Nuphar pumila. The sequence goes on from NC_143259.1 coordinate 103,611,912, forward strand.
ATTGTTCATGCTCAGAGATGCACGCCAAGAGGGAATTTCGCTATGAGGATCAACATGAATCAGAATCTAACCATGGTTGTTCATTCGACACGTAAGTTCTGCGGGCCACACACCTACACCATCTTTTCTTTTTTTTGTTATTTTTGTACTTCTTTTTTTTAATAAACGACCCGCCAACCCATTTAATAAATGGGTTGGGTCGGGTAAACGGGTTCTCAGGTTCACGGGTCAGGTTGGCGGGTCGGGTTGACGGGTCGGGTTGGCAGACGAATTGGCGGGTCGGGTTGGTGGGTTGGCAGACGGGTTGGCGGGTTGACCCGCCTGCCTAACCCGTTTATTAAACGGGTCAGCCGGGTTGGCATACCCCCAACCCGAACCCGACCCGTTTAATAAACGGGTTACGCGGTCGACTCCTTTATTAAACGGGTTGGCTTAAGCCCAACCCTAACCCGCCTAAGAGGCGGGTTGGCGGGTCGTGTCAGGTTTTGCCACCCCTACTGACAGCCATCCATCTTGGCATTTCTCAAGATGGGTGCAGCATTCATCTGGAAAAATATTGTTTTGATGAATGGTCAGAAGTAGCCATAAAAAATAACCTCTTTTAAACGTAGGTCACATTGAAAACAACATAAAAAATGGCGGTGCCCTCCTGTTTGCCGACTAGCCCAAGTGACATTTGGATGAGCCAAGTGCTGGCCAAGATCCTGAAAATTTGGGATCATAATGAATACCGGGTCTGGGATCACAATTTTTTGTCAATGGCCGTTCAATTATATTTGAAGTGTTAGTTTGGTGCGCCATTGACTTGGCTAGAGAATTCACAAGCATATTCAACTGAGCTGCAAGGTCAAGATTATCTGCAATTTACATACTTGGTGAACATTTTTTGAAACCAATCCTCGAGATTGCTCATCAGTAAGGATCATTGTAGATTTTTTGTTTTTTTAGCACCTGAATTCCCTTCCTTCTGACAGGAAATGGGAGGCAAAAATGGAAGAATCGGTAGGCAAAAGGAGACCATGCAATGCGGTGGACATGTGGAAAGGGAATTGCGAGTATTTGCAAGTTAGACAACAAAATAATGAATATCAGAACGCTGAAGTCGAGGTACCCATCGTTTTCTATGCTTCTCTGAACTTATATAGCTTTTTTTATTTTCATCAAGGTACAAGAATGGTACACACATGCATACGTACATAAAAGTAAAACCAGTGTTAAAAATAGAAAAAAAATATTTGAATTTACCATTGCAGTCTATTTTAGAGATGGCCATTGTGGGTGGTTGAAAAACCACAGCATGTCTATCTTTGCACAGCATATAAATCTCAAAACACCTCTCTTCTCTCTCTGTCTAAAAAACAAATAGAACATCCAACCGCTTCTGCAACTCATGAGTTGACTCTTAAGTGATATTGTTGAACAATTTTGGCCCAATGCAGGTTTCCTGTTTTTTTATTTAATTTAATAACTTTTGGGGTGTTTTGTGTTATCATTATGAGTCATCATTCCCGTTCCAACCGCTAGCTACAGTGCATTGTCGCGTTGGAAAAATTTCAATCCTCCATGCACCTTGAAGGGTGGTGTATGTTCGCCCTCGATGATTCACTGAATCCCATGTCTGTGTTTGGGGGTCCCAAAAAGCATCACGTATATAATCACATGGGGCTCGTATTCCCGTGTATGTTGACATCACTCAGCATTGGAGTCTGGTGCGGTTGCAGAGACTTAAGTACCCTTTCTTGCTATTCTTGCCATAAAACGATGGTTTGAGAAGATGACAAAAATATCCTTCATTCAAAAAAGGAAAACAAACGGTTTAAAAAAAAGACAAACATGTTCTTCATCCAGAAAGTCGAGGATGATGTTGACTCTTCAAAGTCTACACAGCGAAACGAACCTTAGCCGACGATCCGATGGTGATCCGGTGAAACGATGGTGAGCCGACGATCCGATGGTGAGCCGGCGATCCGATGGTCATTCGGCGAAATGAACCTGAGCCATCAAAAATGTTTGTTTGAACTTTTCATCGTCATCTTCTTCTCCTTCTTTCTCCATAAAACACTGTAAAACCCTCTCTCTCTCTCTCTAGAGAAGGCCATGAACATCAACCCTCTCACTCTCTCTCCCTTCTCTTTCTACTTTTTTGCACATCCAACAGACGATCCTACATTGCTCCATCAAACACCGACTGACTTGCACACTGACTGTAGCATCGTTCAACTTATTGAGTTGTGGAGCCTGATTCATAGTTTTTGCCCTTACAGGAGGGGGTTTGGGGGCTCCTCCCAGCGTGGGTAGCATAATTCAACTTGATGAGTTATGGAGCCCGATTTAGAGTTTTTGCCCTTACAGGAGGGGGGTCCGGGGGCTCCCCCCCGACGCGGGTCCAAGAAATGACAATAGAATAATAGGGATCTGGTTTTTAGTTAAAATGGGGAACGCAATGACAATAAAAATCGTTGAAAATTTATAAGAATAAACTAGACTCAATAACAAAGACACCGCTTTTTACGGATTTGGAATATGACCTCTGGTTAGGGAGATATGGACCTGACAAGTTTGTCCTAATTCGGGTAGCGATTTACAACGATTTGCTTACTGAATAACACTACAAATCGCTATAGTGAGATCCAACAACACTATAAATCGTTGTGGGGCTCGATAGAGACCCAAAAATACTATAAAGCGCTATAGTGATTTACGGAAAACACCACAAATCGTTGTTGGAAGACCGGATAACACTATAAATCACTGTGGGGCTTGTTGGAGACCCAAAAACACTACAAATCGTTGTAGAAAGGCCCAATAATACTACAAATCGTTGTTGGAAGGACGGATAATACTATAAATCATTGTGGGGCTCATTGAAGACTCGAAAACACTATAAATCGTTGTAGGAAGGCCTGACAATACTACAAATTACTGTTGAAAGACCGGACAACACTATAAATCGTTGTGGGGCTCGTTGGAGACCCGAAAACACTATAAATCACTGTGGAAAGGCTTGACAATACTACAAATTACTGTTGAAAGACCGAACAACACTATAAATCGCTGTAGGGCTCGTTGGAGACCCGACAACACTAAAAATCGCTGTAGCAGAGTCATTGAAAAAATCATGGGAAAGAAACAAAAAAAAAATAGAAAAATCATGGGAAGAGGTGTTACAAAAACCTCGAGCAAGAAACAACTGAAGGAAACATGAGCCCCACAATTAAACAAAACGCTTTATTGCTCTTTTTTTATAGTTAAAAGAGGGAAAGAAAATAAAAAAATTATACAGTGATGCTACCTCGAGCAGGACCTGCGCCGGGGGGGAGCCCCCGGACCCCTCTCCTGTAAGGGCAAAAACTCTAAATCAGACTCCAGAACTCATCAAGTTGAATGATGCTACCCACGCTGGGAGGAACCCCCAAACCCCCTCCTGTAAGGGCAAAAACTATGAATCAGGCTCCACAACTCATCAAGTTGAACGATGCTACCCACACTGGGAGGAGCCCCCAAACCCTCCTCCTGTAAGGGAAAAAACTCTGAATCAGGCTCCACAATGAATCAAGTTGAACGATACTATCCACGCTGGGAGGATCCCCCAAACCCTCCTCCTATAAGGGCAAAAACTCTTAATCAAGCTCCATAACTCATCAAGTTGAATGATGCTACCCATGCTGGGAGGAGCCCTCAGACCCCCCTTCTGTAAGTGTAAAAACTCGGAATCAGGCTCCACAACTCTTCAAGTTGAATGATGCTACCCACGCTGGGAGGAGCCCCTAGGCCCCTCTCTTGTAAGTGTAAAAACTCTAAAACATGATCCACAACTCATTTAGTTGAATGATGCTACCCACGCTGGGAGGAGCCCCCAAACCCTCCTCCCGTAAGGGTAAAAACTCTGAATCAGGCTCCACAATAGTCAATGTGCAGGTCAGTCAGTGCTTGATGGAGCAATGTAGGATTTTCTGCTGGATGTGCACAGAAGCAGAAAGAGAAGGAAGAGAGAGAGTGAGAGGGTTGATGTTCATGGTGTAACGCCCCAAATATTTAACTTGAACATTTTGGAATAATTTTTTTTTTCTAAACAACAGCGGAAAACTTTATTAAATCCTTAGTCAAATTATTTGGGCGGGTTACAAGTAATAGCACAGACTCAAGGCATTTAAGTAAAATAAATTCTTGCATTGAAATACGACAAGTTATCATTTACAACTTGAAGATTTATTACAAGTCAGAAATCCTCAGGACATCCGAAGAAGATATGGTCACATAGCACTGTCCGCAGCGACGACTGCAATTGCTCGCCATACAGTTTTCCTGAAAATATTAAATCAGAAGGAGTCAGACTACCACGTCTGAGTAAGAAGCATAATATCCATATGAGTGTGCACAGTGTCACGTGTACAAGTACATGTGCAACAAGTTTAGATAGAACTAATAACTATTTAACAATTGATAAATGTACAAGTCAATAAAGTCAAGCATTTCATAATATATTCCATCAACATCAAAGCACGATCCATCATATGCATAGACCATATTCATATGACAACTTTGAAACTAATGTGGATGTACACCTGACTTAACTACAACATTTCATGTAAAGTGTGCATAAAGCACAAACATCAATGTTCAACACATAATTCATAAGTTATCACAATTTCCATGTAAAGGAGAACCAATTTGAATCATGCCCTGCAGGAGTCACAGCTTACTCCCACAATTTCAACATCGAGTAGTATGCAACTACTTGAAGATCTTTCTTAATGCACTAACTTTATGTTTCATCTTGTTAATTACCCTGTGGGTACGCACAGGCATTCGACATTGTAGCGGACCGAGACCACACGGGGGTTAATTATTTTATAACTCGTGTGACTAGCCGTACGGATATCCAAAGGGGACGGTTCACGACCGAGAGAGTACTCCCCAATGGCTAGAACTAAAATTAGGGTGCACCCTGTACTTCTGCAGAAGACTTGGATCTACCACCTAGGACGAATTGGTAGTCCTGGTTCCCTAACTCCGAGGACTGGGGACCGAGTGAGACGCCTCGCTCTCACAAAACTAAAATGTTCCACGGAGTTTGTACCATCTACCCTCTCCAAGGTAGACCATGGGTCCAGTAACATACACCATCTTTCGGGTGTACCCAGAGCCCTGGGAAACCAGTAACATATACCGTTGTTAGGTATACCCAGTATCCCGGGAAACCAGTAATATATATCATCCTTCAGGTATACCCAAAATCCCCTCATTTTTATTTTAGATGTGCATATTTTTCATTCTTGTTTATTTTGTGTGCAAGTCATTGCACAACCGGGGATTTCCAAAATCCCAACCCACACTCGGGGTGATCTCAGTGTATGCACTTTGCCCATTAACTGCCAATAGGCAACAACCATGATTTTTTTTCAATATTTTGGCTCAACTATGTGCCGAGTACTCATACTTTCAGCATTTTAAAGTTTTATGTCTGAGCTCGGGTGAACGTGTGGTACCCCACTGACCATGCACTCATAAGGCATGTCTCAAGTACAACTTTTCATAAGTGCTTGTTTGGCACTATAATGGTCCCATAAGACTGCAAGCGCGGTTTTGAGCTTTCACATGATCATGGCATGAAAATTATCCTTTATTACGCAAACTTTTGTAGAACAAGCATAGATCAACTAGCACAACAACATATCATAACATTTACATGCAATCAGGATTCAATTATATGCAATTTACTTAGCATCATATGTGCCCATATGGCATCACAAGGATTTGACATGCTCAATTTCAATTTGTACTATCATGTTTTTGTAGTTTTTCTCTTATTTGTGCAATTATAACAAAAATATACATTTAGCAACAAACAATTTATGCATTGAAACATTGGTCACAACCTTTGTATGTCAATCACTTACAAAAACTATGTGCAACAAGAATATGTCATGGATATCTCATTCATTCACTACATTCATTGACACATAACTTTCTTTTCATAAGCATACGATAAATCATCGTGTTTTTTAAACATGTGCACTAAAGTGAGCTTTTTGCCATTACAAATATATGTGTGCATCAGTGTTTTTCAAAGCTACTCTGAATATGTGCATAATGGTGAAATTTCCATATAACACATTTTATTGTAGGAAAATAACAAGTACACTTGGCATTGCACAACTCGAGAATGAGATAAACATTCATTTTAGGAACAAACAGTACAAAAATGTAACTTTTGCAAAAGCGTGTCTGCGTATACCATGCTGGCCAACCATTCAAATTTCTATACTTCTTTAAGAGTGACAAATAGACCAGAATATGTATACAATTGAGGTTTCTCAACTTCAAGCTTTTATCATTTATAAGACCATAATGAACCTTTTAGTTTTCTCATATATGTATATCTTTATGTATGTATATACTCTTTAGATTGTATTTGGGCTGCTCTGAGTCATAAAAGAGCCGATAATTCATGGCAGCCACAACTGGGAATGTTGACAGGGTGACATACCCCTTTTTGTTACTGGGTGTTAGTGAGGGGATGGGATCGTTTGATCCCAGCCTGCTGTGCCAGAAAGTTGGGCTGCGCCAAGTCAGTGGCGACCCTGCGACCACTATAGCCGTGCAATTTGAGTACCGATGGAATTTTTGCACTTTGCTGGTCACCTTGGTACAAGGCAGGCAGGGCTTTAGGCAGACGCCTACCAGTTAGTACCACTTGGTTTTTAACCTACAACGTGTCCCACCACACGGTGGCATACCTGGCAGCTGATTACAGAAAATTTTACTAGCTTTTCACCATGGTAGGAGGACTATGACATAGACTCTGAACCATTTTGCAAATTACGTTTCCAGCATGTTGGATATTTGTGGAAAGTTGGATTTAGCTTCATCTGGTTATGTCTCCTACGGTTTTGTTGGCATAGATATCTTGTTTCTTAGATATGCAAAGATTAAAAACTCTGGTAAGTATCTTTATACATGCATAACTACATGAGCAAAAGCAAGAATTCAAAGATATGAATTAAAGCCTATGCTGCACCATATGTCTCTAGTGTTCTTTTCCTTTTTGTTGATGACATCAATACCCTACATGGCACTACCATTCTTTTTTTTTTTTGTAACTGGCTACTAGTGAGGAGCTGAGATCGTTTGATCCCAGCTGGTTGTGCCTGCCAGGATGCGGCAGTGGCTGCCACCCTACTCCACATAGTGGACTCAGCTGGTTGTGTTTGGCAAGTATTGAGCCACATGAACCGAGGTGATAGGTTGAGCGCCATCAGCCCCAGCTGGTTCACCATTTGTTTCAGACTTAGCATGCTCAACTCACACGTTGATGGCATGTACCCGCTTATCGAATCGGTGATGGCTTGCTACCATGAGTGGCAGCAGCGCCCAGTAGGGTACTACGCATCTTCCAACTTAACCCATGTAGTTCACCAATAAAAAAAAAATCTCAGCCACGTGTTGTCAAAAAAAAATAATCAGCAGCCACTGCATAATTGTTTAATGTCCAATACAACATGCCTTGTTCAAATTAAATTTTTAAACATTCACGATAGAGGCAAGACCAACAAACATGAAGTAATACATTTTTTTTTCTAACATTCATGTGTGCAGGTCGTGTGGTTCTGATTTCCATGTTTTATTTCACTTCCTAATAGAGCAAACTCATACCTAGTGGACTGTTTCAGAAATAACGCAGCTTCTATCTATGTTGTGGATCTCATTTGTCAAAAATTGCAAGGATACACAAATAAAATTTGATATTATGCTGGACGTCAAAAACTGACGATAATGCATAAAAATTAAAATTTTATGACAGATTGCTTGCCTAACTATTTCAAACCCAACGCTAATTCTAAGGCTTACTGATGTAAACCAAAACAATAATTTTTTTTTCTTTTCTGTCGATTTTTCTTTAGTTCAACTCTATAAAAACAAATCAAATGTGTAAATCAGTTCTAACGTATTACTGCAGATTTTAACTTCCTGATTATATCGACCAACCCATACACGTCAACTAGAAAAAAAAAATTATGTTTTTGAATAGCCGTGACTCAATATATACTTTGCAAGTTTCGGTACAACATATGTGTATGGTCTTACATATCCGAACTACCCATGTCTACGCATACCACATGATCCTAATCAACTATACAGGTACGGGATGCACTAAAAAAAATTGAAAGGTGCTGCAACATACTTGTGCTACAGGGCACCGAACACATGCATGTAGATACGATCTCCTTACCTCTCGATAAATAAAAAAATCTGAATAAAACCGATAGGTTGGTTTTGAAGTATCGTCCATCTCGGTGCTTCCCTTCAACCTCGGTTGGTGGTTTTCAGTACTATCGAACCTTCCTCTGCTTGAATCAATGGTGGAGGGCGCCATCAAGTTAACTCACACGGCTGGGCTGAGAGAGGGAGAGAGAAGAATTTGAAAAAAAAAAACTGAATAGGAACTGGAACAAGAGAGAAATAATGGTTGAGGCAACCATGTATGCCTCACGGCTGGGCTGAGAGAGGGTGGGCGTGAAAGAGAGAGAGAGAGAGCAAGAGGCCTTGGGTTCCAAGGTATCTCGTTAGTTGTTGTAGGGTTTTCTAAAAAAAAACATAAAATTAATATGGCTTTTATTGCAGCCTTCCCAATTGCTGAACTGTTGGGCTTCCAAGGTGGCCCAACGTTCAGCCTTTTCTAAAAAAAAACGCCCCTTCTTTAACTTCTCTTGAAAGAAGAAATTTTCAGTTTTCAAGTTTTTTTTTTTTCACAATCCCACGCATGCTCATTAAGAGCCCACCTTGTTACTCCCATTAATACCTATTCTTGAAACTCCCTTCCATTTCAAAAATGGAAGGAAGGCGTCCCCTTGCTGGACGGTTGGGTTTCCCAAAAAAATTGTGTTTTCTATTAAAGTCGCCTTAATGAGGAGTTACTAAAAAAATTCGTTGGTTATAAAATATTTTTGCAAAAATATCCTTAGTGCACCCGGGGATTTGAACTGGGGTCCTCTTCTGCAAGGGGTAACGAGCCCCACCAGTGCGCCATTGCATGTTTCATTGTAATTTCTTGCAACATTATTATATTTAACCTTTATTAAAGTTTTGGCGAAAATTCCAGAAATGACATTTTTGGCAAAAGACACATCCTCTTGTAAAAATTCGAGTATAAGGCTATTGAAATTTGAACTCAGGTTCCCTCCCGACTAGGCAAGACCTTTTGCCATAACACTGCTTCACCTCTTGTTGCATGATAGGTCCTTATTAATTCATATGTATACGAATTTGGTTCATGACGAATCTCAAATACGAGTTGGATAAAAACTATATTTTAGATCTTTTGAACATTCTAACTAGATTTTTGGATCTTGTTCGCAATTCAACCTTATTTGGATCCATTACGATCCAATTGGATTCTAATTGGGTTTCGAATCCATCCAGGATCCAACTCCATTCATCGTACCCGAATCAAGATACTGGATCCAGTTGATCCAGTTTGGATTTCAAGATCCATTTGGATCGACTCTATATCATTTTATCGTATTTATTTCAAAGGATTTTATCCTTTATTTAGTTTGATAATTATCGAAATTTTACGGGTTTTACATCCTTCCCCCCTAAAAAGAATTTCGTCTGCGAAATTCGTTGAAAAGACCAATCAAATGGATTGGAGTATCTAACTATGTGTGTTGTATTAGATGATACTTCAAAACCAATTGAAGTATAAACCTTGCATCTCGTGTTAGGGTCCTATTTAATGTAGTGAAATTTCCTATTTGAAGCCCCTAATGGCATAGCCTTCATTACTAGAAAGTGACGTATATATACATATAACCTCCATATATCAATTAGGTCAACTATGATTCAGTATTCAATGTGTATTGAAACTTGAGTTGTTAGACCCTATGTCCTGGATCGAATTCAATTAAGATCGGGTATAACATTCTAGATTAAACCATTTCAAGTATTAAACTTAAAGTCGTTTCATTGAATCCTTTCCTCAAAATATTCTTCTTGGTTCCCAAAGAACCTACATAGTAACATCGCTAAGTCTAATAGTGTCCCTAACAATATATCTAGGTGCTAAAAAAAAATTTATGTAATACTTCAATTTTTTTACCAACTAGAAAACAAAATTAAACACTTACAGAGCTTTTGCAGGTTCGCTGGGATGCCATGAACCATATATTCTTGTCCTGCTCTGATACCATAATTGTAACGCCCCAAATATTTAACTTGAAAATTTTGGAATAATTTTTTTTTTCTAAACAACAGCGGAAAACTTTATTAAATCCTTAGTCAAATTATTTGGGCGGGTTACAAGTAATAGCACAGACTCAAGGCATTTAAGTAAAATAAATTCTTGCATTGAAATACAACAAGTTATCATTTACAACTTGAAGATTTATTACAAGTCAGAAATCCTCAGGACATCCGAAGAAGATATGGTCACATAGCACTGTCCGCAGCGACAACTGCAATTGCTTGTCATACAATTTTCCTAAAAATATTAAATCAGAAGGAGTCAGACTACCACGTCTGAGTAAGAAGCATAATATCCATATGAGTGTGCACAGTGTCACGTGTACAAGTACATGTGCAACAAGTTTAGATAGAACTAATAACTATTTAACAATTGATAAATGTACAAGTCAATAAAGTCAAGCATTTCATGATATATTCCATCAACATCAAAGCACGATCCATCATATGCATAGACCATATTCATATGACAACTTTGAAACTAATGTGGATGTACACCTGACTTAACTACAACATTTCATGTAAAGTGTGCATAAAGCACAAACATCAATGTTCAACACATCATTCATAAGTTATCACAATTTCCATGTAAAGGAGAACCAATTTGAATCATGCCCTGCAGGAGTCACAGCTTACTCCGACAATTTCAACATCGAGTAGTATGTAACTACTTGAAGATCTTTCTTAATGCACTAACTTTATGTTTCATCTTGTTAATTACCCTATGGGTACGCACAGGCATTCGACATCGTAGCGGACCGAGACCACACGGGGGTTTATTATTTTATAACCCGTGTGACTAGCCGTACGGATATCCAAAGGGGACGGTTCACGACCGAGAGAGTACTCCCCAATGGCTAGAACTAAAATTAGGATGCACCCTGTACTTCTGCAGAAGACTTGGATCTACCACCTAGGACGAATTGGTAGTCCTGGTCCCCTAACTCCGAGGACTGGGGACCGAGTGAGACGCTTCGCTCTCACAAAACTAAAATGTCCCACGAAGTTTGTACCATCTACCCTCTCCAAGGTAGACCATGGGTCCAGTAACATACAAAATCTTTCGGGTGTACCCAGAGCCCTGGGAAACTAGTAACATATACCGTTGTTAGGTATACCCAATATCCCGGGAAACCAGTAACATATACCATCTTTCAGGTATACCCAGAATCCCCTCATTTTTATTTTAGATGTGCATATTTTTCATTCTTGTTTATTTTGTGTGCAAGTCATTGCACAACCGGGGATTTCCAAAATCCCAACCCACACTCAGGGTGATCTCAGTGTATGCACTTTGCCCATTAACTGCCCAATAGGCAACAACCATGATTTTTTTTCAATATTTTGGCTCAACTATGTGCCGAGTACTCATACTTTCAGCATTTTAAAGTTTTATGTCTGAGCTCGGGTGAACGTGTGGTACCTCACTGACCATGCACTCATAAGGCATGTCTCAAGTACAACTTTTCATAAGTGCTCGTTTGGCACTATAATGGTCCCATAAGACCGCAAGCGCGGTTTTGAGCTTTCACATGATCATGGCATGAAAATTATCCTTTATTACGCAAACTTTTGTAGAACAAGCATAGATCAACTAGCACAACAACATATCATAACATTTACATGCAATCAGGATTCAATTATATGCAATTTACTTAGCATCATATGTGCCCATATGGCATCACAAGGATTTGACATGCTCAATTTCAATTTGTACTATCATGTCTTTGTAGTTTTTCTCTTATTTGTGCAATTATAACAAAAATATACATTTAGCAACAGACAATTTATGCATTGAAACATTGGTCACAACCTTTGTATGTCAATCACTTACAAAAACTATGTGCAACAAGAATATGTCATGGATATCTCATTCATTCACTACATTCATTGACACATAACTTTCTTTTCATAAGCATATGATAAATCATCGTGTTTTTTAAACATGTGCACTAAAGTGAGCTTTTTGCCATTACAAATGTATGTGTGCATCAGTGTTTTTCAAACCTACTCTGAATATGTGCATAATGGTGAAATTTCCATATAACACATTTTATTGTAGGAAAATAACAAGTACACTTGGCATTGCTCAACTCGAGAATGAGATAAACATTCATTTTAGGAACAAACAGTACAAAAATGTAACTTTTGCAAAAGCGTGTCTGCGTATACCATGCTGGCCAACCATTCAAATTTCTATACTTCTTTAAGACTGACAAATAGACCAGAATATGTATACAATTGAGGTTTCTCAACTTCAAGCTTTTATCATTTATAAGACCATAATGAACCTTTTTGTTTTCTCATATATGTATATCTTTATGTATGTATATACTCTTTAGATTGTATTTGGGCTGCCCTGAGTCATAAACGAGCCGATAATTCATGGCAGCCACAACTGGGAATGTTGACAGGGTGACATACCCCTTTTTGTTACTGGGTATTAGTGAGGGGATGGGATCGTTTGATCCCAGCCTGCTGTGCTAGAAAGTTGGGCTGCGCCAAGTCAGTGGCGACCCTGCGACCACTGTAGCCGTGCAATTTGAGTACTGATGGAATTTTTGCACTTTGCTGGTCACCTTGGTACAAGGTAGGCAGGGCTTTAGGCAGACGCCTACCAGTTAGTACCACTTGGTTTTTAACCTACAACGTGTCCCACCACACGGTGGCATACCTGACAGCTGATTACAGAAAATTTTACTAGCTTTTCACCATGGTAGGAGGACTATGACATAGACTCTGAACCATTTTGCAAATCACGTTTCCAGCATGTTGGATATTTGTGGAAAGTTGGATTTAGCTTCATCTGGTTATGTCCCCTACGGTTTTGTTGGCATAGATATCTTGTTTCTTAGATATGCAAAGATTAAAAACTCTGGTAAGTATCTTTATACATGCATAACTACATGTGCAAAAGAAAGAATTCAAAGATATGAATTAAAGCCTATGCTGCACCATATGTCTCTAGTGTTCTTTTCCTTTTTGTTGATGACATCAATACCCTACATGGCACTACCATTCTTTTGTTTTTTTTGTAACTGGCTACTAGTGAGGAGCTGGGATCGTTTGATCCCAGCTGGTTGTGCCTGCCAGGATGCGGCAGTGGCTGCCACTCTACTCCACATAGTGGACTCAGCTGGTTGTGTTTGGCAAGTATTGAGCCACATGAACCGAGGTGATAGGTTGAGCGCCATCAGCCCCAGCTGGTTCACCATTTGTTTCAGACTTAGCGTGCTCAACTCACACGTTGATGGCATGTACCCGCTTATCGAATCGGTGATGGCTTGCTACCATGAGTGGCTGCAGCGCCCAGTAGGGTACTGCGCATCTTCCAACTTAACCCATGTAGTTCACCAATAAAAAAAAAATCTCAGCCACGTGTTGTCAAAAAAAAATAATCAGCAGCCACTGCATAATTGTTTAATGTCCAATACAACATGCCTTGTTCAAATTAAATTTTTAAACATTCACGATAGAGGCAAGACCAACAAACATGAAGTAATACATTTTTTTTTCTAACATTCATGTGTGCAGGTCGTGTGGTTCTGATTTCCATGTTTTATTTCACTTCCTAATAGAGCCAACTCATACCTAGTGGACTGTTTCAGAAATAACGCAGCTTCTATCTATGTTGTGGATCTCATTTGTCAAAAATTGCAAGGATACACAAATAAAATTTGATATTATGCTGGACGTCAAAAACTGACGATAATGCATAAAAATTAAAATTTTATGACAGATTGCTTGCCTAACTATTTCAAACCCAACGCTAATTCTAAGGCTTACTGATGTAAACCAAAACAATAATTTTTTTTTCTTTTCTGTCGATTTTTCTTTAGTTCAACTCTATAAAAACAAATCAAATGTGTAAATCAGTTCTAACGTATTACTGCAGATTTTAACTTCCTGATTATATCGACCAACCCATACACGTCAACTAGAAAAAAAAAATTATGTTTTTGAATAGCCGTGACTCAATATATACTTTGCAAGTTTCGGTACAACATATGTGTATGGTCTTACATATCCGAACTACCCATGTCTACGCATACCACATGATCCTAATCAACTATACAGGTACGGGATGCACTAAAAAAAATTGAAAGGTGCTGCAACATACTTGTGCTACAGGGCACCGAACACATGCATGTAGATACGATCTCCTTACCTCTCGATAAATAAAAAAATCTGAATAAAACCGATAGGTTGGTTTTGAAGTATCGTCCATCTCGGTGCTTCCCTTCAACCTCGGTTGGTGGTTTTCAGTACTATCGAACCTTCCTCTGCTTGAATCAATGGTGGAGGGCGCCATCAAGTTAACTCACACGGCTGGGCTGAGAGAGGGAGAGAGAAGAATTTGAAAAAAAAAAACTGAATAGGAACTGGAACAAGAGAGAAATAATGGTTGAGGCAACCATGTATGCCTCACGGCTGGGCTGAGAGAGGGTGGGCGTGAAAGAGAGAGAGAGAGAGCAAGAGGCCTTGGGTTCCAAGGTATCTCGTTAGTTGTTGTAGGGTTTTCTAAAAAAAAACATAAAATTAATATGGCTTTTATTGCAGCCTTCCCAATTGCTGAACTGTTGGGCTTCCAAGGTGGCCCAACGTTCAGCCTTTTCTAAAAAAAAACGCCCCTTCTTTAACTTCTCTTGAAAGAAGAAATTTTCAGTTTTCAAGTTTTTTTTTTTTCACAATCCCACGCATGCTCATTAAGAGCCCACCTTGTTACTCCCATTAATACCTATTCTTGAAACTCCCTTCCATTTCAAAAATGGAAGGAAGGCGTCCCCTTGCTGGACGGTTGGGTTTCCCAAAAAAATTGTGTTTTCTATTAAAGTCGCCTTAATGAGGAGTTACTAAAAAAATTCGTTGGTTATAAAATATTTTTGCAAAAATATCCTTAGTGCACCCGGGGATTTGAACTGGGGTCCTCTTCTGCAAGGGGTAACGAGCCCCACCAGTGCGCCATTGCATGTTTCATTGTAATTTCTTGCAACATTATTATATTTAACCTTTATTAAAGTTTTGGCGAAAATTCCAGAAATGACATTTTTGGCAAAAGACACATCCTCTTGTAAAAATTCGAGTATAAGGCTATTGAAATTTGAACTCAGGTTCCCTCCCGACTAGGCAAGACCTTTTGCCATAACACTGCTTCACCTCTTGTTGCATGATAGGTCCTTATTAATTCATATGTATACGAATTTGGTTCATGACGAATCTCAAATACGAGTTGGATAAAAACTATATTTTAGATCTTTTGAACATTCTAACTAGATTTTTGGATCTTGTTCGCAATTCAACCTTATTTGGATCCATTACGATCCAATTGGATTCTAATTGGGTTTCGAATCCATCCAGGATCCAACTCCATTCATCGTACCCGAATCAAGATACTGGATCCAGTTGATCCAGTTTGGATTTCAAGATCCATTTGGATCGACTCTATATCATTTTATCGTATTTATTTCAAAGGATTTTATCCTTTATTTAGTTTGATAATTATCGAAATTTTACGGGTTTTACACATGGCCTCCTTCAGGGGAGATTTCTTTCTCGGATAATCCTGCAGTGTAGAGACTTGGTCTTAAATAATCATCTTCGAGGCACTTAAGTCTTTACAACCACTCCTTTTCTAGAATCGTCATTTTTTTTTGCACCAATGGAGGAGAGGGTACTTAAGTCTTTGCAATCGTATCAAACCCCAACGCTGATTAATGCTGACAAACATGGGGATACGAGACACACATGCTTAAATATGTGGTGCTCATTGGGACCCCCCGAACACAAGATGTAGCTAACTGCCCTCTTCGGGGGAGAACATATAACCTGCTTCGAAGTTTTACCTACTACATATTTTAGCATCCATCGCCCCAAAATGGCCCTATTGCGTCCCCATGTTGGACCTTAAAGTCATCACGATTTGTGTCCTTTCGTCGGGATTGCGCCAAAATTCCTAGAATTTCCTGAATTTTGGAACTTCTGAAAAATGATGAAGGATGTTAAGGAGGCGGTCAGGGTAAGACCTTTGATGTGGAAAGCAATCTGGATTTTGGAGGCCCATTCCTATACTAGGAACCAAGAAGTCAAAAATTTCACGGGCATTTTATCCAAGTGTGTATATATATATATATATATATATATATATATATGAGCTTAGGTGCTTAATGGGGTTTTCAGTTTTTTTTTTTGCTTTATTGTTAAATTCTGACCTTACAATGTGCTTGATTTTATAAACGTCCTTTTGAAGTGTTTGATTCAGAGACATGGGTTGGTTTTTATATGGTTTGAAAAATCAATGGTCTAAAATCTTTGTAAATTTTTTAGGCTCTAAATATCATTTTTTTCATGAAAAACACATGATTCAGGTGTTGATTCCTCATAAACCGACCATAACCAACACATTTATGGGGTCGAAACTACTAAAAAAACATTGCAAGGACAAAAAAACCCATTAAGCGCATATCATGAAGCATATTTCATTAAGCATTTACACTATATATATATATATATATATATATATATATATATATATATATATATATATATAAAGAGAGAGAGAGTGTGTAACGCCCCAACTTTTTATAGTAAAAATTTTGGAGTAAATTTTTTTTTTGAAATAGCGAAAGTGTGAAAACAAGAGTTGGGCGCATTACAGGGTAAAACAGAGAAGTAATAAAAGCATAGCATTCATTAATTAAAGCATTAATGTTATTAATTACATCCCATAACAAAAATGTAAATCTACTAATCAGAGTTCAAACAAAAAACATTGAAAAACTGAGATCTCTTGACTACTTTCATACGCGACGCCCACGATGCTCCGATTTAGTTGCTTCCTGAAAAAAATATTTAAAGCAGAAGGGTCAGACTCCCCTGTCTGCGTAAGAAGTATTATATTTATATGTTGTGCTCAGTGTCCTGTGTACAAATATATGCAACATTTACAGATATCATAATTGTAAAGTTCCAGGCAATATAACTTACTAAGAAGGGAAATTCTACTGAAATAGGCAAGCTTTCTACTTTGCTATGAAACAAGAAATACCAGGTGTGTGTTCATTCTTACACGCACTATGTGTTTTTATCATTTACAAGATCCACTACAAGGATTACAATATTTATTCACAAACATCTACGAGAACAATGTAAACGTTTTATGTTTATCTTTCCATTACCCTATGGGTACGCATAATCATTCTACATCGTATCCGACCCTCTTCAAGGTAGATCATGGGTCCGGTAACATATACCATCTTTCAGGTATACCCAGAGCCCGAAGAATCCGGTAACATACACCATCTTGCAGGTGTACCCAGAATCTCAAAGGTTTTATTGTTATATTTTTATTTAACATTTTCTTTATAACCATGTGCGAGCTATCACACCACGAGGATTTCCAAAATCCTGAACCCGACTCGGGTTCACATACATTGTATGCATTTTAAGGTTCGGGTGCTATAAGCACCATCAACATAGCATTTCTCGAAACATGGCTAGACTCGGAACCCACAATTACGTATTTGTTTATGAGCTATGGCGTACACATTCGTACCCACGAACTAAGCCATCCACATGGCATGGTTTAATTGATATATATATATATATATATATATATATATATATATATTATTCACAGCTCGACGTATTATGGCTGATTCTCACATATAACCCAATTTTGTATTAATTCCCCAATACAATGACATGATCATATATATCGCAAACCTACATATGCTGTTGTATGCCTTACATGACCTCAACGGTAGGTTCGTAACAATAGCAAACTTGCATATGCTGCAATGGTACTGACATGAAATTCAATGACAGATTTACGTTAATAGCAAATATGCATATTTTGCTGCGTCATTGTCATGAATTCACATGACCGATCTGTGTTAATAATAAGTATGCATATGTTGTGGCATGACCTTCACCTGTGTAAAGACCCAGATATACTCCCAGCAGACTCCCCACATAAGAGGCTGGATGCATAAATATATTTATGCATCTATATGCTGGATCTTACATAGATGTACTCAACCCTATAGTCAGACTTGTGCTTAGAAACGTAATATCAGCAATAAAGCATATATATATATATATATATATTATAGGTTGTATTGACTTTTTTATCATTTGAAGTGGTGTGTACAACCTAACGACTCAGATATAGCCCTTCACATGTTTAACTGCATACTACCAAAATATCTTCTTGGTTCATTAAGACGTTGAGTCAATACATATGCTTCCACCTAGTTAATAAGGTTTAGTAACTAACGTTTTTGGTGTATGCAAGTTCAAAAAGAGTAAACAACATTTACAAACCACTCCTCGTGATTCAATACAAGTGTCATACAGTCAATAATCACTGTTTTTTTTTTTTCAATGAGATGCACATAGTTTGGGTATTCTGTTGGGCATTTAGAAATGGTGGGTGTGCAGGTCGTATGTACAAATCTGCACATTTGTAATATGTAGTCACATTGCTTATGTGACTACAACTAGTAAATAATTATAAAGACCAGCATGAGTAAAAAAAAAAAAAACACATCCAACACTCATACATAACTGCAAATAAACCAATACATATAAGAGCTACAAGCTTTTAAAACAAACAATAACACCCCCAACAAGTTAGATTTTCTTATTACTATGTTATTGTAAGTCAACTATGATGTATTGGATAATATTGAATAAAACAACTAAAATCTTCAACAATGATACTGTGGCAGTTAAGGTTCACGGTGAATTCGTGAAACCTGATGAGAGGCTACTAACGGACATGTTTAAGCACTAGTGTAAACACACTTTTTGGGTCAGTAACTAGCTGGATCAACAAAGATCATGGAGTTGTGAACACAACCCTTGATCGTAACCCTTAAATGAACAATCATAACATAGAACCAGATTTGATAGACCTTTTTTTTTTCAACTATGCCTTCATTTTAGTCTGCATCTAAATAGTTACAAAGGTGACAATGCAGCCCATGAAACGACTGAACTCAATTAAAGAGAGATAAACAAACCTATCTATCCAGATAAGTTTGTATTTCCAAGCATAAATAAAAATATAGGTTCTGCTCCCTCGGTATCACAGTTAAATAGAGAGTTACTAAAGTGTTTACCCTGTAGCGATGCATTTGATCACGTGCATGCTGGACGCAGCAACTTACGACCTCATGTGTTACCACAGAGAAAAACCCAGCCTGGTTGAACAACCCTCAACGTCCGACCCGACTGTACTGAGGTTGACGTTGTAAGTGTTTAGCCCCCATCGAGATTGCAGCACGCAAAGGATTGCAGCACCATTTGGTAGTCGAAAAACTCAATCTAATGGTTTTCGAATAATCCACATGATAGGGTTTTGATCCCATGTCGACACTAGCTATGACAGCAATTTATGAAATAAAGAAAGTACTAGGCTATGTGATAAAAAAAATTGAAACTCGTTGGTGCGGCATCACACCTGTGCCACAAGGCACTAACCACACACACAAATATAGAATACCCCTTACCTATTTGAAGTCTTACAGCTGCACTCCCGTTCCTTCGTTGGAGCAACCCACCCAACTTCAATAATGGAGTCCCCACAATCAGCAAGGAAGAAAAGGGTGGCTGGCCAAAACATCAAGAGAGAGAGAGAGAGAGAGAGTAGGGAAGTCCAGCCGTTCCCCCCAGTGGCGGAGCCAGGGGTGGGCATGGGTGGGCGGTCGCCCACCCCAAAAAATTGTATTGGATTCGGGTCGGGTCCGGGTCCAGACCCGACTCGGATCCGAGAACCCAATAGAGTTAAGGGAGTAGGGTCGCGGGGAAGGGACAATGTCTTTCCCTGCACCGCCCTCCCCCTTCCTCCTCACCTCCTGTAGGGTGTAACAGCCATCGTCAGTCGTGCTCCTCATCTGAGTCACCTCCCGTAACAGACATCGCCGGTCCCGGTCGTGCTCCTCACCTTGCGTAACGCCGACCGTGCTTCTCACCTCCCGTAACGCCGGTCGTGCTCCTCACCTCCTGTAACGGCCATCGCCGGCTGTGCTCCTCTCCTCACCTCCCATAACGGCCATTGTCGATCGTGCTCCTCACCTCTCGTAGCGGCCATCGCCGACCGTGCGCCTGCTCCCTCCCCTCTCAGTTTCCCCCTCTGTGATTTCCGGCGAGCCGATGGCCCGATCCCTCGCGTCAACCCTGTCACGATGAGCACCAACGCCTCCTGCAGCCGCAGGTAAACCCCAACTGATTTATGTGTTTCCAATCTGATTGCATTTAGTTCTATTATCATTAATGTTGAATCTGTTTTGGGTTTAATTTCTATTGTTCCCAAACTGTTAATCTAGATCAGAATGTTTGTTTAAGATGGGCGTCAAGTCTGTTGAGTCATTTTTACTAAAATTGTCGCCAAACTGTTCTAGTTGAATCCATTTTTGGCATCCATTCTTGTCTTGTTTATGACTGAATGTGTTTTCATGTTATTTTATCCATGAAATCTGTTTTTTTATGCATTATATTACCTTGCAAATTCCTGTTATTGTTGAACAGGGGTTTGAGCTCGTCAAGACTGATTTGTGAAATAGTTTGGACGACAAATTCTGATTACACTTATATATTCAGACTGTTATGCCTCTTGAATGTGGAAATGGAAATTGGATTTGTTATATTAAATATGTGTTTTATATATTGATTATCATAAATCTGTTTTGAGAATTCTATATAAATCGTTGTTTATCATACCAAAGTTCTGTTTAAGAGGCGCTCACTAAGTGTTCGGTGAAATGCCTCAAAGATCAATGAGCCTGAACGTGTTAAAATAAACTGAATTTTTTGCTCTATGTTTGGTATATTATTAAAATATATTTGCACATGTTGTAGTCTCGTTTTGGGTTATGTGGGTGTTTGTAACCCATGTCCCTCGGGCTCGTAGGCATCTGCATCAGCGAGTTTGGTGGAGGTTTAGTTGTATCCCAAAAGCACATCGTACCCTACTACACCAGATTTTATACCAGTGGGAGGGAGTGATTGTCGCTTTTCAGAGAGTGCTTCATAGTGTGCCTCCAAGCTTTCAGTCTGCATCCATCCTTTTACAGGTCGCCTTCTCGAAACTATTTTTTCAACAAAACATGCACATGAATTTTCCAAAATCATGATAACTATTTATTTTGTGTTTGCATCCTTAACTACCATCAATTGGCAGTCCAAACAAGGCCATAATGCTTTTGAAATTCCAAGTTTTCCTAGAATAATGGTTCCTAGTGCAATTTGTTTTTTAAAGAAAATATTCAGATTTGTATTTAGAGGAATCCAAAAATTTATAATATAAATGATGAGATGCCAATCCATAATCTTGTTACACATTGATATCAAATCTTAGGTAGACAAATGAAGTGCATTTTCCTCATCTGTTTTGCAAAGGATGCACTGGCTAGGTAGCCAAAAAACCCTTTTTTTTAATCAAACAATTTGTGAGTAGTCTATCATGAACAAATCAACCAGCTCAGTAAGTACAATTTCTAGAGTAAACATAATTAGACTTGAAAATCAATTGAATATATATATATATATATATATATATATATATATATATATATATATATATATATATATATATATATATATATATTGCAGAAATGTGAAATAGCGATCAATTTTCAAGTTTAAAATCTTTAGCAGAGCTAGCAAAGATGATGGTAGCAACTCAAAAGCACATTGTATTTTCTCATGTGTATCTATTGATTAAGTTGGCATTAACTTTGTCAGTTGCAACAACAAGTGTTGAAAGAACATTTTCAGCTATGAACAATAACAAAAGTCGTCTACGTATAGAATGAGAGATGAATGGATCAATGATGCTTTGGTTACTTACATAGAGAAGGAGACATTTTATACCATCAATGATGATGCAATTATGAATTGTTTCAAAATATGAAAAATATAAGATGCCCATTGTAAAATTTCCATGAATTTAGTTGTTTGTATTTCTTAAGTGAACAATCTTTATTTTAGTTTAAAAGTACAATTTAAGGTTTTATCTTATTATGTTCATAAATTTAGTTGTTTGTGTTTGTAACGATTATTATTTTAATTCAAAGGCTTATTTAAGTTTTATCTCTCCACGAATGACTCTTCCTCCATCAATTTTTTTTGGCTCCGCCATTGGTTCGAATAAATGGATCGTCCTTCAAGACCATAACATTGTCCCCAAGACCCGAAGTCTGCCCACCCAAAGAAAAACTTCTGGCTCCGCCACTGGTTCCCCCCTCTCCTCCAAATTTAATTTCCTTCCCCACTTAGGGGAGTTTTGATTTTTAAAAACCTAACCTTCAGCCCACATTTTTAGTGGGTGCTTGGAATTCCCAAAATCGCCCCTTTCCTCTCTTTAGCAAAAATTATCTCAACCACCTATACTTGTTGCTTTAGTGGTACCCTTCTCCCTTATTGGTGGGATTCCCCTTACTTTTTGGTAA
This sequence comes from Nuphar pumila, assembly GCF_984573655.1. Lineage (NCBI taxonomy): Eukaryota > Viridiplantae > Streptophyta > Magnoliopsida > Nymphaeales > Nymphaeaceae > Nuphar > Nuphar pumila. Next base: position 103,634,609 of record NC_143259.1, read on the forward strand.
AGTGAGATGAAAAAGCCACATAAATAGGCTTGGCCAAGATCTCACATTTTTACCTTCTTTTTTTTTCACCAAAGTAAAAATTATCACTTTTCTTGTGCAAAAAGGAAAATCCATGCACAAGAGGTTTTGAACTAGGGTCTTAAACCTAAGGGGTAACAAGCCCCACCACTTATGCTATGTTGTTTTTCATTGCAAAAGGTGTGAATTAAATTGTATATAACCCTTTCAGTTTTGTTCCGGATTTCATAAAAAAAAAACATAATGATTTTCACTTCTACGTGGGCACACCGTGAGTTTTGAACTTGGGTTGTGGCTCCAAACAACCATGTGCCATACCACTACACCACACCATCACTTGGTGTTTACTTTTGCAAGAAAATTTCTTTTATGTCATATTTGGACGTTTTTCCTTGTTGATGGATTTCTTTCATTTTCAAGTGGATTTTTCACCCGTTGGTTCTAAACTTGCACTCTCTCACCATAAATGTGCATCGGATCTCACGCTATTATCTTGAAACCATCGGATTTCTCCACTTGGCCTCGTGAACTGGGTCGGATCATCGGATCTTGCTAAAGTCCGGATCCAAGTACTCTTTCTAGTATTCGTTACCGGGTTCGCTCTACTGGCCCGAAATCCTCAAAATCACATTGAATATTTCATAAACCATATTATTTCACATAAACACACATTTTTATTTCATTGAAAATTCCTTAAAATTCATGGGTTTTACAGAGAGAGAGAGAGAGAGGTAGGTGCGTAATATGTGCTAAATGAGGTTTTCTGCCCTTCCAATGTTTTCCCGCAGTTCTGACCTCATAAATATGTAGGGCATAGTTGAGCCTAAAACGTTTTCACAGATTTTGGACCGTACCTTTTAAAAACTCACCCATGTGTCAGCTATAAAACCAAGTACTTAAATCACATATGTATAGATAAAATTTAAAAATAAAATAAAAAAACCTTAAAAAACTCATGTAGCTTGTATCTTTTAGCACCTATCCATTACTCTATATATCTGAGTAGGGCGTAGCTGTTTAACCTTAACTCAATAGCACTGACTGTCCATCACGTGCGTTGATGGATAGTCAACATGCAAAAAAATGAAAAAAAATCTAAAACACCCCCAAAACACGCAAAATCAAGTATTTGATGCCCTATTTTGGTCAACATTTTGATGGCTCACAATGTGTCAACATTTCATAAATTAGAAAATCCTAATTTCAAATCCAAAAAACACCATCCAAATCGTGATTTTTATAAAAAAAATTATGTTGAATTCATGGATGAGGTCTGATTGAGAAGATAAAACTTAAACACATGGATTCTAATAGTTGGGTATATATATATATATATATATATATATATATATATATATATATATATATATAGAGAGAGAGAGAGAGAGAGAGAGAGAGAGAGAGAGAGAGATGGGTAAGTGTCAAATTGATACGTGCTAAATGGGTTTTTTTGCCCTTTGGGTGTTTTTACATAGTTATGATCGATAAATGTGTTGGGCATGGTCGATTTTCAAAGAATTCACACCAAGATCATGTATTTTCGAATAAAAAATTTATATTTGGAGCCTCAAAATTTTATAAAAAAATTGGACCATTGATTTTTTTAACCCTATAAAAACCCAACCATGTGTTAGAATCAAATACTTCAAGAGTTGATCCCTATAAAATCAAGTACATAGATCACATAGAAGGTCAAAATTTAAAAATAAAACAAAACCCCTGAAAAACTCATTTAGCACTTATCATTTATCGCCTATCATTTGGCCCCTACCCATTACTCTCTCTCTCTCTCACTCACTTTATATATATATATATATATAAAGGAAGAAAGAGAAAAATAAATGGGAACCTGCTAAATAGGTTTTCCTATTATACCTACTAAATCAACTAGAGTCGTCCGACCGTGTTTTGGTAGGACGACTCAAGTTAAATTCTTAAATAAAGCCCATTTACTCCACTTTTCAGCCATAAACGTGATTTCTTTCTCTCGGGTTCCTTCTCCCTTCTCTCTTCTCTGGCGAGGTGACCCCGACCGGCCGAGCCCTTCTCTTTGCAACTCCCCTCTCCTAAAATGGCAACCCAAATCGGATGGCCCCATCGACGATGGTGACCGCCGACCACTCTGATGAGTTGACCCTCTTTCCATTAATCAGGTTTGATTTTAACCATATTTGAAGGTTCATAATAAATTTGTGCAAATGTGCGAAAGTTCACACAAACACGTTTTGAATCTCTTAGGTTTGATTTTAATCATATTTGGAAGTTCATAACATATTTATGTGAATGAGAAAAAGTTCGCACAAATATATTGCAAATCTTTTCGGTGATTTTAACCACAGTAGGAGGTTCACATAAATATGTTGTAAATCTCTTTGTTGATTTTAACCATGTTTGTAGGTTCACATAATATTTGTGCGATCATGAGAAAGTCTGATTGATTTAGCAGGTTTAGTATGGAAACCCATTTTGCAGTTTTTCATCTCTTATATACAACAACAACCACTACAACAAAGCAGTAGATTAGCGACAACCACATTCCGTCGCTACCCATGTTAGCGACGGATTAGCGACAACGAGGCGACAGTATGCTTACGTCGTGAATATTTCGACGCTAACTGGAGACAAAATTATTCCGTCGCCAGGTCCGTCGCTAATTGCGATGGAATAACGAGCGCTATATTATGTCGCCAATCCGCCGGTACTAAACGGTGACCACGGCTTGGCGACGGATTTACTTCTGTCGCTATGCCGTCGCTAGATTAATATGAATAGCGACGGATGGTTCCGTCGCTAATCCGTCGCAAACACGGAAAAAATTAAAAAAAAAATTTATTTGAAAATTAAATACCGAGAACTGTACAATTTATATTTCCTGTACAATTTATATTTCCTGTAAAAAAAAAACAAACCACACAAAAAATTTTATATAACAAGAATCTACAACAATTAATCGTTCCACCTTAAAATTAACAAGTTTAATTATTTACAATTCAATAATTACAATTAGGAAACATAAAAAAATAGAACTTCTTCAACACAGTTCTCTAATCATCGCCAAGATTTTGTGTGTCTTCTTGTTCATTGTCTTTATCTGTCCCTTCAGCTCCACTACGCTGATTATCGTTAGCAGTCTACACAAGAAAAGAACAGTCAGTATTGATAAACAAAATATAATGAAATAAATTACACACTATATGTGATTCTATCATGTGCTCATGTGTGATCAAAGGCAATAAAAAAACTCTATATGTGATTCTATCATGCTCATATGTGCTCTAAGGCAGACAAAAAGTTATATATATATATATGTGATTCTATCATGCTCATATGTGTGCTAAGGCAGTCAAAAAATTGAATATGTGATTATAGCATGTTCATATGTGTTCTAAGGCAGCTAGAAAAACTCTATATGTGATTCTACCATGCTCAGATGTGCTTTAAGGCAGGCAAAAAACTATATATGTGATTCGATCATGCTCGTATGTGTGCTAAGGCAGTCAAAAAATTGAATATGTGATTATAGCATGCTCATATGTGCTCTAAGGCAAGCAAAGCAAAAAAAATTATATGTGATTCTATCATAAATGATATATGTTCTAAGGCAGTAAAAAAACTCTATATGTGATTTGTGCATGCTCATATGTGTGCTAAGGCAATCAAAAAACTGAATATGTGATTATAACATGCTCATATGTGTTCTTAGGCAGTCAAAAAACTCAATATGTGATTATAGCATGCTCATATGTGTTCTAATGCAGTCAAAAAAACTTTATATGTGATTCTATCATGCAAATATGTGTTCTTAGGCAGTCAAAAAACTGAATATGTGATTATAACATGCTCATATGTGCTCTAAGGCAGGCAAAAAAATTTATATGTGATTATAGCATGCTCATATGTGGTCTAAGGCAATAAAAAAACTCTATATGTTATTATAGCATGCTCATATGTGCTCTAAGGCAGGCAAAAAACTCTATATGTGATTCTATCATGCTCATATGTGCTCTAAGGCAGGCAAAAAGTTATATATATGATTCAATTATGCTCATATGTGTTCTAAGGCAGGCAAAAAAACTTTATATGTGATTATAGCATGCTCATATGTGCTCTAAGGCAATAAAAAAACTCTATATGTTATTATAGCATGCTCATATGTGCTCTAAGGCAGGCAAAAAACTTTATATGTGATTCTATCATGCTCATATGTGCTCTAAGGCAGACAAAAAGTTATATATGTGATTTGATTATGCTCATAAGTGTTCTAAGGCAGGCAAAAAAACTTTATATGTGATTATAGCATGCTCATATGTGCTCTAAGGCAATAAAAAAACTCTATATGTTATTATAGCATCCTCATATGTGCTCTAAGGCAATAAAAAAACTCTATATGTTATTATAGCATGCTCATATGTGTGCTAAGGCAGTCAAAAAACTGAATATGTGATTATAATATGCTCATATGTGTTCTTAGGCAGTCAAAAAACTGAATATGTGATTATAGCATGCTCATATGTGTTCTAATGCAGTTAAAAAAACTTTATATGTGATTCTATCATGCTCATATGTGTTCTTAAGCAGGCAAAAAAACTTTATATGTGATTATAGCATGCTCATATGTGCTCTAAGGCAATAAAAAAACTCTATATGTTATTATAGCATGCTCATATGTGCTCTAAGGCAGTAAAAAAACTGAATATGTGATTATAACATGCTCATATGTGTTCTTAGGCAGGCAAAAAGTTATATATGTGATTCGATTATGCTCATATGTGTTCTAAGGCAGGCAAAAAACTGAATATGTGATTATACCTGAGAGGGACCTGGAATCGAAGATCCCCTATCCAGAACAACGACCTTGATCTCATTTCGGAGAAAGGGGGCGACGGTGTATTGGAAGTAGTTATTCAGTGATTCATTAACGATCTGACATACATCATCACCGGAAAGAATAGTCGGCTGCTTTAAGCTTATGTCGGTGCATGAAGTTAGTGAGCCGTAACTGAAAGAACCAATAACTGGTGAAGTGTTCATATTACTCCCAATCCCGAACACGCGACCTTTTTTGGGTTCATCTGCTGCAGTCACCCATGCTGTAGGATCAAATGATGGATGTTGAGTAGCGTTATCGCCATATCGCTCTACCATCTGTTGCTCATATGCCTCCTACAAAATAATGTTTAAAGTATTCATTAATAATTAATGATAACATTATGATAACTTGCATATATATTGCAATGATTATTAATAGACTTAATACATACCGTTGTCATTCTCGCCTTCTCTGATACGAAGACTCCCGTGGTCTTCTGTTTATGTGTTTCTACAAACACATCCTTATATAGTACATTGTCTCCTTTTTCTACTTCCTGCGAAGTTAAATAACAAAAGATTTAGTACACAAGTTTGCAACAATACTTATAAAATTAATATTATATATTAATGAGTTACCATTTTCTTCAGGTGGCTCCCAAATGTCCTAGATCCACCTGTGTGTAGATGGGCTTCGGGCTTCTTCGATCGATTTTGTGCAGCCTTCGCAGAGCGATTTCTAAATGCATCTCCCGCCCACTTATCGCACATTTCATCCCAGTAATCTCTCCTGATAGTAATAGGACCATGGCCCTTCCACAGTAATGGATCATCTACTACGCCAGATGCTTTTTTTGCTGCAGTCTTCATAGTGTGACACACCTTCCTTGCATCATTTTCTTCCACCGTAGTTGTGAAGCGATTCAAAGCCTACAAATATTTTCAGAAAGTTAGTAGACATTGCTTAAATAAATTAAATATGAAACACATTAACTATGAGGAACAACTGTATACCATGAATGAGGACCACAATTTGTCTAACACCTCCTTTGGGTACTCTTTTCATTGAGCAACTGGTCCTGGTAGATGTTGAAGAAGTGAATTCCTAATCTCCCGTACTACTTCTTGTGGCTCAAACCTCGTGCTGCACATGAATTGTTACACAGTAAATATCAATATAAAATATTTAAAAGATATGCAATAATTGAAAACAAAATACTTACGGTCGATTATCGATATACACTATTCGAATGAGTCATCTTGTGCGAGCCTGAGAAGACCCTGTTTCCTGTGTTGGCTATTGACTTGTGTTATCAACTGGTGTAGGTGGGTCGTATAAATGCGCAACATCATCTGTAAAAAAATACATTAGAAATTCTCAGAATGCGCATTTGAACTAATCAAGCATCCAATTAGTTATATGATATACCTATCACAGGAGCCCGTGAAGATGAAGGCTGAGCCTGGCTACTACTGAATGAATGACCACTATAACCTCCACGAACCATATTCTAACAAATAACATATGTCATACAATACATTCAAATAATTCACATCAAGTATTACAATGCATTCAAGTCATTCACATCAAGCATTGCAACGCATTCAAATAATTCAAATCATTCACATCAAGTATTGCACTAATTCAAATCATTCGTTGCATAAATTATAATACATTCAAATAATTGAAATCATTCACATCAAGTATTACAATGCATTCGAATCATTCGTATCAAGTATTACAATACATTCAAATAAAATTTTTAATCATTCACACCAAGTATTGCAATACAACTCACATCAAGTACTGCAATGCAGTTTGTAGTATAAGATTTTGCTCACTAGCTTGAGAATTCTTCCTCGTCTCTAGTTTGACTTTCTTCTTCTTCTTCTTCTTCTTCTTCTTCTTCATTGTTTGCCCATCCACTTGGTACATCATTTGGATCACATTCCTCTATGAATGTTTCATCGGCCAATGGAGATATGACATGCATATCATGCGCAACATCATGATCATAAGCGAAGTCATAGACATCATTTGATTGATAGTAATCGCTGTCTTCAGCTAACTCATCTTCCTGTAACTGATCATACTCGGGGTATAGTTTGGATTTCACCTTGCAAACTGCCCACCATTCATTTCTATCTGACTTTTTTATACTCGGATATGAAGTATAATAAACTTGTTGAGCTTGCGAGGCTAATATGAATGGTTCATATGTTCCAAACCTGGATTTATGATTCACCTCCACAATGCCTGAAGCTTTGTCGAGTCTTGTTGCAGTTGGATCAAACCAATGACACTTGAATATCGTAACCCTGTTATTCATGCCTAATAAGTCAACTCCATTATTTCCTCTATAACACCGTAGTAATCATGTTCATTTTCACTGTAGTTGCTACCCTTGACACACACGCCGCTATTTATCATTGATTTGTTTATACCGTAGTCTTTTGTATGGAATCGATAACCATTTACGATATACCCGTTGTAGCATTGCACAACTTTGGTCGGACCATTTTCTAAATCACATATTCCTTGATCTTTAACATCACCATGACGAACCTACGCACAAACATAAACAATGATTGTGATCATGATCAATTAAGTAACTTAGTGTTGTTTATAAGTACAAAATTTATGTTAGCTTCTTTACCAACTGTTTCAACCACTCCACAAACTTAGTTTCACGTTCTTTTTGTACTTCTACATCAGTGAGATATGAAACTTCGCTTTGCAACTCCAGATCAAATCGTCTGCAAACCACAAATACTTATATTATCGAGCCATGTATCCACATATAGAACATAAAAGGATTTATAATTGAGTTGCATATATATATACTTACTCGATGTATGGGTCGATCGTTGAGCAATTAAAAAGAATATAGATGTGTGCTGCATCTTGCTCTCGATCTGTCAATAGCCTTGATCGACAACTACCAAATGCATGCCCAAGTGGTTGAAATATCGACAGCTTGTCAGCTACAGTTACTTGTTCTCCATCATCGTTACGGGGCGGGCATGTGTAACGTGTTGAAATATGAGGTTCGAAGTACATAGATGAGAAATTTGAAATCTCTTCTAAAGTGTACGCCTCACAAATAGAGCCTTCTACTCTGGCTTTATTACGAACCTTTTTTTTTAAGTCGAACATGCATCTGACAATAATATACATTTCAAATTTTAAATATCTGTCATTAAAGAGACAAATATAAAAAAATATATACCTTTCAAATGGGTACATCCATCGATATTGCACAGGGCCACCAACCCTTAGTTCATATGGCAGATGTATGATCAAATGTTCCATAACATCGAAAAATGCTGGCGAAAATATCTTTTCTATCAGACAAACAGTGGTGATGACAGAGTCCTCGAGATTCTTTACGTCTGATACAACAACTTCCGATGCGCACAATGTTCTGAAAAATCCGCTCAACTCAGACAATACCCCCCATATAGGTTTGCCTAACATATCATGGATTGCTATGGGTATCAATCGTTGCATAAAGATATGACAATCATGGCTCTTCAACCCATATAACTGTCCATCGTCAATCTTCACAGCCCGAGCAATGTTAGAGACATATCCATCTGGAAATCTCAGTTGTCTCAACCATTGACATACATGTTTTATTTGATCAGGTCCGAGCACGCACTTCGCCTTAGGTTTCAGTACTTTGCCATTATACTCTTTGAGTTCCAATTCTGGTCTTTTACATATTAATTTTAAATCCATACGGGCCTTCAGATTATCCTTCGTTTTTCCTTTAATATTCATTACTGTATTGAACACATTATCAAACACATTTTTCTTTACATGCATCACATCCAAATTATGTCGTATCAATAGGGTCGGCCAATACGATAGTTCCCAAAAAATAGATTTTTTCGTCCAATTGTGATCCTTTCCAAATCCACGGAAGGGTGTAGGACTGCGGGCATCTGTTAATACATCTGGAAAGTATCGCAATCTTCTTAGAATCTCTATGCCGGACAATCTTGAGGATGGACCTTTCGTTTCAGTTGTGCCTGCTTTAAATACATTCTTTTGACGTCGGAACGGATGATCGCTAGGTAGAAATCGACGATGGCACTCAAACCAGCAAGGCTTCCTTCCATGCCTCAATCTAAAAGCTTTGAAATCCTCCATGCAGTATGGACAAGCCAACCTCCCATGTGTGCTCCAACCAGATAACATACCATATGCAGGGAAGTCACTGATTGTCCATAGAACATCGGCCTTCATGTTGAAATTTTGTTTTTTGTGGGCATCATACGTAGTAACACCGTCACCCCACAGTACTTTTAGTTCATCAATCAATGGCCTTAGATATACATCAAGATTTTGGCCAGGTGAGGTCGGACCAGGGATCAACATAGACAAGAAAAGATTTGGACGTTTCATACACAAGCTTGGTGGAAGGTTGTATGGAGTTACAAATACTGGCCAGCATGAGTATGGAGTTGATCTACCCCCAAATGAATTAAATCCATCTGTACATAGACCGAGTCTAACATTTCGCACTTCCATTGTGAAGTTCTGATGAGTACGATCAAAGTGCTTCCAAGCTTCAGCGTTAACAGGATGCATGATCTTGTTTTCATCGTGTCAAACTTTATTTGCATGCCATCTCATGTGTTTAGCTGTCCTTGAAGACATATACAATCGCTGCAATCTAGGAGTGATAGGAAAGTAGCAGAGCGACTTGTATGAAACTTCCTTTGATCTCGTGCTACCATTGCCTCTTGTCTTTGGCTTGAACCGAGGATGCCCACATGACGGGCATGATATGTTGTTTTCCTGCTCCTTGAAATACAACATGCAGTGATTTGGACAAGCATCAATCTTTTTGTAACCCATACCTAGAGCGTTGACCATAACTTTCACACGATAGAAATTTTGTGGCAATTTCTCATCTTTGGGCAACATACTCTTCACAATCATGCACAAACGGTCAAAACATGATTGACACAAATTATACTCGGACTTCAAATTCATTAGTTGAAGAACTGCAGACAAGATAGTGTGACTCTCACAACCGTTCCAAAGTGGCTCATCAGCATCTCTAAGTAAATCATAAAATCTACTAGCTGCATCGTTTGGTGATTCTTCATCTACGACAGTTCTTACATCACTAAAACTCATAGCAGAACCCAGTTCTGTTCCTGCGGCATCAAATATCAAATCCGTATATGGATTATTGTGCACCACATTCACCCGTGCATCAAAATTGTTTCTAAATTCTTCTCCATGAAACATCCAGTTCTGATAATCACTCACAAAACCCTTCCTGTATAGGTGATGTCTAACGCTATAAGGTTCTATAAATCGATTATTCTTACAAATCTTGCAGAGACACCTAATCTGACCTGTAGGATCCACTGTACTGACACTTGCCGTTGCAAATTCAATAAAACTGTCAACACCGTCCATATATTCATGCGATAACTCATTGTCCACTATCCTACGGTATATCCATTCACGGTTTGCAGTCATTCTGTCGTATGATGTTACGAATAGTATCCTAACGAATTAAAAGAAAATAATCAGAATGCTACGATGAAGAAAATATCAAATTTATCATGCAATATACTATGTCAAACAATAACAAGAATTTTGATGCATGCATTGATAACTTAATATTTTCATGTGCAAACTATTAATGACACGATACAATCATTTGAAGCATGCTTTTATTATAAAATTTCACATGGAAGTCAAAATCAAATTGAAAGTAACTACATGCAAGCATGGATACAATTACATCAAACATTGCAATACATTGTAATCATTCATATCAAACAAATGGCAAACATGTACCTGCAGCAAACACACTTCAATATCTCACTAACTACTACCATCCTTAGCATGGACTCCGTACTCCAAAAATAAGAACACTTCCATATTCATACATTAAAATCATGCTGAGCATGATCTCCGAACTCCAACAAAGCAACCCTAAATATCAACAACTAAGTGAGTGTGTGAACAATAAAGTGTTACATCTAATAAATTAAATAACATGTGATACGCTTGCATCACTTACTCACCACGGGTATTTACCCGATTTGCATTGTTTTTGTCACTCACTTACCACAGGTGGCTGAGCACGAGCTGGTTTCGTTGAAAAATCTGCACAAAAAAATGCAGTTTTAAAAAAAAATTGCCACAAAAAAAGGAAGTTGTTCCGGCAAGGGGTCGACTCCCCTGCTGTTCCGGTAGAGAGTCGACCCCCTTACGGAACATAGGGGGTAAACTGACCCCAGCCTTTCCACCAGCGAGTCGACCCCCTGCCGGGGTCGACCTGCCGGAAAGGCAGGGGGGTCGACCCCCTGCTGGAAACGCAAGGGGTTAACCCCCTGCCTGTTCCGACAAGGGGTTAACCCCATGCCGGAAAGGCAGGGGGGTCGACCCCCTGCCGGAAACGCAAGGGGTTAACCCTCTACTTGTTCCGGCATGGGGTTAACCCCCTGTCGGAAAGGCAGGGGGTCGACCCCCCATGCCGGAAACGCAGGGGTTAAACCCTTGCATTTCCGGCACGGCAGAGGGTTAAACCCCCTGCCGTAAAGGCAGGGGGTTTAACCCCTGCTGGAAATGCATGGGTTAAACCACCTGCGTTTCCGACAGGGGGTCGACCCCCCCCTGCCGGAAACGCAAGGGGTTAAACCCCCTACCCTGCCGTAAAGGCAGGGGGTCAGGGGGGGTCGACCCCCTGCCTTTACGGTAGGGGGTTTAACCCCCTACCTTTCCGGCAGGGGGTCAACCCCCCATGCCGGAAACGCAGAGGGTTTAACCCCTGCTTGAAACGCGTAGGGAGGGCGGGCGAACCTGTCTCCGGCGGGGAATGCGTCGGTCGGCGGGGCGACGGCTCGGGCGGAACGCGGGGCGACAGGCGGCGGAGGAAGGCGTCGGGTTGCGTAGGGAGGGCGGGAGAGAGGAAATAGGAAAAGAGCGAAAAGGGTTCTGATCAGATTTACGCAAAAATTAGCGATGGATTGGCGACAGAATTATTTTGTCGCTAAGCCGGCATAAATATATACAACTCCTTAGCGACGGAATATGTCCGTCGCTAACGGCGTCGCTAAGTAGCAACGAAAAAATGTTGTCGCCCAATCCGTCGGTAACCGTAGCGTGTTTTTGCGACAAAAACGGTCCGTCGCTAAGTCGTCGCTACGTTGCGACGGCTTAGCGACGGACCATTTTCCATCGCTACATCTGTGAATATCACAAAACTTAGCGACGGATTAGTGACGCTCGCTAAGCCGTCGCTAATTGGCGACGGAAAAATGTCGTCGCTAATTGACATTTTTCTTGTAGTGAACAACAACTACGCCTTCATCCCCAAACAATTGGGGTCGGCGATATGAACCAAAAAAGAAAATCATTCTGGGTCCTTCACATGAATCCTTCTCCTCCAATCATTTCTATCCAATGCCATGTCCTCGGTGAGGTTCACAGCATTCATATCCTTTCCTATCATCTCCATCCAAGTCTTATTAGGCCTACCTCAACCTCTTTTGACTAATATATTTTTTCATTTGTCCATCCTTCTAACTGGAGCATCATTAGGCCTTCGCTGAATATGTCCAAACCACCGTAAACGATTTTCTCTCATCTTATTTTCAATGGATGCAACGCCTACCTTCTTACGTATCTTCTCGTTTCAAATCTTATCTTTTATTGTATTTTCACACATCCATCGAAACATAAGCATCTCAGCTACACTCATTTTTTGAATATGATGTCTCTTATATAGGGTGCCTAAATATGTTTACTGGTATGAACCAAGATTTTCATAGTTTTTTTAAACTTTTTCCAAAAAATTCATTATATGAGTGTGATCTAGATGCTTGGCTTTATAGAAACACTCTTGGATCATCCAATTACGATATATAAGAAAAATCTTTTAAAGGTTGAAATCAACGGCTTGGAATTTTTATAAATATTCAAGAATAAAAAATTATATTTCTTGTTTTAATTATGATGATCCAACAGTCAATTCCTAGCAAATGGGCCACACTGAATGCATCTAGAGGGTTAGATTTGCAAAAAAAAAAAGCTATGATACCATCAAACATATTTGGTTGGTAAACATATTTCAGTTTCCCTATATATATATATAAATATATATATATATATATATATATAGAGAGAGAGAGAGAGAGAGAGAGAGATGCGTAGCTGCTCACTTGTTAGGTGATTAAAACGAAGGTCACTCACGTTGATTGTTGGGCGTGATGGATGCTCAACGTCATTTTGCACAAAAAAAACCTTTTACTGGTGCTATTTTAGCAGCACCAGTACAAGTAATAGTGTCTACCAAAGCTTTTACTGGGGCTAAAATAGTGCCAGTAAAAGTTCTTTTTTCGCGGTGAGTGACCTCCGTTTGAGCACCTAACGAGTGAGCAGCTACCTATATATATATATATATATATATATATATATATATATATTCTGACATAAAAGTTGGATTCCACGGTCGTTGATGTTAATTACCTGTCCCAAGTTTGAAAAATAGCTATGGAACGCAGTTCTTGCTATGATATTAATATTGAAAGCACAACACCACCAAAACTATAATCATATTAAACAATTAGGCAATATCAATTTGGAAGGTGACCAAGTTCCTGACATGCAGTATAAAGAAAGCATCAACTCATAAACTTCGCATTTAGTTTTGTGTTCCAGTTTTTTAGTTCATTTGTTCTTGGATGTCAAAAGAACTGGGCCTATATTAGTTTTTTCCTTTCCAAGGTAAAAAAAAAAAGAGAATACATAAGGCTGTCTTCCCTGCTTGTAAATAATTGTGATATTTCTGTTTTTCTTTTTTGAAAAAAAAAAAGGTGATATCAATTAAACAGCCCTTTTGTCTTGTTAAACATAACTTACAAAATGCAACCTTTTCAAAAGTTTTAGATATTTCAACCTTACAATCAAAGATGACATTGGGTGCCTTCATGAACTAACTTTATCTTTATTAAATAAAATATATATAGAGTATAAATCGTATTGATTAAAAGGAGCTCATATATAATTTGGTAATTGCAGCTTACCCAAATGGAGAACGCATACAAGATCACAAAATTCATAAAGTCCGAAATGATGAAACAAGACTGGTTGGAAGCATTACCACCGGGTTCTATTTCATCCTCACATACAGGCAATCAAGTGAAGTGCACCATACAAGTTGAAGGGATTGATAAATTTGAAATGTCACTTCCAAGCTGCTCAAGGACGGCTAGCTCATGTTCAACAGTTGATGCAAGTGAGACCATGTTCTTGTTTTCCAATAAATGCAAGGAGGTAACCAACAGCTCTAATATTAATGAAGAGCCAGGGATCAACCTGGATCTGGCCATATCCATCCCTGGCTCTTACTAGCTACCTAGAACTAAATCTTGACAACGCCTGTAAAATCGCTGTCTGTACATCATTTGGCAGCTGCATCATCTTTAGGAAGTAAGAGTATGATGCTGCCAATTTTGGGAAGTAATTTTGGTGAAGGTGCAAAAAACCCCATCCCCTGTTGCAGGTGCACTGTAGTGAATGCTACTACTGCCACACACTATCATGGCCATGCTAGTGGCACAACATGCTGCTGTGACTGTCGTTGCAGAAGACCCTCTTCTCCAGCGAGCAATTTGGTGGAGTCACGGCCACTGGAAAGATCTAAAAGAGGCCATCAAGGGTAGGGATGGCAGTGGACCAGGGGAAAGCGGGGGGGCCACCTCGCCCCGTTTGGACCGGGGATGAAGGGCATGAAACGGCGATGGAGGCGGGGATGAAGGTTAAAATCCATCCCCGTGCGGGGATGAACTTACACTTTCCCCCGCCCCGCCCCGCTCCGCTCCATCCCATACCCAATCCTTCTAAGGGATGACAATAGACCTAGGGGAAATGGGGCTCCGCCACGCCTTGCCCCATTTGGACCGGGGATGAAGGACATGAAACGGGGATGGAGGTGGCGGTGGAGGTTGAAATCCATCCCCGTGCGGGGATGGAGGTTCGGATTTTGAGATGGGTCGGGGGTGGAGACCTTGTCCCCCGCCCCGGTCCATTGCCATCCCTAATCAAGGGGGATGGAGATCTGAGTACATGGTGTGCATCAAGGACAACGACAGCGGTAGCAGGGCGGCCTTGGGAATGGTCCTACTCCTCTCTATACTTGGATCAAAGAAGCAGAAGGGAACCTCGCCGAATTGCTTCTCAGTTTCTTCCTTTCTTCTTCGTATATCTTCAGCTCTGGCCCTGGCAGCCATCACATGAAGCCTGTTGGCAGTATGCAATTGCAGAGGGAACCTGAGATACAGGGACTAGCTAGCTCTTTCAAACTTGATCATCTTTTCAACATTGGGATGCCAATTTGTTGAACTCCTTGAAATCTACTGTGGCAACATTAGACTTTCGTAAACTTGAGCACATATTGCGTTATTCAAAACTTTACTATTTGAGTATTGACTGGTTAAGTATCCAAAAACCATCAAAATATGCTTTTGTAAATGGAGACAACTCCCAAAAATGGGTAGGTTAATTTGAATTTGTAATATCACTATAATGAACAGATACCACAAATTTGTTCACAACATAGATGCATATGATCGGATAATATATTTTCACATTCATATCAGTTTTGAGTTCTAGCTTTAAAGAACAAGTCCTAATCTGCTGATATATGAACTAGACCTGACATAGTAGGGATTAATTCAGATTTATAGAGTAAAATCTGGTAATAAAATGCCACAAAACAAAGTTGTGTTGTATATGTAAAGCGTTCAAATGGAATCAATTAGATGCTGATCCTGACACATATACTATAGAATCCAAAAGATGCTATCATATGCATCTATTTCTGAAAAAAATTGAAACTTAGTTCAGGTTCCAAGAATAGGCTGGTTAATTTAAATTAAGTATAACATTTGGTAATGGCACCATGATCATATGTTGACTCTAGAAATCATAGACGCATGTTGTTTTAATTCAATTGGATTTCATAGATGTGTTCAATATAGTCCAAATTCTAGAGATCAGCTCTTGAATTTTGACGGAAAAGACCATCTTATAAGCTGATAAATATCACATATTGTAAGCCATTGATTTTCGATTAGGTCGTAACGAGACAATCAAAGAGGTGGTTCCCAGAAACCAAACATGTAGATCACATTTGTAAGGTTAGTTTTATGAAAAACAACAATATAAAATAAATAAAAAATAAAAAAAGAGGTGCTTGCACCTCATGTCGCTATTACCAAATGTATTTCCTTCAAATTAATTGGCAAAACCCAATTTCATTATATTGTTATTAATGCTTAGCAAGGCTTATTTATGTTGGAAGTTTTTAGATAATGATCACCTTCAAGTTAATGGGGCAGGACTTGGGTTGGATTGGACCCATTTTCACCTCTTGCCCTGCTCTTTTTTAAGGCTGAGGGTCGATACCACATTGCCCTGAGCACTTCTCTTTATTTTTATTAAATAAAATCCAGTTTACTTTCCCTCTCAAAAAAAAATCACCTTCAAATTAAATGCAATGTAAAGATAAGTTACTGTATTTGCATGCACAATCAGAAGGTTCATCCTACTATATTTTCACATTCATAGGTCCCAAGATAAAACCCTTTAGTCATGCATCTTATGTCCTATATACGACATTTAAGGGGATTCAAACAAGGGAGACAGCTTTAGAAAGGACATGCATTTAAGATTGATGTAATGTGAACAAAAAGGAAGTTATCTGTCAAAGAGAGATCACTCATGTGACACGTTAAGAGACTTCGAAAATAATTTGACTTCTTTATTTAGAAATTTAAGTACATTTTCAAAAATGAGCAGCTAGACCAACAGATCTAACTATGATTTGTAAGAATCTCTACGGTGATTCATCAAAGTGGGCGATAAATTGATAAATACGCAAAGAAAAAAAGGCCTACTTTGGATATTTTAAAGTATGAAGTATAGACGGGGTAGAGTCTACTCATGTAAGAAAAATATGTAAAATATGAAGAAAGTTGTAGGTGCAAATAGTTCAGCAGGAGGGTAGGGTCAGAAATAACTTATTCTGAAGTAGCTAGCTTTAATTCTTTTCTCAAACGGGTATCAAATCTAGTGAAAAACGATGACATGTAGGGATGTAAATGGTTCGGATTAGGATTGGACTTTGCCGATTCAAATTCCGATTTGGATTTGGAAGGTGACAAGCTTATACAAGATTCATTTTTTTTTTACCTGTAAACGGAATTGGATATCCATCAAATTTGGATATTTCTGTATTTCAGTAACAAAAAATCAAAGCTATATTTGCATCTAATTATAATTGGATATAATTTTGGCTTACCAAATGCATCTAAATGGAATTACATTCTGTCAGATATCAGATAAAATCAGGTTCATTGGCATCCCAAATGTCATGGCAAGCTTGGTTATTGGATGCTAGTCACACTGACACTGGATTCCTTCTGCAACCTGCATACAATACAAACAATTATTTTAATAATAGAAAATAAAATCATTGAGAAAACAAAGCAATTCACTAATAAGGTCATGTTGACATCATTTTGAGCAAGGTGAAGTTTATAGATTTCTGCATTTGTGCTCTTAGCAAGATTTGATTAAAGGTAACGGTGGAAAAGTGTGAGCCATAATGAACAAAGCCACATTCCATGCAATGCTCAACTCTCCACTATAAATGGGTCATGTGGAAGAGAAAAATGAGGGCCGATCTCATAAGTAGCATGTTAGCAATTGTTTCAGGGGGGGCTGTGGGAAAGCCCTTTCGTGGGAAAGGTCACGTAGCTCGAAAAGAACAGTATGTTTCCTTCCCAAAGGACCACTCCTTGAGAGAGAATGTATATATGGGCATCCACTCTGCCACATTGGGCTGATCATTTTCCAATGAGAAGCCTTTGTTTCGCGCTCGTGAGAAAAGGGTCAGTTTCCCACGGGAAAGAGACCTTTTCTCTGAAACCCTATGCGTCCACTATTCGAACTAAGGATTTTAATTAACATAAAATCCAGGTTACTCCAATTATTTCTTTCCCATCCATGGCCATAGTCAAATACAAAACCAAGCTTAGGTTCAGTCTCAAGTGATCAAAAGACTAATTAAGCTGAGACCCAGTCAAGAGAAAATGTAAGCTCAACTTTTAACCACCTCCCATCCAGAAACTCTGCTTGCTCACATTGACAGGTTGGTGCTCTGAGAGGACCACAGTGCTCAACTCATCCACGAGATATCGGTTTTCTTGCTTATTTTAATTCCTTACTGTCAACTTGACCAGAAACCCCATAATTGCAGCAAACCTGAACTTTGGAAGAAAATCAATATGCCAGCATTCATTAGAAAAGCTTGTGATGACCAAAATGTTCACCAAACCAACTATGTCCCAAACAACTGCCAAGCCATTTCGGCAAACTACCGAGTACTTTTTCATTTATGACGACTAAGATTCTTTTGAATTTTGACCTGCGGTATTGCCACACTATTTGCTACGGTCAAAGCCTACCTATTGCAGTCAAGGCCTACCACACGCCTCTCTCTCTCTCTCTCTCTCTCTCTCTCTCTCTCTCTCTCTCTCTCTCTCTCATTTTGGATAAAAATTACGTCATCCTTATCCAAACGATCACAACAACGTAAAAGGATGATGTTTGCATTTCTGTGATTAACAACACAAGTTGCTATAATCTAAGATTGTGTTTCATATATATATATATATATATATATATATATATATATATATATATATATATATATATATATATGGGCTAAATGAAACATGCTAAATGGGTTTTTCCGATTTTTTTCATTTTATTTTTTAATTCTGACCGTACATATGTGATCCATGTACTTGATATTATAGGGATCAGTTCTTGAAGAGTTTGATTCTGATAAATGGCTTCAAAAGCACAAAGGGCCTTTTGCCTGGTATTTGCAAAAGTGTCGCTAAAAGCCTTATCGATGCTTCAAAAGCATCGTTAAAGGCCCTTTGCCTTTTAGCACATGCGAGGCAACTTACATCTCCCAAATTTACGAATGTCCTTAATTACATGTGTGAACTTTCATAATAAAATGGCACATGAAAGAGGACATTCGCAAATACGTATCACATTTAGATATTTGGGGAGAAAAATCACATATTTATGGGTGAATTCGTATATTTAGAAAGAAATTTACATATTTGAGAGAAAATTCATATATTCGCATATCTGAGAGGAAGTTCATATATAACTACAAGAAAACATGTCATTGCTGATGATAATTATCATCAACAATATATGATTTATGATATCCAATAGCATAAACGGTGATATTTATCATCGCTCCGAGCGTCTACTTTACAATCGTTTATATTATGATTTTTTATGATATTTATATATCACCATTTTTATAAAAATAAATTCGATGATATGATATAAGTCAGTATAGAACTGTTGGCTTTAGAATGTTGTTGGTAATAGTAATTAAAGGTGACGATAATTATTGTCGGCTATACTAGTTCTAACTAACGCTAAATATCGTCGACTATAGTAATTAAATTTGACAATAAATATCGTTGATTATATTTAATATCAACGATAATATTTATCGTCGGTTCTTTCTTAAAGTCGATGATCATTATCATCATCTTTATATTAAAAAATCATATATGCCAAATAGCCGAAAACAAATATCATCGGCTACTTGGATAAAATCGATGATAAATGTTGTCGACTATATTATTTTAAGCAGATGATAAATATCGTCTGAAATATATTAAAGTTGATGATAAATAATAGTGGTTGTATTAAAAAAAATAGATGATAAAATAGAAGGAAATGTGCATAAAATCATGCGAATTTGCATAGAACTTCATTATAGTTTCATGAAAATTCGCTCTATTAAAAAGAAAATCGTATGGAATAACTTTCGCATAGTCTGATAAAAATTCATACAATTAGAAAGAAATGTGCATGAAATCATGTGAATTTACATAGAACTTCTGCATAGTTTGATGAAAATTCACTCAATTAGAAAGAAATGTGCATGAAATCGTGTAAATTTGCATAGAACTTTTGCATAGTTTGATAAAAACTCACTCAATTAGAAGAAAATGTGCATTGAATCATGTGAATTTGCATAGAAATTTTGCATAGTTATATAAAAAGTCACTCAATTCTTAAGAATTTTGCATGGAATCGTGCAAATTTCTCTGTTTTTATAGAAATTACTTTTCGATTATTACAGAACACTTCAACTATTACAGAAAAATATAATACTTCAAACAAACTTTAAATTCTACTATTACAGGATACTTAAAACACACCTCAAATAAACTTCAAACTTTGCTATTACAAAACACTTTAAACTTCAATTCAAATTTTATATTTTCCCGTTATTATAGAAATTGTTATTCAAATCAAATAACCAGGCATATACAATTGTCAACAGTCCATAACAACAATTATAACATAAGAGGAATGATGAAATTAATTTAGCCATGAATAGTGACAACTAACAAGTTAAAACATATTGTGCAAGTTCCTTCATCTTTGTTGTTGTAATCCTTCTAAGCAAGATATTTAATAGATAAACTGGTCAAGTAGCAAAACATAGTTAATAGGAGATTTAATAGATAATTTGATCAAGTAGCAAATCAAATGTTGCTTTCACGGGAAGAAAATGAGATCTTGGAACATTGACACCAATTGCGAGATCGAAGAACTTGTGTTCAAAAGAGGCATCAAATAGGGTTTAGAATTTACAAACAAAGCAAGAAGGTAACAATCTACAAATATCATAAATTACCTCAATCTAGAATGAAGAATAGTGAAATTTGTAACTTCATGCTTCAAAAGAACAACTAAGAAACAATTCACACATTAATTTCATACTTGCTCCACAACAAATAAAAAAACTTAAACTATAATTATATATGCCTCGTTTAAATCACCCTTCCACATCCCTATTCTTAGACTTCCATCACCGATCAAAGCCCCAAAACCTCAATTTCATGCTTCTTCCCAATGCCTTGACTCTTTGAAACTTCGATCTTATGAAACTTTACCATGGTGTTTTTGCCCATAAATCCAAACTTTATAGAAAGAAAAAACAACAAATCTGGTATATATTGTCATGCACACCGAGTAGATCTTCTTCTTCGCCTCCTCGCTAATTGACCCCAAGATTCACACAAAAATAAGAACAAAAGAAAAAGTCTCTCCTTTAGGGCAAGAAATCAAAGAAACCAAAAGAGGGGAAGGCCAAGAAGAATGAAAAGACGATACCTTATGATGATGACAACTAGGGTTTTGATGTAGGCGATGATTATCTCATCCTCAAATGACTTTGTGTCCTTCAGGAACTCCATGATAAAGAGCCAGTGCTCATAGTCGCAGCCATCAAGGAGGATGGTCTCCTTGGGCAGCCTATTGCTCTAGTTTGGAGAGGGATCGTTCAACAATGAGTACCCGTCAAAGGAGAGCGAATGAAAAAACTAAAAGTGGGAAAAGAAAAAGAAAAAAAGGGAGAAAGGAATGGAGAGAGAAAGTGGGAAGAACGAAATTTAAGAAAAACCAAAAAGAAAAAGAGAGGGAATGAAAATAAGGGAGCCTTCTCGCGAAAAGATTTAGGAAAAAACAAAATTTTAACATCAATGATGATTTTTATCATCGGTTCATTATTAAGGGCGACAATAATTATCGCCATATTAGATTCATATAGACGATGATAATTATCATTGATTTTAGGTTTATATTAATGTTGATAATTATTATTGGTTTTATATTAATATTGATTATGATAATTATCCTCGATTTTAGATATGACGATGATAATTATTGTTGATTTTAGATTAAACTAGCTAATCATTATATTGATGACGATAATTATCATCAATTTTAGATTAATATTGACAATGATAATTATTGTCGGTTTTAGATTAAACTCGTTAATCAACATATTAACGATGATAATTTTCATCGATTTTAGATTAGTATTGACAATGATAATTATTATCGGTTTTAGATATATTGACAACGCTAATTATAGTCAATTTTAGATTAAAGTAGTTAATCATCATATTGACGATGATAATTATCGTCAGTTTTAGATTAATAATGATGATAATAATTATCGTCGATGTTAGATTAATAATGAGGGCAATAATTATAGTCGGTTTTAGATTAAACATATCAAACGGGTTTGGGTTGCAGAATATGGGCAATCTTAGACCTGATTATTAGGGTTTGGATCATGGATATATTTGGATATGGGTAGGGTTTTTGGAAGGTTACTCTGGATTGGGTCAAGTGGGTCTACTATTGAATCTTTAGGTGTTAAGGTGGGTTCAAGCAGATCCACTAAAAGTGGCTTGGAATCAATTATTGGATCATCATAATCAAGAAATGTTATTTTTTATGCTTGTATATTTATGAAAAAAATTGAGTCATTGATTTTTAAGCCTTAAAAGATTCTTCTTATACATTGTAATCATATGATCCAAGAGTCTATTTCTATAAAACCATGCATTTAGATTGCATCCATACAGTGAACTTAAAAAAAAAAACTTACGGAAATCTCGGTGCATACCAGTTTACATATTTGACTTGTTTACATATTTTAGTTACCCTGGATCGAGGAAAACTGTAATATTTAAACTGCTATAAAAAGAGATTTTTATAGGTTTTTTTTTTTAAATCTAACCCTGCAGATACATTTAACACGGTCCATTTGCATGAAATCTATTATTAGATCATCATAATCAGATCAAGCAATGTGATTTTTTATGCTTATATTTATGAAAATTCTGAGTCATTGATTCTCAAGCCATAAAAGATCTTTCTTATACATCATAATCAGATGATCCAAGAGTCCATTTCTATAAAAACATGCATCTAGATCGCATCCATATGGTAAAATTTTAGAAAAAAAAAACTATGAAAATCTTGGTGCATACCAGTTTACATATTTGGCTTGTTTACATATTTTAGTTACCCTAGATCAAGAAAAATTGTAACATGTAAATTGGTATGAACCGAGATTTTTATAAATTTTTTTATAAATCTAACCCTGCAAATGCATTCAACATGATCCATTTGCTTAGAATCAACTATTGGATTTCATAATCAAATCAATAAATGTGTTTTTTATGCTTATATTTACAAAAAATTTCTATGGTTCATTTTCAAGCCTTAAAAGATCCTTCTTATACATTGTAATCGCATGATCCAAGAGTCTTTTTCTATAAAACCATGCATCCAGATCGCATTAGTATAGTGAAATTTTAGAAAAAAAAAACCTATGAAAATCTTGGTGCATACCAGTTTACATACTTGACTTGTTGACATATTTTAGTTACCCTGGATCAAGGCAAACTGTAACATGTAAACTAGTATAAATCAAGATTTTTATAGTTTTTTTGTAAATCTAGCCCTGCAAATGCATTCAACATGGTCCATTTGTTTGGAATCGACTATTGGATCATCATAATTGGATCAAGAAATGTGATTTTTTATGCTTATATTTATGAAAATTCTGAGCTGTTGATTTTCAAGCCTTAAAAGATTCTTCTTATACATCGTAATTGCATGATCGAGGAGAATTTTTCTATAAAACCATGCATCCAAATCACATACGATGAAATTTTAGAAAAAAATAAAAAAAAATCCTATGAAAATCTTGGTTCATATTAGATTACATATTTGACTGGTTGACATATTTTAGTTACCCTAGATCAAGGAAAATTGTAACATGTAAACTACTATGAACCGATATTTTCCTAGGTTTTTTTGCAAATCTAACCCTCTAAATGCATTCAACATGGTCTATTTACTTGGAATCGATTGTTGAATCATCGTAATTGGATCAAGAAATGTGATTTTTTATGCTTATATTTACGAAAATTCTAAGTCATTGATTTTGAAGCCTAAAAAGATCCTTCTTATACATCGCAATCAGATGATCCAAGAGTCTATTTCTATAAAAACTATGCATCTAGATTACATCCGTATGGTGAAACTTTAGAAAAAAAAGTATGAAAATCTCAGTGCATACCAGTTTACATAGTTTAGTTATTGAGGATCAATGAAAACTGTAACATGTAAACTAGTATAATCGACTATTGGATCATTGTAATCAGATCAAGAAATGTGATTTTTTTTGCTTATATTTATGAAAATTTTGAGTTGTTGATTTTCAAGCATTAAAAGATCTTTCTTATACATCATAATCAGATGATCCAAGAGTTTGTTTCTATAAAAACATGCATTTGGATCGCATCCATATGGTAAAATTTTAGAAAAAATAAAATAAAAAAACTATGAAAATCTTGGTGCATACCAGTTGACGAGGATAATTATTGTCATGAGTAGATTATAAATAATCAACATATTGACGATGATAATTATCACCGTCAATAGATTACAAATAATTAACATATTGGTGACATTAATTATCATCGTTAGCATGTCGATTATTTGTAATTGGTTAATGATGATCATTATCATCATCAATAGATTACAAGTAATGAACATATTGACAATGATAATTATCATCATCACTATGCTGAGCATTTTACAACTTTTTGACGATGATAATTATCATCATCAATATGTTGTCAATAGATTATAAATTATCATCATAATCATGATAATTATCATCATCAATATATTGATTAATTGTATTAGATGCTGATTAACAAAGTTAATTATCATCAGCTATATCAGTTTTAAAATTTAAGAAAAAATAAAAATTGGACATAGCCGACGATAAAATCATCAGCTATATTTCTTATATCGACGATGATTTATCGTCGATTATATTAGTTTCAAAATAAAAGAAAACAAAATTGGACATAGCCAACCATAAAAATTGTCTACGATATTTCTTATACTGATGATAATTTATCATCGACTATGTTAGTTTCAAATATATATATATATAATCATACCGATGATAATTTATCATCGGCTATATTAGTTTCCAAATGAAAAATAAAATAAAAAATTGGACACAGCCATTGATAAAACTCAAATGCTATATTTCTTATACCGACGATAATTTATAATTGACTATATTAGCTTCAAAATAAAAGAAACAAAAACAAAAATTGAACATAGCCGATGATAAAAATCATCAGCTCTATTTCTTATATCCACGATAATTTATATGGCTATATTAGTTTCAAAATTAAAAAAAACAAAAATTAGACATAGCTGATGAGAAAAATCATCGACTATATTTCTTATAACAATGATAATTTATTATTGGCCATGTTAGTTTAAAAAAAAATGGATATAGCTGACGATAAAAATCATCGGCTATATTTTTTATATCGACGATAATTTATCATCAGCTATGTTTGATTCAAAATTTAAAAAAATGGACATAGCTGACGATAAAAATCATCGGCTATGTGCCTTATACTAATGATAAATTATCATCAGTTATGTTAGTCTAAAATCGATGATAAATATCGTCGGCTCTATGATGTTATGCCGACGATAATTATCGCAGGCTATTGATTAAAATCAACGTCGTCATGTGATTATTGACATCGATTAATTACCATTGTAATTATAAACAATATTTGGTGATGATTAATTATCTCATCGGCAATATCTCTTCTTGACCATCTTCTGCATCTTCCTATTCATATTGACCTTAGAAGACAATGGGTTTGATATTTAGTGCACCCTAGGCATTTGTTGTTACACTATGAGGGCGGTTCATCAAGTTGACCTG
Source organism: Nuphar pumila (assembly GCF_984573655.1). Classification (NCBI taxonomy): domain Eukaryota; kingdom Viridiplantae; phylum Streptophyta; class Magnoliopsida; order Nymphaeales; family Nymphaeaceae; genus Nuphar; species Nuphar pumila. The sequence continues at coordinate 103,660,156 of NC_143259.1, forward strand.
GCTCAGCAAGACTTGAATGTTACATCATGATGCCCTGGTTTGTTTGCTTGTGTATTGTGATGTTATTGTAGCAACAAAACATGGAACACGGATCCCATCATTTGAAATAGGATGGTTTCCATTATACATTCAATCCTAGCCATCCAATCAAGCGTTATGATGGGCAAGCGTTATGATGGGTTTCATCATACATTCAATCCTAGCCATCCAATCAATGGTTAGATGGTTCTGATGAATGGCTAGGATTGAATATATGTTTCAGCTGTGGCTTTGTTTCAGTAACCCCAATGTACATGAGTACTCCCCCCCACCCCCTTGTCCATGGGGATAGTTTTTTACTAGCTTCAGCTTTGGGACAAGGGCCACGCACCCCAAGTATCGAACTCTTGACGCCTTTCAACTTGAAGGCCTTAGGCCAACCCATCTAGCTAGGTGTGTGGAGCCCTTGTAGGGATTTTAGGACGATTGATGACCAAGACAGGCAACATGGCAAAGATGCAAAAAGATTCATGGCTCAAGAAACAACATTACATAATTGAGTGATTTTTGTAACCTTAGAAAGCTTATTAATCTAAAGACCAGTTCAGTCAGTGAGACGTACGATTTGAAGATGAATTGAGGTAGTTTATAGCTCTCTCTCTCTCTCTCTCTCTCTCTCTCTCTCTCTCTCTCTCTCAGAGAGAGAGAAGTCAAATTATTAGGGAGAGACATTTGGATCATGTTTTTCTTTTTGAAAGACATGATTTTTTAAGCCTTGAATATTTATAAAAATCTTAGACAATTGATTTTTAAACATTGTGAAAACCTACATGTGTATCGGAATATGATGATCCAAGACTCAATTCCTATAAAATCAAACACTTATAACACATTTGTGTGGCCAGATTTAAGGAAAACATGAAATTAGCCCATTAAAAACCTGGTTAGCTAGAAAAGTGGTTAGCAGCTACCACATTCTCTCTTTTTATATGTATATATATATATATAGGAGTAACAGTGGATGATCAAATTGTCTACTGTTACATCGGACAAACTTGCGCTGCAAAATAACATGCGCGACCAGTGGCACATGTTATTTTGCGCAAAACAATATTTTAGCAGCGGTCTTGGACCACCTCTAAAAGTCATTTTTTCGCTGAACTTTTTAGATCGCTGTAAATGGTCATTTAGCAGTACACTTGCGTGCTTTAGGCACATCGGATTTTTGTCCGACCAAAGAGGGTTCGATGTTACCCCCTTTTGTGTGCGTACAGGATTTGATTGTGCAATATCTCTTTCTTTCTTTTTTGAATGAAAAATATTTCAAATTGGAAGAATTACATCATTAGCGACGAGATGCCGCTTTTCAAGAGTCAAAAGAGTTGTAGTTCCTCTAGGAAAGGTACATTCAAATCACCCGATTTAAATTTGCATTGAAGAAGTTCTCGAAGAGTTGCCATTGCAATGGTAGTGTGATGATGGCAGCAATCCATGTGAAGTCTTTGATTCCACAATATATCCTTCTTCATTTAGAGTTTAAATTTGATTTGAGGGTGCTTTTGATTGGATGCACAAACGCCACCCATATTTGTCCACAATGCACAAGTTGCAACCCTAGGGGTGAGACTTTCGTGTCCCGTGGCATCCTTAAAAACGTGCCTTGTGGGACGCGGTTTGTCCTGTGGGTGTGCATTGTCTCTGAGTATCAAACAGAGGACAATGCCACGCAGGGAGAGCAATCCCCATGTGGTAATTTGTCCTGCGTATCAAACACACCCTAAAAGTCAAAGTTGATGTGTTCAATATGTTTCATGAAGATTGACATATTCTTAATTAATTTGTAAAACAATTTATATAATTTAATAATTATTACCTTTTCTAATTAATTAGTAGAAGGATCTTGCTTTAAGAAAAGGTAGTTCTACCCTAATTAAAGGAGGACATATCATTAGTATAATTGTGTTGGTTTCCAAAGTATAAAGTTTAATAAAAACAATGCAGGTTAAGGCCTGTGTATGAGTTCATATCACTGGACACTTGATCATTTTGAGGGTGAATTGCCTTAGGACAATTTTTAAACTTCTTTTTATTTAAATATTCTAAATATTAGAGTTGTTTCACATCTTTCAACATTTCTGCAAACTCGCTCTCTTAGAAATACATGTTTACTCAAACATTAAGTAGTTGTTCAGGAACAGCTTCAAAACCAAACAAAATCATCACAAAAAAATATTACATCTTTCTATTAAGATTCACATCAAACTCAGTGCTCCTTTGATCAAGATGAGCCTTTCATCAGACTCAAGTGTGTTATTTTATGCATGCATAAGCTCAAGGAGTACTAGTCCCCTACATTCAAGAGTATCTACAGCCATTCACAATCTAAGGATCTGATAAATCAAGAATTGATCTAATGTCATCCCAAACACTGTCTCTCCTGAATTCTCCTGCCGGCGTGCTGTGGAAGGTTGGATTCAAAGCTGCTAATGGAGCCTGGTCTGAAAAATATTGCCTTCTATCTTCAATTTGATTTGTTATGAGAGACATCTTTTCAATCTTATCTGCACTGCATAATCCACGGCCACAGGAATGATCCTTGGTAACTGATTCATCACAGAATGTGATAGAGCTGCAATCTGTGGGGCTCTCTTTGATGGAGGACTCTCTAAGCTCTTGAGCATACCTCTTATAGGTCACCTTCCTCTTGAATATTCTGCAGATGGTCCATGTTTCCTGCTTATGGCAAAACGCCCAACTATAAGTAAATAATATCAAGTCGATATAATGATAGATTGTAGTTTATGAAATGTATGAGAAACATATTTATTTAATAAATTTGAGACACCATATTCAAGGTCATATTGACATAAAAAATAGAGAGCAGGGAAGATGCTTTAATGAAAATATAATATATATGGTCAATCTAACTTTAAACCGTTTATATTAATGATAACAGCATTCAAAGGATTGAAATGTATATAGGACCTATAACTGGTGCTACTGGTACTACCATAGTGTCTAGAAGATATTCATAGTTATAGCTATTATTCGCTCAATCAAATCCTCTAGATGTATTACAAAGAAACATACTGGAACTAATTGTTTTGTTTATTGTATAGTTTTCATGCAATGTGGGTCAGAATATATTAAATGCCTCTAAAAACGTTTAAACAGCAGCTTCTCCAAATCTAATGCATGTCTTTCACTAGACAGACTGATCCACAAATCATTCCCTTGGACATAAAACAATATGTTTGTTATTAAGTTGAAAACTCAGTTTACCCATGATATCTGTTTATTGGAAAGGGACATAAAACAATACCTCTTTGCTTGAGTTTTCACCCTCTCGTGAATCAGCAACCATCCAAAAACAGAACCTCTTAGCAGCAGACCCTTTTCCCAAAGGGTTCTGTCAGGAAGACAATTAACCGAGGAGTTTAGGGCAACCTAATATAAAGGTAAAATTACAAAACTACCCTCAAACATGATCCGTTTCTTCATTTGCAATTCTCCACCCAACCCCATGGCCACCCTAACAGCTCATATTTATATTTAAGTACATGAGTTACTAGGCTTTCTTCAATACGATTACCCTCCAAGGCTACTTGATGGACCAAAGCTAAATTCAGTAGCTTGATATTCTTAATACCCTGCACCACCACAACCCAACTAACTAAACTTCTCTTGCCATCATCCCGCCCACCACACCATAGGAAGTTTTGAAAGATCTTTCTCAATCTATTTTCCACTCTACTCGGAATAGTGAAAACCATAGAAAAATGAACCAAGATACATGAAAGAGAGTGCTTAACTAATAGCATTCGCCCTACCATAGAGAGAGAACCTGACGTGGTTAAAAGAGAGGATTCCTACAATTGATAAAGAGTCCTAAGGAGTTTACTAACGAATGTAAGCCTCCTATATATTCAATGAAAGCAGGATCACCTCACCGTCACTACAAGGATTAGGGACAATAGCTGTGACTCTTTAACGGCAATTAAAAAAAGTTGCTACTATTAACTTAGCAATAACGGCGACTTTAGAAATCCCCGTGAATGTCTTGGCCATGCACAAATGTCACCGTTAAAAATATGTCTTTAATGGTGCTTTTAGATATCGCCGTTATGGGTAATTTATAACAATGACATTATATGGTCGTTACATATGTCGCCGTTATAAACATACCTATAATGGCAACTTTAGATATCGCCGCTATAGGTATGTTTATAACGGCGATATTATAGAGCCGTTAAAAACTTTTATGGCAATATTTAACGAGCATATAATAGTGCTGCTATTATATATAAAGGCGAGATATAAATCTTGCCGTTATAGCCTTTCTCTATAACGGTGACATTATATGACCAATAATTATTGTTGTTAAAAAACTTTTCTGGTAATATTTAACAGGCATATAATATCACCACTATTGATATATAACAGCGAGATAAAAATTCTGTCGTTATAGTCATTCTCTATAATGGCAACATTTTGATCGCAGTTATATCCTTTTCTCTATAACGGCGATATTTCTATTTCCATTATAGCCTACTATTTTAAAAGCCCACAACGAACAATTTTTGGTAGCCCTGTTAAAAATTGGTAGCCCTTAGTAACAAACGAATTGGTGCAATTATTTCTTTTTGGTTGTATGGGCATTATTAAATATATAGCAACAAGGCACAATACTGACTTTGTAAATACCAGGAATGGTGGCAAGCTGGAGATATGAATCCAAAGCATGAGAATTTAATTGACTACAAAATATATCATTAATGATCCGCAGGCAAAGGCTAGAGGTAGCATCAAAACTTGTTCACAAATTAGTTATAGCTACATGCACACGGACGGAAAGGAGAACTGCTTAGATGCTCATGCTTTGCACCTAGATATGGCAAAAACAACTACTTACTCCTCGTATTTTTTTATAGAAACTATATAGGCTGCTGCTTTTTGTTGATGCCTCTCAGTTCAAATGATTAGTATAGAATTTCCGTGGCGCTGCAAACTTTTTTCTTAAATTTCTTGCTTATGGTTCACATATACAAAATTTTCAATAATTTTATATACTAACAAAGATTGCAGTTTGGAATTAATATAATGAGGAAAACTGGCATCTCATGGTAGGTTAAATATGAAGAAAAATAACTAGATTCAATATGTTCAACAAGCAGGATATTTAAGGTATTTATATGTTATTATTTTGTTTTGTATTAATCTTAACATTATATTTAAATTGTGTTTGTTTTTTAAAGTGTATGTTTATATTTGAATGCATATCTGAAGTTGAATGTTTGAGGGGGTTGAAGAGGATGAATATTTGAAGAGGTTGGAGAAGTGTACGGTTATATTTGAATATATGTTTCAAGATGTATAAACACTAGTGTATATTTATATTTGAATTGAGGTTCGAAGCGTATGTTTATATTTTAATTAATGTATGTTTGAGCAGGTTGAAGAGGATGAATGTTTGAGGAGATTGGAAAAGTGTATGTATATTTCAGGATGTATAAAGACTAGTGTATGTTTATATTTAAATTTATGTTTCAATTGTATGTTTATATTTGAATGGATGTATGTTTGAAGATGTTTGAAATGTATTTAAATTATATTTTTTATTTTATTTAATATAATATAAAAAATAAAACTAATATAAAAAAAATTTATTTTTGTAGGTTTAAGGCCTATAGCAACAACATTCATGTGTGGCCGTTATCGACCTTAACCATATGTCGTTGTTATAACCTATAACAGCGACTTAATTGCCTTCATCATAGTTTATAATGGTGACTTACTTCTCACTGTTATCGACTATGACGGCGAGTTAATTTTCTTTGTTACAGGCTATAATGGCGATACAAAAATGTCACCGTTATAGGGTGGGTTGCCGTTATTAGTGTTCTCAGTTCTAACAAGATTCTTCATAAGTCTTGGGTCACACATTAACGACGACCTATAAATGTCACCATTATTACTTAACTAAGGTAAAAAAAAATTGACGGTCAATTTTTATCGCTATTATAGATCTATAGCAGTAATAATAAGATAGTAGCAACGACAAAAGTCACTGCTTATTGACCCTCATTCTTGTAGTACACTGAGTGTTTGTGAGGTTTTTCACTGTGGATGTAGCTCTCATAAACCAAACCACCTAGTGCTTGTGTTTTCTTCTTCTTCACCTCCAACTCGTTTACAAGTCGATGCTTCTCAACATCATTTTTCCATTCTCTAGGTTTGAATGCTAAAAGGTGGATAAGGATTATAACCATATTGCTTGTAGCCTTAAGTCAGCTTTCGAATAAAAAAAATAAGAAAATAGAAAAAAGTTAATTAGATTAAGAAAATCCGTAGGGTTACAGGTCTGGAAAAGCTCTTATATTGTCTCGTGAATTTCATTTTGGTTGAATTTTGAAAAATGGTCCCTATGTGCAACACTGTAACAATATGACCAGAGCAAAGTCTACCTCCACAAAATTTCCTTCCAGTTTATCTTATGCAATGCAAACTAGTTAATTAGTTTGTAAAAGTCTAAGTTTAGTTGGTAAGCACGCTAAGAACTAAATTAATGATTGCCAGAACATAAGCACATGTACGAGCATGCACCAACACACATACAGGGATGGGCATCGGGCCGGCCGGGCCGGGCCCGTTTAGAGCTCAGCCCGCTGAGCTTTAAGAGCGGCCCTACTCGGAGATGACCGGGCCCATTTACTAACAAGGCATGACCCGGTTCTTAATAAGCTCAGGTTTGAAGAGCAGCCCATGACCCAGCCCATTGGCTCAATGTGTTAATGCAAAGCCCGTCCCACCCCAAAACCAGCTAATTAGTGCAACTAATTAGGTAAATAATAAATAAACAACAAGTTTCATGTAACCAACTAATTATCTTTTTAGTTTTCATAAAATTAATTTAACTAATTAGGTAAATAATAATAGTTGTCAAGTTACTATTCAATTAATTAATTTTTAAAATTTTTATATTATTAAAATTTTAAAAATAGTTCAGACCCATCGGGCTTACCCAGACCCAGCCCATGTATATAACAGGCCCAGTAGCTAACGGGTTCGGACCTAAAACCTTGACCCAAACCCGGCCCATGGCAGGCCGGGTCGGCTTGGCCCATCAGGCCACCCGGCACGTTGCCCACCCCTACACATATATATGGAGAGAGAGAGAGAGAGAGAGAGAGAGAAGCATGTGAGCTTGACAAGAAACACATTCACACCATGTGTGTATGCAAGTGCACAACCTCCTATATAGGGGTGTGAACTGATCAGCCAGAACCTAACCCGAACCAAACCCTACAGGGTTCGAGTATGGTGATAAATAAGAAGACCAGATTAAGACCGGGGTCCGGACCTGAAGGTCTGATTAATAATGGACTCGAGTATAGTTTGTAAAATTTTATACCCGACCCGAGTTCTGATTAAGACCCACAATTTTTCAATATAAAAATAATAAAAAATATGGTTTTATGGGGTATGGATATAGTAGATCCGATTAGATTCGGATCTAAACCCGATACCATACCCAAAAATCGAGTCTAAGTCTGGTTCTACCTGGGTCGGAACCTGACCCGTTGACAGCCCTACTCTTGGCCAGAGAGAGAGAGGGAGTAGTCAGTTGCGCAAAGTCAGTTAAAAATGGGAAAATAATGCCAAGTTTTTTCTCACGACAAATTGAAAATATTTGATTTTTCTCGCAATTTTATCGACAAAAGCATGAGCAATATTAAGATAAAAATGTCATAAAGGAAAAATAAAATAAGAAAAATTAATTCATTCCACGTAACATTTTCATCAGCTGATAAAGTGTCTTGTCTTTTCCTCACTTTTCAAAAAAAATAAACCGATATTTGCAAACATGATACAAAAGTGTATCTGCCAATGGGTCCGGTTTGTGTTTGATTTGGATTTATCCGAACCAGTTGAAATAACAACTAGTTGGATTTGGGTATACCCCTATCTGGATTATTCTGGGTCAAGAAAATGAATCTCAAGCCCGAACCTTTTCGACGCGTATAATTTAAAGGTAGTATAAAACATATATTTACACTAAAAAATACATATAAAATACTCGAGTCAACAAGTTGGGTCAGATTTCTGGCAAAATTATATATTGAATATATCCAGGTCAGACTTTTTTCATGCCCATGCCTTCAAGTTCGGATAACCCACCTTAATTACGTTCTTGTGAGCATGAATATCAAAAAACCACATCACCAATTTGCCCACAGGAAGTAAACCCAGCTTGCCCCGAGAGGGGTTGGCGCAGTGGGGTGGGGACCTTGATTGGCTAGATGGGCAGTCAAGGTTCGATTTTTATGGGTGCCTATGCACAAGCCAACACCTAGTATAGGCTTTGGGGGGCAGGGATCCTAGTCAGAGTTTTACGCTGCCGGAACGATGACTGTAAGTATGGCAGGCTGAGCCAGCCCGATCAGGTCTTTGTGATGGGTGTGGTTTCTTTGGGTTATAAATCCTAAAACAAAAGTATACTCAGCTTCGGCCTTGTTTCAAGTAGGGATGCACAACTAATTGAGCCAGCTCGGGCTCTGCTGGATTAAAGCTTGACTCGAGCTTGCCTGCTTTATAAATGAGCTGAGCTTGAACCTTGGTCTTAAGCTCGGATGAGCTATCGAGCACATCTTGAATGACCTGTCTACCCTGATAGAATTGGTTGGTTTGGTAACAGGTATTTTAAACCCAACCTGCCCCACCTCGAGCCCCATTCCTGCCTTAGTTGAGAGAGAGAGTGAGAGATCTTACTGCTTCTTGCATGTTCTTGTTTGTATTGGTGAGGTTGGTGGTGGTGGTGCACTTTCCTCCGGTGGGAAGGCGAAATTCATGCATCATCCAGTAGGTTTTGGTGCCTTTGCCTGAGTTTCCTATGTAATAGACCAAGGATTTCTTGAGCCCAATGCACTCATGCTTGCCCTGAGTGACCGAATAGATAGGTCTGTCAATCCCAGTTGCCTTCCAGAACCCTGACCCTGTCACTCTGTTGGGCCTGATGCTGTTCCTGTACTTCCTTCCCCTCATGCAGAAGAAGTACCATTCATTTTCCCCAACTGTGCTCACTTCTTTACAACCACAAGAACCAAAAGGCGAAAACAAAAAAAAAATCAGTCAACATTTACACAGACATGCTACTTATATTCATATAAACATACGGTAATTGGTATCTTAATCAGAAAATGAGAAAAAATTGTAACCTATGTCAATAATTGAATCATATATATACAGCTGCTTGAAAGAGAACTATGACAGATATTAAGAAGAAGAATTCTCTCTCTCTCGGAAACAAAAGCTTCTACTAGCAGAAGCTACCTAGCCAGCCAGGATAGAATTTTTTTCTCTCCTTTCTTTCTGTTTTGTAAGGAAGCCCCTCAAAATTAAGTTTTCTTTTGTAGAGTATACAGAATAAGAGGAACTCCCTTTGAAAAACTTACCATACACTTGCTTTTCTTTTTTAAGAGAGAGAGAGAGAGAGCAACGAATTAATTTAACAAGTTTCTATGGATTTAGACCTCAACTAACAGATTAACAGAACTTCATTCAGAAAAACAAAAAGAATAACATAACTTGATGAGAAGACTAAAAATATACTTACTAGGGAGATCCCATGGATCATATTTATAGATGTCAATCTGCTTGATGAGATCAATCGAGATGGGTTTCTTCTCGACCTTCCTGCGAAGGTAAAAACCAACCAATTCTTCGTCCGTGGGATGGAATCGAAACCCAGGAAGAGGAAGATCATCTTCAATATTACCACCGTTCAGCTTCTGTGCACTCATTTCCTTTTCTCTCTCTGTTTTCTATCTTCTATGCAGACATGTTGAAGGTGTTCTGCTCATGAGCTTCCTTCTTTATAGATATCAAATTGGAGTTGGTAGTGTATACTTGAATTTCCTTCTGGTCAAGTCACAACGGCTGGTATTCCTGGATCCATAGACACTGGGCCATATATAATAGAAGAAATCCAATAATACCCTCAAGTTCTCGACTTTGATTCCTTAACAGTTTTTTTTAGTGCAGTTCCACTCATCCCCCATCTTCATACGCCTCTTGAATCTTATGATAAAAGTTGTTTTGATCAAATCTGACCTTATAGATGGATTCATCATGGTTCGATTTAATAAGAAGCAACTCTTGGATCGTATTTTTTCAACAAAAAAGAGTACGATTTTTTAAAATCACAAAAATTTGTGTTTTGTCCACCGTTGATTTTTGAATTGCCAAAAAAGTCTGCACACAAGTCAGATTTCGGTGACTAAAATGTTGATCTTCACATAGATCACAATTGTAGTGTCCATTTGATCAAAACGACTTGCAACAATGAAATCACAAGGAGGCTTATGAAGATAGGGATGACATAGGGGATGGTTGTGACATATTGACTTCTAGTGCATGGATGTTTCTCGTCTTTCTAATGTGTGTGCAAGCTTTGAGAGTATCATTTCCTGGCTTTTTTTTAGAGGTGAGAAGAAAATGGTTTCATGTTTTTGTGAGGGATTAGTTAGAGATGTTGATGAATCATCGTCAGAAGGAATGTGATTTGGTCTCCATCATTATGATCGTCGTCATTTCTTTTGGAAAAGTCAAAAGTACGTTTTATTTGTAAGTTTTTAGATATTTTTTTACCAATAATTCAGTTATATATATATATATTCCTGTTATATTTTATTTCCATATAATCATGTACTCCTAATTAACTAGTACGATATCTCCTTTGTACGAGAGAGACCTCGCGACAAGAGAGTCGACATGGGTCCCACCGAACGTAGGAAGAGGTTAGCCCTTGTAGGATTCGAACCTCAGACCTATAACTAGAGGTGGGCACTCAGCCGGGCAGCCAGCGGGCCAGCCTGGCCCAGCTCAGCATGGGCCAGTAAATTTGGAAGTGGCTGGGCCCAGCCCCAAGCGGGTCGACATAGGTTGAACAGCGGGCCAGCTCCACCCAGACTAATATATATATATATATATATATATATATATATATATATATATATATATATGGATCCGTACTAAATGAAACATGCTGAATGAGTTTTTTTAGTTTTGTTTTTAAATTCTGAATATACATATGTGATCGATGTACTTGATTTTATAGGGATCAGCTCTTGAAATATTCGATTCTAACGCATGGGTGAGTTTTTATAACGTTCAAAAAATCAACAGTACAAAATCTTTGTAAATTTGCGAGGCTCTAAATATCATTTTTTTCATCGAAAACACATGATCCATGTAAAGTCTATAAATTTCCCAAAATTTTTAAATAAATAAAAGTGATTTATTTATAATTATTCAAATATTTAGCTTTGATTAAATATTGGTCGATTATTTAGTGATTAGCCAACAGTCTCCCGCCCTCTTCCTATTTGTGGCAACAAGTACCACCTCAGTGCCTGCTGTCAACAGCACCCAGCTACGCCTGCTGCCATGGCACCTTGTTTACCGATGGGATCGGCTTGTGTAGGCCATCTGGCCCCCTTCCTCTCATGTTCTCCGGCAGACTAAGGGCCAACCACCCTCTGCCTCTCTGCGATTTTTTAGCAAGATAGGAAAAGTCGCATGACTCTTCCCCTCCCTCTGCTCTCCTGCTCTCGAGTGGGGTTGACCCTCACTTCTCTCTCTCAACTCCTTTGCCATGAGAAGAAAGAAAAAAAAAAAGAAATAAAGAAAGAAAAAGAAATAAAAGAGGTAGTCTGCGAACCGCTGCCGCCACCGAATCGGGTGGGCCCATGAATGCTACCACCTCGAGAATTGTGCACTACCTTAGGCATTGTGCACCACCTTGAGAAGTATGTCGCTTGTTCTGCTAGATTTGCAGCCACCTCTCATCATGGCTTGTTCTGCTGCCATCGACATCAAGCGCGCATTATGGTGCGACATCTGTACATGCATATGTATTTCCGTGCTAACAACATGAAAACCAAGGCATTAATTTGCACATCTTCACCAGTGTTCACATCTGATGGTGAATGCATCTTTCATTGCGAACTTCGAAGGAAAAATCTCCAAAGGTAATTTCAGGATTTTTCATTCATCATGGAGCTTCATGCATTTTGAAGTAGGATAAATTTAAACTAACTGGTATTTGTGTGATTCTAATGCATGATTTAAATTAAGATAAATAGATGCTTGCACGTGTTGTTTTACAAATGCAATATGTATATATGTTCTTATGTGTGGTTTTACAAATATAGATATATATTTGCATGTGTTAAGGTTAGGTGCCTAGTATTATGAAATACGTATGTTTGAAATTAAATATGCAATGTTTGGAATTATATATGCATGTTATGACGAATGACCACCACTGTCATTGTCACGCCCTCCCTCTTTGTTCTTTCTGAACCACCACCACAGCTGACAGCCTCCCGCCCTCTTCATGTTTGCTGCAACAAGCAACACCTCAGTGCCTGCCATCAACAACACCCAGCTATGCTTGCAACCGGGACACCCTGTTTACCGGTGGGGTTGGCTTGTGTAGGCCACCCGCCCCCTTCCTCTTGTGTTCTACGACAGGTAGAGGGTCTCTATGCTATTTTTCGGTAGGACAATAAGAGTCGCTTGACTCTTTTGCTCCCTCTGCTCCCCAGCTCTTGAGTGAGGGATCAACCCTCACTTCTCTCTCTCTCTCAGTTCCTTTACCGTGAGAAGAAAGAAAAAAAATGAAGAAAGAAATAAAAAGAAAGAAAAAGACAAAAAAAAGAGAAAAGAGGCGGGCCAGCAAACCGTCACCACCACCAGATCGGGTGGGCCCCGCGGTTGCTACCACCTTAGAAACTGTGTACTGCCTCAAGCACTATGCACCACCTTGAGAACCATAGCGCTTGCTCTGCTGGATCTATAGACACCTCTTGTCACGGCTTGTTTTGCTGCCTATGTCAAGCGCGTATTATTGTGCGACATCTGCACACGTGTACATATTTTTGTGTTAACAGCATGAAAACCAAGGCACTTGCATATCCTCACCCGTGTTCACATCTAACCGTGATTGCATCTTTCATCGCAAACTTTAGAGAGAAAATCTCCATAGGTAATTTGAGGATTTTTCATTCATCATAAAGCTTCACACATTTTGAGGTAGGGTAGATTTATACTAACTGGTATTTGTGTGATTCTAATGCATGATTTAAATTAAGTTAAATATATGTTTACATGTGTTATTTTATGAATAAAATATGTATATATATTCGCATGTATGGTTTTACGAATATAGATATATATTCACATGTGTAAAGGTTAGGTGCCTTGTATTGTGAAATCCGTATGTTTGTAATTAAATACGTGTGTTCAAACTTATATTTGCATGTTATGAAATGTAATTAATTCGACGTATCGAATACGCATATTTTGGATTTTTGTGCATATGCTTCAAGGTTCAATTAATGAATGTATGAATATTATGAAATATGATGTTATAATATATTGTTAGATGATGTGATGCATGTTGAATGATGTATGTATGAAATGATTGAATTAGAACATGATAGAAATAAGATATGTGACAGTTTCTTTTCATATGAGATCGGTTAAGACAGGTGGCTTATGACCTTGTACATGGTTATCTGAATTAATATGTGTTGGTGCACGAAAGTGGTGGTTGATAATCTTGTGTCTAGTTAATTACATGTATACATGCTTGTACTCGAATTGGTGGTCATTTACCCTGCGAGCGGTTAACTGTGTTTGTGCATGTGTGACAATAGAATCATTGAGGAATTGTTCCAAAAAGAATCTTTGTGAAGGTGTGCATGACCAAGATTGGGTGATCCGGCTAAGGTGGTAAATCTTTGTGAGGAGATGCATTGTTTAAAATCAAGAAAGTTGTTAGGATGGTAAATACCTATAGGAAAGTGCATTGTCTAAGACCAGGTAATCCAACTAAAGAAAAACTCTTTGTAAGGTTATACATTTTCAAGACCAGGTGATTCAGAATGAAACTTATTTTCAAGATATGGTGAATAATTGAGAATGAATATTGAAAGTAAATTTTGATATACCAACTTAAGGATGTTTGGTTGTGATTACTCATGCGGATTATGATAGAATATTTAGTATGATATATTGCATGTGTTATTGAGATTTCATGTCCTTCTCAACTATAGATCCTGTCATGAGATTTTGATTGAATAAGTTAAACATGTTAGTGACTGATACATCACACCTACTTAGTTGCTTTGCAAATGAATGCATCATGTTTTTTTATTACACGTATGAATATTATGATTGATGTATATCATAGATTATGTTATTATTAATGTGCTATATGCGTTAGCTTAGTACACTCATTATGTGTTTCGGTATAGACCTACTAGGCTTTCATGAGTCTGACACTTTTTATGGGGTTTCAGGAGATATATAGTTGTGGAGCAGATGCGGGATGCTGAGTCGGTGGCGACAACCAATCATTTTTCTTTTTTGGGCACTCAATTGTGGATACATGTTATTAAAAATATTATCATTTATTGAGTTACAATATTTTTAATGCAAAAGGGCATATGCATTAAATTAAGCATAATCGTTATTGTGTGGAATGTAACTTGCCTGAGGTTTTGAACCAAAGTTAAAAATATTTTCGTTGATGATTATTCAATAAAAGAAAAAATTTAAAATTTCACGTGTTTTACAAGTGGCTAAAAATCTCAGTGTTACAATCTAGGTGTGGATTCCTTGTAAATCGACCATGCGCAACAAATTTATGGGGTCAAAACTGGAAAAAAAAAACATTGAAAAAGCAAAAAAATCGTTTAGCATGTTTCATTTTAGCATATTTCATTTATCACGAACTCATCTCTCTCTTTTTATGTATATAGTAATGGGTAGGTGTGAAATGATAGGTGTTAAATGATACGTGCTAAATGAGTTTTTCAAGGTTTTTTCGTTTTATTTTTAGATTATGACCGTTCAGATGTGATCTATTTACTTGATTTTATAGAGATCAGCTCTTGAAGTGTTTAATTCCTACATATGGGTGGGTTTTTATAAGGTTCAAAAAATCAACAGTCTAAAATCTTGAAGTTGTCCAAATATCATTTTTTTCATCTAAAATACATTATCATTTTTTTCATCTAAAATCAACGGTCTAAAATCTTGAAGTGTAGATTCCTCGTAAATCGACCATGCCCAACACATTTACAAGATCAAAACAGCATAAAAAAAACATTGAAATGGCAGAAAAACCTATTTAGCACGTATCATTTAGCATGTATAAATTTTGCACCTACCCATTATATATATATATATATATATATATATATATATATATATATACGTGCATGTGAACTTTTATGTATTTAAACTTTTATGTATATATAAATTAATAAATAAATAATAAATACATGTGTATTAATATATATATATATATGTGTGTGTGTATAATATGCATTATTATATATAAACATACATATATATATATAATATATGTATATATATTCAGCCCCACCTGACCTGGTTAGGCCCATGGGACTAATGGACGAGCCATGATCATGCAGTATAAATTATCATGCTGTAAATATGGTACCATGATCATGCAGTATAAATTTTTCTAAATAATTATGGAAAAGGC
This sequence comes from Nuphar pumila, assembly GCF_984573655.1. Classification (NCBI taxonomy): domain Eukaryota; kingdom Viridiplantae; phylum Streptophyta; class Magnoliopsida; order Nymphaeales; family Nymphaeaceae; genus Nuphar; species Nuphar pumila. Next base: position 103,675,715 of record NC_143259.1, read on the forward strand.
TGCCTCGCTCACCCAGCAGATTAGCATAAAACGTCAGGTTTTATCCATTAGGTACTACACCAGCTTCGGTCCTGCGGCAATAGACGTACAACGTGTGGGGCTGCACAATGAGCCGAGCAAGCTTGGCTCAAACTCGCCCGAGAAAATAAATGAACCAAGCTTGAGCAAGGGCTCAGGCTTGGGTACACATAAATAAGCAGAAACCAAAACAAGCAATGGAGCTTGGATAAGCCTGATAAAACTGAGCTCATAAAGTGATATAAAGATACTATTTCACATTAAGTTAGAATAATAGACAAAAAAATGGTCTTACCTTGATGGGTAAGGTGTTGGGCACTATTTGATCGGAGCAGGTTATATGTTACCCCCCGAACAGGGCCGGTAGCCACATCTCATGTTCGGGGGGTCCCAATGAGTGCCACGTATAAGATGCAGACCGGCTAGTATCCCCATGTGTGTCCGCATCACATAGCATCGTAATTTGGTGTTGTCGCAAAGACTTAAGTACCCTTTACCGCCATTCTCTTCCTCTGCCTGGAACGGACATAAATGCCCTCCATCTGGAAATCTAAATCGGCAGTTCATGAAAAGGACAAAACTGCCCTCCATCGTGATCGCGGCAAAATTTTCAGCAAAGTTTGCGTATGTAGCAAACTTTATGTTGTAGGATTTAAATAGTTCAAAACAATTCATTTTCGCCCTAAGCAGAAAAGTCTACCGGAGCATACTTTGCCTTCATGTGTTGTCGTCGGATCTTCTGTTTCCTTCATCTGTTGTCGCCGGATCATCCGTTGCCTTATTCTATTGCCGCAGGAGCATCCTTTCCTTTGCTCTGCTACAGCCAGAGTATCTGTTTCCGTCTGTTTCTTACTCTATAGTTGGACTACCCAAAATCCTATCGTTTTGGTGAGTTTCGTGTAAGGTTTCGTTATGCAATCTGAAGGTTGCGATTTATACAACGATTTGTAAGTTTGAATCTGCATTGATTTATACATTCAAAGCAATAGCGATGTGTGTTTATTAAGATACCTCGATTTGTACATAAGTTTGCTAAATCTTACAATGATGTGTAGTTATGAAGCCAAATATTACGATGATTTGTAATCATGATGATCGTTTAATGTGTTGTGCAGGTTAGCAATGTCTGCAGCTCATCAGAGAAGAAATACTCCATCGTTCTATGGGTTGTGTATTAGAGAAGTGATTCGTCAGTCTCATCTATCTCAGTTATATGAAAGGTACCAAAATATACTGAATATTAAGAATGATAAAGACAGGGAAAAAGCGTTGGAATTGTATTATACGGAGGATTATCCATCAGATATCGAGGTTGGGGACCAAAGGAAGAATGCTCAAGAACTGCAGAAGAAGGATGACCAAGAGAAGGCAAAGCAAAGAAATAAGGAGGAGAATGAAAAGAAAAGGCAAAGGAAGAAGGTAGAGGAGAGGGAAAGGCAAAAAAAGAATGAGGAGAAGAGGGAAAGGCAATTGAACAATCTAAAGGAGGATGCTAAGACGGAAGCGCGAAAGCTGTTGTTGGAGCATATAGCAATACGAAAAAGGGTAAAGCTACTGAAGGAGGCAGAGGAGAGGTGAAGGCAATTGAATAAGGAGGAGGAAGAGAATGAACAGAATAAGCTTCAGCATGAGGAAGAAAAGGAGAGGCGAAGGAGCGAGAAGGAGTTTGAGGAAGAGAAAGAAAGGCAAAGGAAGGAGAAGGAGTTTGAGAAAGGGAAGAAAATGCAAAGGAAGGAGAAGGAGGATGAGGAAAAGAAGGAAAGAGAAAGGAAGGAGGAGGAGGAGGAAGAAGAAAAGGAAAGAGAAAGGAAGAAGCAGGAGGAGGAAGTGGAGGAAAGAAGGAAACAACACGAGGAAGAGAAAGAAAGGTGGCGGAAGGAGAAGGAGGACGAGGAAAGAGAAAGGAAGGAGAAGGTGGAGGAGGAAGAGAAGGAAAGGGAAAGGCAGGAACAAATTGAAAATTAGACACTACCGGTGATGGAGCTAGGGACGGTAGAAGTGGAAAAGCAGTGGGAGGCAGTGGACAAACCAGAAAGGCCTAGGTTGAAGGGATTGGTCGAACAGGAGAATAGTGCGACCAAGGTAAATAAATTTGTCTTATCTGTGAAGATTGAATATTATGTTTAGCGATTTGTGTATAGCGATTACTCTGTTATGTATTAATATGTATAGCGATTACTGTGATAGTGTGTGTGCAACCAATATTATTTATAGCGATTTGTAGAATATTATTTATAAGTACAAATGGTACCAATTAACAATTGGTACGAATAATATGTTATTGTGTGTTACAGAGAGGTCAGAAGAGAAGTAGAGCACCAGGTGAAAAGCTCGGAGGTCGGTGTCAGTGGCTTGTAGTTCTATCGTGGTATGGTCAGCTTAGTGCATATCAGAATGACCGATTACGAAATATGTACTTCTGTGGCCTTTTGGACCAGCAATATTTTGAAACTTGCTGGAAGACCATGACCCACCTGATAAATAAGTAGAATGAAAAGACGAACACATTCTAGTTTGATTCTTTTGAGATCACCATGACTCTAGAAAATGTGGCGAAGATCACTGGTCTTAAGTGCGATGGTAGTGCTATCCTATTACAGGATTCAAACTATAACGCAAGGAAAAAATGCACGGCCGTTCTAGGAATGTCGATGGACGAATGGAGTCAATGTATTTCTGGTGAAATCAATTCCACATCAATGAAAGTCCCATTTTTTCGTAATAAATGGGAAGGTCACTTCGCTACTTGTGCATCTGAAATAGCTGACCAAGAGTTGCGTGGCTTCATTCTTTATTTTTTTGGTCTTACTTTATTTTCTGATTGTTTTGGTTCGAGAATAAGTTACATGTGGCTGCAGTACCTGGAAGACTTAGACGAAGTCGACAACTATGCATGGGGTGCCGCTATGCTCACACACTTGTACAGTCAACTCCACCGTGCGAATAAGGGTACGAAAATAGTCGGGAGATTTTGGCCATTTGTTCAGGTATTTGTTTATTACATACTTAGTACTTGTAGACTAAGTTCATTGAAGGTTGTAGTGTTGCTAATATATTGTTTTTGTTAGGCTTGGGCGTGTGAACATATTATCCCATTGCGTCCACATTGTGGCCCTACGATTTATGGTTTTCCAAAGATCGGTCGCTGGGCTAGAATAAACGTCACAGTTCATAATGCTAAGTCCATTTTAGATGGGCTGCAACTAAATGAGGTAAACGTTCTAAAATTGTTTACAATCGGTTCAGCATTTATCATTCAGTATTATAAATTGTTGAAATGTTTAGCATTCTTAAGTAATCATCGCTGCATGATTTTGTCTTCCTTAGTACATATTGTTGTCGTCATATCATTCTTAAGTAAATTGTAATATATTTGTCACTCGTTATTAAAAAGAATTACCAATGTACAGGTTTTGTGGAGACTGTATGGAGATGGGGAGGACGATGACCAAGACATTATTTCTGAGGCTGCTAGATTGTCTGACCGCGATTTATGGTTGTTTTGCAATTATGAAGCTGAGTTGCAGCATGGTAGTCGAGTTCTCCTACAATCTGGCTTGGGGCAGTCTATCCCAAATAAGCCTTTGAAAGTGAGAAGGAAGATGAATAGCGGTGGGGGAAGAAACGTGAATTGGCACGAACGCTACAAGGATGAATTATTAATTTGAAACACAGATGGTGTCTGTGCCGTAGCGTATATTATAAAGGAAGACAATTTGATCCCTTCTATTTCAAAAGGTATTGGGAACCTATGCGGCGAAATCTGGAGATTGAGAAAATTGGGAACCCATGCCTCCAAACTGCCCCCTTTCATGTTGCATCCCAGCATCTACAACTCGTCCATCGTTCCCCTCCGGCTACAACAACGATTCCCTCAGTAACAAATCGCGATGAAGAGCGAACACATGTTACAAAAGAGAACGTTGTCTCCGCCGCAACGTTCGAACTGGTGGAGAGGGAGAATAAGAAATTAAGGACGGAAGTAAGCACTATGGGGAGACAATTGAAGTCAGTGGTAGAGATGATGACCAGTTTTTTTAATCAAATGGACGCAACCAAGAGGCCACCGAGGATAGACAGTCCACCAAGAAAAAGAAAGAGACGAGTTCTCTAGCATATTTCATCTGATTCGTCAAGTGCCACGGAATAAACCCTAGCTATTCTTTTCTATGACGATAGTTATTTGTTGTAATTCTATAAGTAATTATCGTAACGTGACATTCTTTTATTGTTTAATTCTTTTTTATTACATGTAACAGACATGTTTCATCTATCGGTCTCATAAATAAATAAACTTGAATAAAAAATAGATGTCAGTTGTTCAGAAATCGTGGCATTGCCTAAACTCCTCGATTGAATGAAAATCGCAATATAACTCATTATTTTTTAATGAAAATCGTAATGAAAATCGCAATAGATGTCTGATTGGCACGAGTAATATTGTTCACAAATCGTAATATAACTCGTCATTTTTTAATGAAAATCGCAGAACACATACGATTTATGCGGTCAACAAGGTCCCGTAATCGACGTCAGAAAATGATTAAGGTCAACATCGATATAGTAGATCATTTTTGTTCAACAATCGTTGTATTTGTCTCCGTCTTGATAGAAAATCGCAAAAAGGATTTGCGATGTATGTCGTGAACAATAATTGAACAAGTTCTGACTTCGTAAATGATAACAGTCAACAGCGATAAGAAAAGTTTGATGCTCAAAAATCGCTATTGATGCTCATCAATAAATGCAAATCGCGCAATAGGTTGGTGGCCAAAGGCGGTACGATATTGTTCCTGCTCAAAAATCGCTCATTTGCAGGGACACCTTAAATGCAAACCGCGAAATAGGATTGCAATTCATGTAGGAAATGGAATGTTTGTTGTTTAGAAATCGCAATTTTCCATACACAATTAATGGAGCCAAAAATGGTTGTTATAGCTCAACCTCCTTTAATGCGACGTATATTGTCAACATTCGTTGTACACGTTAATTTCAATTATATGCAATTAACAAAGGTTACTAATGTTTGGCCGTGTAATAGGTTAGCGATTCATGCAACCGCCAATGGCTTGTAATAATCGTCATTTGTAAATGGTGTAAGTCAACATCGATTTGCGATGTATGCGGACAACAAGACAGAACAATTTTGTCGGTGTTAAATGATAATAGTCTAAAGCGATAATGAACGTTTGTTGTTAAAAAACCGATAAGGAAAGTATGTGTCATGAATATATTGATGTATCCACATATGATAATCAATACAATAATCATCAAAGATTATACATACCTGGACAACGGGTTTGATCGGGTCGGGTCAATCTCCCACCCAACTATTGTTATAATATGCAGTCGAAACGACGTTTTTATAATTAATGTAAAATGCAATCAATTAATTTGTGCACAGTTTTTGAAAAAGGGCGGTATGTGAAACGACGTTTCCTTTATATTTGACTAACACCTTGATTCTGTAGTTGCGTTGCAAAGGGTCATCGATATCTTCGTCCAGACATGGTGTCGAAGAAGAGGACGATGGGAGCAATACGACCAGGCATGGCGCCGATGAAGAAGAGGACATATAGTCAGTTAGCGTCAACGAAGAAGAAGACAACCACATCTACAGGACCAACACTAGCGCTTAAGGTGTATATTTTTTGAACCTCGTGATCGATTTAGGCAACATTTGCCTTTTTATGTCGTATATTCGATTTGTGTTGTTTACTGTAAAAAATAATTTCAATGTCGAATTCTAAATACTATGCTCATGGTGCACTCAGTGCAACATCCACAGACAAGGGTGGCCGACAACGCCTTAAAGAGTTCAAAGAGAACATCAATCAGATGCAAGATGAATTTGCAGACTAGATCACTATCAGTAATTTTGTACGTATGTAACCACTATCATTTTGTAGGTCATCGGTTTGTATGTTATGAAGTTCGTAAATTTTTGCAACCAGACAATATGTGATTTCGTTAATTATATTCAAAGCAAGGCAACAAGCAATATCGTACGCATCATCACCCCTTATTTCATGGTATGTCTGTTCTGCTATTGTTTTATTTGCTTTTATGACTTACTCACTTTTCTTGGTGGTTAAACCTTACTATTTCGTGCAACAGACGTACGTCCGACGAAAGCCATACAGCAGTGGATTCGTAGATGTGCTACCTTGTTGGAATCCCGATGATCACTGCGAAGACCTTTCGAATTTTGAAAAGGTAAGTGAACGAACCTCTTCTCCAAGGTTTAGTCCTAACATCCCCATCACGACATGTCTATGGATTTATAAAATATTGTATCAATTCGCAGATTTTACTTCCTACACTCTGGCAAAATCCCGAACATTGGGTCTTATACGAGATGAATTTACAGGAAAAACAACTATGGTGCTACAACTCATTAGACTGCCACAGTGGTGTAGAACGTGACGCTATGTATTTGGTAAGCTTCTGTCTATAGGTGAATCGTATCTATTTACGGTGGACCGGATTTTACTATATTCTCCATTTATCACAGACGAGATTCCTAAACGACCTTTTGGGTGTCGACATTGCCGAGTGGATGTTGCTCTGTGCTGACGATGCTCATTTACAAAGTAATAGGTTCGATTGTGGCATATTCATAATGAAGCATATTGAAGCAATATACAATGGAGAAGAACCTTGTTTCGACGCTGTATGAGCTTTATATCCGTTGTTATTGGGGAATCCTTTTATATATTGGTTTCACATTACATATTTTGTTGCAGGAAGATATACCGGAATTACGCAACGAACTATGCTGAAACTTGATTGAGTTTAAAAAGTTGGCAGACATAAATAATCAGCCAACAAGACTACTTACAAAGAAAACGAACGACACAATCTAGAAAAGTTTAAAAGGTTGTAAATAGATTTCTAACAGATTTTGGAGACTGTCTACACCAATTTCCGTAGGCAAATTTTGTAAGACTATAAAATTTGTAAATCTGTCTTGGTTGAAATATAATTTGAACTTTATTAAACGCGTGTGTAAAGCGTTGTACTGCTTTATCTACGAATAATAAATCGTAATGAAAAAATAGTTTTGTGTTGTATACTGTGAACCAATGCCAGTAATGCTGCTCTTCAGTAATTAAAAATACTGCACAACGAAAGATATTTTGTTGTTGTTACGAAATCTTTATATAACTCACACTCTGTGAATGAAAATCGCGGAAATAGATTTTCGCTTTATGTGGTCCACAAAGGCACGTAATGTTTGCCCTTAACAAATGCCGAAGTAATTATTAATAAGAAAGGTTTGTTCTCAGAAATCGTTGTATTGCTGAACTTACAAGAATGAAAATCGTAATATATATGCCCCATCGTGAATGAAAATAGTGCATAGCTAAAATAGATGCTTCATGCTTAGAAATCGTTCTATTGCTCAATCTCATTGAATTAAAATCGCAGTTGGCGAACCAGTCTGAACAATGTCTCATTTTTTGTGATGGGTTTAGTTGGGAGAGTGATTCGGGGTGACCCATTGTCGAGGTGTAAATCCATATCCAACCCCTAAGGCGATTTGTTGGGACGAGGGTGGACCCATTGTCGAGTTAGATTTATATTAAACCAAAAAATATTTCTATAATCAAACCCACACGATATGTGCTACCATCATTTGAACTACTATGTCCAATCGCATTGATTAGTTTTGTATACAGCTTTATGAAATGACATTGTTTAATTTCATTAATGTGGAGTGTATTTTATTTGAGATTTGCTCGCTGCTTTTGAAAACTGATGTATTTATTTGAAAACTGGCGGAGGGTGATAGGGTGACACATCACATAGGTTAAAGATGTGTTCCACTTTGCTTCGTGAATAAGGAACCGACAAACCAACAATTCCTGTATAAACGACATGTTCTTAAATCAAGTGTATAACCGGCTTCGTCGCAATTGAGGTATCCGTCTAGACTTATTTTAGATGTCCGCAAACTCATAATTAAAGGAAACGTCGTTTCACAGTCCAAAATTTTTCAAATTATTACACAAGATTTCATGGTAGTAGCTGTCAAGATGACGTTAGACCACGATTTCTGAACAGCAAACCTGTCTCATCGCTGTGTACTATTTCTAATTACGAAAGCGACATTAATGGCTCGTGTTGACCACATTCATCGCGAATCTCTTTTGCGATTTTCATTCAGTGAGTGTGAGCAATAAAGCGATGTGTAAACATGAAGCATTTCTTATCGATGTTGACCATTACCATTTCGAACATTAAAAGCCTTTGTTTATTGCATGCATCGCATTCTAATTTTGCGATTGTCAATCAAGCGGGTTGAGCGCACATCTTTTATCAATTAAAAGATTTCATTACTTGCGCATGCTGACCGTATAAATCGCATATTTTTCTTGCGATTTGCATTCAATGACGACGAAGAATACTGCGATTTCTAAACAAAGAACGTTCCTTATCATTGTTGAGTATTACTATTTTAGGGTGAACATATACATGTTTTTTTAGAGCATGCATAAATCATGTTTGTTGTAAGATATGCGCTTATGATAAAGGTCAAAAGTGGTAAGATATGTTTGTTGATCAGAAATCGCTCTTTTGCTGAGACTTTAAATGCAAATCGCAAAATAGGATTGCGATTCATGCGGTCAACAACGACTTGTAATAGTCGATCGAAATAGGATTGATTACACACAAGTTGGTTGTACCGTCTCTAAAATCTACTTGAAATAGTCGAACATGAAATTACTCTGGCGTGGTGGGCACCGTTGTTCGTCACCTTTTAGATCATCGTGGTGGCTGCGTTAGTTTCTCCTCCGCAATTAGAAAGGTCGTCAATTTTTGGCAGAGTTCTTCGCGAAATCCAGGTATATCAACCTGCAAAAAAACTGTAATGTGGAACCAATAGACATGCATTTAATCCCCAATAACAAAGGTCAAGAAATGGCATACAACGTCGAAACAAGGTTCTGCACCATTGTATATCACTTCAATGTACTTTATTACAAATACGCCGCAATCAACGCCATTATTTTGTAAAGGAGCATGGTCTGCCCTGTGATAGATCCACTCGCTAACGTCGACTTCCAAAATGCCTTTGACGAAACCGATCTGAGAATAATGCGGATGAAATTAAATTCATGACCCCAGTACATGACAGAATACTCCTATAGATGAAATCTTACGAGATGGGAAATGTCAAGCCATAAACCACTGTCAACATCCAACGAATTGTAACACCATAGTTGTTTTTCATGTAAATCCATCACGTATAAGACCCAATGCTTTTCAGATTGCCAGAGTGTAGGAATCAATATCTGCAAATGGATCGTAAAAATGCAGTTAGCACTGTTATGTTGTAACCTTGCACTCTAGGTTTGTTTACTTACTTTTTCACTTGACAAAAGGTCTCTGCAATGATTACCGTTAACCCAGTAAGATAGGCCGTCTTTAAATCCACTGGAGTATGGCAAACGACGTAAGATAGTCTGCAAACCGAAACAATGTTAACAGCAATGTTGAAATACGAATCACTTCGACTAAATCAATAACAAAAAAAACATAAAATACAACCGATATACTATGAAATAAGGGTTGACGATGCTTATAGTTTTGCTTGTTGTGTTGCTTTTAATATAACTGACGAAATCAGATATAGTCTGTTTGCAACAAATATGATGTTGTTAACGTATGTACACATGGCTTACGTATATAGATAACTCCTACTAGTTTCATACGAACAAAATTACTGATCATGTTGCATTGTGTGAATTCATCGTGCAACCGTTTGATGTCCTCCAAGAGTGATTGACTGAGTTTTCGCCCAACTTTCTCGGTGGATGTTCTACTGAAATGAATAAGGAATTTGCAATTAACGATATTGTAATTACATTATACAGTACTCAACACAAATCGCAAAAATGACATGAAAGAGACGGATTTTAATCAAAATGGAGACGATGTGTAGACAATATATGTCTGATTCACCATCGTTGGTCGTGTAGCTATCTTGGTTTGCCTCATCGACCACAATTTGCTATGTAGTTGGTTACATGTTCGAGTGATGAACTCCAGGTTTATAAAGGAACCGTCCATTTTACTGTTCGTCGTTCATGAAGTAGAAGATAATCACACCATCCAGTACTTGTGCCACTATTTATGAGTTAAAAGATCTATTGCTCAACCATCGTGATCAATGAATAATGTACAATCAATGAAAAATTTGTCAATACATCCTTTGTTGTTTGCATGAATCGCATATGTGTCCTACGATTTACATTCAATGACGACGAGGATAATAGTCGCATTGTACTGTATTATTTGTTGTCCGTTGAAGCTTCATGTTCAATTTTTATCTCGATTTGTGATGTATTATGCTATAAGTACATCGATTTCTGTATTGAAATTGTTACTTTGTTATAAATTTCTCATAAAATTGATGCACAGTATTTGAACTACGAATCGTTGTAAATATGTATTAAGCGTATACGAATGACTGTTATAGATTTCTCATACAAATCGCAGCCAGATTACTGCATAAATCGCTATACAGCGAATACAAAATCGATTCACGCACCACCAAGCACGGACCACAAATCGTCACCGATAAAGACTTCCTCGGCAAGATCAGTGGATGTCCTAAGAGTTCTGTTGTGGACTGAATAAGAAGAGAAACCCAACAATTTCTCAGTAAACGAGATCCGCTGTAAACCCTAAACTCTTAACAAATCCGACAATATGGAAATCGGGTCATGCAAAGAGGCATGACAACGTAATTTAATAGCCCAAACGAGATTCTTGTGTACCAGTTTTCTCTTGCGAATTCATCAGAGTCTGTCATGAAACAGAAAATATAAAACACTGCCTTAAGTACCACAAGAAATGCAAACCTCATCCCAACATTGATTACATACCAAAAGACTTGTAAAACTGAAGCTATCGTTGCCGGAAATCTGGTCGAGAGGAATGAAGGTTATCACATTGGGTATTACGTCTTTAGGGTACTGCTGCATGTTGGACATTACACGAGTTAGATATTGACAAGCTTCGTGTAATGGGAAGCTTTATAATGTCTTACATACCTATTCATGAGAAGGGCTTTGTTGTTTTTTATTAGAGGTTGGTTGTTTCTTAGATCTTTTCTTGCCAACCAATTCTACTGCACCCTTTGTCCTCCGACGACTGCGATCCGAGGTTGGTTTTCTTTTGATACCCTTCGCTTCATGAATATGTCCATCATAATCAACAATGTTCACTACTGACATGTTGAAGATGATGTTTAGGCTACGGCGCAACTTCTCAGGAGTGTCAAGCGAAGCATGATTTTCACCTATGTTGTTCGATCTCATTATCTTCGACTGGTATTCATTCGCTGCAACGGACTGAAGGTTAATTAACTGCACGTTTTCAAGTAACTCCCTTGACGCTTTTCTCATGCATACATAGCCTTCTTCACTTCTCGATGCCATGACCTACACAGTTGTTGGTAATGGAAAGCTATGTGGCACTTCTCGTCGACACCAGATTTACTCACATTGTCCATATCAAGCATTTCAATCTTTGCTAGTCTTCTCCATCTTCGCATTACATAAGACTCTGGTATTTCTTGTATCTTCTCTTGATTAAGTGCCTTTAATGCATGACAACATAAAATACCTTTGAATTCATACATTTTGCACAAACATTCAACTCTTCCATTGTCCACATTGTACGTGACATGTGCTTCTTACCTTTTGTGATGCTTTTCGCCCTCCCATAAAATACGGTATTTGCGCATATTCTCGGTTTGCACGGGTCCTTCTATATTGCAATTCATGACATGAAACACCTCTTTCTTGATCCATTCAAATACAGTTAGTGTATACAGATCTGCAGGTCGCATCAATATTTTCATGCCAAAAGTTGGAGGTCGTGTATTGAAGCATTTCACATCTTGTTCAAGCTCATTCTGTCTTAGACCGTCTACAAATAATTCATATTGTTCCATGAAGCGAAACATTGTTAAACATGAATACAGGGTTTTCTTCAGCGTGGCATGCATAGATTCAGCTCTTTGTGTGCTTATCATACCTGCACAAAAGTATTGTCTTTCATATGCCAATGCCCACTTCTCTTTTTCTGCATATAAATTTTGTAACCATAGACAATCTTCAAGGTCGTATGTCTGAATTATTTCCTCCCAATAAGACATAAAGATGATCTCGTCTACGCTCTCAAGTACACACCTAGTAAACTTCTTATCAAACCCTGTCTTCTGATTAAATATGTGTCCTATGTTCTTTGCTGCATTTTGAAAGATATGCCACAAACATAGGCAATGATGTGCATCTGGCCACACGTGAAGCACTACAGCCGCAATTGCGTGATCACCATCTATAAGTACAGCTTCATGTTGTTTCTCGTTCATTGCCTGTGTAAATACTCTAAACAACCACTCAAAGTTTTCCTTGGTCTGGTCATACAAAAACGCGCCGCCTAATATACAACTCTGTGGGTGATGGTTCACTCCGACAAACTGCGCAAATGGCCACTGTTCAGTATTAATCTTTACTGTAGTATCAAATACAAGTACATCATTGAAGCATTCATAATCTACTCTTGACTTTGAATCTGCCCAAAACATATTCACAACATATCCATATTCATCCAATTGCATTGCACTAAAGAAACCAGGGTCATTGCTTGATTTCTTTTGTAAGTAATCAACCAAAGAACATATTTCTCCTTTCTTCATGTTATCTGTCCTCTTCCTTCTTAAGTGGTTTCTTAGATCCAAAGGTGTGAATGGCACATTATCGCGACCACCATCTATGTGGGCAAACAAATTGTATGTCTTCCTTTGTGCAATGCCGGTGCTATCGGCTATTTCAGCCATTACAGTATGCGCTACAGTTAATTTACGATGTGACCTTAACATAGGAGTCATAAATGGCGTAGATAAATCATGATTATGATCACTGATTAAAGTATGAAATAAAATTTCTCATTTGTATGTCTTCTCAAAACCATTCTCGCTTGACATCCACATCTTGACTCCGGCATGCTCCTTGTTGGATTTCCCATTGATTTCTTTTAACCTTGCTTGGAACAAACATATGTCTTTCTCACCACGACACCCTGTGCATTTTTTGACCAAGAAAACCTTCTCACACTGAAGCCAACTTTTAAGGCATAATCATTGTAAAATTTATATGCAGCTTCCTCATTATTAAACTGCATTCCTTCTACCGGAACATAGTCAAGTGTACTTCCATGTTCATTCCCAGTGCTTACACTTTTATTATCTATACTGTCATGATAATCTACCTCATTATTGAATTGCATTTCTTCTACTGGAACATTCAAGTCAAGAGTGGGTTTAATGCCTGCACGCTTCTTATCATGTGCATCATTAGTGCAGATGTTCAATTCTTCATTTGCGTCATTAGTACAGATGTTCAATTCTCCATATCTTTCAATTGATTGAGCTAGATCATCTTCATTACAACCTGATGATAAGCTCAACAATGTTATAAGCAATATATCAGTTTGTGTTGCCCAACAAAATAGCAAACAATCGATATTAACTAACAAAAACAATATCTCACAAATCGGTAGTATGTTACTAATACAGCGGTTTGAGATACAATGCATATAATGAGTGAATGTAGGATACCTGATGGGGTAGAGGCCCTTCCTAGCATTTATAAACAAGCATTTTTGTCAACAGGTCCCAGCGTCTTACAAATATCGATAAGTTTCCAACCATTGTAAGAACAAGATCTACCTGCAGTAACAAAACAATGCCGTAATGGCACACAAGACGACATGTGTTCTTCATCGACAGCATGATGAGACGGAAAGCTACTCACGATGCTTTAATGGCACTGGTCAGAATTTTTGTGCGTCATTGCTTTCTTCCGTAATGCCTAACGACAACGCAAAAGAAGAGAAGACACAGAAATGTTTTGTAAGCAATATATCATATTGTGTTAGCAAGCGCATACGTTTACTACGATTTAATCAGGATGCATATTATAATGGATACCGATAAGGGTTAGCAAGTCAAATAATCGATTTAATGAATGACAGTATAAAAGCAAGTGCAGTTTGATATTTGCTTATACTGAGCATCGAGTTCTCACTTACCATGCCAATAAAAGACACGAAATGTCGTACATGTGTGTTGACGATAACGTTGTCAGTAGATCCAATAGGCTGTGAAGCGAGTTCAATAGAAATCGCTGACAGAGCAGCGATTTGAATGCGAAAATCGCCACCGCATGGGTGTAACGATGTGTTTCTGCACGCACATGTTTTCAAAGTCTGTGTACAAATATCTTATAAATACATATTACAAAACATATAATATCTTACAAATCGATATACATATCGAATAATATATTGAAAATCGATATAGCAGTTCAGCATAATAACTTACAAATCGACAATACAAAACCATAATATCTAAAAGGTCGATAAATATATCGCACAATAAATTACAAATCGATACGGAAGAAATTGAGCATAATAGCCGACAAATCAACATTAACTAACAAAACAATATCTCACAAATCGGTAGTATGTTACTAATACAGTGGTTTGACATACAATGCATATAATGAGTGAATGTAGGATACCTGATGGGGTAGAGGCCCTTCCTAGCATTTGTAAACAAGCATTCTTGTCAACAGGTCCCAATGTCTTACAAATATCGATAAGTTTTCAACCATCGTAAGAACAAGATCTACCTGGAGTAACAAAACAATGCCTTAATGACATACAAGACGACATGCGTTCTTCATCGACAACATGATGAGATGGAAAGCTACTCACGACGCCTTAATGGCACTGATTGGAATGTGTGTGCATCATTGATTTCTTCCATAATGCCTAACGACAACGAAAATGAAGAGAAGACACGGGAATGTTTTGTAACACAATGCAGGCACGAGAAGGCGACAATGTGTTGTAAAACAGGATAAAAAACATGGTGGAAACCTCGACTGGAAACGAAGGCAAAGCTTGCGTTGACAATGGGAGCTACTGTTACAGCAGATGGCGCAAGAGTTTAATGAATAGCGAACATCTACACCTTAAATAGTTAACATCAAACTTTCTGGATGTAGGACTTTTTTCTCCTTTTCTCAAACCGTAGTTTCTCAACTTTTGAATAGAGGATATTTTTGTCATTTCATCGAATCGTCATTTCAGGGCAAGAAAAGCAAGTAAGGGTGATTAAGTCTTTGCAACAGCACCAGAGTCTGATGCAAAGTTATGTCAACATACACGGGAATACGAGCCCCATGTGCGTAAATACGTGGCGCTCATTCCTCCCCCCCCCCCCCCCGAGCACAGACGTGGGATTCAGTGAATCATCGGGGGGTAGCATACACCACCCTCCGCTATTTGATGAAGTGGGGACTTCAAATCTCAGTGTTTCTCACGTCATTTCAAAGTCTTTTTAAACTAAAGATTTTTTTACTCAGACAATAGCTGTTCAAGCTCGGCTCAAACTCCGCTAGTGTGCAACCCTACAATAATGGGTTTTGAATTCATGATATTCCATCAAATTAGTGGCATTTACAAGTTTCCCCTACCAGGCAAGCAAAGCTCTCGCAGGCGATCATACAGTATTATTGATGCTAAGAAAGTTTAAAACCGAATGGATTCGGTCATATGAAATTATTTTAATTTGGGTAATGTTTAAACAGACGTTAGGGTGACAAACAAAGTGGGGTTCGCACATGGAAGACATTAAAGATGGACGGCTGAGAATTTTGATATACTGGGAAACATAAAATGAACAGAAGAATTTGCACCGAGTCAAAGTCATTTTGTTTGAATGTTCCAATTAGTCTCTTTTTCTTCCAATTGATTGCTTTCCTCAAGAAAAAAAAGGCTCTCACTTAAAAAACGGACTATTGCCATATTCTTTAATCGTTCACAGTTGTATTTCCGTTTTCTATGATGCAAATCTATCTAGTTATGGTCCTGAGTTGACCCATGACTTAGACTAGGCTTGAGTCATGCTGTCATTATGTGCCTGAAAGAGTAGGCTAGAGCAGAGCAGTTAAGTCTCTGTCACTTGCATCCCAAACTGGACCCAGTCTGGTGCACGAGGTTTGAAGCTTTAACCCGATCACCTGTCACAGAGATACGTACAGGTGCGACCTGACACGTGATGCGAGTTTCACACCGAAAATTCGTGTTATCGCGACTAAAATGCCGTGAAGCTAACTCATTTACAAAATATATATATCTTTTTTTACAGTTGAAAATAATAAAATTTGAACTATATAAGCCTATTAAGCCAAGATCAAACTCACTTGCAAAATAAATAATTGTTCCAAACTTGTAAGAAGCAGGATTTGAACTCTAAACTTACTGCTTGGAAGCCAAACACTTGAACCATATTCACTCTATGATATAAAATCAATGTAAAATGTATTTATTACTATTTAGCAAGCTTGTACAAAGCAAGCTGAGGCAAACATTGGTTGTTCATGCTTAAGCGTTTGAACGAGTGCTTTATGAGCCGAATCATAACCTTTTTACTTTATTGACACAAAATATATTCACATCAGCAAAGAGGTTATACTTGCACAACACATTGCGTCAGTTCTTTACCGAAATGATTACTGATGTAATGACAGCGCCTGTAAATACCTTTACTGGCGCTTTCCATGTCTTTACTTGTGATATAATAGATACCACCAACTGCCACACAAACCAGAGGATATAAAATTACAAGCTGTGGGTGATGATGTCATAACGAAAACGTCATTCTTGATAGTGAGGATCATATTTATCTTGCCAATTTTCATGGCCAAGGAAATTTTGAAATAGACACCTCCACGAAAAAATGTGGACAAGGCATATTTCTAATAAAGGACACATAAGTATGGTTCAATATGTAAAACCGAGTCAAAAACTTCCATTTACGGTTAATTTTTTAAGAATAAGAGATAAAGTCCAAGATTTGAAGGGAAACAATAAAACATAAAGTCCAAACAAGAATATTTCATTTATTTATTTAGTTATTCTCTTGATGACTTGACTGCACTTAATACGTGCACACAGTGCGATGCTTCTAATATATTCCTCTTTTCTTCTAGAAACCCCATCTGGACCATCCATCTTGAAAATAGATGCCCTAGTTTTTTCTCCCATGAATAAAATGATAATTATTATATGATCACCCATTAGACGTGGGCAATTAGGGTTTGTTTGATGATGTGTCCCGCGAGACCAAAAACATGCTAAGATCATGTTTTCTAACAAACTTTGGATGTGCCATACAGGACACGTCCATCGCGTCCAAAAAGCATTGTAATTTTCTCTCTCTGTCTCCCCTGTGCAGGTCGGGCGAGGCCACCAACGACCGGCGAGGCTACCAAAGACTTGCCATGGTTCTCTCTTTTTCTCTCACTCTTTCCCCCTTGTCTTCTTTCTTCCTCTTCTTCTTTTTCGTTCCTCTCTTTCTCTTTGTCTCACCCCCTTCTTTTTTCATTCTTCTTCTTCATTTTTCTTCATTCCTTTTCTTTTTCTTTTTCTTCATATTGATTTTTATTATTTAGCGCTTTTTCGTTGATTATGTTTTTTAATTACAAATTTAAATTAGTGCTTTTTATAATTAATTTGATTAGGGTTTTCTTTGATTTGATTGAAGTTTTTCTTTGATTTTTTATGATTAGGGCTTTGAATCAATTTTTTTAAAGCTTTTTATGGTTAATTTGATTAGGGATTTTCTTTTATTTGATTAGGGATTTTTAAAATTTTCTTTGGTTAGAGTTTGAATTAAGGGTTTTATTTAATTTTATGGTTTTTTTCTTATAGTTTAAGGTTTTTGGTTTATTTATAATTTATTTTAATGTTTTATAATTTGATTAGAGATTTTTTATTTTCTTTGGTTAGGGATTTTTTTTTCTTTGTTTAGGGTTTGAATTAGAGCTTTTTATCTTTAATTTTGTGGTTTATTTTTCTTGTAGTTTAGTGTTTTTTTTTGTTTATTTATGGTTTATTTTTCTTCTAGTTTGGGGTCTTTTGTTTATTTATGGCTTATTTTTTTGTAGTTTAGATTTTTTTTTGGTTTATTTTTCTTGTAGATTAAAGTTTTTTGGTTTATTTATGAATCATTTTCTTGTATTTTAGGGTTTTATGATATATTTAAGTTTTTTATATTTATATTTTTATTATAGTTAATTTGATTAGGTTTTTTTATTTTCTTTGGTTAGGGTTTGAATTAGGGATTTTTTTATTTAATTTTATGGATTGTTTTTCATATAATTTATGGTTTTTTGTTTATTTATAATTTATTTTATTATATTTTAAGGCTTTATGATTTAATATTGTTTGATAATATGTTTTTTTATAGTTAATTTGATTTTAGGGTTTGATATTTTTATGAGAAACTTTCATAATTGGATGTGATATGACATTGATTAAATCATTTATATATATATATATATAAGTATCAATTCTTATTTTTTCTCAAATTACTCAAATTGTAAACATTTTCTATTTTTTAGATCCAATCCAAGATCCATATCCAGGGCTAAAATCCATAATAAACATGTTTAAGGTGAATCGAGTATTACAATCCAAAACAAAGTTATCCGACCCATTATTCATGTGTATTCATGTTGTCCGCACACAACGTAAAACAAATGTTAGACACAAGGAGCACAACCACTTTTACAATTGAAAATAGTTGTTACAGAACAAGTGTTTTGCCCATTTTGTTTGTTCATTTCGGCCAATCTTAGACAATCCATTAGTGTATGATTTTGATTCCTTTCATCTACAAATATTTGTTTTATGATGATGAACCCTCGCTGAAGCGAAGAAAACCATGGGTAGGCCCCACGGCCACCCTGCCTTACATGGCCCACCTCTGAATACCATGAACATATTTGTGCTTTAGTGGGGTTTGATCTGGCGTATTCATCTCAACGATCTCACAACCACCCCACTGGTTCCTATATAGAGTAGACAGTAACATCAAACACAAAAAGTGTTTGAAGACAGTCAGATGACTATCTGCTGATTTGAGTGATCAGCTGTGAAAAAAATGCTATTTTTTAACAAAAAGTGTCTTTAGTAGGAAATGCCCTTCAGCGCTGAAGGGTGTTTTCTGCCCAGGGTCTTTAGCGGTGGTTCCACCCGCTGCTATAGACCAAAAATAAAAAATAAAAATAAAAGCAAAAAAATGCAGAATCGGACAAGCGTGCGTCCGAGGATTGGGTGTTCAATGATAAGTCTCTCTCTCTCTCTCTCTCTCTCTCTCTCTCTCTCTCTCTCTCTCTCTCTCTCTCTCTCTCTCGGATGTTTGCCAAGGTTTTGGCGAATAGGCTAAAATCGGTGGCTCACCAGATTTTTTCAGAGTCTTAGTTCGCCTTCATCCGTAATAAGAGGGTTCAACACTCGTTCATCATGGCGTATGAGATTGTTCATTCATTGCAGCATAGCGGTCAGCCTTATTTTGTCTTTAAATTAGACTTTCATAAAGCTTTTGATTTCATGCATTGGCCCTTCTTATTTCAAATGTTAGCAAATTTTGGTATTGGCCGTTGTTTTTCTGGTTGGATAAGAGAGATGGTCTCAAATGCCCAGGCCATGTTAAATATCAATGGTGTTAGAGGAGATTGGTTCAAGCTGGGGCGGGGTCTGCGGAAAGGGTGCCTCCTCTTGCCTTTGTTGTTTAATGCGGTTGCTGAGGGTCTTGTGGTTTTGCTTAAGTGGGTTGCGGTAGCGCGTTTCATTGATTCTTTGCAGGTTCCGGATTTTCTTTGTCATATTCTTACTTATGCTGATGATATGATCATTTTCGGTCGTGCAAATATTCAGTAGATGCTTATGTTCAAGCTTATCCTTCAGTTTTTCCTCTCTCTATTTGGGCTCTCTCTAAATGAGAACAAATGCTCTCTTACCATGTTCAATGTTCAGTCCAATATGCTTGCAGCTGGAAGGAGGATTTTTAATTGCACTATTACTGACATGCCTATAATGTACCTGGGGTTGCCGTTACAAGTGAAACACCTATCTTCTGCTGCATGGGCTCCGACGCTTCAAAAAGTGAAGCGTAAATTACTTTCGTGACAATCGTCTTATCTCTCCATCGTTGGGCGTCTGACTTTAGTCGTTCTTTCCACTGTCCCAGATTTTTCCATGTCTATGTTTGTGATCTCTGTGGGAGTAGAGAAGCAGCTGACGCGCTTGCTGGCAGGTTTTCTTTGGTCTGGGTGTCATCTCAAGGGTAAGCGTCACTTGTTTGGTTAGCGTTCGATGGTCTTACCTCGGCGTATGGCTGGTTTAGGCATTCATACGCCCAGACTGTGGAGCATTGTTCTTGTCGCTAAGCAATTTTGGTTGGCCCACCAATCGGATAACCCTTGTACACATTTGCTTCTTGCTAAATATGGGGTTCCTGCTCTTATCCTGGTTCATTTGGGAACCAGAGGTTTGGCGTTCTTGCACTTGCGTAAATCGTGGTTGAGGGCTTTAGCCTTTTTTAGAGACTATTTTGAGGAGTCCGAATATTTTGGTCAGTGGTTGTAGTGGGCGTTGGTGCCAAGCAGAGAGTTCCTCACCTTAAAAGTCTATAGATCGTTTCTCCCCCCGAGGGCTGATTGGTTACCCGAGAATGTGATTTGGGCAAAGGGCCCTTCTCCCCATTCTCGAGTCCTGGCTTGGCTAATTTTGCATGATAGGATACAGACCCACAGTAATTTAAAGAAGTGGGGCATTCAGCTCCCAAGTTGGTGCATGCTTTATCAGGCTGCGGAAGAATCTACGTTTCACTTGTTCTGGTCTTGTCCAATATTTGTGGAATTCTTTAGCAGGACCTGGAGGCATCCGGAAGTATTTGTTAAGGAGGAGTCATTTGCGCTAGATCTGATATTGGACCCTGTTTGTATTAGGTGTAGCACGAGGTGGAGGTTGATCTGGCAAACGTGGTTGCTTACCTCTTGGTGGTTTGTTTGAATGGCACAAAACGATGCTCATTTTCGTCAAATTCCGATTAACATTCATAACCTGGTGCATAAAATCTTGGTAGATGTTTATGTGATCCTGCGTATGCATCTTAGTGATCTTCCGCTCCATCCTACTGACGCTGCCTCTCTTTTGCTGTCCTCTGGGCCTGCGGCTCCTGCGTGAGCTCGTTTTGTCTGTCTGATGTTCTTTTTTCTCTTCTGCTTTCTTTATTTGTTTGGCTTTTGCTCTTGTTCAGTTCATGAGTTCAACATTTTGTTGATCTTCATGTGCGGTGGTAATGTTGAATTTCTTTTCTCTCTCTCTCTCTCTCTCTCTCTCTCTCTCTCTCTCTCTCTCTCTCTCTCTATATATATATATATATATATATATATATATATATATATATATATATATATATATATATATATATATATAAGCTAAGGCCAATTCTTCGGGTCAGATTCAGATGAAAAAATATAAAACCAATCGGATCAGATCTAGAGTTTCATACCTAGATCTTGTCCTTCAATCTCGTTTGTGGGTCTCGCTCCCGGTTCGCATCAAGAATCCACAAATTGATATGCTGTTTTGTGTGACAAAAAAAGAAGCTGATTCAGTAGCTTTCAGATATGGGCCACATAAGGCAGGGTGATCGTGGGGGCCTAACCAGGGTTCTCTCTCGCTTCAACGAGGGTTCTTCATCATAAAAAACACATTGATCTGAATTGCAGGGATTAAAATCCTCTTTGATCAAATTTAATCTATCAATTATGTATACAAACAGAAGGATCCAGAGTTTTAAATTTTTTTTTTTTTAAATGGGATGCAGGTTACTTAATGAACCGGCTTCCCTACAAAGTAAACATCAGTAGTCTACCGACCCACATGCATTACAAGCTGTGGGTGATGATGTCATAACGAAAACGTCATTCTTGATAGTGAGGATCATATTTATCTTGCCAATTTTCATGGCCAAGGAAATTTTGAAATAGACACCTCCACAAAAAAATGTGGACAAGGCATATTTCTAATAAAGGACACATAAGTATGGTTCAATATGTAAAACCGAGTCAAAAACTTCCATTTACGGTTAATTTTTTAAGAATAAGAGATAAAGTCCAAGATTTGAAGGGAAACAATAAAACATAAAGTCCAAACAAGAATATTTCATTTATTTATTTAGTTATTCTCTTGATGACTTGACTGCACTTAATACGTGCACACAGTGCGATGCTTCTAATATATTCCTCTTTTCTTCTAGAAACCCATCTGGACCATCCATCTTGAAAATAGATGCCCTAGTTTTTTCTCCCATGATAAAATGATAATTATTATATGATCACCCATTAGACGTAGGGGTGGCAATCGGGTCGGGTTGGCGGGTTGGCGGGTTGGCGTGTCAGCATACCTCAACCCGAACCCGACCCGTTTATTAAACGGGTCGGCTGTGGCAAACACGAACCCGACCCGTTTAATAAACGGGTAACCCGACACGACCCGCCAACCCATTTAATAAATGGGTTGGGTCGGGTAAACGGGTTTTCAGGTTCGCGGGTCGGGTTGGCGGGTTGACGGATCGGGTTGGCAGGTAGGCAGGTTGGCGGGTCGGGTTGACGGGTCGGGTTGGCGGTCGGGTTGGCGGGTTGCCGGGTCGGGCAGATGGGTTGGCGGGTCGGGTTGGCGGGTTGACGGGTTGGGCAGACGGGTTGACCCACCCGCCTAACCCGTTTATTAAACGGGTCAGCCGTGTTGGCGGGTTGGCATACCCCCAACCCGAACCCGACCTGTTTAATAAACGGGTTACACGGGTCGACCCGTTTATTAAACGGGTTGGCTTAAGCCCAACCCAAACCCGCTTAAGAGGCGGGTTGGCGGGTCGGGTTGGCGGGTCGTGTCAGAAATTGCCACCCCTAATTAGACGTGGGCAATTAGGGTTTGTTTGATGACGTGTCCCGCGAGACCAAAAACATGCTAAGATCATGTTTTCTAACAAACTTTGGATGTGTCGTACAGGACACGTCTATCGCGTCCAAAAAGCATTGTAATTTTCTCTCTTTCCCCATTTTTTTCTTTCTTCCTCTTCTTCGTTCCTCTCTCTCTCTTTGTCTCTCTGCCTTCTTTTTTTCGTTCTTCTTAGTTTTTCTTCATTCTTATTCTTCTTCTTTTTCTTCATATTGATTTCTATTATTTAGCGGTTTTTCATTGATTAAGTTTTTTAATTAAAATTTTAAAATTATAGCTTTTTATAGTTAATTTAATTAGGGTTTTCTTTGATTTGATTGAAGTTAATCTTTAACTTTTTATGATTAGGGCTTTGAATCAAATTTTTTAAAGCTTTTTATAGTTAAATTGATTAGGGTTTTTCTTGTATTTAATTAGGGATTTTTTTTGTTAGGGTTTGAATTAGGGGTTTTCTTCCTTTCCAGCTTTCTCTTAGCTTATTAATTAATGAGACTGTTGCTCATCTAGTTAAGGGTGACTCGTGAATGTAACCAAGTTGAGGAGACATCATGAGTTTGAAACCCTCGGATGCATGTCCCCTACCTCGAGGCAAAAGCAGGGTGTACTCCCTGGTGACAAGCCGGACCTGAGGTTTTATGTCAATAAACTCAGGTAGTGATGTGGTTTTTCTAAAGGAGGCTATATGGGGGGTATTGTCTGAGTTGAGTGGATTTTTTAGAACATTGTGTGCATTGAAAGTCATAGTATCTGATGTAAAGAATCTCGAGGACTCTGTCATCACTACTGTTTGTCTGCTAGAAAAGATTTTTCTGCCAATATTTTTTGATGTTATGGAACATTTGATCATACATTTGTCATATGAACTAAGGGTTGGTGGTCCTGTGCAATATCGGTGGATGTACCCATTTAAAAGGTATATGTTTTTTTATATTTGTCTCTTCAATGACAGATATTTCAAATTTAAAATATATATTTTTGACAAATGCATGTTTGACCTCAAAAAAAAGGTTCGTAATAAAGCAAGAGTAGAAGACTCTATTTATGAGGCGTACACTTTAGAAGAGATTTCAAATTTCCTATCTTTGTACTTTGAACCTCACATTCCAACATGTTACACATGCCCGCCTCGTAACGATGATGGAGAACAAGTAACTGTAGCTGACAAACTGTCGATATTTCAACCACTTGGGCATGCATTTGGTAGTTGCCGATCAAGACTCTTGGCAGATCGAGAGCAAGACGCAACACACATCTATATTCTTTTTAATTGCTTAGCGATCGACCCATACATCGAGTAAGTATATGTAGACGCAACACAATTCTAAATCCTTTTATGTTCTATACGTGCATACATGGTTCGGTAATATAAGTATTTGTGGTTTGCAGACGATTTCATCTGAAGTTGCGAAGAGAAGTTTCACATCTCACTGATGCAGAAGTACAAAAAGAATGTGAAACTAAGTTTGTGGAGTGGTTGAAAGAGTTGGTAAGAACGCTCACATAAATTGTGTACTTGTAAAAAACACTAAGTTACTTAATTGGTTGTGATCACAATCATTGTTTATGTTTGTAGATCCGTCATGGTGATGTTAAAGATCAAGGAATATGTGATTTACAAAATGGTCTGACCAAAGTTTTGCAATGTTACAACGGGTACATCGTAAATGGTTATCGATTCCATATAAAAGACTATGGTATAAACAAATCAACGATGAATAGTGGCGTGTGTGTCAAGGGTAGCAGCTACGATGAAAATGAACATGATTACTACGGTGTTATAGAGGAAATAATGGAGTTGACTTACTTAGGCATAAATAATAGGATAACTTTATTCAAGTGTCATTGGTTTAATCCAACTGCAACAAGAATCGACAAAGCCTCAGGCATTGTGGAGGTAAATCATAAATCAAGGTTTGGAACATATGAACCATTCATATTAGCCTCACAAGCTCAACAAGTTTATTATGCTTTATATCCGTGTATAAAAAAGTCAGATAGAAATGAATGGTGGGTAGTTTGCAAGGTGAAGTCCAAACTATACCCTGAGTATGATCAGTTACAGGAAGACAAGTTAACTGAAGAGAGTGATTACTATCAATCAGATAATATCTATGACTTCTCTTATGGTCACGATGTTACGCAAGATATGCATGTCATATCTCCATTGGTCGATGAAACATTCATAGAAGAATGTGATCCAAATGATATGCCAAGTGGATGGGCAAACAATGAAGAAGAAGATGAAGAAGATGAAGAAGAAGAACAAGAATATGAAAGTCAAACAAGTGATGATGAAGAATTCTCGAGCTAGTGAGCAAAATCTTGTAATACAAAGCTCTATTTGAATGTATTCCAATGTTTTGAATGTATTGCAATACTTGATGTAAATGATTTAAATTATTTGAATGTATTGCAATACTTGATGTGAATGATTTGAATGTATTGCAATACTTGATGTGAATGATGTGAAGGATTTGAATGTATTGCAATGATTTGCAGGTATTCCAATGATTTGAATGTATTGCAATACTTGATTTGAATTATTTGAATATATTAAAATGTATTGCAATGATTTGAATGATTTAAATGTATTGCAATACTTGATTTGAATTATTTGAATGTATTGAAATGTATTGCAATGATTTGAATGATTTGAAGGTATTCTAATGATTTGAATGTATTGCAATACTTGATTTGAATTATTTGAATGTATTGAAATGTATTGCAATGATTTGAATAATTTGTAGGTATTTCAATGATTTGAATGTATTGCAATACTTGATTTGAATTATTTGAATGTATTGAAATACTTGATGTAAATGACTTAAAATAATTTGAATGTATTGCATGACATTTTTTATTTGTTAGAATATGGTTCATGGAGCTTACAATGGTTGTTCATTCAGTAGTAGTCAGTCTCAACCTTCATCTTCACGGGCTCCTTTGATAGGTATATCATTTAACTAATTGGATGCTTGATTAGTTGAAATGCGCATTCTGAGAATTTCTAACATATTTTTTTATATATGATGTTTCGCCTGTACATGACCCACCTACACCAGTTGATCATACAAGTCAGGAGCCAACACAGGATGCAAGGTCTTCTCAGTCTGGCACAAGAAGACTAATTCGAATAGTGTATATCGATAATCGACCGTAAGTATTTCATTTTCACTTATTGCATATCTTATAAATATTGAATATTGATATTTACTGTGTACCAATTCATGTGCAGCACGAGGTTCGAGTCACAAGAAGTAGTACGCGATATTAGGAATTCATTACTTCAACATCTACCAGGACTGATCACTCAATGAAAAGAGTATCTAAAAGAGGTGATAGACATATTTTGGTCCTCATTCACGGTATACAGTTGTTTGTCATAGTTAATGTATTTTATATTTAATTATTTGTTATAGTCATGTCTACTAACTTTCTGAAAATATTTATAGGCTTCGAATCACTTCACGACTGCGATGGAGGAACATGATGCAAAAAAGGTGTGGCAGAAGGTGGTTTTCAATCGATTTGCAGACATGTTGCATAATATGAAGACTGCAGCAAGAAAAGCATCTAGCGGGATAGATGATCCATTGCAGTGAAAGGGCCATGGACCTCCTACTATCAAGTCAGATGTTTGGGATGCAATGTGTGACAAGTGGGCTAGGGATGCATTTCGAAATCACTCAGCGAAGGCTGCACAAAATCGAGCAAAAATGCCCGAAGCCCATCTACACACAGATGGATTTAGGACTTTTGGGAGCCACCTGAAGAAAATGGTAACTCATCAATATATAAACAAATCAATTTTATAAGTATTGTTGCAAACCTATTAACTAAATCTTTTATCATTTCACTTCGCAGGAAGCAGAAATAGGAGGCATTATGCCATACAAAGATGTGTTTGTTCAAACACATAAATGTAAGACCACGAGAGAGTTCGTATCGGATAAGGCGAGAACGACAACAGTATGTATTTATTGTATTAATAATCATTGTAATATACAAGTTATCATAAACATTGTAATTCTTAATTATTAATTCATACTGTAAACATTATTTTGTAGGAGTCATATGAGCAACAGATGGTAGAGCGATATGGCGATGACTCTACTCAACATCAATCATTTGATCCTGCAGCATGGGTGACTATAGCAGGTGAACCAAAAAAGGGTCGTGTGTTCAGGTTTGGGAGTAATATGAATACCTCACCAGTCGTTGCTTCCTCCAGTCACGACTCAGAGACTTCTCCCGTCAACATCAGCTCCAAGCATCCGACTGATTCTTGGGATGATGTACGCCAGATCGTTAATGACACAATGTGTGACTACTTTCATGAAACAATTGCCGACGTTCTCTGGGATGAGTTCAATAGTTTTTTGCCGAACAGAGGAGCTTCATTTGCAGGTGCCTCTCAGGTATGAAAGTTTCATGTGATGTATTGCATGTCGTTAGATTTTATATAACTTTGATTGCCTTAACTTAGGTGCAATGCATATAATTTATTTCAGTATATTTTGTTTATCAATACTGACCTTTTATATAATATTTCAGTATAATATTTTTACTGCCTTAGAACACATATGAGCATGATGGAATCACATATACAGTTTTTTACTGCCTTTAAACACATATGTGCATGATAGAATCATATATACAATTTTTTTATTGCCTTAGAACACATATGAGCATGGTAGATTCACATATACAGTTTTTTGACTGCCTTAGAGAACATATGAGCAGGGTAGAATCACATATACAGTTTTTTTGACAGCCTTAGAGCACATATGAGCATGATATAATCACATATATAATTTTTTGCCTACCTTAGAATACATATGAGCATGATAGAATCAGATATACAGCTTTTTGATTGCCTTAAAGCACATATGAGCATGATAGAATCACATATACAGTTTTTTTTACTGCCTTAGAACACATATGAGTATGATATAATCACATATACAGTTTTTTACCTGCCTTAGAACACATATGAGCATGATAGAATCACATATACAATTTTTTTAACTGCCTTAGAACACATATGAGCATGATATAATCACATATACAGTTTTTTGCCTGCCTTAGAACACATATGAGCATGATAGAATCACATATAAAGTTTTTTGACTGCCTTAGAGCACATATGAGCAAGATAGAATCACATATAAAGTTTTTTTGACTGCCTTAGAACACATATGAGCATGATATAATCGCATATACATTTTTTTGCCTGCCATATAACACATATGAGCATGATAGAATCACATATACAGTTTTTTGACTGCCTTAGAGCACATATGAGCATGGTAGAATCACATATACAGTTTTTTTGACTGCCTTAGAACACATATGAGCATGATATAATCACATATACAGTTTTTTGTCTGCCTTATAACACATATGAGCATGATAGAATCACATATAAAGTTTTTTGTCTGCCTTAGAACACATATGAGCATGATAGAATCACATATAAAGTTTTTTTACTGCCTTAGAACACATATGAGCACGGTAGAATCACATATACAGTTTTTTTACTGCCTTAGAGCATATATGAGCATGGTAGAATCACATATAACATTTTTTTACTGCTTTAGAACACATATGAGCATGGTAGAATCACATATATAATTTTTTTACTGCCTTAGAGCTCATATGAGCATGGTAGAATCACATATAAAGTTTTTTTACTGGCTTTAGAACACATATGAGCATGATTGAATCACATATAAAGTTTTTTAACTGCCTTAGAGCACATATATATGAGTATGATAGAATCACAAAAACAGTTTTTTTACTACCTTTAGAACACATATGAGCATGATTGAATCACATATAAAGTTTTTTTACTGCCTTAGAACACATATGAGCATGGTAGAATCACATATACTTTTTTTTACTGTCTTAGAGCACATATGAGCATGATTGAATCACATATAAGTTTGTTTTACTGCCTTAAAAACACATATGAGCAAGATAGAATCACATATAAAGTTTTTTGACTACCTTAGAGTACATATGAGCATGATAGAATCACATATAAAGTTTTTTTGACTACCTTAAAACACATATGAGCATGATATAATCATATATACAGTTTTTTGCCTCCCTTAGAACACATATGAGTATGATATATTCACATATACAGTTTTTTTACTGCCTTAGAGCACATATGAGCATGGTAGAATCACATATACAGTTTTTTGACTACCTTAGAACACATAAAAGCATGATATAATCATATATACAGTTTTTTGCCTGCCTTAGAACACATATGAGCATGATAGAATCACATATAAAGTTTTTTGTCTGCCTTAAAACACATATAAGCATGATAGAATCACATATGAAGTATTTTTACTGCCTTAGAACACATATGAGCATGGTAGAATCACATATACAATTTTTTTACTGCCTAAAAGCACATATGAGCATGGTAGAATCACATATAAAGTTTTTTTACTGCCTTAGAACACATATGAGCATGGTAGAATCACATATACAATTTTTTTACTGCCTTAGAGCACATATGAGCATGGTAGAATCACATATAAAGTTTTTTTACTGCCTTTAGAACACATATGACCATGATTGAATCACATATAAAGTTATTTAACTGCCCTAGAGCACATATATATGAGTATGATAGAATCACATATAAAGTTATTTAACTGCCCTAGAGCACATATATATGAGTATGATAGAATCACAAAAACAGTTTTTTTACTGTCTTTAGAACACATATAAGCAAGATTGAATCACATATAAAGTTTTTTTACTGCCTTAGAACACATATGATTATGGTAGAATCACGTATACATTTTTTTGACTGCCTTAGAGCACATATGAGCATGATTGAATCAGATATAAGTTTTTTTACTGCCTTAAGAACACATATGAGCATGATAGAATCACATATACAGTTTTTTTACCGTCTTAGAACACATATAAGCATAATAGAATCACATATACAGTTTTTTTACTGCCTTAGAACACATATGAGCATGATAGAATCACATATAGAGTTTGTTGCCTGTCTTAGAACACATATGAGTATGATAGAATCACATATATAGTTTTTTGACTGCCTTAGAGCACATATGAGCATGGTAGAATCACATATACAGTTTTTTTGACTGCCTTAGAACACATATGAGCATGATATAATCACATATACAGTTTTTTGTCTGCCTTATAACACATATGAGCATGATAGAATCACGTATAAAGTTTTTTGTCTGCCTTAGAACACATATGAGCATGATAGAATCACATATAAAGTTTTTTTACTGCCTTAGAACACATATAAGCACGGTAGAATCACATATACAGTTTTTACTGCCTTAGAGCACATATGAGCATGGTAGAATCACATATAACATTTTTTTACTGCTTTAGAACACATATGAGCATGGTAGAATCACATATATAATTTTTTTACTGCCTTAGAGCTCATATGAGCATGGTAGAATCACATATAAAGTTTTTTTACTGGCTTTAGAACACATATGAGCATGATTGAATCACATATAAAGTTTTTTAACTGCCTTAGAGCACATATATATGAGTATTATAGAATCACAAAAACAGTTTTTTTACTGCCTTTAGAACACATATGAGCATGATTGAATCACATATAAAGTTTTTTTACTGCCTTAGAACACATCTGAGCATGGTAGAATCACATATACTTTTTTTTTACTGTCTTAGAGCACATATGAGCATGATTGAATCACATATAAGTTTTTTTTACTGCCTTAAAAACACATATGAGCATGATAGAATCACATATAAAGTTTTTTGACTACCTTAGAGTACATATGAGCATGATAGAATCACATATAAAGTTTTTTTGATTGCCTTAGAACACATATGAGCATGATATAATCATATATAGAGTATAATTTATTTCAGTATATTTTGTTTATCAATACTGACCTTTCTTTTCTCGTGTAGGTTGCTGGCGATAATCAGCGTAGTGGAGCTGAAGGGACAGATCAAGACAATGAACAAGAGGAAGCACAAAATCTTGGCAATGATTAAATTCATGTGTTGAATTTGTTCTACCTTCTTTTTATTTCAAAAATGTAAATATTGAATTATAAATAATTAGAACTTGCGAATTTTACAGTGGATCGATTAATTGTTTTAGTTTTCTTTTATATGTATTTTGATGTGTACTTTGTTTTTTATTCATAGGAGATCCCCCCGAAGACACAGGTGAGTCTTCGGGGTCTGAATGAATGCCATGTATATAAGCACGTGGGGCTCGTATCCCCGTGTGTATCAGCATCACTTAGAGTTAGAGTCTGGTGCAGTTGAAAAGACTTAAGTACCCTTTCTCGCCATTCTCACCATGAAACGATGGTTTGAGAAAAGAACAAAAATGTCCTCCATTCAGAAAAGGGAAATGATGGTTCGAGAAAAGGATAAAAATGTCCTGTATCCAGAAAAGGAAGGATGATGTTAACGCTTCAAAGTTCAAACATTTCATTTTTGCTTTAAGCAGTAAATGTTTGCACCATCTGTTATAACAGTAGCTCTCTTTGATGACGAACCCTTTATCGGTGTCTGATACGGTCGGAGCACCCTTTGCCATCGTCTGCCATCGTCGAAGCACCCTTTATCATGGTTTGTTACCGCTAGAGCAACCTTTATCGTCGTCTGCGTAGTGAGAGCATCGTTGCCACCATCAGTTGCATCTACCTTCTGGGTGTTTCTCCTTCATTGTCGGATTACCAAAACTCATATCGTTTTGGTAAGTTTCGTCTAAGGTTTCGTTATGTAAACAAATCGATTTATAACTCTGAATGCTAAATCTTACAACTGGTTATACTATTCATGCTAAATAACATCTATTTTCATACTGAAACAAATCGATTTGTACATATCCATCTTCTGGGCGTCGAAAAACATTTAGCACGATTTGTTCTTATGAATGTCAAACATTACAACGATATGTACTTATGAAGGCTAAATTTCTACAACGATTTGTACGTTGGAATGCAGCAATGATTTATACATTTAATGCAGTAGTGATTTGTATGTTTGATGCAGTAACGATTCATACGTTTGAAGCAGTACCGATGTGTATTTATGATTTACGAAGTTACCATGATTTGTACTTAAGCACGATCCTATGTGAGCTCGGCTAAACATAAGCACGATCTAAGTCACAAACTTGGTCTATTGGTAAACACGGCCCTTATACTGGTCCAAGGAAACCATGTGTGAAGATCCCTTTCTTGGATAGAGCTCACCAGACTTATCGATGCATGTCATTGTACGCACATCATCTGTTTCCATGAGAGAGAGTCTTTGGACATCATCTGTTTCCATGAGAGAGAGTCTTTGGAACTGCTTAGAAGCATCGTTGGGACATGATGACAGCCTTTGGTGTCATCCATAGTTTCATAATTAGCAGTCGTGCATCATAGACTTGTCGTCACCTTGTGATGTAATAACCTATTTTTAGGGGGGTTTTCTTAATAATATATTTTTTAAACAGATTTTTTTCTTATTTATTGAACTCTTTCTCTTTTTCTCTCGTGTGGGATTCTAATTAATTGCGATTTGTAATCACATGAGATGGAATCAAATGTGATATGAAGTCATATGATTTCAAATTACATATTTCACCACGTAATTTGGAATCACATGAGATTCGCTTTAAATATGATTTCAAATCACATTCCATTTCTCATTTGCATGAGATTCCAAATCACATGTTTGGTCGGCTGTGCAAATGAGATAATGAATCACATTTGTATGAGATTTCAAGTCACATGTTTGGTTAGCTTTGAAAATAATATCCATTCTCTCATTTGCATGATATTCAAAATCAAATTTGAATGCAACCAAACATACTCTAAAAGATATATTTTATTTTATAACAAGCTTGCATGTTGGTTTTACATCATTTTATACTTGTATTCATATCATTTCTTATTGGCTTATGTCTATGCTTCATATTGCTTTCTATGTGTTTTGTTTTCATTTTTCACGTGCTTGCATAATCACCTCACAATTGTATCCTGCTTTCTACTTCATACTACTTTTTAACACACACTCCCGGCTTTCGCTCCACACATTGTTTCTCGTATCCATTTCGTTTCTTAGTAATTATGATCTATTCTATTTGAAACTACTTTTTTCTTTATTTTTTAATATTTTTGTTAATCAAACCCTATAAATATGATATATATGGTATGTTTAGACAAAACATGCTTTAGATTGCCTAATCACATTGTAAAACCAGATTTTCTACTGGCTACAAAATTCAATGGTCACCAATGCATTAAAATTTTACAATTAAGAAAAATCATATCCAAAGTGCATTTCCTGATAAATGAAACATATCGAACACATTCTCGGGGTCAAATTGGCTTGATAAAGATTGTGCCTATGAGATTTAGCTTAAGAGAATTATGTTCTAAGTGCAGACAGTGTTTTCCCCCAAGTATAGCATCATTATAGCAATCAGCAGGGCTGGTGACTAATTAAGATGTCATGGAAGGCCATTAACCAACGGTTCTTGCCCATGGATATATATATATATATATATATAAGAGAGAGAGAATGAAAAAGGGCTTTCATAAGAATAAGAAGCCTTCGTATCTTAATGCATGTATTTCATTTATTCGGAGCTATTAGAACAGATTCACTTTTTTAAAAATATGAGTCTAAGCAATAACAAGAATATTTTTAGTGAAACATCTTTTACACTCCTTAGAGAGATGGTTCACTAATAAACCGAAGGATAAGTAATTCGACTCATTCACGTACATATCATGAATGTTTGGAATCCATAAGGAGACATTGCTTTGGATAATTCTAATGAAAGGGTGATCTCTACCTGAGCCACAAAAGATGCTTTTTGATCAATAGCTACATAAACACATTACATTTTAACTTTTTTAATTGAGAATAGTACTTTTAGCTACTGCTGTTTTACCGGTTTATCTGTCCCCAATAATTAATTATTGTTGCTTGTGATCAAAGGATGCACACTACTTTTTGCATAAAAAGGGCTGCAGTGACATTCTTTGCTGCTGCTTCAAGGGTTTTAGCAGCGGCAAGGAATGCTGCTAAAGCCTCTTTTTAAGCAATTTTTTTTGCTGCTGATCGTGTGGCTGTTCAGCGGAGGGAAGGACGTTGGACAATATGCCCTTTTAAGAGGTTTACGATGGTTTTTCAAAATCTGATGGTATACGTGTAATCTACATGCTTAATTTGATAAGAAACAGCGCTTAGATCATCCAATTAGTGTCCCAATCTCCATTTTCCAATTGTTCAAGAAATTTCTGGCTTGTGTACAGGACAAAAGTAGTGTTCTGGACTAGGTTGTCAAATATCACTTGTTTTATTTCATATTATTTTCTTTTATCTCAGCTTTGATGTGACTTCTTGCCACATGTTTCTTCCTTTCCTGCTGTATCTTAGCTTATTAATTAATGAGACTGTTGCTCATCTAGTTAAGGGTGACTCGTGAATGTAACCAAGAAGACATCACGAGTTTGAAACCCTCGGATGCATGTCCCCTACCTTGATGCAGAAGCAGGGTGTACTCCCTGGTGACAAGCAGGACCTGAGGTTTTATGCCAATAAACTCAGGTAGTGATGCGGTTTTTCTCCTGGTTATTAAAAAAAAAAACTCTGTTATTCAAAATATAACAATAAGGGTAGTAACAATAGCAACAACAATAATAACAGTAATAATAATAATTATTATTATTATTATTATTATTATTATTATTATTATTATTATTATTATTATTATTATCTTCTTCTTCTTCTAGCAGTAAGTATATACTTTCAAGAGGTTACAGTAACTCATTTTTTAAGCCATATTTGCTTCAAAAGATTACATTTGTGAATTTGGTGTAGATTTGCTTGTAAACACTGCAATCAAAAGTTTTCTAAACATACTTTAATATTTCACTAAATTATTGCATTAAACAAAAAAACAAATCGCTGCTGCTTTTCTCTTTTTGGGTTATGCCCATAAACCTCTTGGATCTTATTTTTTTAATGGATGGGGAAACCGCTCTCGGGATCAGAGACCTAGTCATGCTGGCTAAGCCTGCCGTCGACTTCCCAATGGTGTAAACCTGTGGTGAACCCCTTTCCCCCATGAAGTCACCTGGTTTCGGCTGAGCAAGGGCGTATACCTTGCCATGACTTGATAAAAATATTGGTCACCTCCCATGACCATTCTAGATCCCCCAAGTGGGCGCCACAGATTAAACAAGTTGCAGTAAGATTTCAAACCCACTTGAACCAACATGGTTATGCAATAGTCCATTCAAGCTACTGACCCATAAGCAAAAGAAAGGAGGGCTTGGAAACGACAGATTAGGTTGGACCCAGTTAAGACTACTCAATTCCTCATCTAGACCGGCTACTAACCACATGAAATTCAATCGACTTCAAACCATATCTGATAAGAATGAAATTTTTAATAGAATGAGGAGCCAAACCCCACCTGGCTCCAATCTTTAAAGCATAAGGGAATGTCATATTTTGCTTTCAGGATGGACTCTGCAGTTGGAAAGACTTTAAAAGGCAGTTTTCAGAAGCCCACTAGATCATGTTCAGGTCTTGCAGGACCTGGGCTTACACAGCCGAGTCCACCAAGTCAAAACTTTATACATTTGTATAGACCAAGTTAAAGTTCGCTAATCAAGATCTTATGAGCTCTCTCCCAAGGTCTGAATCAACTTGATTGCATGACCAATAATGCTTATTCATGCCAAATAAAGCCATCTCAGAGAGAGAGAGAGAGAGAGAAGGTTTTTTTTTTTAATTCCATTTAGGGGCTAACTTTTTGTGTTACAAATCTGGGTTCTAGATATGTGCCATATATTTTTCTTTAGAACAGTCAAATATGGCTAAACAGAATTGACACAGGAGTTAAACAGGAAGTGCTAATGGTTATATTGAAAATGTCCCTATGCAGACTCGATACAGATATGGATTCGAGGACACAAATATATTAAAAATACTTTTAAAAACTGTTAAAATTTATTAAAATAATATTGAAAATGTCATGATGTGTTACGCGACGTCTCATGTGTCATCTCATATCGCTTACAGTCACACAAGGGCTGTCAATGGGTCGGGTTTGTATCAAGTACTGACCCAAACCTGAATTCCCAGGTATGGACATAAAAAGTGCCAACTCAAATAATATTTGGGTCCGAACTCAACCCAAGCAATATGTGAGCTGGGTTTGGGTTATGATTTTTGCTGGGTGCCGACCCGAACAGATTTTTTACTGGGGTAACCAACCCCACCCAGATTGTTTCTGGGTACCAGACACGACTCAAATGATTAATATGTATTTTAAGTAAGTAAACTTCAGAAATTATACGGATTCAGGTTTGGAATTTTATTTTGGTGGCCCGACAAAACCCGATGGGTGGGTTCGGGTACACCCTGATGGGTTGGGTACCCGACCCGTTGACAGCTGTAATGTAATATAGTTGTACCTCTTTGACAAATATTTAGTGCGTTGTGACCAAAGACATGATTTTTTTCTCTCTTGGTTAGGCCAATAGAAAACCCCAACCATGAATGCATATTGTCTTCTGGGTCACACCATTTTGGCCGTGTGTCCTTGGGACAGTAACAGGAGAGAACACCGTGACATGGACACTGAAACATACGGCATTATTTTAATATTTTAAAATAATATTTTGTTATAATTTTGTTATTTCAATAAAAAGGTTAATTTTTATGTTGAAATATTAAAAAAAATAGTTTTTATTGATTAAAAATTTAAAAAAAAAATATGTCCCATTTTTTTTAAAAATTTTCAAACTTTGGAGTCGATCCTGCATCTTCAAGAATCAAGACCATGAATCTCTCTCTCTCTCTCTCTCTCTCTCTCTCTCTCTCTCTCTCTCTCCTGTGATGGTGGCCGGACAGCAAGGTCACTGGCAAGCACCCTGTTCTCTTTCTCCTGCATGGAGTGGTCAGGCAGCGAGACCAGTGTGCCATTGTCTTGCTGGTGGCTTTGTCGCTGGCGACGGCACCTTAGTTTTTCTTCTGTCTTCTTTTTTTTTTTTCTTCTTCTCTTCTCTGGTTAGGGCTCTAGGGTTTTGCTTAGAGCTATGAATAAGAAATTTCTTTAATTAAGGCTTTGATTAAGGCTTTTTATATTAGGGTTTTTCTTTGATTTAATTAAGGTTTTTCTTCGATTTAATTTGGGTTTTTTCTTTGATATTATTTTATTAGAGCTTTGAAATAAATTTCTTAAATTAGGGTTTTATATAGTGAATTTGATTAAGTTTTTATTTGATTTTCTTTTATTAGGGCTTTAAATCAAATTTTTTATATTAGAGTTTTTTATAGTTATTTTGATTAAGATTTTTCTTTGATTTGATTAGGGATTTGAATCAAATTTTTTAAATTAGGGCTTTTTATAGTCAATTTGATTAGGATTTTCTTTTATTTGTTTAGAGTTTTTTCTTTGTTTTTTTCTTGATTAAGACTTTGAATCAAATTTTTTTAATTAAGATTTTTTATAGTTAATTTGATTAAGGCTTTTTTGTGTTTGATTAGAGTTGTTTTTTTGTTTTTATTAGAGTCTAAATTAAAACTTTTTTATTTAATTTTATGATTTATTTTTTTATAGTTTAGGGTTTTTTTTGTTTATTTATGATTTATTTTCTTGCATTTTAGGGTTTTATAATTTATTTATGGTTTTTGCATTTGTATATAAAAAATATGAATTCTTATTTTTCTCCACTTACTTAAATTTTAATCATTTTTGGTACTTGGATCCAGTTTGAGATCCATATTCAAGGCTAAACTCCATAATTTTTTGATAAACTTTCTTAATTAGATTTATTATGAAATTGATTAAAGCATTTATATATAAAAAAATTTATTAATTCTTATTTTTTCTCAAATTAGTCAAAATTTAAACAATGTTTTGTATTTATATTCAATATGAGATCCTTAACCGGGGCTAAAATCCATAATAAACATGTTAAAACACTCATATGGTTGAGCAGATCGATCGAGTCATATGATCTGAAACAAAGTTATCTAACCTATCATCCATGTGTGGTCAAGCTATCCACACAACGTAAAAATCAAGCACCACCAAACACACCCTTAAGGTTCTGCCGTCCACAAGGTCTCAAAAAAGCCATTCCTTTAGCAATATTGCGCAATTCTTTGAGCAAATGTTTTGGAGGGAAAGGCCAAATAAAAGAGATGTAGATCGCAAACAAAACTGTGTAACCAATTTTCCAAGGGCACTCTGCTTTCCACATGCGATTGCCAAATTTCACTTGCCTGAAAGTTTAAAACAACAATTTCTCACGAGATTTTCAAAATATCATGAGATTTATAAAAAAAAAAACATAAAATATTGTGATATAAACGCAATATTTATGTTTTAAACCGCTATTTATCTGAAAAAACTGTGTATTTTTAATTTTAAATAATTTTTATTAATATTTTCTTATAAAAATAATTTTTATAATTTTAAATTTATTTTTTTATTGCAAAAAATACATGATTTTATGAAAAATTTCCAATTTCTCGTGAGTTTTTGACAAACGAGATTTTGCCTAAAAAAAACGTTCGTCACTATGCTAGGCATTAGCAACAACGAGACAGACACACATTGTGGTGTGTACTTAACAAGACAAGTGGTGAAAACCAGCAAAGTGGCCAGAATTATTGGCATCAATGAGCTTGACTTTGAGAAATCTGTTCATAATTTTAGAGAAAATACAAAAAGATCCCTAACTTATTTACAGATAAACACCTACTTTTTCAGTTATTACAACGAACTACCTAAACCTTTCTGTATCAAGTATTATAGTCATTTTACCAACGAGGCTTTTGTGTGGCAGGAGCAGTTAGTGCACGTCACCCTGTGTTTGGACGTTGCAAGTTCGAATCCCTATGGTATAGTTGTATAACTGGTAGGGTTCTGCCAAACCATGCTTTCTATGTCGGACAAAAAAAAAACCCTGCCCACAACCCAAATCTGAGTTTGATTAGCCTAGATCCAATTATATGGACCTGAGTCCAACCAGTTTACATCCCTGCCCACAACCCCTTTCAAGAAAACAAAATTCATATGAAACCAGTGATGAAAAATAGCACAACCAACCTTCTCATGCTTAATAGCAGGAATTGAAATTAAACACAGGATTGTTTTTGTCCCCTGGCTTGTGTCCCACAACTCAAACCATTCAAGCACCACATTCTACCTGCTCTTGGCCAAGCCACATACCTTTGGCCTTTATATAAACAGGCCAAACAGAAGGCAGGTAATACCATGATGGGCATGCCAAATGCATCATATTAGGCAATGCTCAAATTTCCACATTTTCCCTCCCAAAACCTCATGGCCTCCTACAATCTCTCTACTTGAATGTGGTGAGTATTTTATGGGGAGAAGGTTAATGCATGACCATCCAATTCTTGCACTTGTAGAATCATGTAAGCACCCAAATGAGGTCCCAAAACTCCATGCACACGCTATCGTGACAGGTCTAATCCATGACGCATTCGCCGCCAGCAGGATTGTCAGTTTATACCTCAAGTCAGATTCCAGCGACCTGCATCGATCCCGGAGAGTCTTCGATAGCATTGATAGCCCTGACGTTTACACGTGGAACCTAATGATTAGAGCCCATGTGGAGCAGTGCTCACCAGAGTCTGCTGCCCAGTTGTACTTCAAAATGGTTGGGGATTCTTCTAGGCCAAACACTTACACTTTTGCTCTCTTAGTAAAAGGGTGCATCTCAAGCAGTCGGATCGATCTCGGGGAGATGATCCATGGTCAGATTTTGAAGAATGGTGTGGAAGATGTGACGGTGGTGCGGAATTCTGTGATGCAGATGTACTGCATCTGTGATCGAGCCCATGATGCTTATCGGCTTTTCGACAATTGTTCATGTAGGGATGTGATATCTTGGAATACTCTGATGGGTGGGTATGCCAAGATTGGCGAGTTTGAGATTGCACGCAAACTGTTTGATAAGATGCCTGAAAAGAATCTGATCTCTTGGAGTGCAATGATTGATGGGTATGTTAGGAATGGGAGATTCATGGAGGGGTTGGATGTGTTTAGGGACATGCAGTTTGTGGGTGTGAAGCCTGATAGGGTGACTCTAGCAAGTGTTCTCTGTGCATGTGCTAACTTGGGTGCCTTGGATCAAGGGAGATGGGTGCACAAATATATTGAGAAGAGTGAGATGGGACTCAATGTGATCCTTGGTACTGCACTTGTAGACATGTATGCAAAATGTGGTTGCATAGAAATTGCTTATGAATTGTTCAATGAGATGAGGGAGAAGGATGTTGTGATGTGGAATGCCATGATTGGGGGAATGGCAATTCATGGTCATGGAGTGGAAGCATTAGAACTCTTCAAGAGGATGAGAAGTTCCAGTATGATGCCAAATGAGATGACCTTCATGAACATTTTATGTGCATGCAACCATGCAGGGTTGGTTGATGAGGGGAGGAAGTACTTTGACTATATGCAGAATGAGTATGGAATTGAACCAAGAAGTGAGCACTATGGTTGCTTGGCTGACATGCTAGGCCGATCAGGGCACCTCGAGGAGGCCGAAGAGGTCATAAGGAATATGCCTATGAAGGCACAGGCTTCACAATGGTGTACTTTAATGGCAGCTTGTAGAATCTACAACAATGCTGAAGTAGGCGAACGTATTGGCAAACATCTGATCGAACTAGAACCAGAAGATGCGGGACGATATGTTATCTTGTCGAATGTTTTCGCTGCAGCAGGCAGGTGGGAAGATGCTCATGATGTCAGAAGAAGAATGAAAGACAGGGGAGTTAGGAAAGATCCAGGATGTAGCTTCACTGAGTGGAATGGGATCATTCATGAATTCATTGCAGGTGACAAGAAGCATGAAGACGCAATAGCCATATATAACATGTTGGACTCTATGGAAATGAAACTGAAGGATGCTGGCTATGTTCCGGATACGTCGCAAGTCTTGATAGATATAGATGAAGAAGAGAGAGAGGTGGTGCTAGCATACCACAGTGAGAAGCTTGCAATTGCATTTGGATTGATCAAAATACCCTCAAACATGCCGATCCGAATTGTCAAGAATCTCAGGGTGTGCAGAGACTGCCATTCTGCAACCAAGTTCATCTCCAAGGTCTTCGATCGCAAGATAATTGTGAGAGACAAGAACCGGTTCCATACTTTTGAAAATGGATCATGCTCTTGTATGGATTACTGGTGAAAATGGTAGTGATATCTTTTTTTATGCTCATCATTATTTCATAGACAAAGACTGAAGTGAGAGATTGGGTTCAAGCAAAACATGTATACAAGCCTGTTCAGGTTAACAAGGTCAGGTACGTAATATTTTCATCAAAACATGATCATGGTTCCCGGCTTGATTCAGTCTGAAAGAAATAAAAGGACCAACCTACGTGGACTGACTGATTATGAGATGGCCCTTGTCAAAGTTACTGACAGATTAGACTTCGATCAAAGAGGTTTGCATGTCCTGTATAACCAAGGTTGTACATTCAACTTTCATTATGCAAGCCTTCACTCCCAACTTTGCATGATCAGCCTACACAAGATTGACATTCACTACAAATCAAGCTGAATGTGGAACATGCGCATTGATACCATAGAAGATGAACTCTTCACTAAACGATGGGGAGAAACTGCACTTTATATAGTACCAGCACAGCAAGTTATGAAAATCTTGAGTAATCAAAGATTAGAAGGTTAAATCGTTAAAATAGGTTTTGATTTATAGTTTGTCTAATTTTGGAAGAAAGCATATCCTATAAAACATTTGTAAATAGCCTTGGCAAGCAAAGTACTAAGTGTTGTGTCGTCTTCATCATCATCATTCATGGTTGCTTCCAAATTATTTTCTCATCATGTGCTCTAACTTCAGCAATGCCTCCTACATCCCTATCACACCATCTCTAGCCTGGTCCCATGACACTTGAAGCTGACTTGCTATCCTTGACTTGTAGGAAAGGCAAGGTGTGGTGATCAGAGATTTAGTAATAACTACTAAATTCCAATTATTATCGGTAGGGAAGCAAAGCACATGAACACAACTTGATGAAATTTTCAGTGGAGGTGAATATGAATTAACAGGTGAATGTGGATAAAGTTGTTAAAGCCATTTTTCCTTGCAGGTGACAAGCATGAATTCCAACGGACTGGTGGCAAGCAGTCTTAATGCAGATGATCCCATTCCAGGTGACAAGAAGCATGAATTCATTGCAGTAGTTTCTGCCTATTCATTTACCTTGGACTTCATCTGCATTAAGACTGCTTGCCACCAGTCCGTTGGTTAGAAGCTGAGAATTGGATCAGCAAAAAGGTAGGAGCATGAACTGCTAGCTAGGTCTGTTACTCCTTGTCCCATGCCTGTCAGGTTTGTGTTGTGGTCTCTTCCTGCCATGCATGGCTAAGCTTTGCTGGCCACTAAGATGAAGTTTAACTTGTGTCATTTTGGTGGTAAATAAGCATGTCGAGTGCTAAATGTGATTGATTGGAAAACATTCTTTTCTTGATGGACATTGTTGGCTGCTCATCAATGGCAAAAGCTGGTATTGAAAAGGATTATGCATACTTCTCGCGCAATCTACATGTATGTGAACTGGGCATCAACACCCAATTGAAAATGAAAAAAGAAAAAGAAAAACACGATAGAAAATTGGATGTTCTTGGCAGCAAACATTTTCATCATATGCATATTCCTCCATAGCATAACGAAGTAGATGAGTGCAGACTTGTAACACTAGTGGCAAAGAATAATTTTTATTTGGATTAGTGGAAGTACCATAGTTACCGAAAGCTTCTTAAAACCTCAAAAGCTTATTTTCTGATAGCTCATTTTGGAAGCATGAAATCACACGTTTCTTTCACGCTTTTAAAATTTTATGAACTCACTTTTGAAACATGAAAAGCTTGCTCCTGCTAATATGAAAATAAACTTGATATTGGAAATATCTTTTCATGTTTAAAAAATGTGTGCTTTCTTTTTCTCAATTTATTTTTATCATAAAATGTACATATGTGATAAATGTTATTGATAAAAATATAATTTGTATGCCATTTCCATTGTCTTTTACTTGCTCCCCCTTGGTGCTTCATAAACGCTCCAAACAAAGCATATCCGAGCATTTCTTGAACACT
Organism: Nuphar pumila; assembly: GCF_984573655.1. Classification (NCBI taxonomy): domain Eukaryota; kingdom Viridiplantae; phylum Streptophyta; class Magnoliopsida; order Nymphaeales; family Nymphaeaceae; genus Nuphar; species Nuphar pumila. The sequence goes on from NC_143259.1 coordinate 103,718,820, forward strand.
TGCTTCACACTTCGCTTCTTGCACCTTTTTTTGGATTTATAACCTGAAGAAACTGCACTCGCACAAAGACCTGGTTGCGCTGGCTCAGCCTGCCATACATGTCATCATGCAGGCAGTGTAAAGCTCTCCTGCCCCCGGGGCCTATGCTGGGCATTGGCCTGCGCAGAGGGGCGATGCCCATGGGAAGCGAACGTTGACTGCTTATCTAGCAGCAAAGGCCAACCTGTCAACCCCCCTTGAGGCACTTCGCTTCTTGCACTTCTTATTCAGGTAACTGAGTCAATAGCATATTCAGCTGATGCCTACAAAACTTCCCATCCATCACTTTTTGCAACCTTCCCTTCTAATAAATACCATAAACTGAACATCACAAAAACATCCAGTAGCAAACTCCTCTCATAGTCAACTCCATCTCAACTTGATGTTGTCTGGGTTTGTCAAGCAGTCCAATGCAGGAGATTCGTGTAACTTTGAAAAAGAACTGCACCAAGACCTAAAATGTGAAGCACACCTAATATCACAAATCTCAGTATCAGGATTTTCTCAGCAAGGGAACACTTGAAATAAATTAAAGATTTGATTCATCCAGAAATCCTGAAAAAAAGGAAAATAAAACATGAAAATAGGGAAAGACCTCACTTTTACAATTCTTCAACTGTACCTCTCCAATACAGAAGAAACCATGCCCAATCCAAACTGTATTTGTCCATAAAACTAGCCAAGCCCTACTTGTGGTTTGTCTCTGAACTTTCTATTAACGTGAATGTCAGCTATCTTGCCTGGACCTCATGGCAACTAGACTCTGGCCATTTCACACATTAAGGCTCTGTTTAAGAGCATTTTTTTATGACAAAAGAACCCTCACCAAGAACCAGGTCACTTAATGAGGCTGCCTCCCTGCAATGTAAAACTCCAGATTGAGGACATGACCACCCAAGCCTTCGTGCCCCAGCTGTGTTAAAGAAACAGCACCAGCCATGTGGCAGTGAATAGGAGCTGTATTGTGGCTTACCCCGTGTTCTCATGCTCTCTGCTGTTTGGGAGCTGCGGTGCTCCCAAAACACTGCATTGGGAATGGACTTGGCAGCCCCAACATCACATTTCAAGAACATTCATCAAAGGATGCTTTTGGCAACTCCATCCTCAGACGCCACATTTTGGCAAGACCATATTTTAGCAGCACATGGACATGGTATTTCAGTCTCAGTGCAAGGCTCTCAAACAGAGCCTAAATCCACAAAAAACGCTGCAAATTTCTGTCCAGACCCAGTCTGAGATTAGTGAAATCAGAAAACAAAACACTGTCAAACGACAACCAACAACATCAAAAAGCTTCATTGACAAAGTTTTAGTCAAAACCTTTTCTCATGAAAATCCTCCATACCCGCTTTTATCAGTAGATTCAGTACAAATTTGCATCTTATGAGCTCAGAGAACAAATGCTAACTCGAGAACCCGTACCGAGGTTTGACAAGTCTCACAGTGGGTACATGAGATGAGGAGAAAACAATGCAATTGCAAGAGATGACAATCAAATCTTAAAACTGGAAAGGTGCCAGGACCACAGTTCCTAGAATGCTGATCCAGAACCCTTTGTTCTACCAGTCAGAAGATCCTTTGCCTCGTTTATCTTAGAAGCCAAATAATGGCTTCCACCGCTATCCGGGTGATTAGCAACCATCACTCTTTTGTGTGCCTCTTTAATCTTCTCAACTGTAGCATGTTCCCTGCAGAGCAATGTTGGAGACACTCAGCTCAACAATAACATGAATGAGGCAATAAAGGAAAAGGTTATCCAGCAATTGATCACTACCTCACTCCAAGGATCATAGCAGCTTCTCTTCTGTTCATCTCTTTCTGAAAACCACCTTCATAGAATCGTCGAATGCGAGGAACAGTGGGCCGTGTTTTGAAAGCATTCCAAGCTTGGATCAAATACCTACCACCCAGAGCAGCTGCCGCCACTGACAATCCAGCAACTAGGGGAGTTGCCTAACATAAAAAATTTCATTGATCAAAATTCATACAAAAAAAAACTAGGCATAGTTGCTAAAACCATTGAAGCACAAAAATAATGATTAACTTAAGCTTAAGCCATAATAGGATCAAGTGTGGTACTTAAAAGGAATAAATGAACTAGTTTCATCCCATCTAAGTGGCAATGTACTAATAGTAAATGCAATAATCTTGAATAATTTAAAAAAAAACATCTGCCATTTACCTATATCTGCCTAATTTCTCAATTATCATGTTTAACTGCATTCTAATACATGTTAAAACCCTACTTGAAGCATCAAATAGTTTTTCCCCTCATCAACAAATTACTAATGCTGCTTCTTATTTTTTAATTGAAAATCAAAGAGACTTGTTATTTTTTTTGGACTAAACCGTGGTCAACTGAAAGGTGACCAGGCCTGCCTGTCTTTCTATGAGGGAGAAACACAAGCATTTAAATGCAACAATAAGCTTAACCAATCAAAAATAAACAGGTAGGGATGAAAATGGGTCATGAGCCAGTAAGGGATTGGTGTGCATTCTCATCCATATGAGATGGTGAATAGAAAATAGACTGGTACACTTGGTGCACATAGGACAATCAATATCTACTTACATATCCAACTAGTTCAAGCCATATCCAATCCATCCATATATGCAGACGTACATGGTCAAATAAAAATGTAGCGAGTCTAGCGACTTTCACTAGTAATTCCAAGAAACATATCCAGATTCCATAGCGAGTTCCAGCCAGGTAGTACTGCATCCACAATTCTACCCACTCTTTATATGGACGTTAGTGTAATGCTACAAAAAGCATTGACATCTTCTACATGGTTGCCATATATAGTTGTAGTTTAACCACATTTGCAGAGTGTATATTAACCACAGCCGTGAAGCTATGAGTTCCAATAGTGGCACAAGTCACTATGGTCAGTTGATACACACTGAGAATGACTGGTTGACCATGCTATACACGAGGAGAAATAAAAACATGTAAATTCATGCAGCAGATACCATTGCAACTGGTCAATAAAAAAGCTGGGGGAAGCTTTCATGCGAGTAAGAAACCACCATTTATGTGAAACTAAAAAGGATAAACTTGGGAACAGTGAAACCCCGACCAAAATCTAAAAGAAAAAATCATAATCATAATAAGGTTGTACACACCAGAAAATGTTTTGGCTTCCCTTATTCATGTTCTAAAGATTGCATCAAGAAGAGTCCCAAGATTTCTCTTACGATGTTGATAAAGTATTCAGTTAAGCATCTTCTCTGAATGGTAATCATTGAACACAAAGTTTAGCCATAGTTTGGTACTTGATGGAGACAAAATCTGGCCTAGTATTGCAAAATTTACATAGAATTCAGAGAAAATAACTACCTATCAATTGTTGCTCTTTGTGTCAAGACTCTCCTAAGATATATATTCACCAACTATGTCCACTGCATATCTAGACTATAACCATAGCTGTGACAACTTATTGGTTATCTCCATCCTCTCTGATTAAGTACAAAACCTAAATCAACTCTACTCTCAAACATGATTGGACCAACCTCATGCAAAAGGAGCTATGTAGTTAGGATACAACATAAGAAATTGTTAGGGCCAGTAAATTTAAAGGGTAATTTACATATAGGCACCCAACTAATGACAAATTTATGTTTAGCTATGTCACATGGGTGCGGGTGCGGGTGCGGGTGCGGGTGCGGGTGCGGGTGCGGGTGCGGGTGCGGGTGCGGGTGCGGGTGCGGGTGCGGGTGCGGGTGCGGGTGCGGGTGCGGGTGCAGGGGTGCGGCAAAAAAAATAAATAAATAAATATAATTTTTAAGTTTTATCAGTTAACAACATTATCAGTTTCATAGTCTGAATTAGTTCATACTTACATATGCATGGCTTAATCTTTGAGACAAGCATATGTGTAAAGCCATCGTTAAAAAAAAAAAATCGAACACGTGTCGGACACGTGCCGATGTTGGTCTGCCGTATCGAGCCCGGATCCAAGCCCGAGCCCGACCCGAGTTTCAGATTGTTCGCCTACATCTTTTAAAAGACGCAGGCTGAGAGGCGAAAGGCAAAACCCTCGCCCCTTTTCTCTCCTCTCGCTCGCCCGTCTCCGTCCCCTTCGTTGTTGACTTCGGCGATCGAATCGCTGGTGACCCCCGTGCTCCGGCAATCACCGCTGCCACCACCCCAGTTCGGCGGCCCCCCTACAAGACCCTCCGAAACCCCGAGCTCTCTTTCCCTCTCTCTGTTGTCTGCAATCACAACCGTCGGCGATCCTCCGGGACTGCCTCTCTTTCCCTCTGCCTCCCGTACTCTCTCAACCTCGCTGGGTTCTCCGGCACCACCGTTGGCCCCCTTTGCTGAGATCCTGGACGATCGCCTGACACCTCGCGTCGCCTCCTTTTTGCCACTGTCAAACCCCCCGACGACCCCGCCTGGGCCGTTCCTTGCCACCGGTGTCCTTGGGTTCCCCCTTCGCCGGTGAATCTATAGGTATATTGCCTCTTCTCTCTACCTTCTTCTACTTCGACCTCTTCTATTTTCTCGGTCAAGCGGCAGGATCGCCGCCCGCTTTGTGCCGTCAGGCCAACAGGGTCGGGTTGACCGCACCCAAGGTCGGGTTGACCGCACCGGGTGCCGCACGCGCACCCGCATCGCGTCACGTCAATGCGGTTGCGGCACCTGGTTGGCCAAATCCCTGTGACATAGATGTTTAGCTTTCTCATATTTCAAATATATAAGTTAAGCACCTACCTTTTCAAGACATTGCTCAGGTGACCACCTGAGTTACTTTTTATATTTCCCGACTCCAAACAAATGGGCAAGGGCTCATAGCAACCAAAATTTTTGTACACAATCAGTGTTGTTAAAAATGCACCTCACGGCGCAAAAGACATGCCTCATTAAATCGAGTCAAATTTGACCATTATTTGGGGTTGAACAAGACCCTAATTATGGTCAGGCATCTCGTCTCTCACTCTCCCTCTCTCTAGCCTCTAGACTGTCCTCTTCTCTCTCGCCTCTCGGACTCTCCCTCTCTCTATCTACATCTTGTCTCTCCCTCTCTTTGCATATCGCCTCTCGCCTCTCCTTCTCTTTGCATCTTCTCTCTCGCCTCTCGACTATCCCTCTGTCTCGTGTCAGGTCTCTAAGAAGAAGCTCACAGCAGGTACTCTCTCTCTCTCTCTCTCTCCTTCTTCTTCTTCTTCTCTCATGTTTTTAAGCTCTTTCACTCCATTATTTCCCCATCTTCTCCCCCCCTCTTCTTCCTTTCCTTTATTCTTTTTCTCCCTCTTCATTTTTCTCTTCTCCTTCTTCCTCCGCCTCTTCTTCCCCGATTGTTTCTTCCTCTTCTCCCATGTTCTTCCTCCCTTCTTCTCGCATGTTCATCTTTTTCTCCCATGTTCTTCCTCCCTCTCACTTGCCTCCTCCCTCTTCTTTTGATTGTTATTTGTATGTTTTTATTTTTTTGAATTTTTATTAGTTGATTTTTTTTTCTGTGAAAACATGCATAGTTAATTTTGTTAATTAACTTTTTCTATAAAAGCCCGAAAGCATATTAATTTTGTTGATATATGTATAGTTATTGTGCTTCTGCGATTTTTTTTGTGAAAGGCCGAATTCATATTTTGTTGATTATACTGACATGTTATGAGTAATTGAATATGTATGTATATACAGGTATATATATATGTAATTATGTATATTCTGCAATATAATCTGAATTTTTATTTTTCAATGAGCATAGTTAATTTTGTTGATTATTGAATGCTCGTATTTTATTTCTTAGATACTTACATAGATCAAGTTGTTGCATTAATGTTACTTTTACATGTTAATCTCATATTTTTCGGTATTTATTTGAGATTTTTTATTTCTTATTAGTTATTTCATCAATAAAGCATTTCTTTTATTTATTTGCATTTATAGATATTTTTAAAGGGGTTTTTTAAGTTTTTTTTTTATTTAGGCTTACGCTTTACGCCTCACTTCAGTTTTTGGTGGAGTGCTACGCTACGCCTCAACGCTTTTCACAACATTGTATACAATAAAATGGGACTGGAATATCATGAACTGTTATATAACAGTACGTAGGACTCACAGTGTTTCATGTTTGATTAGGATGAAACCTGGCATAACCACTTAACAAGTTCTCATAACAATTTTCTAAGTGCCTGAATAAGAATGAATGTCCACACAACAAACTCTTCAAAGATCTAGCATTCCCAAAAATTGTCAGCCTGATGCCTCCGCTTCAAGTTTAGCACACCCTTTGTGTACATATGCACATAAAGTATATATGTATGTATGTGATATGTAAAATCTGTAATTGCGAAGCTTACCATTGGATCTAATCTTTCTTCAAAATTAATAGACAGGGCAGAGTAATCAAGCTTTATCTTTACTCTGGCATGAAAGAAAAATGCAAGGTAAGTGAACTAATATATCAAATATCCAAGAATATCCAGGAATGTGTTATAGAAACAAAAATAATTCAAACAATAACAGCCTTACCATCAGTTGCAATGTCAAATCTGTCTTAGAGATTACAATTCTAAGTTTCAACAAATTCAGCAGTGGAGAAAGCAAATCAATGGATGGTGAAAAAAAAGACCAGCAATATCCAACAACTGACTTCTAAAGACTCAACCAAGCTTAGTTATCAAAAGTGCTAATTGGTGCCTAGGCGGACAACCCCAAAAAAAACTAGTTGGGGCCTAGGCGGGACTAGTCGGCCTGGGCGGCAGCAACAAAACAAAATATCAAGAAAAGCATAAACATTACAATAAATAGTTAAATTTAGTAACAAAGGTATGATTATAATTATGAATTAAGAATGTGTGTAATTCAGCATAAAATATCATAAAATTGCATAGCATTGAACATAAAGCATATATATATATATATATATATAAACATGGGCATACATGTAAAGAACAAAAATAAAACAGAAGGAAAAAAGGAAGAAAAGAAAGAAAAGAAGGAAAAAAAGGAAGAAAAGAGAAAGAAGAAAAGGAAGGAAAAAAGAGTGGAGGGGCGTCAGGAGAAAGAAGAAAAAAAATAAGGAAATTTCAAAAGAGAAAAAGGAAAAAATGAAAGAAAAAGACAAGGAAGAAGAGGAAGAGGTGGAAAAAAAGGTGGAGGGGGCAAAAGGAGGAAGAAGGAGAAGATAAAAAGAAAAAAATAAGAAGGTAAAAAGGAAAAAGGACAAAAGAAGGAAAAAGAAAGAAAGAACAAGAAGAAAATGGATAAAAGAAAAGGGTTTGGGGCAGGAAGAAGAAGAACAAAAAGAAAAAAAGAACAAAAAGGTAATGACAAACATGTCTCCACTGCCTAAGAAGAAAAACAGGGCCTTACCACCTAAACCCATAAGTCTAGGTGGTAGCCCTGCACCCAGCGCACCTAGGAACCACTTTTGACAACTAAACAACCAAGTTTAGGCATACGCATTCAACAAAAAGTGACAAACCATTAAAAAACTATCATTTGTTATTAATACATTAATATCTTGATGAATCAATTATCACTAGCAACCTATGTCACAGGGATTCGGCTAACCAGGTGCCGCACCCGCATCGACGAGACACAGGTGCGTGTGAGGGTGCAGCACCTGGTGCAGTCAACCCGATATGTAAAAGAAAAAAGAAAACCCCATCGAGGGAGGCTCGCCTGAAGAAGAAGACAACGAGGAAAGAGAGAGGCGAGAGAGAGCTCACCTGAAAGGGGGCCGGAGGTCGCATCGCTGGCACAGGAAGGACCGGCGTCGAGTGGCCGGAAATCCAAGGTTCGCTGGACATGGGGCTTGCCGGCGTCAGGTGGCCGGAAAACGAACGGGAGAGAGGGAGCCTGCAGCAGGGGGAGAAGGCGAGCGAGGAGAGAGAGTGAGCAGCGTGGGGAGGGTTTCTCGAATAGAAACCCTACCATGCGTGCTTATTTAAAGCACGCAGTGTATGTTTTATCGGGTTTGGATCCGGATCGGATCCAAATCATACCCGGATCCGATTTTTTTTTTGCCGCACCCCTGCACCCATGTTTTTTTAAAGTGCCGCATCCCCACACCTGCACCCATGTGACATAGGTAGCAACAACATTAACCAACTTAGACAAGGATGTTCGCATATGCCAACACAAACAACATGAAACAAGAATACTAAAAATAAAAGAAAATCACTCACTATTTTTCAACTAAGCTAAATGCCATATCAAAGATAGGTCTATGAGAAGGACCCCAAAGAAACCATGAGACCTCATAACTTCTATGCAAATCTAGTTAATATAGAAGGCATTGCTTTCAGAAAAAAAAAATGGAAGTCTCTAAATCTTTTTGAGATAGTGAAGAAGTTAACAAATGGCAAGAACAGAAAATTCTGAGAACGCAACACTAGCCTCACAAGAGTCATACAAAATAGCTACATTAGCAGGTAGTATGTGGTGGAACTTTAAATAATTGGTTGTGGATCCAATAACGTAACTCGAATACAAAACGCTGCAAGATACACATCTTTTGAATATTATCAAAAGTAATTGACTGAAAAAGCTCAAAATATAGATAGTAAATTACTGAATCAAGGAAAACTATTGAAGTAACAATGGACTCAAAATTTATAATAGTGACTGCATGGTCAAGTCAACCATCATCAGAATAAACCATTGAAGGCAATATAAACTATCATGAACAGGCCAATGGAGCTCAAATGGGTTGAAAGTCATCAAAAACCAATCCCAGCCTTCTGTGCTTGTAGGTATTCCACATACATTAACTCCTTCACTTAGTGGTATAGATTAACATGTGATATACTGATTTTCCGCTACATTATCAACTCAATCAATGATCAAACTCATACATCAATGATCTATGAAAAGCTGCTGAGCACAAGAATCACTCTCTGATTAGCTTTCAATAATGTATTATCATTCATTTCATTCAAATTATGATGATGAATTGATATGTGACATCCAACAATCAACATGGGTTTTGTAATGAAATGGTGGCCTAAATGCTTCATATCCAATTTCGGTCTGACATCCAACAATCAACTCGAATTTCGGTCTCAAACCGTTTATAAATTGATAAAAATGCTTCATATCAAGTTGTTTTTTACGGAGCTCAATGTCTTCAGGACAATGCCATTTCGGCTCTAAAAGAGTCAATTCTTCCCAAAGTTCGGACAACTCATTGTAATATTCTCGAATGGTTTTATCTTTTTGAGTCATTGTCCGAACTTTGTCTTGTAAATTGCACACATGTGCAATATCTTTAAGGGAATACATATTTTTGAGGTATTCCCAAGCCTTATCGACATACTCGAACTTAGCAAGGCTAGAGCATTTTTTAATGTCTACGCTATTAATTAGCCATGACATAATTTTTGCATGCTCTATCCTCCACTCTTTTTATTTCTTTTCATAAATTTCTAAAGCCTTACTCTTCTCCCCTTCTGTTAGAGGAACTTCTTTATCACCCTCTTTTTTAGTGAGAGATAGTTTAGGTTCTGAATCGGAACCATCCAGTATACCCCATAACCCTTTTCCCCAAATGTGGTGCTTCATAATCGAAGCCCACATCACATAATTTGTATCATTTAGCTTCATGGGTATGATGATGATTTTATTATTATCATTCATCTTTTACAAGACTGAAATAATAGAAAGAGAGAATAAGAGATAAGAGGCAAAGAGAGTGATGAATAATACAAACTTTTGTAGCAAGCGTTACTTCAATAGCCTCTTTCTTCAAACGAACCTTCTTGAGTCAAGAACAAGGTGATGAAACACCTTTTGCAAGTGAGGTACGGAAAACGAGGCAGAAGCTTTTTACGATCTAAGATCTCCACAGCTTTGATACCATGTAATAAAATGGTGGCCTTCCACACAAGCACTTGAATCCACCACAAGAATGTTTAAAAAGACACTTCAAGTAAAACCCATAAAGGGTATAAAAGGAAAACGCAATAATGAAATAAAAATATCTTTATTAATAACAAGAATGGTTAAGAAGCATTTTGGATGATTTACATGGAAGGGGTTCACCCCTATTTATACAAAGAAGAACAAGTGGGGAGAGCTCATTTGGAGCTCTCCCAAGAAAGAGACGTTGGACTAGAGTAGTCCAACGGCTCTTATTAGAGCTGTTGGATTGTCGGTTTAAGATCACCTGGTCAATTTACTTTCAAAAAAAGAAAGATCACCTGGTCAATCGCTGACTTACAATTTTAACAACTTCCCACGTTTTATCATAATCATTTACTGTGTAACTTAAGCTGAACAAATTTTCAATAGTTTCTAAGGAGATTGCCACAGATTATTATGCAGCCTAGCTAATTTTACTTCAGTGTATTAAGCATCATTACCCACCTGTTAATCTGCACCTACTTTAGCCAGAGTTTCCCTAGTAGAGGTTGGCAACACAGCAGCCATGCAGATAAACATAATAAGTACATGTATACATTAATGCGCTATTGAGATAGTGCCGGCTGTGCTAAAGTTCCAGCCTTCCAGGCATCCTAGCTACCTTTTGGATATGTGATGGCACCCTCAATAAATTTTAGATCCATGTTCCAAAATGTATAAGAAGCAACATAGCAAACACCATGCATCATTGCATGATTTTAATGGATGTGCTTCTCAAATGAAGAGATGATTTTCCAGCATACAAATGGCACAGAGTATAAAACTGAAGTCCAAATGATTTTGCTCACCTGTTTTATACTGGCACCGAATATAAAACTGAAGTCCAAAAGATTTTGCTCAACCGTTTTATACTACAAAAGGTCAATTAACTATACAGGAGTCACAAGATTTATGATATACAAAGAGGAGGCCCATGAAAATGAGGCTAGTGAGCAAGAAGTAAGTGAGAATGAGATTTTTCATCTGATCTACCCAATCACAGAAAGTAAAGTAGACCAAAGGAAGATACTCCAAGAAACATGGAAGTGATAAATATGGAAAGGTACCTATATAAATAATGTGCTAAAATACCATCATTTGTACATGGCTTCATTTTTTGAACCGGTGTTGTAAGTATCACACTGTATCGTACAATATGGTATGATATGTATAGTTACTTTCTAAAAAATTGATACGATACATACTTGTATCATGATACGAGTGTGTACCGTACCTGTAACAGGTGTACCATACGATACACCCCAGTATCGCACTGTATCGTACGAACACAAGTGTGGAGCACTTTAAAAAGGTCGGAAGTTGTCTTTTTTCATTTTGGGTTTTAAAGACCTCTTGAGGGCCGAATTCCTCATTTGTGTAGAGGCCATTAGAGGGGAACCCACACACCCTAAGAGTCATGAGAGCGATTTGGGGGTTGATTTGTACGCAAGGGAGAGGGATTTTACGATTTTCTCAAGAGTGCATTTTCACTATTTTTCACTCAAGAAAGCAAGTTAAGGTAAAAAATCCATATTTTTGGCTTCTTATTGAGTTTTTTTTTTTGGAAAATAACATCAGAGGATCTGGCATGGCAATGGGGCCACTCAAGTAATGAGTGAAAACTGATTAAAAATCAAATGCAACTATTGTCAAAATACTTCTTTGGGTGGTATCTCTCGGTTGAAGCATCATTTAACCGAGACACATCTTAATGTTGCTGCATGCACGTCAAGAAAATTGTCGGATGTTGTGAAATAGCAATGCCAGCAATTACTTGATGGTCTGAGAATTAAGCGACAAGAAAGAAAGATGAATGAGGCAGAAATTGGATATATAAAGCTTTGAGAGATGTGTATGACGAAGATAAGCAAACTACTTCTGATTCTACAGCCCCTAGCATAAGATCAGAAGTACGAAGTTCTGCAACGAAGGAGAAAGGTGAAAGGTATGGTTGGTGTCAGTAGTAGAAACGTCGTTGGCACAGAAAGAAGAGGAGGCGGAAGTTTTTTTAGAGAAGGTAGAGCTAGAGGCTCTATTAGAAGCTTTTTGTCTCCTAAAACTACCCCTGGGCCGCAACCTGACATTCGTACTACTATGACTCTTGAACATTCAGTCGAGCAAGCAAATGTCACGGTTGGAAGATGGTTCTATAATGACTGCATTCCTTTCAATGCAAAAAATTCTTTTAATTTTCAAGTCATGGCAGACGCCATAACCAACATCAAGCCTAGATATAAAATGTCTTCATATCATGCTTTGAGAGAAAAAGTTTTATATACTAACGTGAAAAAAGTAAAAGCATATTGTGATGAGATAAAGCAGTCATGGAGAGAAACTAAGTGTAGCATCATGGTAGATGGGTGGATATATTGAAATTCAAGAACCTTGATAAATTTCTTTGTTTATTGCTCCAAAAGAACTATGTTTTTTAAATCAATTGATTTGTCTGATACGCTAAAAATAACAGATGTATTGCTCAGAGTTTTTTATCTGATCGTAGAAGAGGTTTAACCTCAAAATATTATGCAATTTATTACTGATAATGTAGCAAATTATAGGATAGCAGGTAAAGAATTGACAAAAAAATTTGGGTCATTGTTGCCCATTGCATGAACCTCATGCTTGAAGACATCGGTAATATGGATGAGATAAAGCAAACAGTTGAATGCTGCCAAGAAATTACTAAATTTATTTTCAATCATACATGGGTTTTAAGCCTATTGAGAAAGTACATTGGTGGGGGCGAGTTGATTCATAGTATAGTTACTAAATTTGCTACGAATTTTTTGATAGTGCAAAGTCTAGTAAAGAATAGTTGCACTAAAACAATTGTTTTCATAAGATGTGGAATGCATATCCCCATGCACAAAAAAAAAACACAGAGAAATTGTAGATATTGTATTCAAAAGTGAATTCTGGGATTCATGTGTGAAGTTAATGAGAATAAACCTCATGCTTGAGGACATCGACAACATGGATGAGATAAAACAGACAGTTGAATGCTGCCAAGAAATTACTAAATTTATTTACAATCATGCATGGGTTTTAAGCCTACCGAAGTACATTGGTGGTGCTGAGTTGATTCATAGTGTGGTTACTAAATTTGCTACAGATTTTTTGACAATAAAAAGTCTAATAGAGAATAGAGCTACAGTAAAAAATTTGTTTTCATCAGATGAGTGGAATGCATATCCCCATGCACAAAAAAGAAAGCCCAGAAAAATTATAGATATTATATTCAAAAGTGAATTATAGGATTCATGTGTGAAGTTGTCGAGAATAACTATACATTTGGTAAAGGTGCTTCGATTGGTTGACACTGAAGACCAACTATAGGTTATCTCTATGAGGCCATGGATAAGACAAAAGATGTCATTAAAGATAATTTGAAGAGGAAGAAAAAATTATACATACCTATGTGGAACATCATTGATTATATATGAACTTGGTAACTTCATCAACCTTTTCATGTTGCATCATATTATTTAAATCCTACATTTAGATAGTCCCCTACGTTTAAAATAGATAGGGAAGTCAACAAGAGACTTTTGGATTGCATCAAAAGGTTGAACCCTGAGTATAACATTCAAGATTAAATTCATAGGGAAATGAAAACTTATGATAATGAACAGTATGATATGGGGGGACTTGCAGTAGTTTGAAACCATTGTGTCCAGGTAATTTATTTTGTTTGTTTTAATTTTAATTTCATATTGTTATTTAGTTACGATGTTTTGTATGATTGTATATGTTATAGTCTTATTAATTTCTCATTTTCTTGTTTTTTCTAGACATGTAGTAGGCCAGGTCTGAAAGTAATGTTCTAAATTTGAGAGTTTTTGTGATTCGCATTCTTAGTCAAATGTGCAGTGCAAGTGGATGCGAGAGAAACTAGAGTGTCCTTGAGCAAATTCATACAAAAAAAATAGATTGAAGCACAAAAGGCTCAATGACCTTGTCTACATTCGCTACAACTTATGACTGAGGCAGAGGTATATAAAATTATAAAGTTTATTTGTCATTTTCATGTATTTATTTTAAAAAATTTATATCATTCAAAACTCAATTAATTTTAATTTTTCATATCATCTTTTTAGGCAAATCGAAAAGTTATCATCAAGGAGGCACAATGAGCAATTTGATCCCATCAGTTTGAAACATTTTGATGAATTGAATGCATGGGTTAAAGAAGAAGCAGGGAATTTTTTTAATAAAAAGGGCATTTAGTGGATCAACATGGAAGAAGCACATGAGGTAGATGATGAAGACCCCATGTATCTTGGAGACGATGTGGATGTCGAAGAAAGAGGAAAAGAACAAGAAGATACTGATGATGAAGTATAATATGTTTTAAAAAAACTTGGTTATTTAACACTTAATTGTTTATAAACTCGGTTATTTTGTTTTTGTTTATGTAATATGAAAGTATGAGTCTTGTGGCATGTTCTTAATTGCAAGATATTTAATATTTTGCATTGTTCTTATGAGATATGCATGCAATATTATCTATGATTCTATATTAATTGATGTTTGATGATGTCTTCTGCAGCTCATAAAGACATAAATGTTTCATGTGTGATTTTATGGTTGTATTTTGTGGAATTCAACGTTGTTTCATGCGCTATGATTTTTTAAAATTTTTGCTAATTTTTTCTGATATTTTTTAGATTTTTTGAAATTTTTTTATCAAAAAATTATGATATTTTACAATACGATACGGTCTTAATTTGGGCCCGACCGATACGGGTAACTATACAATACTTACAACCTTGCTTGGAACTTTAATTGGCTTTTAACATCCTTGAGATGATACTTGCTGTTCTTATGGACATGTTTTCATAATAGCATTTTTGATAGCTGGGTCTTTTATTAGTTAAGATCTTGATGCACGCAAAGCATCAAGATCCATCGCTAATTTGCACAAACTTTTGCTAGAATTCCTCTCTTAGAGCTGGAAACCCAACAGCTATGCAAAGAGACATCATTATAGCACAAAAACAACCACTTTACATCCACCAACTGTGATACATGTAGAGATATCAAGATCATCTCCAAATACATTAAAAAGAATAATTCTAGAATCTAGATAAACAGGTGGAACTATTTAGTTTGCAAACCTTGCTGGGGTTAACTCTTCTTCTTCATAGATACTCGCCATTTGGTGAGCACTGAATTCAGGGAAACAAGAGACACTAGCGTCTTGTAGATACTGCATATGCAACTATAACCACAGGAATTGGCAGAAAGAAGATTAAGCTACCAGGGCATCACTGGAAAGCAAATAGGGTTTTTGCACAAACCAACAGAATTTGTAAAATTGGCATAGCACCAAATTCAGGAAGCAAGCAATACTGAAAAGATTAATATAACCTATCCCCTAATAATAATGAATGGAGAAAGAGAATAAAATGAATTGTATAATTCGAATCATATCATAAATTTGAAAATAACACCACATTATAATTCTCTCAAATTTGTTGATAAAAATGGTTTCTTTCCATAAAATTATGTTGGTTTTGTAGGCGAAAAGAACAATCACTTTTGGCTTAGCTCGGTCCCAACTTCCCTGAGGTGCAGATTTCTCATTTTTAAGATTGCCCACATGATTCTCTTTTTTCTGATTTAAAATAGTCTATACAATTTTCATTTTGTGAACTGTACAACTACATACTTATTTAGGCAATAAACTATGGTGGTGGGTTTTTCCTTGTTGCCATTTATCCAGATTTTTTTCTCACAATTATTTCTATCTACGAATTTTCTTTTTCCTTTCTCAAAATTGTTCCTCTCTTCACTTTTCTTGTTTTTTTCATATCTATGACTTCCAATATCGACCACGCATGATGCAACAACGAAGGCATTGGAACACTGGACTTGAAAAAAAAAGGACCGTATACGTGATTTTCTTTCGCTCAACCCTCCATAACGCCACCGCCAAAAAAATATTAAAGAAAATCTATAAAAAGAACTGAAAGCACAAACACCCAAATACAGACTAACCAACCAATAAAAAAAATTAGAAGAAAAAAGGAGAAAAAAAAAACATCTATTGTTAAGCATTTATCAAGACACCAATCTAACAAAATAAGAAGAACCACAGAGAGAGAGAGAGAGTACCTTGATGTGTAGAGGGAACGCCGGTTGCAGTCTGTAGTAAATTCTTCAGAGTTTTCTGAGAGAGAGAGAGAGAGAGCTATCAATTGTTGTTCGACACCAACAAAGAAGAATAAAGCGAATTTGCTTTTTGGACAAAAGAAACCCGCTTGCGTACCGAAACCTCCAGAGTCCATGTCACATGGGTGCCGCCCGCGCAGGGTTCGGTTCAGGGCCCGTTTGCGTGACGCGGAAACATCCGATGCGTTTCCGCGGAGCCCATCGCGGCAACGCAAACTTGGGGCTCTCCTTCCGCTTATGGCTCCCTTTAAGACCCCCTCTCCCCTTTCAGCGGAAAGGTTTCCCGTTTGTGTGGTGGGGAAGGGGGTCCGATTTGCTTTCCACGGACACACTCTCCGCGGCATCCAGTGTTCTGCAGCAGGCAAACGTGCTTTAAGGGGCGTTTGTGTGCAGCGAAAGAAGACTCCGCTCAAGAGTTTCAGCGGAGTCTTCTTCCACTGAAACAGAATCGGACCCCCCAACGGGAAAGCTTTCCGTGAAAAGGGGGATCACCTTGAAAACAGGGCAGTGTTTGCGTAGCCACGGTGGAGCCTGCGGAAACACTTCGTGCTTCGTGCGTTTCAGCAGAAACCCCTCTGTTTTGTGGCAGGCAAACGGCCCTAACCGTGAAAAGCTGGGGCTTTCCGCGGAAACGCACAACATTATATGTGTTTTCGTGACGCCCACCGCAGCAACGCAAATGTGGGGTACGCAAACGTGGGGCTCAAAATCAATGTCAGAAACCCTTTCAGCGGAAACGTTTCCCGTGTGGGGGTGGGGTCCGATTCGCTTTCGGCGGAGACACTCTCTGCGGCATCCATGCAGATGAGAGTGAGTCTGCGGCAGGCAAACGACGAAACCGAGGGAGGGAGAAAGAGAGAAGAAGAGGAAGAGCAGAAAGAAAGGAGGAGGGGTTGAGAGAGAGAGAAAGAGGGGGGAGTACGTACCTTGCTGCCGCTGCCGCTGCCGCTGCCGCCTCCGCCTCCGCCGCCGCCTCCGTCTTCTCCTTCTTCATCTGCAGAGAGAGAGAGAGAGAGAGCCCTCCCAACCCTTTCTCTTTTACTGTTAAGAGAGAGGCATCTTTCATGGGTTTGGTTTGGGTTAAAATCTGACCAAAGCCATAGGTTATATAAAAATATAACATTTGGGTTTGGATTGGGTTGTAATCCAAACTTAAACCCTTGTGTTATATTATTTTTATATAACCTGTGAGCCCGGATTTTCATTCAATCCAAGCCAGTATAACAGGGAACGTGATATATCACCATTTTAATGCGATATATTTCTATTTTAACGCGATATATCACCCTCTGATTGGAAACCTTTAAGTTTTCAATAAAACAGGGCATAAAACATAATCATGATACGTTTTGGGTTAAAAATGGCGGTATTTTCCATTTTTATAAAGAATTTTTGCTGATTTTTTTGGGGGCATGGAGTTAAGAAAGGATGGCGGATCACAATTCCACCATTCCTTGGCAAGTTCTTGCTCACGATTCACCCATTTCAAAGTTTCTTTATTTATTTTTTCTGCTTCTTCTTTGTTTTCCTAGGTAATTTTTTCTTCGTCAGTAAGTTCCTGTTCTCTTTTTTTCTTTTGTTTCATTCTTTTTGTGAAAATTTAACTATTTAATTGTGTTTTTGTTGCAATTCTTAATGGCCAAGCATCTTCATCATCATTGAGATTACCAAACCCATCTTAGTTTTATCTGGCCCACCGGTATCCTGAAAATGGCTTACGATTAACTCTGTAAGTTATTTGTGTCGACTTTGCATATCCTGTCTCTGGTTTGCAGGGGGCTCCATCACGTTTTTTACAGAAAATAGTGTACAGAAGGCTTAAAATATTTTATTCAGAAATTCAGATTAAGTGCATATGAGGCAGCTATATTCCTAAAAGAAATAGAGAATTGAAAGTTTAAACATGCATAGTATAAAAAAATATATACAGATCAAGAGCGACTATATGAAAAAAGTTCTTATTACTCTTCTCAAATTGATTTTTTTTCTCATATGTTTATTTAGCATAGTCATTATAATCCCTAAACATTAACACTTGCAACAACTATATTGAAGTGTCCTCATGTTTGTTAGATGCATATTCTTGCATGTTCAGTAATGTTTATTTATGCTTAATGACAGATGACTTTCACTTTATTAGACAAGTTTAAAAGTATTTGTGGGGCTAATTTTCCTTTAGATTATTTCCAGCCAGAACCATGTATTTGTCATTCCTTTTTAGCATTGTGCATTTAAAACAAAATGCTTTTACTAGCATCTTCTACACATAGTTGGCCACCTCATACCTTGATTGGATCTAGGACTATCCTGTGAGCACAAAACATACAGCACCCATTTTCTCTAGTGCTTGAAAAGGTGGTTGACTTGTGAATCTTCAGTTTGAGACTTAAATCGAACAGTGACCAAACCCACCATGGCTATTTTTTTTTTAAATGAGTGTAGCTGAGATGCGTATGCTGAGATGGATGTGTGGAAATACAATAAAAAATAAGTTTCGGAACAAGGAGATACGTAAGAAGGTAGGCGTTGCACCCATTGAAAATAAGATGAGAGAGAATCGTTTACGGTGGTTTGGACATATTCGACGAAAGCCTAATGATGCTCCAGTTAGAAGGATGGAGAAATGAGAAAATATATTAGTTAAAAGAGGTTGGGGTAGGCCTAGGAAGACATGGATGGAGGTGATAAGAAAGGATATGAATGCTTTGAACCTCACCGAGGACATGGCATTGGATAGAAATGAATGGAGGAGAAGGATTCATGTGGAAGACCCATAATGATTTTCTTTGTTGGTTCATATCGCCAACCCCAATTGTTTTGGGATGAAGGCGTAGTTGTTGTTGTTGTTGTTGTAAGAAGAAATTGAATGGGAGCCACATGAACATTGACTAGAGTGGCAAGAGGGGATAGCCTAAAAGTGAGCCTACCATCATAAAAAAATATAAATGGCTTTGGATACTTAATTTTCTTGTTGGTTAATACTTAATTTTCTTGTTGGTTAATACTTAATTTTGGTTAGTTATATTGCAATGTTAATTTGACAGATTTACATATATCGATGTGTGATTTTTAATTCCTTCTTTTTTGTTGCTCAGATTGAAAGATGATCCTTTGCTAATGCATGATGGGGAGAGAAAAAGATGCAGCTTGAGAATATGGTGAAAAGCTAGAGGACAACAAAGTAAGATGTAACTTTTGCCATAAGGTTATCAGTGGTGGCATAAGCATATTCAAATATCATTTAGCTAGAATTAAGGGAAGAAAAGTTTCTTTAAGTGACCAGGTAACTCAAGTTGCTCAAGACCATATGATTTCAATCATGAAATTAAGAGATGATGAGAAGAAAGCCACCATCGCCAAAAATCAAAAAGTTTTAGACAATAAAGTTGATGAAGATGCACTCGCTAAGCTTACACCTGTTCATGGAAAATCAACTATTGATAATTTTTTAAAGGTCCATATTTTGAAACTCTTAGAACAATGCAGACCATAAAAACTGAGGCAAAAGAAATATATGAGATATTGAAATTAGAGTGGAAATCTACTAGGTGTAGACACTCTTAGGTGAAAGAAATATATGAGATGAAAGTAGAGTGGAAATCTACTGGATGTACGATGTTAGATGGTTGGACTGACACTAGAAAAAGGGCACGAATTAATTTTCTTGTATCATCTCCTAGTGGGACCTTTTTTCTTAAGTCTATTGATGCATCAAATCATACAAGAATGGGATCTTATTTATTCAGCTTGACTCCATTATTCAAGAGATTGGTCCAAAGAATGTTAGGTACCATCTTGTACAGGTCTTCTGGTTAGTAAATTTGTATTTACCTGGTTATATGGTCAATTTTCTCCTTTTCTTTACTGAAATCAAAATGAATGCTATAACAGGAAGGATTTTGGGAATTGGTTGTAATGGTTTTTTCGATGGTGGTATTTTGTTTCATTTCTTGGTTTCTAGATCAATATAAATGACATTGATGTCAGACTCATGCTCTGCAGATAACGCCTCTAATTATGTTTATGCAAGCAAATTGATAATGGTTAAATATAGTTCTATATTTTGGTCACCTTGTGCAGCTCATTGCCTTGATTTGATCTTAGAAGATTTGGGAAACCTTGAATGGGTGGATGAATGTGTCAAAAAAGCATAATCAATCCCAAAGTTCATTTATAATCATGTTTGGTTTCTTAATGAGAAAATTCATAGAGGGAAAGGAGCTTGTAAGGCCATGTGTAACACGATTTGCATCAAAAAACTTAATCTTTGCAATCAATTTTAGAGCAAAAGGGCAGTTTGAAACATATGTTTAGCAATCCAGAGTATCTTTCTTCATTTGTTGTAAAAGATCAAAGTCCTGAGCCTTTAGTGAAAGTTCTTAGAATTATTGATGGAGAGAGACCACAATGGGATATGTATATGAATCAATACATAAAGTCAAAGGATCAATAAAGTCATATTTCAAGAAAAAGATAGGCCAACTTAAATCTTCTAACAGAAACAAAGAAGATAACCTAAAGGCTTGTGAAGAAAAGACAAAAAAGATGTGAAACCATTTTAAGCATAATTGATCAGAAATGGGATAAACAACTTCATTTTCCTCTTAGAATATCTAAATCCTAGTATTCAGTATAATCCTATGGCTGATGTGAAAACAAGTGTTAAAAAGTGATTTCATGAAGTTATCGTAAAGTTATTTCCATCTCCATAATCAAAGCGCATCATATTGGGGCAGATTTTTTTTATTTAAGCAAGCTCAAGAATCATTTGGCATTGACTTAGCTAAAAAAAATCGGGAGTCTATTTTGCTAAGTATGTTTTATTAATACTATATAAATATCTCTGCTTACGAAATCATATATGCTTATATAGAATGATTGTTTTATTTTGTGTATATGTAACACTTTGGTGATTCAGCTCTTGAGTTGCAAAAAATAGCTATCAAGATTCTTAGTCAAGTTTGTAGTATTGATGACTGTGAGAGGAATTGGAGCACAACTGAAAAAATTCACTCAAAAAAGGCGCAATAAGCTAGCCAAAGAAACACTAAATGATTTGGTGTAAGTTAAAATCTAAAGGTAGTTGTGAAGGTGGATAAAAAAATGGAGTATATTGATCTTGTTTTGGTTGATGATATCACTATATCTCCTGAATGGCTAGAAGTTGCAAAAAATTCTAATTCAAATGATTATCAAAAATGGCTTGAGCAATATGATTCAAATGCCGACACAGAAGATTCCAGCATAGCATTTGATGGATCTGATTGATATTAATGATTTGTTTTTATTATGATTCCATGAAATTATAAACATAGCGTTCATTTTTGCATTTATGTGGAACTTTATTTATGAACATTCTCTATTTATGTGTTTTCTTATAATGAATTTATAGTTGCATGCGTTGAAATTGATTTAGTTAATCAAATTTATTAAAATTTCAATAAAATGAGTTATTAATAAATTGCTGATATATGTGCCATATATTGCCGAATACACGGTATGGGTGCCAAACGATAAGTTGTGGATATACTGACTTGTGACCATGATCCAAACCCATATATGAGTAAGTGGTAGATGCCCATCACTTTATATATATATATATATATATATATATATATATATATATATATATATATATATATATATATATAGAGAGAGAGAGAGAGAGAGAGAGAGAGGCTGACTTCATTTTGGAATGTACCTGCTTTTATTTGTTTATCCAAATTCTATTTAGATCCAAATAGACCAACTATATTATATGTCACTCAACAATACAAGTCAGATTTCACTCGTTGCAGCCTTAACTATGCTGCAGCCACCTGTGTGCACCGAAGGGTTAACAAAATACTTTAGGGTAAAAATGGAAAAAGGTGCTTGCAACTTTACACATGGCAGCATGAACACGGACCTTCTTTTTCCACGCAGTCATTTTATGTCTTTTCATTTTTATGGTTAAGAAGCTTTTTTGGGTAAGGAATGTAAAGGGCTAGGCTCATAGTCACAGATATCAACAACCTTTTTTTCGAAAATATTATGAAATCAGAAAAAATATCAGCTGCAATGTGATTGCACACTTTTAGTGTGCCGCTGCACCTGATCTCCCTCCATAATTTCTTGGGCCCTACAACTGACAGGCCTTATCTCCAAGATGGAGGGTGATCAGGTGCAGCAGTACACATTTATCACATTGCACCTGATCCTCCCTCATGAAATCACGATATTTCAAAGGGTCGCAGTATACCAAGAAAAACATGATATTTTCACAATATGGGCTGTTTCGAAATTATCATGTTTTTAACCCGATATTAACACACTAAAAATAAGTTTTGCCTAATTTTATATTATTTATACTTATATTTATATTTATGTGTTCTGTGTATTTAAATAAACTGATATTTTGACGACAAAAGTACACCTTTAAAAAATATCACGAGTCTTTTTACTCACCAAATTTTTATTGAGAATGAGATTTGTGACTATCTGGTTTTGGTACGCTCAGCATACATGCTCAATTTGAGCGCAACAATACGTGGATATGAACTTGGACATGGTTTCAGAATTTTTCAACTAGAACAAAAAATAAGGTTAGCATGCTAACTTTATTATTGAAAATTTACAAATCTAAAGTGGTTTGTCAGCCTATTGAGTGTTGGATATATTTAATGAAATTTATGAAATATGACAGTTGATTATATTAATGAACTATTGTTTTGGTATTGCATGCAGCTATGACTATCTTATATTGGTTTTACAAATTTTGGTTGAAGCATGAGCTCATTTGAAAACTTATATAAGTTGTGTTAACAAAAAAAATCATCAACGTTAGAACTTTGGATATATTGTATGTCAAAAATGATGTGTTTTTTGAAATGCACTACAATTTTTGAAAAACACCCGATGTCCAAACTCACAAATTTTCAACTGTAAAAAGATCTTTTTACCTTTCGCACAAGCGAATTTCCTCCAGCAAACTTCTTCCCAAATATCCAAATGTGCAAATTTCTTCCAACATATATAATTTTTTCTCAAATATGAAAATATATAAATTTTCTCTCAAATATGTGAATTTTCTCTTAAATATATGAATGCCCTGACTTTTGCAAATATCAGGCATGAGGCCCTTTGCCTGACATGTTCTTACATTCGCAAATACAATACGACATTCGTAACCACGAGTTGTAAAGGTTCTCAAAATGTGTTACTAAAATCACATAAGGAGCACAAGCAAGAGAATGTTCGCAAATGTGTGAAGACATTCGTGTGCGAAGGTTAGAACATTTGCAAATATGAGAGCATTCGTAATGCCTTAATTTTTAAATAAAAAAAGTTTAAGGATTAAAAAAAATCACTCATCGCTTTTAAGATACAATGAAAGACTCAAACTAATTTGAAAACTGATTAAAGTATTTGGCAGGTTACAATCTCAAGCACACACATGCGAGACTAGAATCAATTTAATCAAATCATGCATTTAATTAAAGACATCAAATCCTGAACTAGTCTCATAATCGATCAAAGTTTATATTTAAATCAAAAGTTTAAATAAAATGAAATCCTAATTCTAATATAGAATCTAATAAGGAACCATGAGAAAAATCTTGTGCAGCCCCGAGCCACCTATCATTACAAGCTAGCCTCACTGGTTACTTGTACATAATATGTCTCAGGTTGTTGAATGGCAGTAGAACTCATAAACATATCAAGAAATCAATCACATAAGCCTTGCATTTTCTAAAAAATTAAAACACTCATAACACAGATTATTGCATAGCATAAGAACTTACAGATCAAGATTACAATATCTAGAATCACAATAGGCATACAACAAAAATCGATTATGCCAGATGAGATAATCAATGCATGTGTACTCGATAAACATATAAACCAAATAGAAACATAATGTTGTGAACCACCCTAACACATTATTATACTGTTCTTTTTTCTTTACTCAAGGGTACAATCTCATGACTTTATTTCAACTCATTTATCAAGGGGTATATATTTATGTGTATATCTTATTTCTCCAAGGATACAAAGAGTCTAAACTACCCATTGGAGTGGCTTATGGCCATGAGAACCTCACAATGGTCTGTGCGGAATCCCGATTTCTGTTATGTAGAGCGAAAGACTACCTACCTAGGCTTTTTTGGTAGCTCAGTTTCCTATAACTGATGATTGAAAAGCAAGAGATGCTTTTGCTCTCTAAAAAATACAACGTGGTCAGTCGGTCGTGTGTACCCCTATCCTCTCCAAGGTAGAACTGTATTCAAATAGGCTACTGGTATTTATGACACTAAGCTCATTTCTAAACTCGATGCATTAAACACTGGGCTCGTAAGCCCTAGGTTCCACTCGAGAAACCCATTATAATGCCTCACTAGGCCTGAACCAAATACCTTTGCATCTGCTCTAAGGTACCATTAGCTCACTACGATAACCCATTTGAATATCTCATAGGTCACAACCTTGTATTCGCTCCAGGGCGACCCTAAGCTCTGCCTCTTTATGTTTACCCTTTTCAATTACCAGATGCACCCTAACACCTAACCTGGCTGTATGCATGCATTTCATGGCTTACTACATTAACACACTCTTTGACACACATATCATAATGCATGAAATTTAAACCCACAAAACATGAATTACACACTTATGTAATCAACTCATTTATGCATTGCACCCACACAGTTAAACTCTATAGGCTATCATATGGACCAAACATGCAATTATGCACAACCAAAACAAAATACTTACATGCCACATGGGTATAAATTTTACATCACAATCCAACAAATAAGAACATGTAAGTTAAACTTTACTTTAGTCTAAGCAAAAACATATATGGTTCACTAGTCAAAACACACAAAACATTTAAGTTGTATATGAAAGCATTTCCTGTTGGCCACGACTTTGTAGCTTGCTCTACAGAGCTCACACAAGTCCAACAAAAAATCAAGACATAACAGGGGATGTCAAGCTAAAAAAAAATCATCTCAGTTGTCTGCAGTAAATTCTGGATTGAAGTGTGTTTTTCTGTCTTGACCATACAGGTTAGAACCTAGTTTTTAAAACAATTATTGAATAGATCATAATCCTGCAAACAAAAATTGTCAAACATATTTTTCTATGATAGCCTGACTCAACATCTTTCGAAAGAATTAAATTTTGTTAAAAACTCTTTACCTTTGATTTTCTAGATTTTTTGCACTGAACTCTATTCAGATACCGTGCAAATTCCAATTTTTTGTAAAATCCAGAAACTCACTTGATTTGGGCTAGCTTATGGGCCTCACATGTAAGACATAATTTTTTTTTCTCTGATCTATTGTCAAGTCAAGTAGACTTTACCCAAAAATTTAACTCAATCGAGTTAAACCTAATTTTTTGAATTTTCTCCATCAAGTCTCCCCAAAACAAGTCCTACACACCGGACAACAAATCTCCTGCCTATTGCAACATTTGTTTGGGCCACTTTGGGACACCAAATAGATTCTGGTTTTCTTCTGAAATTTTTTCTACATATATGGGAGGTCCCTATAAATTTTTACAGATGTCGAACATCATTTCTAATTTTTGTAATTTTTCTACCAACTCTAGTCGAATAGAAAAATCAGTGTTGTACAAGACAACAAACAAGCATATTGCAAAATTATCACATTTCATGCTTAACATCATAAAATACATAAAAATCCTTAAGAAACATATACTCAAACATCCAATATTCATGTTTCTAATATGATCAACGTGTTTATAAGGTATGACAACAAAAATCAACACTAAGCATGATTCTATATGCTCATTTATATTGAGATATGGCAAAACATACCTCTAAAAAAAATAGAAGCACGCATGCAACCTAATCAAGTAAAAAACCATAAAAACACCTTAGCATGCTTCAAATCATCATATGAACCATAAGGTATGTTGAAACATAATCCAAATAGCGTAATTTTAATGAAAAACAATAGGTTTTAACACAACTCACGTGTTTTTGGCGAAGCCTTAAAAAAAAACTGAAACCAAGTACCATAAAACCTAGTTTTATTTTTATAAAAATTCATATTCTAATCCTTAAAAACTCTCTGGAAAGGGTGTTGATCTGATCCAACCTTAGATCTGATCGAACCCACCATGAAAAACGCATCATGTATGCATTGAATCCTCACTATATCTATATGTAAAAAACCCCAACCTCATGTGTGCATGTATAGGTCATAACACCTTCATCGCCCATTGCTAAAGCCTCAAACCGTGTAGTTTTAATGGTTGCACACCTCATGTATGCTGGACAAGAGAGAGAAAGAAAAACCAAACTGGTGGGAAGAGGGAGAGAACAAGAGGGAAAGAGAGAGAGAGAGCTATGAGAGATAAGGGAGATAGAGAGATAGGAGGAGAGTTAGAGAGATTGGGGGGAGATAAGGGGGACGTCTAGGAGGTTTTCCTCCTTTTCGTGGAAAGGTGGGCACCCAGCCAAATCCCCAAAAATGGGGGAGAGGTGGTTTCTCATACTACCTCTCATCTCTATCCATGTAGGCCGTATTAGGGGTTGACCACCTATTTCCTCTCTTTTTTCTTTGTTTTCTAACCCCCATTAACCTAGTAAATCAATTAAACTAACCTAATTATCATGTAGTGTCTACTAAGGAGGTGTCACACCCTCTTCGGGAATCCTCTATTAAAATTAATTAATTTATTTATTTGAATTTTATTTACCTGCAGAACTCTGGGTGGGGTCCAAAATACGGTATGGTCATTTTTCTAAATCCATTTCTAGATTCAATCTAAGTTTAAAAAGAACCAAAATGGATGCCAATCCATTTTGGAAAATGAATTTTCTAATCCAACCCAAACCCAAAATTGCTAATTTGGATCTTCTATTTGATCCATGACCCATTTTGAATCTAACTAAGGTCCAAATTCAGTTTATCCTCTTGAATTTTGCTTGAATTTAACCTAAATTTTGCTCAAATTTTAAAGTTATATTAAAAAAATTTCTTAGGTATTAAAATATTTAGTTAAAAGAAAATGAACACATTTTGGGGACCTCCGCAACTCATGGTTGTGAATGTCCCCAAAATGTGCAAGCCTCCTTTTAATAAAATCACATAAGGGGCACATGCAAAAGGACATTCACAAATGTGTGAGAGAATTCACATATTTAGGAGAAAATTTGCATATTTGGATATTTGGAAGAAAACGTAAATGTAAGTATGCAATATTGTTCAACGGATACCTTGTCGATTCCTGAAAAGGATATGACACATTTTAGTTCTCCAAGAAAGTATGTGTACATTCTTTTGTATTAGGACATTCGACCATTTGCTGTAAAAAATGTTAAGGAATTAGTTTTTCTAAGTGGGTAGAAAAACAAGACCATCGCTTTGGAGACTCACCGAAAAATATAAGGTAAGATAAATTGTCTTTGTTGTTCATTTCTTGCTATCATATCCTGATTGTGATTTTGAATAAGTTTTTCTATAAATCTATAGAGATAGTATACAATCGTCATATGTGATATATTTATATTAGATTCAAACGAGCCTATATGCAAACATAACAAACAAAGATACAAAGTTAACACTTACACCACTGGTCAACAAATTATCCATATAAAAATCATGTCTGGGCAGCTCTACAACCAGACTCTTTTCACATGGTTGATTGTCATAAACCTTTTTTCCCTTTCTGTTGCTATGTTTCTCTTTAGGTGCTATACCATGAAAATCCTACGATACACATAGAAAACACAAGACATTGGATAAACAAACAAACATAAATATGTTTCAACACAAACAAATATATGAAAAAAACACTAAACATAGTAAACCCTAAACGATATATCTAGTGAAAAATATTAAATAAAATAAAAAAAATATACAAAAAAATTAACAACAACAACCAAACACAAATACACATGAATCCATTAAATGCTTATATCTAAAAACAAAAAAAAAACTCAGAATGAAATAAAATAATATGCATATATATTGTTTGTATGGAACTCACCTTTCGACATAACCTAGGAAGTCAGTGTGAAGGATACCACAACCTCATCGAAATGCAACAAAAAAAATTACGGGAATCACCGCAAAGGAGAGAGAAAAAATATTGAGGGTCTAGAGTTCTTTTCATAAAATAAATGAGAAAAAAAACAAAATGAACAAAAATAACTTTATATATGATTCAAATATAGAGATCCGCAAATGTGTAGATTATTTTGCATATTACAATACAAACTTCATGAATATAACATGTGAACCTCTGTTAAGTTACTACTCCTTGAGAAGATCTGCAAATCCATGCAGACATTCACAAATATTTGTATATGCAGATATTGTGCCTCATTTGCGGACTTCACAAACATCGCACATTGGGCATGAAATTCATAAATTTTTCGAACACTTAAATATGAACATCTCCATTTTCCTACGACTATTCCCGATGAGTATTTTTGGCAACACTTTACCGATGCTTTTTTTGAGCATTTGGGACATCATCGATGGTGAGATATTCTACTAAGCATATCATTAACAACTGAAACAATAAGAAGAGAATGTCATGACTGAGGTCGAGAAGATTTTAGAGAAGACAAGCGGTGAAGATAAAGGTGGTGAATGATGTTGATGGTCCTCAACTGAAAGAGAAGACTCTGGTTATGGAGAGTACACAGGAGGATGTTGAGGATTCTGAGGAGGCGAAAGATAAGCCCTTGAAGGATCAAGTGCATGCTTCGAGTCAGATTGCATGATTCACCCCCCCCCCCCCCCCATGTTGAGTCTTTTCCTATTTCATTAATTAATGACCCTCTGCAATGTAGTACGCCAAAATGAGCCCAAGTAGAGTGCTTCAAAATTTAGAATATACATCTTCCAATTGCACCAAGAGTGTATTTTTGTATGAGCAGGTTCATTTTTAAATGAATAAAATGAATATATGATTGTATGAGCATGTTCATTTTTTAATGAATAGAATGAATATATGTATGAGAAAGTTTATTTTTTAATGAATGGAATGAATTATTATATGAACATGTTATTTACATGTGGATCTCACAAGTTTCGAACAAGAAGTTTCATGCAGATCTCACAAGTTATTTTTATTTCATGCGAAAGCTCTCAGATTTGGTTATGCAGAATTCGTGAGGTATGCAAAAAAAAATGTGTGAATCTACCTTTTAGTGAGAGTTTGTGATACCTAGAGAGCATACCAATAAGGTTTATGCAAAATTCAGGATTTCTGCAAAAACATCATGCGTATACAATTTTTAGTGAGAGGTTGCAAGATTCAAAAAGCGTAGCAACATATCACATGAAACTCGAGAGGAAATCACATATTTATAAGGAAATTTGCATATTCGCATATTTAAGAGAAAATTCACATATTTGCATATTTGGAAGAAAATTCACATATATAGAGAAAATTTGGTTGTGTGAAAGGTAAAAAGGTCCTTTTAAAGCCAAAAATGTATGAACTTGGATATTTAGCGGATTTCAAAAATTATAAGGCATTTCAAAAATAGATCATTTTTGTTATACGGTATGATCATTTTTTGTTATAAATAGAAGGTCACGCCTTAAGGAGGAGCAATGGAGAAATTCTTTTGGGTAGTCTTGTGTCATGTAGTCAAAAGGCAATCCTAGGTTTGTTCTATTTGGTGTTCTCCTAAACCTAGGGTGAACACAAAAGCTTGAGTCTGATTCTTTTTTTTATGGTGATTCAAGTTAAAGTAAGTTTATCTAACCTTGCATCTTATTTTTTCTTTATTTTTCAATCAACAAGGATTTGGGAGGATTGGTTGGTGAAATGTATACTTTTTTCTTTTTTATGTTATTATTAATTTATGTATATTATTTATTAAAAATTGTACTTAAATCCTATACATATATTTAGGTCGGATCATAACCTGAAATCGTATAGCACTTGACATAATCAGCTTGCAGAAGCCATAACTTTGTAACCTTATATCAGAATTCAATGATTTTTAATGAATTGAAAAAACTCATTAAATTATCTAAATTCTGTCATTTTAAGCCAAAGAAAACTCCTCTTCTTTCATATCTGAAATTGCATGATAATCAAAATGTTTTTGTTTTGGCATATTCAATCACTTGTTTAAATAAGCTTTATCGTATTTCTAATCTTAACTAAAATCATGTTGATAATTGTTTATTATAATTATATATTTGTTTTTAATTGTAAGCGTAAATTATTTAAAATTTGATCCATCTAAATATACTTAGATATTTTAATTAATTATTTATAAATTTTTATACTGATTTAGAACATTGAATTGGTCATAAAAATTTCATTTGCATATTTAAATTGATATGTCATATGGATCATGTATAAAAATGTAGAGCTTCACAGATTACTATGATTATTTCAAATAAATAAAAATAAAAGTAGGATGTGATTATTTATTATAAAATAAAATAATAAAATTATATGCTTAATTGCAATCATATGTGGATACATCATACTCAATTGATAATATTTCTTGTAGTATTTGAATTTTATAAAGTTTATAGGTTATTTTTATTATCTTGACCTACCACATTTTCCAACATTAGGTGACCTTGTTCTTGGCAGGGGTTCCTTGTTATAAAAAAAACACAATGCATATTGTCAATGAGTCAAATATCAACTACTTGTAATAAGGTGCACCTAAACCTAGCCCAACAAAGCCAAATTGAACTTCAGTATCTTTTTTTTTTTCTTATTTATATAGGCAATCGAGGAGATAATCCCACAAAATCCAAGATCCCTCGGTTATGATAGCGCGACCTAACTATCCAGCTCTCTCATTCAACTCCTTGGTGATCAGGTTATGTCAGTTAAAAAAATGGGATCTCATGCCTAACTTGTATGGTTAGAAGTGCTTAAAACCATATTATGCACCTTTGCATTATGAGAGAGGGTATCCATGGAACCAGGTAGATTTTCCTGCAAAAATGAGTCCAAAACCACCCCAATGCACATGAAATGTTACCGTGTTTTTTTTCTCAAGAGTGAGTATTGTACCGAAAGCAGGAGTAATTTTTTCATGGAAAATGGATCCCATATATGTGTATTGCATATAGGGTTTAGGGCTAGTAAACAAGTTGAAAAGTCAAGCATGAGGTATTCAAGCCAAACCTGAGCTTGAGCTCATAGCAAGCTTGAACTAAATGAGCTGAAGTTGAGTTGGCTTGGTTACTTAAAAAATACATTACTTCAAATTTAGAAACAACAAAACTTGAACTATGAACCTATTGAGCTAGCTCATTTACAAAAAAATATACATTCTTTAGAAGTGAGAAGCAATAAAACTTGATAAAATAATTGTACCGTCCTCTAAAAATGGTGCTTTCTCATGAAAACCCACAAATATGTAAAAGTTCTTCACATGTCCAAAATCATTTATTTTCAACTCATTTAGGACCATTTTACCCTTCTTAACATATTTGTGCAAACCCCCTAACCTATGCATAACCATGTTGCGAACCTCCTGACATTCAACAAATATCTTGCAATCCTCCTTACGTTCACATGCGAACCTCTTGACGTTCACACAAATATGTTGCAAACCTCCTGGCGTTCATACAAATATGTTGCGAACCTCCTGACATTTGCACAAATATTTGCACGAACCTCCTAACGTTCATACAAATACGTTGCAAACCTTCGAATATATTTGTGTGGACTTTCTGGCGTTCACACAAATATGTTACGAACCTCTTAATATGGTTAAAATCACCAATGAGATTCACAACATATTTGTATGGACCTCCTGACGTTCACACAAATATTGTGTGAACCTCCGAATATGGTTAAAATCACCCAAAAGATTTACAACATATTTGTGTGAACCTCCTCACATTCACACAAATATGTTACAAACATCTGAATGTAATTAAAATCACTTATGTGAT
This sequence comes from Nuphar pumila, assembly GCF_984573655.1. Taxonomy (NCBI): domain Eukaryota; kingdom Viridiplantae; phylum Streptophyta; class Magnoliopsida; order Nymphaeales; family Nymphaeaceae; genus Nuphar; species Nuphar pumila. Next base: position 103,750,797 of record NC_143259.1, read on the forward strand.
TTGCATAATATCTCTGCAGACCTCTTGACATTCACAAAAATATGTTGCAAACCTTCAAATATGGTTAAAATTACTTAGGAGATTCACAACATATTTGTGCAGACCTCTTCATGCTCGCTTAAATATGTTGTGAACTTTCAAATATGGTCAAAATCATCGAGGAGATTCACAACATATTTGTGTGGGCCTCCTCACGTTCACACAAATATGTTGTGAACCTTTGAAAGATGAAACTCACTAAGAAGATTCATATTTGCTACAACCTTTTGTTTTCATTTGTGTGAATCTCTCAATATTCGCACAATTATCATGCAAACCTCATAATATGATAAAAATCATTGAGAAACTTCACATGATAGTTGCAAAGATCTACCGACATTCACACAAATAACTCAAGAATCACAAAAAGTTGAATGACAACACAGGAAAAAAGAGTCACAAAAGAATATAAGTATTTATATGAGTATGAAATCATGCGACTATAAACTTTTTGAGGTTCATAAGACATCTTATGCGAATATCTAGAAATATTGTAAATATCATTTGAATCTTCTTAGTTTGATTTTAACCATATTTGAAGGTTCACAACATATTTATGTGAACATCGAGAGGTCTGCACAAATATGTTGTGAAGAGTAAAATAGTTTTAAATAAGTCAGGAATCAATAATTTTGGACGTGCAAAGAATTTTAGCATATTTGTGGGTTTTTGTGAGAACTCGTCATTTTTAGAGGATAATATTGTCATTTTTCAATAAAACTTTATCTCTAAACCTATTGCTTGTGTGGTCTATGTTGTTATAAAAGCCTAGTAAGATGTGAAATCTGACATCAAAAGCCTAATTTCATATCATGCAAAGATACATACCTAAGAAAACTCTGGATAAATACATAAAAGGATCTCAAAATTAGACTAAAGCTCTGTTTGGGAGCCTTGAATAAGAGGTGTATTGTGGTTTCTTTCAGTACTCTCAAGCTTTCTACTATTAGGGAGCAGTGGTGTTTTGGAATGGAGTTGGCATCCCCAACAACACATTTCAACACAATTTACAAGAGAATGTTATTGGCAATTTTATCCTCAACACCATATTTTGGCAAATACATGGAAATAGAGTTTACATTTCAAGGCAAGGCTCCCAAACAGAGGCAGAGGCGTTGCACCATCCAATTTGGATTCTAACAATGGAAAATGATCGTACTGTATGACAAATATGACACATTTTATGAAATGCTCACAATTTTTGTTATTCTCCCCATGTCCAAAATCGCAAATATCTAATTTTAAAAATACCTTTTTACCCTTCGTACATGTGATTTCCTAAATATATGTGAATTTTCTCTTAAATATGTGATTTTTTTTTTCAAAACAGTCTTTATTCTCATATCTATATCTCTCTGATTCGATGTAAAAAACTCACGTTTTTACAATCATTAGAAAGTTGAGACATAGGCATATAACTTTTCTATTTTATGTCAAAACAAAAAACTGCTCTACGATTCTTGTTTTTGCATTCCAAAACCGTAATAGAAGTATGCTCTGCGGACTGTAACAGGTGGGATTGTGCTTTTTGTCTGTTTTATGTTATTTTTCAGCCATATGCATTGAAAATCGAGAAAAATAAAAAAAAGACAGAAATAGATCAAGATGTTAGCTTTTCAACGCCACCAATATCTATATATGTAGAATCATTAGACTATGAGAACTAATGTGAACCGTGATTTTCATGAATTTTTTGTTCTTTTCTCTTGAATCTAACCATACAGATCTGATCTACATGCTTGGTTTTATAAGAACCCTCTCATGAATTGTCTAATTTTGATGCATAAACGAGATTTTTTAGGGCTTTAAAATCATAATCTTCATAAATATTCAAGCATTTTAAAATCGCATTTTTCATCAAAAATACATGATCCAATGGTTGATTCCTAGCAAATTCACCATGCCAAGCACATCCACATGGTTTGATTTGCAAAAAAAGTGTTGGAAATGCCATATTTCTAGTTCTCATATTCTAGTGACTCTCTCTCTCTCTCTCTCTCTCTCTATATATATATATATATATATATATATATATATATATATATATATATATATATATACACACACACACACGAAAGGGGTATCATTAGACTCCCTTTCGTCAGACGAATGTTGGATGCACAACCTTTTTCTAAATGATAGACTTGGTTTTCACCCAGGCCTTTTAACGGTGGCGGTTTTGAATGTCGCTAAAAACTATGTTGTGTGCAATTTTTTTGCACCGCTGATCGTGTGCATGATCACCGACACACAAATGTCCAAACATCATCAGGTACTTTGATACACCCTAATCTATCTATCTATCTATCTATATATGCTACGATGCTCCAGGAGTACCTACACCCACCTTCTACAGGTGTAGGTTGCATCTTCTCAATCAGACCATATAGATGTATTCAACATAGTTTATTTGATAGGAATCATGCTTTGGATCATATCTTCTTTTACATGAAAATAGGTTTTTTTAGATCATGAAATTTTGGTACATTGTGAGTAGTTGATTTTTAAGATCTTCAAAAACCTACATGTATGTCATAATCACATGATCCAAAACTTATTTTCAATGGAACAATGCTTGTAGATCATATCTGTAGGGTCTGAGAAAAAGAACTCAAGAATTATGAAAATGTAAAGCTTCTATTAGGTGGGAGCAGGTGCTCTTGAAGCACCCTATATATATATATATATATATATATATATATATATATATATATATATATATATATATATATATATATATATATATATATATATATATATATATATATATATATATATATATATATATATATATGAAGTGTGGTTGTGCATTGTAAAAACGTTCACAAATAGGTTTAGGACATAATGTGCCCTCAAAATGACCATTTTGTAATTTGACATTAATTTTGTTTATCATTTAACTCTATTTTTAACATAAGGATTCAACCCTTCCTTTAGACCCCCTACACATTTTTCCTAATCTGTCCTCCATCCACCCACCCCTTGCTCACCTGGGTCGGAGATATTCGAAGTTGCCAGAATCGCATCCTTTAGGCGTTGTTCTGCCCATATCATGGAATGGATGTCCCCTGTTCCAATGTTCTAATACCAATGATAAAACAACCTTAATATTATTACATATACAAAATGAGGCTCTTTGAATGAATTATTATGTCATAAATCCTCCAAACCTCAACCTATCACACACCATTTGATCTAATGAACTCATAATTTCTTCAAAATCATGGTTAAATGGGTCCATAGGAGCTCTCTTTCTTTTTAAAAGAAAATTGATGTTGGGTTTTGCTTTCTTTGCTTCAAAGTAGGGAGAGGAGAGGTTGGCAACCAGTGAGTAGATGAAAGAGGACCGATTAGGAAAGGTGCGTGAAGTTTAAAGAGGGGTAGAATTGTCATTGTAGACTCATTAATTAAATAATAAATTTTATTAAAATGACATAAATCTCAAAATTACAAATGGTCACATTTAGGGGCATATTATGTCTTAGAATTCTTTGAGCAGGATATTATAATGCACAAATGGATGTGCATTGTAACTATATATATAGTGGTAGTTGCTTAATCCATAGGTGCTTTATGAAAACGCACTCCGCTTTGGACGTTCAGCGCACAAACAATGCAAAAAATAGGTTTCAACGCTTTTAGAGCGCCGCTAAAAGTCCCACTTCCACTGGGACCTTTAGCAGAGCTTCGTTGCTAAAAACAAATGCTGTAATACCTGCAGCGCCCCCCGCTGAGGTATTTAACGACATTTTGAAGCATCGCTAAAGGTCCCAGCAATAGTGTTTCAAAAGCACTATTAAAAGTTGTTTTTAAGCAAAAAAAATATTGAGCATCCATCACGCATGTGCGATGAATGCTTAGCACGTGTGTTTTCATTAAGCAACAATGTGATTAAGTAGCTACCACTTTTCTTATATATATATATATATATATATATATATATATATATATATATATATATATATATATATATATATATATGTGTGTGTGTGTGTGTGTGTGTGTTAGCTGCCTATCACTTTTCTAGCCTACTGCGAACCTACCAAGCTTTTGAAGTATTTTTTTTTTATTTTATTTTTTAAATCTGACCATACACACTAAATTTTATATAGGAATTGACTTTTGGATCATCCGATTCTAACATGTAAGTAAGATCTTATAAGATTTAAAAAACCGCTGGTCTATAATTTTCATAAATATTCAATTCTTAAAATTTCATGTTTTTTATCAATTATTAAAAAACATTATTCAAGTATCATTTCCTAGCAAATCGACCGTGTCAAACACATCTACAGGGTCAGATTTGTGAAAAACAACCTGAAAAAAACTATTCGCTGGTGGTAGGCAACTAACACTTTTCCTCTATGAGTAGGTGATAGTTGCCTACCACATTTCTAGCGTACTGTGATTTTGAAGGGCTTTTCTTATTTTTTTAAGTCTGACATGTGATCTACATGCTTGATTTTGTAAGAATCAACTCTTGGATCAACCGATTTCGTCATGCAAGTAGATTTTTATAAGATTTAAAAATTGATAGTCTACAATTTTCATAAATATTCAATGCTTAAAATATCATATCCAACTTCTTATCATTATTGTAAGAAGAAGATTGTTCTCTCCCTCTCCTACAGGTAATCTCTCTTTCTTTCTTGCTTCTAGTTTTTTTTTTTTGCATTCTTTTTTTATCAGTCATTCTTTTTTTTTAATGTTAGCCTTTTTTTTTGCCAACACAAATTCTGTACTCATTTGTTTAGATAAGAATGCATTTTTTTCTCCCTACATGCACATTTATATGAAGGCATTAATTCAGGAATACAAATTACAACAACGATAAGAATTAAGAAATAATACATTTTATATATTTTCATACAAAAATATAAACAATTAAAAAGTTTTTTTAAATATAAAACAAACCAAAACTGAAAACAAATACTTAAAATATACTAAAAAGATGTTCATATTCTCTTCAATCTTTCTCAGGCATGGTTTAGGTTGTGGGTTCTGTTTAGTATTGAGACCGGGAATTTTATCATGTTTCTTTTTTATCAGCTAGAATTTTAAATGCAATGCCATGTTACATGTTTTTGGTCTTTTCAAGTTCAAAGTGTTATACAGATGTTAAATTGTCAATGGTTATATGCATTTTCTAATGATGACATGATGTTGAGAAATTTGATTGTTAGAGATTTTATTACTTAATTTTTTATTAAATACTCATATTTTATTTCTTAGATACTTACATAGATCAAGTTGTTGCATCAATGTTATTTTTACATGTTAATCTCACATTTTTTGATATTTTTTTGAGCTATTCTATTTCTTATTGATCGTTGCTTAATCCATAAAGCATTTTTTTTGTTTATTTGTATGTTTAGATATTTTTTTAAAAAAAATTAAGTTTCAAAAAAAATTAAGGCTTATGCCTGGCTTTGGTTTTTGGTGGAACATCTCGTTGTTAAAATGCATTGTATACAATGAGTAGAGCGTAGGTGCTTGAACATTAGGTGCTTGCAACATGTGCTTGATAGGTTTTTTATTTTTATTTTTCATTTTATTTTTAAATTCTGACCGTACAGATGTGATCTATGTACTTGATTTTATAGGGACCAACTCTTGAAGTGTTCGATTCTGACACATTAGTGGGTTTTTATAAGGTTAAAAAAATCAATGGTCCAAAAATCTTTATAAAATTTTGAGGCTCCAAATATCATTTTTTACATCGAAAACATATGATCTAAGTGTGGTTTCCTTGTAAATCGACCATGCCCAACACATTTATGGGGTCGGAACCGCAAAAAAAATACCAAAAGAATAAAAAAAACCCATCAAGCAAGTATCGCACGCACCTAATGTTTAGGTACCTTCTCTCTCTCTCTCTCTCTCTATATATATATATATATATATATTGAAATACCCATCAAGGGCATTTTAGTCATTTTATCATTATAATAAGTGTAAGTCACACTTTTTGCATTTTTTGCTATTGTAAAAATAGTTCTTGGACCAGTCCCAACGGCTATAAATCTAGCTTTGTTGTGTATTGGAGTGCCAATTTAAGGGCACTCCCGCCTTTGTATTTGTTATGCTTGTTGCAAGCATATTTGAATAAGAGATTATATTTTTTCCTTGTGTTATTGCTCTCTTTTGAGAGATTTATGTTTGGCCCAACACATAGGTGTATTTGGAGATGGAACAATAAGTATGATTCTGGAAGAGAACAAGGACTTTTGTACAAGTTCAGCACACTTAGGGGCTTATAATTTCCGGCAAGTTCCAGAGATTTTTTTTTTGGCGAGTAGGAGAGGTGGGCAACCTGTGGGTAGATGAAAGAGGACCGATTAGGTAAGGTGTGTGAAGTTTAAAGAGGGGTAGAATGGTCATTATGAACTCATCAATTAAATAGTAAATTTTAGTGAAATGACATAAAAACCTAATATCAAAATTATAAAATGGCCACATTTAGGGGCATATCATGTTTTAGAATTCTTTGTGCAGGATATTACAATGCATGAATGATTGTGCATTGTAACTATATATATATATATATATATATATATATATATATATATATATATATATATATATATATATATATATATATATATATATATTGGAAGGTGCTTAATCCATAGCTGATTTATGGAAACACACTCATACTTTGGACGTTCGGCATTAAAACAATGCAAAAAATAGTATTCAGCATCGCTTTTAGAGTTTAGAGTGCCGTTAAAAGTCCGAGTTACCCTGGGACCTTTAGCGGTGCTAAACATCGCTAAAAACAAATGTGTTAATACTCGTGGTTCCCCCTGTTCCCTTGCGACTTACAGTGTACAGTTGCGCTTAGAGTCTGTTTTGCTTTTGTTGAGTCTAATGTAAGCTGCCCGGTTCAGGTGAATTAATACCCCGAAGGGGCAACCCGTATACTTGAACTGTAATAGCCTGCGGGCAAAATTGTGAATGAATCAAATGCGTTGAGCTTTCTTTTGTTCACCCTCGTTGTGATTGCTTCTTGTGATTGCAACTTCTCTCCCTCTATTCTCTCTTGCTCTCTTGCACTCTGATCATCAGCTTTCGCGACCGGCAAGCGAGCTGACGAGTAGGCTTGCGGCGGTAAGGAAGGACCGTCGCGCCACGCTGGCCCATTGAAGGAAATAGGCCCGTGACAAGTGGTATCAGAGCCCGTTCTCGTGCTGGGGAAGGGACTCTGGAGTCGGTGTCGACAGACACGCCGACAGGCTGCGATTTGTGAGCAAGACATCGTGGCGCCTTATCAACACTTGCGCAACACCAGAGGCAAGGCAGTTGCCGAAGCTGAGGAGATGGGTTCACCTCAGGGCCAAGAAGAGTTGGCTGCAACTGTTAATAAGTTGGTGGAAGATGTGACTTCGCATGATGAAGCGATTTCACGTGCATGTGAGTCATTCAATGGATTGAATGATGTGGTGGCGAGCCTGCAAGAGCAGGTGAACTTACTAATGGGGCAGGTCACTTCGTTGACGACTACAGTGGCCGATCTTGAGTTGAGAAACCGTACGTTACAGCGGACGGTGACCCTGAATGGCGGAAATGGTGAGAGATCGTCAAGGATTGATGTACCTAGACCCGCAAAATTCAATGGTTCTCGCGACAGCAAGGCCATTGAGAACTTCTTGTTCCAAGTAGAAGACTACTTGGATATCCAAAATGTGACCCTTGAAGATCTGAGGATCAAGGCTGCAGCGGCCTTACTTGATGGTGATGCTATCGCTTGGTGGAGGCGGCAGCGCAATGACATGGAGAGGGGTCAATGTGTGATAGACACCTTTGACGACTTCAAAGTAGAGTTGCGCAACTACTTCATGCCAAGAAATGCGCAGAGACAGGCTTACCGGATGGTTCGTGAACTCAAACATACTGGTTCGTTGCAAGACTATGTCCGAACGTTCCAGAAGCTTATGCTGGAGATACCTAACATGCCAGAAGATGACATGCTCAACTGGTTCATTGTGGGACTTCAACCATGGGCACAGTTCGAAGTGGAAAGGAGCAACCCCCGTATTTTGGAAGATGCATATGTGGCGGCGGAGCGCTTAGTTGATACTCAGCGCAAACCTTTCACCCCCTCAACCAAAGTTGGGAAGAAGCCTGACTACGGAGGCAAGAAGGATGAGCAGCGCAACGATAAAGGTGAGGCGTCGACACGCCATCAATCCGAAAAGAAACAGAACTACACAAAGCATAACAACAGCAACAAGGGTGCGGTTGTGACATGTTGGTTCTGTGGTGATAGACATATCGCCCGGCAATGCCCAAAGCGCCTTGTAAAGGACGACGGGCAAGCCAATGCTGCACAGGAAGAATGCAGCGATACTGAAGGCAGTGACACTGAGACCATGCAACCGAGGATGGGCGCCATGCGATCGATTAACGCAGCTAGAAGTTGCGCAGCTAAGAACATGCAGGTCAGTAAGGAACTTATGTACGTAGAAGTCATTATGAATGGAAAGTCTACTTCGACAATGGTAGACTCCGGGGCCACACACAACTTTGTCTCGCAGGAAGAGGCAGAGCGATTGGGCTTGAAAACTGGGCCAAAGCAGAGGACTATCAAAACAGTAAACTCTGAGGCCAAGCCCATTCTTGGTGAAGCAAGAGATGTAGCTACTCAAGTGGGGAGTTGGGTCGGCAAAGCTAACTTCTCTGTGGTGCCCCTGGACGATTTCAAGGTGATTCTGGGTATGGAGTTTCTGCGAAGCCAGAATGTGATGATGCTGCCAAAGTTTAACACGTTGACGATCATGGGATCAGACCTGTCCCACACAGTGCAGTGCCTTACGCAGAAAGGCAAGTCTTCAGTGTTATCAGCAATGCAACTGAAGAAGGGTGTCAAGCATGGGGAGCAGACATTCCTAGTTGCAGTGCGTGCAGATGAAGGGAAGGTAGAAGCAGCAGTGCCGCCGACCCTAGCCCCTCTATTGGAGGAGTTTCGGGGGGTGATGCCTCCGGAATTGCCAAAGCGTCTTCCGCCAAGACGCGAGGTCGACCACAAGATTGAGTTGACCCCGGGAGCAAAGCCTCCCGCATTTGTTCCATACCGTATGGGGCCAGCAGAGTTGAAGGAGCTGCGCAGGCAGCTAGACGAGATGTTGGACGCAGGCATTGTTCGTCCATCAAAAGCCCCATTTGGTGCCCTGGTCCTTTTTCAGATGAAACATGATGGCTCTAAACGGTTATGTGTGGATTACCGGGCCTTGAACAAGGTCACGGTGAAGAACAAGTACCCATTGCCATTGATAGCAGACTTGTTCGATCAGCTAGGCAGTGCCCGTATCTTTTCCAAGCTAGATCTGCGATCGGGTTACTGGCAGGTGAGGATTGCCGAAGGTGATGAGCCGAAAATAACTTGTGTCACCCGCTATGGTGCTTACGAATTTCTAGTAATGCCATTCGGGTTGACAAATGCTCCAGCCACATTCACGACTTTAATGAACCAGATTTTCTACCCTTACTTAGACAAGTTTGTGGTAGTCTATCTGGATGATATCGTGATCTACAGCAGTAACATGGAGGAACATGTCGGGCACTTGCGAACAGTGTTTCAGGTGCTGAAGGAGAATGACCTCTGTGTTAAACGAGAGAAGTGTCTCTTCGGGCAGGAGGAGATCAGCTTCCTTGGCCACGTTGTGGGGCGTGGTGTGCTGCGTATGGATGGGCAGAAGATAAGGGCCATCCAGGAATGGGTTCCGCCAAGCAAAGTGCCAGAATTGCGGTCATTCCTCGGCTTGGCAAATTATTATCGGCGTTTCATCGAAGGTTATTCCCTCATTGCTGCGCCCCTCACAGATTTGTTGAAGAAAAATCGGGTATGGCTCTGGACAGGAGCGTGCCAAGATGCCTTCGAGGGCTTGAAGAAAGCCTTAGTGAGAGAGCCAGTGCTGCGACTGCCTGATCATTCGAGACCCTTCGAAGTCCACACTGATGCCTCAGACTTTGCCATTGGTGGAGTTATTATGCAAGACGGGCATCCGATCGCATATGAGAGTCGTAAGCTGAAGGATGCAGAGAGGCGGTACACAGTGCACGAACGTGAGATGACCGCCATTGTGTATTGCCTCAGGACCTGGCGGCACTACCTTTTGGGTGCCGAGTTCGTCGTCAAGACGGACAATGTGGCCACGAGCTATTTTCAGACGCAAAAGAAGCTGACGCCCAAGCAAGCTCGATGGCAGATGTTTTTGGCTGAGTTCGACTTTGCCTTGGAGTACAAGGTTGGAAAGACCAATGTTGTGGCGGATGCCCTGAGCCGTAGGGCTGAACTGGCAGCTGCGCGTGCGGAGTCTTCTGAAGTGTATTTGGAGGGTGCACTGCTGAGCCGCATCCGCGAGGGTACGCAGCAGGATCCGACCGCACAACACCTTGTTTCTCTAGCGCAGACAGGGAAGACTCGACGATTTTGGCTACAAGATGGCCTCCTCATAACAAAAGGGGGACGCATCTTTGTACCACGGTGGGGAAGCCTTCGCCGAGAGCTACTCAAGGAGTGCCATGATACACTATGGGCCGGCCATCTTGGTCAGGAGCGGACCTTAGCACTCCTTGAGCGCGGCTACTATTGGCCGCAGATGAGAGACGATGTTGAGGGGTATGTGCGGACATGCCTCATCTGCCAGCAAGATAAGGGGACAAACCAGAAGGCTGCCGGTCTCCTTGAGCCTCTACCAATTCCAGAACGTCCTTGGGATAGCATCTCCATGGACTTTATTGTTAGTCTGCCAAAGGTAGAGGGCCTCAGTTCTATTTTGGTCGTGGTGGATCGTTTCTCAAAGTATGCCACCTTCATTTCAGCTTCTAAGGAGTGCCCTGCAGAGAAGACTGCAGAGTTGTTCGTAAAGCATGTGGTGAAGCACTGGGGCATACCAAAGAGCATTGTGAGTGATCGCGATGCTCGCTTCACGGGCAAGTTCTGGCGTGAAGTATTTCGGCTACTTGGCTCTGAGTTGCTGTTTTCAACTAGCTTTCATCCGCAGACTGATGGGCAGATAGAGCGTATCAACGGGATCTTGGAGCAGTACCTCAGACACTTTGTTAGTGCCAATCAGAAAAAATGGGTGAAGCTCCTTGATGTGGCACAGTTTTGCTATAATCTGCAGAAGAGCGAGTCTTCAGGCCACAGCCCGTTCGAGATAGCCACGGGGCAGCAGCCACTGACCCCGCACACGCTTGCCGCACAAGAAAAGGGAAGGCCATCCTTTGCCTATCAGTTTGTTCGCGACTGGCACAAGCAGAATGAGTTGGCGAAGGCATTCCTACACAAAGCGGCAAAGAGAATGAAGAAGTGGGCGGACAAACACCGTCGGCCCGCAGGGTTCCAAGTTGGGGACCAAGTGTTGGTGAAGTTATATCCTGGTCGCACAGGCATCTTCCGCGGGCGGCACCGCGGACTACTCAGAAAGTATGAGGGACCCTTCACCATCACAAAGAAGGTGGGCAAGCTAGCCTATAAGCTGGAGTTGCCCCCAGACTTCAAGGTGCACCCCGTGTTTCACGTGTGCAACCTCAAGCAGTTCCATCCAGATGATGGATACCCGGAACGCAATGTGCCGCAACGCGCTCCCATCATGCAGAGGGCCCCGGCAGCACAACGGGCCGAGAAGCACCTCAGTCAGATCCTTCGCCACAAGGTCAACTACTTGGGGCAAGCGAAGAAATACTTGGTGCAGTGGGAGGAAACAGCGGAACCAACGTGGGAGCCTGCATTTCGAATGAACAGCCGCTACCCGGCTGAAGTCAGGGCTTACCACGAAACAGATGGCGCCGAGGACGGTGCATGATTTGAAGGGGGGAGCATGTTCCCTTGCGACTTACAGTGTACAGTTGCGCTTAGAGTCTGTTTTGCTTTTGTTGAGTCTGATGTAAGCTGCCCGGTTCAGGTGAATTAATACCCCGAAGGGGCAGCCCGTATACTTGAACTGTAATAGCCTGCGGGCAAAATTGTGAATGAATCAAATGCGTTGAGCTTTCTTTTGTTCACCCTCGTTGTGATTGCTTCTTGTGATTGCAACTTCTCTCCCTCTATTCTCTCTTGCTCTCTTGCACTCTGATCATCAGCTTCCGCGACCGGCAAGCGAGCTGACGAGTAGGCTTGCGGCGGTAAGGAAGGACCGTCGCGCCACGCTGGCCCATTGAAGGAAATAGGCCCGTGACACCCCCTGCTGAGGTATTTAATGATGTTTTGAAGCTTGTTTTTAAGCAAAAAAAAAACATTGAGTGTCCATCACGTGTGTCCCATGAATGCTCAGGGCACGTACGTTTTTATCAAGCAAGAATGAGATCAAGAAACTCCCACACTATATATATATATATATATATATATATATATATATATATATATATATATATATATTAGCTGCCTATCACTTTTCTAGCATACTACCAACCTATCAAACTTTTGAAGTATTTTTTTTTTTTAAATATGACCATACAGGTGTGATCTACGCGCTTAATTTTATAAGAATTGACTCTTGCATCATCTGATTTCAACACATAGGATTTTATAAGATTTAAAAACCGTTTTTCATAAATATTCAATGCTTAAAAATTCATGTTTTTTTTATCAATTATTAAAAAAACATGATCCAAGTATCATTTCCTATCAAATCAACCATGCCGAACACATCTACTGAGACAGATTTGCAAAAAACAACCTAAAGACACATTCGCGGTAGGCAACTACCACTTTTCCTATATGAGTACCCTATTGTGCTTTTAAAGGGTTTTTTCTATTTTTTTTTAAATCTGACCCTATAGATGTGATCTACAAGCTTGATTTTATAGGAATCTCCGACATGTAGGTAGAGTTTTATAAGATTTAAAAATCAATAGTAAAAAATTTTCATAAAATGTCATATTAAAAAAACATGATCTAAGTGCCATTTCCTAGCAAATTGATCATAAACACATCTGTAGGATCATATTTGCAGAAAACATCCCAGAAACACTTATTCGCCATCCCAGAAACACTTATTCGCTAGGATGATAGTAGGTTAAAAAAGTGATAGTGATGCAGTGCATCCTGAAGATCCGAGCTTTGAAGACGAATTGGATCCAAATCAAATTCTCAAGATCCAATCCAAGATGCGATCAAGGGTAGATCCAATCATGCAGGACTATCAGGGTTCAATTGGACCTCTACCAACCCAGACCTATCTAAGATATTTTGCATCGTTCTCAGAGATTGTATTTTTATTATTCGATTTCATTTTGACATATGAGGAATCTCGTTAAATATGTTTTTATTTATAATCTTTTTTTTTAGGATCCGAATTCTACGGATCCGGATAGTTTTGGTGCCCTGTAGGTTCTTTTTGTGGTACTAGAGGGTGTATGGAGAATGCAGGTAGTTTTTTATTTTTTCGTATTTGCATTTTCTAATGTGTTTTGGTGCAGGATCCAATTCGTTGCACGATCCGGATCTGGATCTCGATCCATCTCAGTGGAGCCCTAGTTGACGCTACTTTGGGGTGGACCAATTTGGGCCTGGTTCAAATTCAGTTTTGACTATTCCAAGTCAAAAATAGTTGTTGGCCCTTGTTAATGCTCATGGCCAAAAATAGGCTAGTCAAACTCATTTTTGGAGCTTGGCTTTGGAAGGCCATTTAGCTCTTTAATGTGCCCCTTTCCCAAGCCCCAAGCCTTTTAATGTGTGGAGGTCGACCAATGGGAGGGGAGAGCTTCTTCATTTTCGTTTTTTGTGTGTGGCTGGTTCAAAAGAGGGGAAAATTTCTATTTTGGTGGTTGGTTTTGAGAAAAAAAACTCCTTTGGAGAAGGTGGAACCGAAAGTCGTTTTTGGTGTAAAGGTGATCTTATCAAGATCGACCTTGGCGTGTTGACGTTTGTGGTTCGTGTTGGCTGTTGGTTTGAGATGCGGTTCAAGAGGATTCTTCCTGGTGTCGATTGCTTCCCAGCGACATCCATTGTCTTCGTCATCCAGATATCATATTCTCGGGTTCTCTTATTCTTACATCTTCGTTGTTTTATCATTGGTGTTTTTTTTTTCTATCAAAGTATATTGCTTGTGAGTTGCAATAGGTTATGTATTGTTTTTCTAGTGAATGAATAGAAGTCTTTTATGTTACGGAGTGATTCTATTGTTCACAAATATCCAGTTTTATTGGTTAATACATAACTTGGATTTTTCTGTCAAAACCCGTATTCACGAGTTGTCTGAAACGACTCTGAAGAATTACCTGTATCAGCTTCGATACTGGTTGGATTCTTGCGTTCTTTAGCTTCCAAGAAAGCTAAAACAATTTCCTATAACTTTGTAGTTGGGGTCATTTCATGAATCGACCGTTCCTGAAAAGTGTTGTCAAAGTCTCAGAATGATAGGAATCCATTGTCTCTTGTTTGGTTCAGAACACTCCTAGCAGTGTTCGGTATTTTTTTGTTATCTGGAGATTCCCTGCATGAAAAATCAATTTTTTTATTCTGTGGAAAGCTAGAACCTAGATGTACAATGTTCATGTTGTGAGTTTTAATTGAATCTTCGTTGAAGTACCTCAAAAATATCAATCTTTGCTACTGTCGACTAGTAGAAAATTTAGTTCTTTATTCAATAACTCATACCATTTTCCAGAATTCAAAAATCCATAGAGCCTTATAGAAAACTCAGAAAATTCTGAATTTTAATTCATTAGAAAGGTTTGAATCCGACCTTCGATTTCTCAGTTGGGAGTTTTTGCAAACTCCACTGTTTGCAGGGTCAAAAACCCTGTTGAACAGACTGTCCGCAAAATCCAGAAGTCTGTCATAACTTTGTTCGTCAGTCCCATATTTGAGTTTGTAGAACAGACACCGCTGATCTGAATCCAGTGATTTTGGATTCGTTGGAAAGCTGTGCGAGTCGCGCACAACTTTTATTTGGGCTGCATCTGTCAAAATAGAGTGTGTGGGTCCCAAAATTCCATTTTCCCAGAGCCTTGTTCGGACCCATTATCGTATAAGCTTCCACGTGTGTTACGATCCATTTGGATCTTGGATCGTAGATCAGAGCGTACCAAATTCACATCATGTTACTACATCATTTTGGTATCAGAGCGAGGGTTGCATGACATGATTTCCGGTGTTGTGGTAGTCTAAAAAAAAACTAGGTACCATTCACCATGGCGGGTCGAATGGGCGGGCGAGGTCAAAATAATTTTAATAGAGGAAAAAATGAACGTGATCATCGATATGAGGTGCGAGATTTGCAAAGACAACTCACCGAGACTAATTGCCTAGTTGAAGATTTAACTCGTCAAATGGCCAAAAATACTAGAGTTAACGAACGACGAGTTGAGCGGAGTCTACACAGTTCTGGAGGAACACATGAGACTCATTTATATGATTCTGATGAAGACTTCGAGTCATATCGATAAAGTCCAGAGAGGAGAAAGAACTTACAGCCTAGAAGATCCCATTGGGATTCGGGCTTGTGTTTTGATATCCCAGAATTCAAGAGAACTGGAACTCTAGAAGAATTCCTAGATTGGATTAGCGAAGTCCGCGAAATCCTCAAATTTAAGGAAGTCTCGAAGGATCGACGTGTGTGATTAATCTTCCTCAAATTGAAGGGTCGAGCTGCAACCTGGTGGCGTCAACTCAAGAAAACACGCAGATTTCAAGGTCATGCCCCGATTAAGCGTTGGGAGCACATGGAGCATAAAATTCATGCTTAATTCTTTCCGTTAAACTATCATCGTGAACTATATCAAAAATATCAAAGTCTGAAACAAGGAACCCGTTCGGTGGATCAATACACCGAAGATTTTTATAATCTCATTGCATGGAATGACATTCGTGAAAGTGAGGAACAATTAGTATCGAAATATATTAGAGGTCTGAACTTCCAATTACAGGATATGCTGAACTTCGTTGAGTGTTAGACTGTGTCTGAGGCTCATCAAAAAACACGTCAATGAGAAAGGTCTACTTAGCAAAAGACCTTGGTGAAATCTAGTCAGACTACTAAACCCCCAGTGCGGGCCTCAGTAGTTTCAAGTGAAAAGGTTGACCCACCATATTGTCACCCCAATGCGTCAAACCCAGCTAGGGTTACGAGCCAGAATGACCCGATAGGAAACCAGGCTAGGACCTCGAATTTGAGCACCCCCATCAAGTACTATATTTGTGGAAAACCCGGTCATAAGTCCACAGAGTATCGTGGCAAGGCCCTCTTCATTGAAGGATCGCAATTTGAGGATGATATTCGAGATTGGATCTAGAATCCAATCCCATTTATGATGAAGAACAAGAAGATTTTAAGGAAAATCCTAAAGAAGAGTATCTGGAAGAAGTGTTACTACCTGATAGAGGTGAAGCACTTATCTCTAGGCAGATTTGTTTAGCCCCGCGTCAAGAAACGAATGATCGATGGTTAAAAACTCACATATTTGAGTCTGCTAGTACCATCAATGGAAAAGTATGCAGGTTCATCATAGACTCTGGTTGTTGTGAGAACGTGATTTCGGTCGAAGCCATGATCAAGTCAGGTTTGAGTTGTAAGACTCATCTCCATCCATATCAGATGTCTTGGGTCCAAAAGAGCATCAATGTTCGTATCGACCGACAATGCTTGGTCAAGTTTTCTATTGGAAATACCTACTTCGATCAAGTCTGGTGCGATGTGCTCCCTATGGATGCGAGCCATCTTATTCTCGAAAGACCTTGGCAATATGACTAAAATGTCATACATCATGGTAAATCCAATGTCCATTCCTTCACTTTTGAGGGTAGAAAGATCAAGTTGCTTCCTTCAAAAGATTTGCCTCATTTGTCTTCCACTTCATCATCCGTAGTCCAATCCACCATTCTTGTTATGGTTCCTCCATCTCATGCTGTTATCCCCATTTCTCCTCATGAGTCCCTTAAGATCGTTGCATCTCAAATCAAGGGACCCAGTGTGTTCATTGTCAGGCATGAACCTCAAGAGTTATTGAAATCTCATGCTATCGCAAAGGATTTCCTAGCAAATCCTTCTCCCAAAGTTGATAGTGATCCTATCATTGAAGTTAAAGAGGAAACATGAAGGAGTCCTCACCTGTATTTGAGGATGTTCCTATGAGTGCGTTCATTACTAATCCAGTCTTTGAAAAGATGTATGAAGAGATGCCTCACATCTCGTCATTTTGAGAAATAGCACTTCTAGAAGACCTGTCCTATGTCAGTCTTGATGATCCGGTCTTTGAGAAATTTTATGAGCCCATAGAAGGTACGATTTTGCCTCGAGATGCGTTTGACATGATTGTCAACATTAATCTGTCAAGTCTCATTAGTTCAACCATTTTCGAGGATGATTTCAAAATTGAAAAGACTAATCAAAGTATTAGAAATTCTCTTAGTGCACCATTAGAAAATTTTGAGCCTCATGTAAACCCAAAATGTGATTCGGGTAAAGCTAAATTGACAATCATACATACCTCAAATTTATTTTGAAAATATAAGGATTTAGTCAATAATGTTGATTCTGTATCCTTCATAAATCCTCCTAGTAAGTTTGAATTATTGTTGTATTGTCTTGCTTGTGACTTGCCTTATAATTGCCAAAATTTTAGTAAAAATTTTGAAATATTGAAAAGCATGATAAATGAGCAAATTTTATCTCTGGTTGACCCAAAAATTGTTACTATCTGCAGAGTGTTGATGCAAGGTAAAATGATTAAATATAATGTCTTAGATGCTTTTGAGATTCAATTTCATTGTTCTGCTTTGAATTTATCTGAATTAGATTTTATAGAGCATATTGCACATATTCTTGTCATTCTTATATAGAATTTCCTGCCTTGTTTAGTTCTCTTTTATTTGCCTTGAACAGATTCTGCGCTGATTATATTTTGAATGTGTGCAGGGATTATGGAGTGACACTTTAGTAGAAATAGGCTTCGAGGATGAAACCTTTCGACCCAGGAGGGAATGACTGAAGATCCGAGCTTTGAAGATGAATTGGATCCAAATCCAATTCCCAAGATCCAATCCAGGATGTGATCCAGGGTAGATCCAATTGTGCAGGACTATCAGGGTCTACTTGGATCTCTGTCAACCCAGACTCGTTTTGATTATCATGCTATAATATCTGAGATATTTTGCATCTTTCTCAGAGATTGTATTTTTATTATTCAATTCCATTTTGGCATGTGAGGAATCACGTTAAATATGTTTTTATTTGTAATTTTTTTTAGGAGTCGGATTCTACGAATCCAGATAGTTCTGGTGCCATGTAGGATCTTTTTGTGGTACTAGAGGGTGTATGAGAAATGCGGGTAGTTTTTTATTTTTTCGTATTTACATTTTCTAATGTATTTTTGGTGTAAGATCCAATTTGCTGCACGATCCGGATCTTGATTTCGATCCATCTCAGTGGAGCCCTAGTTGGCGCCACTTTGGGGTGGACCAATTTGGGCCTAGTTCAAATTCATTTTTGACTATTGCAAGTCAAAAATAGTTGTTGGCCCTTGTTAATGCTCATGGCCAAAAATAGGCTAGTCAAGCTCTTTTTTGAAGCTTGGCTTGGGAAGGCCATTTGGCTCTTTAATGTGGCCATTTCCCAAGCCCCAAGCCTTTTAATGTGTGGAGGTCGACCAAGGGGAGGGGAGAGCTTCTTCATTTTCGTTTTTGGTGTGTAGCTAGTTCAAAAGAGGAGGAAAATTCTGTTTTGGTGGCTGATTTTGAGGAAAAAAACTCCTTTGGTGAAGGTGGAACCGAAAGTCATTTTTGTTGTGAAGGCGATCTTGTCAAGATCGACCTTGGCGTGTTGACGTTTGTGGTTCGTGTTGGCTGTTGGTTTGAGTTGCGGTTCAAGAGGATTCTTCCCGATGTCGGTTGCTTCCTAGCGACATCCATTGTCTTCGTCACCCGGATATCATATTCCTGGGTTCTCTTATTCTTACATCTTCTTTGTTTTATCATTGGTGTTTTTTTGTTGTTGTTTCTATCAAAGTATATTGCTTGTGAGTTGCAATAGGTTATGTATTACTTTTTTAGTGAATGAATAGAAGTCTTTTATGCTATGGAGTGATTCTATTGTTCACAAATATCTAGTTTTATTGGTTAATACATAACTCAGATTTTTCTGTCAAAACCTGGATTCTCGAATCCTGAGTTGTCTAGAATGACTGAAGAATCACCTTTATCGGCTTCGATACTGGTCGGATTCTTGCGTTCTTTAGCTTCCCAGAAAGCTAAAACATTTTTCTACAACTTTGTAGTTAAAGCCATTTCATGAATCAGTCGTCTGAGTCCCTGAAAAGTGTTGTCAAAGTCTCGTACTGACATGAATCCACTGTCTCTTGTTTAGTTCAAAACACTCCTAGTGGTGTTCGGTATTTTTTGTTATCTGGAGATTCCCTGCATGAAAATTCATTTTTTTTTATTATATGGAAAGATATAACCTAGATCTACAATGTTCATGTTTTGAGTTTTAATTGAATCTTTGTTTAAGTACCTCAAAAATATCAATCTTTGTTGTTGTCGACTAGTGAAAAATTTAGTTCTTTATTCAATAACTCATACCATTTTTCAGAATTCAAAAATTCGTAGAGCCTTGTAGAAAACTCAAAAAATTCTGCATTTTAGTTCGTTGGAAAGGTCTGGATCTGACTTTTGATTTCTCAGTTGGAAGTTTTTGCAAACTCCACTGTTTGCAGGGTCAAAGACTCTGTCGAACAGACTGTTCGCAGAATCCAGAAGTCTATCATAACCTTGTTCGTCAGTCCCATATTTGAGTCTGTAAAATGGACACCGCTGATCCGAATCAAGTAATTTTGGATTCGTTAGAAAGCTGGGTGAGTCGCGCACAACTTTTATTTGGGCTACATCTATCGAAACAGAGTGTGCAGGTCCCGAAATTCCATTTTCCTAGAGTCCTATTTGGACCCATTATCGTATAAGCTTCTACGCATGTCAATATCCATTTGGATCTTGGATCGTGGATCGAAGCGTACCGAGTCCACATCGTGTTACTGCATTAGATAGGCTATTACCACTTTCATATATATATATCAATGTTATTAAAAATGCACCATATAAGGCACAAAAGGAATGGCACTTTGCACCATGATGCCCATGGTTAATGCATAAAATCGCTCAAGGTGCACGCCTCATGGCATGGCACGCCTCGATCAAATGGGGGTCAAAGCCCATATTTTACATGTATGAGGGGAGAGGCCCTACCCCTCTTTCCCCATTTCTCTCTCTAGATATTGCTCTCGCCCTCTCTCGTCTCCCAATCTCTCTTTCTTTCTTAGTCTCGCTCACCCTCCCTCTCTTTATGTCTCTCCCTCTCACTCTCTCTCTTGTGCTTCCTCTCTATCTCTCTATTTCTCTCGCTCTCCCTCTCTGTCGCTCGCTCTCTTCTCTCTTTGTCTCTCTTTGCCGAAAGGAAAAGGAAGAAAAAAAATAAGATTGCTCTCTCTCTCTCTCTCTCTCTCCATGGAATATGTCTTTTGGTTCTTTTTTTTTTTTGCATTTTTTATGTTAGTCATTTTTTTAATGTTAGCCACTTTTTTTTATTTCCTCCAACACAAGTAAGAAGAAGAAAATTGTTCTCTCCCTCTCCCCCTCCCTCTCGCTCTCTACTGATAGGTAATCATCTCTGTCTCTTGGTTGTAGTTTTTTTTTTTTGCATTATTTCTGTGTTAATCATTCTTTTTTTTAACACAAATTTTGTACTCTCTTTTATTTAGATAATACTGCATTTTTTTGTCCCTACATACACATTTATATGAAGGCAATAATTCAATAATACAAATTACAATAATGATAAGAACTAAGAAATAATAGATTTTATATATTTTCTTGCAAAAATATAAACAATTAAAAAGGTTTTTTAAATATAAAACAAATACTTAAAATATGCAAAAAAGATGTTCATATTCTCTTCAATATTTCTCGGGCATGGTTTAGGTGATGGGTTTTGTTTAATATTTAAACCAAAAATTTTATCATGTTTTTTTTTTATCAGCTAGAATTTTAAATGCAATGCCATGTTAAGTGCTTATGGTATTTTCAAGTTCAAAGTGTTATACAGATGTTAAATTGTTAATGGTTATATGCATTTTTTGATGAAGACATGATGCTGAGAAATTTGATTGTAAGAGTTACTTAATTTTTATTGAATGCTTATATTGTATTTCTTAGATACTTACATAGATCAAGTTGTTGCATTAATATTATTTTTACATGTTAATCTCATATTTTTTTATATTTATTTGAGATATTTTATTTCTTATTGATTGTTGCTTCATTAATAAATTATTTCTTCTATTTATTTATATTTTTAACTATCTTTTAAAATTTGTTAAGTTTTAAAAAAAATGAGAAATACGCTTAATGTCTTGAGGCTTGCACCTTGCTGTTATATATATATATATATATATATATATATATATATATATATATATATATATATATATATATATATATATATTGTGTGTGTGTGTGTATGTAAACCGAAATACCCATCAAGGGTATTTCAATCATTTCATCATTGTAATAGATGTCAATAAACTAGGGACTAACGACTTTTTTTTTGCTTTTTTTATTTTTGTAGTTTTACTTTTTTTCTATTGTAAAAATAATTGTTGGAGCTGGTCCAACAGCTAGTTGGGTCAGCCCCTTGTGTATTGGAGTGCCTATTTAAAGGCATTCCCTCTCTTGTATTTGTTATGATTGTTGCAAGGATATTTGAATATATTTTTTACTTGTGTTCATACTCTCTTTTGAGAGATTTATGTGTTAGCCCTTAGTGGCTCATTATATTTGGCACATAAGTGGCTTGTGTATTTGTGGATGTGCACACTTGTAGTTGTGTTTGTGCACTTAGTATTTCATTACATGGTATCAGAGTCAACGGTTCTTAAAGGCATGTAGACTCATAAAGCAAAGGCACTGAAAGAAGGTGTTGGAAGCTTAAAATGTACAAAGAAGCCTACGGCATATCTACATCAAATTGGAATGCCACCTCTTCTTCTCATCTATCCCTCTTTCTTACTCTTACCACTCTTTCTCCTCTTCTTCTCCACTATGGTCGATAGAGAAGTTGTAATGGTAGTTTCCATAAAATTTAATGAAAAAAACTACAATATGTGGGTTGCAGTGGTTAAGATAATTCTTATAGGAAAAGATATGTAGCAATTTGTTGATGGTTTTGCAATGGAACCACAACTAATTCTCACAAAAATAGTTAATGGAGAAAATGATGAATGCAAGGAAGAGAGTCTTAAGGGAGTTAGAGATAAGGCTATGATTGAATATAAAAAAACCTATAAAGAATGAAAAGTTGGCAATGCCAAAGTGCTCTCCTTCTTCATGGATAGTATGCTTGAGGAACCATGTTCTGACATACTTGCATTTGAAAGAGCCAATAAAGCTTGAGAATATGTTAAACAAGCATATACAAAAAAAGATGTGGCTCATAAGTGGGATCTCAAATACAAAATACATAATTGCAAATAAGGTGACAAAACAATGAGAAAATACTATATTACCTTCAAGAGGATTTGGGATCAATTAGCTAAACTTGACACTATACGAGAAACTCCTAATGATGCTCAAGAATGAAAGAAATACAAGCACGAGGAACAATTGTTTTAATTTTTTGAGGTCTTAGACCCGAATTTGAACAAGTTCAAGTCAACATTATTTATATGAAAAAACCTCTTTCCTTATATAAAGCTTTGTCTCAAGTATGTATGGAGAAGACAAGATTAAGATCCATGTCTGAATCTAAGGAGATAAAAGATAATGTGTTGGTTGTATCAAGGCCGAGTGTCAATACAAATGTTTATAAACCACCACATTTTTCAAAGTCTTACCATGGGAGGTCTAAATATGATGACAACAAGAAAAGAAGTATATTGACTTGTAATAATTGTGGAGAACCGGGCCATATTAGGCCATATTATCCCAAGTTCAAAAAAAGAGACGACAAAAAAGTAGCATCCGTGAAAGCGTCGCACAAAGAAAGAAGTATAACCAATGAATATTCAAAATTTATTGGAATCATGTTCTCTCAAATCATAGAGGCCCTTCATCCACTGATCAAAAACTCCTCTCTTTTCGATGTCGTGGTCTCTACATCATCACCTCTCGGTAAGGTTTCACAGCTTTTGGATTCTAGAGCCTCATTTCATATGGCTCAACATTCCTCTTTACTTTTCGAGTGTTGCATTAATTCAACATAAAATAATGTTTTTACAACCGATGGATCCTCTTTTAGCATAAAAAGCATGAAAATTTTGAAAGTACTTCAAAATACTCTATTCTAAAAGTTAAGCTTGTCCTAAAACTAAATTTAAATCTCTTTTCTATTTCATAAATTATCAACCATGGGTGTAGTGTCTTCTTCTCATCCAAAAAGTGTTTTGTACAGGATCTCTAATCCGATAAGCAAATTGGGAAAGGACATAGAGAATGAGACCTTTACTACACGGATCGTCTTCTTCTTCCAAAAAAATAAATTTTGTTATAATGTTCAAAATATAAACTTAGCTTTATGGCATCAAAGATTGAGACATCCTAGTTTATCAAAATTATCTCATGTACCCCATTTAAACAAATTTTGTAATAAAAAATTTTCTATTATGAGAACTGTATTTTTGGTAAAACGAAGGCTCGTTCATTTATAAAAAAATATTTTGTTCCTCTAAACCATTTGAATTAGTGTACTCGGATGTATGGGGACCTTCTCCTATTTTTATCTAAAGGTGGTTTTTCTTATTAGTAATATTTGATAATGATTATATAAGATACTCATGGATATACTTTTTTAGGCACAAAAATAAGGTTTTTGAGAACTTTAAAAAATACCATAACTTTATCAAAAACCAATAAGACTGGAATTTCTTTCGCTCTGACTTTGGGGGAGAATGCATGTCAAATGATTTCAAAACTTATTTTGAAAATAATGAAATTATTCACCAAAGATTATGTGCTTATACTCCTCATCAGAGAAAACATATGCACATAATTGAAACTACTACAACTCTTTTAATTGCAAAAGATGTTCCAAAACATTTTTGGGCTGAAGCATGCTTGACGGTTGTGTATCTCATTAACAAACTTTTGTCATCTAAGCTTCAAAACATTTCTCCTTATAAAAAACTTTTTAAAATCTCTCCTAATTATCTTAGACTAAGACCTTTTGGATGTAAGAGCTTTGTTCTCAATGAAAAAAATGATAAAATCTCTCCTAAAGCCCTACCATATGCTTTCTTTGGATATGGAGAGACTAAAAAAGGATTTAAATATTTTGATTTCAAAAAGGACAAACTATATATCCATGAATGTTCACTTTTTGGAAAATGAAAGTTTTTTTTTAAATATGCCTAAAAAAGACTGAGTATTCTTTTTTGCTTGTATTATTGCCTCAAAATAAGGATGTTTCTTTGTTTGAGAATGATAGAAATAAATAGCCTCAATCAAATCAAGATGGTGAAAATATTAAAACTGAAGGACCTAGCATAATTTAATATAGAAGAGGTGAAAATGATAGTCAACCAAATGCCTTAGAAAGATATTCCACCTTAGAAAATCAACAATATGAAGGAGTTAAAAGATCATATAGGACTTTTATAACCCCTAATAGATTTGTCTCATATAAATCCTTTTCACCATAATATAGGGCTTATCTAGCTAAAATTTTGTCCTATTTTAAACCTACCACATTAAAATAAGCAAAAGAATATCTTGAATGGATGAAAGCCATGAATGAAGAATTAAGGGGCACTAAAAAAAATTATGACTTGAAAAATATTTGATTTGCCTAAAGGCAAGAAAACTATAGGTTGTAGATAGGTGTATAAAGTCAAAATTAAGAGTGATGAGACCCTAAAAAGAAATAAGGTCAGGTTAGTTGCCAAAGGGTACGCACAAGAATACATGATAGACTATGATGAGACATTTGCACCAGTAAATAGGATGACTTCAGTTAGGATCCTTATTATTGTTGCTGCTATTAAAAGTTTCCCTATTTACCAAATGGATGTAAAAAAATATATTTTAAAAAAAAGATTTAAAAAAAAAAGTTTATATGGATTCACCTCCTGAATATGAAGTCCCTTCTGAAAAGGGCTTAGATTAAGAAAGGTTCTTTGTGGTTTTAAATAGGCACACAAAGCCTGGTATGATTATTTTAGTTCTGTTATGCTAAAGCTTTGTTTTAAATCTTGTTATACTGATATTGTCATGTTTACTAAGAAATCTAATGCAGAGATTGTTATACTTCTCATTTATGTTGATGATATGATCATTATAAGTGAAGATAAATAGAGAGTAAAGTATATTAAATGTTTTCTTAAAAAATATTGTGAGATGACTGATCTTAGATTTCTTAGATTTTTTCTTGGAATTAAAGTTGCTTGCTCTCCTAAAGAATACTTGTTTTCTCAAACCAAGTTTGTTAATGATATCATTGATAGGTCAAGTATTACTGATGAAAAAATGGTGGACACACCTGAAGTTATTAATGCAAAGATAAAGATTGATGATGGGACACCTCTCGATGATCCTACTACATATCGCCAAATGATTAGTATCCTGACTTATTTAACTATTATTAGGTCTGATACTGGTAGCCAATTTTAACATTCTTCCACCACAGTTTGCATGACTGTTGTGATGAGAATTGTTAGATATTTACAAACATCTACCTCTAAAGGTCTTTTGTTATCCTCTCCTTCCTTTCTTGAGTTGATTGCTTATTTTGACTCAAATTTGAGAGGAGATTCAAATGATTGACATTCAACTATTGACTTTTATGTTTTTTTAGATGATTCTTTGGTACCATGAAAGTACAAAAAACAATAAAAAATACCATTATCATCCATTAAGGCTGAGTATCGTGCAATGACTACGACAACATCAAAGATTGTTTAGTTGTGAAGATTACTTAAAGATGTGAGCGTTCATCTTCAGACACCTTCCAGATTGTGTTGTGATAATAAGAGTGTAATATACATAGTTGGCAAGCATACATTTCATGAAAGAACCAAACATATAAAAATTGATTATCACTATATGCGTGAAAAATTTTTGAGGCAGACCATCGGCCTACCTTATGTTACTTCTAAATATCAATTAGCAGACTTCTTCACCAAGGTGCCTTCATCACTTTGATTTTATTTTTTCCCTGACAAACATTCAGTGATCACACTGTAAGTTTGAGAGGGTATGTATATATATTCTGTGTATATAAACTGAATTACCCATCAAGGGTATTTCATTCAGTTCATCATTGTAATAGGTGTTAGTCCACTAGGGACTGACGACTTTCTTTTTGTTTTTTTGTTTCTTTTTTGTTTTTTTAGTTTTGTTTTTTTGCTATTGTAAAAATAGACCAGTCCTAACGACTATAAATCTAGCTGTTGGGGCTGGTTCATCAGCTAATTGGGCCAACCCAGAGTTACCAAAAGTGCCCTTACAGTAGAGGAAGCACGCTTCCCCGATACACGCTTCGGAAGCGCGAAACATCGCACTTCGGAAGCACGAAACATCGCGCTTCCGAAACACGTGGGGAAGCGTCCTTTTTTTTGGGAAGCGTGTTTCCTTTTTTTGGAAAGCACACTTCCCATTCCCCCTCACTTCCCCCTCACTTCCCCCTCGCTTCCTTCTTTTTTCCATTTTATTTTTTATTTTTTATTTTTCTTCTTTTTTCGCTTCCCCCTCGCTTCCTAGGTCGCTTCTGAGACGGTTCGTGACTCGCTTCTAAGTAGTCCCACACTTCCCGCTTCCTAAATTTTTTAAAGTGCCTCGCTTCCCGTATCGCTTCCCGCTCCCGCTTCCTCGACTGGCAACCATGGGCCAACCCCTTGTGTATTAGAGTACCTATTTAAAGGAACTCCCTCCCTTGCATTTGTTATGATTGCTGCAATCATATTTGAATAAGAAATTATATTTTTTTACTTGTGTTCTTGCTCTCTCTTTTGATGTATTAGCCCTTAGTGGCTCATCATATTTGACCCATAAGTGGCTTGTGTATTTGTGGATGTGCACACTAGCCCTTTTGTGGCATTGTGTTTGTGCACTTAGTATTTCATTACACTCGCTATGCCTCAGTCACTTTTCACAACATTGATATATATATATATATATATATATATATATATATATATATATATATAGAGAGAGAGAGAGAGAGAGAGAGAGAGAGTTTGCTATTGCCGTTTGTAGGTATAAATGATACCTTTTTTATTTTTTTTGTTGATTTTCATTAAACAAACCTTATAATTGTGATTTACATGTTTTTTGAGTGAAAATTGGCTCTTAAATCGTCCGATTACAACATGAGGCAGGTTTTTATAAGGTTTAAAAAATTAATGGCCTACAATATTCAAATATTGAATAAATAAATTTATTAAAGTCAGGGTTATCTTCTAAAATAAATAAGCCATGACCATAATCAGATTTACTTAACAATGCATGAATAATGAGATAATACTCCTTGATACCAACATCGTGGTGTGCACATTTGCACTAATACATTTTTATCAAAGGTGTTTATATCTTTTGAGGGCACATATAAAAGATGTAAAAGATGATTTGTCCAGATTTTAAGGATTCATAAATTGCTGAGAACTGTTAAAATCCTTTTTGATAACCAAGAATGTTGCCTTTTAAATTTGACCAAGTGTTTACTCTCTTAGATCCATCAACCACCAAGTCAATCGTAAGCTTTTCAAAATTTCTTAAATTTCTAAGAAGCTCAATCCATGCAAGGGGCAACCTTTTCTCTCTCTCTCTCTCTCTCTCTCTCTCTCTCCATACATACATACATATATGTGTATGTGTTATTGAAAAATGTGCATATATATAAGAGAACATACATGCCATGAACAAGGAAAGTGAAGCAAAAAGAAAAAGAGAACAATGAAATTAAGAAAAAAAGAGAATGTTTAAATTCCTTTTCTGGCTTTTCATTTTAAGCTGAGGCACAAGGAAACTCTTACCAATATATTCAATTACATAACAATTTGGCTAATGCACGAAGTCAATCTAGTGTTCGTCTTTCCACAATTTACAAAATCCCAACCTAGCATACAAAGCAAAAGCTCTACATAGTATGATCTTGAAATGAGGAACCAATATTCATTTAAACAATCATACATTTATATTTTATCTCTTTTCTGAAGTGTCGCTGAGTATACATACATACCACATTGCACCTGGATGACTTAATGATAGTCTTCAAATCCACACCAAGATGATTCAGGAATCAGACTATCAACCCAGCCCAGATATTAAACTCCTTTGCATCATGATAACTGGAAGGAGGAGTGAGCCTGACTGTGTTGGTCTTAATCTTCTATCATCCAGCCTGACTATTTAAACCAACATTGATGAGTGTGATCTAACAGAATTGGTTTTAATCTTCTACCATCCAGCCCGACTAATTAAACCAACATTGATAAAACCGACAAACCATTTATCAAAGCAAAATCTATACACTCACCTTTATCCAACATAGAGATTGAGAAATTCAAATTCCTTCCAGTAACCACTGGACTTGATTGGCTTCTCTTCTTTCACACTCATAATGAACTTCCTAACTGCATAGAAAATTTCATTCACAATGCATGTCATTGCATAAATCTTCTACAAATAGATTTTTATTCTTAATATCCCTTGATTTTTTTAACAATATGGAAAGTAGTCAGCCAGTATTGATGAACTACATCATCTCTAAGAATTCTCTTACCTAAACAAGCAACGGTTTCCCTCATGTCCAAGACAAAATTAATCAAGAGAAGAACAAATAAAAAGGAAATCCCACAATAGATTTACAAAGAGTACACTGTCTAACCACATATTCACCCCATAAGCACAACTGACCATGAGTGAGAAGCCATCATAATAGATTTACAAAAAATAAAGTCTAACCACATATTCACCCCATACTGCACAACTGATCATGAGTGAGATGCCAATTATCACATATTCACCCCATAGTGCACACCTGATCATGAGTGAGAAGCCGAAGGGTAACCACTGCCTTCATACTATGAAATTTCATCCAAATAGCCTCATGAAATGGAAGAAGACCTCCATGATCTTCCTGCAAATTCCATGCTGCTTCAATGAGAACCTCAAAACATTTGATTCCAATTTATCCCCATCAGTAGGGTGCTAGTTCTCACTTTCAATCAAGATCATCATTTACACAATGCCCCCTACAACATCAAGCACTTTTAACACTTGAGACACCTAAACATGGATCTGTGATCATGTGACTCCAAGATACACACACATAATATAATATAATATATATAGGGTAAATATTTGGTGCTATTGAAGGCATGGAACTATGGAGTATAAATCACTTTCTTTTCATATTTTTTAGATTTTTTTTGTAAATCGGACCATATGGATGTGATCTACAAGGTTTAGTACAAAATGAGTTTTGAATCATGTGATTGTGACATGCAAATACGTTTCTTCAGGGCTTCAAAAATCAATGGCCCACAACTCACTAAAATTTCACGACTCAAAACATTATATTTTTAGATTGAAATAACATGATCTAAGGCTTGATACCTTAGCAAACAAAGAGAGCTGAACATGTCTACGTGGTCAGATTGAGTTGATAAGGATTGAACCTATGATTTTCAGCTCAACAGTTTCATGCCTTCAATTGTTAAGATGAATGTAATATTTTATATATATGTGTGTACATTATATATATATATATATATATATATATATATATATATATATATATATATATATATATATCCTGTCCGCACCCCCACACCCAAGTTTTTTAAAGTGCCGCATCGCTGCATTCACACCCACATCCGCACCTGCACCTATGTGACATAGCTAGCCGTTGGACTAGCCTCCAACGACTAGTTAAAGTCAACCCTTATAAAATATATATATATATATATATATATATATTTATTTATTTATTAACAGTTTTAAGTTAACACTAATGAAATAAAAACAATTATCATATCATCAATTCATCATGCATAAATTCATGCAATAAATCAAATTAATAATCTACAATTGTTATTCCTCATAAATAAAAAATAACACCACACTAGTGCGGAGGTGCATATATATATATATATATATATATATATATATATATATATATATATATATATATATATATATATATATATATATATATATAAATAAAACTGAAATTCGTTAGGGTTAACTGAATCTACTTTTTTATAGAAATGGACCTCAACGTGGTTGACTTCACCTGACACAAAGGAAGCCGTGTCCAAGTGTTGCACCCGCTACGGTGCCCTGTTAGAGGAGTATGTGTTACATAGACGGCTAGATACCTAGCCATTGGAATAGGTCCAACAACTAGTCAAACTAGTCGTTGGATCCACTCCAACGGCTAGATAGGCTCTCTCTTTGTGTATGTGTGAAGGTTGAGAGATTGATGGGTAGATCTAGGTTATTTGTGAGTGTTATGAATGTTTTGTAGTGAGGTTATATTTTATTTTTTATTTTCTTATGTATTTTTGAATTTCATTTCACTCTTAATGAAATTATTCATTTATAATACTTGTGTTCCATTTTTATTTCTTATGGTGAGCTTGTATTAAAATATATTATATTTTGACTCTTGGTATTCATTTTGGAGTGCATTGGCATCCACACCATTCTGTGACATGGCATCAGAGCAAGGCATTGATAAATCTGCTAATAAACTGACGTTATCTGCAGAAAGTGTGAGAAAAGGAGGGGAAGAGAAGAGGTTTCAAAAATCGGCAGTCAATCTTTCTTGTTGTTGCACTAGTGTTTCATTAGTCTTAATAGGGTTACAATGATCTTTTTACAAGGATAAAAGTGCCCCTTGTTAGTAACACATGTTACATTATAATACAACTAAAGCAAAACTCGTGAATGGATAAGGATCCTTTATCGGATCCATATCCAATCCATATTTCACATTCTAATACCCTCCCTCAAGTTGTGCATGGGGTTGAACCATGTGCAACTTGTTCTTCAGATACCAGAAGCGGTGACTTGTAAGACCTTTTGTAAACATATCAACAACTTGGTCTTCTGAAGGCACATAAACTGGTTCAATCTCTTTGTCGGCTATCTTTTGTCTGATGAAATGTTGATCGATTTCAATATGTTTAGTCCGACTGTGATGAACAGGATTGAATGCAATTTGTATAACACTTCTATTATCACACATAAGTGTCGAATTTGATATATCATCTCCCATCTCTGTAAGAAGATGCTTAATCCAGGTCACTTCTGCTGTGGTAGTTGCCATAGATCTATACTCTGCCTCTATGCTAGATCTTGCCACAGCCTTCTGTTTTCTGCTACTCCATGAGACAAGATTTCTCCCAATGAAAACACAGTATCCTGAAACAGACCTCCTCTCATCTGGATCCCCTGCCCAGTCTGCATTTGTATAGGCCAGTATGTCATGTTTTGGTGATTTCCATGAACATTGAGTATATGTGAGTCCATCACCCACCGTTCCTTTTAGATAGCGAAGCATGCGTTTGACAGCATCCATGTGACCAGTCTTTGGTTCATGCATGAATTGAGATACTTGATTGACAGAATACACAATGTCTGGTCTAGTGAAGGTAAGGTATTGTAGCATACCTACTAAACACCGATACTTGACTGCATCAGGCTATAACTCACCATCACAAATACTCAGCCTTTGGTTAACAACACTAGGTGTGGGTAGAGGTTTACAATATGTCATTCCTGCTTTAGCCAGAAGATCAAGAGTGTATTTATGTTGAGTTAATGACATTTTATCACCTTGTCTGTCTACCTCTACTCCAAGAAAATATCTCAGCTCCCCAAGGTCTTTCATTTTGAACCGCATACTCAATAAAACTTTAATTTGTTGAATGTGGTCTGGAGCATTACCAGTGATAACAATATCATCAACATATATGAGTAAGAAAACCATAGTGGTACCGTTCCTATATATGAACAGAGAATGGTCAAGTTGGGAACGAAAGAAACCATGTTTATGGATTTCTAAGGAAAAGCTTTCAAACTATGACCTAGAAGCTTGCTTCAATCCATACAAAGCTCTAGTTAACTTGCATACATATTCTTTTGGGCTTCCCTCTGCATAACCTTGAGGCTGCTCCATATAGACCTCTTCATTTAAGTCCCCATGAAGGAATGCATTCTTAACATCAAGCTGACTGAGGATCCACCCATGTTCAATTGCCAGACCAAGTATAATGCGAATAGTTCTCATTTTCACCACTGGGCTGAATGTCTTATCATAATCCTGACCATATTCTTGAGTGAAACCCTTGGCCACAAGACGCGCCTTGTACCGTTCAATGCTACCATCCAGTTTATATTTAATTTTATAAACCCATTTGGAACCAACAACATTTTTGTCTGGAGGACGGCCAACTATCTCCCATGTTCGACACTCATGAAGTGCCTCGATCTCCTCATTCATCGCTTCAATCCATTTGTTGGATTGAATAGCTTGATGAAAACCAAGTGGTTCATCATTTTTTCAATCTGGGATAGAAAAATCTGAAAGTCCATAGAAAAGTTGTCATAACTAACCCATTTTTCAATAGGATGCCTTACCCTGCCTGATCTTCTTGGTGCTTCTCTGTCATTAGACAATGCAATGTGTTCTTCAGTAGGTACATTCGTTTGCTCTCTAGATCTCCTGGTATACACATTTCCTTTGTATCTCAAACACTCTGCTTGTGATGTATCATCTGAAACTGTCTCACCATGTATGTTTTCAGGAGACAGAATAGTATGCTCGGCAGCATGTGAAATAAGTTCAGCACTAAGCCATGGATCATACCAATTATCAACTGCACCAGTAGGTTCACGATTGACCTCCGCTTCTTTTCCCAGAAAATTATTTTCATCAAAACATTTCTGAGAATTCTAATCTTCTTACTGGCAGTATCATAGCATCTGTAACCCTTGTGTTCATCTGCATAACCTACAAATTGGCATATAGAGGCTTTGTCCTGGAATTCAGTCCTCATGGATTTGTCAATATGAACATAACATGTGCATCCAAAAACTCGTAACTCATTATAATCGGGATGTGCACCAAAGAGAACATAATAGGGAGATTGATTTTCAAGAATAGGCATAGGAAGACGGTTTATCACATGAGTGGCAGTGTGAAAAGCTTCAGTCTAAAGACTAATGGGTAAGTTACTCCCATGCATCATACTCACTGCACTTTCCACAATATGTCTGTGTTTACGTTCAGCAATTTCATTTTGTTGTAGAGTGTACGGGCAAGAAACTCTACGATGCATCCCATTATCTTAGAGAAAATCTAAAAATTCTTTGGAGGAATACTCACCACCTCCATCACATTGGAGAATTTGGATATTTTGAGAGAATTGATTTTTAACATAGGCATGAAAGTGACGGAAAATGGAAAAGACCTCTGATTTGTGTTTCATAAAGAATATCCAGGTAAAACGAGAGAAACTGTCAATAAAGGATACATAATATTTACTTCCAGAAGAGGAAGGATTAGGAGCTGGGCCCCAAACATCTGAACATATTATCTCAAAGGGTATAGAAGCTCTTTTATTTATTTGATGAAAAGGAAGTACATGACTTTTGCAGACCTGACAACTGAGACATATTTTATTCCTCAATGAAGGTGAAATAGACTCCGAAAGAAGACCATTGGACACTAACTTTTCAATAAAGACTTGACTATAATGACCAAGACGAGAATGTCAGAGATCTGACTTATTACATTTGGATGTACTTAGGACACTTTTGGAGACGAGATCAGACTGGGGCTTCAGGACATTGGAGGTTGGATCTTCATTAAAGACATACATGTCTCCACGTCGCTCTCCTTTAGCGAACATCTCCTTCGTTTGAATATCCTTGACAAAGACAGAAGTAGGAGTAAATTCCACAGAAGAATTGGTAGAATCAACAAGCTTGGAAACAGATACAATATTTTTCTTTATATTTGGTGCATGAACAACATCAAATAAAGGAATAGATGACTTAGACAAAGGAATGACGACATTGCCTATGTTTGAAATAGGGTGGTGAGTCCCATCTCCGGTTACAATATTAGATTTTCCAAAATAGGGAGTCAGAGTAGAGAACTTACCTGCATTACCAGTGACATGGGTTGCTACCCCAGAGTCAACATACCATATTCCATCATCATTTTGCTTCAGATTCAAATTGGCCATAGCAGATAGAAGGAGATCCTTAGCATCTTCACTGACTCGAAATGTACCTGCAGTTTCTGATATACCAACATTTCTGGCGTTTTACATTCTATTCTGATTTTGTGGGTTGAACCAGCAGTTGGCCTTGATATGACCTCACTTGTTGCACTGAAAACATATGGGAACATTCTTTGAAAATTTGACATTAGCATTTGGTGTAGGTAGAATCCCACGTCCACCCTGGATTGGATTTCCCTTGCCTCTGCCACATCCTCCTCGTGCACGATCAGCTATCACCCCTGTGGCAAGAACCTCATGCGTAGATGGTTGTCCTGTTGAAGCTTCAGACATGCTTTTCAGTGTCATCTCATACTGAAAAAGTTTGGCGTGTAATTCCTCAAAGGAGAGCAACGTAGGCAAGCATAATAAGGATGTAACGAGAACATGATATTCTGATCCCAGGCCATTCAGTGTTTGTTGCACCTTTTCTTTATCTGAGACTGGATATCCAACCATAGCTAATTGATCTGTGATGCTTTTGACTTGATTTAAGAATTCAATAATGCTCATTGCACCCTTTTTTTAACATTTGAAATTCACGTTTAAGAAACAACACTTTACCCTCTGATAACTGAGAGTAGGTCTGAGCTAAAGCATCCCACAAAACCTTAGAGGTGCAATCATCAGGAATGAAAATCAAGACTTCTTGTGACAATGTGGAGGTGATGTATGCGACGAGTGCCTGATCACGCTTCATCCAAGCAACAAAAGCAGGGTTGCAAAAAATATTTGGCAATCCTCCATCCTCTTTGGCTTCGATTGTGATAAATTCTGGAGGCATTGGAGTTGATCCATCAAGTAACTTGAAAGATCTTGACTCCGAATGAAAGGGACAATCTGTCTCTTCCAAGTCAAATAGTTGTTGGTAGTTAACTTTTCTGACACTAACTGCCCTAAGAAACTGGAAGAGAGACTTGAATTCCCTGAAGAATCCATTGATAGAATAAAAGGCTAACAAAGAATTAAGATAAATGAAAATAAGTAGGTCGAGGCAAATGGATTTGAGAATGGCAGCAGTATTGAACTTGGCTTTATGGGGCTGAAATTGCCGAAGGACAAAGATAGAATAGCAGATCTGAAGTGATTTCAGATCTGCGAGGAATAAAAGAGGCTTAAATCAGACAATGATCTTTAGAAATAGGTGAAAGAACTGATGGCAGATCTGTCGCCACTTTCAGATTTGCGACAGTGAGAAAAGAAGGATAAGCAAAGATTATAAATCTGAAAGTATTTCAGATTTACAAGGTAATGGAAGAAAAGAAACAGATTGACATTTAAAGAAATATAAATAATAGAGAGAAAAGGAGGAAAAACAAATGTTGCGTGACCTACCAACTTTCACGCTAAAAGGGATATTTTCTGAAAGTATTTCAGATTTGCAAGACAATGGAAGAAAAGAAACATATTGACATTTAAAGAAATGTAAATAACAAAGAGAAAAGGAGGAAAACCAAGGTTGCGTGACCTACCAACTTTCACGCTAAAAGGAATGACCAGGCAGGCACGTGATTTGGAAGACTGTTCACGCTGAAAAGGGGCTCTATGAAATAGAAGAAAGGAGGTTTCAGATCTGCGATTTTTAGATCTGTCAGAAGTTGTTCACGCTGACCTCAGAAGTTGTTCACGCTGACCAGGCACATGATCTGCCTGCTTTCAGATCTACGAACTGCCAACTTTTTCACGCTGACCAGGCACGAGCTTTATGTATTCATCACCCACAGGATTAACCCTGCTCTGATACCATGATAAATCTGCTAATAAACTGACGTGATCTGCAGAAAGTGTGAGAAAAGGAGGGGAAGATAAGAGGTTTCAAAAATCGGCAGTCAATCTTTCTTGTTGTTGCACTAGTGTTTCATTAGTCTTAATAGGGTTAAATGATCTTTTTACAAGGACAAAAGTGCCCCTTGTTAGTAACACATGTTACATTATAATACAACTAAAGCAAAACTCGTGAATGGATATGGATCCTTTATCGGATCCATATCCAATCCATATTCCACATTCTAATAGGCATCGTGGTCTTGGAAAAGATTCGTATTAATGAATGATATGGATTCAAAGATTTCACATTCCGGTATGTATCTTTGGTTTTTCTATTTTATATGTATGGTAGGTGTTTTTACAAGGGTTATATTAAAAATAAATGTTTCTTT
The DNA here is from genome assembly GCF_984573655.1 of Nuphar pumila. Classification (NCBI taxonomy): domain Eukaryota; kingdom Viridiplantae; phylum Streptophyta; class Magnoliopsida; order Nymphaeales; family Nymphaeaceae; genus Nuphar; species Nuphar pumila. The sequence goes on from NC_143259.1 coordinate 103,787,216, forward strand.
TTTAAATTAGAATATGTAAAAATTGTTGTCTTTTCATATATGAAATTTATGTTTTTTAGATTATGGATATGTGTATTAAAAAATTATATTTTTCAAAACATGTGGTTTCTTAAAATCTTGTGTCATGTTTTGCAAAATATTAATTTTTATATTTTGTCTCTTAACGTATGTGTATACATGGATTATCTTTGAGATTTTTAATACATCGTGATGTTTCTTTGATGTTTTAATTATGTGATCGAGCATGAATTTTAAGATAGATTGTCTGAACTCCATGATTAAGATTGTGAATCTTAGAAGTTTTCTTTATATGGTATTATCATTGGTTATAACATATATGTTTTCTATGCTCTCGTAAAGTTTTTTTATCATCGTGTGAATGTATTATTCCATGTATGTTTGAGTGATATTGCTCTATTTAAAATACCGTATTAAGAATAATTATTCTCAAGTTAATGGCTTGTGTATAATGTTGGATTAAGGAATTCTTGCATTATATTCTTAGGTATATGCCACGAGTAATTTTTATGATTATTATTGGATGGCATAAGCAGGGTTTGTCATCATGTACTCAAATGTATTTTTTAATAATACTAAATGTGTTTCTCTATTATGCGAGTTCTTGTATTTATGCTTCTTCTTGAGCACTTTATGAATAAAACTTATATTTTTTGAAGACTTGTATGGTTGTGCTTTTGCCTATTGGTGGCTTATTGATTTGAGTATTTGTGCACTTTTGTAACCTTTAGTTGTTTCTTTCTTGTGCATTGATATTTCATTGGTAACGCCCCAAAATCCCGAACTTGTAACCTTTTAGAAAAAATTTGAAATCTTTTTTCAGAGTTTAAAATGGCAATTCAACAAAAAATGGTGTTTGAAATAACAAGTCAACAGACCTTAGGCACATTAAATGCAAACTTTCCTTTACACAATAGATTTGCATCATTGTATAAGCAATGAAACCACATAGATTCAAAACAAGGTTTTTGATAATTAAAGTTTATACAAAAGAGGGATTTCAAAAGAAAACCCCTTATGCAAAATTACAAAACATGCTCAGGAACGAAACGTCAGAGAAAGAGTGGGATCTTGATATCATCACGTCATCGCATCATCGCCTGCCGTACCGACCTAATCATCACATATATCCCATAAAACGGGTTAGACTTATAAAAATTTGATAGGTGCATAGATATCAAAATTCAGAACAAAACTAACATATGCGTTGTTCCTCTCGTGATATGTAATTCAGAATAAGTAAAATGAGCATGATAATCTTGTTTCGATATTAACTGTCCTAAGGGTACGCACAAAAAAAGCGTAGAAACAACTGAGACTACTCGGGGGTTTGTTATTCTATGTATTTTGATACCCTGAATAATTAATTGAGTTTGCTCTTAAGGAGACGGCCAGTGACCGAGAGAGAATTCCCGAGAGGCATACATAGCAAGGAATGCATCCAAACTTCTGCAGAAGTCTATGGGATCTACCACCTAGGATAATTTTTGGTAGCCCCATCCCCTAACTCCGATGACCGAGGATACCGAATCAATTGCTACTCGAGGAGCATAGTTGTTAACAACTTGTCCATCAGAGTTTTTGTACAATTTCATCATCTCTCTTGACGGAACCAAAGAGACGAATAGGTATGTCATGCTCTATTTTTAACTAACGACCCATTCTACACACTTTGGTCTTTCAAACCAAATCGAGCATCTTGCCTGTGAAGGCGAATCATCACCATTTATGTAACTTTATTTTAATCATCGCGCAATTTCACGCTACGAGGTTACCATAAACCTCTCATCCAATCATCATAGTACTAACATGCCATGCATGTCTGATAGTACCACTACGATGAAAGGGATATCGGTTTCTCAGAAAGAAACCCCAATATCATTTAAAAATTTCCAAAGTCCCATGCTTTAGGACGGGAATATCCAAGTCATTTCAGATACCAAAACGAATGACCGAACGTACGAACCACTTAAGGCTAAGTAATTGAAGCCCTTCCGTTACGTAGGTTTGAGAAAAACAGTCAGTTGCGAATACGCAAACGCCAAATACTTGTTTTGCTTTTCGAGACAACGAATAATACGAGCTTTGAAATCTCGCATGTAAAAACCTTTTGAAAATAGAGACTTGGCGAGGATGTGCAAATTTGCATTTTTAAATGTACACATAATCTAAAGTAGGTAGGAGTATGTGTACCTTATAAAGTCATATATATATACATATATATATAATACATATATATATATATAATACATATATAGTAAAGCGTAAGTTTGTGCATATTACAGCACGACGACAAAGTAAATGACATAAAGCAAGGCCCGATGTGCGAAACCACACATCAAGCTAAATAAATTGCGTAAACGACGCGCGATGTACGAAACCGAACATCAGCTAAATAAAATGCGTAAGCAATGCACGATGTACGAAACCATACATCATCTAAATAAATTGCATAAGCAATGCACGATATACGAAACCGTACATCGGCTAAATAAATTGCGTAAGCAGTAGCCTGTGCATATAACAGCACGGCGACAAAGTAAATGACATAAATTTTAAATGGACAAGAATATGCAAAAACTGCATCTTTGAGTTAAAAGCATATATATATATAAATATATATATATATATATATATATATATATATATATATATATATATATATATATAAGTTAGAAGTATTCTGTCATTTGTCCTCGTATGCAACTTTTCCTTACCTCGAAGATGGTCGGACTCACTGACGATTAGGTTTTTAAAAGCTCGTGCCTTAGTAAGCATGTCGCGTCCGTTGTGTCGGTGTGAAGCGCTAAAAAGATGATGTTGTGCTGCATAAAGGATGGTATTAAAACCTTATCGTGACGATGATTGCATCGCAGGGGTCAAACCTAAACCCAGTTTGACCGGACCGAGCCGAGCTCGGTACCAGAGGCGGGGGGTAAAGCTCGACTGAGCCAAACTCAGTTTGCTAACTGAGATGGCTCGGTCTGAAAGCGGAGACCGAGCTGAGATCGATTCTAGCCGAGCTTAGCTCGGCTAGCTACGCGAGCAACAGGAGGGGGTGGACTCGGTGGTCAGGCCGAGCTCGGCCTGGTCCCAATCTTGGACAGCAAGGGGGGACTAACAGGGGGCTACAAGGGAACGACAAGGTCCAGACACAACAAGGTTCTCACCCTCTCTGGTGCCCCCGATTAGGGCTGCATTCCCAAACAACCCAACTCGTTGACAGTGCCTCGTGGTGCGACAGGGGAGACGACACCCCCTGTCGGCTGTCTCAAAAAAGTAGCAGCAGCCTACGACTACTGCTGAAAAAAAAAGGGTGCTCACCTTTAGGTGAGTCAGCCTTCACCACAGAGAAAAAAATAAAAGGGGAGGGTGCTCGGCACCCTCCCTTTAGGTAAACTAGAGCTACCCTCGCAGGTGGCTCTGGTCTGCATGTCGTAAAGGTAGAAGAGAAGGGAAGGGAAGAGAGAGGGAGCAACAACTGTTCGACTGTTGCTGTCTTCGGGGAAACAGAGGAGGAAGAAGGGTGTAGCGGCACCCGCATGGTTCCGCTGCTTCTGGTAGGGCAGCAGTGCCACCACCACAGAGAGAGAAAGAGGGGCAAAAGGAGCAGATTGGGGCAAAGCTACCCTCTCTTTGTCCGGCTGAGTGCAGGGAAGAGAGACGGAGGAGGGGCGGGGCTGCCGCCCACAACCTATTTGTCGGCATCTGATGATGGATCGGTGGTGCCCCCCCCCCTGCCGAAAACAGAGAGAGAGAGAGAGAGATAATACATGAGGGGTGTCGGGAGGGCTCCGACGAGGTGTGCTGGTGCGCCAGCGAGAGGAAGAGGGAGAACTCGGGGTGAGCAGGGAGGTGTTGGGTCTCCGTCGTGAGAAAGGCGGGGGGAGAGTGACAGGGGGAAAGGGAGTCGGCATGACAGAGAGTCGGGGGGAGAGTGATAGGGGGGAAGGGAGTTGGGGAGGTTTGCATTTTGTAAAAAGAACCCCCCCCCCCCTTGGGGGTTTAAGTAGACCACGGGGGGGCATTTTTTTTTAAACCGCGGGTATTACAATGCTTCTTGCATTTTATGGATTGAATAAAATATTTATTTTATATATGTATATATATTTTAGCATTCTTGTGTGTGCCCTTTTGTGGGCTTTGTTGGTATGCCCTTAGTGGACACTTGTTGTGCTTACTCACTTGGATCTTTGGTGGACACTTTTATTCTTGATTGAAGGCTCTTGCCTCTTAGAGATTTTATATTTATTGCATTATGATAAAATTTCTTATGATATACTTGGGTACATGGTTGGTGATAGTTATGCTATTAAACTTTTATATAGTTCTTTGGGAATCTCTATATATGTTTTGACCCTTTTTAATGTTATGTGACGATGTTGTCTCTTAGTAGACCTGTAATCTAGATTGAGCTCACTCTCTATATAGCTTGTTTATATTGACCAGACATATGATTGCATCAATTGACTGAGACCGACCGATACGGGTAACAACATGATACTTATAACCTTGCTTATAATTATGTTTATCTGTGATGGTTATCTATTTTTGAAACCATGGTATTTCAAAAGATTGTTAAAATTGATGCTCTTTCATCTTGTGTGTTTCCTCCTATTATGTATATCTTATTTATGTGTCATTTTAAGCAGACAAGAGATATTGTTTTTTTAATATGGTGAGTTATGTGCACCCATTAGTATTGTTTACAGTTTTACAGTCATTTGTGAGGTGAGTGTAAAAATCTCTATAAAAAGAGATTTTGTATATAATCACAATGCTAGAAATATGAGGTGTGCACAAAGGCACAAAGGAGAACTTCTCACAAGTGCACAAAGGCACGGATACAAATGCACAAAAGTAAAAAATATCAACTTCAATACATTGGGTCCCAAAAGGGGCTTTACAAAAGCATAAGGAAACAAGAAGGGGAACACCCCTTTTTATACATGTTGGAGGAGTGAGGGGGCTCCAACATATATGTTGGAGCCCCTCCAATGGTTATAAATATAACCATTGGAGGGGACTCCAACGTGTATGTTGAGAGCCCCCCCCCCCCATGTGACACAAAAGACAATAAATAAAAAACTAAAAAGAAATAAAAGCAAGAGAGTACAATCATATTCTCAAATGAGAATATGTGCAAAAATGCTAGATGGTCGAAACACCCTTTATCGGGTTTTGAATATATATATATATATATGTAAATGTATCTCTCCATATATATATATATATGAATATATATAAAAAGATCATTACATTTTAACACCCCCCCCCTCAAACTTAGGGTGACATAACCGAAAGTTTGCCAAGAAGAAAGTTAAATCTTGGAGAGCACAACGGTTTGGTGAAGAAGTCTGTCAGTTGGAATTCTGATGTAACGTATGGAAGGTCTATGGTTCTTCTTAAGTATTATTCACGAACATAGTGACAGTCCATCTCAATATGCTTCGTGCGCTCATGAAATGTGTGATTTTTGGCAATGTAAATTAAACTTTTATTATCACAACACAGTTTTGTGGGCCCTTGAACTTGAATATTCATATCTTCCAGCAAGTTGTGAATCCAAACTATCTCCATGGTAGTAGATGCCATGGCTCTATATTCGGCTTCTGTGGATGAAAGAGAGAACTTCTGTTGTTTCTTGCATCTCTAAGAGATTAAAGATTCCCCTAAAAAGATGCAAAAACTAGTGGTGAAGTGATAGTTATTCGGGTCACCTCCCCAATCAGAGTCAGTATAAGCAATTAAATTTAATTCAGAAAAAGAAGATAGAAATACCTCCTTGTTCATTGTACCCTTTATGTATCTGATGATGTGGAGAATGACGCTCATATGAACTGTAGTAAGTGCATGTTGAAATTGACTAGCAATATATACTGCATGAGAAATATCAGGCCTCGTAATGTTGAGATACGTTAAAGATCCAACCAGTTGCCGGTAAGGTGTGGGATCTTTTAGGAGAATCCCATCATCAATCTTCAACCTTGAACCTACTATTTCAGGAGTTTCAGAGACCTCGTCATCTGTGATTCTTGGTCTGTCAAGAATCTCACAAGCAAGTTTAGTTCGAGACAAAAAATAGCCTTTGTGAGAATAGGCAACCTCAATTCTCAAAAAATATGTCAGAAATCCCAAATCTAACATTTCAAATTTTGAAGTCAAGATAGATTTAATATTCTTGATTCTTTTGGTATCATCACCTATTATTAACATATCATCAACATATAACAGTAATGTAACAATCCCTGTATCAGATTTCTTAACAAATAATGCAGTGTCAGTATAGCATGAAGAGAAACCATTTTCAGTCATTACATTGTTAAACCTATCGTGTCAAGCTTTGAGAGCTTGTTTCAAGCCATAAAGATCTTTACGAAGACGAAAAACTTTATTTTTAGGAATTTTCATACTAGGTGGAGCATCCATATAGACTTTTTCATTAAGATCACCATTTAAAAAGGCATTTTTGACATCCATTTGGTAGATATTCCATTTTTTAATGAAAACAATGGTGATGAGACATATGACAATAACCATACGAGCTAATGGAGCAAATGTCTCTTCATAGTCAATCTCGTATTCTTTACTATATTCTTTAGCTACGAGATGAGCTTTATACCTCTCAAGAGATTCATCACTCTTGGTTTTGACTTTGAACACTAAAGCATCCTATAGTTTTCTTTCCACTGGAAAGTGTTTGAAATTTCCAAGTGTTGGCTTTCCTAAGCGTTTTGAGTTCACTTTCCATGGCTTCTCTCAATTCAAGACATCGTTTGGCATCTTCAAAAAATTTTGGTTCAAAATATGAGTGAACGACACTTAAGCAAGCCTGATATTTAGGAGAAAAAAAATCAAAGGATACGAATCTAGAGGGAATTCTTCTAGTTCTTTTAGTTCTTCTAGGATTTGAATCATGTGCGGAGATAGATTTGCTAGGTTCACTATATTGCTCAATAGCACTTCTAAAGGTGCGTCTATCTCTATGAGTATAGGTGACAGGATCTCTAGTTATATTTTATTTTTGAAAGGTAGTAGGGTTAGAGTTGTTGTTGATTTCAACCACTTCATTATCACTGTTATATGTTGATTCATCATCGCTAGAGATATCAACTTTAGATAATAGATAAAAAAGAAAAGAATAGTCAGCATTTTCTAAATGAGATTCATTCTTTTCAAAACCACTATAATTTTTCAAAAAAGTTACATTCCTTGAGACATATAACTTATCATTCTTAGTATCATGACATCGAAACCCTTTTTGGGTTCGGAATAGCCAAGAAAGGCACAAGGAATGGCTTTAGGTGAGAGTTTATCATTTTTATCTGTAAGGACAAAGCACTTACAACCAAAAACTCTCAATCTATTATAATTGAGTTTTTTTATATAGTCTCAAAATGAGAGATTTTATCTAAATTTTTTAATGGAAGACGATTAATAAGATAAACAGAAGCAAGAGCCATCTCGGCCCAAAAAATTTTTAGAATACTTTGGGAAATAAGAAGGATTCTAGTGGTTTCAATGATATGCCTATGTTTCCTTTCGGCCAAACCATTTTGTTGTGGGGTCTTAGGACACGATCTTTGATTGAAAATACTATAGTCTTCAAGATATTTCTTAAATTCATTAGATAAATATTCACCTTCAAAATCGATCCTAAATATCTTTAAATTACTATTAAATTAATGTTTGATCATCATATGATATGATTTAAAACATGTAAAGACTTCATGCTTATGTTTGAGAAAATATATCCAACAATATCGTGAAAAGTCATCCACAAAAATCACATAATAGGCAAAACCTCCCTTTGATATGACGGGTGTCGGTCCCCAAACATCCAAATGAATCATTTCAAAAGGTTTAGTGGTAAACATAGATCTTTGTTCAAAAGGCATACTTCTCATTTTTCTAAGAATGCAATTATTACAAGAGAAAGTACTTTTACAAAGTTTTTTAGCAAAATCCAAATAAGATAACTTGGTGATATTCGGATGACCAAGTCTTTTGTGCCAAACATTTATGTCTTTATGTTGGGCCACATTACAAAAAGGGGTTTTAGGAATTTGAAGAGAGTCCACATAATATAAGTCTCTCTTCCTAGAGCCTTCCCCAATCAACCTCCTGGACCAGTGATCCTGTATTAAACATTTATTAGATGAGAATTGAATGTCACACCCAAGGTCCGAGAGTTGAGAGATGGAAAGTAAGTTCAAATTCAATTTTGGTATAAATCTAATTTTTAGAATAAAGAAGTTTTTGGGTTTTAAAATTTTCAATTTCCTTAATTTTAAGAGAAGTGCCATCCGCGGTTGAAACAAAAGATGGTGACGAACTTTCAAAATATTCGAAAAGAGAGAAAATGTTTGGCGGCACCGGAAAAGAAGCACCAGAGTCTAAAAGCCAAGAAGTTTTACCTGAAGGAGGAGTAGATACGGCGGCACCGGAAATAGCTCCCTTAAGAAGAGGTTGAAGAGCTTCCACAAATTGATTTAGAGATAGAGCTTCATTTGTAGATTCCGCTTTTTGTGGTTGAGATGTGGTGGCCATTGCTAGTAATTTTTTCCACTTAGGACAAACCGGTTTGATATGACTCGGCTCTTTGCAAAAGTGACACACAATTTGGCTATAATTCATTCTTCCGCCTTGACTACCTCGATTTTGGCTTTTAAAATGAGGAGGGTTTATATGTCCTCAAGTTGTTCCCAGGCCTAGAAACAGCATTTGCACCATCACACTCATCCTGATTTGTGGGCATTGCAAGAACACTTGGATTTTGCTTGCTAATTCTCATACGAGTTTCTTCTCCACTTAACTTGGTAATAACATCTTCAATGGAAGGAGATGTGAAAGAAGATAGAAGAGAGGACTGAATTTGTTTAAATTCGGGTCTAAGACCATTTAGAAAGTTAAAAAAGTGATATTTCTCTAATTGCTTGTATATAAGTTCAATAGCTTCGCCACTCCACTTGGGCTCAAGCATGGCAGGTTCATCCCCAATAGAGGATAATTCGGCAAAGTACTCTTGAATAGACATCTCATTTTGTTATAGGGTCAAGGCCCTCTTTTGAAGATAGTACTTGTGAGACAATTCTCGTGAAGTATACATCTTCTCAAGATATTGCCAAGCTTCGGAGGCTTTCTTGAATTTGATGATGTTGGCATTGATCTTGGTTTCAACGGATGAGAAGATATAAGATAGGATCTTGAAATTTCTCATTTTTCATTCCTCGTGTTTCTTTGAATATTCTTTAAGAGCCTTTTGTCTTTCTTCACCTTCAAGAATTTTTATTTCTCCTCTTTCAACCATCGTAATTTTTGGTTTGGGTTCCGTTATTGAACTTTGAACATATCCCCAAAGTTCATTTCCTTTAATATGGGCTTCCATGTTTCCGGCCCAAACATGATAGTTTGAGCCATTGAGTTTAAACCCAAGAGAAAAGTGAGTCTTTTTCGCCCATTAGAGAGGAGAGAGGGTGAAAAAAGATACATACCACAATAGAGATTTAGGTCTTACTTGACGAAGAAGCCTTCTAAAATATTGAACAAAGGAATGGATTCACGCCAATTTCCAATAACTTGAAGGCACATTTTTTGAGGCACCCAAGAATGTGAAGAACCACACGATCTTTCTTCTTTAAACCTTGCTCTGATACCATGTAAAAATCTCTATAAAAAGAGATTTTGTGTATAATCACAATGCTAGAAATACGAGGTGTGCACAAAGGCACAAAAAGAGAACTTCTCACAAGTGCACAAAGGCACGGATACAAATGCACAAAAGTAAAAAATATCAACTTCAATATATTGGGTCCCAAAAGGGCCGTTATAAAAGCATAAGGAAACAAGAAGGGGAGCACCCCTTTTTATACATGTTGGAGGAGTGTGGGGGAGCTCCAACATATACGTGTTAAAATATGATGTATATATATATATATATAGATTACGACACATACACATATATATAATATATATATGTCTATGTGTCTATCTACATATATATATATATATATTTATTTTGTAAAACCCGATAAGGTATTTCTGTCATTTCATCTGTACACGCATATCATTGATATGCTTTCTTTTCTTTCTTTCTTTTTCCTTTATTCTTTTTCCTTTTTGTTTTTTTAGTTTTTCTTTTTTCATTTGAGAGGGGTCCACATAGAGTCGTTGGACCCCTCCAACAGTCATAAATATGACCGTTGGAGGGGCTCCAACGACTCTATGGGAGCCCCTCCTTGGGTCCCTTGCTGTGTATAAATAAGGGGCATGGCCCCATGTATTTCCTAAGCTTCTTGTGAAGCATTCTATGAAGTGAAATATATTTTTTACCTCTTTTTGTGCTTGACCACTTTTGTGGTTTATTTTGCCCTTTTGTGGCCTCTTGTGTATGTGCGTGCTTTCGCTTGGAGACTTCGCCCTTTTCATTTGGCACTTTATTACATGGTATCAGAGCCTTGGTTAAGAAGGCTTCATCGGATCCTCCCTTGACAAGTAATACATCTCCTCTCTCTTGTCTTATAAATTCTTTTTCTATAAATGGCCAACAAAGATGCAAAAATCGATCTCATTCAAATTGGATGGGACCAATTACCGCATGTGGGCGGCCGCTATGGAGAATAATCTCAAAGGTAAAAAGCTTTGGGGTTACGTATGTGGAACCATTCCGGAACCACAATTGAAGTTAACTAAATTTGAAGGAGGTGAGGAAAAAGCTTTAAACGAAGAAGAAAAGGAAAAGGCCATTCTTGATTACTCTTCTAAAATGGAAGATTGGGAAAGTGAGCATGCTAAAATCTTAGCATGGTTCATGAACAATGTCGAATTGAAGATTTGTGCAAACCTTGCAAAATTCAAAAAGGCTAATGAAGCATGGTTTTTTATGAAAGGCATGTACACCCAAAGAGACCTTGATAGGCATTTTTTTCTACAAGAAAAGGTAAGAGCTACCAAGCAAGGTGATATGAGCATTGGGAACTACTATAGTGCCATATCCTTTTTATAGGATGAACTTGTCCTTCTCGAACCGCAATGGGAAGGAAGTGTTATTGCCATGAGACAAGAGCAAATGAAAAAAGAGAGGTTCTTTCAATTTATTCATGGGCTTCGTCCCGAATTTGAACAACTTAGAGGATCTCTACTTCATAGGGTCTCTACTCCTCTAAGCGATATTTTGGCTGACTTATGTCAAGAAGAAACTCGTTTGGCCTTGAAAAGAGATGTTGATGAAGTGCATGTCGTGTCTAGACCCGGCAACAATGTAAGATCATATAAACCACCACATTTTTGGAAGAATAATGGTGGTGGAGGAAGAAAAATCATTTGTCATAATTGTAATGAATCGGGTCATATTCGTCCCGATTGCCCTAGATTCAAAAAGAAGGTGGCTTTTGTGGGGGAAACTCCTCCAATCGTCAATGAAGATTCAAAGAAGGATGGTGACATAAAGGAGTCCATCGCTCATCTAATCGAAACTCTTCAACAATTTATAAAGATGAACGCCTCTACATCATCCTCTTCACCTTCCACTTCCGGTGCCGCCATCTCCTCTTTTCCAAGTATGACTTCTTGGATTCTTGATTCGGGTGTCTCTTTCCATATGACTCCAAATGCATCACTTTTATCAAAACCAAGTCTCAATAAATTTAAATCATATGTATCCACTGTCGATGGAACAACTTTAAATGTTGAAGGCATTGGAAACCTTGAGAAAACTTATGACCAAAACAAAGAATTTTTTGTTCCCAAAATCCGAATTATTCCAAAACTTAATCTAAATCTTTTTTCCGTCTCTCAAATTACCGATTTTGAATGTAATGTCTCGTTTTCATATGTGCAGGATCTCCGGTCCGGGAAGCGGATTGGGCAAGGCCATAGAAGAGGGGACCTTTACAATATGGATTTTTTGTCTTTGCCATCCAAATCATTTTGTAATCATGTTCAATCCAAAGATATTGAGACTTGGCATAAGAGACTTGGACACCCTAGTATTTCCAAGTTATACCTTTTTCCGTTTTTGGAAAAAATTTGTAATACAAATACATTTACATGCAATGATTGTATTCTTGGGAAAATTCACTCTCTTTCATATTCTCATAGGAATTTTGTGTCAAAAAGGCCCTTTGAACTTGTGCATTCCGATGTATGGGGACCGGCACCCGTTATGTCCAAAGGGGGCTTCTCTTAATATGTTTCTTTTATTGATGATTTTACTAGATACACATGGGTTTACATTATCAAGAATAAATCCGATGTCTTCACTAATTTTAAAGAGTTTCACGCTCTTGTTCAAAATCAATTCCAACACAATATAGCCACTTTTAGATCCGACTCGGGAGGAGAGTACATGTCTAAAGATTTTCAAAATTATTTTAAAACAAATGAAATTTTTCACCAACGATCTTGTCCTAAAACTCCGCAACAAAATGGTCTTGCGGAAAGGAAGCATAGACATTTAATCGAAACCACAAGAACTCTTCTTGTGTCTAAAAATGTTCCTAAAAACTTTTATGCCGAAGCTCTTCTTACCGCAACATATCTTGTAAATCGTATGCCCTCTTCTTCCTTAAAAAATGTTTCGCCCTTTGAAAAATTATTTAAAATTATTCCAGATTTTAATAGACTAAGAATCTTTGGATGCAAATGTTTTGTACTTAGTCAAGGACAAGATAAGTTGTCACCTAAAGCTATTGAATGTGTGTTCATTGGCTATGGTGAGAATAAAAAAGGCTATAGATGCTATGATATTCGAAACAATAAACTATATGTGTCGAGAAATGTAAATTTCATTGAAGAACAAAACGGTTTCGATATCCACACATCTAAGGAAGACATCGATTATTCTTTTCTATTCGACTTAGCTCCTAGAATTGAGTCCCCTGAGGCAATTACTTGTGATACTAGTTGTGATGGAATTTTACATTATAATGATATACCACAACATGATAATACTTCCCAAAATGAAAACCTTAATGATATAAATGTATATACCCGGCGGATAGGAAATGAACATCAAACTGCTATTAACAGATACTCTCAAGACTTCTCTTTAGAAGAATCTATTGACAACAATCCACCTAGGAGATCTTCTCGTACTAGTAGGCCACCACAAAAATTTGTGTCTTATGAATCTTTTTCTCCGAATTATAGGACCTGCCTCATGTTAATACATTCGTATCATGAGCCTACCTCATTCAAGGAAGCTAAAGATCACCCACATTGGATTAAAGCTATGAAAATCGAATTAGAGGCTCTTAACAAGGCCCAAACCTGGAGCATTATTCCTCAACCTTTAGGAAAAAAGGCAATTGGGTGTAGATGGGTATATAAAGTCAAAACCAAATGTGATGGGTCTCTTGACAGATACAAAGCTTGCTTGGTTACAAAAGGCTACGCCCAAGAATATGAGATTGATTATGAAGAAACCTTTGCTCCTGTAGCCAGAATGACTAGTGTACGAACCCTAATTGATTTAGCATCCATCAAACAATGGCCGGTATATCAACTTGATGTTAAAAATGCGTTCATAAATGGAACTCTCTGTGAAGAAGTTCTTATGGACCCTCCGCCGGGTCTTGAAATTGGGAAAGGCAATATTCTAAGATTAAACAAAGCTCTTTATGGTTTAAAACAAGTACCAAAAGCTTAGTATGATCTTTTTAGCAAAGTAGTTCTTGATAATGGTTTCTCCTCATGTTACACAGATACTGCTTTGTTTGTTAAATCTTCTAATGAATACATAACAATTTTGTTATTATATGTTGATGACATGATTATCACAGGTAATGATAAGAAAGGTATTGATCTTATTAAAAATATTCTTAAGAAAAATTTTGATATGTCTGATCTGGGTTTTCTAAGGTATTTCTTAGGAATTGAAGTCGCATACTCCCCCAAGGGGTATGTCCTATCTCAGATGAAACTTGCCTATGACATTATTGCTAGGTCTGGGCTGACAGATGACAAAAGGGTGGAGACTCCAGAAGTGATCAATGCCAAGATGAGAGCCAATGATGGCACTCCTTTAGCATACCCCACACCTTATCGTCAATTGATTGGATCTCTAACATATTTATCTATCACCAGGCCTGACATTTCACATGCAGTTCATAGTGCAAGCCAATTTCAGACTGCTCCTACCACTTCTCACATGGCAGCAGTAATGAGGATTATCAGATACTTAAAAAATTCCATAACTAAGGGAGTATTCTTATCCTCTTTTTCACCTCTTACTTTACTTGCGTATACTGACTCTGATTGGGGGGGTAACCCCAATGATCATATTTCTACCACAGGTTATTGCGTGTTTCTTGGTGAGTCGCTTATCTCCTGGAGGTGTAAGAAGCAGCGTAAAGTTTCTCTCTCATCTACCGAAGCAGAATATCGTGCGATGGCCACTACCACAACTGAGATTATATGGTTAAGAAGCTTACTTAAAGATATGGGTGTCTCATTCTCAACTCCTTCAAAGTTGTGTTGTGACAACAAGAGCTCTATTTATATTGCTAGCAATCACACTTTTCATGAACGAACGAAGCATATTGAGATGGACTGTCATTATGTTCGAGATGAGTTCTTACGAGGCACCATTCAACTCCCATATGTTCCTACCGAATATCAGTTGGCGGACTTCTTCACCAAAGCTTTGCCTTCGCCTTGCTTCTACTTCCTTCTTAGCAAACTCTCGGTGATTTCACCGTGTGTTTGAAGGGGGGTGTTAAAATATGATATATATATATATATATAGATTACGACACATACACATATATATAATCTATATATGTCTATGTGTCTATCTACATATATAAATATATATATATATATATATATATATATTTATTTTGTAAAACCCGATAGGGGTATTTCTGTCATTTTATCTGAACACGCATATCATTGATATGCTTTCTTTTCTTTCTTTCTTTTTCCTTTATTCTTTTTCCTTTTTGTTTTTTTAGTTTTTCGTTTTTCATTTGAGAGGGGTCCACATAGAGTCGTTGGACCCCTCCAACGGTCATAAATATGACCGTTGGAGGGGCTCCAACGACTCTATGGGAGCCCCTCCTTGGGTCCCTTGCTGTGTATAAATAAGGGGCATGGCCCCATGTATTTCCTAAGCTTCTTGTGAAGCATTCTATGAAGTGAAATATATTTTTTACCTCTTTTTGTGCTTGACCACTTTTGTGGTTTATTTTGCCCTTTTGTGGCCTCTTGTGTATGTGCGTGCTTCCGTGCTTTCGCTTGGAGACTTCGCCCTTTTCATTTGGCACTTTATTACAATACGTTGGAGCCCCTCCAACGGTTATAAATATAACCGTTGGAGGGGACTCCAACGTGTATGTTGGGAGCCCCCCCATGTGACACAAAAGACAAAAAACTAAAAAGAAAAACTGAAAAGAAATAAAAGCAAGAAAGAGAGTACAGTCATATTCTCATTTGAGAATATGCGCAAAAATGCTAGATGACCGAAATACCCTTTATCAGGTTTTGAAAATATATTTATATATATATATATATGGAGAGATACATTTACATATATATATATATATATATATATATAAAGATCATTACATTTTAACAGTGTTATGCACTTCTTGTGGTTGTAGCTGGTTTGTATTGTCAAGGAGTTTGTATTGTCGGTGCATGGTCACTGGAAGTCTGGAATGATTATTGCTGACATTTGCGTTTGATCTTATATTGTCAGTGAACCTGTATTGCCTATGCATGGTCATGAGAATGATTATTGTTGACATTTGTGTTCAGTTTCGATTACCAGTTTGTTTGTGCATAGTTATTGGTTTGGTAATGACTGACATTTTGTATTGAGATCTTGTTCTAGTAGCTGATACACTTAAATTTTGAGGTTTGGAGGTCTAGTAAGGTGATTGTTTGTAGTGGTAGAACTATTATTGAGGTTTGTAAAATATCATTTATTGATATTTGTGGGATTTTTAAATCTCTCCATAAAAGTTTTAAAATTTTTCACTTATTTGCCCTTGTATAGAAAATGGCTATTGAAAATACATTTTGCATTTAATTGCATGATTAAGGATATTTTTAAATTTGTTCCATGAGGGGTTGTCTTGCATGATTTACATTATGATATGCCTTGGCTGCATAGGATGCTATATTTTGAATGCATTTATAGATATTGTTTCTATTGTTGAGATTTAAATTGTTATGATCAGTTTGAGTCATTTCATCTCTTGGAGACAATGTTTGCCATTATTACAAAATATCTCTTGTTATGATTTGTATGTGGGATTTTGAACTTCCTCATTATTTCTGTTGTGCATTTAATATGGCTACTTGTTTTTGAAAAACCCTTCTTTATGAATATTTTTCATTGTATGGATTAAACTCCTTTGCAAGTTATTTATTTATGGCATTTAATGATTGTTTGAAAATCCATATTCCATGCCTTTTATGCATTCAAGTGATAAATATATGTGTGTATTGACCATGAATAATGCACGCTTTCATGAATGTTTAAAGTGATTAATAAACTTATCTTTGAGATATTTTATGCATGTATCTCTCCTTTTTTTGATAATATGCAATTATGTTCTCTTATGAATTAAGAACGATGATTTCTTAAAATTAATAATTTTTAAAAAATAATAATTTTTAAAAATTATTAATTTTTCAAAATTAATATTTTTTCAAAATTTTTAATTTTTCAAAATTAATGTCAATTTTTTTTTAATATTTTTAAAAAAGTTGTTAAATTGTCTTATTAAATATTTTCTATATATTGTATTTTTGGTGTATTTGGCCATCCTCTCTCCATAATATACATAGTTAATGTTGAAATTTTCTTTTATGGTTTATGATATATATGTGTATGTATAGTTGGGATCTTTTGTTAGCTCTATTTACAGCTTCTCAAGCTATGTCACATGGGTGCGAGGGTGCGGCACTTTCAAAAAACTTGGGTGCGGGGGTGCGGCAATATATATATATATATATATATATATATATATATATATATATATATATATATATATATATATATATATATATAATTTGTGCAAGGGAGGGGTCGAGACCCCTCCCTGCGCTCCCTGTTGGCAGGGGAGGGGTCGAGCCCCTCCCTGCGCTCTCTGTGTGCAGGGGGGCCAAGCCCCCTCCTTGTCCTCCCTCTTTATGCAGGGGAGGGGCCGAGCCCCCTCCCTGCACTCTCTGTTGGCAGGGGAGGGGCTGAGCCCCCTCCCTGCACCCTCTTTGTGCAGGGGAGGGGTCGAAGAGGAGAGGAGGAGAATAGAGGGAGTCGGAGAAGAGAGAGCGTACCTGAGGAGGAGAGGTTCGGCGGAGCGGTCGACGGCGGTGACGGGGTCCGGCGGAGGTCGATCGGCGTCGGCTTCAGGAGGAGGTCGGGAGGAGAGGAAGGGAGGATTAGGGCAAAAAAAAATTGCCCTAATCCTCCCCTCCGCAGCATATTTTATCGGGCAGAAAAAAAAATTAATATACAAATTGGACACAAATGACCCTGGGTGCGGTCAACGCACCCAGGGTTGGGTTGACCGCACCGGGTGCCGCACCCGCACGTGCACCCATGTCGCATCGCGTCGACGCCGGTGCATCACCCGGTTTCCCGGGTCCCTGTGACATAGTTCTCAAGTATTAATGATACTGAAGACCCTAAAGACCCTTTGTATAATAGAGCATATGTTTAAAGATCAAAGAGTACCCCTTGAGGAAGCAATGAATGGATAACTTGATGAAGTCAAATGAAAACTTTTAATATAATGGGTCCTTTATTTGTATTTGCAAACTTACAGTGAGTCACTGTAAGTTTGAGTGGGGATGTTAAGATGAATGTAATATTTTATATATACGTATGTATATATATATATAATGTATATATTATATATATTATAAGTCAACTTGGGTTGACTTTAACTAGCTGTTGGAATAGGTCTAACGGCTAGTCAAACTAGTCATTGGACCCTCACCAACGGATAGATAGGCTCTCTCTTTACTCTTTCTTCTCTCCTCTTTCTCTATATAATGGTGGATGGGTGGATGTGTGAAGGTTGAGAGAGTGATGGGTAGATCTAGGTTATTTGTGAGTGTTACGAGTGTTTTGTAGTGAGGTTATTTTGTATTTTTTATTTTCTTATGTATTTTTTAATTTCATTCTCAATGAAATTATTCATTCATAATACTTGTGTTCCATTTTTATTTTTTATGGTGAGCTTGTATTCAAATATATTATATTTTGGCTCTTGTTGTTCATTTCAGAGTGCATCGGGATCCATGTCATTTTGTGACATCAATAACACCAAATATTAACCCATATAACTCTATCTATCTATATATATATGGTGGTTTTGTACCATGATACCGTAGAGTGGTACACTTGTTTGTATGGATCTAGCCACCAAATGGCAGATCTAGCCATACAGATGGTATTTAGCATAGTTTATTTAATGTTAGAAGGTTTTATCTAGTGATACACCATAAGATTTCATTTTTGAGGTGAAAAACAACTGTTTACAATTCATGAAAATACGAGTGATTTAGAAATGGTATAGAACATCATGTTTGAGTCAATTTTAACATGAATATAGCAAACAGAATATGCTAAAACATGATCCAAACGTTAGATTTTTCTTTTGGAGCTTAAATCAAGTGTGTTATCACCACAGATAGTGATGAAAACCCCATTTAGCATGTTTTCATCACTCTACACACACACCACTGTAAAGAAAAACTTGCAACACTATCCCATGATATTGAAAATCCAACAAGCCTATTCTTCAGTTGACCTTCTCCGCCATGCTTTTATTCCTGTTAACAGAACTAACGATTGTGAGTTGTAATTTGCATGAAGTAGCAACAACATTGTCCGCGAGTTAGATGGAATGCAGATCTAAACCTGGATCCTAATTATAAGGCCCTTAATTTCATCTAGCCCATATCCATATCCAAACTGGCCACATGAATTCACTAAGGAAGCCAGATTCCAAGGTCGATTACATCTCACAAAACAATCATCTGGTTTACTAACTGCAGGCACAAATACTATCTAGATCAGGACAGATCAGACATTATCTGTACAATCCAAATTGGGACTGAATTCAGTTATGCAGATCCACAGAAACAGAAACAGGAACAGGTTGTCAGGCTTTAGTGCAAAGATCATACATCATGTATTAGTTTTCCTTGTGCTGGAAAATTTGTCTTCTTGCAGTAAAAAATTTTAGTTAGGTTCTGCTGCGCGATTCCTACCATACATTTGTTTTATATATTTCATTATGCTACCATAAGATATAAACAAAGAGAGCTCATGCATGCTCCCACAGCAAAACTCACCCACCACAGCATGCCCCCCACCAACAGATGAAAAAATGCACAAAAAAAGAGGCAACATACTGTAATTTGAAGGGATTAAATTCTATACAAAGAACATGTGCAGCCTTCAACTTAGATAATACCTAGATGCTGTCAAGTTTGGGTTCCCTGGTCTTGAAGCAGCAGTTTCAACACCAGGCACTGTCAGCAAGCTGCCATCATCAGACATGTAGAAGTAATTGTAGTTGATACGGGTTACTAGATCCGCTAAATGAGGAAAGTGACCAACATTTGTTTTCGAGGACAAAACCTGTTGTGAAGCACAAGATCAGGCTGTGACAAAAGAAAGAAAAAATGGGGGGAATAGTGTATGAACCTTCAAAAGAAAGGCAATGCAGTCATCAAACTGTTTTTCAATGCGATCCACTTCCATCTCACATCTTGCCTTGATAGAAGGTGCAGCTCCGCCACAACAAAGAGTACGTTGTATAGAATGGAAATCAAGAGCCAAACCTAGAATGCTCTTAATACGGCTTGCAATCAATGCCAACTGAAAGTAACCAACAAAAAGATGGTGAGTCGCTGAATTACATACCATAGACCTCAAAGCATCAGAAAGCCTTTTTTAAGAGTCAAACCAGTTTATCTGAAGCCACAAAGCATTGCCTCTGGATAGATATTAGATATGACTCATGCACTTCTATGACCTCATCAAGTGATCTGGCAGAGGCCATCCCTTCACTGAGTTCAAGCCAAGCATTATGAAGAACCTGTTTAAAGTACAAAGAATTTTCATAAACTAGTAGCTGACCTAATTATAGGACAAGATTCAAATAAAATTGAGTTGATGACATTGGTCAAATATATATATGCAAAATGCAGAAGATATATGAATTAAATAGTGAACCAACTTACTCGGTCCATGACATATTGGTGAAATGCATCCACAAAATGTAGAAGTTTTTGCTGTGGTAACAAGTGGTGCTTGTGATTGACATTTGAGGAGCCCCTATCCTAAGTGGCAACACAAAATATACACCAGTAAGTTTTGCTGATCATGCTGTTAGTGACAATACAACAGGCTACTCCAGGGCCTCCCTAAACTCGAACAAACAAAAAATAGGCTCAGGAAAAGAGAGATCAACTGTCTTAAATTACTAAAGACTGAGAAAAAGATGGATGCAGAAATCATCATTTATAATATTCATTTACTCTGAACCTAAGTAGATGACATGTAGCTCCATTCAATTCTTAGTAAAAGTTTTGCTTCTCACTGCAGTTCCCTCCTACTTTTAGTTTTTGCTCAAAAGAATATATCAAGACAAACAACACATATATTGAGACTGATAACATGTACAAATACACACACATGCGCATACACAGAGACACACATGCATAATGCACGTATGCATGCCTGAACACACCCACATGTGCACACATGCAAGCATCCACACACACATACATGCACCTGCACACATATATGCACATGCACACACACACACACACCTTTCACATCTGCTAAGCATGTATTGCGTACCTTCCACATCCATCTGCGAGTTTTATCGAGAACAAACTTTGCACGCTTCACCTTCAGTAAGAAGGCCAACACCTACAAGAAAGAGGAAATCATTGCAAAAAAAGAAAAAACAAAAAAAATAGAGAATGCACGCAGTCAACTCCAAAAGCAAAACCAACCTGATTGTATTTCCTCATTGCATCTTGATTGGCGATAACTTCCAAAGGCCAAGATACCTATCACATTGAAAAAATATAAAACCTTTGAGAAAGGAGACACTTGATGCAACATGATAGAACCTCACTCATTAATTACAAACCTTGTAAATAAATTCAATCATGTCAAAGGCATTGATTCCAAAACATTGGCTACTGCTAATAAGCAAACTAGGAGCTAGGCCAGGCCGGTTTTCATCCTCATCATGGTTATGATGCTTTGAGATCGTCACAATTAAAGAATTTGGGGAACTTAAAAGTGTACCATCTGCAGAGTTTCTAATTGAATCCTGTATTCAAAAAGCACAATCACTTCACAGCATTCACACTGAGGAACATAAAAAGATTATAAGCCAAACACACCTGTAGCATGGTATTCAACTCAAAATAATCATCCCATGGTTCACCCTCATCTAACTTGTCAAATAAGACAGCTGAGAACTGCTGCAGTAGGTCACCTGAAGATGGTGACAACAGTTTAGGCATACATGGCATCCATCAGAAGGACCACAAAGAAATCATTTGATACCTGAACCTAATAAATAAATGGCACGCAATATGCCAAGCTCATCCAATAGCCTCCAACTATTCATCAACTTTGATAGAATCTGGTTACCAACATAATCCACCTGGAATTCATACCAAGAAATTTTGAGCAGGCATGATTTCAGATGGAGAATAATCAAGGCAGGTTACACATTGTTGGACTAACAAGAAGAAACCTGTTTCTTTATGTAAACTGCAAGGCATTCCTGAACTATAACCACAGGAAGTAGTTGTATCTTAAGTTCACAATTTTGGATCCAGCTGAGTACTCTTGAAGCAACTGTGCTATTTTTCTGGTATGGTAAGAAATCCATAACAGCAAGATCTTCCTGGTGAGGAATAAATGATATCACAACAAAGCCTCAATAGGAAATGACTAAACCAATCGACCAACCGTCATAAGAGAATTGCAATAATACCTGGAAACAAGGAAGAAGTGTTGGGAAAGGATATAATGTTTCCATATCTTTAATGCAGTTATCGCCTGACTTGGAAAGTCCAATACGTGAAAGATAGTTTGTTGTTATGAATTCATCATTCCTACCAAAAATAGCCTCTCGCAGTGAACAATCATCTAAAGAAGGGAGAAACCAGAAAGTGGATATGTTCAATTTATCCCACAATGCATGGTTCTTTTCCAGTAGGCCATAACATACAGTTATGGGTGGATTACGAGATGATAAATACTTAATTGAATGTATATCTAAACCATCTTTGCCACACAGATCATACACACTATGGACTTTCTCTCCCTTCATGCCAACATGAGCCTTCTGCAGAATTGTTTCCAGAAAGAATCTACACCAGGTCTTCCCCTTGAAAGTTGAAGTTGACTTCTTATCAACGTTGCCTTCAAGGTTTTCCACATTCATGTATGATCTACATATGCTGGCCATCTCGGGTGACCATGGATATTCTTGATTGAAGTACTTACACAGGTGAATGTCATCACCAACCAATGCAATAAAGGATACACAGAACAGCTCAGACAATGTCAAACCTCCAATGCCCTTTGTATGCAGCATCTGCTTCACTTGACCAGCTGGCTCATGGCCCAGACAACTCTCTTCAAGTTCTTTATCTTCCAATAACA
The DNA here is from genome assembly GCF_984573655.1 of Nuphar pumila. NCBI lineage: Eukaryota > Viridiplantae > Streptophyta > Magnoliopsida > Nymphaeales > Nymphaeaceae > Nuphar > Nuphar pumila. Next base: position 103,809,897 of record NC_143259.1, read on the forward strand.
AAAAACTTCTGCCCTTTCGTTTAGTAGCCAATATATCTCCTTCAGCTTGTGATTTATTACCAAAAATAGAACTTTTTAATTTCTCAAACTCCTGATCTTTGTCATAGACATTAGCATTCCGCCCAGGAACATGCCTCAACAATTGTAGTGACTTCCCAGCCGATACAATTGGCTTGGCTAACTCATGTAAAAAGAGTGGACAAGCAATGTTATTGGCGTCAAAGTTAGATTTCCCAGGGCAGGGTTCCCCAAATGCTATTTGTCTCACAGCAGTGGAAGTACTATCATTTTTGTTAATAGCATGAGATGCCAATTGCCGCAAACTATAGCCCTTTTGCCAGAAAGCAGCCTCATCAATAGTTATTGCATCATTTTCATAGAAGAACAACTGTACACAAAATATATATACCAAGAAATCAGAAAATAGAAAGAACAAAAAAATAATTGGTGATAAAGATTTCTATTAATCAAAGGCCCACAATTTATTAATTCAAGTATCAATTTTCTACATTATTTTCATCTAACGAAAAACTTAGCCAGTTTCAGGAGCAATTTTCAAATTATCAAAGGAGAAAAAAAGGAATAACAAAACATGAAACAAACAAAAAACTAGAAAAATCTATGGAGAAGATTATTCCTAACTACGATAAAATCTTATGAAATGAAAGACCTCCAGGTGTTAATGGAGAAAGAGATGCACCTCCTACCTAATGTAACAACCCAGATACATGTATCTATAATGATATTTTAGAATGTACAAATAAATATCACCAGTCACATACAAATGAAGCTCTAAAATACCATTACTATGATAATTTCCACATTAGCTGATTTTAGTGACAAATCAGAACACAACTGAAGCACATATAAATGCGTCAAGCAACAGCTACCTCTTCAAATGGATCATCAAGCATTCCCTCATAAAGCCAAGAATCAAGGCCCTGTATAAGTGGCTGCAAACTGCCAATGAACAAAATTAATAGCATGTGATATGCTCCATCCTGAAAATAAGATGTAATGATGAGCATCAGAATGTAAAAGCTGATAAGAACCTAAAGAAAGGCTGAGAAATCAATATGCAAAAATTTGATCAACCTCTCCGTCTTGCACCAAGCAAACTTCATTTAATTTCAGATAAAGATAATCAAGGATATGGACTGCCATCTCACTAGCTTGAATAGAACATGCAGGGTCAAGATAGTTGCAAGGAACAGATTCCTTGACAATTTGCAACAGATATTCAGCTCCAGCACAAACACTGCAAGTTTTACAATTACACAAACTGCCATATAAGAAAATCACTCAGAACAAAGGATTAAGTGCATAAAGAATAGATAGCTTAACACATACCAAACTAAACATACTTTAGTACATATAATCATTCTGCAAAATCTGTCTTAGACATATCAATACCTCTTTCTTCCTTTGTACCTTCATTCCAGCTTGAAGTTTTGATTCAAGAGTAACCATGGTAAAAAAAAAAACCAGTGGAGCAAAGGGCAATTAAATTATTGAGTATATAATTTGCTGCATTTATAAAACATATTCAGAAAGATATCTGATTAACCAGCAGAAGGGGCAGAAGGAAAAAATTTATACCCTAGTACATCACAACTTTGAACCTGAAATATACACTGTGTAACTTATCATACTCCAGATATCCAAATCAAGTGTTATATGTATGCATCTGTATATACAGTTTATAAAACCAGATTCTATAAGTGGAAAGTGCACATAGTCTATATGCAGGAATACAGAAGTTCTGTACAGAGTTCCATCTGAATCCAATACAGGATTTGAAACTCTCTCAAAAAAACCGCATGCCTGCAACTTAAAGATTCTGCCCCCAAAGATGTATGAGCAAATTTCATGATGTTGACTTATTGAAACAGCATTCCATTGTCATGAGAATGACACAAATCCCGATGAACTCTGGAATGGATCAAGAATTGACAAATACAATGTATTTGAATACATAGAAATAACAATGGAACACAAGACTTGAAAAATAAATAATTTCATTAAGAATGAAATTCAAATAATACAAAAGAAATGCAAAATTATAAAGAGCCTCACTCAAAACACTCATTACACTAAAAACTACCCATACACTCTCTCAAACCTCACATATGCACACACCCACTAATTTATAGAGGGAAGAAGAGAGTAAAGGGAGAAGAGAAAGCCCCTTCTAGCCGTTGGACACCCTTTCCAATGGCTAGAAGTCAACCAATGTTGACTAATCATATATGTAATATATTTATATATATTTATATATACATACAATATATAATGTATAGAATATATAAATATATATTATATTAATATATATATATATATACAAAAGAATACATCCATCTTAACACCCTCCCTCAAACTTAAAGTGTCACACTGTAAGTTTGAAGTTACAAAATGAGGAAATCCATTACATAAAATGTCTTCATAGACTTCAACAATTTCTTCCATTTGGTGCTTATTTAGAGGGTGCTTAATCATATGCTTCATTACACAGAGGAACTTTAATATCATCAATTTTTTATATGCTCAAAATGTCTTTAGAATCAACAATACCGTCAATATTTAGAAAACCAGTAAAGAGACCAAAACAAGAGCAATCTAACAAGAGATGGAGAGAGCATAGGCAAACACATAAATATATATATATAGAAAATAAGTCAATTTAACAATTTTTCAAAAATATTTAGAGAAAGAATTAATTTTAAAAAAATCATTAATTTCAAACACGATAATCATTTATCACTTTAATCATTCATGAAAATCATGCACACATATATCTCTCACAAAAGGCATCTTATTGCATAAGAGGCATGAATTTTCAACATTATCAACATCATGAAGAAGTAACTCACAAAGATATTTAAATAGCAAATCATTTTTATACAGTGAAAGATAAGAAATGATTTCAATTACTCAATAAAAGATTTAAGAAAAATCAAATACACAAATCAATTTCATTTTAGAAGCAATATTAGCCATACAATTAAAAAGGTCACTTATTGACTAATTTTAAGAGATAACACATGCTTAGAAAACAAGCAAAAAAAAAAGGGATCCTAATAAGGATCTACACAAATACAATAGGAGTGTACAAGAACCAGTTTTACCAAAAAGTAATACAAAGTAAGATCAATCTCATGAGCAATCAGATGTACACAATAGCCACTATGAGCATACTAATGAAATGCTTAGATAAGCATGTAATGGAGTATGCGGGATTACAAAAAACAAAGTGCAAAAGCACATACAAGTCCAAGAGTGAACAATACAAAGGCACGAAGGCATAATATAAGCACAAAAGTACAAAGCACAAGTCCACTACGAGACAACACAAAGAGCCAACGAAAGGCAACACAAACAAGTAAAAAATATATGCTTTATTAAATATATGCTTGAAAAAGCATAAACTTATGCAAATTATGCAAGACAATCAATCATGGAATAGCTCATGCAACTAAAGCATAATGCAAAATGCATGAAAATATTTCAACAACTATTTCTCATAAAAGAGCAAATAAATTTAGAAAAAATTATGAAGAGATTAAAAACTCTCATGCATCATAATGAATGAATTTCGTAAATTAAACCACTAGTTTGACCACCATAAGAAATCACCTCACTAAACCTCCAATCCTCAAAAATCAAGTGTATCGGCGACTAGAACAAGAGCATCACTTATGGGCTAAAAACACACACAAAAGTGTGAATAAATATCTTTTGTCTACATATAATGATACTCAAAATGAGTGTATCAGCTACTAGAATAAGAGTATTATCTTAATGCTACTTATGGGCTAAACAAACACACAAAAGTGTGAATAAACATCTTTTGTCTATATATAATGACACTCAACATGAATGTATCAGCTACTAGAACAAGAGTATAATTACAATGCCACTTATGGGTTAAACAAACACACAAAAGTATGAATAACCATCTCCTGTCTACATATAATGACACTCAACATAAGTATATTAGCTACTACAACAAGAGTATAATCACAATGCCACCAATGGGCTAACAACACACACGAAGGAGTAGACAAACATCTCTTGTCTACATATAATAACATTTAGATATGAGGCATAAAAAGGAGAAGACACTCGAGAGAAGAAAGCTTGTAATAGAAACACACTAATGTTATCAATAAGAATATCAATTTTAATCATCTTTCGAAACACTATGGTTTCAAAAATAAATAGCCATCACAAATAAACAGAGTTATAAGCATTCATAATAATAATGGTCATACAACAAATGAGTGATACAACACACTCAGTTCCAAAGATCAAACAACTACCAATTAGAGTCAAACAATAAGTTGACAATCTAAAGTGATATAAAATGAGGTACACACAACTCGCCCCATCAAACATCTTTGAATCAACAAAAGCATATATAGATTCAAAGGTCAATCAACTATCAATCAGATCCAAGACTGGTGTCAAGACGACACTCATAAACTTTGATAATTGCATATTGATAAGATGATTTGAGATGCACGCATAACTCACCTCAACGGCTAACTCGGAATACCAACAATAATGAGTTCAGAGGCCAATCAACTATCAATCAGACCCAAGACAAGTGACAACACATCACTGATAACCTTTGAAAATTTAGATTGATAAGATGACATGAGGTGCACACATAACTCACATCAATGGCTAACCCTAACCCAAAAACAAGGCCAAAAGAGATGATGCACTATGTCACATGGGTGAGGGGGTGCGGCAAAAAAAAATTATATATATATATATATATATATATATATATATATATATATATATATATATATATATATATATATATATATAATTTGTGCAAGGGAGAGGTTGAGCCCCCTCCCTGCGCCCTCTTTGTGCAGGGGAGGGGTCGAGTTGATAAGTTGTTGAGTCTGATTCAGAGTTTTTGCCCTTGCACAAAGGGGGGTCCGGGGGCTCTCCCCGGCACGGGTCTTTAGGGGGCCGCCCCCCCCAAAACAATTTTTTTTTTAATAAAAAAATTGAACACAAATTTTTTTTTTAATAAAAATGTTGAATGACCCTATAAAATTTTGTAATGGACAAAATCAATGTCATAAAAAGGCAATAAATACTTACGGAAATCAATTTTCAAATAGGTGAGTTTATATCAAATGACCGATTTGAAAAAAAACAAGTTTCAAATCAAATTTAATAAAGGTAGATAAAAACCTTAGCATGAATATAGTGCAATCATATGCACAACAATATGTCAATTGATGCAACTATATGCAATACATGATGACCATTTTTCACAAATTTAAACAAGCAAGCAAACAATCAACAAGGATTATGCTCAATTTTAAGCAATTAACAGAGAGAAGATGAAATTTTTAGATTTACCTTTCATAAATTCGCCAATCAAGGGACACGTGCACCAAGGCACAAAGATCTAATAAAAGAAGACAAGAATAATAGTTTTAAAAAGCTTAATCTAAATCATAAGTCTATTATCAGACAATGAAGGCATGTATGTAAAGATTCATGAGGATCTTTCATATAGATGTTTAATACATAATTTTCTCTAATCATGAACGCGCATATGTCATAAAAGAAATTTTGCAACAAGTATAAAATCTCTAAAAATCATGATATAAAATATCAAAGAAAGAAACCACTAAGAGTTGCAAGAAGGCACAAGTACCTAAGTCAATAAATCATCACTGGGCAAAACACAGTCACTTAAGATTTGATAATAAGGATTTTTTTTAAATAAGTTTAACATGAAAAGAAACAAGGTTTCCCAAAAATGTTCACCAAATCAACAAAGTGGACACTCAAAGAGTTCCACCATAGCATTAAAAGAACATGCACAAGCCACAAGATGAGCTCACTCTTAAGATATATACCCACTATGAGTTTAAGGGGGTGTGTTAAGATATATATATATATATATATATATATATATATATATATATATATATATACACACATATCTTAGTAAACTGAAATACCCATCAGGGGTATTTCAGTCTTTTCACTGTAATAGGCGTCAACCCATTAGGGGCTGATATTTTTTTGTTTTCTTTTGTTCTTTCTTACTTTTCATTTTTGTCTTTATTTAAGACTGATGGGACACCTCTGTATAGCTGTTGGAGCTGCCCCAATAGCCATATGGAGTTGCACCCTCTTGGCTCCTTGTGTATTATAAATTGGCCTCTTGTGGCCTTGTATTCTCAACTCATTTATGAGTGTCTCTATGCAATAACAAATTTATTTGACCCTTGTGTGGGTGGTTTGATGATTCAATCAAGTATTCTACCGGATTGAAAGTGTGTTCTTGCATGTTTATTGGATTAGATCCATTTCATTACATGGTATCAAAGCTTTGGTGCTCTAAAAGCAACTTTTTAAGAGGAAGGTCGTGATAACATCAAATGGAGGATCGTGAGCTTGGCGAGTACAACAAAACGTGGATCGTTGCATCAGAAAGCGCATCATCTCTCAAGCAATTTTTTGTATTACATCCTCTTCCTCTTCCTCTTCCTTTATTCTTTTTTCTTCTTTATCTCTTTTCTTCTTATTTTAAAAGAATGGAGAATGAAAGGAAAGTAATAGTCTCCATTCACGTACGCCTAAATGATACAAATTATATGATATGGGCATCCATAGTAAAGCACAAAATATGGAAAAAGGGACTATGGGGTTTGGTGGATGGTTCCGAAAAAGAGCCTAAACCCATTCTTACTAAAATCGAGAATGGGAAGGAAGTTGCCCTTGAAGGAGAGGAAATGGCTAAAGTCATTTCTGATTATGAAAAAAGATGGAAAGAATGGAAGATGGGTCATTCCAAGATAATTGGATGGCTCATCAATAGTGTGGACATCCATAAGTATTCTAGTTTGGCAAAATTTGATTTCGCTAGTGATGCGTGAAAATATCTTAAAGACATGTATAGTCTTAAAGATATTGCTCACATATGTAATGTTCAAAACAAGGTAAGAACCATGACTCAATGAGAGATGAACATTAAAGAATGCTACAATGCACTTTTTCTTCTTTCGAATGAATTGGCTCTTCTTGAGCCAAAATGGCATTGCCCACAAGATGTAGAACTCCGCGAAAATTAAATTAAAGCGGAGCACTTCTACCAATTTATTAATGGGCTTAGGCCCGAATTTGAAGGAACCAAGTCGGCTCTCCTTCATAAAGGAGGGGTACCATCCATAGTAGAAACTCTTAAAGAATTGACTATGGAAGAAAATAGATTAAAGAAGCTCTCCACTTCTAAAGATGAATTTATGCTTGCTATGTCAAAGCCCGGAAATCATACTAGAAGTTATAAACCTCCTCATTTTGTAAAAAATGAGAATGGAAGAAACCCCAACAACTATGAAAAGAGGGGCGACCATGAATATAAAAAGGATAGAAAAATTATTTTCTATCACTATTATGAACCAAGGGGACACATCAAGCCATTTTGTCCCAAAAGAAAGAAAGATGATCATAGAGAAGACAAAAGAGTTGCTTTGGTTGAAAGGATTGATGCAGATGACTCCAAATGTATTGGCTCACTATCTTTGGCTCAACTAATGGAAGCGCTACAATCTATGCTTAAAGCTCAAGCTTCTTCTTTCTCGGGAGCGGCCATATCCACAAGTGGTGACCCTGGTAAGATTTCTTGGATCCTAGATTATGGTGCATCTTTTCATAGGACTCCAAATAAGTTCATATTATCCGAATGTAATTATAACCAAAATGATTCTTATGCCTCAACCATCAATAGAACGTCCTTACAAATCAAAAGTTTTGGAATTTTTCAAAAACCACCAATCTTTCACATGTCAAATATTAGAGTAGTACCAAAATTAAATTTAAATCTATTATCGAATTCTCAAATTACGGATCATGGTTGCAAAGTACTACTTTTATCTAATGATTGTTTAATACAGGATCTCCAGTCTGGGAAACCGATTGGACGAGGCCATAGAAGAGATCTCTATGTAATGGACAATTTTGAGTTATCAAAACAAACCTTTTGTAATTTTGTGAAAAAAAAGACAGAAATTTGGCACAAAAGACTAGGACATCCTAGTGTGATCAAATTACACTTGTTTCCATTTCTTTCAAATTATAAAGAAAGAGATTTTGTATGTGAAAATTGTTTTCTTGGTAAAATGAAGTATTCTCCCTTTGGACCAAGACATTTTATAACTAAAAATCCATTTGAGTTAGTATATTCGGATGTATGGGGATCGGCTCCAGTTGTATCCAAAGGAGGTATGACCTATTATGTTGTGTTTGTAGATGATTATAGTAGACATTCTTGGATATTCTTTCTAAAACAAAAATCAAAAGTATTTGATTATTTTAAAAAAAATCATGGTTACATAACGAATTAATTTAAAGCTAATATTCAAATCTTTAAAACTGATTCTAGGAGAGAATTTGTGTCAAAAAAAATTGAAAATTATCTTGGTCTATATGGGATTGTTTATCAAAAATCTTGTTCATGTGAAAACTGCTGCAAGGATTGAGAAATGAGAAGAGAAAAAGAAGAAAGATAACTCGGGTACCTGTTAAGAATCGGCCGCCACACTGATCTCTCTATTCTGCTGTTAAGTTTAATAGGGTTACAACTTCTTTTGCATGGACAAAACTGCCCTGCATTAGTAATACAAAATACATAAATATACATGTGATATGGATCCTTCAATGGATCCATATCCGATCCATATTCTAATACCCTCCCTCAAGTTGTGCATGGGATTGAACCATGTGCAACTTGTTCTTCAGATACCAAAAACGATTACTTGTGAGGCCTTTTGTGAACATATCGGCGACTTGGTCTTCTGAAGTCACATAAACTGGCTCAATCTCTTTGTCTGCTATCTTTTGTCTGATGAAATGCTGGTCAATCTCAATATGCTTAGTCCGACTGTGATGAACAGGATTGAACGCAATTTGTATAGCACTTCTATTATCACACATAAGAGTCGAACTTGAGATATTCTCTCCCATCTCTGTAAGTAGATGTCTAATCCAGGTCACTTCTGCTGTGGTAGCTGCCATAGATCTATACTCTGCCTTTGTACTAGATCGTGCCACAGCCTTATGTTTCCTGCTACTCCATGAGGCTAGATTTCTTCTGATAAAAACACAGTATCCTGAAACAGACCTTCTCTCATCTGGGTCCCCTGCCCAGTCTGCATCTGTGTAAGCCACTATGTCATGTTTCGGTGTCCCCCATGAAGATTGTACATATGTGAGTCCATCACCTACTGTGCCTTTTAGGTAACGAAGAATACGTTTAACAACATCCATGTGACCAGTCTTTGGCTCATGCATGAATTGGGATACCTGGTTTACAGAATATACAATGTCTGGTCTAGTAAAAGTAAGATATTGTAACATGCCCACTAAACTGCGATACTTGCTTGCATCATGGTATAACTCACCATCACAAATACTGAGCTTTTGACTGACAACACAAGGTGTAGGTAGAGGTTTGCAATCTATCATTCCTGCTTTGGTAAGAAGATCAAGAGTATATTTGTGTTGGGTTAATGACATTTTTCCATCTTGTCTGTCCACCTCTACACCAAGGAAATATCTCAGTTCTCCAAGATCTTTCATCCTGAATCGCATACTCAGCAAATCTTTAATTCGTCTAATATGGTCTGGAGCATTACCAGTGATCACGATATCATCAACATATATAAGTAAGAAAACTATATTGGATCCATCTCGGTATATAAATAGCGAATGATCTAGTTGGGAGCGGAGGAAACCGTGGTTCTGAATCTCTAAGGAGAAGCTTTCAAACCACGACCTGGAGGCTTGCTTTAAGCCATACAAAGCTCTGCTCAATTTGCATACATATTCTTTTGGGTCTCCCTCTGCATAGCCTTGAGGTTGCTCCATGTAGACCTCTTCCTTTAAATCCCCATGAAGGAATGCATTTTTAACATCAAGCTGACTAAGAGTCCACCCATGTTCAATGGCCAGGCCAAGAATAATACGAATGGTTCCCATTTTCACTACTGAGCTAAATGTCTCATCATAATCTTGACCGTATTCTTGAGTGAAACCTTTGGCAACAAGACGTGCCTTGTATCGTTCAATGCTACCATCAGGTTTATATTTAATCTTATATACCCATTTTGAACCAACAACATTTTTATCTGGGGGATGACCAACTATCTCCCATGTTTGACACTCATGAAGTGCCTCAATTTCAATGCCACCTGTCCTTCTGTAGGTACATCAGTTTGTTCTCTGGGCCTCCTGGTATAGACATTTCCTCTATATCTTTGACATTCTGTTCCTGATGCCTCATCTAAAACTATCTCATCGTTTATGCTTCCAGGAGCCAAAGTAGTATGTTCTGCAGCATGTGAGATGAGTTCAACACTTAGCCATGGATCATACCAATTGACAGATGCGTCAATATGTTCATAATCATGATCTGCTTTATTTTTCAAAAAACTATTTTCATCAAAAATAACATTTCTAGAGATTCTGATCTTCTTGTTGGCAGGGTCATAGCACCTGTATCCCTTGTGTTCATCTGCATAACCTACAAATTGGCATATAGAAGCTTTGTCCTGAAATTTAGTTCTCACGGATTTATCAATATGTGCATAACACATGCAGCCAAAAACTCGTAACTCATCATAATATGGATGTACTCCAAAGAGAACATAATAAGGAGACTGATTCTCAAGAATAGGCATAGGTAGACGATTTATCACATGAGTGGCAGTATGAAAAGCTTCTGTCCAAAGACTAATGGGCACGTTAGAGCCATGCATTATGCTCATTGCACTCTCCACAATATGTCTATGTTTACGCTCAGCAACTCCATTTTGCTGTGGAGTGTATGGGCAAGAAACTCTATGATGTATCCCATTATCTTGAAGAAAATCTAAAAATTCTTTGAAGGAATACTCACCACCCCCATCACATTGGAGAATTTGAATATTTTGAGAGAATTGGGTATTAACGTAGGCATGAAAATGACGAAAGATAAGGGAAACCTCTGATTTGTGTTTCATAAAGAATATCCAGGTAAAGCGAGAAAAGTTGTCAATAAAAGATACGTAATATTTACTTCCAGAAGAAGGATTGGGGGCTGGGCCCCAAACATCAGAACATATTAACTCAAAAGGCATGGAGGCTCTTTTATTTATTTGATGAAAGGGAAGTACATGACTTTTACAAACCTGACAACTGGAACACATCTTATTCTTCAACGAAGGTGGAACAGACTCTGGAAGAAATCCATTGGACACTAATTTTTCAATAAAGACTTGACTACAATGACCAAGACGAGAATGCCAAATTTCTGGCTTATTACATTGAGATATACTTAAAACACTTCTAGAGACGTGATCAGAGTTGGAAGGCTTCAGAACATTGGAGGCTGGATCTTCATTGAAGATATACATGTTTCCACGTCGCTCTCCTTTAGCGAACGTCTTCTTCGTTTGAAGATCCTTGACAAAGACAGAAGTAGGAGTAAATTCAACAGATGAATTGGTAGAATCAACAAGCTTGGAAACAGAGACTATATTTTTCTTTATATTTGGTGCATGCACAACATCAGATAAAGGAATGGACAAAGATTCAGACAAAGGAATGAAGACGTTGCCTACGTTTGAGAGAGTGGTGAGTTCCATCTCCAGTTACAATATTAGATTTTCCAAAATAAGGGATCAAGGTAGAGAACTTACCTGCATTGCCAGTGACATGAGCAGCTGCCCCAGAGTCGACATACCATATTCCATCATCATTCTGCTTCAGGTTCAAGTTAGCCATAGCTGACAAGAGAAGATCCTTAGCATCATCACTGACACGAAAAGTACCCGCAGATCCTGATGTAGCAACATTTCTATTGTTTTGTATTCTATTGCGATTTTGAGGATTCTGAGGATTGAACCAACAATTGGCTTTGATGTGGCCACGTTTGTTGCACTGGTAACACGTGGAAACATTCCTTGTCAGACTGGGAGTGACATTTGGTGTAGGTAGCAACCCACGTCCACCCTGTATTTGTACTCCCCTACCTCTGTTGCCACGCCCTCCTCGTGTACGATCAGCAGTCATCCCGGTGGCAAGAACATCATGCATAGATGATTGCCCTGTTGAAGCATCAGAAATGCTTTTCAAGGACATCTCATACTGGAACAGTTTAGCACGCAAATCTTCAAAACTAGGTAACATAGGCAAGCACAGTAAGGAAGTCACAAGGACATGATACTCTGATCCCAAGGCATTCAGGGTCTGCTGCACTTTTTCTTTATCAGACACTGGATATCCAACAATGGCTAGTTGATCTGTGATGCTTTTGACTTGATTTAAGAACTCAATAATAGTCATTGTCCCTTTTTTTAAAAGCTGGAATTCGCGCTTGAGAAACAACACCTTAGCCTCTGATATTTGAGCATAAGTCTGAGCTAGATTCTCCCACAATTCTTTAGTTGTACAATCATCAGGAATAGAAACAAGTACTTCTTGTGTCAGTGTAGAAGTAATGTACGCGACGAGAGCTTGATCACGCTTCATCCAAGTAACAAAGGTAGGATCACGAACAATGTTTGGTAAGTTTCCATCTTCTTTTGCTTCTTGTGGAATAAATTTTGGAGGCATTGGAGTAGAGCCATCCAAGTGGCCTGAAAGATCTTGGCTTCGGGTGAAGGGAGTGATTTGACGTTTCCAGGTCAAATAATTATTGGTATTCAATTTTTCAGAAACTAGTTGTCCAAGAAAATTGGAGGAAAGCCCCCGAGCTGACTGAATTGTCCATTTGCAAACTTATGATAGAGAACAGTTTTGTGGTAGGGCCAGACACACAAAGGAGATTATGTCACTAGTCACGACAGAGTAATGGAGAATCAAGAAAGAGGAAAACAGCTTTAAGTCAGCAAATCTGCGTAGGGTTCAGATCTGACTCAATCAATGAGAAATGCAAACAATGATAGATAACAGTGGATAAAAGAAAAGGAATGTAAAGACTCTATTGCTGCGTGCTTGAGCAAATCTGTATAGGGTTCAGATCAAACTCAATCAATGAGTTGCGTGGACCAAGAAGATGTGAAAACAGAAAAAAAAAACACGAATGACGTGAACAGGAGGTGTTCGCGTGACCAGGGTGTTTAAGTGACCAGAGCTGAGTTGCGTGGACCAAAGCAAAAAAAATAAAAATAAAAGGGACTTGTGTGACCAGACTTTACCAGGTGTCACGTGAGATGAGGAATCAAAACTGTTCCAGGGCAGCTTTATTCAGATGAGACAGAAATGATGAGACAAGAAGAATAAAGGAGTAAAACCTGACAAGAAAAAGAGGGTGCAGCCTTATTCAGATAAGACAAGAAATAAAGGAGTAAAACCTGATGGCTAGAAGACAAGGGTGCAGCTTTATTCAGATGAGACAAACTTGATGGCTAGAAAACCAAGACAAAAGTGCAGCTTTATTCAGTCAGCAGCCTTGCGTGAGACAAACTGGAAGACACGAAGTTGGAGAACACAGCTTTGATGAGAAGGTGAACACAGCTTTTCTTGGTCCCGATGAAGGCCCTTTTTATTCCCAGAGGGGTCGATGCTCTGATACCATGTGAAAACTGCTGCAAGGATTGAGAAATGAGAAGAGAAAAAGAAGAAAGATAACTCGGGTACCTGTTAAGAATCGGCCGCCACACTGATCTCTCTATTCTGCTGTTAAGTTTAATAGGGTTACAACTTCTTTTGCATGGACAAAACTGCCCTGCATTAGTAATACAAAATACATAAATATACATGTGATATGGATCCTTCAATGGATCCATATCCGATCCATATTCTAATAGTTCACACATTCCTCAACAAAATGGATTAGCTGAGAGAAAGCATAGACACATTATTGAGACTACTAGAACACTTCTTGTGTCAAAATGTTCTAAAAGTGTTTTAGATTGAAGTCGTCCTTATGGCAGTCTATTTGATAAATAGAATGCCTTCAAAAAATATTAAAAATATCTCCCCTGTTGAAAAACTTTTTAAAACATCTCCCGATTATAAAAGGTTAAGGGTCTTTAAATGTAAATGTTTTGTCCTTACCAATAAGTATGACAAACTTTCTCATAAGTATGACAAACTTTCTCCAAAAGCAATTCTTTATGTTTTCTTAGGCTATGCCGAAAACCAAAAAAGATACAAATGTTATGACATTGAAAGAGATAAATTATATGTTTCTCGAAATGTCACTTTTCTTGAAAATGAAAATGGTTTTAGCAAAAGAAAAATCCAAGAAAGATGTGACTATTCATTTTTTTTATCTTGTCAATGAATATGAAGGGTGTGAAGACCTTCATGACATACATGAGCATGAAAATGAAGACACTCATGATGCGAATAATATGAATCTATTTTATAATAACATACAACCCTATACTCGACGTACCGAAAATCATCCACCATGTGCTTTAGAAAGGTATTCTCAAAATCAAGATATAGATTCTTTTAGTCTTAGAAAATCCATAAGAATTTCAAAAGCTCCCAATAGATTTGTATCTTATGATTCCTTTGAACCAAGGTATAGATCATGCTTAATGGTCATACATTCATATTTAGAACCAACGTTTTATCATACCGCTAAAAATCATCAAGAATGGATTAAGGCAATGAATAATGAATTAGAAGCCTTGAAAAAGATAAAAACTTGGGAAATTCAAACATTGCCTAAAGGAAGGAAGACCACTACGATTAATAGAATGCCTTCAAAAAATATTGAAAACATTTCTCCTATTGAAAAACTTTGTAAAATGTCTCCCGATTACAAAAGATTAAGGGTTTTCGATAGCAAATGCTTTGTTCTTACCAACAAAAATGATAAACTCTCCCCTAAAGTCATTCCTTGTATGTTTTTGAGCTATGCCAAAAACCATAAAGGATATAGGTGTTATGACATTGAAAAAATAAGTTATATGTTTCTAAAAATGTTACGTTTCTTGAAAATGAAAAAGGGTTTACCAAAGAGAATATCCAAGAAAGTTGTGATTATTCGTTCCTTTTTTACCTTGTCAATGACAAGAGTGAATATATTCATGAGAGTCAAAACATTCATGAGGCAAATGAGAATATGAGTAAGAGTCTCGACAATGTGGACCTACCTCACGATAATTTACAAACCTATGCTCGTCGTACTGAAGATCACCCACAAAGTGCTTTAGAAAGATACTCTCAATGCCAAGAAGAAGATTCTTCTAACCTTAGAAAATCCATAAGAATTTTGAAAGCTCCTAATAGATTCGTATCATATGATTCCTTTGAACCTAAGTTTGGATCTTGCCTAATGGTCATTCAGTCGTATTCTGAACCTCAATCATATCATAAGGCTAAACACCGGCATGAATGGATTAAGGCTATGAATGACGAATTGGAAGCATTAGAAAAGGCAAAAACTTAGGAGATCCAAACATTACCTAAAGAAAGAAAAACTACAGGATGCCGATGGGTTTATAAGGTAAAAACCAAGTACGACGGAACATTAGAAAGATATAAGTCTAGGTTAGTAGCCAAGGGATACAGTCAAGAATATGGGATTGACTATGATGAGACATTTGCCCCAGTTGCTCGCATGACTACTGTTAGAACTCTCATTGCTATAGCATCAATAAGAAAATGACCCATATTTCAAATGGACGTTAAGAATGCATTTTTAAATGGCAACCTAGATGAAGAAGTATACATGGATCATCCTCCTGGTTTGTCTTTAGCACATGGAAAAACTCTCCGATTACGTAAGGCCTTGTATGGCCTAAAACAAGCTCCAAAAGCTTGGTATGATAGGTTCAGTAATGTGATGACTCAACTTCATTTTAAATCTTGTTTTACTGATACTGCATTGTTTGTTAAGTCTTCTGATGCAAGAATGGTGATTCTGCTACTGTATGTAGACGATGTGATAATCACCGGAGATGATAAGCAGGGAGTTAACCATATCAAGAATGTGCTTAAAGCCAACTTTGATATGACAGATCTTGTTTTTTTACGATATTTTCTTGCAATAGAAGTTGTTTACTCAAATCGTGGTTACTTTTTGTCACAGACTAAATATGCGGCAGAAATCATTGAAAGATCAGGACTCTCGGATGAGAAATTGGTTGACACTCCGAAAGTCATAAATGTCAAAATGAAGATAGATGATGGAGAGCCCTTGCAAGATCCAACACCCTATAGACAGATGATTGGGGTTTTGTCTTATCTCTCTATTACTCGCCCTTATATATCCCATGATATTCATTCTGCTAGTCAATTTCAACATGCTCCCACTACAATACATATGAGTGTTGTTATGGGAATTGTTAGATATATTAAAAAATCTATTAACCTTGGCTTGTTTTTATCATCCTCTTCCTCACTGGAAGTCATTGCATATTCTGACTCTGATTGAGGAGGGGATGTCAATGATAGACGCTCAACCACTGATTTATGTGTTTTTGTAGGTGATTCTCTAATCTCATGGCGATGCAAAAAACAACATAAGGTGTCACTATCTTCGATTGAAGCTGAGTATTGGGCAATTGCAACCACTACGTCGGAATTAGTTTGGTTGAGATAACTTCTCGAAAACCTAGGGGTTCATACTGTAATATCGAGTATTTTCACACAGCCATTTTGAGATTTTTTCAAAAATTTTGCCAAGTCTAGAAGAAAAATCTTTTGAGGCTCGATTTTTAGACTAATGTCTTTGAGTCTGGGCTTGACCCAGGTCTCATCGACAAGGTCGAGGCGAGCCAATCGAAGCGTGAGAAAGACTTTTAAATTTGACCTTTAAATTCAAGCGAAATTCAGGTTATTTTCAGGCGAAATTTGGAATTTGGTATCCGTATAATATATCGTTTGATGCATCTCAGAATTTTGAGCGCGATGATATTTTACTTTTCTAAATTCAAGTCCCGATTGGCCCGAAAATCGTGTTTTTCTGAAAATTGAGCAGTTTGTCGAAATGGATCCGGAGTTGAATCAGACTGATCCAAGGCCTAGGATCCAAATTTTTATGGATTTGGGTTCCATTTAGGTCCTACTGAAATTGGGATTGGATCCCGGTCTTGATTCATTTTTGTTTTGGGTATGGGTTTTGATCTTGGATCCGGATCCGGATTCAAATCCAAGCCCAATGTTTTTCTAACTTTAAATTAAAGATAAAACTTTATTTTGGGTTTAAATAAGGTTAGGGAGCCTTTAGGGTTAATTTGGTTATTTTTGGAAGTTTTTAAATATTTTTAATTAATTAATATTAAATAAATAAATAAATAATATCAATTCCGAAATTTTATTTCAGGGATGAGTGGGACTCCTTAAAAGAGCCCTTACACTTACTTAAAAAGAGTTTTAAGAGTTTTATAAATTTTGAAAAGCTACCAAATGTGAAAAAGTCAACATTTGGTAGTATTTAGAAAAATTAGGAAACTAATAGAGGGAGAGTTCCACCTTTTGGGAACTCTCTCTTGTAGAGAGAGCTGGAGAAAAAGGGGGGCCGTCACCCCCTCTCCCATTCTTTACTTAAAAAAAAAAGAAGAGAGAGAAGAGAGGAAAAAGGGAAAGAGGAGGAGAGGAAAGAGAGGAAGAGGGTTCCTCTTCTCCAACAACACCTTTTCCACCTTTGATTTTCTCTATTTTTCGATTCTTATCAAAGGTACGGGTCTCTTCTTTTGACATAAGTGAGAAATTGAATGCCGATTTGATTCTTATGCTATACCATGATCTAAATCCATGGTTAAGGAGTGAATCTATGTGTTCACTCAAGTATCCATGAACGAGGATCCATAGATCCGCTTTTATAATGGGTATTTTCGGTTCTTTTTATATAAAAAATTTCTATGTATAGTTTTCATCCTTGAACAAAATTTAATTCACGGTAGTGATGGATTGATATATGGGTTGCTTTTGTATTAGTGCTCATCTCCATGAACAGTCCATCGTATGAGCCGTGGGAGGCATGTATATTGTTGTGAGAAAAGAAAAAAAAAGATAATATATTTGTTTATGCATATATACTTTAGCAATAATCTCTACAAGCAATCCATGAGGCATCACATGACTATTTTTGACCATGATATGCATACGTCTTTCAGAGTGACTCAAGGATTCATGAAGAACGTCATAAGAATGACCTCTCTATTTATTTATTTTACATGTATATGATTGTGCGTGTGTATGCATATTTGGGCCATGGAATATATTATACACACACACCTTTGATTGGAAAATTTTTGCATATGCATATGTTCGAAAGCCTGAAATATATATATATATATCTGTGCAGGAATCAGCCCGTGGCGACCAGCAGCCCGGTTGGGCATGGCCAAGCCTGGCAGCCCTCATAAGGTACTGCCAGACTGGGCTGGCCGTGCTTGGTTCGGCAGAACCGAGCCCAACAGGCCTGCTGGGCAGCAGGTTGACTTTTGCAGTGAAAAAAAAGGGGGGATGTTTAAAATAAAAAATTTAAGTGCTTCAAAAAAAAAAACATGCGGGGCTGTCAGCTACGCCCTGACAGCACTCACACAGGCCCGGGCTGGGCCTGTGTAAGGGCTGACCCGGCCAGCTCGGCTTGGCAAGGGTCTGCCAAATCCAGCCCGGCTCTTGGGCAGGGCTGGGACAGGGCTGGCAGCCTACTGACAGGCCCTACCTGGGGCTGACCAGACCCGACCCAGCTGACTAAGGTCAGCTGGGCCTATTTTTTAAACCCCCAGATGGTTGGGTCGGCTGGATGGGTGTAAACCTTCTTCAAAAAAAAAATTGGGTATTCAGTTATGCTTTTTAATTTTTTTTCAGACTTGTTAATTAAATTAAAGCTGGCTTCTTGTGTACAAAAGAATGGGGTTTGGTTTCATATGCTCGGAATTGGTACTATATGCATTAGCAATATACTATCTCAAGTGATTCCAAATGCTCATGTACACTTGAAAAGAACGTGCCGAGTCATGTGATTATTTTCTAGATTTCTGCTATGTATGGTGGACTAAATCTGACGAATGGAGTTCTTATGCTTTAGTTGAATTTAACATGTTGGATATGAATGCATGCTTGTTAACATGTTATTGCAAAGTTTGTTTTGGTACAGGTGCATACATGATATGAATATGTGCAGCCCTGAAATTCAATTTCTAGATCCGGGTTATGTTCATGTGTGTGGATGTTAATACATGTTATGAATGAAAAGTTTCATATGCCTACATTTATGGGACATGTTTAATTATCGTGCATTTATGGATTGGTTCCAAGTGCATGTGCATACATGAAATCAATGTGTGTTTAGCATGTACAATATGTAAGAAAGTGAAAATACACCACAAAAGATATCTCTCAACAAGTTCTCACAAATACACCACAAGAACCTCTATGGTTCACAAAGAGAACTCACAAACAAATACAACCCAAAAAGGGTATAAAAACATAAAATAAATAAGTTTAATGGAGTGGGATAAAATCTCATACAAGAAGAATTTTATACAAGGGGAAATAGGAAGGATATATATAGGGAAGAGAAGAGGAGCCTCAAGGGAGTCATTGGACTCCCAACAGCTCTAGTCCAACGGCTCCCACGGGGCTGCACCTTTTTGACTAGTCAAAAAGGTGCTTTTTGACTAGTCAAAAAGGGGAGGCTCTAAATGTCCTAAAAGGAGACTGATTTAGTTCTTTCTAGTTATATTTCAATTAGAAAAAACTAAACTAAATACTAACTAAAAGAAAAGAAAAATACATGAGGTCATGTGCCTATGAGATTACATATGAGATTACACATATATGAGATTACATATTTCAACACTCCCCCTCAAACTTACGGTTGGATAACCGAAAGTTTGCATAAGAGAAAGTGAAATCTAGAAGCAACGAGAGGCTTGGTGAAGAAGTCGGCCAACTGATATTCTGAAGCAATATAGGGAAGATTAATGGTGTCACGCAAGAATTCCTCTTGAACATAATGACAATCCATCTCTATATGCTTGGTGCGTTCGTGAAATGTCTGATTGCTTGCAATATAAATAGAGTTCTTGTTGTCACAACACAGATTTGATGCTTTTGAACTTTCAACTCCCATATCGGAAAGAAGACGTCGAAGCCAGACTAATTTCATCGTGGTTGTAGCCATTGCCCAATATTCAGCTTCTGTTGAAGAAAGGGAAACCTTTTGTTGCTTCTTGCATCTCCATGACACCAAGGATTCTCCCAAAAAGGCACAAAACTCTGTAGTTGAGTGGCGGTCATTTGGATCTCCACCCCAATCTGCATTAGTATAACCAAGCAATTCTAAATTAGAAGAAGCAGATAAAAATAAACCTCGAGAAATAGAATTTTTAATGTATCTAATAATGCGCAAAACTGCTCCCATATAAACAGAGGTTGGGGCATGTTGAAATTGACTGGCTGTATGAACAACATGTGAAATGTCAGGTCTTGTGATGGATAAATACGATAGAGCCCCGACAAGTTGTCTATAGGGAGTTAGATTCTTGAGTTGTTCCCCATCATCAATCTTCATTTTGACATTCACAATTTCAGGGGTATCAACATGTCTCTCATCTAAAATACCTGACCTGACAACAATATCCAATGCAAATTTAGATTGAGTTAGCAAATACGCTCTAGGTGAGTAAGCAACTTCTATACCAAGAAAATATTTCAAGAAACCCAAATCACTCATTTCAAAGTGTGTTTTGAGAAATTTTTTAATGTCATATACTCCCTGTTTATCACTTCCGGTGATGATCATGCCGTCAATATAGAGTAGAAGGATGATAATACCTGCATTAGAATTCTTAACAAATAAAGTTGTGTCAGTAAGACAAAAACGAAAACCAAAATCAAGCATAACCTTACTAAACTTGTCATAGCAAGCTTTTGGAGCTTGTTTGAGACCATATAAAGCCTTGTTCAAACGGAGAATTTTTCCTTTAGAAACGTTCATTCCTGGTGGTGGGTCCATATATACTTCTTCAGCTAAATTTCCATTTAAAAAAACATTTTTGACATCCATTTGATAAATATGTCATTCTTTTATTGATACAAGCGCTATTAAAATTCTAACAATGGTCATTCTAGATACTTGAGCAAAGGTCTCTTCATAGTCTATTCCATACTCTTGGGAGTATCCTTTTGCCACCAATCTGGCATTGAATCTTTCAAGAGTGCCATCACTCTTAGTTTTCACCTTGTACACCTAGCGACACCCAATAGGTTTCATGTTGTTTGGAGGATGGTCTTGAATGGACCAAGTATTTGCCTTTTCTAAGGCTTCTAATTCAACTTCCATAGCCTTAACCCATTCTGGTTTATTCTTGGCTATCTCATAACTAGAAGGTTCTTCATAAGAATGAATTAAGGCAATAAAGGCTTGATGTTTTGGTGAAAAAGACTCATATGACACAAACTTTTCAGGAACCCTCGAGATCCTAGTGGATTTCCTAGATAAAGTCACAGGTTCTTGTTCCCTTATGTATTTATCCAGAGCACACTGTCTTTCTAAGTTTCCTCATCTAGAGTATCGAAAGCAATCCTGATTGTTGCTAACAGGATCAGAATCAGTCACATCTGTCTGATCATCCAGATCAATTTCTCTTTCACTATCCCTTGGAACTAGATCCAACAAGAAGGAATATTCATCTATTTCAGTAGAGTTTTTGTTTTCAAAAAAACTTTCATTTTCTAGAAAGGATACATTCCTTGAGACATGTAACTTGTTATTTTTATGATCAAAACACCTGTATCCTTTTTTATGACTTGCATATCCTAAAAATGCACAGAAGACAGCTCGAGAAGAGAATTTATCATTCCTATCTGTAAAACAAAGCATTTGCACTCAAATACCCTCAATCTAGAATAATCAGAAGTTTGTTTGAAAAGCTTTTCAGTGGGAGAAATATTGTTTATCGCGGATGAGGGCATTCTATTAATAAGATAAACAACAGTCAAAATTGCTTCGACCCAAAAAACCTTAGGAATTTGATGTGTAATAAGTAATGTTCTAGTTGTTTCTATAATATGTATGTGTTTTATCTCAGCTAACCCATTTTGTTGAGGGGTATAGGGGCAAGATTTTTGGTGTGAAATTCCATATGAGTTCAAATATTCTTTAAATTCAATGGACAAAAATTCTCCCCCTGAATCAGTGTGAAATATTGAAATATTATTTTTAAATTAATTTTTTACCATATTATGAAATATTTGAAAAAATGAGAACACTTTAGACTTGTGTTTGAGGAAGTAAATCCAGGTATATCGAGTAAAATCATCTACAAAAATGACATAATATAGAAAACCACCTTTTGAAATAATCGGTGCAGGACCCCAAACATCAAAATGTATTAATTTGAGTGGTCGAGTAGAAACAAAAGTTCTTTCTTGAAATGGTAGTCTTTTCATTTTTCCAAGAATACACTTTTCACAAGTGAAAGCTTCGAAATTACAAAATTTTTTCATGTTTGGAAAATATTGAAGCTTGGATATACAAGGATGACCAAATCTTTAGTATAAAAGATCCAAGCCCAATTTTTTAACATTGCAGCATAATGTTTTCTTGGGTAATTCCAAAAAGTTCATGTAATACAATTCTCCTTCTCTATGGCCTTCCTCAATCAGCTTCCCTAACTGGTGATCCTGTACTTGAAAATCATGAGAAGAGAAGGAAACATTACACTCATGATCAATTAATTGTGAGGCAGATAAGAGGTTTAGATTAAGCTTAGGGATATATCTAATTTTGGAACACAAAAGCCTTTTGAGTTTTGAGAGCTATTTTCGAAATTCCCTATTCCTTTTATCTCAATGGCTGATCCATCCGTAGTCAAAACATTCGATCCACTTGACTTATAATAGTGTGACAGTAATTTTAAATTTGGTGTCATATGAAAGGAAGCACCAGAGTCAAGAAGCCATAGGGGTTTACCTGGATCGAAGATGCCAACAGAAGAAACAACAGCTCCAGCAGAGGTAGAAGTTCCTTTAAAGAGAGGTTGTAGAGCCTCCACCAGCTGAGTTAGAGACATATTTCCAATCGATATCTGATTGGATTCTCTCATTGATTCCACAGTAGCTACCTTTTTCTCGTAAGGTTTTTTCAACTTTGGACAATAAGTTTTAACGTGTACTGGTTCATGACAGTAATAACAAATAACTTTTCTTCTTTTAAAATCGCCTCATTGCCTTTCATTATTTATCCTCCCAATATGTGGTGGTTTGTATGTGCGAATGTGATTGTCGGGTCTTGATACAACTAGAATTGTATCATCATCACTCTTGGCGACTCGTTTCTTGAGTCTATTTTTTTCCATACTTAATTCTTCAATTGTATCTTCAATAGAGGGAATCTTTCTCCTATGTAGAAGAGCGGACTTGGTTATTTCAAATTCGGGTCTCAACCCATTAATAAATTGAAAGAAATGTTTTGCATTTACTTGATTTTGGCGAAGCTCAATATCTTGTGGACAATACTACTTTGGTTCAAGAAGAGCGAACTCTTCCCATAACTCGGATAAGCTGTACTCTATAATACTCTTCTCCCCTTGAACCATATTCCGAATTTTTTATTGCAAATTACAAATGTGAGCAATATCTTTAAGAGAATACATTCTCTTAAGGTACTCCCATGCATCATTGGCGTGTTCAAATTTTGAGAGGCTTGAACACTTCTTTATATCCACATTAGAGATTAGCAAGACATGATCTTGGCGTGATCCATTCTCCATTCTTTCCAATTTTTTTCATACGTAGAGATAGCCTTAATTTTTTTTACCTCTGAAAGAGGTACTTCTTTACCTCCTTCTTCTTTAGTTAGAGTTAGTTGAGGTTCCTCATCGATTCCATCAACTAAGCCCCATAAACATTTTCCCCAAATGAGATGCTTCATGATAGAAGTACATGTTACATAATTTGAATCGTTGAGTTTTATGGGCTTAATGGTGACATTATCATTGTCATCCATTTTACAATCTTAAAAAAGGGGAAGAAGAAAAACAAGTAGGAAAGGTAATACCTTTACCACAAGAAACAAGAATAGGTAGCCTTCCAAGCTTTTCATGGCCACACACAATCAATTCTTCAAAGCGCCTTCACTTTCTTGAAAAAAAAACTTGAATGGCACGCTTCCTAATGCACATCTACTAACGGCTTTGATACCATCTAAGAAAGTGAAAATACACCACAAAAGATATCGCTTAACAAGTTCTCACAAATACACCACAAGAACCTCTATGGTTCACAAAAGGAACTCACAAATAAATACAACCCAAAAAGGGTATAAAAACATAAAATAAATAAGTTTAATAGAGTGGGATAAAATCCCATAAAAGAAGAATTCTATACAAGGGGAAATAGGAGGGATATATATAGGGAAGAGAAGAGGAGCCTCAAGGGAGTCAATGGACACCCAACGGCTCTATTAGAGCCATTGGGAGTCCAACGGCTCCCATGGGGCTGCACCTTTTTGACTAGTCAAAAAGGGGAGGCTCTAAATGTCCTAAAAGGAGACTGATTTAGTTCTTTCTAGTTATATTTCAATTAGAAAGAACTAAACTAAATACTAACTAAAAGAAAAGAAAAATACATGAGGTCATGTGCCTATGAGATTACATATGAGATTACACGTATATGAGATTACAAATTTTAACACAATCCTGCATAAATGTTCTCATGTACTTATGAATCATGAATGAATGCATGTGTGTAAGTGATTACGGGAAAGCAATTGCACATAGATGGTAAACACATGCATATGACTGTGGTAGCTCATGCACATTGTTAAATTGGTATGAATGAATATGCATTTGGAATCATGTTGGTATCATTGCATAAATTACATATTGTTATGATTTTTGCATACGATGCATCGATGATCGAAATGAATCATCATGGGTCTGGTGGGCCTCGAGCTTTGGTTTGCTCTTTCTTTATGTATTTTAAATGCATCGCAAAAATCACATTTATTTTGATTGCATTGTTCTATGTGTTTCTACAGGCGGAAGTCCCGTGCTGGTTTTCGCAGGGGTAGATGCAAGTTTTTGCATGCTGAATTGCAAAACTCAATAATTGGCTTTTAATAAAAAGATAATGAATAAGAACAGTGTAATATATATTCTGGGATCTCCCATCGGAAGAATGAAAATCTTAGAGTTTCGGTTTTGGAGGACCACGAGGATACAAAAACTTCATGTGCTTTATTTTGACCCCTGATATTGAAGTTCTTTCTCCTGGCCATGGTTTTAAGGAGAGTCCGCCACTTTACCTGAAGGTGGTGTGTTCGACATAGTTGTTGTTTTGGTATACCAAGAAAGTGGTACTTGTGGGCGTGGAGGGTCCCTGATGTCCCGACATTAGATGTGGAGGTCTAATGTTCCGAAGGTGATTCGGTCGAGGGATAAGTTTGGAACCCAGTAATAAAATACAACTTGTATGTAAGCTACCCTGGGAACCTAACTTGACCTCGAGAAATTTTACTTGTTTAGCGTATCCACAGACAACGGTAATTAAAAAGAGGAAACTTAAATTGTGTGTATTTAATAGGGCATGCATATGGAAAGAAAAACTTTAAGGAAAGATAATAAAGTGTTCATGCATTGCACATAAATCATGCATATTACTGCTATGCATTAGATCATGCATATTGTACATGTTCCCTTAATTATTACATGTTGGTGGATGCATGATGTTTAATTTTTAATGCATGTTGAATGTCCTGCTTACTTAAATTGTGATTCATGTCATTGATTAAAGTTCTTTCATGCTTAATAAATGCTCCATGTTGTATGGATGTTTAATTGACTTATGCAAATATCATAATTATATTCTTCTGAATTATTGCATGAAATCTTATCCGTATTCTTTAGCTCACTTGTTTCATTAGAAGTACCTGTGGTCAGGATTTCAGTTCTGACACCCTACTTCTATGGTTTTTCGGAGCCGTAGGTGATTAGTGAAGCGACTGGCTTCTAGGAGAGTTATGGGTGTCACGCACTTGCTAGACAGATCACAGATGGACAATGTGGCTCTTCTTTTATTTTATTTTCGTTTCATGTAATTGTTATTGCACTCTGAATTCTTCATTTATGCAATTGTCTCGAGACTTATCACTTATTATTTCAATAAAGATTTGGTTTGGTATGGATGATAATTGTAAGCTCTATTGTGGTTGGTTGTTTTATCCAATTGGGAGTGAAACTCTAAAGGCCTCGGATTTCTGAGAAGATTTCCGCAATTGTTTAAAAAAATCCGCATTTTCAAAAGGTACGAGTTGAGGTCGTTACATATACTGCAGAACCTTCGAAATTATGTTGTGACAACAAGAGCGTTGTTTACATTGCAAGCAATCATACATTTCATGAGAGAACGAAGCACATTGAGATGGATTGCCACTACGTTTGTGAAGAGTTCTTATGAAAGACCATCACACTACCTTATGTTCCATCAGAATACCAACTCGCGGACTTCTTCACCAAAGCGCTACCATCACCCAGATTCCACTTCCTACTTGGCAAACTCTCGGTGGTTGTACCATGAGTTTGAGGGGGGGTGTTAAGATATGTTATAGTATGCATATACATATATGTATATGTATATATGTATACATATACATATGTGTATGTTTAAAGGTTGTAAACTGAAATACCCATTAAGGGTATTTCGGTACTTTCACTATAATAGGCATCAACCCAATAGGGGCTGACAACTCTTTTTATTTTTTCTTTTATTTCTATTTCTTTTTTGTTTTTTTGTCTTTTTCATTTTATTGTTTTTTGGGTCATTGGGAGCAACTCCAATATGACTGTTGGAGTTGCGCCCATTGGGAGCAGCCCAAGAGTCACATTGGGCTGCCCCAACAGCCCTCTCTTGCTCTATGAATTGGCCTTGAAGGCCTTGTATTTTCTACACACTCTCTTGAGTGAATATATGCAATATTAATTTGTTAGACCCTTGTGTGGGTGGTTCGGTGATTCAATCAAGCATTCCACTTGATTGAAAGAGTGCACTTGCATGTTCTTGCATGTGTATCAGATTCAATCCACTTCATTACAAAAAAGAATGTTATATTTTTACTAAGCTTTGCGAAAAACATAAAATATCAACCATGCTATTGGTTTCGCATGTAAATATGGTATATGATACGCATATAAATGTCATGACCAAGTCCAATGTATGTTGTTAAATGCATGTTTTTTATAATTTGCAGAGTTATGAAAATTTGCAGGGTCATGATTATGAGAAAGCTCAAAAACTAAGCATGCAATTCCGCAAAACCCTTGTGGTGTCATACTTGTGAAACTTTGTACGCGTAACTGTAAAAGTATCTTTAACAAGATACTATAGTCGATGGAACGATATAAATGTATGAACATACACACACCAAAAACACTTGGAACACTTGTGCACAAAAAGCACAAAACACGAAATAATAAATGTGCAAATGCACTCATAAGTTTCATAAACAATAAAAAGGTTGGGCAATAATCCCCAACACCCTTAAGAGAAATACAAGAGGGAGTGCCCATATTTATAGGGCATTAGGAGACCTTGGAAGGGGCTCCACATAGTCGTTGGAGCCCCTCCAACGGTCATAAATGTGACCATTGGAGGGGTCCAACGACTAGTGTGTTGGGCCCCTCCCAAGGTAGGTACAATGCATTAATTAAAAGAAAAAGAAATAAAGAAAAAGAAAAAAAAAGAAAATACAAAAACATATTCATAAAAAAGAGTATGTGTAAAATGCCTAAACTACCCCTAAGACTAAAGATAGGAATATATATATTTTATATATATAATAGGTAAATACATATACATATATATAATATATGTATATGTATTACCTTATATATATAAAATATATATATGAAATTACAAGTTTGATTTACATAATTTAACAGTAACATGCCATGAATGTATGATGATTCAACGTTATAATACGTGCACCTGTATGATTGCCCGAGATTGGGCATATGGTTGAAATAGACCAATGGGATACGTATGCCCAAGTTATGAAATTTAATAATTTGCATGCACACATAACCTAAATTAATGCTCGCGATTGGGCATGTGGTTTACATCTTTGTGTTTGATGATGTTATTTTGTAGTTAGAACTTCCCTTAAATGGGAAGTACGCTTCCTTCTTTTTTTTTGCTTCCCAGCACGTTTTGGAAGCGCCACGTTTTGCGCTTCCAAAATGCGCTTCGGAGAAGCACGCTTCCCCATGTACTATGGCGCTTTCGGTAACCTCGGTTTCACGTGAGTTTTGATCAAGGACAATTCCTTATCAAAGTTTATATTTAGAATAAGTGACTGGTGCCTATATGTATATGGACTGTGTGTTTCTTGGATACATATATATATATATATATATTGACCTACATCTTCCAAGAATCTAATCTGCATGTTTTCTTGGATTGAGTTCACGCTGATTGGAGTTCTAATAAACAGGTCAGGTTGATCGAATCTGTACTGAATCACCCTGACAGCCTGTTCAGGAATTTTTATAAAATCTGTTTTTTTATAGGTATATGTGTCCTATGTTTTCTTTTATGGACTTGTTGGTCTGTTAAAACTTGTGCATTAACCCCTGGTTTTTTTAATCACATGTACATCCTACATTTGGCTGAGTGTTTTTCCCATAAAGAACCCTGATTTGACTCCTTCTAGCAGCATGAAATCCGATTTCCTATTGGACTATGGGTTTAAACCCAAGTAATCTGCCCAGAAACTAGATTCATACTGGGTTATGATCGAAATAAATTTTGTTTAAGTTAGATTTGTTGGTCTTATGTTTTCTGATATGCGTGATTCCTGGAATTTGATCCGTGTTGGGCTGTGAACAGTGTCATCGTAGTTTGAATTAGATTGATGCATCATAGTCTATATTCTTTTGTTTTTGACACGGTTCATATTGACATTATAAATTCCAATCTGCATTTTTCTTTTCGGAATCAAATCAGTCTATTTGCTTTTGTTTCCATTGTTCTTTGTTGAAGAGTTATAAAGTGTTACATGTCATTTGCTTTTAGTTAAAATGCATGTTACCATTGGCCAGCATGCTCAAAAATAACTTGTGTAAGTCTGTACGTTTTGATAAGCAGCTTGCTCAGATTAAACCCTAGCATTCATTAAAAGAATAAAACCAAGGATCTAAACAGTTTAAGATCGATGCTTGGGTTTATAAGAAGAGTGGTGTCAATTCACAGTTAAATTCGATAACTATATTATGATTGAACTGGCATGACTGTTTTGAAAACTTTATTTTCCAGATTCAAGGAAAAGGAGAATCGGTACATTTCTGAACTAAAATCTTGACTGAAACAAAATCCGTCAAGAACCCAGTTTTTCTGGGCTGTTTTAAGTATTGAACGGGGACAGATTTCGGATATTAGAACTCGCATATGCGAGTAGGGCAGATGTTGAATCATGCCTGCCAGCTGATCAGACTTTGATATATATATATATATATATATATATATATATATATATATATATATATATATATATATATATATATATATATGTTGAACTTTGGTAGTTCTGTCCCAGTTTGGCTAAAAGTATAAATCTGATTTTCTTTGTGTCATTTGGTTTTTTTCTTAACTTGATTGGTTATATATATATATATATATATATATATATATATATATATATATATATATATATATATATATATATATATATATATATATATATATATATTGTGAAGATATCTCAAAAAATGAGATAAAGTGTGCGATAAGCACACCACCACCAATGTGCACAAATGTACAAGAACACTTAGAACAAATGTACACAAAGGTACAATAAAGAAACTCAAATGCACAAAGGCATACAAAATATAAAGAATTTTATTGAGAGGAATGGAGAATAAAAGCTCCAAGAAGTGCTCTTTACAAAGGGGGAACTCCCCTATTTATAAGAGGAAAAGGAGCCTTGGAGGGGCTCCACTAGCTGTTGGAGCACCTCCAACGGTTAGAATTCTAACCGTTGGAGTGGCTCAACAGCTAGTGTTGAGCCCTCCAAGTTGACTTTGAGTCAACAAAAAATAAAGACAAAAAAGAAAAAAGAAAAAAGAAAAAGAAGAAAAGTAAAAATACAAAAAGAATTACAACATATTCATAATTATGAATATGCGCAAAAGGAAGAGAAATGACTAAAATACCCTTGCGGGTTTTACAAGAAAAAAAGGAAACATATATATTTACATATATATATATATATATAAAGATAGATACATATACATATATACATGATGTATATATGTATATGTATCTCTCTTTATATATATATGTAAATATTTACATAAAGAGAGATACATTTTAACACCCTCCCTCAAACTTAGGGCACAATGATCGAAAGTTTGCTAAGGAGAAAGTTGAATCTTGGAGAGCAAAGCGCCTTGGTGAAGAAATCTGCCAACTGATATTCTGAAGTTACATAAGGAAGATCGATGACTTTTTGTAGATATGCCTCTCGAACATAATGGCAGTTCATCTCAATATGCTTTGTCCGCTCATGAAACGTGTGATTCTTAGCAATATAGATTGCACTCTTATTATCACAACACAACTTTGTGGGTTCTTGAATTGGAATCCCCATGTCTTGCAGCAACTGATGAATCCAGACAATCTCCATAGTTGTAGACGTCATGGCTCGATATTCTGCTTCGGTGGATGAAAGAGACACCTTCTGTTGTTTCTTACATCTCCATGAGATCAGGGATTCACCTAAAAAAATGCAAAAGCCTGTAGTGGAGTGACGATTATTTGGGTCACCTCCCCAATCAGAGTCAGTATATGCAATTAAATTTAACTCAGAAGATGAGGAAAGGAAAACTCCCTTGTTTAAAGTTCCCTTTATTTATCTGACAACTCGGAGAACGGCACTCATATGAACGGATGTAGGAGCATGCTGAAATTGGCTTGCAGTATGCACGGCATGAGAGATGTCCGGCCTTGTGATGCTAAGATACATTAGAGATCCCACAAGTTGCCGGTAGGGGGTAGGATCCTCCAAAGGTTTCCCATCATCGATCTTCATTTTTGATCCCACAATTTCAGGGGTCTCACAGATTTTATCATCAGTAATACCTGATCTGTCAAGAATCTCACAAGCAAGTTTAGTTTGAGACAAAAAATAGCCTCTATGAGAGTAGGCTACTTCGATACCAAGAAAGTAAGTCAGATACCCCAGGTCTGACATTTCAAACCTTTCTTTTAAAGTGGTTTTAATGTTTCTGATGCCCTTTATGTCACTACCTGTTATCAACATATCATCAACATACAATAGTAAAATCACAATTCCTGCATCAGACTTTTTGACGAACAGAGCAGTGTCAGTGTAACATGAGGAAAAACCATTTTGAACCATCACATCATTAAATCGATCATACCAAGCCTTAGGGGCTTGTTTTAAACCATAAAGCGCTTTTTGCAAACAAAGGACTTTCCCCTTTGGTACGTTCATACCAGGAGGAGCATCCATGTAGACTTCTTCATTAAGGTCCCCATTTAGAAATGCATTTTTAACATCCATTTGGTAAATATTCCATTTTTTAATAGATGCAATGGTGATCAAACACCTTACAGTAATCATTCGTGCAACAGGGGCAAAGGTTTCTTCGTAATTGATGCCGTATTCTTGACTATATCCTTTTGCGACAAGACGAGCTTTATATCTTTTGAGAGTGCCATCACTCTTGGTTTTGACTTTAAAAACCCATCTACATCCTATTGTTTTCTTTCCTTCTGGAAGACATTGAAAAACCCACGTTTTGGCTTTGTTGAGGGCTCTAAGTTCATTGTCCATGGCATCCCTCCATTCTATTATTTCCTTAGCTTCTTTAAAATTTCTAGGTTCTTAATATGAGTGAATGGCACTAAGGCATGCCCTATGCTTTGGGGAAAAAGACTCATAGGATATAAATCTAGAAGGATTTTTCCTAGATCTTTCAGTTCTTTGAGAGTTGTTGGAAGATTCACTAAGGTCACTATATTTCTCTATTGCACTTCTAAAAGTGTTTTTATCTCTATGTGTATAGGTAATTGGTTCATTTATCATTTCTTCTTCATCATGAATGGTTTGAGGAATACTTTCACTTATATCCTCATTCTCATTTAATTCATCATCGCTAAAAAAATCTTCATTTCTAGATAATAGTTCAAACAAAAAAGAATAATCGGCATTATCTTCATGAGTTTTGTGTTCTTCAAAACCACTTATGTTTTCTAAAAAGGTTACATTTCTTGAAACATATAGTTTATCGTTCTTAATATCATAACACCTAAAACCTTTTTGGGTTTCCGAATATCCTAAAAACGCACAAGGAATAGCTTTGGGAGATAATTTATCATTCTTATCGGTGAGAACAAAACATTTACAACCAAAAATTCTTAACCTATTGTAATCGGGTTCTTTTTTATACAAGATTTCATATGGAGATATTTGATTCAAGTTTTTGGATGGAAGTCGGTTGATGAGATAAACCGATGCAAGAGCTGCTTCGGCCCAAAATCTTTTTGGAATTTTTTGAGAAATTAGCAAAGTTCTTGTAGTTTCAATTATGTGTCTATGTTTTTGTTCGGCCAACCCATTTTTTTGAGGAGTTTTGGGACAAGACCTTTGATGAACAATCCCATTATTTTCAATATAACTTTTGAAATCATTTGAGAGATATTCTCCCCCGGAATCGGTTCTAAGAATTTGTAATTTACTATTGAATTGATTTTGTATTAACATGTGAAAAACCTTAAAAGTAGATAAAACCTCATATTTATGTTTGAGGAAGTATATCCAACTATACCTTGAGAAATCATCCACATAAATAACATAATACAAAAAACCTCCCTTAGACACAACGGGTGCCGGTCCCCAAACATCCGAATGCACAATTTCGAAAGGCTTAGTTGAAAACATAGTTCTTTGTCCAAAAGGAAAGCTTCTCATTTTACCAAGAATACAATCATTACAATTGAAATTGTCTTTACATAAGGTTTTAGCAAAATGTAAATACGAAAGCTTGACAATATTTGGATGCCCAAGGCGTTTATGCCAAACATTTATATCCTTATGTTGGGCAACATTACAAAAAGAGGTTTTTGGAATTTGAAGAAATTCCATGAGATAAAGATCTCCCTTCCTAGAGCCTTCCCCAATCAACTTCCCGGACCGGCGATCCTGTATCCAACATTTATTTGATGAGAATTTGATATCACACCCACGATCCGATAGTTGAGAGACGGAAAGCAAATTTAAATTTAGTTTTGGTATAAATCTAACTTTTGGAATAAAAAAAACTTGTCTTTCAAAATCACCAATTCCTTTTATTTCAAGAGAAGCCCCATCCGCGGTGGAGACAAAAGAGGGAGACAAATTTTTTGAGTATTTAGAAAGTGAAAAAACATTTGGAGTCATATGAAAGGATGCACCCGAGTCTAAGAGCCAAAGAGTCTTACCGAGAGGAGAGAATGTGGTCATGGCGGCTCCGGAAACGGATCTCTTGAGGAGTGGTTGAAGAGCTTCCATGATTTGATTGAGAGACAAAGTAGCATGATTGGAAGTAGAAGGAACTTCCTCCTTGGTTGATTGGAAAGTAGTAGACATAGCCACCATCTTCTTCCATTTAGGGCATACCGGTTTAATGTGACCCGGTTCTTTGCAAAAATGGCATATGATCTTACTATAATCTCTTCTTCCATAATGCCCACCATTTTCTCTTCCTCCTTGATTTTTGTTAAAATGAGGGGGTTTATAGGTTTTAACATTATTCTCCGGTCTTGAGACGGCATAAGCACCCTCATCCTCATCTTTAGAGGGAACGACCAACACACTTAGATTGGTTTTATTCATTCCCAATCTAGTTTCTTCTCCACTTAATTTGGTAAGCACATCTTCCAAAGGAGGGGAAGAGAAGGAAGATAAGAGAGAGGATCTAGTTTGTTCAAACTCGGGTCTAAGCCCATTTAAAAAGTTAAAGAAATGATCATCTTCTAATTGTTTGGCCCTCAATTCAATAGCCTCACCACTCCATTTAGGTTCTTGGAGGGCAAGCTCATCCCAAATAGTGGATAACTCGGCGAAATACTCTCTAACGGACATTTCTCCTTGTTGAAGGGTTAAAGCCTTCTTTTGGAGATAGTATTTATGGGACAAATCTCTTGAAGTATACATTCTTTCAAGATATTCTCATACTTGATATGCCTTTTTGAACTTTAGAATGTTGGCATTAATTTTGGTCTCAACCGAAGAGAAGAACCATGAGAGTATTTTGTAATTTTTCATTTCTCACTCTTCATGCTTCTTATTGTAATCTTCAAAAGCCTTTTCTCTTTCTTCTCCCTCAAGAACCTTGATCTCCCCTCTCTCAAGGGTAGTAATTTTTGGTTCGGGTTCGGAAATAGTTCCTTGAACATATCCCCAAAGACCCTTACCTTTTATATGGGCCTCCATATTCCCGGCCCATACATGATAATTCGTTCCATTCAATTTGAAGTCAAGAGAGAAGTGAGAATCCTTTTCGCCCATTAGAGAGGATACAAAGAGAAATAAATGCGTACCACAATGTGAAATGAGTCCCTTCTTGATGTAGAAAGCTTCTAAAATATAGAATGAAGAGCCGAGTCTTCACTCCAACCACCACAATTTAATGGCACGCTTTACGAGGTACTCCAACGAAGAGAGAAAAAAGCACGATCTTCTTTTCCATTAAGCCTAGCTTTGATACCATGTGAAGATATCTCAAAAAATGAGATAAAGTGTGTGATAAGCACAACACCACCAATGTGCACAAATGCACAAGAACACTTAGAACAAATGTACACAAAGGTACAATAAAGAAACTCAAATGCACAAAGGCATACAAAATATAAAGAATTTTATTGAGAGGAATGGAGAATAAAAGCTCCAAGAAGTGCTCTTTACAAAGGGGGAACTCCCCTATTTATAAGAGGAAAAGGAGCCTTGGAGGGGCTCCACTAGCTGTTGGAGCCCCTCCAACGGTTAGAATTCTAACCGTTGGAGAGGCTCAACAGCTAGTGTTGAGCCCTCCAAGTTGACTTTGAGTCAACAAAAAATAAAGACAAAAAAGGGAAAAGAAAAAAGAAAAAGAAGAAAAGTAAAAATACAAAAAGAATTACAACATATTCATAATTATGAATATGCGCAAAAGGAAGAGAAATGACTAAAATACCCTTTCGGGTTTTACAAGAAAAAAAGAAAACATATATATTTACATATATATATAAAGATAGATACATATACATATACATATATACATGATGTATATATGTATATGTATCTCTCTTTATATATATATGTAAATATTTACATAAAGAGAGATACATTTTAACATATATATATATATATATGTTTGTGTTTTTTGCATTAAGCATTGGGCTTAAGAGACTGTCAAAATCGTTAAATTTGATATGTACATGAATTAAAAAAAATCTGATTTGAAGATTGGTTTTAGAAAACTGAAATTTGTATTATGTTGTCTAAAAATCTTATTGCTATTGAAGCTGTGAAATCTGGTCAATTATGGATATTTAAATTGAATCTGAACTTAATAAGTATTGAATTTGGTCGGCCACAAAAAGTTTGAGATTTTAGGCTAATGTGATAAATCGGATGTGCTTGATAAAGTTTGCATTCGTTTACTAGCCATGAATATGCTTTTGTGTCATGTATTGTGCGCTATTAATACTAAATTGTATTCGTTTATAAGTGATTGTTGTTCACTGCAAAAATTTACAATGGTTATTTAAATTACATTAATTTGTGGTGTGGTTGTGTATGAACCACAGATGGGCCTTTAAAGGTCAGGAACATGTGTTGCTCATGAAGTAATAAGTTGTAAATACATTGCAAAATTTTGTTGTATTGCTTTTGAATCAATTATACTATTGAAATTGATAGGGCGAAGTCCCGAATTTGTTATTGCATGTTGATTTGCATAATTTTTTTTGTGTAAAAACTCTTAATTGATTAAGAATGGTAAAAGAGACCAAACAGTATAATCATTTTTCTTCCTTGGTGGCCCTCTGAAAGGGTAGGAACCTCGGATGGTGGTCATGAAAGACCGTGAGGATACTAAACGCTCTGTGTACTTCTTTTCCCAAGAACCCAATATGTGGTACGTGTTTTCCGTTATGGTTGTAGGAAACTCTCGCCACTTTGCTTGAAGGTGGTGGTGTTAGACTCAGCTGTAGTTATTGGTATATCGAGAAAGTGGCATCAATGAATGTTGATTTTCTTGTTGTTTAGGCATTAAGTGATGATTCCTAATATTTCGATTGATGGTGATGATTTCTGACGTCGGTCGAAGAACGTGTGTAAAACCTAGTTAATAAAATACAAATTGTGTGTTAAGATACTGGGAACTGCCTTGAACCTCAAGAATTTAGCCTGTTTTGAGTATTCGCGGGTTTTATACAAGTGAAAACTTAAATGGGTTGTATTTAAGTAGGAAAATGCAAGTAAGTCATACTAATAAATAAAGTTAAAAAGTCATTCATGCATTCCTAAATGGTTAATTTAGCATGAAATTATTAGTTTGATTTGAACTGCTTATATTGCAAGTTTGTTCTTAATATGTGATGTTTGTTGAGCCCTCTTAAACTTATGTTTGATTTTATTTATGTTAATTTTCTTAGTGTTGGATTTCGAGAGGGTTTCGTACGAGAACTTCGGTTCTTACACCGTTTTTAAAAATCTTTTTCAGGTATTGAGGCTCAGTGATAAAGGAACTGGGTTACAGGAGGGAGCGAGGGTTATGATATGGTGGCCTGGATTCTGAATGTTTTAGAGAAACATGTAAACCCTAAATAAGGACTATTCAATTGAATTAAATTCAATTTCAATTCATGGTTTGGTATATTCTATGTGTGGGATGTATGTTGAGTTGAGTATATTAAATTTGTAATGTACCCTGGGTCCTTGGGATATTTTTTCGCAATGTTTTAAAATTATTTATTGTTTAAAAAAAATCTGCAAAATTTTTTAGGGTCAGTTTGGGGTCGTTACAATGAATGTCATGACCATGTCCAGTGTATAGACCATATGTTGTTAAATGCATGTTTTTGATAATTTGCAGGGTCCTGATTATGCGAAAGCTAAAAAACTGAGCATGTACTTTCGCATAACCCTTTGGTGCCATACGAGCACTTGTGAAACTTTGTATGCATGACATGTCATGAATGTATGTTGATGCAACCTTGTAATATATGCACTTGTATGTTTGCCCAAGATTGGGCATGTGGTTGAAAAAGACCATCGAGATATGATACGTACGCCCAAGCTATGAAATTTAATAATTTGCATGCACACATAACCTAAATTAATGTCTGACTGGTTTAAAGGTATCGAGGCTTTCTTTCGGCACTCGTCTGGTTTAAATGCACCACGAGTTTTACTGGATGGGTTATTGTAATGTACCAAAAATAAATGATTTGACTACCACACTTGTGTAGTTTGTTGCTCATACCTGGAGGCAGGCATGTTGTGTAACCTGGCATGGTACTTGGGTTGTCAAAGTCCTGAATGCCCAATAAGGCAGGTACAAGTGAGATTTCGCATGAAACATTATGTAAAAATCTAAAAAGATGGATACCCATCCAGTCTTGGGCTACCTTAGAGAGGGTAGGTGGTTCAAACTTTGTTGGGCTGTTATTGTTTTATGCTACAGGTAGCAATGGCTTGATGGTCCCCCACCCACAGAGTTAGGGGCCTTGGATTACCAAACTTTGTGCTAGGTGGGTATGTCTTGTGACTTCTGCCGAGGTCAGATGCATCCTGTTTAGCCCGACCTTTAGGGGTTTTCTCTCGGTCATTATACTACCCCTTTAGGAATCCGATTCAGATAGTCATTCGGGGTATTAAAACACGCAAGCATAATAAACCCCTGAGTAGTCTCATATATCTCGACGTATTCAAACTACGGGTACCCACAAGGGGTTAATCAATGAAACATAAATATACTAGTACAGCTTTACCTTACTCTAATTAGTTGTTTATGCATACTTTACTATTAATTTCGATATGCTTTGAGTTTATTTATACTTGCCTTGAATGATCTTAATGTTAATTCCAAATGTTAGATGATATTGTGTGTTGGCACATTATTTGTGTCTTGGGAAATGTTCCCTACTGAGACTTGTGAAGTCTGACCTGCATTTACTATAATTTTTCAAGTCAAGAATGATTCAAGCAAGAGCAGTTGCGGGATGTTGCGTTTGGCACTATGGGATTTACATTTTCTTGAGATTTGGGACATTGTCCATTTAATTTCAAATAATTCCTATTTTCAATCAGATAAACTCAGTGTAATAAATATTTTTAATTTATATGTTGAGTAACAATTGATTCTTATAAATGTTCAAGTTGGATGCTAACACCTATAGTCTGCCCAAGATTTTTACCAATTTAGTTTAAGTATTTTCAATGTGCTTATTTCAAAAAAAAATTGCTGAAAATTTGGGTAAAATTTTGGGGCATTACATTCATCCTCAGTGCACTTCTCGTAACTTATCGTGTACAACATGTCCTAAACTTTTCAAAAGGCAGACATTTTTGCAACCATAAGAAAGTTCTTCATATGAGAATGTAATTCACATAAAATGGTTCCTAAGAAATGCTTTCTCAAGTTGACAATCTCCTCTCTTTCACTAACCACCCAAGAATTGGACTCGGCAAGAGATGCGTACACATCCATAAATATATGTCACACATGCATATTTCTTATTTACAAGTCTGCTCTTTAACCTATATAACTCAAGAACATATGAAATGTAAACAAGAATGTACAAAAATTGCAGTGATTCTTTCATATGTATTTGGTTATAGTGAAATATACATTTATATTATATAGTTTGTAGCTATCAAATGGATAATTTGTTGGATATATAAACAAGATAAAACCAAAAAGTGCATCATCAAGAAGTGATGATTCACCATGGTATTCCATGTCCAAGGCTGGTGTTAGATACTTCATTCAAAGTAAGATGCAAATTGAAACTACTGCATACGGACATATCAACAAGAAAAAATGCAAATGACAAACCAAACCATCTGTCAACATGCATTCTACGGATGCACCTTCCAAGTTTCACCTCTATTTCTGGGCTCACAAACACCAAACAGTTTCCCCTCAAGTTTCAAGCATTTTACCAAATGCTTAGCATGCATACTGAGCTCAGTTCAACCCACAATACATATAGGTCAATTCAGTAACAAAACCAATTTCATGAGCACCATCGGTGGAAGCCACCCATCTTCCCAAACATATACAGGCTTTAGGAGCAAATCTGAATGAACATATGTCCAGCTTGATGGCTTAATGATGACCCAACAAGGGGTAAAATAAACAAGAACATCTCTGCTATAACCAAATCTAATATATTTTTGAATTCCACATAAACAGATGTCAGATTTTTGCTTCCTTGGATAACAAGATCGCATTATTACTCTTAATTAGAAGAAAATCTACATTTTCATTAGTTTGGTGAGAAATAAAGACAAAAATTAATAATAGGGCAAAATATTTGTCTATTGTTTGTATTATGTCTATTGTTGTTGTTAATTTTTTTTTATACATGATTTTATTTTTTGTGTATTGTTCATTCACATTGTTAGTTGTATGGTTTGTTATTCAATTGTTAATTTATTCTTAATTTGTTTGTGCAGGTTAAGGTTATGTATATAATTGTTTTACAGTGTTCAATGACATATTATTTGTCTATTGCTTATTATTGATTGATTTTATGTTGTATACATGTTTCTTATTATGTTTTTTTCTGTTTTTTTTTTGTTTTTGTTTTTTTGGGTACCGCCTAGGCCTTTTTAGGGGTTCACCGCCTAGGCTCCGCCTAGTGCTTGTGACAACTAAGGGTAGGGTTGGATAAGGTTAGCCTGATGCATATCAATAGTCAAATACTTAAATGCTGGCCAAGAAGAGAGTCGAGGATATTATGGGTGAAGAGGTGGGAAGAGCCTTGATCCAAATTCAATCGTCTAGGCATGATAACTTATCTAACCATTCTTTTTTAACTTATATTCGATGAACATGTACTCAGGCAGTTTAGAACATGGCCTTAAATTGTCTCACTGACATCACGCCCATGGACAGGTGGTGATGGTGCAACAGTGAACAGAGGGAGATGATGGAAATCAGATGGGCTAACCACGAGAAATGCTGTCAACTGAGTAAAATAAAGAACACCGACCCACCTTCAAAATTTTCCTGATGATGTTTATGCTATAACTTTTTCACTAAATAAAGTTGGGGAAGAACCTATAGGTAACTAAAGACAAAGGAAACCGGTTTGCATGCATAATCATGCATAGCACAACTAAATAATTAAAACAAGACATGCAGAAATAGTGTAACATATGCAACTACAATGCACATCGCTAAGGTGGATGTCTAGAATAACAAAGAACTAGCACATCAGAAGAAGCATACGAATAGAACCAATAGGATAAACTTAAGAAGTAATGCTGGAGATAGTATGAAAATGTTTTATATATAGTTAGACCACTTATATTCTACTTTTCTTAGATACATGTGAATTTCTACCTTTCCAACTTCACCCTTATATACTTCCACATTTTGCTTACATAAACATTCACTTAACTCATTAAGGTTTAACTATTAATTCACAAAGAAACTGAAATGAATTGATCTACCTCATACTTCATGATATTCTTAACAGGTCTAACAAATTTAAATTGATATAGAATTTACTATCACCTCTAGTCATTACATGTTTGAGAAACTTCAAGAAACTAACTATATGATGCTTAAAATGCTGCATGCATTTGCTCAGAAAGTAATGGAAATGGAATATTAGCAGGTTACCAATTAATTTGCATGCAAATCTTACAATCCCAAATCGTTTCAAAATGTCAACAATATGAAGAAGCCTGTATTTCCCTTCAAGGATAAAAAAGGAAGAAATGAAAGAAAAATATTTTAGCAAGTGTGATAGTGGTAATTCCTGTACACACATTTAATCTGTTGTGATCATGTATTTTGAGGCCTCTGCTGTTGCATGTACACATGCACACGTGTATGTGCAATTCCATGCATGGAAAATTAAGACCACACAATTTTCAAGAGACTAGGACTTTGAGATCATCAAAAATAAAACCTGTTACTGCTTTTTCTAGAGTTTTGAAAATTTTACAGGAGAAATTATAACCAGCTTGCTATATAGAAATTAGTAAACAGAGATGAAACTTCATGAAGTATTTCTAGGCGAATGCATCTAAAGACATCCAAACCTAACACAAACAGTTGAACTGAACGTACCACCTCAAATTTTCCACCAGTCCTAAAAGTGTTGTCTTAGCCCTGTGATCCAACTTAGTTGATTTCTCCTCCTCACTTAAAGCAATCTTCCGTAAATTCTTTACACATGAAATTTAACTCCATCAATGGCATGAAAGCAGAAAATATATACCCAGAAAGACTGGAAGGCTGATACGCAGACCTACGGTCCTTACAGTCTTTCTTTTTGTTTGAAAGTAACAAGAAAAGTACCTTTAATCGTTCAAAAACAGAATCAGTAAAGGCCTTCATAGTAGGTGGATATCTTTGGGAACATAGC
Organism: Nuphar pumila; assembly: GCF_984573655.1. Taxonomy (NCBI): domain Eukaryota; kingdom Viridiplantae; phylum Streptophyta; class Magnoliopsida; order Nymphaeales; family Nymphaeaceae; genus Nuphar; species Nuphar pumila. The sequence continues at coordinate 103,851,483 of NC_143259.1, forward strand.
CCAATGTGCTTGACAAAGCTTTCGACAAGTTGTAAGCAGTTAGCAGCATGGATAAACTGACTAAGGATGTCATTCAAACTTGACAGAGAAAGATGTGCGACGTGAGTCCCATTCTTTACATGAAAACTGTGCTCACTACCATCCCAGTAAAAGAGAGCACTTGAAAACCCTTGTAGCATTTGCAGGACACTGCTTACCTACAATACAAAAAAAAAGGAGATCATAAACAAGCAACCAGATAGGATTTATGACAGTCACCAATATCGGCATCACAATAATATTGGCAATGGTTTTCTCAGAAAGTCTAACAATAAATGGTTTTTAGAGAAAATCTTGGGGATTTCTTAAAAATAAACAATAAAATTCCATAATTCAAAAGATATAATTTCCTGGAAAGTATTGCAGTATTTGCAAATTGAAATTTTTAGAATATCATGATATCTTCCCCTGTTTTTGTTGAAAAACCTATAAAATTGTGAAAAAACCAATTATTTGGCTTTGAATTTTTATAAATAATAAAATTTCATAATTCGAAAATGAAACCTCTTGGAAACTATTGGGATATTTGTGATTTTTTAAGAATATCATGATATTTTCCTTTGTTTTGTTGAAAAACCTATAAAAATGCAACCAATCCAATTTATTGCGAGAATGATGACAATGATTTGTAAAAAAATGCCTGAAAAATAAGACCACAGATCCTTATACACAGAGATTACCAGTTCAGCCTCTGTTGTCCTTGAACTCACAGCAGGTGCTGAGAATGGGAGGTCTCTAAAACGTGTTTGGTAAAGCTTCTCGATAAAACTTTGAGCCATCTTAAGTTTCTGATCCAACTGCCAGTCCAGCACCTAGCAGATTCATAGACCATCAAAATATCCTGCTAGGAAAAAGCAAACTTGTGATATCCGTAACATCTAAGCACCTGAGGAATAAAATACAATACAAAAACCACACCACATTAGTATGCTCCAGTGTAGAAATTTTCATGAAGGGTGACAGAAACTTCAAAAACTATCAAAAGAGTTTCAAGAGAACCAACTCAAACGCCCATAAGAGTTTTTCAGGCCTTATTACAAACTCTTGGTGTGCAATCCCATCAAATTCTTCATAATAGGTAACAGATTGACCAAAAGAGCATCAAAAATTTTCAAGAGAACTGAGTCAAACCCCCATAGCAGTTTGCTTTTGTTTTTTCAGGCCTTCATACAGACACTTGGTGTGCATACCCACCAAATTTTCATGATGGGTGTCAAAATTTTGACTTGAAAAGTATCAAAATAGTTTCAAGAGAACCGACTCAAGAGTCCGTTTAAGCCTTCCTACAAACACTTGGAATTGCATACCCACCAAAATTTTCATGACTTGAATCAGAAATTTGACTTAAAAAATATGAGGATTTCAAGAGACGCAACTCAAGCCCCCCATAAGAGTCTGTTCAGGCCTTTATACAAACACTTGGTGTACACAACCATCAACCCTTTTGTTCCTTTCTCCTCAATAGAATTTTAGTCAATTAGAACTCTTAGTCCATCACCAACCACTTATTTCTTAGATGGAACTGACATAAAAAAATCTATCAAAAAAAGAAAAAGAATTCATTATTTGTCCTCACCTTTCTTTGTTTCTCTTAAACTCTTATAAACCCCTTTTCTTCAGAATCACTATCTGCTGGTAGAAGTATCAAACTGGCCCAACACTCTTTCAGTCATCTTCTTTTCATTGTTTCTGCCTCCGGTTTATTGGTTGACTGTTTCTCAAATGAAAGAGGAAAAGGCTTTCCTCAATTATCAGATCCGATCTGATCTGGATTCATTTGGTCAGATTCAGTAAATTCACCATGTGAACCTGATCGAAGTCTTGAAGATGAACTAACATGGAAAAACATAATTTGATAACAGTTATACACATGTAGAATTCCAATTTGATCTCAAGCAGAGAGCAACTACATCCCATATATGCCAGCCAAAAATCCTTTGAGAAATTTGCATCTTCACTAGGACCATCAACATGGTCACCTCTGCTCTATTTTCCATGAGCTATGGTTGTAACTCCTATAACAATTAAGAGCAGCCACCCTACTGCAGCTTCTCTACCATTTAGAATGAAATTAACAACACTATCAACTATTTAACAAGCATTGACAATACTTCTCCTTTTAAAACACTTTCTTGGTTACTAAAAAGAATCAAAGACTAGCTATTCATGCTAACAGAATAGAAATTGAGAAGTATACTAAAGTTATGCTACAGAATTCAGTAACACCAAATGTCTCTGCTTCTGTTTCTGAACAGAATGAAATGGATGTCTTAAGATGATATTGACCCGTTGTTTTATTTCTCTTTCAATCAAAATTTAGCCCAAAAAAAGACCGGATATCATGGATGGTCATCAGCAAATCATCCCCCAACACACTAAAAGAAAACTGTATAACTGAAAAAATGTACCATGGCATTGTATTCGCTCATCAAGATGGAATTTTTTCAAGAAGGTAGGCTAAGATACCTTTAGACATGCAAAATAAGTGATCACCCAATTCGTCATTTATGCAAAGTTTGCAATAATTGAAATCATTAGTCATTACACGCAAGCATTTTAAGGTTTAGGGTTTACGAAAGATACCCGAATCAGCAACACAAACATGCTCCTGATCATCCACTGTGCTAGAGCAACAGATCGCCAAATGAGAGAGAGAGAGAGAGAAGGGTGGCCTTTGCTTCGTTAGTTTAAAAAATAATCAGGTGGGCGCATACTATACAGATCTTATTCGAACTTAAATCTGAACCGAAAATGTGCAACATAGATCCGAATATGGGTCCGGATATGAATCTGACCCGATACGGTAAATGGAATCTGGATCCGAAACAGAGGTGGTAATATAGTAATACTGGATCCTGTAAAAACAATTAAAAATTAAGGCCCTTACATGTTAAAAAAAGAGTAACAAGATCGGATATTGATCCAGATCTGAAATAGAATCGACTTAAACTACCTATCCAAATCTTTGAATCCTATTAGAATCCACTTTCAGGTCCTATAGTAAGGATCCAAATCTGCAAATAATGTAGCATATCCAAATCAAATATCTAATTATATCCGATCCATTTGCAATCAGATGATTCAAGAGTTGATATCTTTAAAACCAAACATGTAGATGGCATCGGTGCAGTCAGATTTAAGGAAAAAAAACCATAAAAATATTTGTTCATACTCTAGTTCTCATATTTCCAGTTCTTACGTCCTATAATCGTTTGTGAGTACTCATATCTTATAAAAGAGACATAAATTTGGTTTTTAAAATATATACATAACCCTACACGGTACCCACATTTTTAAGTTTGCAGTGTTGTACCTTCACACCCACACCCACACCCAAGTGACATAGGTAAGTACAAATGTCTTTTATTTCATTTTCTTATTTGTTCTTCATGAAACTAACCTTATAGAATTAATCTACATGTTTTTCTTAGTGAGAATCGACTTGTAATCGTCCAATTATGATATGTAAGCAAGTTTTTATAAGGCATCAAAAACCAATGGTCCATAATATGTGATAATTTCTTAGTCATAAAATCGCATCTTTTATTGAAAATAACAAGGTCCAATTGGATCATAACAACAGTTGTCACGGAAATCCAAAGCTATTAGTACCTTTAAACATTTGTAATAAAACATCACCTTATATATATATATATATATATATATATATATATATATATATATATATATATATATATATATTAAAGTAGTTGTATTTAGCATTAGATGAATTCAACCGTATTAAAAGGAATAATACTCTTAAAAGTGATATTTTTTTAATTATATGATTACTTTTTTAGGTGAAAAAGGTAAATTTGATGAATTCATAAAGTTAGTTTTTTGGAAAGTGTTTGACTTTTTAATTTCCTTCAAGTTTAAAATGCCTATAATGCCCAAAAAATAGTCATGCATTTTTAGAAGTTTCATTTTTAAGGGTACTTGAGTTGTTTTTATAATGTTGAATCAATATAATTTTAAACACAACTAGTTTGATGTTAAATTAACCCATATATATACATAGGGTGTAGTGTAGTGTTAGGATGCAACGACATGCTTTTATTTATGAAAAACAGGAGTTAATGGTAGCAGCAACCATCGCTATAGACCATCGGGTCTTTAGGGTGGTCATTGATCGCCACTAATTCCCATTTTTTGCACTGATTTCGTGCAAATTGAGCACTTTACAAGAAAAATTGTCTTGGTCATCCACTCTGCTGGAGCATTGGATCGGCAGATATGAGAGAGAGAGTTGTGCGGTAAGTGGCCTTTTCTTCCTTGATTTAAAAAATAATGCAAACAGGTCGTATACGGTACATATCATGTTAGATCTAAATCTGAAACATAAATCCTTATGTAGATCTAAATCTGAATTAGATTTGATGCATTAAAGTTAAATCTTGGTGCAAAATAGACCTGGTAGTACTGGATGAGGTTAAAAATTAGTTAAAACTAACCTCTTTAAATGTAAAAAAAAACAGTTTTCATTTTGATTTGTATCCCAATTAGATTCAACTTAAACTACTTATTCAAATCTTGGAATCCCACCCGAATCCAACTTCAAGTCCTATTGTAAGGACCCAAATCTTAAAATAATATAGCCAATTCAAGTCAAGTTTCCAATTATATCCCATCCATTTGCAACTCTCTCTTTAAATATTTGTTAGAAAACACCATTTTTTATTTTCTTTTTTGGAGATCTAACCTTATGGATGTGATCTACATAATTTGTTTTAGTAAAAAATAGGTTTGGGATAATGTGTTTGCAACATGTAAGCAAGTTTTTTAAGGGTTTCAAAAAAATCAATGGCTTACAATTTGTCAAATGTTTTAGGAATTAGGAACATTTTTATAAAAAAAGACCTGAAGTGTGTTTCTTAGCAAATAAAATTTGTTGAACACATCTATGATGTCAAATTGATTGGATACGACTTTCACTTTTTATTGTCCAAGAAGATTGTATATACCATATATATATATATATATATATATATATATATATATATATATATATATATATATATATATATATATATATATATATATATATATATATATATATATATATAACAAAACTTGATCATGATTGTTACACTCGCCACTTAGCAGATTGAGGTAAAAGGTTTTACTTTCACTACCAAGGCTTTGATACCAAAATAAAGGGGGACAAAGAGCAAGTCGTGAACCTGCACAGGGGTGCTTTGTCTTAGGACTATATAGGTAGATACTAAAGTAATGGTGATATGGTTATTTTTCTATCTTATCTTAGTACTTGTTAAGGAGAAAGCAAAGCTTCAAGGATTTTTGAGAACCAACAGGGATTAACTTAATAACCTGGAGAAAGTCTATTAAGAAAGTAACATGGCTCAGTCAACCTTAAGCCTTACAATAACATATTATTTATAGACAGCAGGGTTATAATTTACAAAGATACAACAAATTTACAACATTACAGCGGGCTAATATTCAACAAATTTATACATTTACAACTGGCAAATATTTGTTCCTTTAATCCTTATCTTTTTGCTAACCATTATTACAGTTGGCGAACATTCTATGTCTGCCATGATTTTGAATATGTTGTCTGCCAATGGTTATCACATCATCAAATATGCTATCAACCATGGGTTATCACATCACCTTTTACTCTATTGCTTTCTTCAATAATTATTCCCTCTAACTATAACTTGTGATGTGGGCAAACTTTTGCAGATTTTTTCTAGCACCTTCTACATGTTTTGATACTTTCTTGTATTTTCTTTAGCCTTTTTGTAATGATATTCAGATTTCCTAACCTTTCAATTAATAACTCATCTTGGTAAAATTTGATCTTGGGGTAATCTAGCAAGTTTATTATGTGTAGATCTTTACATAGTCTAGATTCACCATCATTTTTTGTTAACAAGCCATTTAACCATTTTCAAGAAACTGAATTTGCATATAATTGTCTCCTAGGTAAATAGTATGTTATCCATCATTCTTTTTCTACTACCCAATTTAAAATTCCATGCTCCATGGGATTCCATCCATAGTGACAAACATTTTTATGGGCAATTTCTCGTTTTTCAAAAACTCGTGAGAAATTGAAAAAAATCCATAAATCTTGCATTTTTGGCAAAATCTCCTCACTAAAAAAATCAATTAAAAAATATAAAATTTATTTTTTATAAGAAAATATTAATAAAAATTAAATAGCCATTTTTTGTGATAAATAGCCATTTAAAATGTAAATATCACGTTTAAATCATGATATTTATGTTTTTTATATATCTAGCGATATTTTGTAAATCTTGTGAGAAATTGCCATTTTAAACTTTCAGACAATTTCTCGCGATATTATCGCGAGATTTTCATGCAAATTGATTAACAAATATCCCCCTTTTGTGGAATATGCTTCTTTAGGTTATAAACACCTAATTTTCTAATTGAATTTCCACCACTAATCTGGTGATTGAATTAGCCATTTTTTCCAAGGATAAATATTTGTTTAAAGAATTTTTATTTATCTAGTCAATGCATATGACATATGATGACTTATTCCTGAAATTCTTTGGAGAAGCCATATTTACTAGGGATAAATTGTCACCAAGCAAATCTCTATAGTTTTGAGTTGAGTGTTATTTTTCTTTTAAGCAGTGAGGCTAAGCTTTATGAATCTGTTCTTTAAATGAATGGTTTACTTATGAGATATGGGTGAAACATTTCTAATCTTTTTTATAGCTACCAATTTTTCTTTTCTGTTGGCCAATAATTCACTTCATATTTTTAAATTAAAGTGAATTATTGGCCAACAGAAAAAAAAATTGGTAGCCAATAATTCACTTTTTCTTTTGAAGCATATGTCGACAATGCAAAAGGTCCTTGATAAGTTAGTTCTAAATCTGGTAGGTTTTGACACTTTTTTTAGTTGTTACACAATTTTTCAGTTTTTTTGTTCCATCTAAATAGTTTAGTGAACATATAACCTTTCTTATAGGCTTTATGTTTTGAGAAAGATGAGGAATACAAATATGCACATAATTTAAACATCCTAAAAACTTATGGCAATGTTTTTTTATTTGTTAAGGCATTCTGAAAATTTTTTATTTTCTTCAGCACATGTAGTTGCATCCTTGTTTTCCCCTTTTTTAAAGTTACTCCCAAGAATTCTGTCTCTTTTTTGCTACCTGAAACTTTTTTTATGAGCTTCATAGTCTAATGTCATGTTTATGAATTAATGTTTTAAACTATTCTAAATGTTGAATATTTTCCTACAAAATTTTAAAAAACAACATAAAGTCATTTATATAATTAGCAACAAACTGTTGATATGGAACAATTTTTTTGTCCATCCTCCTTTGGAATTGTGAGGGATCATTTTTCAAGCCGAACGACAAAACGAGCCACTCAAACAGACCTATTGGTGTTGAAAAGGTTGTTTTGTGAATATCTTCATATGCTATTTTTATCTTATGATATCCTAATTTGCAATAGAATTTTGAAAATACCTTTTTTTTAGCTACCTTTTGTATAAACCATTCCTTGTATGGCAAAGGCCACTTGATGTCTACCGTGACATGATTCAAAGGGATGAACTTATTGCCATTCCGACTATAAATCTGGCAGCTTGATTAATCCTTTTTCCAAGAACTCTTGCACTTATGCAGTTATTTCATTTTGATCTTCAATGTTAAAAACAATGAGTTTACTTTGAACTAAGATGACATGTACAATGGGAATATATGCTATTGGGGAATCCTTATCCCAATGTGATAGTAGATGATCTACACAATTTTTTACTAACCTTTGTGTAATTTGTGATAATGGCACTAATTGTTCATTAATCCAGCTAAAAGCAAACATGTTTACTGCCTTATTACCTTACTTTTTTCAGTCGTACCCTGATGAACCATTTTTGGGGTCAAAATCTCCACTATACTCTTGTTTTTTTATTCCATTCTCCTTTGTTAGAATAGAAATACGAAAGACTTTGGGGATTATTTTTTGTCTTGATGTATGTTAAGGATGATAAAAATCCTTGGTCACTGTATATGGACCAAACTTATACAAAGTAAGGGTGCCTATTCCCATGTCATGTCCTGCATCATTTGTCTAGACAAAATCTAAATAAACTACTTTTTTTTAACAAGAATATCAAGGGCAAATTTATCAAGTATTCTACCCATATTCATTGTTGATACCATTTTACCTTTGGTGTACTGTATCGAGATTTTTGCAAATTCTTTTTTTTTTTTTAGTAGCTCATGTGTCAATGAAATCATTGCATTTTCACCACTTATCTTTTCTATCGATTGCTAGATATACTAGAGTTCATATATTCACCATTGTCTGAGCCAATTTTTAATTTGTTTTAAATCTTTTGGGGCAATGTCTGACTGCAGATTTGTTTCTTTTAGTTTTGAGGGTTGTATGCCTTTTTTAAGGCATTTTTAATTGGTTATATCCTTTGCAGTGTTTATCTTAGTGTCTGAGGATGCTTGCCTTGCTAACAATTTCTCTTCTTCAAAAGCTAAATCAATATATGATAAATTTGAACTAGACACAATATTCCCCTTCATTTTACCTTTGCATGTCATGATACATCTTTTGGATACTCTGTTGATCTCTTAATCTAGCTCTTCTCTATGGCACTACTTGCTTCCTTCTTTGACATCGGTTCAAATTTGCATCTTCTGACTTTGTTGACTCTTGTTTTTGCTTTGTCATATTCATTTTGAGATTAGCATCTAGTTCTTCTTATTCTTTTTATGGATCTAAATCAGAAACTAGCATGTACACATTATCATTTTCAAATTTATAACATAGGCTTGCTTCATTTTTAATGATATCCCAATAGTAATCTATTTCCTTATCTTGAAATATCATTTTTATTTCTTTGAGAGCCTTTATGGGATAGTTTTTTGCATAATGACCCTTTTTTTTGCAACTATAACAACATACATTCCTTATGTTTCTATTTCCATGTTTTTTTCTGATTTTCTTTTTCTTCTGAAAAAATTATAGGGATCAAAACTTTTTCTCTATTTGATTTTTCTAAATTTGGGCTGGTTTTTTACACTGTTTTTTTGGTAAACCACACTTCTCTATGCCTTCTATTCTGACAATTTTTTTTCGTGAATTTCAAGATTACTTCCTATGCTCTAATTTGATAGCAAATCTTTTTGATGTCTTGTCTTACATGCTGAATGAGATCACATAATGCTAACTATTCAAGCAATATGTTTAAAGCAGCCTGTGCTTCTAACACCAAATTTTCAAATGACTCTGATAAGGAAGCTAGAAACTGCATATTGATATGCTCATATTTATCTAGTCCTAGTCTATAGACTTCTCTGGCATATTTTTCAGCATACTATTCAAAATTATCTAGGTTTTTTAGTTTTTTTTTTTAGCATGAGCATATTATTGTAAAGTTACACTTGGACTGAACGTGGTTAACCAAAAGTGTGAGGCACACACACACAGTCATGGTGAAAGGGAATAAAGAAAAGATAAAACCGAAAATGTTTTTACGTGGTTCGACTAAGCCTACATGGGTCTATCACACCATGTTTTTAGGCACTAGAGGTTACACGAAACAACTTGATTATTCGTATCTCCAAAACAAGCTGATGTCGACTTTATCTTCTTATGAGACAGTATCTTCTCATGAGACGTTGAACCATTTGATGATATCAATGTTGGATCATTTTGACTGTGTGTTGAACCCTTTAACGGATCATTTTGCGTCTTTCATAAAGAGCGAGAATCGGTATGCGCACCTGCACACCCTACGAGCCCTATAATAGCAGGGTCACTTGAGGCAAGCCCTTGCTTCGAGTGTGATAACAATAGCATGCAATAGCAAAAAATAGAACGTAAAGGCAGAAGTATGAGCACAAAGAATTCAAGTACCAATATCGAATAAGTACTGAAAAGTAGATGCAGAAGGAAATACGTAAAATAAATCATCTTTAAATTTTTATATATTTATGTACTTTAGCATTTTGTTCATTTCTAGCCTTTTTGCGCGACTTGCCCCTACCTTGGAGGGGTTGCGGTTATGCGTACGCTTACGAGCATAAGAGTTGACAATCTTGGGATGCGGGGGCACGTGCGGCACCATCATGCAGCCTGTGATGCGTAAAAAGGTTAGGATGCCAAGATCCAAAAATAGGAGGTGGGTCCGATAAGACCCGTAGTGGTCGACAACCCGAACCCTAAAATGAAGGTAGGCAAGGAGCTCACCTCCCCGCCGAAGAGTAGTAAAGGCAAGGCTCCCTGTCTGCTAGAACAACAAAGACCCTCCTGCCAGGGCCTTGTTGGTTACAAATAGCGGCAGAGGCAGGGAGCCTTGCTCTCTGCATGCCCGAACAACAGTGGGAGGGGGTAGGAGGCTCAACCCCCTACCAGCCCGATGGAAGGTCACAAAGCCTGCCTACAGGGACAAGGGGAGATAGGGGTTGAGCCCTTGTCTGTTCGATAAGAACAGAGAGAAAATGAGAGAGGCCTGACCTCTCCCCAGTAGAGGCGAAACACAGGGAGGGGTTGTGCCCCTCCCATACCGAAAAGAAGGGGCAGGGAGGGCATTCCCCTCCCCTGCCGCAACAGGGAGACAAGGAGGGGGGTGAGCCTCTCCCTCGCAACCCCAGCAAAGAGGGAGACAGGGAGGGTCTCAACCCCTCCCTTATGAAGAAGGGAAACAAGGAGGGGGCCGAGCCCCTCCCCTGTAACCTGAGAACACGGGGAGAGGGATCGACCCCTCCACTGTGAAAGAGGAAAGAGAAAGGAGGTGGGGGAGGGGCTTTGCCCCTGCCTGCAGAAAATACTAGGTGCCAAGGGCTTTGCCCCTGCCGGAAAGAAGAGGAGTCGAAGAAGAAAAAGACGAGAGTGAGAGAGAGAGAGAGTGGTTACCTGCGAAGGGAGTCGGGTGAGGAAGGCGTCATCAGCGCAGAGTGTTGTCGGAAGATGGCTAGAGGTCGAACACATGGTTTCGACTAAGGTCAGGTGCAGGATGGGGTCACCGACGAGTCAGAGGTCAGAAACCGAACAGGATGTGAGAGGCGAGCGAGGGAGCTTCAACGTCAGAGGCTCCTCTGTCAAACCGAAGAGGCATGAGGGAGAGAGAAGGAACAACGGGAAGGGGAGACTGTCGCTAGCGAGAGTGGGCTTCGACGGTGCTCTTGCTGGCAGCAAAGAGAACACAGGAGAGAGAGAGAGAGAACAGGGAACGAGAGGGCGGGGCCGGCGATGCTCCCAGAAAATAGAAGAGAGGGAAGAGGGCAGTGGTGACAGGGTGAAGAAGGTGGTCGCCAGGTGGAGGCGGTGGTCGACGCGTGGGGGAGGGGCTCGTTGGTTGTCCCTCCTCTGCGTGCTTTACTGCTTTTAAGCATGCAGTCGGTGGCAGCGAGGCGGTGCCCGACCCGACTGCATGTTTGAATCCAGGTCAGGTCCAGATTTGGATCCGACCCGGGTCCAATAGAATTTTTTCAAGGATTTTACATCTTACCCCTCTTAAAAGAATTTTGTTTGCGAAATATGATTACGTTCATGGTTTTAAGTACAAGTCAGGATATTTCTCCCTGATAACAGCCTCAGGCTCCCAAGTACATTCGTTGATTCTATGATGTTGCTATTGAACCTTAACAAAAGGCATTGTCCTCGCTCTCAATACCCGATTGCGATGATTAAAAAATTTCTATCGAATTTTCTTCAAATGTCAAATCCTCATGAATGTCTACATCATCTTAGCGAATGATGTGTGACAGTTCATGAACGTACTTCCTCAACACAAACTCATGGAAGACGTCTCAAATATGGGCGTATTGAGAAGGTAAAGACACATGATAGGCTGCCTCACAAATCTGATTCAGGATCATAAAAGACCTGACAACCATGGAAATTAACTTCCCTACATCCTGAATCGGAATATACTCTATGTCATGGATCCCTTGACAAACACCATATCTTCTATCAAGAAACCAAGCTCTTGGTGATGCCGATAGGCGTACACTCCTACCGACTTTGCGTAGTGCGAAGTCCCTCCCGAATCAACTATACTTGTAGAGTATAGTGTTATAGTATTACTGATGAATCCAATTTTTACCTTCCAACCTTGAAAGGTGCCTTATTGATGCTAGCGTGATACCACTAATATGTGAAATTCCATAAGACTGGTATAAGAATCACATTCTCACTTACCCATTATTATGTGGGCTCGCAATATAACCTTCAAAGTCTGAACCATGAATTCAGACTGACCATAAGGGTTAAGTAGAATGTACAACATGTGTGTGTGATCTCAAACATGTATGCTTTTTAAGTTATCTGGACAACACATAATGAGTTTCTAAGAGAAGTTTTAAGCAAAAAGTTTATCTCAACAAAATTCATACATGAAAAATTTGCTTGGCAAAATCCATCATAAATCACAGAAAGTCTTAACCTAAGACTGTTAGAGTGTTCATTATCAGGTCATCGTTTGTTGCCCTCACTATGTCTAACAAACTCTTTGTCCTGAATAACCTTAACTTATTCCCATTTTCTCAAGGCCTTACGCGGCCAACTGTTAGGACTTCACTTAAGTTATCATTCTTAGAATGACCATATCTTTTCATGAAAGACAAAAACATATCCTCTTATCAAGATCTAAAATCAGTAAGGATCTGATTCTCTAATCTAAAACCAGTATATAATCATGCTAGAATAGAAAGTCAAATCTACATATTCATAACTGGCTATATCAATTGATCTCAAAAGATCATCACCATACACCACCCTAATTCTCTATGTAATCAAAATCTATAAGTTTCACGTCGGATCACTTGGTCTGAGAAATGTACGACCTCACAAGAAATTATCGCCCTAGAAAGTTTACCTGGTCTTGGACAATACACTTCCTTACAAGAATTCACCATCTTTGTGGCTACCCGCTCTTAGACAATGTACTTCCTCAAAGAGATTCATCGCTCTAGCCAGATTACTTGATCTTGATCATACATACCCTCACAGAGAATCATTTGTGGACAAGGTCCTTAACAGGTACCATATTCAATGATGCATGCATAAAACAAATGACCGCTCTCAGGGTCGATAGCCACCAATAATGGGCACAAGTATATATATCATCAATACGCATCACATCACTTCATATGACACTTAAATTACAAGATCACACATTTCATTATTAAGGTTTCATGAATCATAGTTTACTATTGAACTTAAACATTTATCACATGCTTTCAATATTTCATATCAAGTGGCATTTCAATCACATCATACAAGAGCATATTATCCAAGGCATCATATATTGCCATAAGGAACATTGTATTTCTAAAATTGAACCTCGAAGTATGCATAACTTAAGCATGAGTTCTATGCACACGTGAACTTGCAAATATCATAACACGAAGCAACTATACCTTAACATACGTAACTCTTACGTAGTTCAAGTAATTCACACATGATTCAAGTTATATATGCAAATATTCAGATTATTGCATCATCTTCCTATGCATTAATAATTCTTACATCAAATCACATCGCATTCGACCATTATAGCATGAAGCACACACTCATACCTTTCAAGACATTTAGTCAAATATCCATGATACCCACAACTATCATGCTATACAAGTATGATATATTCACTTAGACAATCATAATGCAATCCTCTGCAATGAAACTACATAGGCGTGATACATCATTTACCTAATACGCCAAGTCTAATCATTTGTAGGCATGCTGTGTCATCAACTTAATAAGTCAGAACTAATCATTTGTAGGCATGATATATTATTCACCTATGTAGTCCATGCTAATCATTCGTAGGTGTGAGGTGTTACTCACCTAATTGCTAATATAAGCATCACAATCATAAGAATCTCGGGGGCACAAAGTTCATACATAATTTCATTGATAAACCCTTGCTTGACAAAATACGTATTGACACACAAAAAGTCTTAACCTAAGAATATCAGGGTATCTATTATTTATTTTCTATGTGTTCTGTTATAGTGGGATAGACACGGCCAGACACCACTCATGGTAGTTATTGCTCGAGTTGTTCTTGCTGCTCGACTAAGGAGGCTGGGGTGTGCTGCCCGTCCGTTGGAGGTCATCATTTTTCTTCCTACGACAATCACGGATAAAGTGGACCATCTTGCCACAACACAGGCAACCGCCTATTTTGCGAGGGCAAGGTTGTGATTGGATGTAATAGACCGCCAGGTCTCTAATGCTCGATCTTGACTTGCTCGCAAGTCAGATACTTGGAAACATAAATTGCAACATCTTTCTTCATATTATTCTATCAATACCTCTGCTGAAGGTCCTTGAACATCTTGGCACTGCTAGGGTGGATGTTATATCGAGATTTGTGAGTCTCATCTAGAAGTTCATGCCTAAAGTTGAAATCATTAGGTACTCAAATACGGTCCTTCATACGAATATTTTCATCCTCTCTAAGGTAGAAAGAGGTGTTGCTCACCTAAGGGCCTTCAGCTTCTCAAACTGAGATATCTTCTGCTTCACTGCAATGATCCTGATGAAGATGTCATATTACACGACTAGGCTAGCTAGCTTCAGCATGCCTTGACCCACAACAAAGGGTCTCCAAATAATAAAACCCTCTACAAGTTTTCATCCTCCACTAAGGCAACTGGATAGTATACCACTAGACTTTTGGCTAAGTGCTTCGGTAACAACATTAGCCTTACCCGGATGATCGGATAAAGAAAAGTCATAATCTTTAATGAACTCTAACCATCTACATTGTCACATATTCAACTCTTTCTAGGAAAACAAATACTTTAATCTCTTGTGATCCATAAACACTTCAAACTACTCACCATACAAATAATGATGTCATATCTTCAACGTGAAGACTACAACAACCAAATTGAGATTTTGGGTTGTGTAATTACACTTGTGGACTTTCGACTAACGCGATACAGAAGCTATAACCTTACCATGTTGCATCAAAACGCACCCCAAACCTGTGCTTGAAGCATCCACTTAGACCACAAAACCACCAATGTCGGATGGCAAAGACAAAACTGTAGATAATATGAGCTTCTGCTTAAGCATCTAGAAGGTCTCCTCACAATTATCTAACCACTCAAACTTGACTTATTTCTTTAGAATTTTCATCATAGGCAAAGTAATTTGAGAAAATTCCTGAATAAATCATCAATAATAACAGGCAAAAATCAAGAAAACTCCTAATATCATGAATGTTTTGCGATTGCTTTCAATCTAACATTGCCTCAACCTTAGCGGTATCCATAGCCACACCTTATGCTGATATTACATGACAAAGAAAAAAACTTCTTGAGCCAAAACTCGCATTTAGAGAACTTAACATAGAGTTGGTGCTCTCTAAAAATCTCCAATACAATACACAAATGCTCTTGATGTTGACTCTCGTTCATTGAATAGATCAAGATATCGTCGATAAAGACAATCATGAAAGAGTCTGAAAAATATAATTCATCATATCCTTGAATAAAGCTGGGGCATTCGTGAGTCTAAATGGCATCACCATGAACTCATAGTGCCCATAACATGTCCAGAAAGAAATATTGGATATATCCTTGGATTTAATTCAAAACTGATGATATCCAAATCTCAAATCAATATTCGAAAAGACTTTAAAAGATCACTGTTAAAACACGTATCATAATAAAAGTAATAAAGGAATACATATCCAATAAAAAATATAAGCACACAGGTCTAAAGTGAAGTTTTACCTTAGCCTTTTGCAACTGATCGAATAGGTCTTCGATACAAGGTAAAGGGTACTTATTCTTAATGGTAACTTGGTTAAACATATGATAATCAATGCACCTCATTTTCTTCTTTACAAAGAAAATGGGTGCTCCCACGATGTTACGTTCGATTGAATAAATTTATGTTTTATAAGCTCTTGGAGTTTCTTCATTAGCACCTCCAACTCAACTATCACCGTATGATACAAAGCTTTAGAGACTTGAGTAGTCTCCGATAAAAGCTCGTTGCCAAACTCTACTGCTTGAAGTGGTAGAAGTCACGGTAACTCCTCTGAAAATACATCTGGGTAGTCTCACACTATCACGAGTTCCTCTAAAGATGAGACCTTTGACTCTTTTGAACTCAAACTCACCAAGAATATGATAACTCCTCTGCTCACATACTTCTGAGCCTTAAGCGACGAAAGCACACGGTGTCTTAAAGAAGGTCTAGACACACGATAGAAAATTTTAGGACAATCAGGTCGTGATAAGAGAACTTTGTCCTTTCCGCATCAAATAATGGTGTAATGCTCATATAGCCAATCCATGTTGAGGATGACATCGAACTCGGTCATCTTGAGCAATACAAGACTGGTAGGTAAATTTTGCCCATCCAACTTAACATACATGTTAGGCATATAAAAAGCACAAATATAGTTACCACCTAAAGGATTGCTAACGTCTGGCACATGTTTTAGAGGTTCTATAAGCAGCTATAAGTGACAAGAAAATCAAGCAGAGATAAAAGAGTGAGTAACACCACTATCAAATAATTCCAAAGTGACTTGATCCACAACCAAAATAGTACCTTGGATCAGGTCACTGTCCTGCTGGGCACTCCCAGAAGCTGTGTAAACTCGACCTATTGCCTTCTTTTGTTCTCCCTGCTCCTTGCCCTTCGCTTTATATTTGATTGTTCTCCACTTGTCATTTGTCTTTTTAAAGCAAGCCTAAACAAAATGGCCACCCTTGCCACAATAACGGCAAGTGGCAGATGCGACAGGGCAAGGCTTGCTGCCATTAACATGAGTATATCTCGTATAATGCTCTTCCTTAGTCATTTGTCGCTTGGGCTGATTCTATCGGTTACTGTTTGCCCTATGTACACACAAATGTCTTCTTGGCAGGCAAGGTGAACTTATGCTTCCCATGAATTTTTTTCTTCTACTATTCTCCTCCAGATTGATGCCTAAAGACTTTCCTATGGCCTTTACATTAGAAATTCAATCCTTTCGGAACTATGGCCACTTCCATGGCCTTTGTGAGGGTCTTAGGTCCTTGAATCAGAACCTTAGTTCAAAGTGCAGGCTTCGAACCCCGAGTGAATTTCATCGCTCTCTCATGCTCGATAACATAGACATTAGGGCAAAATCTATCAAGTCCTCTAAACTTCTGCTGGTTTGAAGCATAGGTTCTTTTGGGGAAAATCGGTCCAAAAGAGGTGAGAATCGAACAAAAAGATGAATGAGATGAAATCCAAGCTACTGTTGTTGACAAAGATTGCACCAATCTGGTGGTACATTTCTCTAGGCTGAAAATGACACGCATTCTAAGAACAACCAATTTAGGTGAAATCGGCTAGAAGAAAACCCAAAAAAAAGAAAGGAAAAGGGTAAAAAAGATGGAAATGGGGAAGAAGAGACTCACCTCTGCATAAATGGTGGTGTGGGTGGCACAAATCCCAAGAAAATTGGGTGGCACAGATCCCCATGTTGTCGGCTAGGGTGAGAAGAAGAAGAGAGAGATGGTTTTTCTCAAAATCAAGGGGAAGAAAAGGGGAATAAGGGGTCGACGTTGGGAATTTGAGAATGAAAAGAGATAAAGGGGGTCGGGTGCCCTAGTGGACCACACCTAATCCAACTTAAGTCCCCCTGTGCGCCTATGCTAAACCGAGTCCAAATTGGATCCGGTTTGGATCCTTTTTGCATCAAAACCTATATTGGGTTAAGTATTAACTCAAATACTAAAAAAAATAAAATTATAAAATTGCATACATGTATTTGATTTTAAATTTACAAAGTATAATTTATCATAAATCACCTTATTTAAAAATTCATCGAAACCCTAGTTTGGGTCGGTCCATAAAGGAAAAATCCATTTCTTTTTGCTAAACAATTTTCTAAATTTCGCTAAAACAAAAAAACTATTCTAACTCTAAATAATTTATTGTCTTAGCAATTCCATAATCAATAATTATATTAAATTAAAATATCAATTTAAGTTATTTTTAACCAAAATACCCTTTTGTTAAAATTTCTTTCATAAGCTATCAAAATGCATCTAGTTAGGCTCAAAACACTTTGAAAACACTTCGATAAGTTAAAGACACACTTAATATATAGTTTTAATTGAAAATTAACTATTATTAATAGTTAATGGTATGAAATAATTTTAAAAATGTCAATTATACCCTTATTGTCCAAAAATGAGTAAATGAACATGAAATTTATTCACAAATGAGATTTAAAAGGGATAAACAAATTACTAACTTAAAGATAAAGATGCTTACTTTATTAATTTATAATCCTAAAAAATTGCAGGTTTTACAAAACCTGACCGTTGACAAGCCTAATTTTAGATAGTAAGTTTTATGTTTTGTAGTTCTATTTTTATTCTTTTAACAAATTTACATAAATATAAATAGAAAATATTTCTTTCTTTAATATGAGAAACTTATTTTTGCTTCTACTACTATTTATCTTCTTCCATTTTACTACTATCACCACCACTTTTTCACCGCCATTGCTATCACCACTTTTTCACCATGATCACTTCTTTACTATTACCCCTTCTTCACTGCCATCACCGTCCCTTCTTAATCACTATTCATCACTATTTCCATTACCACCTATTGCTGAAATATGTTCACCTGCAAGTACAAGTCCTTTGGATTTGAAAGGAGAAACAAGACTAAGGATGATGCAGGGCGGATCTATAGTATCGTAGATCCAGATAAAGTGGTTCAAGATCAGAATCCAAACCCGACTTGTTAGGATGATTATAGATCCGAACTTGAATCATGTATGGGCTTGAGGCCTAGTCGAGTGGATACTGATGAGTGCAGGTCTTTTGAGCTGGTAAGAGGACAAAAGAGGCCAACATATAGTCCTTCACTAACTTGGTGCAGATCTAACTGGGATATGGTTTGAGCAGGTCCCTACATGCAATCCATACAACTATCTAAATCCAGTATTTCAATTTGGCTATAAATACTTCAGAGAGGAGGAGGAGTTTAGATTATTGGAGATTGAAATCCTAGTTTATTTTCTTTGCATGTTATTTGCTTGATTTTCTGAATTTATAATTCATAGTTAATTTAATTTTTAGCTTATTCTTAGTTGATCTTCGTTTTGGTATCGAATCCAATGGGGTTCAAGACCAATCCTCCTGTTTATTGCATCAAAGGAGAAACAAGACTAATTGTGCTTCCAATTTTACTTGTAAATCTGCTCAAGACAGGAGGAGGCAAGCTCAAGAAGGGGTGTTAGTATGGGCATTATCAGGCTATTTGGATCATTGGATGCAATGATCTAGTGCATCCAAGACCCTTTTCTAGCACCCCTGTAAATACGACAAAAATGTTTCACCAAAGCACCATGCAATGGTTCTTCCTGCATTGGTGGGACATCAGTGTCTATTGTTTGATGAGGGACACACTATAAAGTTCACATTTACTGGCACCCCTGTAAATGCGACAAAAATATCTCACCAAAGCAGGATGCAATGGTTCTTCCCGCTTTGGTGGGACATATGTGTCTCTTGTTTGATGGGAGATACACTACAAAAAAAAAATCACCTTTACTGGCACGAAAATCACACTAGTAAAGATGGGAAAAGCATCAATAAAGATCTTTACTAGCACTATCATTACGACAGTAAGTGCACCATAGTTGGTCTTGTCGATATAGCCTTTATTGGAGCAAAATGTTAGCTTCAGTAAACATTGTCTTTATTGATGCAGAAATTGCACCAATAAAAATCTCTTTACTAGCTCTAATATGACGCCAGGAAAGATATTTTCCCATATTTTTAATTAAAAAATATCTTTAATGGCACAAAAAAAATTGAGATAATAGAGGTCTTTTTATTGAAGCTAATATGGTGCAAGTAAAGAGATTTTCTCATATTTTTAATTAAAAAAATATAATCTTTACTGGTGCTAATATGGTGCTAGTAAAGATATTTTCTTATATTTTTAATTAAAAAATATCATCTTTATTGGAGAAAACATCTTTTGTGCAAGTAAATATCTCTTTATTGGCGCTAATATGGCACCAGTAAAGAGATTTTCCCATATTTTTAATTAAAAAAATAATCTTTACTAGTGCAAAAAGTGTTGCGCTAGTAAAAGTCTCTTTTTTTTGTAATTTTTTTGCGCTAGTAAAGATGATATTTTTTTTTATTTTATCATTATCAACCTTTTCATACATATATACATTCATTCATAAATTGCTCATATATACATTCAATACTATATATTTGTTCATTCATTCATTCATTCATGAACCTATTTATAAATTCAATACTATATACATGTTTACATCCAATACTATATACCTGTTTATTCATTCATTCATGAGTCTACTTATACATTCAATATTATATAAGTGTTCATTCATGCATTCATGAACCTACTAAAACATTCAATATTGTATACATGTTCAAACAATATGACCCAATACTCATTATTTTGCTGCAAGAGTATTGCTTTGCTTGGACTTTCACCGAACACATCCTTGGAGAATACCCCATGCCAAGCATTCATACACATCTATATTTGTCTAGTTCTAAAACCTAAGAGAGGACATCCACTTGTGATGGACAACCAACTGATGAATATGAAGTCTCAGATATCTAGGTTATCCTGTCTTTGAACTTCGACTTGAAGACAACATATTAATTCAATAATAATTATATCTTTTTTTCATACATAATTCTTATACGACTAACAATGAACCTTAATCAAACAAGTAGGTCTTACCATTGCATGATTTGTTTCTGAATTTACAACCCCAAGTTTTTTGCTAGTATGAGTCATACAGAACATCTCTCCTCGATAAGCCCTAGCTCCATCATCATCAACCTACGAATAAATAGAATATGATTAAAAAATATAAATTAATGATAAACATACAAAATAGTATACATACATTTCTATCCCACAATCGAGCGAAACTATTCATGCCAGTTGTATGCTGATTATTTTTAAGGCATGATGAGTTGTCTTCTTTGAACTTGGGGTCTATGAAGACATACAAGATATATATACTATCACATTCGAATATATAAGATTGCATATAACATTAACATATCATGAAAAATGCAAATCTTTTATTGGCAAGTATCAAAATGACGCATCAAAGCCTCCCACTGAAGATTAGGAATGTAAGGTCAACGTGTGCAGTCAATTGGTTCTCGAGAGTACTATGTTAATCGTAAATCGTCTTAAGCTCAAACTTGAAGTTTCTCTAGGCTCTGGCGTGTGTATTCCTTCATCACCCATTCCTTTATCATTTCAAGAATCTCAATTTTTTTTTGCATTAATAATATATGTAGCTTGAATATTTTTAAAAGAATAAATGCTAAAGATCAAATCAATTATAAAATATAGCTATAAGGAATATACATACATTAACATAAGCCCAAGTGTCCTCCTTGCGAGTAAATGGTAATAAACACCAGTTAAAAAAATTCAATGATATCTGGTTAGGATCACATGGGATAGTTCCTATATAGGTACTAAGGTATTGTGTCTCTCACCCTATGAGTTATCCATACTTATTAATGCCAACTTTGTGCTTCTGTCACAGGCAAAGACCTATAGTAGCCAACACACGTATATGCCCTCGTTGTCTCCTAGTTGTTGCATTGAGAAGCCAGGTATTGATAATTTATTAGTTACAATAAACAATATTTCATTATCAATATGACATAGCAAATACTTGATGACTCAACTTGTGCTTTAGATTCCAATGTCGATGCTTCTAATGATACTAGCTTAAGATTTTATATATGTTGAAAATAGGTAATTAAATTGTAAAACCTTCAAAATCTAAATCATATATAAGAAAAAAATATATTTAGCATGCATTCAATAAATAAATCATAAAATAATTAATTAAAATATAAAACCACTAAAATCTAAATTATATATGAGAAAAAAATACATTTAACTTACATTCAATAAATAAATCATAAAATAGATAATTAAAATATAAAACTCCTAAAATCTGAATCATATATGAGAAAAAAAATATATTTAATATGTATTTAATAAATAAATCATAAAATAAGGAGTTAAAATATAAAATCCCTAAAGTCTAAATCACATATGAGAAAAAAAATACATGTAGAATGCATTCAATAAATAAATCACAAAATAGATAATTAAAATGTAAAACCCCTAAAATTTAAATCATATATGAAAAAAACATATTTAACATGCATTCAATAAATAAATCATAAAATATACAATTAAAATATAAAACCCCTAAAATCAAAATCATATATGAGAAAAAAAAAATATTTAACATGCATTAAATAAATAAATCACAAAATACACAATTAAAATATAAAACCCTTAAATCCAAATCATATATAAGAAAAAAAAATATTTAGCATGCATTCAATAAACAAATCATAAAATAAAAAATTAAAATATAAACCCCTAAAATCAAAATCATATATGAGACAAAAAAATATATTTAACATGAATTCAATAAATAAATCATAAAATATATAATTAAAATCTAAAACTCCTAAAATCTAAATAACACAAAAATAAATACATTTAGCAAACATTTAATAAATAAATCATAAAATAAGCAATTATAACTTAAAACCCCTAAAATCAAAATCATATATAAGAAAATAATACATTTAGCATGCATTTAATAAATAAATCATAAAATAGATAATTAAAATGTAAAACTCCTAAAATTAAAATCCTATATAAAAAAATATTTAGCATGCATTGAATAAATAAATTATAAAATAGATAATTAAAATATAAAATCTTTAAAATCTAAATCATATATGAAAAAAATATATTTAACATGTATTAACTAAATAAATCATAAAATAGACAATTAAAATGTAAAACCCTTAAAATCTAAATCATGTATGAAATAAAATACATTTAACATGCATTCAATAAATAAATCTCAAAATAAATAATTTAAATATAAACCCCTCCTAAAATTATATATATATTAGCATGCATTCAATAAATAAATCATAAAATAGATAATTAAAATATAAAACCCCTAAAATTTAAATCATATATAAAAAAAATACATTTAGCATTCATTGAGTAAATAAATCACAAAATACGTAATTAAAATATACAACCCTAAAATCTAATTCATATATAAAAAAAAATATTTAACATGCATTCAATAAATAAATCATAAAATAAGTAATTAAAATCTAAAACCCCTAAAATTTAACATGCATTTATTAAATAAATAAAAAATTAAGTAATTAAAATATTAAAACCTTAAAATTAATAAATAAATAAAAATTACTGCATCGATGGACACAACACGAGGGAGACAGAGGAGTGAGAGAGAGAGAGGGGAGCAAGAGTGACAAATTGAGGGGGCGGGGGAGAGAGGGGAGGGGCGACATAGAGAAGGGGTGGGGGCGAAAGAGAGGGGGTGGGGAGACAGAGGGAGGAGGGCCAGGGCAAGAGAGAGAGAGAGAGAGAGAGAGAGAGAGAGAGAGAGAGAGAGAGAGCTGTTTTTATTTTTAACCATCATCTTTACCGACGACATGAATCGTGATAGTAAAGCATGTAATATTGGCGTGAACTAATGTCACATCAGTATAACGTAGATTGCTATTGGCACAACCATATTTTGTGCCAATAAAGATGCTTCGTTACTGACACACATAAGAGGCGCACTAGTAAAAAGGTAATTCTTGTAGTGACATGTAGGTCTGTCAAGGTGTTGGGTAAACTGACTCATTTGAGTGTATTCGTATCTGACCATATAACGGATTGTTGGGTATGGAAATGGGTTCGGGCACTTATTGGGTTGTATATTAGAGATCACATACCTAACCACATTTTTGCATTCAATTGGTAGACCCATTTATAACTGAACACGGGGTTGGATCAGAGACGGGTGGGGTTGGTTGAGATGAAGTGAGATTAGTACTTGTAAAATTTGTTACGGCAATTACAACAAAATAACACTACAACATTGTGGATCGCTGGTTTGCTTTCCAAAGGGGAACCTTGCTTTGAGTTTTGTGTGTCATTTTCATTCTCATACACAGAGATTGGATTGGATAAACAACTTGTATTCCAAAATCAGGTTACAATTTTTCCGGGTCGAATGTTCCACCCAACTTCTACATGTCATGCTTGTATCCAGACCTGAACCTGGTCATGTTTCAAAAGAAAGTTTCAGACCCAACCATTTTCTTGTTCCGGTTTATTTTGATTTTAGTAGACCTGAAAATTTGGCTTGGAACCAGATGGGTACCCGACCCAAGTTATGACCCATTGACAGCCCAAACAGACATAGGGCCAAGGTGAGACAGGACAACGGTGTCAGCCTATCGTTGTATCCCACCTATCAAATGTGCTGTGTGTATATCTATGTCACAAAACAAATTGTAAGAGTATTATGATTTTACAAAAGCTGATATAATGGCAACAAAAAGTTAAAAGTGGCAAAAATTGTCAAAAGAAGAACTGGGGTAAGGTATAGAGTATAGTCTAGAGACAGAAACCATCCAAATGTATTAAGGTTCCCATTTTACTCGCACTATAAAAGCACATTTGCACATTTAATCTTAGTTTAAGATGCAATAGACATTGTTAAGGATGTTGATTCCTTCATTGCTCAGAATTCGAGGAAAAATCCTCGACTTCGCATTTGATCAAGATAGATAGCATAAGCAAGGGCCAATGTGACGAAATGACAGAAGAGAAAGATTTCAGCAATGGATGAGTTATGGAGGGTTTATTGGTGATTGTAGAATTCGATAGAGATTTTCTAGCACCAATTGAATCTCACTGGCTATTGCTCCTTTCCCACTGGTAAGCACTCCTGGTTTTCTGATAGTTAATGCACATCAGAATGATTGAATAAGCAAAGGAGCATAAGATTTAGAACTCCAGCACTCATAGGGTGTCTTTGCAGTGCTGCAGAATGCCCCAGTTGTGTTTGCATGCCATGGAAAGCCCCAGCTTTCCTCGGAATGCACAAACAAATGAAGCGTTTCCACAGGCCCCATCACAGCAACACAAACAGCCGCACCTCTTTCCACAAGGAAACAGGGCAATCAAGCCACCCAAGTCCCCCACCAACAGCACACCACCAAACCGCAAACCCCCACACAACACCGTGCAGACCTCCCACAATTTTCCAGGGTAAAGCTTCCCATGGTTCAGGGATTCCGATTCTTAACCCATGGAAGGTGGTTCTGCTTGATCTTCTGCGTGGAACTACCTTATGTGACACAAACTCACATGAAAGAAACATGATCTATGGCTTGAATTAGTTTGCAAGAACAAGAAAAAACATTGATGCATGAAGTTTCTAAGCAAAGTCTAACAGAAAAAGGAAAAACAGTCCACTAAAATTTACATCACACCAGTCTTAAATTCTCCAAAAAACAATAGATTAGGAAAAAAGTCCAGAGTCACTGTCTACAGCACCTTGCTTTATACAAAATGACATGTACAAGTGACTAGCTTGGACTTTCCCAATTACACAAGCAAAAGTAACCATGACCTACAAAACATTGCGGTATAAGAAAACGTATACTATTAGCTAGTATAAGAAAATGACAACTGTGACAAAGAGTGAGATCATCTGCTGCAGTTAAAAGGATAACCTGATACTAGGAAGTAAACTTGGAATGCAACTCCTATATCACCCGAAGAACATGTTATGTATTACGTTGTTGTGCAGCTTGGGGAACATCTCATGGTTATAACCAAAAGATGAAGAAGAAGAAGATGATGACGACGAATGGGCTTCCAGCCAACCGTCATAGTATAGCCGGCCTCTGTATGCCACTAGATCCGCATAGTAAACTGGTGGTACCAATGAAACTGGTTTTGTGCACCTAGCAAATGTGAAGCACAGATTGTAGACCAGTTCCTGCAACTCGTCAGAAGAGAATTTGTTTTCGTCCCACAGCACATGGTAAAGTGTAGGCTTGCTTGTACCTAGCAGCCCATAGTGGCTGCAAAGGAAGAAATCAAACTCCCTCACATGAACAATCTTTCTGTCAACAATGGTCCCTGGAGGAACATTTCCTTGCTTTGTTGCGCCCTGACGATCTGCAGGAAAAAGCCGTGTGCGGTGCCGTTTCTGCGCAACAAGAAGAGTGATACAAGGATTATGCCCAATACTTGAAAATGCCTGCTTGATTGCATCCAACTCCTCATTGCGCACCATGTTGAATTGTCCCTCGCTGACGCCGTCTCTGGAAAACACAATCTTTTCTGGAAATTTTCCATTTTTCTGACGGTACATCTGAACAAGCTCTATGCACATCTCACCAAGATTCACAATCTTTTCTTTCCGGTTATCTTGAGATCTCATCTTGGCCTCATAGATGTTAGCTGTCGGCCAATTCATGGTGGCCACAACCGCAGCAATGGAAGGGCTGACCCTGTCACCGGGGCTTGGATGGTTGACATCTGCACCCATGAACATGACATGTACATCTCCTTTGCCAAGACACAGTGGCCTTGGAATATTGCAGAGGGCCACATTGCTACCACCAATTTTGGCATTGATCTTGAGAGCAAGGTTTGCAAGGTACTGTGAGTTTGGCCTTTCAATGTTTTTCCTAAGGCAACACTGGGTCATAATACCAACATCAGTCTCACTGATGAGTTTAAGAATTTTGTAGCCCGAGTGCTTATAGGCTATGGGACAAATCAAAACCTGCAACCGGTTACCAGACTTAGTAGCTGCAGTTGCTGCAATTTCAGTGAGAAGCCTTGGAAGTTGGACCTGGTCAGATAACAAATTTATGTCTACACACCGAAGGTCCACTGGATTTGGTGCAATGTTGACACCTATTTCATGGCATCTACCCACAAATGCTTGAGCAAATTGAGATATCTCTCTGGTGTTTCTGGTCTGGTTTGGTGGCACGAAGCTGACTATAGCCCAGCAGTTTATCGGCTTGGGATCATATAGATGATAATGTAATAGGTTCCACTGACAGTTTGCATCCAAGTTCACCCTTTTATCTCGAGGCCCAGCCTTCAAGTCAGGGGGGTTGAGAACCCGGCCTTGGACCTCTGTTAGCTTTGTGCTACCTGTTAAGCCAAAGTGTTGGGTCACTTCTCCTCTGCAAAACAGAAAAGTGATGGATCGACTAAATGAACTTGATAGTTTTCTATTAAACACTAAAAATACTATGTCAGGTACTCCACATTGCATAGTGTGTCTACTAACTATTTATATGATGAAAAAGCCAGCATTTTCAAGTGATTATCATGAGGCTGGGGCGGCTCAGAGAATCATAGATCGAAAATGAGCTATTGAAAAGAATCTGGGCCACTTGATCCATATTAATTCTTTGCTTGTGTATATACATTTGATACATTAACCATATGCTAGGAACCATAATGAACTGGCGAGACGAGGATTTCTGGGACTATCATTAATCAACAAACAAAGAATCAATCTTGTTTATTGGGCCTCTATGAATCTAATTACCTTTGGAAATCAACTAAACATATATAGCATAAAGGCAAATAACAGATTGGATCAACTTTCCATAAAATCAGGTTGTGCCCAATCATCTAGGATTCTGTACTATCCACATCTGATCATATTTGAAAAGTTTACAATATTGTTGGAATATGGTTTGCAATGTAGTTCTCAAGTCTCACTGTTGTTCAATATATAGGGAAAGCATTTGCTACCCTCGTAGGTAAGGAATCCCCTAGTTGGAACTCATATGAGGAGGAGGTATTGAGCAAATCTAACCCCATAGATGTGTTCAGCAAGGCCAAAATAGTAGGAATGGACCCTTAGATCATATTCTTTTATATGTAACAAAGTCTGAATCAGATCATCATTTTGAGTTAGGCACCAGATTGAGGTTTGCAGACTACTCATCAGATCTCATTTTCTGTCGAATTGGAGCTAGATGGGGCTCATGAGGCTACACTGATTTGGGTCGTCCATGTATGAGACAAAAGTAGTCAGTAGTCCTGTCAACAAGTCTGACCCAAGACGGGATGGTATTTGAGGTCCAGGTCTGTGTACAGATAGCAACAACCAGACCTGGTGAAATCTCCATTTTCTAAAGTTTTAAGGCATCTGCTAAGCATGAGGCAAGTCCAATTGGGGCATGAGGAAAGACCAATAACCAGGTCTAAGCCTCATGCTTGTGCCCAAAGCCAGAAGCTTACTCCAAGCCTATTGACTGGACAACCTGGTCATATAGATGTTTATGTGTCATCATGAATTGGTATTAAGGTGTGTTTGTTAAGCAAGTGGCTTGAGCAGAACCCACATAATTGCACGACAGATAGATAATAGAGAACACACATAGTTGCATGGAAGAGTGAACTTAGAGAAACACATAGTTGCATCAAAGAGTGTAAGTTAGAAAGTTTACCCCCATGGCCCATCTCGTGCCTGAACGATTTGCTCGATGGACCTGCGTCTTTCCCAGGGAGCTATGTTTGTCAGACCTCTCAGCGCCTTGAGAGCATCCGTTGGCAAATTCTCCATTGAAACCCTCTGTCCCTCTGCCAACTCACAGAACTCCATAGGCACATAGTTAGGAGACTTCTTGCTCAAATTCAAACAAGGGAGGTACCAGTACTCCAACTGCTTCTTATACTGATCTAGGAAATACTTCTCTATTGTCGTCATCTTGGTGGCGGTCCTCTTCCTGCTAGATTTGCCTCTCTTATCCATGAGCTCAAATGTTTCCTCCCTAGCTGACTTCTTTGATAACCCAAAAATGGTGAAGACCTCTGTAGTCTTCCTATGAGTAATTCTCACCTTCAGCCTTTTCAGCATTAGTTCCCATGTCTTTCTTTCCCTGCCATCCATGCCAGCATTTGTATTATGGATTTTCAAGCCTGCATGCTCCACAAGGAACATTAGAACAGGAATGCTCTTGTAGAATGCCATCGCCGAGAGATCTACATTGAGAGCTAGGCCTTGGACGGTCGGTCGGAGGCTCTGAAAGAACCCCTGCAATGCTGCAACCCCAAACCCCAGATCAACAACTTGGTTCACAGAGTAGAAGTTCCGGCCATGAGCTATCCGGCAATTTGCAGGGTACTCCTTCATAACCACTTCGAGCGCGTGAATCACGTTCTCGATCGTGGTTACTGTCGATTTTGCTAAGTAGTTGTGGAGGTGGAAGAGATCGATCTTGGCTGCTAATTTTAAGGTGCATTTGTACTCGCGGATATGACTGTCTTCTCCCTTTGATACCTTAACAGTGTACGAGCCTTCCTGCAATTGATTTACAGTGTACATGCTCTTCTCGCCGTCATAACCAACTTTTATAGTCGAAAAAAGTTGCGGATTGTCCGAAAAAACCTTCTTTGCGATCAGGCGGGCATCAGATTTGCTAACCCTGGCCTTAAGGTCGGTATTTGATGCCGAGCTTGATGATCCTTCCCCTGCATTCTCCTTTACAGGGGCTATAGTGACATCATATTGATAGATAGTACGTCTGGGATCAAACTTGACCAGGAAGTGATTGGCAAAGAGCCGTATCTCTCGCGAACCGGCAGTTCCACCAGAGTCCGGCCTATCCACTGGCTTTCGGTTTGAAACCCCGGTGGTTTGTTCAGATAACTGCAAGGTCGGCAATTGAGAAGTTGGGGGCTCTGCAAAAGAGAGGAAACCCTTCAATCTATTGGTAATTGATTAGTTTGTAAGTGGGGAACTAACTATTTGATTAATATTCAATAAGAAGTGCAAGTTAGTGCCAAGGAAGTGAGATAGAAACAGAGAAGAACAGGGTGGTTGGTTACATAACTATCAACGTCAGGTTGGTCATCAACCATTATTCAGATGAAGGGCAACTAAAGGCTTCCAAGGTTTACTTGCATAAACAGATGGGATGTATCATGTATGCAATCCCCAATTGGTTAATTGGGGGTTTGGATTTCTTGCTCTTATAAGGGCTCTTCTTTGCCACAAGAGTCAATGGTTTACCTCCCCACAAAACATAATCGAAGGCAAAATTTGTGGGGAGTTACCATTGACAGTTCCCAGGACACTCCAAGTTGTGGGCAGCATGCCATCACCCATGAGAGAGAGAGAGAGAGAGACCAGGGGTGTAAGTGGGTGGTGGTACTCCTCGATCAAGGACGGCATTTGATGGGGGATCTCTTTGAATGTTGGGAGCCTCCTGAGGAACCCATCCTCTTATTCCTCCTCCTCTTACCCATGCTCCACCACTGGAGCGTCCTTCTCCTCCTCTTCCACCAATGAAATCGCCACCTCTTCCCCATGCCCCACCACCAGAGTTACCACCTCCTCCACGTCCACTTCCACCAATGAAATCTCCACCTCTTGCCCATGCCCCACCACCAGAGTTCCCTCCTCCACTTTCACCAAAGAAATCTCCACCTCTTCCCCATGCCCCACTACCAGAATACCCTCCTCCTCTTCCACCAATGAAACCCGCACCTCTTCCCCATACCCCACTACCAGAATTCCCTCCTCCTCTTCCACCAATGAAACCCGCACCTCTTCCCCATACCCCACTACCAGAATCCCCTCCTCCTCTTCCACCACTGAAGTCTCCACCTCTTCCTCCTCTACCACCATTGAAATCTCCACCACTTCCTCCTCTTCCCCTTCCCCTTCCCCTTGACTGACCCTCCATCTCTCTTTCTCTCCCTCCTCTCTCTGGAATGCGACGAGGGGAGGAAGCAAACGAGTGAGGAGGCGTTAAATAGCAATCATTTTACGCGGTAACCGCTTGGTACAAGTCCAACTACTCACGTCTATCTAATTAATTAAACCAAATTGTCCTTGTGGTTTGGGTTCAATACTAATGACAACCAATTAAAAATAAAATAATATTACAAAAAAACCAACAACTTTCACTAAGTTTGCAGTTTGGACGCACCCAAGTTTGTTTTTTAACGAAGTAGGGTATATCTTCTCCTTAAGACGGTCGTTAGCTACATTGGGTGTTTGGGGGTCTCAATGAGCGCTACTTACCTAGGCACGTGCAACTCGTATCCTTGCATTAGTTAGCGTGTTATTGCAAAGACTTAAGTATTTTTTTCTCCATTGATGCCATAAAACGATGATTCTAAAAAAAAAAGGGTTGTAAAAACTTAAGTATTTCGAAAATGGTTATTTAAGACTCAGTTCCTATACTGTAGGATTATCCGAGAAAGGAATCTCTTCTGAAGAAGGCCATGAACAATCACCCTCTCTCACTTTTTTCCTTCTCTTTCTGCCTCTATACACATCCAGCAGACGACTGATCTCAACACTGCCTCTCTGCATATCCAGCGGACGATTATACATTGTAGCATGGTTCAACTTGATGAGTTGTGGAGCCTCATTCAGAGTTTTTGCTCTTACAGGAGGAGGGTTCGGGGGCTCCCCCTAGCGTGGGTCATGCTGCGCGGTCAGCGAGCGGGGATCCAGGGGAGCCGCCCTTGACGGGGGTCTCTGAGGGGCAGCGCCCCTTAGAACAAATTTTTTTTTGGGCCTTGTATAAATTATTTTTTCCCCCTCTTGTAACTGTCAAAAAAGAGAAATAAAGCGTTTTGTTTGATCGTGACACTCATATATTTCCTTCGGTTGTTTCTGGCTCGTGGTTTTCGTAATAACCTTTCCAGTGATTTTCTATTTTTTTTTGCTACGCGATTTTCGTAAATCACTACTCGATTTAGCTATTTTTCATTTTTTTTGCTACACGATTTTCGTAAATCGCTACTCAATTTAGCGATTTTTCATTTTTTTTTGCTACACGATTTTCGTAAATCGCTACCGAATTTAGCGATTTACGAAAATCGCATAGCGATTTGCCATTGATTTGGTGGGGAGGCAGGTCATGTTGGAGAGCACGGAACCGGAGGTCGAGATGAGGACCTCGCGGTGCCAGAACCCGACGAATGCCCATCAATACTTGAAGGTGTGAACGCCAGTGTTGAGCAACGTCAGGGTGGCCTGTAAGGCATAGCCCTAATAGGAAGTATTGTCGACGTAGGGATAGACGGATTGTACTTTGAAAGACTGTTCTAGGTGTACTGGAGAAAGATTCCATTGTAGGTATTCCTCGAAGGCGATGGAGGGGCCGCCATAATCGGTTGTCTGTTGGACGAGGGCAACATTTTGGCCACTGCTAGCAGAAAGAGGACGATGATCACTATCGGATCGTCGACTCTTTGTCTCCCTTAATACAGTGTTTCACGGAGAAGGAAGAAGAAGATGATGATGACAAAAAGTTCAAACGGAAAAGAAAGAAAGAGCGTTTTTGTTTCGTTGTTTGGACTTTGAAGAGTTAACATCATCCTCGACTTTCTGAATATAGGCTATTTTTGTTCTCTTTTCGAACTGTCATTTCTTTTTTTTTAAACGAAAAACATTTTTGTTATTTTCTCGAACTGTCATTTTATGGCGAAAATAGCAAGAAAGGGTACTTAAGTCTTTGCAACCGCAACAGACTCCGACGCTAACTGATGCTAGCAAACATGGAGATATGGGTCTCATGTGCTTACATACGTGACTCTCATTGAGACCCCCCCCCCCCCACCGAACACGCAATGTAGCTAACAATCATCTTGGGGGTCAACATACCATACTGCAACTAAGTTGCTTGACCATGAGCCACTTAGGTCATTTCTCCCGTGAATCTTTTCTCAAAATATGTTGCTTGAGCCTTCTATGTTACATCAACTTGGCTGAAGTCAAGTCCAATCAAACGAGGCCATTATGGTTTCTAAGTTGAATGAGAAAGAGAAAGAAAATAAAATGAGAAAGAGAAAGGGAACCATGAGCATATTTTGCGGTTAAGGTAGAGGGTACGTGAGAAGGTAACTGGAAAGGTCGTGGGAAAACTGAAAGTGAGAGAGAGAAAGGCAAGAAGTTACTCAGAGAGAAGAGGGACCAAGTTGGGGAGTCACCAGTCGTTAACTTTTCGTACACTTTCGAACCATACATTTTTAACAGATTCCTTGGTCTCGGGAAAGCAGGAACCGTTTGAAAGGGGCAGAGGAGGGCATGAAACGGAGAATGAATTTTGGGATGAAGGTGAAAATAAAAAGGAGAATGAACTGAGAATCAAGGTGAAAATAAAAACTCAGGAATGAACTTACACCTTCTGCCCCGCTTGGCCTTATCTCATTCCCTATCTTCGTTAGTAAAATAACTAAAATACTTTTAGTTATTTCATAAAATTATATATATATATATATATATATTGAGAAATTTTGGAATACTCCTCAGAAGTTTTAGCTTAATTCATTAACACAAAATGTTTCAGATTTTGCAAATGTTCACCAAAGTTTTTACTTGAGTTAATTAAATGATCCCTGTTGTATACTAAGGATGGGTTGTTCTTGGGTTATCCTAACTCATTTGTAACTAGAAAAATAAAATATTTAGGGTTGTCAATTGAATGTATTTACCAAAACGATACTTAAACAGTTGACCTCCCTAACATAAACAACAACTCTAACCACTCCACCGCAAAGCTTGTTGTTGATTATTTTCTGAAAAAAAAGTATATATATAGATTGTGATAAGCCAATTTACTCGATTTATTAAAATCGGATCATACAAATGTGATCTACATGCTTAGTTTTATAAAATAGACTCTTGAATCTTCTCATTATGACACATAGTTACCTTTTTATAAGATTCAAAAATCAATGATCTACAATTTTCAAAAGTAATTAATGCTTAAAAATTCATGTTTTTATCAAAAAACATGATCCAAGTGTCATTTTCTAGCAAATCAACCATGCCAAACACATTTGCAATGTTAGATTTTAAAAAAACAACCCAAAACCCTTATTTAGTGGTGATAGGCACGTGATAGGCTCAAAAAGTATTATGCAACTACCACTTTTTCCAAATCTATATAGACTCCAAATTAAGTAGATCAAGTTGTCAGATTTAAATAAAAACCTTAAAACTCACATAGTTACTATTATAGTAATAGTTAATTAATCTTGATTCTTGAATTAGTAAAAATTTTGTCAACTATATATAACCACATCGGCTTTTTGGTCAAATGAAAATGCATTTAGTTTGTATTCAATATTTATCACAATCTAAATATATAATTGTTTTTCAAAACATATGGTATAGTGGTTAGTTGTGATTCACCTTAGGAAGATCAACATTTCAAGTATCATCATAAGTAATACTTTGTAAAGTCTAAAAAGTTTGGTATGCTAATGAATTAGGCCGAAACATTTGGAGGGGTATTTGAAATTTTTTCATATATTTTTAATAGAGAGATTTTTTTTCAACAATCTTATATATATATATATTCTTAATATTGAATTTCTAACCCTAAAGCCTAAAATGATTATTTTTTCTTTTCTTTCGGACGTCGACCCTTTCAGACTCCTCTCAAAGCTCTATATCGCTTTGCGTGACAATTCGACCCTTTCAGTGGTTCGACCTCTACTTTTCTCCTTAACGCAATAATATAAGACGAAGACGGTAAATTTGGTGAGATGCGAGAACGAGAATGGGAACAGGATGAGGGTAAGGGCGGGGATGATAAATTTGAGATGGAACAGGGGTAGAGGTTCAAAGTCTCCTTCATCACAGGGATGGATGTCAATATTTTGATATTGTGGGGATGAAGACCTTGTCCCCTGCACCTGCCTCAATCCATTGCCATCCCTACTCATTGGCTCTCAATTGGGTCCCAACAAAAAAAAAAAAAACTACCCTGGTTTAGGAGAGAGAGAGAGAGAGAGAGATGTGGAAAGGGGAATGGAAAGGCAATTGATATAAAAAACTAACAAGGAAAGCAAAGAGAATGATACGAAAGTTTGAGAGAGAGATATGAAGGGTATGAACCAACCATATCTGTCCAAAAGTAGCCTGACTGGGTAAGATCATTTTGGACATATCGAAATCAGGTCAAGTCAAGACCGTACTAGGCTCAACCGACCTGGCCTAATAAAGTTTATCAATCCCATGTGACTGGGTCCGTGTCCTCATTATCAGACCCGAGTTGGGTCAGGTAAACGCCAACCCATCAACATCCTTGATCACAAACCTGGGCATACTCTTTCAGTTCATGCCACCATTCAATCCAACTTTGAGTGAGAAAAATACAACCAATTACAATTTAGAAAAAGAGTTAAGTCCCACTAATGTAGAGAATCTAGGAGAATGACATCTCTCTCTCAACTTTTTCATAAGAACTTTTTTTTTTCTATGTGGACCCAGAATCACTCTTGCGATCAGAGACCTAGTGTTATGCCTGTCGTACTTACAATCGCTTTCTTTTCCTCTTCACTATATAATTAATTAAGTCCATCCATCCAAGCAGTTTCATTCTTTTCTTTTTTATTAGTTTCCCTAAAAGTTATAGGAATTCTCCTCCCACTTTTTGAAGTCTATTATATCTGTATTATAATTGCATGACTTCATTATTTCTTTTGCTTAGTGCCAAAGGAGCCCATAAAAAACAGAATCTATTATTTATTTGGATTGGGCCCAAAGGTTATGGTAGCAAGTCCAAACTACTTGAGACTAAAATCAATAAAATGTTAGCAACTTTCAAAGTGGACCAAGCCTTGACCGAGTCACCTAAATAATTGCATCAATTCAATACCTTTGATCTTTCAAAGACTTGCAGAGCACAATGGGACAAGTTGGCTATGAAAGTCTAGTGTAGGTAGTCCTACTTACATATTGCTCAAGGAACAAAACCCAATTGACTTAAGTAAATTTAGGTTCCAACAAAGTATTAAATAGAGCCAAAAAATTAAAGATCACCGAAGTAATGTCTAAACCTAATGATTCAAAAATAAGTGATTCCAAAACAAGACTTTTTCTTTTCAACTTTAGATTTTGAAAATATGTTTTGTTACTTTTTGAGTGATGTGATTGACTTTTTATTTCTTTCAAAACAATAAAAAAGATTTGTTGCACCATCAAAAGTAGCAATATATTTTTTTAAATGTCATTACTTTTACTTTGGTTATTTTAATCATATGAATATTGTTAATGTCAACATAACCAGTTTATTGTTAAATAAAACAATATATGTATACGCCCTCATGGGTTCCAAACCCCCTAGTTGAAACTCATAGGTTAGGTTTTTTGACCAAATCTGATCCTCTGGAATTTTTTCTAGTGAATCCTTTAGATACATGTTTATCATTCAAAGATCCGCTCCATTCGTAATAAATTTCCTTTTATCATTTTATCTTCCTACAAGAGGCTTCCAATCTATGGACAAAGTATAATAAATAGAAATATCATGACAATAAGCCCATTATCATGTTTCCACATCAAAGTAATTTGCAATACTTAACCTTGTTTTCTTAAGTGAAAGAGAGTATATCATATGACCCGTTATGTCTAACAAGTAACAAGTAGCACTGCATCTCCTCCAATCAAGATATACTCTCTTTCACTTAAGAAAGATTGATTGAATCATCAATTCAATAATTGGAGTGTGCGAAATATGCAAATGGAACAATTCATTTGAAGAATAAATATTATACATGAATCCTTTTTGAATTATAAATGAAACTCCTCCTTTCTGGGCCCATCTCATTCCAGTGACTGGACCTCTTCTGCTTATAAGCAACTTTAAACAAGTTCCCTTTACATTGAATATTTGAATACCCAGTATGACCCATAATAATCTATATTTTGTGTCATAAAATAATTCTTTCGCTGGCCATGGTGTTAATTTAGCACAACAAGAAATTACCATTTTACTGGCGCGCAACAAGCTCCATCAGTAAAGAGGTACGTTATACTGGGAGATATATTGTGTAATACGTTTACTGGCATGATAAATAGTCGCGCCAGTGAAGTAAACATTTTTACTGGTACAAAACAAAATTGCGCCAGTAAATTGATATTTAAAAAATACAATAAAATGAAGGTTCGAGAGATGCGGCCCTCATCCCCGTCTCTCTCTCTCTCTCTGTGTGTCGCCCTTCGCCCCCTCTGTCTTTGGGGAGAAACCATAATCAATAATCTTTGTAGGGTTTTTCTTCACCAGAATCATTGTCAATCTATTTTCTTTGTAAATCGCTAGCAATTTTTTTTGTATTTTCTGTAATTAAGACTCATTCATTTCTTTGTGGATGTGTTAGAAAATCCAGTTCTAAGAATCCTGTCAGTTCAAGGAAGGGTCATCCACCACCATGCGTTTGTAATCCATACAGCAATTGTAGCTCAAATTAATGTCAGATTAGGAAAGATTTAATCGGTACCTAAGTTAGTATGGGTGGTTATTAATTGCATTTATTTGTGGCAATTCAGTTATATTATTAAGTTGCAATGTCCCAGCCCTTGTTTAATAGGTAGGTTGTAATTTGTTGTACTATAACCTGATCTGAACATAACACTACAATTTGACAAAGCATCGAACCGACATAAGAGCAGACAAGCAATCTGATAAGTATGTGATTAGTTTGGGTTACCAGGTGACATCTTTTGTGAATAAAAGTGATGGATGAAATCTTATGCCATGACATTTGAGTTATATCTGTACTTCTTTGAACTCCAGCAAAAAACTACGGATTATGGAAGCCTTGAGCAGGTAACTTATGGTTGTAATCAGTAGTTGAAGCAATTAAGATACTAATATGACTTGATCTAAGTTCACCGAGTCCCCAAATTTAGGGTGTTTGGAACTGCATCTCTTAAGAAGAGTTAGTTCTAATTTAACCAATGTCAACAAGCTGGTTCTCATTGCATGCTTAGTCCCAATATGAACTTGTTAGGGTGTTTTAAGTGTTTTTTTGTCTAGTTTCCTAACTGTGTTTTGTTCTCATTGCTTGTAGTCCCGATATAGATTTTTGATCTTATTTCAGTTGAATTAGTGGTCTTTCTATAAACTTGTTCCTCAAGGTAGATTTCTTGCTAAACAGTTTTATCAGTCAGGCCTTTTAGCATTAGTTCAGTGGACTTAGTGCCTTTTAACTCAAAATCAGTTTGGCTGTTGACTTGCCATTGGCAAGTAGACTCCTTTCCTGTTAGATTCAGTTTTTTGAGAGATGCAAACAGGTCTAGTAGACCTTTTATTGTGTTGTAGCCTGAATTATTTTGAGAGATGGATTTGGATATGAATAAATATCCAAAGAGATGTGTGCATGTTGACCAAACTATTGAAGCTTCCTGGATTTGGATATGAATAACTCAACCAATTGTAAATTTCATGTATTCACTAATAGATTTCACTAGGATTTGTCACACGTGAAAAGCGAGATGAAAGAGAAAGGAGGAGTTGCAGTTGTCACGATTTTCAATAATGAAATCGTGACCTAAAACGTGTGTATATATCCTTCGTTTACAGTATGGGTCGGGTCTGATATATTATCCAAACCCGAAATACAAAATAACAAAGTAAAGAATACACAAACAAATAGACTTATTCACCCCTCCTCAAGTTGATCATGGTTTTGAACCATGAACAACTTGCCTTTAAGTGTCCAAAAATAATCCTTAGTAGCCTTTTGTGAATATGTCTGCAACTTGTTTTTCAGTGTTAACAAATTTGAGCTCGGTCTCATTTTCTTCAACCTTTTGTCTCACAAAATGTTGATCTATCTCAATGTGCTTGGCACGAATGTGATGAATCGGATTGAATGACATGTTGAAAGCACTTTGATTGTCGCACAACAAGATAGACCAAGATATCACTTCTCCCACTTCAGTTAGCAAATGTTGGACCCATGTGACTTCAGCAGTAGCGGCAACCATAGATATGTACTCAGCCTCAGTACTTGATCTAGCAATGGCCTTTCGTTTTCTACTGCTCCAGGATACTAAGTTTCTTTCAATAAAGACGCAATATCTTGATGTAGATCTTCGTTTATCTGGATCCCTTGCCCAATCCACATCACAATATACAGTAATCTCGTGCATGTCCTTGCCAGATGGTTTTGGAGAGTATATCAATCCATCCCCAACTGTGCTTTTTAGATATCTGAGTATCCTTTTAACAACCTCTATATGCTCAGTACGCGGTTCATGCATGAATTGGGACACCTAATTGACTGAATAAACAATATAAGGTCGAGTGAATGTGAGATACTGTAACATCTCTATTAGGTTGCGGTACCTGGTGGGATCCTCACACAAGTCTCCATCATGGGCACTCAGTTTTTGGTGAAGAATTCTTGGATTCCCTAGAGGTTTACAATCCTTCATACCTGCTTTGGTTAGAACGTCCATCATATACTTGTATTGGGTAAGAGTCAACCCATCAACTCGGCTATCAACTTCAACTCTAAGAAAATAACGCAGGGCCCCAAGGTCTTTCATTTTGAATCTCTGACTTAGTAAGTTTTTTTACTTCTTTGATATGATCCTCAGAGTTTCTTGTGATGACAATGTCATCAACATAAATTAGCAATAAGGTGATCACATTTTGCCCTCTAAAGATGAACGATGAGTGATCTAGTAGGGAGTGAGCAAAGACATGCTTCTGAATCTCAAGAGAGAAGCTGTCAAACCAAGAGTGAGATGCTTGCTTTAGACCATAGATAATCATTTTTAGTCTGCATACATTTGTCTTACAATTTTCCTCATAATATCTATGTGGTTGTTTCATGTAAACTTTCTCCTTCAAATCTTCATGCAAAAATGCATTCTTAACATCAGACTGACTCGGTGTCCATCCATGTTCAACAACTAAGGAAAGAATGATTTGAATCATTCTCATTCTCACCAGTGGACTAAAGGTCTCATCATAGTCTTGTCCGGCTTCTTGTGTGAATACCTTGTTAACTTTTAAGCTATGGACTCCTCTCATTCTTCTCACTCTGGTCTCTCTTTGAGTTTTCTCAGTCCTCTTGTTTCTGAAAAATTGACTACCTCAAACTTTTTGATTTGAAAAAGATAGATAATTCCTTTTATAAGGAATCAAGGTCTCTTAAGTCATCTGGATGGAACCGCTTCAGCTCCACTGAAATTCGTTGTGCGAGAAGAGAAGAATGATAAAGGGGCAATCTCAATTGTGTATGTCAAAAATGCAGAATATCTCAACTGGGAAAAGAAAGATCAGTCATTGATCGCGTACATTATCTCTACACTCTCACTTCATGAGCAAACTGATTGTGTGCATGTTGACCAAACCATTGAAGCTTGAAGCTGCTCCTGCTCAAAGCAAGGGTACTACTGCAAAGGCAAAAATCAGATCAAAGCAAAGTAGGAAAAAGGGTAGGCAGGCTTCAAAGTCTTCTGTGACTACTTAACCTGAAAGAAAAATTAACAAAAACCAGCAAGGCAACAGGTCCGGAAAGGAAGGGAAAAGTAAGGTCTTCATAAGTAGTTCAGAAACTGATGTTCGAGATGAAAATGCATTTAGCATTCGATACCTTGGCGGAGTGGTGATCTGCTGGAACATTAGAGATGGCTGAAAATGAATATATGCTTCTTCTGAACAGTTGTACTGAATTTTGGTTAGTGACACTTTAAGTTTTCAGTTTGCAATGATTGAAATTTTGTGCAATAGGTAGGCTCTACATTAACTTCGACTTGAGTGTATCATATCTCGAGATCTATGTATCATCTCGGTCTATTGATGCATTTCACATTAACTTCAACTTGAGATGAAAATGCATTTAGCATTCTTGTATGTTTTTGGTCTCATAAAGCTACAATAATAATAACAATAATTGCTCTGTGTTCAGAAATGAAATAACTGATCATTCTCTTCTTGTTTCATTCATTTCAGATGATGAAATTGTCAAAATGATGACTATGGTGGGAGACAACGAGATAGCTTTAAATCTATCTTTGGAACCAAGTATTCCAGAATCTCTGTCAGCAAGGTTGCTCGATTTGTTTATAATCAATCTATCTTTGTTTTTTTTGTATGTGACTAATTTATAGGTCGCTAGTAGACCATATTTTTAGGCTCTACCTTTGCATAACCTGAACTATACCTGTATTTTTGTTCTGTGGGGTTTTATCAGGGCACTGGAAGAAATCAATGCCAACTTCAATTAAGGTAGTGTTGATCACCTTCATCATCTTGGTATACTGAATATCTTTAAAAGATCAAGTCAAATTGTCCGCAGTCCTTTGAAACATGTGAAGCTATAAGAAATCACATGTTCTGTCGGCATGATTTATAATTCCAAGAGGTACGATTATCTGATTATACTCTCCTGATGTAGTGAATGTTAAGTATGTCTTATTTTTTTGAGATTGTCATGCTAGGAGTTGTCCTGAATCGGCATAATTTAGTTTTTTGTTCCTGTTACATTATGATATTTTTTATTGTTAATGGTTGGTGCAAGGATCCATGAATAGTTTGAGCATTTGGTAGATATGTAATTCCTTCCGTGTTGTTCTATCAGTAACTTGAAAAATCATTAACAGGATCAAAATGGGTACAGTGCTGGTAGGGGAGCACATAATAATCTGAAACATGCAGAAAAGGCAAGGACACTGGTCAGCAAAATAGTTAAGTCATAGAATTAGAAATCTTCTTGAGAGAATGTTAGTTATGCTAATCACTATGAGTTTTACAGTTCCATGCACATCACTGCCTTGTTCTTCTGAATTCTTTTTGTTCTTGATGATTTTTAGCGTTTTTTTTTGTAAAGTCGAAACTTTGTTTTATTTTTTTTAAACATAATCATTTACTGGCGCTATTGTTTTTGCGCCAGTAACGTTTGATTTACTGGCGAAAACAATGCACCCGAAATAACATATTCATTGGTGCAATTTTTGAGCCAAAAAATGTTTTTTTCTCTGGCAGAAAATAAATAAAAGGAAAATCTCTTTATTGACGCAATATTAGCGTCAGTAAAGAGATGCCTTTACTGGCACTACAAGGTAGCACCAGTAAAGGATTTACTGACAAAACCTAGTATGGCATACTTATTGACGTATCGAAACGCCAGTAAAAGTTTTTCCTGACAAATTTTGTGCCAGTAATGATGGAATTTCTTGTAGTGTAGCTACTGAACATTACCTGCCCAAGATCTCAACATCACAATTTTAATTTTGTCTAAATTTCAATGTGTTCAACGTAAGATAGTAGAAATCAACCCTTCGATTGTACTTTTCAACATAAAAATATGAATTTTGAGGGTTAAAATTTTGAATTAGTATATGCTATTGATTTTTTAACCCTAAAAGAAAATTGACATGCATATAAGAAAAACATAATTCAGGGGCCAATTTTTTACTAAACCAAATATGTAGATCACATCCAGAAGATTATATATATATAGGTGAAAAAATATAAAACAATTATATTTTTTCAAAACACACACATATATATATATAGTGAGACTTATATACTAGTATTGTTGGTGGAAAAATCTACCAACAAAAGGGAAAATGATTTTTTATTTTTTTTTTAAACATTTTGTAAACTCGCTTTCATTTTTAAAAGGAGAAGGAATCTGCCCATTAGGTACCGATCATGTCATTCCCTCGAAAGTTCTTTTTTAAGTTTTGCTTAGTGAACATGTGAGGTAAGTTTGGATGGTAGACCCACCCAAGCACAACCCAAGACAAGAAAAATATGTTTATGCTTTAGAGAAAACAAATATTCAGGCAAGATTAAAAAAAAATGTAAAGATGGAAAAGAATTCAAAATATAGAGAAAACAAAATGAGGATGTTGGAGAGAGAACTTACTCGGGTTTTGGGAAAACCCTAACCCGTTCTTGGAGTGATTTCAATAGTGCTTCCACGTTCCATCTAGGATCAAGAAGGATTCCAGCAGAGTTTCTAGGCTTGGATCAAATGGATTCTTATGAGAAAGGGGACTTTCCAACAAGAATAGTGAATCTTGAAATAAAGATTCTAAGAAAGATAGGTTCTTGGGAAAAAAAACTTAAGAAAGCATCTTCAAAAAAACCCACAAGTGTAGTAGAGAGGTTTTGGAAACCCAAAAAAAATCCTCCCAAAACCTTTATCAAACGCCCACAAGTGTAGTATGGCTGCTTGGAGATTGAAAGATAGTGGAAATGGGGAAAGGAGGGGGATATTTAAGATATCTGACAGTTCGTCCTGAAGCTGGAGTTCACAGTCAATAGCCATTGGACAACCATGATACGAGGCTGAAGTTCCTCAATGGCAAACTTGATTTGCTCCTTTCTGTTATTCAGATCACCCACTATATGCTTCTTTCATTCTTTCAATTGGCGTTAGGGACACTATTCTTCTATTCTTTCAATGAGCCATCCCAAGCTTGGACACTACTGTAAACATGGGGCAGCCTCGAATATCCGTGTTTCATGCTCCTCTGACCACCTCCTCACAACTAGGGATGTTGGCCTAGGAAGAAAAGTATTTAAAGGGTCGAGGGCCTTGGGTACCACAAGAAGCGAAGCAGATTATATGTTCCCCCCCCCGAACAGGGCAGTTAGCTACATCTCATGATCGGGGGTCCCAAAGAGCACCACGTATGTAAGCATGTGCGTCTCGTATCCCCATGTTTGTCAGCATTAATTAGCGTTGGAGTTTGATGCGATTGCAAAGACTTAAGTACCCTCTCCTCCATTGGTGCAAAAAAAAATGACGGTTCTTGAAAAGGAGTGGTTGTAAAGACTTAAGTGCCCCGAAGATGATTATTTAAGACCCAGTCTCTGCACTGCAGGATTATCCGAGAAAGAAATCTCCCCTGGAGGAGGCCATGAACATCAACCCTCTTACTTTCTCTCTCTCCCTTCTATTTCTGCTTCTGTGCACATCCATTAGAAGATCATACATTGCTCCATCAAGCACCGACTGACCTGCACAGAAAGAGGGTCTGGGGGCTCCTCCCAGCGTGGGT
The DNA here is from genome assembly GCF_984573655.1 of Nuphar pumila. NCBI lineage: Eukaryota > Viridiplantae > Streptophyta > Magnoliopsida > Nymphaeales > Nymphaeaceae > Nuphar > Nuphar pumila. The sequence continues at coordinate 103,895,209 of NC_143259.1, forward strand.
AGCATCACCAGTGTGGGTAGCATCATTCAACTTGAAGAGTTATGGAGTTTGATTCAGAGCTTTTACCCTTACAGAAGGGGGGTCTGAGGGCTCCTCCCAGCGTGTTCATGGCCTTTTGCCCTTACAGGAGGGGGGATTTACATTTCGTAGAACACCCGTCACCGGAACGAGATGAACACCCGTCACCGGAACGACGGCTCCGCTGAGACCTCCTCGCTAGGGAGAGGAAGACGACATGGTGGAGCTTCTGCTGGCCATCCTTAGTGTGACTGCACCGACTGGGTTGCTGTCGAGGAGGAGGGCGAGAACGGTGACTCTTAGCCTGGGCAATCTTTCTTTTGATGATTGTGGTTGTAATGTATCGTTGAAGTTAAAATGGGGAATGAAATGACAATAAAATTTGCTGAAAATTTACAGAAATAAACTAGACTCAATAACGAAGATCCCATTTTTTACGGATTTGGAACATGACCTCTGGTTAGGGAGATATGGCCCTGACAAGTTGGTCCTAATTCTGGTAGCGATTTACAACGATTTGCTTACTGAATAACATTACAAATCGCTATAGCGATTTGCGGAAACACTACAAATCGCTATAGCGATTTGCGAAAGAATCTATAAATCACTATAGCGATTCACGGAAGACACTATAAATCGCTATAGCGATTTGCGGAAATGCGAAAGAATCTACAAATCGCTATAGCGATTCACGGAAGACCCTACAAATCGCTATAGCGATTTGCGATTTGTAGTGTCTTCCGCAAATCGCTATAGCGATTTATAGTGTCTTCTGCAAATCACTATAGCGTTTCGTTGGATCCGGGGGGGGAGCCCCCGGACCCCCCTCCTGTAAGGGCAAAAACTCTAAATCAGACACATAAGTAAAGAGAGAAGGGAGAGAGAGTGAGAGGGTTGGTGTTCATGGCTTTCTCCAGGAGGAACCCTTTACCTCCCTTGATTTCTTCTCTAGAGAAAGAGAGGGTTTTACAGTGTTTTACGAAGAAGGAAGAAGAAGAAGATGACGATGGAGCAATGTAGGATCGTCTGTTGGATGTGCACAGAAGTAGAGAGAGAAGGGAGAGAGAGTGAGAGGGTTGATGTTCATGGCCTTCTCCAGGAAGAACTCTTTGTTTCCCTTGATTTCTTCTCTAGAGAGAGAGAGGGTTTTACAGTGTTTTACGGAGAAAGAAGAAGACATGTTTGTCCTTTTTTTGAACAGAAAAAGAAGAAGACTTTGAAGAGTCAACATCATCCTCAACTTTCTGGATGGAGGACATGTTTGTCCTTTTTTTGAACTGTTTGTTTTTTCTTTTTTGAATGAAGGGCATTTTTGTCATTTTCTCAAACCATCACTTTATGAGAAGAATAGCAAGAAAGGGTACTTAAGTCTTTGCAACAACACCAGAGTCCGATGCAAAGTTATGTCAACATACACGGGAATACGAGCCCCATGTGCTTGTATACGTGGTGCTCATTCAAAGCCCCGAACACAGACGTGGGATTCAGTGAATCATCGGGGCGAACATACACAACCCTCTCCACAAGAAGGGTTGTGTATGTTCGCCCCCGATGATTCACTGAATCCCACGTCCGTGTTCGGGGGATCGAATGAGCGCCATGTATTCATGCACATGGGGCTCATATTCCCGTGTATGTTGACATAGCTTTGCATCGGACTCTGGTGCTGTTGCAAAGATTTAATCACCCTTACTTGCTTTTCTTGCCCTGAAATGACGGTTTGAGGAAATGACAAAAATATCCTCCATTCAAAAGTTGTGAAACGACGGGTGGGGAAAAGGACAAAAAAGCAGAAATTCCAGAAAGTTTGATGTTAACCATTTAAAGTGGAGACGTTCGCCTGCGCCATCTGCTGTAACAGTGCTCCCATTATCAACGATCCAGTGTTACAAAACATTCCAGTGTCTTCTCTTCATTACTGCTGTCGTTAGGCATCATGGAAGAAAGCAATGATTCACAAACATTCCAACCAGTGCCATCAAGGCACAGTGAGTAGCTTTTCATCTCATCATGCTATCGATGAAGAAGGCACGTCGTCTTGTGTGCCATTAAGGCATTGTTTGGTTATTGCAGGTAGATCTTGTTATTACGAAGGTTGAAAACTTATCGATATTTGTAAGACGCTGTGACCTGTTGACAAGAACGCTTGTTTGCAGATTCTAGGAAGGGCCTCTACCCCATCAGGTATCCTACAATCACTCATCATATGCATTGTATCTCAAACTGCTGTATTAGTAACAGACTCTCGTTTTTGTGAGATACATTTTTGTTAGTTAATATCCATTTGTTTGCTATTATGTTCAAGTTCTTCCTTATCGATTTGTAATTTATTGTGCAATATATTTATCGACCTTTTAGATAGTATGTTTTTGTATCGTCGAGTTATAAGTTATAAAAACTGAACTGCCGTATCGATTTTCAATATCTGACAAATCGCTATACATATCGTTTTGTAAGATATTATATGTTTTGTAATATGTATTTGTAAGATATTTGTACACAGACTTTGAAAACGTTTGGGTGCAGAAACACATCTTGACATGCATGGCGGGGCGATTTTTGCATGCATATCGTTGCTCTCTCAACGACTTCTATTGAACTCGCTTTAGAGCCTCGTGGATATTATGAGAGCGTTATCGTCAACACACATGTACGACATGTTTATTTTATTGGCATGGTAAGCGACACGTCGATGCTCAGCACAAGCAAACATCAAACCGCACTTGCTTTGATACTTTCATTCATTAAATCGTTTCTTTGACTTGCGTAACTCTAGTGGTATCCGTTCTTATATGCATCCTGATTAAATCGTAGTAAACCTATGCCGCTTGCTAACGGAAATCGATATATTGCTTACAAAACATTCCACTGTCTTCTTTTATTTGTCGTTGTTGTTAGGCATTAAGGAAGAAAGCAATGATGCACAAACATTCCAACCAGTTCCATCAAGGCGGCGTGAGTAGCTTCCCAGCATCATGCTATCGATGAAGAAGGCATGTCGTCTTGTGTGTCATTAAGGCTTTGTTTGGTTATTGCAGGTAGATCTTGTTCTTACGAAGGTTGAAAACTTATCGATATTTGTAAGACGCTGGGACCTGTTGACAGGAATGCTTGTTTGCAGATGCTAGGAAGGGCCTCTACCCCATCAGGTATCCTACATTCACTCATCATATGCATTGTATCTCAAATCGCTGTATTAGTAACAGACTCTCATTTTTGTGAGATAATATCGACTTGTTTGCCATGTTACTGCAAACACAAATTGATATATTGCTTAAAACATTATTGAGCTTATCATCAGGTTGTAATAAAGACGATGTAGCTCAATCAATAGAAAGATCTGGAGAATTGAATATCTATACTTATGACCCAACTGAAGAATTGAACATCTACACTAACGATGCACATGAAAAGAAAGGTGCAGGCATTAGACCCACTATTGACTTGAATGTTCCAGTGGAAGAAATGCAATTCAATGATGAGGTAGACTACCATGACAGCGCACATAATAAAAGTGTATGCACCGAGAATGTACACGGAAGTACACCTGACTTCAATGTTCCAGGAGAAGAAATGCAATTCAGTAATGATCCTGATTTTGATGTCAGTACACTTAATAAAACCGTAGGAACTGGGAATGTACATGGAATTGCACTTGACTATGTTCCTGTAGAATGAATGCATTTTAATAACGAAGAAGATGCATATAAATTTTATAATGATTATGCCTTAAAGTTGGCTTTAGTGTGAGAAGGTTTTCTTGGTCAAAAAATGCACAGGGTGTCTTGGTTAGAAAGACATATGTCTGTTCCAAGCAAGGTTGGAAGAAATCAATGGGAAATCTAACTAGGAGCACGCCAGAATCAAGATGTGGATGTCAGGCGAGATTGGTTTTGAGAAGACATCCGAATGGGAAATTTGTCGTGCGTACTTTAATCAGTGATCATAATCATGATTTATCTGCATCATTTATGACTCCTATGCTAAGGTCACATCGTAAAGTAACTGTAGCTTATGCTGCAATGGCTGAAATAGCCGATAGCGCCGGCATTGCACCAAGGAAGACATACAATTTGTTTACCCGCATAGATGGTGGTCGCGAAAATGTGCCATTCACACCTTTGGATCTTAGAAACCACTTGAGCAGGAAGAGGACAGATAACATGAAGAACGGAGAAATATGTTGTTTGGTTCGTTACTTACAGAATAAATCAAGCAATGAACATGGTTTCTTTAGTGCAATGCAAGTGGACGCAGATGGATATGCCGTGAATATGTTTTGGTCAGATTCAAGGTCTAGATTAGATTATGAATGCTTCAATGATGTGCTTGTGTTTGATACTACAGTAAAGATTAACACTGAACAGTGGCCATTTGCGCAGTTTGTGGGAGTGAACCATCACGCACAGAGTTGTATATTAGGCGATGCTTTTGTGTATGACCAGACCAAGGAAACCTTTGAGTGGTTGTTCAGAGTATTTACACAGGCAATGAACGGGAAGCATCCTGAAACTGTACTTACAGATGGTGATCACGCAATTGCGGCTGCAGTGCTTCATGTGTGGCTAGATGCACATCATCGCCTGTGTTTGTGGCATATCTTTCAAAATGCATCAAAGAACATAGGACACATATTTAATCAGAATACAGGGTTTGACAAACATTTTACAAGGTGTGTACTTTATAGCGTAGACGAGGTCACCTTTAAGTCGGATTGGGACAAAATGATTAAGACATACGACCTTGCTGACTGTCTGTGGTTACAAAATTTATATGCAGAAAAAGAGAAGTGGGCATTGGCATATGGAAGACAATACTTTTGTGCAGGTATGATAAGCACACAAAGAGCCGAATCTATGCATGCCACGCTGAAGAAAACCCTGTATTCATGTTTAACAATGTTTCATTTCATGGAACAATATGAATTATTTGTAGACGGTCTAAGACAGAATGAGCTTGAACAAGACGTGAAATGCTTCAATACACGACCTCTAACTTTTGGCATGAAAATATTAATGCGACCTGCAGCTCTGTATACACTAACTGTATTTGAATGGATCAAGAAAGAGGTGTTGCATGTCATGAATTGCAGAATAGAAGAACTGGTGCAAACCGAGAATATGGACAAATACCATATTTTTTGTCAGGGCGAAAAGCATCAGGAAAGGCAAGAAGCGCATGTCACGTACAATGTCAACAACGAAAGGGTAGAATGTTCGTGCAAAATGTATGAATTCAAAGGTATCCTATGCTGTCATGCATTAAAGGCACTCAATCAAGAGAAGATACAAGAAATACCTGAGTCTTATGTAATGCGAAGATGGACGAGATGCGCGAAGATTGAAATGCTCGTTATGGACAATGCGAGTAAATCTGGTGTTGACGAGAAGTGCCACATAGCCTCCCGTTACCAACAACTGTGTAGGTCATTCATGCATGTTGCTGATTTGGCATCGAGAAGCGAAGAAGGCTATGCATGTGCGAGAAAAGCTGCAACGGAGTTACTTGAAAACGTGGAGTTAATTCACATTAAGTCTTTTGCAGCGAATGAATACCAGCCGAAGATAATGGGATCGAACAACGTAGGTCAAAATCATGTCTCGCTTGACACTCTCGAGAAGTTGCGCCGAAGCGTAAACATTATCTTCAACAAGTCAGTAGTGAACGTTGTTGATTATGATGGACATATTCATGAAGCAAAGGGTATCAAAAGAAAACCTACCTCTGATCGCAGTCGTCAGAGGGCAAAGGGTGCACTAGAATTAGTTGGCAAGAAAAGGACTAAGAAACAACCAACCTGTAATAAAAAACAACAAAGCCCTTCGAATGAACAGGTATGTAAAACATTATATTGCTCCCCATTGCGTGAAGCTTGTCAAATAGCTAACTCGTGTAATGTCCATCATGCAACAATACCCTGCAGAAGTACCGGCAAACGTTCAAACCTACATTCCTCCCAACCAGATTTCCGGCAACGATCGCTACAGTTTTACAAGGCTTTTGGTATGTTATCGATGTTGCGAGGAGGTAGGCATTTCTTGTGAAACTTAATTCAGTGTCTAATATTTTCTCTTTCATGACAGGCTACGATGCAGTCGACAGATAGGTTTGGGACACAGGAATCTCGTGTGGGCTATTAACTTAGTTGGCATGCCTCTTTGCATGACCCGATCTCCACAATGCCGGGTTTTTGAAGAGTTTATAGTCGTTTGTCATTGACGACTTGCGGTTCGTGGTTGAATTTGTTCAAATCGATAGATAGCGGGTTTTTGCTTCTAGTTGTTCTAGTTGTTTCAATAATATACCTATGTTTTCTTTCAGCTAGACAGTTTTGTTGTGGTGTTTTTGGACAAGATCTATGATGAACTATTCTATGGTTTTCAAGATAGTTTTAAAATCATTTGAAAGATAATCTCCTCCGGAATCAACTCTAAAGATTTTTAAATTATCATTAAATTGATTTTTAATCATCATATGATATGTCTTAAGCGATGCAAAGACTTCATGCTTATGTTTAAGGTAGTATATCCAACGAAATCTTGAATAATCATAAAAAAAATAACATAGTAAGCAAATCCTCCCTTAGATACTACGGGTGTCTTCGCCTCGAAAGAATAGCGTGCAAAGTATTGGCGAAGACAAATACAACGATTGTTTGCCATCGCTGATTACAGCGATGCAAATAATCAATAGATAAGGAAAGGATTTGTTGCCATCGCTGGATACTTCGTGCTTTGAGTCGGAGAGCGATCTGTGGCATCGCAGCATAAATCCGAGTGCACAAGTTCAAAAGATTTGTTTGTACACGTAGATCTTTGTTCGAAAGTCAAGCTTCTCATTTTTCCAAAAATGCAATGATTACAATTGAAATTACTATTACAGAGATCTTTGTCTTCGCAATTGCTGTATTTGTCTTCGCCTCGAAAGAATAGCGCACAAAGTATTGGCGAAGACAAATACAGCGATTGTTTGCCATCGCTGATTACAGCGATACAAATAATCGATAGATAAGGAAAGGATTTGTTGCCATCGCTGGATACTTCGTGCTTTGAGTCGGAGAGCGATCTGTGGCATCGCAGCATAAATCCGAGTGCACAAGTTCAAAAAATTTGTTTGTAAACGTAGATCTTTGTTCGAAAGTCAAGCTTCTCATTTTTCCAAAAATGCAATGATTACAATTGAAATTACTATTACAGAGATCTTTGTCTTCGCAATCGCTGTATTTGTCTTCGCCTCGAAAGAATAGCGTGCAAAGTATTGGCGAAGACAAATACAACGATTACAGCGATGCAAATTATCAATAGATAAGGAAAGGATTCGTTGCCATCGCTGGATACTTCGTGCTTTGAGTCGGAGAGCGATCTGTGGCATCGCAGCATAGTGATTTGTGGGTATTGTTTGAATGTCAAATCACACATGGAAAACGTATTTTTGAATATTTAAAACTTAATGAGCGGCATGAAAAGACGTATTTTTGAATGCTTCGAACGCAAGCATTTAATTTGGCGGCGGTTATAAAAAAAAGATGGCATGCGAAAAGCCGTATTTATATTTTTTTTAAACGCAATCAATTAATTAGCTTCGTGCTTTGAGTCAGAGAGCGATCTGTGGCATCGCAGCATGGTGATTTTTGGGTATTGTTCGAATGTCTAATCACACGTGGATAGCGATATGTGGCATCGCAGCGTAGAACGTTGTTGATTATTGTTGGACTGTCAATCTTAGCGTGATGCGAAGGATTGTTCAAGTGTGCTGCGATGTGTGGCAGCGCAGCGTAGGACTGTCAATCGCTGTGCTGCGATGCCACAGATCGCTATTCAACGATAACCACAAATCGCCATACACCTCCAGTGAACTTCTTCTCCAGCAAATCTTTCGCGTTCCCGACACCTTCACTTGCCTTTTGAAATCGTTATTGTCAGTTCTCCTGTGAAAAGTTGTATCCATATATTATAAATAAAAGGCTACTCAATGTGTATTTTCCAACGGATACCCATAAATGTTTGAGTTGTCGTACAATAGTCATTGATCATGTTGGTTGAGCAGTACATCTTTTAGGTCATAAATAGTCGCACAAGCACTGGAAGGTGTGTTTTTCTTCTACTTCGTGAACCAGCAACAACCAAACCGACGATTCCTTCATAAACCTGGAGATTCGCCATCGAACATAGAAAATTATAGTCGTTGAGGCAGACGAAGACAGCTACACGACCAACAATGGCGAATCATGGGTATATTGTCTACACATAGTCTACATGTTCAGCAAAATCCGTCTCTTTCATGCATTTTTTGCGATTTGTTTTTATGTACTATATAATGTAATTTAAATATCGGTCGTTGCAATGTCCGCATTCATTTCAGTCGAACATCCACCGACGAAGTTGGGCGAAAACTTAGTCAATCACTCCTGGAGGACATCAACCGAATGCGCAGTGAATTCGCACAATGCAACATGATCAGTAATTTTGTTAGTATTAAACTAGTAGTAGTTGTCTATAAACGTAAGCCATGTGTACATATGATCAATACAACACCATATTTGCTGCAAACATACTATATCCGATTTCATAAATTATATTAAAAGCAACGCACCAAGCCAGACTGTGAGCGTCGTCAGCCCATATTTCATGGTATATCGGTTGTATTTTATGTTGCTTTTCATTATTGATTTAGTCCAATTGATTCGTATGTTAACGTTGGTGTTAACAATGTTTCTTTCGGTTTGCAGACTATATTACGCCGTTTGCCATACTCCAGTGGATTTCAAGACGGCAAACCTTATTGGGTTAACGGTAATCACTGCAGAGACCTTATGACAAGTGAAAAGGTAAGCAAACAAACCTACAGTGCAATATTACAGCTTGACAGTGGTAACAACATTTTTTCGATCTATTTGCAGATACTGATTCCTACACTGTGGCAGTCTGAAAAGCATTGGGTCTTATACGTGATGGATTTACGCGAAAAACAACTATGGTGTTACAATTCGTTGGAAGTTGACAGTGGTTTACGGCTAGACATTTCCCATCTCGTAAGATTCCATCTATATGAGTATCGTGTAGTGTACTGGGGTCATGAATTTACTTTCGGTCGCATTATTCTCAGATCGGTTTCCTCATAGCCATTTTGGGAGTCGATATCAGCGAGTGGATCTATCGCACGACATACTATGCTCCTTTACAAGATAATGGCGTTGATTGCGGCGTATTTGTAATGAAGTACATTAAAGCGATATACAATGGTGCAGAACCCTGTTTCAACGCTGTATGCCATTCCTTGGCCTTTATTATTGGCAATTAAGGGCATGTCTATTGCTTCTAGTTTACAATCTGTTTATGCAGGTTGATATACCGGGATTCCGCGAAGAACTCTGCAAAAAGTTGACGTCCTTTCTAATTTCGGAGGAGAAACTGACGGAGGCGAGGTCTAAAAGGCTTGTAATTGATAAAAGATGTGCGCTCAACCCGCGTGATTGACAGTCACAGGGTCAGACTGCGATGTGTGCAATGAACAAAGACTTCTAATGTTCGAAATGATAATATTCAACATCGCTATGAAATCTTGTATGCTTAAACATCGCTTTAATGCCGCGTTCTTATTTTACGAATAGTACAAAGCGATACGCTTGGTGGTCTAACGTCAAACTACACTGCTACGACCATGAAAACCTGTGCCAGCATTTGAAAATTGCTTGAATTTTAAACGACGGTTTCTTCAATTATGATCTTACAGACCTATGAAAAAGGTATAGACGGATACGACAACTGCGTCGAAGCTGCCTATGCACTCGATTGAAGAATAAGTCGTGTATGCAGGAATTGTCGATTATGTCGGTTCCTTATTCGCGAAGCAAAGTGGAACTGTGTGTTGTGTCATTCAAATATTAATGAAACGTCCTATCACCCTCCGTCAGTTTTCCAATATATACGTCAGTTTCATTAAACCAAAAGCAAATCTTAAATAAAAAAGCACTCCGCATTAAAGAAAACAATGTCATGCCAGAGGCCTATTCTGAATGGTAGTCAATGCGATTTAACCGAATCTTTGGGTCTCAAATAAATCCACAAGTACGTCTAAAGAAATCGCCTTAGGTGTACATTACTGTCGGTTCATCAATACAGCGATTTCTAACAACAAACCTTTCTTATTGATAAGTTCACGTAATGCGATATTTAGAAATATCTTTCGCCAGAGAAAAATATGCTGGTCGTACTTATGCTGGTCGAAAGCACCAGCAACCCAACACAATATGTTGGTCGAAACAGAGAAAAACTACAGAAAATGGGTTACCGCCTGAACTAGGAACCCAAATCTATCATCAAAATTGCATCCAAACACCCAAATAGCCCTTCAAATCAGTCCCAATCTATCACACACCAAAAAATGACCAGATTACAATTGATTTGGGCAAACAAAACCCACCGATAGCATCACAATCACAAACTTTTTGCATTCAGGGTACTGTTCATCAGTTTTTTTTTCAGAAAATACAATTAAATCCACTAAAAATTGAGATTTCATCCGACCATTAAAATTCTTGATTCATTCAATCACAAAAATCAAGAGCTAATGGAATCCAACATCAATCGACCAAAAGTTCAAGACTTCAAGGTTGGTACGGACGTCACCTGTGGAGAACACAAGCTGAGGTGGGTCCCAGCACGACCGATGCAGATGAATCTTCTTCCTCTCACCGATCTTCAACAAAGCACCCTTTCATTTTCAATAGAGCTCTGATACCATATTGAAATCGGGAAACCAGCAAGAACAAAAGGAGAAGAGAGGAGAATAGAGAGGGAAGACAACTTAAGCTTCATTAGCGCAAAACCCTGAAAAGGTTACAACATATAGGGGTCGACCCTCTTTTACACTACATGACAAAAATTTAGATACCCACTAACACCTTGAAACATTACAGTTATACACTACATGACTTGGCGGAGCTCCTGCTGGCCACCCTCAGCGCAACTGCACCACTGGGTTACTGTCTAGGAGGACGGCGAGAATGGTGATGGAGGGCCTCGTTAGGTTGTACAGACAGAGCAATCGATAGGTTTCACTTTATACTATTCTGTCTGCCGTTCATTTTAAACTCAATCAATTTTCCGAATATTTCGTCGCGTATTACCGAAATATGTTCCTGCAACAAAACAGGTAATGTGAAATCCAATATATAACAGGAATACCCAATAACATCGGATACGAAGCTCATACAACGTGGAAACAAGGTTGTTCTCCATTGTATATTGCTTCAATATGCTTCATTACGAATATGCCACAATCGACCTCATTACTTTGTAACGGAGCATCGTCAGCATAGAGCAACATCCACTCACCAATGTCGACACCCATTTGCCCGTTAAGGAATCCTGCCTGTGAAAAAGGGATAATATATTACAGTCCGGTCCACCTCGAATAGCTACTTCACCTTTGGGTACAAGCTTACCAAATGCATAGCATCGCGTTCTACGCCACTGTGGCAGTCCAATGAGTTGTAGCACCATAGTTGTTTTAGCTGAAAATTCATCTCGTATAGGACCCAATGGTCTGGATGTTGCCAGAGTGTAGGGAGTAAAATCTGCGAATCGATAAAATCATTTTTCGTTCCAGAGACTTATCGTGATGGGGATGTTACGAATAAACCTTGGATAAGAGGTTTGTTCACTTACCTTTCCAAATTTCGAAATGTCTATGCACTCATCATCGCTGTTCCAACAAGGTAGTGTATCGTCGAATCCTATGCCATATGGCTTTCGCCGGACGTACATCTGTTGCACGAAATAGCAAGGTTTAACCACCAAGAAACGTGAGTACGTCATGAAAGCAAACAGAACAACAGCGGCACAGACATACCATGAAATACAGGCTGATGATGCGTACTGTATTGCTCGTTGGGTTGCTCTGAATGTAATTGACAAAATCATACATTGTCTAGTTGCACAAAGTTACGAACTTCAGAACATGCAAACTGATGACCTAGAAATTGATAGTGGACAAATACTTACAAAATTACTGATAGTGTTCCCATCTGCAAATTCATCTTGCATCTGCTCGATGTCATCTACAAACTCGTCAGGGCGTTGCCGCCCACCCGAGACTGTGGATGTTGCACTGAATGCACCATGAGCGTGGTATTCAGGATTGGACATTGAAATTATTGTCTACAGTAAACAACACTAGTCCAAATACGACATGAAAAGCCAAATGTTTACTAAACCGCTCAGGCGTTTCAAAGAATATACCTCTTAAGCGCTAGTCCTGGTACTGTGGATGTGGTTGTCTTCTTGTTCAGAGTCGTGCGTGGCCGTTTTGCTGCCATCGTCCACTCCATTGGCAACGTGCCTGGTCGTTTAGCTCCCATCCTCCTATCCGTTTGCTTCGTGCCTGGTCGTTTTTCTCCCCTCGTCCACTCCTCTGGCGCCGTGCCTGGTCGTTTTGCTACCATCGTCCTCTCCGTTGGCGCCGTGCCCGGTCGCAGGGCTCCCATCGTCTTTGGCGTCGTGCCGGGTCGTATTGCTCCACTAGTCCTCTTCTTGTCCGCCATGGCTGGTCGTACTGCTCCGATTGTCCCCTTCTTCGGCGCCATGCCTGGACGATGGCACCTTTGCAACGGAGATACTGAAACGCCATCCAAAGGTAAAGTCCTTTAACGTGCAGCCATTTGTTGAAAACAGCACGCTAATTAATTGATTGCGTTTAAAAAAAATATAAATACGGCTTTTCGCATGCCGCCTTTTTTTGATAACCGCGCCAAATTAAATGCTTTCGTTCGAAGTATTCAAAAATACGTCTTTCCATGCCGCTCATTAGGTTTTAAATATTCAAGAATACGTTTTCCACGTTTGATTAGACATTCGAACAATACCCACAAATCACTATGCTGCGATGCCACAGATCGCTCTCCGACTCAAAGCACGAAGCTAATTAATTGATTGCGTTTAAAAAAAATATAAATACGGCTTTTTTGTAAAAAAAATATAGTTATTCAATCATACATATATGTGTTCTAAGGCTGTCAAAAAAATTTTATAGTGACACAATCATGCATATTTGTGTTCTAAGATTGTGATTTTTTTTTATAGTGATTCAATCATGCATATATGTGTTCTAAGGTTGCCAAAAAAAATTATAGTGATTCAATCATGCATATATGTGTTATAATGCTATAAAAAAAATTCATGGTGATTCAATCATGCATATATGTGTTCTAAGGTTGTCCAAAAAAAAATCATAGTGATTCAATCATGCATATATGTGTTCTAAGGCTGTAAAAAAATTTTCAATCTGCCATATATATGTTCTAAGGCTGTCAACAAAACTTCATAGTGATTCAATCACTCATATATGTGTTGTAAGGTTGTCCAAAAAATTATAGTGATTCAATCATGCATATATGTTTCCTAAGGTTGTAAAAAAAAATTCATAGTGATCCAATCATGCATATATTTTTTCAAAGGCTATCAAAAAAAATTCAATCATGCATACATATGTTCTAAGGCTGCCCAAAAAAAATCACAGTGATGCAATGAAGCATATATGTGTTATAAGGCTCTAAAAAAAAATTCACTATGATTCAATCATGCATATGTGTTCTGAGGTTATAAAAAAAAGTTCATTAAGAATCAAACATGCATATATGTGTTCTAAGTTTGACAAAAAATTCATAGTGATTCAATCATGCATATGTGTTCTAAGGCTGTAAAAAAAAATTCATTTAGAATCAATCATGCATATATGTGTTCTAAGTTTGACAAAAAATTCATAGTGATTCAATCATGCATATGTGTTCTAAGGCTGTAAAAAAAAGTTCATTTAGAATCAATCATGCATATATGTGTTCTAAGTTTGACAAAAAATTCATAGTGATTCAATCATGCATATGTGCTCTAAGGCTGTAAAAAAAAGTTCATTTAGAATCAATCATGCATATATGTGTTCTAAGTTTGACAAAAAAAATTCATAGTGATTTAATCATGCATATATGTGTTCTAAGGCTGTTAAATTTTTTTTTAGTGATTCGATCATGCATATATGTGTTCCAAGGCTTTCAAAAAAATTTCAAACTTGCACATATGTATTCTAAGGCCCTAAAAAAAATCATAGTGATTCAATCTTGCATATATATGTTCGTAGGTTGTAAAAAAAACTCATAGTGATTCAATCATGCATATATGTGTTGTAAGTCGGTCAAAAAAAAATTATGTTGATTCAATCATGCATATATGGGTTGTAATGTTGCCAAATAATTTTATAGTGACTCAATCATGCATATATGTGTTCTAACGCTGTCAATATTTTTTTATATTGATTCAATCATGAATATATGTGTTCTAAGCTTGTCAAAAAACATTATAGTGATTCACTCATGCATATATGTGTTTTACCGCTGTCAAAAAAATTATCTTAGACATTGAATCATGCATATATTTGTGATTAAATATATGTGTTCTAAGGTTGTGAAAAAAAATCATAGTGATTCAATCATGCATATATGTGTTCTAAGGCTACCAAAAAAATTTCATAGTGACTCAATCTTGCATATATGTATTCTAAGGCTCTCATAAAAAAAAATCATAGTGATTCAATCATGCAAAAAAGTGTTATAAGGCTGTCAAAAAAATATCATAGTGGTTCAATATTGAATATATGTGTTCTGAGGTTGTAAAAAAAAATAATAGTGATTCAATCATGCATAAATATGTTCTAAGCTTTTGAAAAAAAAATTATAGTGATTCAATCATGCATATATGTGTTTTACCGCTGTAGAAAAATGTTATAGTGATTTAATTATGCATATATGTGTTCTAAGTTTGTAAAAAAAAATTATAGTGATTGAATCATGCATATATGTGTTCTACGGTTGTCAAAAAAATTCTAGTGATTCAATCTTGCATATATTTGTTCTAATGTTGTCAAAAAAAATCATAGTGATTCAATCAAGCATATATGTCTTCTAAGGTTGTCAAAAAAAATTCATAGCGATTTAATCAAGCATATATATGTTCTAAGTTTGTCAAAAAAACTTCATAGTGATTCAATCATGCATATATGTGAGCTAATGCTTTCAAATAGAGAACTGACAATAATGATTTCAAAAGGCAAGTGGAGGTGTCGGGAACGCGAAAGATTTGCTGGAGAAGAAGTTCACTGGAGGTGTATGGCGATTTGTGGTTATCGTTGAATAGCGATCTGTGGCATCGCAGCACAGTGATTGACAGTCCTACGCTGCGATGCCACACATCGCAGCACACTTGAACAATCCTTGCGTTCGGCTTTTCGCATGCCGCCTTTTTTTGATAACCGCCGCCAAATTAAATGTTTGCGTTCGAAGCATTCAAAAATATGTCTTTCCATGCCGCTCATTAAGTTTTAAATATTCAAAAATATGTTTTCCACGTGTGATTTGACATTCGAACAATACCCACAAATCACTATGCTGCGATGTCACAGATCGCTCTCCGACTCAAAGCACGAAGTATCCAGCGATGGCAACAAATGCTTTCCTTATCTATTGATAATTTGCATCGCTGTAATCAGCGATGGCAAACAATCGTTGTATTTGTCTTCGCCAATACTTTGCGCGCTATTCTTTCGAGGCGAAGACAAATACATCGATTGCCAAGACAAAGATCTCTGTAATAGTAATTTCAATTATAATCATTGCATTTTTGAAAAAATGAGAAGCTTGACTTTTGAACAAAGATCTACGTTTACAAACAAATCTTTTGAACTTGTGCACTCGGATTTATGCTGCGATGCCACAGATCGCTCTCCGACTCAAAGCACGAAGTATCTGGCGATGACAACAAATCCTTTCCTTATCTATTGATTATTTGCATCGCTGTAATCAGCGATGACAAACAATCGCTGTATTTGTCTTCGCCAATACTTTGTGCGCTATTCTTTCGAGGTGAAGACACCCGTAGTATCTAAGGGAGGATTAGCTTACTATGTTATTTTTTTTATGATTATTCAAGATTTTGTTGGATATAATACCTTAAACATAAGCATGAAGTCTTTGCATCGTTTAAGACATATCATATGATGATTAAAAATCAATTTAATGATAATTTAAAAAACTTTAGAGTTGATTCCGGAGGAGAGTATCTTTCAAATGGTTTTAAAAACTATCTTGAAAACCATAGAATAGTTCATCATAGATCTTGTCCAAAAATATCACAACAAAACAGTCTAGCTGAAAGAAAACACAGGTATATTATTGAAACAACTAGAACTTTACTCATTTCTCAAAACATTCCAAAAAGTTTTTGGGCCGAGGCGGCTCTTACATCCGTTTATCTTATAAATCACTTTTCTTCAAAAAATCTAAACAAAACTTCAGCTTTTAAAATTTTATACCAAAAGGAACCCGACTAAAATAGGTTAAGAATCTTTGGATGTAAATGTTTTGTCCTTACCGACAAAAATGACAAACTCTCACCAAAAGTCATTCCTAATGCATTTCTTGGATATTCTGAAACTCAAAAAAGATTTAGATGCTATGATGTTAAGAACGACAAACTATACGTTTCTAGGAATGTGACTTTCTTAGATAACATTAGTGGTTTTGAGAAGGATGAATCCCATAAAGAGAATATGGATTACTCTTTCTTGTTTAAGTTACTATCTAGAAATGATGATATTTTTAGTGATGATGAACTCAATTAGTTTAGTAAAAAAGAAAATATAGATGAAGACAACCATCCTTCTTATCAACCTACTAATCCTCCCATAGAGAAAAGTTTATTTATTACCGAGACCCAAAGTCGGAAAGATGTAATAATAAAGAATTAAAAAGTAAAAGAATTTCACGTTACCGCAACTCATTATACAATTACAACAAATGTATAGCGTGATAAAAAATAAAATCTAGGATTTATTCTGAGTCACTGGACGAATCTGATGAAATTTCATAGACTTGTCTCTCACTTTTTATTGGTGGACCGTCTATCCTAGGTGGCCTCCACGTTGCGAAACCTTGCCTAAGAAGACTGGTCATCATGTCCACACTGTATTCAATTGGGTCCCCATAGTGCTTACTTCTGTCCTTAATTTCTTATTCTCCCTCTCAATAAGTTCGAACCTTGCGGCAGAGACAGTCTTCTCTTTTGGAGCAAGAGTTCGGTCTTCCTCGTGATTTGTTACTGATGGACTAGTCGTATTAACCTGATCGAGGCGACGTTTTGGTTGTAGAGGCTGGGCTACAACATGAGAAGGGATAGTTGGGAGGCATGGGTTGACAATTTTCTCAATCTTCCGATTTCGCCGCATTGGTTCCCAATAGCTTTCGAAATAGAAGGGATCAAATTGTCGTCCTTCATGATCATACGGTACGGCACAAACACCACCTGAGTTCCAATTAAATAATTCATCCCTGTACCGATCACTCCAATTCACGTGCCTGCCCCCACCATTATTCATCTTCCTTCTCACCTCCAAAGGCTTATTTGGGATAGACTGCCCCAAGCCAGATTGTAGGAGAACTCGACTACCTTGCTGCATCTCGGCTTCAAAATTGCAGAATAGCCACAAATCGCGGCCAGACAATCTGGCAGCCTCCGCAACAACGTCTTCATCATCGTCCTCCCCATCTACATAAGGTCTCCACAAAACCTGTACATTGGTAATTCTTTTTAATAACGAATGACAAATATATTAAAATTTATTTACGCATGATATGGAAACAACGATATGCACTACGGAAGACAATCCTGCAGCGATGTATACTTAAGAATGTTGAACATTACAACGACTTATAATACTAAATGGTAAATGCTGACGCGATTGTAAACAATTTTAGAACATTTACCTCGTTTAATTGCAGCCCATCTAAAATAGACTTAGCATTATAAACTGCGACGTTTATTCTGGCCCAGCGACCGATCTTTGGAAAACCACAAATCGGAGGGCCACACCGTAGACGCAATGGGATAATATGTTCCAACGCCCAGGCCTAACAAAAAAAATATTATTAGCAACGCCACAGACTGCAATGAGATTTGTCTACAAATACTAAGTATGTAATCAACAAATACCTGAACAAATGGCCAAAATCCGCCAACTGTTTTCGTACCATTACTCGCACGGTGGAGTTGACTGTACAGGTGTGCGAGCATAGCGGCACCCCAGGCATAGTTGTCGACTTCGTCTAAGTCTGCCAGGTACTGCAGCCACATGGAACTTAGTCTCGAACCAGAACAATCGGAAAATAATGTAAGAGCAAAAAAATATAGAAGGAAGCCGCGCAACTCTTGGTCAGCTGTTTCAGATGCACAAGTAGCGGAGTGGCCTCCACCAGAAATACATTGACTCCATTCGTCCATCGACATTCCTAGAAGGGCAGTGCAGTTTTCCCTTGCGTTATAGTTTGAATGTCGTAATAGGACAGCACTG
The DNA here is from genome assembly GCF_984573655.1 of Nuphar pumila. Classification (NCBI taxonomy): domain Eukaryota; kingdom Viridiplantae; phylum Streptophyta; class Magnoliopsida; order Nymphaeales; family Nymphaeaceae; genus Nuphar; species Nuphar pumila. The sequence continues at coordinate 103,913,620 of NC_143259.1, forward strand.
CCAGCGCACTTAAGGCCAGTGATCCTCGCCACATCTTCTAGAGTCATGGTGATCTCAAAAGAATCAAACTGGAATGTGTTAGTCTTATCATTCCACTTATTTACCGGGTGAGTCATGGTATTCCAGCAAGTTTCAAAATATTGCTGGTCCAAAAGGCCACCGAAGTGCATATTTCGTAGTCGGTCCTTCTGATATGCACTCAGTTGACCATACCAAGACAGAACTACAGGCCATTGACAACGACCTCCGAGCTTTTCACGTGGTGCTCTACTTCTCCTGTGACCTCCCTGTAACACAAAATAACATATTATTCCTACAAATTATAAATTACTTCCATTTGTACTTATAAATACTATTCTACTAACCGCTATAAATAATATCGGTTGCAGACATACTATCGCAGTAATCGCTATAAATATCAATACCTAACACAGTAATCGCTATACCAAAATCGATAAACATATTATTAAATCTTCGCAGACAGGACGGATATATTTACCTTGGTCGCTATTTTCTGCTGTTCTCGCTCCAACCTGGGACTTTCTGGTGGGTCCACTGCCTCGAACTGACTTTCAATCTCCATCTCTACCGGCTCCACTGTCGCCTTCCTTTCTCTCGCCTTCCTTTTCTCATCCACCTTCTGCTTCCTTTCTCTGTCCCTATTCTCCTCCTTCTCCTTCTGCTTCCTTTCTCTCTCCTTTTCCGCCTGCTCCTTCTGATTCCTTTCTCTCTCGCGTTTCTCCTCCTCCTTCTCCTTTCTTTCTCTCTCCCTTTTCTCCTCCTCCTCCTCCTTCCTTTCTCTCTCCCTTTTGTCCTCCTCCTCCTTCTGCTTCCTTTCTCTCTCCCTTTTCTCCTCCTCCTCCTTCCTTTCTCTCTGCCTTTTCTCATCCTCCTCCTTCTGCTTCCTTTCTCTCTGCCTTTTCTCCTCCTCCTTCCTTTCTCTCTCCCTTTTCTCCTCCTGTATCCTTTCTCTCTCCTTTTTCGCATCCTCCTCCTTCTCCTTCCTTTCTCTCTCCTTTATCTCCTCCTCCTTCTGCTTCCTTTCTCTCTCCCTTTTCTCCTCCTCCTCCTCCTCCTTCTCCTTCCTTTCTCTCTCCCTTTTCTCCTCCTCCTCCTTCTGCTTCCTTTCTCTTTGCCTTTTCTCCTCCTCCTTCTTCTGCTTCCTTTCTCTTTGCCTTTTCTCCTCCTCCTTCTCCTTCCTTTCTCTCTCCCTTTTCTCCTCCTGCATCCTTTCTCTCTCCTTTTTCGCATCCTCCTCCTTCTCCTTCCTTTCTCTCTCCTTTATCTCCTCCTCCTTCTGCTTCCTTTCTCTCTCCCTTTTCTCCTCCTCCTCCTTCTCCTTCCTTTCTCTCTCCCTTTTCTCCTCCTCCTCCTCCTCTTTCTCCTTCCTTTCTCTCTCCCTTTTCTCATCCTCCTCCTTCTGCTTCCTTTCTCTCTGCCTTTTCTCCTCCTCCTTCCTTTCTCTCTCCCTTTTCTCCTCCTGCATCCTTTCTCTCTCCTTTTTCGCATCCTCCTCCTTCTCCTTCCTTTCTCTCTCCTTTATCTCCTCCTTCCTTTCTCTCTGTCTTTTCTCCTCCTCCTTCTGCTTCCTTTGTCTCTCCCTTTTCGCCTCTTCCTCCTGCTTCTTCCTTTCCCTTTCCTTTTCTTCCTCCTCCTTCTCCTTCAGTCGCCTTTCTTTCTCCTCGATTTCTTGTTTCCTTCTTTGCAGCAGTTCTTCCACCTGCTTCTTCCTTTCCCTTTCCTTTTCTTCTTCCTTCTCCTTCCGCCGCCTTTCTTTCTCTTGCAGTTGTTGTTTCCTTCTTTCCTGCAATTCTTCCTCATGCTTCTTCCTTTCTCTTTCCTTCTCTACCTCCTCCTCCATCTCCTTCCGTTGCCTTTCCTTCTTTTCCTCATTCTCCTTCTGCTGCCTTTGCATTTCCTTAGCTTCCTCGAACTCCAACTCCCTCCTTCGCCTTTCCTTTTCTTCCTCAAACTGAGGAATATTCTGTTCCTTCTCTTCCTCCTTATTCATTTGCCTTTGCCTCTCATCCGCCTCCTTCTGTCGCATTACTCTACTCTCCAAGTTTCTCCTATGAGCCTCCGCCATCATATTGCTAACATCCCTTTCCCACTCCTCCGCATTCTTCTTCCTCTTTTCCCTCGCCTGTGCGTCAATCCTCAGTCTTCTTCTCAAATTCTCAGCAATATTTCTTGCCTTTGCCTTCTCTTCGTCATCCTTGTTCTGCATCTTCCGTTCTTCAGAGTTCTTCCTTTGGTCCGCAGCCTCGATATCTGATGGATAATCCTCCGCAAAATACGATTCCAAAGCTTTTTCCCTGTCTTCATCGTTCTCAATCTTAAGTATATTTTGGTATCTTTCAAAAACTTTAGATAGATGAGACTGGCGGATCACTTCTCTAATAGACAACTCATAGAACGACGGGGTATCTCTAATCTGATGAGGCACAGACATTGCTAACCTGCACAACACAATACACGATCATCATCATTAGAAATCGTCGGAATATTTGGGTTCATAATACAAATCATTGTTTAAGAACCAATCTTCAGATTGAAGAAAGAAAACTTACACGAAACTCACCGAAACGATGGGAATTTGGATATTCCAACTGTAGAGTAAGCAACAATAACAACTAATACACAACAGAAGGTGGCAACGATGCTGCGACTGCGCGTAAGACGGAAACAGATGCTCTGGTAAAAAGGAAAGGATGCTCCGGCAACTCGAGATGAAAGCAAAGAATCTCCGGTAGAGTGCTTAGAGCGGAAAAGGATTTTTTTGAACTATTTGTATCATACAACATAACGCTTGCTACATACGCAAACTCTGCGGAACGTTTTCCCGCGATATCGATGGAGGGCAGTTTTGTCATTTTCACGAACCGACGATTCAGTTTTCTAGAAGGAGGGCATTTATGTCCGTCCGAGGAAGAGGAACCGACGATTCAGTTTTCTAGAAGGAGGGCATTTATTTCTGTAAATTTTCAGCGATATCTATTGTCATTTCATTCCCCATTTTAACTTCAACGATACATTACAACCACCTGCAGAACGTTTTCCTGCGATATCGATGGAGGGCAGTTTTGTCATTTTCACGAACCGACGATTCAGTTTTCTAGAAGGAGGGCATTTATGTCCGTCCGAGGAAGAGGAAGCGAATGGCGGTAAAGGTTACTTGAGTCTTTGCTGCGGCACCAAATTACGATGCAATATGATGACGACCCACATGAGGATACATGCCGGTCTGCATCTTATACGTGGCGCGGTTTGGAACCCCCGAACATGAGATCTCAGTACCGGCTCTGTAAATAATTCCGCAAATCGCTATAGCGATTTGTAGTGTCTTCCGCAAATCGCTATAGCGATTTGTAGTGTTATTCAGTAAGCAAATCGCTGTAAATCCCGACCCGAATTAGGACCAACTTGTCAGGGCCATATCTCCCTAACCGGAGGTCATATTCCAAATCCGTAAAAAGTGGTGTCTTCGTTATTGAGTCTAGTTTATTTCTGTAAATTTTTAGCGATTTCTATTGTCAGTTCATTCCCCATTTTAACTTCAACGATACATTACAACCACAATCATCAAAAGAAAGATTGCCCAAGCCTTGCCGGATTCTGCACTGTTGCTTTAGAAATTGTTGGGGTCCTCTCGAGCGAGCTCTCCAAGCAATGGGAGTCCCATCATCGCCAAATCTTCCAAGGTGATCGTCATCTCTCCCCACGGAAACACAAAGGTGTTGGTCTCCCAGCACCATGCTTCAAACAGAGCCCTTATCACGTTGGCCTGGCACTTTATGTTCCCTAAGGATGCCTTCAAAGCCCCGTAGATCCCAACCTTGTTCCAACCTCCTCCGAACTTGGGTTCCAGTCGTCGGAACCAGTCGGACAGCCCGGGCAGCGGCCTCATTGAACCTTCTAACCTGCAATTTCCGGACCAATCTGCCCTGCCGGACTTGATTTCGGCTTCGAGGGGTGGCATTTCCATCGACGTCTCAAACACCGCAACCTCCTCTTCTTCTTCCACCTCTCCAACGATTGGCTGCAACAGTTGGGCTTCACCCTTCCAAACAGCTATGCTCAGAGCAACATGTCAACGTCCCACTGATAGGCAAAACAACATTTCAAAGGTTATTTATCATAATGTCAGCTTTAGTTGAATCTGTTTTTATTGCAATGTTTGAAGCATCTCTTTCTTGCTTTGATTGTTTGTGTTTGTTGCTTGCTGCTTAAGTGCTTCTTAGTAAGCAAAATCTGGCCCTCATGCTCATCTCGATTGGATTACTGAGATTCCACCAGTAAGATCCGTAGTCCTTCTTGCTGCTAACTCTTTACATTTGCAGGTTGTTTCTTCAAATGATTATAATAATGACAAATATGCGAAGGAGTTCAGTATCAGTGTTTCTAATGCGCTTGCTACTTGTCCTGCTCCGGTTTTGCCAACTCCTCGTGTGAGTTGATCATATGTAATTTATTGTTTTGTTCATTACATATGATCAACTCACACGAGGAGTTGGCAAAACCCGAGCAGGACAAGTAGCAAGCGTATTAGAAACACTGATACTGAACTCCTTCGCATATTTGTCATTATTATAATCATTTGAAGAAACAACCTGCAAATGTAAAGAGTTAGCAGCAAGAAGGACTACCGATCTTACTGGTGGAATCTCAACCCTCTAACTCTCCCTCTCTCCCTTCTATTTCTGCTTCTGTGCACATCCATCAGAAGATCCTACATTGCTCCTTCAAGCACCGACTGACCTGCACATTGACTGTTGTGGGTCCTTACTGATGAGCTGCCTCTAAATTTATTCGACTCTGGGTCATTACTGCACTTGAAGTTGAGTCGTTGTATTTTTTGTTATTCGGTGGGTGGTGAGGCCCTCCTCTACTCTCTCATGACTCTTAGCTTGGGCAATCTTTCTTTTGATGATTACAACCACAATCATCAAAAGAAAGATTGCCCAAGCTAAGAGTCTTGAGAAAGTAGAGGAGGGCCTCACCACCCACCGAATAACAAAAAATACAACGACTCAACTTCAAGTGCAGTAAGGACCCAGAGTCGAATAAATTTAGAGGCAGCTCATCAGTAAGGACCCACAACAGTCAATGTGCAGGTCAGTCGGTGCTTGATGGAGCATTGTAGGATCTTCTGATGGATGTACACAGAAGCAGAAATAGAAGGGAGAGAGAGAGAGTTAGAGGGTTGATGAGCCCCCGGACCCCCCTCCTGTAAAGGCAAAAGGCCATGAACACGCTGGGAGGAGCCCTCAGACCCCCTTCTGTAAGGGTAAAAGCTCTGAATCAGACTCCATAACTCTTCAAGTTGAATGATGCTACCCACACTGGGAGGAGCTCTCAGACCCCCCTTTCTGTAAGGGTAAAAACTCTAAATCAGACTCCACAACTCTTCAAGTTGAATGATGCTACCCACGCTGGGATGAGCCCCCAAACCCTCCTCTTGTAAGGGTAAAAACTTTGAATCAGGCTCCACAACAGTCAATGTGCAGGTCAGTCGGTGCTTGATGGAGCAATGTATGATCTTCTAATGGATGTGCACAGAAGCAGAAATAGAAGGGAGAGAGAGAGAGTAAGAGGGTTGATGTTCATGGCCTCCTCCAGGGGAGATTTCTTTCTCGGATAATCCTGCAGTGCAGAGACTGGGTCTTAAATAATCATCTTCGGGACACTTAAGTCTTTACAACCACTCCTTTTCAAGAACCGTCATTTTTTTTGCATCAATGGAGGAGAGGGTACTTAAGTCTTTGCAATCGCATCAAACTCCAACGCTAATTAATAGTGGCAAACATGGGGATACGAGACGCACATGCTTACATACGTGGTGCTCTTTGAGACCCCCGATCATGAGATGTTGCTAACTGCCCTGTTCGGGGGGGACATATAACCTGCTTCGGTCAATGTGGTTAGAGACAGATTTAGGAAGAAGAGACAAGGCAGTGGTAGGAAATCTAAAAAGCCAATGATCATTTATAAAACAACGATATCTAGTTTGCTCGCACGAAAGTTGGGACCTGCTTGTTTGGGTTTTCACTAATCTCCATGAGGCCAGCAGAGTCTAAAAACTAATTAAATTAATCTGCACCTACATGAAAAGATGAGCCCCGTCCGTCACTCTAATAATGACATTTCAGCCAGGACATGCACCAAGTGGTTTAGAAGCTCATGCCAGAGGGACCTACTGTCAAGATATGAATTATGACCAAAGATTACAGAGATGAGGAGGATGTCTAATCCATCTTCCACCATTACTGATAGAGTCTGATCTAAACACCACATCACCTCGACACAAATCTATAGCAGCTTCCATAAACATAAAATGCGACCTGCCGAAGACGCTTCAAAATTTCCAACGATATTGTACGTGGGGAAACTCAGTTTAATAAAATCAAGGCCCTCCTTAGAAATCTTGGTTTCAAGGAAGAAAGCCACATTTGGCCGATAGTTGCAAAGCACAACGGCAATATGCCGACAGGCCCCGATCCTACTTTCATAAGATTTGGAAGAAAAAACCTGATTCTTGGTCGTCACCTTGGCCTCTGTCAGAGCTGTTGAACCACTGTCGCCATCTATGCTTGATGTTAAGCTACTGTTCTACTTGGAATCCGCTTTGGAAGTGACTATATTAGACGAGGAATGAGGAGAAACATCTGTTGTCTGACGTTTTTGAAGACGCTCAGATCAGACAGGCTTCTCAACAAAAGGATGCTCTCGGCGAGAGATCTTTGCTGGGTCGAAAGCAGCCATCTTGTACTTGCGATGAGAACGGGATGGTGGTGCGGAAGAGTCAGATTTATCATTTCTAAGGTCACCAAGAAATGGTTCGTAGAACCGCAGTGCAAACAAAATCAGATTTCCCGTTAGTAAAGTACAGTTGTTACATAACGAGAGTTCTGTCCCATTTTGTTTGTTTATTTCATCCAATCCTGAACAAGCCATCAGACAGGCCCTAAGGTTGCAATGGTCTTTATAAAAAAAGAAGAAAACCCTTATGCCATAGGTTAGTTGTGTTTTCTCATCCCCTGAGCGGTTCTACGAACCTAGAAGCGATTTCACCTTTGCATTATCCCTTTCCCACTTAAGAATTTCAACATCACATAGGATCTCCTATTGGGCTTAGATTTGGTACCTTCTAGTAGGGGTGGCAATCGGGTTGGTGGGTCGACCCGACGGGTTGGCAGGTAAGCATACCTCAACCCGAACCCGATCCGTTTATTAAACGGGTCGGATGTGGAAAACACAAACCCGACCCATTTATTAAACGGGTAACCTGACACGACCCGCCAACCCGTTTAATAAACGGGTTGGGTCGGGTAAATGGGTTGGTTGGTGGGTTGGCGGGTCGGGTTGGTGGGTTGACCCGTCTGCCTAACCCGTTTATTAAACGGGTCATCCGGGTTGGCATACCCCTAACACGAACCTGACCCGTTTAATAAACGGGTTAGGCGGGTCGACTCATTTATTAAACAGGTTAGTTTAAGCCCAACCCAAACCCGCCTAAGAGGCGGGTTGGAGGGTCGCTTCAGGTTTTGCCACCCCTACCTTCTAGATATCCAATATACCTAAATCCTCTAAACCGCATAAATTTTGCCCAATATACCAAGTTAGTCCAGTCATATTTCATGGGTTCATACTTACCAAAACCATAATTGGCAAACTCCTGACTCAGACTCGGATTGCCTAACCCTTGACTTGTGGGTAACTCAGACAGGTTAGGACTTAACATTTTTAATGTTTTTTTAAATAATACTTTAAATATTGAATATAAAACTATGTTTTCTACCATATAAATGCAAATAATCAAACTCCATGCAGCAAATTCACTAAATCAAAGCATCAAAGAATAAAAACTATAAAATATCTGCATAAAAAAAAAAGCTTCGTTGCACATACATAAGAAAATAATGAAATGAAGATATGGAAAATTCAAAGCTTCATAGCTGCATGCTGCATACTTAAGTATTACAAAGAAAAAAGGTATAAAACCACTAAACGTGAGGGTTTATTTTGTTGCTCACACAATCCCTATAAAATCACTAAATGTGAGGGTTTATTTTGTTGCCCATACAATCCCACACTGCGCACACATAAACACGGTACACAAAATGGTGAAAACACCCAAAGTGTCAGACACACTGCGATATAGAGAAACCCCCAACAGTGTGGACAAAAAAAAACAAATCTATGGCCCCCAATAGAGAGAGAGAGAGATTGGCTGTCAGCACTGTCGTTGGCGGTCGTCATGTAACGACCCCAATTTTAACCTCAAAAATGCAAAAAAAAATTATTATTAGTTTTTTTAAAACAATTATGAAAAACCTCTCAAGAACCCGGAGTGAATTATAGATTTAATATACTCATTCCATCAACCATCCAAACATAGAGTCAATTTACAACTATGAATTGATTTTCATTTATTTAATCAAATAAGTCAAGAAAGTTCAAAATTCAAAAATCAACTCTATTCCATCCCATGCACATAGGAACCCGGGCCACCAAGTCATAAAACCTCAAGTCCTACAGTCAGTCCCTCTCATCACTAAGCCTCCGTGCCTGAAATTTTTTTTTAGAAAACTGATAAGAACTGAATTTCTCATACAAATTCTTCTAAAAATCCAATAGTTATGAATTTGAGAATTGATAATAGTTGTCATTTGGAAGTTTTATAACTTATTTGTTATGTTCTTAATCCTTTAAACTTTCCCAATCACTTCTCGATTCATTTCTAGTTTTTGTTTTTCAAGATGACTCCCGTTTTCATTTCCCATTATTGCAACTTTGCTCAAGCTCAGTCACTGGATCTGTTTTGCTTTGGCTGTGAACGGAAAAAAATAATTGTATTTCAGCCTATTATAACCCTGTAATGAAATGGTGGTCTTCAACAAATGCACGAATAACTCACAAACAAGTGTCTATTGAAGACACTGCAAGCATGACCCTTGAAAGGGTATAAAAGGAAGAACACTTGAAAAATAAATAATACATTATTCATGAACAAAATGCTTAAGAAGCATAGTAGTTTACATTGAAGGGGTTCACCCCTATATATACAAAAAAGTGGAAGAGAGAGGAGAGCTCATTTTGAGCTCTCCAAAAGAGACGTTGGAAGTCCAACGTCTCTTAATATAGCTGTTGGACTACAGTCCAACAACATTTATTATTATAGTTGTTGGACTACAGTCCAACAACTATTTGCACAGTCAAGTTCCAACAACTTGACTGGATCAAATATCTAGTTTCTATTGAACTAGATGCTAAAAAAGAAAATAAACAAAAATAGAAAAAGAAAATAATAAAAGAAAATATAATAATATTAAATAATATATGTATATATATATATTACAGTTTACATTTTAACACTCCCCCTCAAACTTACGGTACAATGAACGAAAGTTTGTCTAAGAGGAAGTGAAATCAGGGAACAGCGAGAGGCTTGGTGAAGAAGTCTGCTAATTGATATTCTGATGTAACATATGGCAGATCAATGGTTCCATGTAAATATTCCTCTCTGACATAGTGACAGTCCATTTCAATGTGTTTAGTGCGCTCATGGAATTTCCGATTGCTTGCAATGTAGATCGCACTTTTGTTGTCACAGCACATCTTTGAAGCTTGCGTTGCTTTAGCTCCCATATCCGCTAACAATCGTCTGAGCCAAACAACCTCCATAGTGGTGGTTGTCATGGCTCTGTATTCAGCTTCGGTGGAGGAAAGAGTGACTTTCTGCTGCTTCTTGCACCTCCAGGAAATTAAGGTTTCACCTAGGAACACACAAAAACCAGTAGTTGAGTGTCTATTATTGGGATCACCTCCCCAGTCAGCATCAGTATATGTAATTAAATTTAATGAAGATGAAGCAGACAAAAAGAGTCCTCATGAAAGAGAGGATTTTAAGTATCTAATAATACACAAAATTGCTCTCATGTGCACGGAGGTGGGAGCATGCTGAAACTGACTGACTGTATGAACCACATGAGTTATATCTGGCCTAGTAATGGAAAGATAAGAAAGAGCTCCAACAAGCTGTCTATAAGCAGTAGGATCATCAAGAAGTTCTCCATCATCAATTTTCATTTTAACATTGACAACTTCTGGAGTGTCTACTTTCTTATCATCTGTAATTCCAGACCTTGAAACAATATCAAGAGCAAATTTAAATTGAGATATCAAATACCCCCGAGGGGAATAAGCAACTTCAATGCCTAAAAAATATCTTAATAAACCTAAGTCAGTCATTTCAAAGTGAGTTTTAAGAAGAGATTTGATATTTGCAACTCCCTGTTTGTCGCCTCCGGTGATGATCATATCGTCCACATAGAGAAGAAGAATAATGATGCCTGCATCAGATTTCTTAACAAACAAAGCAGTGTCAGTTAAACAAGGTTGAAAACCAATATCAAGCATAACATGACTAAATCGGTCATACCAGGCTTTTGGATCCTGTTTAAGACCATAAAGAGCTTTTTCTAGATAAAGAGCTTTACCCTTAGGGATACTAATACCAGGTGGGGCTTCCATGTATACTTCTTCAACGAGATTCTCATTCAGGAAAGCATTTTTGACATCTAATTGAAAGATAGGCCATGTTCTAATGGAGGCCAAGGCTATTAAAGTTCTAACAGTGGTCATACGGGCCACAAGAGCAAATGTTTTTTCATAATCGATGTCATACTCTTGGGCATATCCTTTTGCTACTAAACGGGCCTTATATCTTTCCAGGGTCCCATCACTTTTGGTTTTGACTTTGTATACCCACCTACAACCTATAGGTTTCTTACCCGGAGGGATATCTTGTATCGTCCAAGTATAGGCCTTTTCTAGTGCATCCAATTCTATTTTCATGACTTCTATCCATTCTATATGATTTTTGGCTTGAGAATAGAATGATGGTTCAACATATGATTGTATTAATGTAATGGCGGCCCTATACGTGGGTGAAAAAGATTCATAAGACACATATTTTTCTAGAGGTTTAGAGATTCTAGACGTTCTTCTAGGTGAGACTTCAGAGTATTTTTGTAATGCACATGGAAAATTTTGCTCTCTACGTCTTGAATATTGTAGACTAACATCCCTATGGATTTGCTTTTCATTATCATCATTTTCAACAACAATAGGACTTTGATCATTGTCAAGGTCACATCCAACATTGGATTTTGAAGTTGGATCAATTAAAAACGAGTATTCAGTGACATCCTTAGATTTTTCAAATTCAAAGAAGCTTTTTTTTTTCCAAAAAAGATACATTTCTTGACATATATAATTTGTCATTTTGAAAATCGAAACACCTATAGCCTTTTTGATTATCAGCATATCCTAAAAAGGCACATGGGATTGCACGAGGAGAGAGTTTGTCATTTATGTTGGTGAAAACAAAACATTTGCATCCAAAGACTCTTAATCTAGAATAATCTGGAGTTAAATTAACAAGCTTTTCTATTGGAGTTGTATTCTTTAATGAGGAAGATGACATCCTATTAATGAGGTAGGTGGCAGTTAGGACCGCTTCAGCCCAAAAACTTTTTGGAACTTGATTTGCAATTAGCAATGTCCTAGTAGTTTCCATAATGTGCCGATGTTTGCGTTCGGCTAGGCCATTCTGTTGTGGAGTGTGTGGACATGATCTTTGATGTGTAATACCATGTAAATTGAGATAGTCTTTGAATTCGTTGGACATAAATTCTCCCCTTGAATCAGTGCGAAAAACAGAAATATCATTTTGAAACTTATTTTTAACCATTTTATGAAATATTTGGAAGTTAGCAAAGACATCAGATTTATGTTTAAGAAAATAAATCCAAGTATGTCTAGAAAAGTCATCAACAAAAATGACATAATATGTATAACCACCTTTGGAAATAACTGGTGCGGAGCCCCAAACATCTGAATGTATTAACTCAAGTGGTCGTGAAGAAACAAAAGTTCTACTAAGAAATGGTAACCTTTTCATTTTGCCAAGAATGCAGTCTTTACAAGAAAAATTTTCAGAATTACAAAAATTTTCCAAACTTGGAAAATATTGAATTTTAGACATATGAGGATGGCCAAGCCTTTTGTGCCATAAATCCAATTCTAATTTCTGAATATTATAACAAAATGCATTCTTGGGTAATTCCAAAAAGTCCATGTAATAAAGTCCTCCTTCTCTATGGCCTTCCCCAATCAGCTTCCTTGACTGGCGATCCTGTACCCAACAACCATGAGAAGAGAAGGAGACATTACATCCATAATCAGATATTTGCGAGACAGATAAGAGATTCAAATTAAGTTTAGGGATATATCTAACTTCTAGGATAAAAAATCTTTTGGATTTTTGAAGATTTTCAAAACATCCTATTCCTTTTACTTCAAGAGATGTGTCATCGGCTGTAAAAACCTTTGACACACTTGAGTTATTTTTAAGACATTCAGATAGACTATTAACATTTTGGGTCATATGAAAAGAAGCACCAGAATCTAAAAGCCAAGGAAAGTTACCTGGACCGGAGAAAGATGCAATTGCCGCTTCAGTTGAGGCTTCGGTTGAGGAGGATACCCCTTTGAGAAGAGGTTGAAGGATTTCCATCAATTGAGCCATAGACACAGGTGCATCTTGATTTTTTGACTCGGATTCAACAGATGCAACTCTTTTTTCTTCTCTTCTTTTTAACTTTGGACATTGAAGCCTATAGTGCCCCGGTTCATGACAATGATGACAAATAACTTTTCTTTTATCAAAGTCGTCGTTTTGCCTTCCAAAATGAGATGGCTTGTAAGTACGAGTATGATTCCATGGTCTAGATACAGCTAAAACGGAGTCATCATCAACTTTTGGAGTACTTTTTTTAAGTCTATTTTCCTCTATAGTGAGCTCTTCTATAGTATCAACAATAGAAGAAATTTTTCCACGATGTAAAAGGGCCGATTTGGTTTATTCAAACTCCGGCCTTAGACCATTCACAAATTGATAGAAATGTTCCATATCGAGTTGCTTTTGGCGAAGCTCGATATCTTCGGCACAATGCCATTTGGGCTTAAGAAGAGCCAACTCTTCCCAAAGTTCGGACAACTCATTATAATATTCTCGAATAGTTTTATCTTTTTGAGTCATTGTCCGAACTTTATCTTGTAAATTGCATGCATGTGCAATATCTTTAAGGGAATACATGTTTTTGAGGTATTCCCAAGCCTTATCGGCATGCTCAAACTTAGCTAGACTAGAGCATTTTTTAATGTCTATGCTATTGATGAGCCATGACATAATTTTTGCATGCCCTATCCTCCATTCTTTCCATTTCTTTTCATAAGTGGCTAACGCCTTACTCTTCTCTTCTTCCGTTAGAGGAACCTCTTTATCACCCTCTTTCTTGGTAAGAGATAGTTTAGGTTCTAAATCGGAACCATCCACTATACCCCATAAACCTTTTCCCCAAATGTGGTGCTTCATAATCGAAGCCCACATTACATAGTTAGTATCATTTAGCTTCATAGGAATGATGGTGATCTTATCATTGTCATCCATCTTTTACAAGGGTAAGAGAGGAATAAATAAGAGGAGAGAGAGAGAGAAAAAAAAATAAAAAGAAAAGAAAAAGAGTAGACAAATGAATAAGAGAGGATACAAAACCAAATTTTTTTGTAGCACAAGTTCGTCTTTCTTCAAACAAATCTTCTTGAGCCAAGAACAAGGTGATGAAACACCTTTTGTAAATGTGGCACGAAAATCGAGGTGGAAGCACTTCAAGATCTAAGGATTTCGTTGCTCTGATACCATGTAATGAAATGGTGGTCTTCAACAAATGCACGAATAACTCACAAACAAGTGTCTATTGGAGACACTACAAGTATGACCCTTGAAAGGGTATAAAAGGAAGAACACTTGAAAAATAAATAATACTTTATTCATGAACAAAATGCTTAAGAAGCATAGTAGTTTACATTGAAGGGGTTCACCCCTATATATACAAAAAAGTGGAAAAGAGAGGAGAGCTCATTTTGAGCTCTCCAAAAGAGACGTTGGAAGTCCAACGTCTCTTAATATAGTTGTTGGACTACAGTCCAACAACATTTATTATTATAGCTGTTGGACTATAGTCCAACAACATTTATTATAGTTGTTGGACTACAGTCCAACAGCTATTTGCACAGTCAAGTTCCAACAGGAACTTGACTGGATCAAATATCTAGTTTCTATTGAACTAGATGCTAAAAAAGAAAATAAACAAAAATAGGAAAAAAATAATAAAAGAAAATATAATAATATTAAATAATATATATATATATAATATATAATATATATATATATATATATATATATATATATATATTACAGTTTACATTTTAACAATAACCCTATTGGACAAGGTGACAAGCAATTTTTCTGACAGACCCCTACCAGTTAATCATATACCATTGGGATTCAAACTTGCAATGCCCCCACATAAGGTAACATACACTAACTAACTGCTCCTGCCAGACAAGCAGCGCCCCCTGGTGGTGAGACAAGCAAAACTTGCCCATTAGCTGATGCTTAAGCTCTAGCTTTTCCTTATAATATTTGGGGTGTAGCATAGCTTGATGCCTAGGACTACTTTGAACCCACAAGTAAAAGATGGAACTGCTGAAAGCAAAGTGCTAATATTAGGTTAGGTGGACTTAACTACTACCTAGCTGCCCACAAAGGCTCCACTCATCTGGCAAGGGTGACTTGTGAATGTCACCAAACTTGACGGGACATCACAAGTTCAAAACCCACAGGCAGCATCCTTTGCCACAAGGTCAAAACTGGCTGTACTTTCCGGTGGGCAGGGGGACCTCAAAAGTTTTACCAACCAGCCAATGCGTGGTCAGTGATAGAGGGGCTTTTTCCTTGGATTATCCAAAAAAAAACTATACTACCTAGCTAGAAATCATAGGTGCAGGCTTTATCCACTCATTCTGACTTCATAGATGTGTTTAGTATGGTTTTTCCGTTAGGGATCACTCTCTCGATCTCTTTTTTTGTTTTCAACGTGAAAATACTAATTTTTATTTGTGAAATCTTATATATTGTGAGTCATTTATTTTTGAAGTTCTTGAAAAAACTGCTTAAATGCCACATTAATGTAATTCATCTTTTTTCTACAAAACAAAATATATAAATCATATGTGTGATGCTTAATTCACCAAAAAAACCAAAAATATCAAGAAAATTAAGCCCTACAGATGGGATGTCCGATCCACTTAACCAAACATTATCTAGTTTATAGACTGACTAAGGATTCTAGTTGGTAACGTTTATATTTGCAGACTCAAATGTCTATTTCACTCGATACCCTACTAAAACTCCTATCAAATCAAAATAATAAGTCAAAATTGAGTTAATAAAAGCTTAGTATATTAGTTTTATTTAATTTATCACATATATTGATTAAAAATATATATTTTACTAAAACCCCGCTGAATGAAAGATAAGATTTTTTTTGCTAGGCCAAGAAAAAATCCTGTCATCACTGACTGCGCATTGGCAGGCCTCTGATTAGCAAAATCATAGTTACGAGGAAATGAAATGGATACCAGAAGCTATGCGTGAAGCAGAAGTGGGGAAGCTATTGTAAACAAAATGTGATTATGAAGTGCTTATGTAAACACATGAAAAGCAGACGAAAGCAAATAGAAAATGACATGAGCACAAATAGAAAACCATATAAAATCAATACCTAAGCTTGTTATAAAAATTATATTGTTTTTAATATGAAATAAAGTTAGGAAAAAGTGAATGAGAAGTGAGAGAGAAACATTGAGGAAGCAAAATGAATTTGCTTTTGAAAATGAGCTTCCCACTAAAGGGAGTTGAGTTTCCCATATTTAGAAAGCGGGTTTTCCAAAACTTTCCCTCCTTTTGAGAAAGCAAGGAGTTTCTCATGTTCAAAGTGAGCTTCCTAAGAAGCGAGCTTACCCATGCTAACCATTTAGTAGGGGTGTCAAAACCTGACACGACCCGCCAACCTGCCTCTTAGGCGGGTTCGGGTTTGGCAAAAATGAACCCGTTTAATAAACGGGTCGACCCGCCTAACCCGTTTATTAAACGGGTCGGGTTCGCGTTAGGAGTATGCCAACCCGGCTGACCCGTTTAATAAACGGGTTAGGCGGGTGGGTCAACCCGCCAACCCGTTTACCCGATCCAACCCGTTTATTAAGCGGGTTGGCAGGTCGTGTCGGGTTACCCGTTTAATAAATGGGTCGGGTTCGGGTTGAGGTATGCTGACCCGCCAACCCGACCCGATTGCCACCCCTACCATTTAGCAGGAAGCTTTCAATAACTATGGGTAGAACTTTTGAGGTCCCTCGTGTCCATTGAAAGTATACCCAATTTTGACCTTTATAGCAAGAGATGGTTGAGTTTTGAACTTGTCACATCCCATCAACTTGGTGACATTCATAAGTTTCCCCTACCAAATGTGCCCATCCCTTATGGGAAAATACTTGTGTGTCTATACTAGTTAAAAATTTAAAATACCAAAGCCGTAAACACAAGGTTGCACTCACAAAAACACACAAAACATATCAAACAAAATTTAAACCCTTTTGCCTACGAGCGCTTTGCTTATTTGGTATAGGCAATTTATGAATGTCACCAAGGTAGAATCCAATGGGTGTGTATCCTTTGCTGCATGGCCAAAGTTGGGTGTGTTTTCTGGATAATAAGGACTTGGGGTTTTACACTCCCTACAAGAAAAAAAAACCCTTATCTAGCGCACTATTTGTGCTAGTGAAAGCTATTACTGGCACAAATTAACTCGCCGGTGTATTGACCGTCCTGAATAATCAACGATGTATGCAACGTGTGCCAGTGATGGCACTTTTTTTTTTGCTCTACTCTTGCGCCAATGATAGTTTTTCTTGGCACTCACTGTACACCAGTAAAAGGTAGTGCCAACCTCATTTTCACTCTTTGCTGCAGCAAATATGTCAGTGTAGGACCATTATTGGCGCAAAAATTGGGCCAGTGAATTTCTTATTACTAGCGCAATTTTGTGTTAGTATTTTTGTCCTGACGCTCGATATGCATCAGTAATGGCTATAGCCAATTTGATTCCCCACATTTTCTGATGCCAAGTTTGTGTCAGTGTAGATAATTGTTGGCGCAAGGAAGTGCCAGTTAGTGAACTTTTTACTGGCGCATATTTGTGCCAATATGTTCCTTTTTTGACGCAAAGATGTGTTGATAAAAAATTGTTCTTATGCAAATTTATGCCAGTTAAAGTAGGTTTACTGTCACAATTGTGTGACAAAATTGCCATTTTATGACACAAATTAGTGTCAGTATAGGTCTATGCCATTGTCTTTACCTTAATTTTCATTGACGCAAGTTTACGCTGGTAAAGTTGTTTTACTATTGTTTAAATATACAAATGATCATAATTACAATTGAACCACTTGCTAATGAATAATAATAATACACCTATTAACACTAGTATAAATCAAAATTGGAACTAGAATTTGACAATTTGATTCAGCTTTATTCATGGAGTTTTTCAATGATACATCAAGTTACAAGGTTTGTGTTTGGTTTACAAGCTTTATTCAACAATGCTTGCCCAATGACAAAAAAAAAATACATCTCATATATGATGGATTTCAACTACAATAATTCCAATTCCAACAGTCCATCCATGAAATTGGTGGTCACCTCCACTATGCACAGGTGCAACATGACTCCATCTTGGATCTCACCATCTTTGCTAATTCTGCAACCACCTACATTGAAAAACATTAAACATTAGCATCATATTAGGTGTGCACTTAATGAAGAAAAGATGATAATAAGGCTAAAGAAAAAAAACCAAACACAAATGAACATGTTCACATCCATCGAGTGATTAGTTCTTAGTTATCAAGCACATGACAAATGGTAAAAGAGAAGCTTAACAAATTTTCAACCCATATGCCAAAAGAAATTAATACACCAAATAATTGTACAAACCAAATGACAAAGTACTATGCATTACAATTAGGCATAGTTAAAATATTTACTTTTCGACACACTATTCATGAAATTAACTTCTATAACCGAACCAGCAAAAGCAGAATGATTTATTCAACAGAAAATTAGTTTAAGTTAAAACACTATGATATAGTTTCATATATCATACCAAATCATAGTGATGACAGATGTTTTGTCGAGCTTGTGTGACTGTATTTTTGTGCAAAAGGTGTCAAAAAAATATTTTGCATATGCTAACCCCACAGTTAAAAGTATTGAATTCCACCAACCCCTAAAGCATTTACATCAGTTTGTGAGAAAAACTTTAACTGAATCTGCAGTAGGACTGAGCTTCACATCCATACTAGTTATTTAAGATGCCATACATCACTGCATTTCCACTTAACACTTACCATGATGATAAATTTCTCATCTTGTCATGATTATCTCAGATTCTGCTTCTAAGTGAACCCAACCTCCAAAGTTGAAAACAGATCGGCTCTGATCCAAGCTCAAATCCTAACCCAAGCAAATGATCAATCAACCAAATCAAATATCTAAATTCAGCCCATGTTTAGTGACTCAGTGAAATAATATGCAGCTAGTGAACCATCTCAACAATTTGAAATAAGGTATCGAGTATGGTAAGCAAAGGCCTAGATCATGATGAGGATAGTTTGAAATTAAGATGTTAACAGCCAATAGTTCAAATGAAATCATCTTTAGAAGAAAAGGAAATAAGGGAAACATTGTCCATTCCAGAAAATACAATTCTCAGTGTGGATATCTTGATGTTGTTAGTAGATGGTGAAAGCTTATAAACCTTTTTAAGTGTAGTGAATAACAACAAAGCACGTAAAGAAATTTACATGATTTACACAGCTTGTTATACTAAGAAACTTTAATACCACTTAGCATTTTTAGGTAATATGTCATTGCAGAGAGAACTACTTGTCTGTTGAAATCAGACTGAAGGCTTAGTAATCTTTTATTAGAGAAAAAGACAGGTTTAACTAATTTGATCAAAACACACTTAGGCAGCTCATATATTGTAAACTCATACAATCATATATTATAAACTCAATATGAGGATGTGACCTTGAAGCATCAAGCTTAAAGTTTGATTGATTAAGATATGATTTTCAAGATCACTTGCTATACCTTCCAGTAAAACAAAGGATTGTGAATTTTCATCACAGATGTGACAAATTTTTATTGATTCCTTTAAATTCAAATATTGTACCACCATCCTTTCACCAACTGCAGTAATTACCCGAAAAAAAGAACAATTCAGTCAGATAAAAAAAAAGCTTAAGAGCAAATGTTTCCCAGACTAGAACTTGGATTGAACAATTAAAGAGCTAAAATGTTAAGACACATAATAGTGTGTACCTTTGATTTTTAGCATTATATGAAACATGTCTAAATATGTTATATGACTAAATCCATTGTTGTCACCTTCTTATAAGACACTCATGCACACATATAAATATGTGTAAAATAGGGTAGAATACACATTCGGTTTTGGGTAAAAAGTTGGTAGGCAACAATAAAAAGTAGAAAAAACTCAGTCCATAACATGCATGGAAATACCTTAAAAAGAACTCGTCCATGACATGTGCCAAATTCAACTCACAGTTGGACCAATAGCACCCGCCTAATCTAAATCAACAATAGCTGACAACACCTAAAAGCCCCCAAAAATCACCACTAACACCTGACAGCAAAACAACACACAAGTGCCCCCACACACAAATAGTTGGTAAGCATACCATGGGGCTCAAACAAATAACTGAAATGTGCAACTCAACAACTGAAGGCACATCACTCAGCAACTACCTATTGACCTTGCTCATAAACAACCTCTTCAATATGACAACATTGAAGCTGCTTCCTATCCTCCTAACCAGGAACCTGTCAAGCTGAAGAAAATAAAGACAAATAAAAGAAAGATTGTGATGTTGGACATGACTTTTTAGAGATGCTTAACCACATAAACCATAAAATTGCCAAAGAAAATAACAAAGACGATAATTGTACAAAAATATACATATTTAATTTGAATGTTTTCCACATAAGACATTATTCTACTCAATACTTCACTCATACCCGCTTTTTCATAAATTAATGCAAGTAGGGTATAACCTATATAAAGTTATGTACTAGGGTCTACTACATAAGCCTGAAATCCAATAATATAAAGTGAGATTTATACTGAGTTGGAGTAAATGCAATATGGAAGAAGAATGTAGCAACGCAGAAGAATGTATGTGTGTGTATATATATATATATAGAGAGAGTATGTTGTACCTGAAAAGCAATGACAGTCAATGAATGTGCAGTACTAACAAAACATCATATAATTAGAATAGAAAATCATAAATGTGCGTAAAATAAGAGACCTTCATGTATTCAACAATATGCTCTTTATTTATCCCCTTTCCACAATTAAAAGAGAAAGAAAAATCAACAAAAGCATACAACGTCATCCACCCACATAAACCAAATAGCATTCACATGTACAAAAAACAACATCTCTCATATACAGTTTCATCCACCCATATAAGTCAAATAGCATCCACCTGTACATAAAAGAACTCAATATCCACATATACAATTTCATCCAGCCACATAAGCCAAATAGCATCCACATGTACATATAACAATATCCATATATATATAAAAGGTACACATACAAACATTTCTTTCAAGAAGATTCATCACCACCTTAACTCCAAAAGAGAAGATCTAAAAATACCTAAGCCATCACAAGGCAGCCATCTTATAGAAAATTTTAGATTTACTGAAGTAATTTTCCAAAAGCTTTGAAGTATACAAATATATGATAAATGTTTTTCAAGAAATCCCCACGTAGACGACATGCACAATGTGGTTAATGGTACCATAAAAACGAACAAATATAGAAAGGGTTGAATCTAATAACAACATTCCACATGAGCTTTTTATTGTGATCCATATAAAAGATGAAACTTTTTAATCGATTGGGATGAAACAATTATGTAACTCTTGGAGAAGCCTTTGCAACAACTGAAAAAATGCTAATATTGGCATTCTCTTGACCACCGAAACTTTGCAATAAAAAAAAATAACAAATAACTTAACTAAACAAACAAATCAAGCAATATATCAAGAATATGCACCCAATGAAATGGTTAGCTGACCAATGGTAAACTAGCAATGAGGAAGAACAAATTGGACAAAATGCTACCATACCATTAGCACATGGCAAAGATAAGCTAATGGGCCCCATCTCTCACACACGAGTGTGGATCAATTCAAGGGTACCCTTGGCAGAACCGTAAGGGTCTCTCTAATGCTATTCATCCATGCAACGACTGACATCCCAAACACCATTGGTCACCCTTTTTTTTTTCAACCATTTATTTTACATGCTCTAGACATTATTTACCTAGCGCATCAATAGCTCTGAAAAAAATTGAAGCCCATCTAGAAATATGCAAACCAACTATAATGTTTAGGATAGTTGGTAGAGTTGCCTCAACTATTTAAGTCTACTTGCAAATCTAAGAGAGGGGCTCCAAATTTGTTGTTATTTTCTGTCATCAAATTATGTCCAACTGCGTAATCCCCATTTATGCAGTGTGGTTTTGAATAAAAAAAATAAGCAGTATGTTTTGCCCTTTCTCGAGTTTAACAATCAACCATAAAATTGTGAAGACACTCGATTTAGATAGGAAGATTGTTGGGAAAATATTTCTTGGGATTTAACAGAATATGCTTTTGACATCAAACTGAAAGCTGTAAACAGTACCAAACCTACCTTTTACAGTTGATTGAACAAGAAAACTCAATTTTTTTTCTTTTTTTGGGAAATCAATATTTTGAGCAAAAATGTTGGATGGCGTTTCCTTGAGTTTATCAATCCACTCAGGGTTCCCAATCAAAATGGGGTTTATGTAAAGAAGCCCCAATTGATTAAATTGGGTTCCTTTGTTCCAGAAAAGTAGGTACCAAACAAGAGAGGAATGTCACGGGATTCCTCTAGAAGATCGCATGCTTAACGACAATGATGTTGGAGTTATCAGCAGACCAAAAGAGAATGACCGTCTTCCCTGCGGCTGATTTTTTCTTTTCATGTTGGGAAGAGAGAGAGAGAGAGAGAGAGAGAGAGAGAGAGAGAGAGAGAGAGCACCTTCCCAGATGCTCATCGATCGCCAGAAACACACCACCATAGGGAAGCCTCGGTTTGAGCAATGCCCATCGGGAAGCCTTGGTGAAAGCGAAGGGGAAAAAGAAAAGAGGGAAAAGAAAGAAAAAAGAGAGAGGGGTGGGGAGAGAGAGAAGGAGCGCTAAAAATTTCGGGGTTCAGTGTTGCACCGTAAGTAAAATTTTTACTGGCATTGTGCTGAAGTGCGTCATCGATACGTTCTCTTTCCCGACGCATGAATACTTTCACCAAGAATACAACGTTTTCATTGGCGCAAATCTATTTGCGTCAATGATCAACGTTTTATTGGCACAACAGCAAAATGCATCAGTGAAGGCCAATTTTTATTGGCGCCACCCTCATTTTGTGCCAATGATGCACCATTTTCTTGTAGTGCGTACTAATGAACTTGCGGTGAGTGTGGTGGTTTTTTAAACCCTTTTGAAGTAGTAGGAATGCTTTCACAAATGTTTTTTAAACCCTTTTGAGTTGTGATGGTTTTCTTGTACGATGCAAAAATAAGCAAGAATGCTTTCCCAAAATTATATCACTAATTTTGTGTTATGACAAGTGAACCATGCCTTCTAAGGGTTGTTTGGATGACGGGCAAAACTTGGGTTTTGAGAAACCCAGGTTTTGTCTAAAACCTGGTTCTCAATCTGGTTGGAAGGCCAAAAACGTGAAATTCAGTTTTTTTGGTCACCAAAAACTTTAAAAAAAAATAAAAAATTAGGCTGGCCATTTTCCAGCCCGAAAATGGCTGGGATGGTATCTGACTGGCCAGGATGGTGACACAACAAAATATCAAATCAAATGATGCGCAAAAAAAATAACCGATATCTTACCAATAATATGCCAATACAAACATAAATATTGCCATACTGATTTAAACGGAAGTAAAAGCATCTCTTGTTTTGGTGATATTTATAAAATATGACCGGTATTTCTCAGACTGCTTTCTATCTATCAAAGATTGAGCATACTCATATTTACATATGCATGTATTTTGCAGGTTAGAACCCTTCTGGCACTGTTGCAATGCATCAAGCTTCCATGCAACCGATGCTGCAGAGGCCAGGGGAGTTGCACCACTGTCAAATACTTGTGCAGTTATCAACAGTTGTGTATTTGATAACTGCAGTAACCATGTCATGACTCAACCTGAGTAATGACATGGCTCCAAAGGCGTTTGGCATAGTGGGATGGGCTTAGGCCGCTAAGTAGGCGGTCTAAGTTCAAATCCCATAAGCGTCATCCCTTGCACAAGCTGAAGTGTGGTGACGCCTTGGGGGTGAGGGATAAACCCATGAAGTTTTACGCTGCCAGGAGAGTGATAGTAACTATGGCAAGCAGAGTCAGCGCTGATCCTAGGGCAGTTTCTCCATGTAATTATAAAAAAAAAAATGAGTAATGACATGACTGATTTGTTTAAGACATTGCACTCTATGCCACATCGTGGCATGGTGAGCAAGCAGCAGCCTGCCAGACAGCAATTCATTCTGGCATTTTTTAATAAGAGCAAGGTTTTGATCTTGAGAAATGTTGAGATGGATGGTCAACAGAAGTGCAGCTGCAACACTACATAAAAAATGACCTCTTTATTCAGGAGGGTGTTGTGTGTTCTCCCCGGAACACAAATTCGCGTGTTCCGGTGTGGACGGAAGAATATCTTGGGACCCACGATAATTCATATGCCAATGTTGCCCACAATGACTTTATAATAAAATAACATATAAAAAAGGTAGATATGTTTTTGACGAAAATGTCCTCTCGTAAGATAGATATGTGTTGAACAAAAATGTTCTTCCGCTCCCCGTATATAGATTTGCACATTCTGCCTTTGTTTTTAGCTTGTGCTACAACACATGGCCGCCTTTTGTATTAGATAGAAAACTTTTCCTGGTTCGTTCCTACCTCGTGGAGATAACTATAAATCGAACGACTGGTTTGATCATTGGTGGGCGTCAAAGGGGGATTTGTCGGCCATCTCTTTTTAGTCTTCTCTTCTTCTTCGTTTTCGTTAGGCAGTATGGAAAAAAGCAATGACGCACAAACATTCCAACAAATGCCATTAAAGCGTCGTGAGTATATTTCCATGTCATCATGTTATTGTTGAAGAACATATGTCATCACGAGTGTCATTAAGGCATTGTTTTGTTTTTGCAGGTAGATTATATCATTTCAACACTTGGAAACTTGAAGATATTTGTAAGGTGGTGGGATCTCCTGACAAGAATGTTTAGTTACAGATGTAAGCAAGGGCCTCTACCCCATCCGGTATCGTCCATTCACTCAGTATATGCAATGTAACCAAATCGTGGTTGTAGTAACATGTATATCGATTTGTGAGATATTGTTTTGTTTGTTAATATCGATTTGTAATATATTATGTTGAATTGTCGTATATCGATTTGTAAGATATTATGTGTTTTCTAGTGTCGATTTGTGAGATATTGTTTTGTTTGTTGATATCAATTTGTAATATATTATGTTGAATTGTTGTATATCGATTTGTAAGCTATTATGTGTTTTCTAGTGACGATTTGTGAGATATTGTTTTGTTTGTTAATATCGACTTGTAATATATTATATTGAATTGTCGTATGTCGATTTATAAGATATTATGTGTTTTCTATTGTCGATTTGTGAGATATTGTTTTGCTTGTTAATATCGATTTGTAAAATATTATGCTGAATTGTCGTATATCGATTTGTAAGATATTACGTGTTTTCTACTGTCGATTTGTAAGATATTGTTTTGTTTGTTACTATTGATTTGTAATATATTTTGTTGAATTGTAGTATATCGATTAGTAAGATATTATGTGTTTTCTATTGTCGATTTGTGAGATATTGTTTTGTTTGTTAATATCGATTTGTAATATATTATGTTGAATTGCCGTATATCGAGTTATAAGATATTTTATGTTTTCTATTATCGATTTGTGAGATATTGTATTGTTTGTTACTATCGATTTGTAATATATTTTGCTGAATTGTCGTATAGCGATTTGTAAGATATTATGTATTTTCTATTATCGATTTCTGAGATATTATTTTGTTTGTTAATATTGATTTGTAATATATTATGTTGAATTGTCGTATATCGATTTGTAAGATATTTTGTGTTTTCTATTATCGATTTGTGAGATATTGTTTTGTTTGTTACTATCGATTTGTAATATATTTTGCTAAATTGTCGTATATCGATTTGTAAGATATTATGTGTTTTCTATTATCGATTTGTGAGATATTATTTTGTTTGTTAATATTAATTTGTAATATATTATATTGAATTGTCGTATATCGATTTGTTAGATATTTTGTGTTTTCTATTGTCGATTTGTGAGATATTGTTTTGTTTGTTACTATCGATTTGTAATATATTTTACTGAATTACCATATATCGATTTATAAGATATTATGTTGAATTACCGTATACCGATTTGTAATATATTATGCTGAATTGTCGTATATCGATTTGTAAGATATTATGTGTTTTCTTGTGTCAATTTGTGAGATATAATTTTGTGTGTTAATATCGATTTATAAGCTATTATGCTTAACTAATCGATAGTCGTTGTTATATGTATCTTGAATAAATCGTAGTAAACGTATGCGCTGGCTAACGCAAATTGATATTTTGCTCATGACAGTGTTGAGCATATCAACTAGTTGCAGTGAAGATGATGTATCTCAATCATTAGGAAGTCATGGAGCAATGAACATCCGTACTATCGATGCACCTGAAGAATTGAATATGTGCACTAATGATGCACATGATAAGAAGGGTGCAGGCATTGGATTCACTCTTGACTTTAATATTCCAGCAGACGAAATGCAATTCGATAATGAGGTAGACGATCATGACAATGCACTTGACAAAGGTGCAGGCACCTCAAGTCTACATGATAGTACACTTGACTCTATTCATGTAGAGGGAATGCAGTTTAATAATAAGGAAGCTGCATACAAATTTTACAATGATTATGCCTTAAAACTTGACTTCAGTGTTAGAAGGTAATCTTGGGCAAAAAATGCACAGGGTGTCGTGGTAAGAAAGGCATATGTTTGTTCTAAGCAAGGTTGGAAGAAGTCAAGTGGAAATCCAACAAGGAGCAAGTTAGATTCAAGAAGCGGTTGTCCAGCGAGAATAGTGTTAAGAAGACTTCCGAATGGGAAATATATAGTACGCAGATTAATCAATAATCATAACCATGAATTAGCCCCTTTTTTTATGACTCCTATGTTAAGGTCACACCGTAAAGTAACTAATAGCATCGGCACTGCACCAAGGAAGACATACAATTTGTGCGCGCGCATAGATGGTGGTCGCGAGAATGTACATGTTATCATTACAAAATTTTACTTTTGCAAGTCAAACAGACCTTTGAAAATGATTTTGAAAATAACTCGCCTCTGTTTTAAAATATGAGAAAATTCCGTATAATGGGACTTGTTTGTCGTTACGAGGTTCAACCGTTCCTGACATCATAACCAAGGGTAATTGAACCAAGGATCAATCAAGTGCTTTGATTTGCTCAACTTGTCTAAATTGATGTTCTATTTCTAAATGCATAAAGAATTAGGCATGTGCTATGAATTTCAGAAAATGCAAATTGGAAAACATGATGTTTGCTTGGAATAATTGAAAATATTTGGAAAAGGATACTTTAAAAATGTGAACGATGTTGAGAGAATATTTCTGAAAAAAAGAAAATTGATTTCTGAAGAAATCTTGATGTATTATGAAAATTGATTTCTGAGAAAATTCAAATAACTTTGAGAAAAATGATTTTTCTGAGATGAATTTGAAAAATATATCAAAAGGGATGGGCGTGTGGACCTATGAAAATCCTTTCATGATGTGATCTAACTTAGATGAATGAATGCAATTTTGAAGAAAACATTTTCTGAAAAACTTTTGAGAAAATTGTTTGAAAAAGGAAGTTTATGTGCCTTATAGAATTTCAATAAAATAGATTTTTCTCATATCCCTGACTATGGCCACAGATATGGATTGAATCTAATTCATTTAATTCTAAAAGAAGAAAATATTTATAAAACTTTGAAATATGCAATGGTTTTTTAAAATAGCCTAAGAGTGTAGGCTAATTGTGGCTTAAAAGAAGATGATAAATCTGGATTTTGTTTGTATTGTGACTATGGCCATAAATACGAACTCAATCGAGTTTATTAACTCCCTAAAAGCTAGTGCACATGCCATTCGTGTAGACCATGGTGAAATTGAAATATGCATGGATCATCATCCATCACACAATTAACATTTATTAAAAAATTAAACTATATGCACATGCAAACCCTAATCTAAGCAGGAATTTAAACTCTTATTCCAAATTTATAATTACAATTTTCATAAGAAAATAAAAGAAAATAAAACAAAATACACTCTTGAAGGTACCTACAAAACTAAAAAACTTGTTAGTGAAAATATGTTGGCTTTTATGGGTTTATCTAGTAATATCCAGAAATTACTGGATTTATCCAGAATAAGCCTTTTTCATGATTCTCTGAGATAAACATAACAAAATATGATGTAAAATTGAAGAAATAATAAAAATAAACAACTTTAAAATTTGGATTCTGGAGAAAATGATAAAAATACACTTGAAAATAACACTATGGCCTTGAAATCAGGGTTTTCAGAAAAGATTTTTGTAAAATTTTGGATTTAGGGCTCAAATGGGGTCAAATAAACATCAAATCGGGTGTAAAGCACCTTAGAATGATTATAAACATGATCAAACCCTAAAAATATGAAAAACATGCATAAAAATTCAAAATATCACAAAAAGAGCAAATTTTAACAGTATTTTACTCAAATCGGGACTCTGCGGGCATCTTGTTTTCATGATTTAATCAAATAATATATCAAATGAACTCAAAATTTAATAAAAATCGACATGGACACTTATGACAACCCTAAAATTAAAATAGAATAAAAAAATATTTTTGACATCATTTTAATATAAAAATTAAATAAAACCCTAAAATATGCAATTTTGCCCGTAGGCACATACCTGTCACAGTGTCAGACTTGAATCAAGGATCAAATCACCATAAAAATTCATAAAATTTTACAAAGAGGTATTAGACAAAAAAACAAAGATTTTCATTTTTATATATTAGAAAAATCATCTTCGGTTAGGGAGATATAGCTCTGGCAATATATGTTCAATTCTGACGAATATATAATGAGTTGAAATACATGCATCCGGTTTCAGGTACAAGGAAATATAACAAATCACATTAAAAAATTATAGAATTTTAGCATTGAATAGAAGATACACATAGAAAGATTTTATATTTTTCATATCATCGATCGAATCTTTGGTTAAGGAGATATGATCGACACAAGTCGATCCAAGGTTTAAACAAGGTATAACAAGCTCTGAGAAATCGATTTTACTTTCTGACAGAGGAAAAATAGCAAACAGATGAATAAAATATAAAAAATTTACAGTAAATACTAAACATCAATATAAAATCACTGTAACTTATGGATCATCCATCAGATCTTTGATGAGGGAGATATTGTCTCTGCAAGTTGTTCCCGAATCTCCATAGCGATTTCACAGTTTGAAAAATAAGGTTTGGTTTTCTATTTTTTTGACAGGGTTCCAGAACCCAAAATAATCTGATTTTTTTACAGGAAATCACTGACAAACCTGTGAACCAACCCTAAAAAAATATATTTTTTTAAAAAAAACTTAAACATAAAATAACATGATTTTTGCGTGCCCGAGATTGAAATACATGAATATTCGATAAAACATTAAAAACTCTAATCTAAATATGAAAAATAATAAAAAAATATGTAAATAACACAACAAAATTGGATTTGATGCTTGAATAAGTAAAATAAACATTAATATGATAAAAAAGAAAAAAAATCAGGAAATACATGGTTGGATTTGATTTAGCCTTCGAAAAGAGGGATTCGACCCATTAAACGGGCAAATCTCATCTTTTATTTGGCATAAATATAAAAAACAACAATTTAAACGATTTCAATGAATTAGAATCATTGAAAATGTCATTAAACAACATTGGATTGCTTTCTTGAATCAATTTTACGGTTCTTGAACGAAATCTAAGCTTGAATTCAATACACAAGGGGCGATAATGGTGAAAACTATAGAAAAATGCAAAAAAAAACTAATAAAATTAATGAAATAAAGTGGAAGAAATTTACTTTTGGGGCTGCAGATTCAATGGAGGAAGGAGAAGGTGCTGGGAGGAGAGAGAGGCAGCAAGAAAGGGAAAGAGAAAGCATAGGGGTCAACCCCCCCTTTTGCCTCCTTTAAATAGATTTTCAAAAGCTATTTTTAGAAAGAAAGAAAGAAAACTTTCCTAATTAGTTTGGATAAACACATGTAGGGGGCAATTTTTTTGAAAAATTTCTAACCTAACCCTAGCCCTAACTAATCTATCAAAGTCCTAATTAAACCCTAAAACCTATCCAAATGTGGCGCCAACCCTATGGGCCCACATTTCGTTCTTAAAGATTTGAATTTAAAAGTTAAAAATATGTTTTGAAAACACTAAAATAAAATGAAGTTTTAAAATCAATTTGGGCTTATTTCAAACTCTTAACCTAATTAGGACATGGACTAACCCTAAACTAACCCTAACTCTTTCAGATGTGGCGCCACTTGGTCCTTTTCAAAAACCTTAATTCTTAAAACTTTAAAATCAAGGTTAAAAACCTAAAGTAAAAAATATAACTTTTAAAATCAAGTTTGGACTCTTCTAGACTCCTAACCTAACCCCAACTTCTTCAAATGTGGCGCCACCAAGAGTGGGCCCCACTTGATTTTTCAAAAAAATGATTTTAAAACTTGAAAATACAAGTTTTCAAAAGGGGGTTTAGAATGAGGCTGGTTTTGAAATTGGAGGTTTCGAGTCTATCAGATATCTGAATGGATCAGGATTCCTCTATATATGGCACCAACTGTTTGGTCCCCACACCAGGTTCTTGAAAAAGTTAAAATAAAGATTAGAAAGAGTTTTAAAACAAAGTTAAAATCACCGAAATAAAATCTGAGGTTTTGAAAAATAGAGTCTTAAGCGAACTGAAACTCTAGACCAGAGTCCTAAACCAACTAAAACTCTAAAATTTAGATTTTTGAAAGCCAAACGAAGAAGTTTTTGAAGGATTTTCTCAAAACTAGTGAAAATAAGTTAGAAAATGTAGTTAGGGTTATAGTCCTAACTCAACCGAAACTCTAAAATAGAGTCCTGAATCAACTGGAACTCTACAATAGAGTCCTAAATCAACTGGAACTCTACAATAGAGTCCTAAATCAACTAGAACTCTGCAAAATGGACTAATTTTTGAAAGACAAGTAGAGAAAATGAAAATGAAGGTATAAACAATAATCAGAATAGAGTCCTAACCGGATTGCGACTCTGAGACAAAGTCCTGATCGGACTGAAACTCTAGGTTTTTGGCATTTCTAAAAAACAGATGAAAGAAATTTTGAAAACCAGTGAAAATAACAACAAGCGGTGAAATCAGAACAGAGTTCTGATCCAACTGGAACTCTGGGGATAGAGTCCTAATTTGACTAGAACTCTCAGAATTTTGAACAAACAAGAAGGTTTTAAAAACTTTTCGCAAATAGATGAGAACAAGATGAAAACTAAAATCAGAATTAGAGTCCTGATCCAACTAGGACTATGGAACAGAGTCCTAATTCGACTAAAACTCTTAAAGTTTTGGGTTTTTTGAGAAAACAAATGAGGGGGTTTTAGAAAACAGGTGAAAATAAGATAGAAATTGAAGTCAGGTTCAGAGTCCTGATCTGACTAGAACTCTGAAGAAGAGTCCTAATTCGATAAGAATTCTGAGAATTTTTTGTTTTCTGGGAAGTAAATGATGATATTTTAAAAAATGAGTTTTGAAAATAAGTGAAGATAAAGTAAAAAATGAAATCTAGATAGGGTCTTGATTCGATTAGGACTCTGGGACAGAGTCCTGAAATTTTGAAACTCTTTATTTTTTGGGGGGTTTTGAAGGAAAATAATAAGATTTTGAAAGAGTTGTTCTTAAACTAATGAAGATGAGCAAAAATATGGGGCCGGAGTCAGAGTCCTAATCAACTGAGACTTTATGATAGAGTCCCAGAATTTTGAAACTCTGTGGGAAAATTGTAACAATTTTGAAATTTGGTTTCTGAAAGGATAAATAAAGATATTTTTGAAAGATTCCATCAAAATTGAAGTCAGAGTCTTGATCTAACTGGGACTCTTTTAATAGAGACCCGATTCAACTAAAACTCTAAGTTTTTTACTTCTTTCAAAAAAATTTAGAAGATTTTCGCAAAAATAGGTGAAAACAGCAACGAAAGATATATAGAGTCCTAATCCGGCTGAAACTCTGAAGAAGAGTCCTAGTTCGATTGAGACTCTAAGATTTTGACTCTTTAAAAGTCAGATGAGAAGGTTTTCAAAAACAAGTAAGAAACATGAGTAAAAGATAACATCGGGATAGGGATAGAGTCCTAGTCCGACTGAAACTCTGGGATAGAGTCCTAGTCCAACTGAAACTCTAGAATTTTGGCCAAAATGAAAGGTTTTGAAAGGTTTCTTCGAAAACAAGTAAAAATAAAGGTAAAAGATAGAGTCTTGATCCGACTAAAACTCTGAGGCAGAGTCCTAGTCCGACTAAAACTCTAGAATTTTGACCAAAATAAAAGATTTTGACAACTTTTGTTAAAAACAAGTGAAAATGGCAATGAAAAGCAGAGTCCTGATCTGACTGAAACTCTGAGAAAGAGTCTTAATCCGACTGAGACTCTGGGATTTTGGCTAGAATGACAGAAATGGATAAGGGATAAGACTACTACTAATTCAAAATAGAAATGAAATTTTGAAAAAGGCTCAAAAGGGTAAAAAGACAGAGTCCTAATCCGACTAGGACTCTGAAATAATTAGAATTGTGCAAATTTTGAAAGAGATCATTGATTCAGAAGTGACACCACCTGGGTGGGTCTCATCTGAGGTTCAAAATAGATTGTAAATTGGTTTGGAATGAATCCAGATTATTTTTCTGAAGAAATGCTTTTGAAATGAAGCTCTGGGGGTTAGCCAAATGGCAAATGTCAATTTAAAAACCTAGATTTTTAAAATTACTTTTGAAAGAAAGGTTTTAAAATCAAATCTGGATTAGATGTTTAGAAAAATCAAAGTGTTGGATCTCAAAAATGAGATGAAACGCAATGAAATGATAAGAAATGATAAGAAAGAATGAGATATGACATGGAATGTCATGTGAAATGAAAACCCTGAAAAAAAGGATTTCAGGTACTGGACCCCGATCGACAGTTGTATCAGTTTAAAAAGTGATAAAATTGATAAAAATAAACAAAATGATTCAAGAAATAGTTTGTGTCCCTACAGGGCTAAGAGTGACACTGAAAACTAGGGTTTTAACTGGTTTGAACTAGAATGAACTGAGTTCTAGGGTTTTAAAACTCAAATGAATGGACAAGACACTGGCTCAACTAAACTCTTAGACTGAACGATTGAGAAATGACATCATTTCTTAGAGAAATGGTGAGAAATGATCACTAGAGTGAAGTGAGTTATGAACAAGAACTGGGTTTGAGCTGGAACAAAGATCAGTAATATTGAGATGAACTAAAACTAAAACACAAACACTAGCTCAACTAACTGGACTTCGCTTAATTTCAGCTGAAATAAGCTGAAATGAGCTAAAATGGACTCCTAGATTGTGGGAAATGGATTTAAACTGGAACCGCGCTACTTGAAGTCCGGGTGAGCTCAGGTTAGACTCAGAGAAATAGGGTCGACTGGATTTGACTGACGCGGGAACAATTGTGTAAGACCCATGAATTTTCTGAGAAAAATATTCAAATTATAAAGGAATTTCAAAGTATATGTATGAGCCTCTATACACGTACATGTGTATATATATACGTATAGGTATATGTGTGTGTATGTATATGCATATATATATTTATATATATGTATATTTGTAAATATATATATATATATACGAGTGTGTAATCATAGAGCAAATGGATATATATATATATACGTATATATATATTCAACTGAGTTTAAACCCTTGAAATCTTTTAGGATTTTAATTTATTAAAAGAGTTTTCTTTTTAAAAAAAAAATATTTATGAATAATAGGAACTTAGAAAATGCATTTAAGCCTTAAGTGTAATTTAAAAAAATAAAAAATAAATAACAAATTAGAAATGATACATTCAAAGATTTAAAACATAACTTCAAAAAGAAAAATGAAATGAAAAATGGTGAGGTTGTCGAAAAGAGTCAAAATGGAATTTTTATAAAATTAATGGGAGGTTTTCAAAAATCTTGAAAAGGGGGTTGTTTTTAGGAATTTGGGAGTAGTTGGCATGAGGCCAACGTCAGCATGGGTTCAGCCCATGCTACTTCAAAAAAATAATGTTAATTAAAAAAAAAGGTGATTTTGAAAAGTCAAAAAGCTAAAGACATGGGCCCCAAAATCAAAAAGGATTTTGAGGAGAGTAGTTGGTACTCTTGAAAGAGGGTGGTTAGCATTTTAGGGAGGGGCCTTTTCAAAGTCTAAGGAGGAGGGAATTAGGAGGGGGCATGAGCTTGGAGAACCCACCATCTCACCCTCCAAACCTCAGCCCTCTATCTCCCTCTCAACTCAATAAGAGCTTGAGAAAAGGGAGGAGAGAAAAAACTCTTCTCTTCTGTCCTTCTCCACTTTTTCTCTTCTCTCTTTCTCTCCCTCTCCCTTCACCAAATTTTCTAAGGGTGAGAGTGTGTGAGTGTGTGGTGGAACCCCAGCCCAAGCAAGCCTTCTTCTACCTCAACTGAATCCCAAGGTGAGTTTTGCTATCCTACGTTGTCATTTTTTAAGAATAGCAATCAGTTTGGACATGAGAGCCCCAAAATCGACTTGCATATATGGCATGCAAGTGGGTTTTGTGGTGGTTTAGAAACCATAAATGTGCTTCTTTTCCATTTATAAATGCTTCTTATAATTTCCTTTTTTCTTTCGTTATTTTCCTTTTGATGTTTTGTTTCCCGTATTTCGCATTTTGAAGGTATTCGGTTGGATGAACGCATGGCTGGACTGGGCTACCTTGCAGCCTAGGCTGTCCTTCACCTTCTTCATGTACTGAGTCACCACGCCCTTTGTTGCAGCAGTTGCACCTACTGCAGCCATGACCCAGGCTGACCTAGAGATGGTCACCCCAGGGCTTTCGTGCTCTCCCTCTTGTTGCGCCCTTGACCGAGCCGCCGCAGCACCCCAGCCCGGGGCCTGCTGTGGCCCTCTTCTGCTCTTGCCTGGCTGGTCTGAACCACTCTGAGTTCAGACCTGTCAGGGTGTTCCTAACCGAGCAGGGACTCGGTTAGGGCACCCCCTCTTGGTTGACTTGCAAAGGTAAGCAACCGGGTGCAGGCTGCACCCAGGTTTTTAGGTTGGCGCATACCTTGAGCGCATACCGTGGCCTACAACTCTGGTTTGAACCCCCTTGGTTCAGACCAGGGACACCTCTGATCCAACTGGGTCTGGTCCCTCAAGGACTAGACCATGCGGGCATGGCGCAGTGCACCAGTCGTGCACCCACCTTAG
The DNA here is from genome assembly GCF_984573655.1 of Nuphar pumila. Classification (NCBI taxonomy): domain Eukaryota; kingdom Viridiplantae; phylum Streptophyta; class Magnoliopsida; order Nymphaeales; family Nymphaeaceae; genus Nuphar; species Nuphar pumila. The sequence continues at coordinate 103,948,399 of NC_143259.1, forward strand.
TGTTGCATCCGGGTGACCAGGCATGGATCGAGTGCAGCCATTGGACCGTGCTGCACCTTGTGGCAGCACCTAGTCTGAACCTTCTGGGTTCAGACCAAGGTCAGCTCAGACCTTATGGTCTTGGCTTCTGGTTAGCTGGAACACCTGGGTTGTCCCAGTTCAGGGGTGTTCCAGCCGAACCCCACGTTTTGGCACCCACCTGGTCCGAACCACCCCGGTTCAGACCAGGGTATGGGTGAGCCCAACAGGGCTTGGACCCACTTGGACTAGACCTGGCTGTGTTGCCCCTTGAGGCTCAGCCAATTGGCTGCAGCCCCTCTCCTTTTGCTGCAAGGCTGTTAAAAAAAAAGAGAGAGAGAAGAAGAAGAGTGAGTTGGGCATTGACGCCCTTGCTGTCCAGTAAACATTGGACGGACACCTTACATTGGCTGTGCATGTCCAGATCAGTGGGGCTGGCCTCCTTGGTCGCAGCCCACATCTCGCTTGGTAGGCAACACGGTTGCCCTTTTACTTTTCGCATCCATCCGGCCGCACTTGACCGAATGGGTGAGCTGGCCGAGGCACCTCCCATAGGCCTCCTTGTTGTCCCATCATGGCAGCGAGATGGTGAGCATAGTGGTGAGCAGTGTGCTGCCCACCCGGTATCTTCACTTTTTCCCCATTTTAGCTTTTGGTCGCGTTCGCCAAAAACCCTAGAACTTGCATAGTTATATTATGCAAGTGCGGCAATGGACCTTGGAAATGCTAATGTAATCCCCATACGTATGATAATATTCAAAATATGATTCCTCAACACTTGTGTGTTGTTGTCGCGAGTTCCTTATACAAATGGTTGCACTATGAAAATTTACCTATGTACGATACGTTAAATGTGTTTACTTGGAATTTATCGCACAAAGTATTTGATAATTATCTTATCTTGATGTATATGCAATTATGACTAAGTTATGCATTGTTGAATCTTGTATCACATGAATGTCAGATGATACACTCACTTGCACATTTTCACGTGTCAAAATGTGTGTGCGTAAGTGTTATTGCTTCGGTTTTGATACTTGTGCAAAAGTTTAAAATCATGTGTCATATAGCTTTACACGTGCATGTTGACACATCTTGACACTTGTACTATCCTTTACATACCTCGAGTGTTACACTTTAGTCTTGTGTTTGATATATCGAAAATGCACCAAGTGCATACTATACACTCGGTATGACATATAATTGAGACTTGAACACCATAAGGGTATTAGCACAAAACATTTGTTGAGGTTTTACGACTCTATTGGAGTCTTCAGCCGAGGGTCCCATGTTCGTGAGTGAGCTCACGTATTTCAATACCCTAGAAATGAAAAGAAAATGGTGTTATGGTCGCCTTCACAGGCGATGTGCGCTTTCTGTGGTTGTGTGAGGCTGAACACGTGAATGGGTAGGCCAAGGCCTCATTTGCGTATCTCATAGGGATCATGAGGCATATGTGTCTAAATAGCTCGGAAGGAGGTATTCTTTGTAAAACCAACTTATGAAAGATAAACCGTTGTTCCCCATTCACAAAACGGTTCACCTAAGAGAGGGTGGATGGTACAGCCTTGAGTGACAAGTCGTTACTACGACACGCTTGTAGGAGCTGAGGCATCCTTGACCTCCAGTCACTCAGAGTTAGGAAGGTCGAGGTTATCTGTTAAGGTACCTCCACTACTACAGTAGTACGGATTGCAATCCATTACTTATGCATGGTTTCTCTCAACTGTGCGATACCCACATGAGGTTACTCGGTTTGTAGCTTCCCTAGTTATCATACTAGAAATTGAATAACAGACGTCGAGTGCATGTCTCACAGAATACAAAGTTCCTTTGCGTACCCGAAGGAGTAATCAAAGGAACATGATTACTAACCAATCATATCTAACTTACTGTGTTAGTTACTTTGATTGCGTACGTTAGTACTGTTCTTGTACTCGTCTTACTCGTTGTTCCTCAGTTGCTCGTTCAGTAGTTGCTTTGCTTGTTTTCTTGTTTTGTTGTTGTAGCATGTTGCACTTGTTACTTTCTTCATTGCTTAGACTTGTAGCACGTGCACTTATATGTCATATGCACATATACTTGTTTCCATGTTGTATATTTTTTCTTTAAAATGGTATTGTATGGATGTTTTATCTCACCAACTCGCAAGAGTTCTGACCCCATTTTATGGGGATACAGGTAACGAATAGGTTCAGCTGCTATGCAACAGGGCACAGTTGGAGGCTTGAGACCCACACTTAGTCTGCTGATCCTGGCTTCTTTTTTGGGGGCTTGAGGGGAGTTTTCCTCTCGTGTGGGGAGATTGTTAGAAATGTGTATATTGTCTCATTTTGAAATTTTAAAACTATTTGGCACAGTACAACTTAGACCTTGATGATGTTATGTATCACTTATGTGGCCCGCTCAGACTTGTGGCTTTTGCTTACCTCTTTCTTCTGTATTTCCGTTGTTTGATTTAAAACTATCTCAAAAAATATATTTGCTCAAAAACCAAAAGTTTTTCCAAGGTCGGGGTTTGAGGCATCACAGAGATTGGTATCAGAGCAGTGTTAAGTGTGGTCAAAGACTTCAGCGTGCATCATCCATCGCACTATAAGTATGTTTAAATTTAAATTTTATGTTATTTAATGTTCTTTACTCCCTTAGTTAGACTTGTATGTTTAATTGAATCTATATGGGTTAAATGTCGTCGAACACAAGATATGAAATGATTCTGGAAACCCTCCGTGACTTGGTTCGAGGAGAAGAAGCCCTGGACCAAGTTGTTCAATACTTAGCTCAAGGTGTTCATATGATCCTGAATCAGGCACCTCCATGTGCTAGATGCCTTTTGGATCACGCAAGATAAATTTGTCCCCGTGAATTAAGTGAATGCCCGTACTATGGTATCAGAGGGCATGTCAAAGTGGAATGCCAGACGAAGCTACGCGATGAACTTTGGAAGGATAATGCGAGGGATATAGAAGATGGGGCATCAGAGACTAGTCCAGACTTGCTGGAAGTCGGTAGCCATGAAGGAGATTGGCACGGTTTGCCAAACTCTTCTCAATACTCACCAGAATCCTATCCGTACTCAGTTTCTTCAGAGTTGGTACCATATCCTCCTCTTTCTTCAGTGCAGAATGAAGTTCAAGAGATATCGGATTCACCTTTGTCTACTCTTGCATCTCCTCCTTGTATGAAGTTGCGACAATGTGGAAGTCGGAAGGACTACCGAGACTACTACATCAGTAGGCAGTGATGATGTTTGTTCGAATATGAACATTTTGTGGAAACACTGAGTCAGTGTTTCGTTTTGTTTTCTTATATAGTTGGATGTGTTGTGTAACCCTATTTTAGACAAAGGATATTTTTGGCATGTAATGCATGACATCTTTTGTTTATGAAATGAAAAATTGCTTTTGAGTAGTTGTATTGTTGCTTATACGCTATTTTCTGGTTTAAGATGGCCTAGCAAGAACGTTGCAATAACATTATGAATACCCTCAACAACCTGGCAGAGGTTGTGGGCCAACAAGCGGAGACAATGTGGACTATGGGTGACAACCTTCAGCAAGCCACCTAGGGATGTGAGACTCCTACTCTGGATCTAGTTATAGCGATACCATACAAGCAATTCATGAGTATGAACCCTTCGTCTTTCGACGGGAAGTCTACTTCTGAGGCAACAAAAGATTGGGTCTGGGAGATCGAGCGAATCTTTCGTGTACTCTAAGCCAGTGATGATCGAAAGGTGGATTTCGGAATGTATCAACTTCGTAAATATGCCGAAAGGTGGTGGGTGACCACCTTGAAAGTCAAATTTGCAGATGGAGCAGTTACGTGGGAGCAATTTGTGGAAGTCTTCTATGTCGCATACTTCCCAATGCATGAGCGAAACTGTAAGATGCAAGAGTTCCTTGACCTTCAGCAAGGGAGCTCTACACTAGCAGAATACGTCACAAAGTTTTGAAGCCTAGAGCGCTACTACCCTAACGTTTATATTATCGAGAAGGACCAAGCGATGAGGTTTGCTCATGGATTGAAGTTTATTCTTTGCATGAAGGTTTACACTCGTGCCCCTATGACTCTTGATGAGGCCTTGGAGATGGCCACTCTTTTAGAGCAGAATTGGTTCGAGTCTCAGAGGACGCAGTCTTTCAGAGGAAATCAGCAGCAAGGCCAAAGGAGTTGGCCTAAGAAGAGACATTTTCAGAAGAATCTTGTTGGAAATAAATTCACTCAACCAGCGAAAAGAATTAGACCTCAAGGCAATAACAACAACCATCCTCGTCAGAACCAGCAATACCAGCAGCAGTAGAAGCAGGTAGTGACAACACCAGGTTCCCCAAAGTATCTCTCTAATCATCCTGGCCGACAGTGTCCTCACGACACCAAAGGATGTCTTTACTATGGTAGGATGGGCCACTACATCAAGGACTGCCAGAAGAAGCAGTCGGATGATTTGAAGAGGAATGTTCTTGAAACATCTCAGTCAGCGTATTAATGACCGCCTCAGTAACAGCAATCTTATCAGTAGAAGGCGGGCAATCAGAGAATAGAGGCAAGGTGAGCCTATGCAGCCACTGTGGAGCAAGTGACCAAAAGAGAGTTGGTCCAAGGTACTATACCAGTTGTTGAACAAGCGGCTTTCACTCTATTTGAATGTGGTGCTTCTCATTTGTTTATTTCTGTTAGATTTGCTAGAACTTTGCCAATGACTATTGAGTCATCGAATTACCTGTTGAAAGTTCATACTCCGACTAGTGATCAATTTTTATGTGTTTCGTATATTTCGATCATCAAGGTGTCAGTGGTAGGTCAGAACATGCCAACTGACGTAATCCGGCTAGACATGACTGAGTTTGATGTCATTCTAGGTATGGATTGGTTGTTTGAGTATCACGCTCAAGTCTTGTGCAGAGAAGACACGGTGGTTTTATATCCTCCTAATCATCCAATTTTGGAGATCAGACTCTCTCAGCCTATTTGAGACAGTCGTTTGATTTTATCGTTCAAGGCTCAAAAGTACTTGCGAAATGGGGGTACTGCGTTCTTGGTTAGTATCACCCCAGTTGAACCAGAAATGGTTTCTATTAAGAACTTAGATGTAGTTCGGGAGTTTTCTGATGTGTTTTTTGTAGAACTGCCTGGATTACCTCTGAAGCATGAGATCAAGTTTTGTATTGAGTTATTGCCTGAAACGACTCTGATTTTGAAAGCACCATATTGTATGGCTCCAGCAAAACTTGAAGAACTGAAGCGTCAGTTGGAAGAGTTGATGGAGCAAGGATTCATCAACAACAGTGCATCTCTGTGGGGTGCACATGTTTTGTTCGTGAAGAAGAAAGACGGATCTATGAGGTTGTGCATTGACTACAGAATGCTCAACCAAGCGACGATTAAGAACAAGTATCTGTTACCGAGATGAAAATAAAATGGTGTTATGATCGTCTTTACAAGCGATGTGCTCTTTCTGTGAACGTGTGAGGTTGCGCATGTGAATGGGCAGGCCAAGTCCTAGTTTACGTACCCCGCGGGGACCACGAGGCATATGTGTCTAAATATCTCGGAAGGAGGTATGCTTTGTCAAACTAGCTTAAGAAAGATAAACCGACGCACCTCATTCACAAAACGGTTCACCTTAGAGAGGGTGGATGGTACATCTCTGAGTGACAAGTCGTTACTACGACACATTTGTAGGAGCTGAGGCGTTCTTTACCTCCAGTCACTCAGAGTTAGGGAGGTCGAGGTTACCTGTTAAGGTACCTCCACTACTGCAGTAGTACGGAATGCAATCCATTACCTATGTGTGGTTTCTCTCAGTTGTGTGTTGCCCGCATGAGGTTACTTTGTTTATAGCTTTCCCAGTTATCACACTAGAAATTGAATAACAGATGTTGGGTGCATGTCTCACAGAATGTGAGGTTCCTTTGCGTACCAGAAGGAGTAATCAGAAGAACATAATTACTAACCAATCACATCTAACTTACTGTGTTAGTTACTTTGATTGCGTACGTTAATACTATTCTTGTGTTGGTCTTACTTGTTGTTCCTCAGTTGCTCGTTCAGTAGATCTCTTCGATCAGTTGCAGAGAGCTAAGATATTCTCGAAGATCGACCTCACATCGGGTTATCATCAACTTTGGATCAAAGAGGAAGATGTCTGAAAGACAGTATTTTGAATTAGATACGGGTTGTATGAGTTCATAGTGATGCCTTTTGGGCTCACGAATGCATCGACAACATTCATGAATTTGATGAATCAGATTTTTCATCCGTATGTGGATACCTTTATAATCGTATTCATTGATGACATATTGATCAACTCAGAGAGTCCTGAGCAGCATCAAGAGCATGTGCATATCGTTTGGGGAGTACTTTGGGAGCACAGATTGTTCGCCAAGTTCTCTAAATGTAGTTTTGGCTTAGACGAGTCATGTTTTTGGGTCACATGATATCTAGGGATGGAGTGTCAGTTGATTCAGCGAAAGTTGAAGTTGTGTTAAATTGGAAGCAGCCTCATACTGTTACCGATATTCGAAGTTTTCTTGGATTAGCTGGGTATTATCGGTGTTTCATTCAGGATTTATTTAGAATTGCACTACCATTGACAAAGTTTTTATGTAAAAGAGTCAAGTTTGAGTGGACTGACTCATGCGAAGAGAGCTTTCAAATCCTGAAGACGAAGCTGACTACCTCTCTGGTGTTAGCTTTACCTTCTAGCAGAGGTGGTTTTGTAGTGTACATAGACGCCGCAGGAACAAGATTGGGATGCGTGCTAATGCAACATGGCTGAGTTATTGCGTATGCATCAAGATAGTTGAAAGTTCATGAGAGGAATTATCTAACTCACGACTTGGAGTTAGCAGCTGTAGTGTTTGCCTTGAAGTCATGGCGGCATTATCTGTATGGAGATGCATTCAAGGTCTTTTCTGACTACAAGAGTCTCACGTATTTATTTTCTCAAAAGGAATTAAATATGAAACAACGTTGTTGGCTCGAGTTTATCAAAGATTATGAGTTCACGTTGTCTTACTACCCTAGTAAGGCGAATGTCGTGGCAGATGCACTCAGTTGCAAATTGAGCAGTGTTTTGGCTAGTCTTGTGTGGAGCCAGAAGTTGATTGAAGATTTCGTGGCTTGGAAACCATTTTCAATTGGAGGTGAAACTATCAGATTGTCTGGTTTGACCATCGATATGAATTTTTGCCTAAGATCCTTGAGGCATAAAAGCAGAGCACACATTATAAGAAATTTGTAGGTCGAGCTCATGAAGAGGGCTCAATCTTTCGTGTTGATGATGACGGTAGTATTCGTATGAAGCATCGACTTTGGGTGTTAGATGACCCTGAGTTGAAGAAAGAGATTCTTGATGAGGCATATCTATCAAAGTACACAATTCATCCTGGTGGTACTAAGATATTCAAAGATCTTCAGCGAAAGTATTAGTAGAATGGAATGAAGTGATAAGCAGCAGTGTATGTATCGAGGTGTTTGACTTGTCAGCAAATCAAGATCGAGCACCAATATCCCAGAGGTTCCATGCAGAGGATCGAGATTCCTTAATGGAAATAAGAAGATATCACTATGGATTTTGTGGTAGGTTTACCGCGAACCAGACGAAAGCACAATGTGATATGGGTAAATTTAGACAAACTCACCAAGTCTGCTCATTTCTTACCTATCTGGATCAGTCAGTCACTTGAAAGTCTAGCCAACTTGTATATCCGAGAGATCGTACGGTTATATGGTGTACTGATGTCTGTTATTTCGGATCGTGATCCTAGATTCATGTCACGACTGTGGGGACAATTGCAGTCAGCTTTGAGAACAAGGTTGAAGTTCAGTACTGCCTTTCACCCTTAGACTGATGGTCAGTCAGAAAAAATGATTCAGACATTAGAAGATATGTTGCGAGCTTATATGCTCGACTGGAAGGGTGAATAGGATACACACTTGTGTTTAGTCGAGTTTGCCTACAATAACAGTTATCACTCTAGTATCGGGATGGCTCTGTACGAAGCCTTGTACGGGAGACCTTGCCGATCACTGTCATATTGGGATGATATCAGCGATAGATCCAGCAAATCGCTGATTGTTCTTCAGCAGTACACTCAACAAGTGTGGAAGATTTGAGAGTGTTTGAAGGTAGCTCAAGATAGACAGAAGAGTTATGCCAATAAGAGGTGATGAGAGCTTCATTTTGATGTTAGCGACATGGTTTTTGTGAAGGTATCACCGATGAAGAGTGTCTTTCATTTTGGGAAGAAAGAAAAATTGAGTCTTAGATACGTTGGATCGTTCAAGATTCTTGAGAGAATCGGAGGAGTAGCTTATCAGGTGGAGCTACCTCAGCAATATGGCCAGATTCACAAAGTTTTTCATGTGTCAATGTTGAAAAAGTATATTTCCGATTAATCACACGTCATCCGATATGAAGACATAGAGGTGCAAGAAGATTTGACGATAGTCGAGAAGACTATCGAGATTGTTGATCATCGAGATCAAGTTTTGCGTACCAAAACCATTCTGTTGGTTAAAGTACGTTTGCAACACTATGGCATCAAAGAATGCACATGGGAGCCTGAAGCAAGCATGAGGGAGAAATACATTGATGTTTATGATTTCGCAGACGAAATCCTTTTTAAGGAGGGTAGGATGTAATATCCACGAATTTTTTGAGAAGAATATTCAAATTATAATAGAATTTCAAAGTATATGTATGGGCCTCTGTACACGTATATGTATATATATATATATATATATATATATATATATATATATATATATATATATATATATATATTTAATTGATTTTAAACCTTTGAAATCTTTTAGGATTTTAATTTATTAAAAGACTTTTCTTCCTTTTTTTTAAATATTTATGAATAATAATAACTTAGAAAATGCATTTATGCCTTAAGTGTAATTTCAAAAAAAAATTAATAACAAATTAGAAATGATACATTCAAAGATCTAAAACATAACTTCAAAAAGAAAAATGAAATGAAAAATGGTGAGGTTGTCGAAAAGAGTCAAAATGGAATTTTTATAAAATTAATGGGAGGTTTTCAAAAATCTTGAAAAGGGGGTTGTTTTTAGGAATTTGGGAGTAGTTGGCATGAGGCCAACGTCAGCATGGGTTCAGCCCATGCTACTTCAAAAAAATAATGTTAATTAAAAAAAAGGGTGATTTTGAAAAGTCAAAAAGCTAAAGACATGGGCCCCAAAATCAAAGAGGATTTTGAGGAGAGTAGTAGGTACTCTTGAAAGAGGGTGGTTAGCATTTTAGGGAGGGGCCTTTTCAAAGTCTAAGGAGGAGGGGATTAGGAGGGGGCGTGAGCTTGGAGAACCCACCATCTCACCCTCCAAACCTCAGCCCTCTATCTCCCTCTCAACTCAATAAGAGCTTGAGAAAAGGGAGGAGAGAGAAAACTCTTCTCTTCTATCCTTCTCCACTTTTTCTCTTCTCTCTTTCTCTCCCTCTCCCTTCACCAAATTTTCTAAGGGTGAGAGTGTGTGAGTGTGTGGTGGAACCCCAGCCCAAGCAAGCCTTCTTCTACCTCAACTGAATCCCAAGGTGAGTTTTGCTATCCTACGTTGTCATTTTTTAAGAATAGCAATCAGTTTGGACATGAGAGCCCCAAAACCGACTTGCATATATGGCATGCAAGTGGGTTTTGTGGTGGTTTAGAAACCATAAATGTGCTTCTTTTCCATTTATAAATGCTTCTTGTAATTTCCTTTTTTCTTTCGTTATTTTTCTTTTGATGTTTTGTTTCCCGTATTTCGCATTTTGAAGGTATTCGGTTGGATGAACGCATGGCTGGACTGGGCTACCTTGCAGCCTAGGCTGTCCTTCACCTTCTTCATGTACTGAGTCACCACGCCCTTTGTTGCAGCAGTTGCACCTACTGCAGCCATGACCCAGGCTGACCTAGAGATGGTCACCCCAGGGCTTTCGTGCTCACCCTCTTGTTGCGCCCTTGACCGAGTCGCCGCAGCACCCCAGCCCGGGGCCTGTTGTGGCCCTCTTCTGCTCCTGCCTGGCTGGTCTGAACCACTCTGAGTTCAGACCTGTCAGGGTGTTCCTAACCGAGCAGGGACTCGGTTAGGGCACCCCCTCTTGGTCGACTTGCAAAGGTAAGCAACCGGGTGCAGGCTGCACCCAGGTTTTTAGGTTGGCGCATACCTTGAGCGCATACCGTGGCCTACAACTCTGGTTTGAACCCCCTTGGTTCAGACCAGGGACACCTCTGATCCAACTGGGTCTGGTCCCTCAAGGACCAGACCATGCTGGCATGGCTCAGCCCACCTGACGCAGTGCACCAGTCGTGCACCCACCTTAGTGTTGCATCCGGGTGACCGGGCATGGATCGAGTGCAGCCATTGGACCGTGCTGCACCTTGTGGCAGCACCTAGTCTGAACCTTCTGGGTTCAGACCAAAGTCAGCTCAGACCTTATGGTCTTGGCTTCTGGTTAGCTGGAACACCTGGGTTGTCCCAGTTCAGGGGTGTTCCAGCCGAACCCCACGTTTTGGCACCCACCTGGTCCGAACCACCCCGGTTCAGACCAGGGTATGGGTGAGCCCAGCAGGGCTTGGACCCACTTGGACTAGACCTGGCTGTGTTGCCCCTTGAGGCTCAGCCAATTGGCTGCAGCCCCTCTCCTTTTGCTGCAAGGCTGTTAAAAAAAAAGAGAGAGAGAAGAAGAAGAGTGAGTTGGGCATTGACGCCCTTGCTGTCCAGCAAACATTGGACGGACACCTTGCATCGGCTGTGCATGTCCAGATCAGTGGGGCTGGCCTCCTTGGTCGCAGCCCGCATCTCGCTTGGTAGGCAACACGGTTGCCCTTTTACTTTTCGCATCCATCCGGCCGCACTTGACCGAATGGGTGAGCTGGCCAAGGCACCTCCCATAGGCCTCCTTGTTGTCCCATCATGGCAGCGAGATGGTGAGCATAGTGGTGAGCAGTGTGCTGCCCACCCGGTATCTTCACTTTTTCCCCATTTTAGCTTTTGGTCGCGTTCGCCAAAAACCCTAGAACTTGCATAGTTATATTATGCAAGTGCGGCAATGGACCTTGGAAATGCTAATGTAATCCCCATACGTATAATAATATTCAAAATATGATTCCTCAACACTTGTGTGTTGTTGTCGCGAGTTCCTTATACAAATGGTTGCACTATGAAAATTTACCTATGTACGATACGTTAAATGTGTTTACTTGGAATTTATCGCACAAAGTATTTGATAATTATCTTATCTTGATGTATATGCAATTATGACTAAGTTATGCATTGTTGAATCTTGTATCACATGAATGTCAGATGATACACTCACTTGCACATTTTAGGTTGGCGCATACCTTGAGCGCATACCGTGGCCTACAACTCTGGTCTGAACCCTCTTGGTTCAGACCAGGGACACCTCTGATTCAACTAGGTCTGGTCCCTCAAGAACCAGACCATGCTGGCATGGCTCAGCCCACCTGGCGCAGTGCACCAGTCGTGCACCCACCTTAGTGTTGCATCTGGGTGACCGGGCATGGATCGAGTGCAGCCATTGGACCGTGTTGCACCTTGTGGCAGCACCTAGTCTGAACCTTCTGGGTTCAGACCAAGGTCAACTCAGACCTTATGGTCTTGGCTTCTGGTTAGCTGGAACACCTGGGTTGTCCCAGTTCAGGGGTGTTCCAGCCGAACCCCACGTTTTGGCACCCACCTGGTCCGAACCACCCCGGTTCAGACCAGGGTATGGGTGAGCCCAACTAGGTCTGGACCCACTTGGACCAGACCTGGCTGAGCTGTCCCTTAAGGCTTAGCCAATCGGTTGCAGCCCCTCTGCTTTTGCTGAAAGGCTATTTAAAAAAAAAAAGAGAAGAAGAAGAGTGAGTTGGGCATTGTTGCCCTTGTTGTCTAGCAAACACTGGACGGACACCTTGCAGCAGTTGTGCATGTCCAAATCAGTGGGGCTGGCCTCCTTGGTCGCAGCCCGCATCTCTCTTGGTAGGCAACACGGTTGCCCTTTTACTTGTCTTATCCGTTCGGCCGCACTTGGCCAAATGGGTGAGCTGGCCGAGGCACCTCCTGTAGGCGTCCTTGTTGTCCCATCATGACAGCGAGATGATGAGCATAGTCGTGAGAGTGTGCTGCCCACCCGGTGAGTTCACTTTTCCCCCGTTTTAGCTTTTGGCAGCGTTCGCCAAAAACCCTAGAACTTGCATAGTTATCTTCCGCAAGTGTGGCAACCGACCTTGGAAATGCTAATGTAATCCCCATACATATGATAATATTCAAAATATCATTCCTCAACACGTGTGTTGTTGTCGCGAGCTCCTTATGCAAATGGTGACGCTATGCAAATTTACCTATGTATGATTTGTTAAATGCATTTACTTGAAATTTATCGAACAAGGTATTTGATAATTGTCTTATCTTAACGTATATGCAATTATGACTAAGTTACGCATTGTTGAATCTCATATCACATGAATGTCAGATGATACACTCACTTGCATATTTTCACGTGTCGAAATGTGTGTGCGTAAGTGTCATTACTCCTGTTTTGATACTTGTGTGAAAGTTTGAAATCATGTGTCATATAGCTTTGCACGTGCACGTTGGCACATCGTGACACGTGTACTATCCTTTACGTACCTCGAGTGTTACACTTTAGTCTTGTGTTCGATATATCAAAAATGCACCAAGTGCATAATACACACTCGATGTGACATATGATTGAGAATTAACACCATAAGGGTATTAGCAAGAAACACATGTTGAGGTTTTACGACACTACTGGAGTCATCAAGCGAGGGTCCCACCTGTTGCACTTGGTACTTCCTTCGTTGCTTAGACTTGTAGCATGGGCACTTACCTGCCACATGCACATATACTTGTTAATTTACCTGTTTTCATGTTGTATGATTTTCTTTTAAAATGATATTGTATGGATGTTTTATCTCACCAACTCGCAAGAATTCTGACTCCATTTTATGGGGATACAGGTGACGAATAGGTTCAGCTACGATGCGACGGCGCACAGTTGGAGGCTTGGGACCCACACTTAGTCTGCTGATCTTGGCTTCTTTTTTTAAGGCTTGAGGGGAGTTTTCCTCTCGTGTGGGGAGACTGTTAGAAATGTGTATATTGTCTCATTTTGTAATTTTTAAACTATCTGACGTTGTACAATTTGGACCTTGATGATGTTATGTACCACTTCTGTGGCCCGTTCAAACTTGCAGCTTTTGCTTACCCGTTTCTTCTGTATTTTTGTTGTTTGCTTTAAAACTATCTCAAAAAAAAATTTGCTCAAAAACCAAAGGTTTTTCCAAGGTCGGGGTTTGGGGCGTCACAAATTGACTGTGATTCAGGTTAGAAATGAGCTCATTTCTCAGAAAATGAACTCATTTTGGCAAGAATGGTCAGAAATGAACATGATCTGCTCATCGTGAGCTCAGATGAGCTAGAAATGACTAACAATGTAACTATTCTGAGCTTAAGAATGAGCTTGGTCGACTCTGACTGACAAGGACCTAAGGTGACTTTGGGGTAAAATGAGAATTTTACTGACAGAATGGGGGTAAAATGACACCTAAAAGGGGAAAGACCTAGGGTTAGACTCCTACACTGACCTACAGGTTTGGCATCTAAGAAACCATTTGAGAAGAAAGAGGTCAGACAACATGAAGAATGGAGGAATATGTTCTTTGGTTGATTACCTACAGAAAAAATCAAACATTGACCATGGTTTCTTTAGTGCAATGCAACTGGATGAAGATGGGTATGCTGTGAATATGTTTTGGGCAGATTTAAAGTCAGAAGTGGATTATGAATGCTTCAATGATGTGCTTGTTTTTTATATGACAGTGAAGACTAATACAGAACAGTGGCCATTTGCACAGTTTGTCAGAGTGAACCATCACTCATGAAGTTGCATATTAGGTGGCGCTTTTTTGTATGACCAAACCAAGGAAATCTTTGAGTGGTTGTTCAGAGTATTTACACAGGCAATGAATGGGAAGCACCTTGGAGTTGTACTTATAGATGATGATTATGCAATTGCAGCTGCAGTGTCTCATGTATGGCCATATGCACATCATCTCCTATGTTTGTAGCATATCTTTTAAAATGCAACAAAGAACATAGGACACATTTTTAATCAGAAGACAGGGTTTGATAAAAAGTTTACACAGTGTGTATTGAGAGCATAGACGAGGTCACCTTTATGTCTGATTGGGAGAAAATGATTCATATGTACGACCTTGAAGACTATGTATGGTTACAACATTTATATGCAGACAAAGAGAAGTGACCATTGGCATATGGAAGAAAATACTTTTGTGCAGGTATGATAAGCACACAAAAAGTTGAATCTATGCATGCCACACTGAAAAAAACCTTGTATTCATGTTTAGCAATGTTTCGTTTCATGGAACAATATGAATTATTTGTAGATAGACTTAGACAGAATGAGCTTGAACAAGATGTGAAATGCTTCAACACCTGCCCTGTAACTTTGGGCATAAAAATATTGACGCGACCTGCAGATCTGTGTACACTAACTATATTTGAATGGACTAAGAATGAGGTTATACAGGTCATGAATTGCAACATAGAAGGACATATGCAATATGGGAATATGCATAAATACCATATTGTATGGGAGGACAAAGAGCATCCAAAAGTCCTAGAAGCACATGTTACGTACAATGTTGACAACAGAACAGTTGAATGTACGTGCAAAATATTTGAATTCAAAGGTATTTTATGTTGTTATGCATTAAAAACACTTAACCAAGAGAAGATACAAGAAATACCTGAGTCATATATAATGCGAAGATGAACGAGACAAGCAAAGATTGAACTGCTAGATATAAATAATGTTAGTCCATTTAGTGTTTATGAAAAGTGTCATATAGCCTTCGGCCCGTTACCAAAAACTATATAGGTCACTTATGCATGTTGCAGATTTGGCATCAAAAAGCGAAGAAGCCTATGTATGTATGAGAAAAGTGTCAAGGAAATTACTTGAAAAAGTGCAGTTAATTTACCATGAGTTTGTTGCAGCTCGTGAAGACCAATCTAAGAAAACGGGATCGAACAACGTAGGTGAAAATCACGCTTCCCCTGACCCTTGTGAGAAGTTGCACTGAAGCATAAACATCATCTTCGACAAGTCAGAAGTAAACGTTGTAGATTATGATAGAAATATTCACCTAGCGAAGGGTATCAAAAGGAAACCTACCTCTGATCGCAGTCGTCAGAGGACAAAGAGTGCACTAGAATTGGTTGGCAAGAAAATGTCTAAGAAACAACAAAGTTCTACGCATGAACAGGTATGTAATACAGTATATTGCTTCCCATGTAAATTGTATTACTTGCAACCTATCAATATCTAACTTGTGTAATTTTCAACATGCAGCGATACCATACAGACGTGCACTACAATGTTGGAACCTGCAATTTACCCGACCTGTTTGAGTGGAACGATGGCATGAGTTTGACAAGTCTTTTGGTATGTGACAATTTTTAAGAAGATGTTTGCATTTCTTGTTGAACTTAATGTAGTGTCTGATACTATTCTATTTCATGACAGGCTCTGTTTAATTCAAAAGTGAGCATCGCAACACAGGAATTGCGTGTGGATTCTTCAGCTACAAAATAATTTTAGCATTTAACTTTCATATCTTACAAATCCTTGTAATGTTTAGCATTATATAATTCTTTGTTGTAGTTCTATAATTCTTTGTTGTAAATCAATAATTCTTTGTTGTAGTTCTATAATTCTTTGTTGTAAATCAATAATTCTTTGTTGTAATTCTATAATTCTTTGTTGTAAATTGATAATTCTGTGTTGTAATGTTATAATTCTTTGTTGTAATTCTACAATAGAAATCATACTACAAATATCATAAAATTTGACACTAGAAAACACATAATATCTTACAAATCGATATACAGCAATTGAGCATAATATATTACAAATCGATATACGAAAAATCAGCATAATAGCTTACAAATCGATATTAACAAACAAAACCATATCTCACAAATCAATACTCGAAAACACATAATATCTTACAAATTGATATACGACAATTCAGCATAATATATTATAAATCGGTATACGACAATTCAGCATAATATCCTACAAATCAATATACGACAATTCAGCAAAATATATTATAAATCGATAGTAATAAACAAAACAATATCTCATAAATCTACAATAGAAAATACATAATATCTTACAAATCGATATATGGCAATTCAACAAAATATATTATAAATTGATAGTAATAAACCAAACAATATCTCACAAATCGATAGTAGAAAACACATAATATCTTACAAATTTATATACGTCAATTCAGCATAATATATTACAAATCAGTATATGACAATTTAGCATAATATCTTACAAATCGATATACGACAATTCAACATATTATCCTACAAATCGATATACGGCAATTTAGCAAAATATATTACAAATCGATAGTAACAAACAAAACAATATCTCACAAATCGATAATAGAAAACACATAATATCTTACAAATCGATATACGGCAATTCATCATAATATTACAAATCGATATTCTGCAATTCAGCATAATATCCTACAAATCGATATACGGCAATTCAACAAAACATATTACAAATCGATAGTAACAAACAAAACAATATCTCACAAATCGATAATAGAAAACACAAAATATCTTACAAATAGATATACGACAATTCAACATAATATATTACAAATCGATATTAAGCAATTCATGTGAGGTATAGTGAATTAGAACATGGTCTGCTCAATGCATTTGTACATCTGCGTGGTTTTTAGTTTGTAGTGTATCATCAACCTTTTCTATCTTTTGCTTTTGCTAATGTTCAGTTTGAGACAGAGGGAAGATGATGATTTTAAATATGAAGTGTCATTGATGTGGTCGCGGGTAAGAATCGAGGAACCTCCATCTTCTCTACCCTCTGTTTCGTTGTTGTCTTATCGCGACACACCAACATCATCGAAGAAACCCATGCTAGAGGATCCAACCTTACCAAGAAGGCGGTTGCAGTTCAAATTGGAGCCACCATCTTCCCCACTTCAGTCTTTTTCTCCAAGATTGTCGTACCATGAAACCTCATTGTCGAGGAGACCCGTGTTGGAGGAGCCTTCAAGAAAGCGGTCTGTGAGATTGCATGACCCCCCACGTTCACCATAAGCATCTCTTTAATGCTTGCCATATCGCTAATTCTTTATTGTAAATCGATAATTCTTTGTTGTAAATCGATAATTCTTTGTTGTAATATTATAATTCTTTGTTGTAATTCTATAATAGAAATCATACTGCAAATATCATAAAAATTGACACTAGAAAACACATAATATCTTACAAATCGATATACAACAATTGAGCATAATATATTACAAATCGATACGAAAATTCAACATAATAGCTTACAAACCGATATTAACAAACAAAACCATATCTCACAAATAGATACTAGAAAACACATATTATCTTACAAATCGATATACGACAATTCAGCATAATATATTAAAAATAGATATTAAGTAATTCAGCATAATATCTTACAAATCGATATATGGCAATTCAGCATAATATATTACAAATCGATATTAACAACCAAAATAATATCTCACAAATCGATACTAGAAAACACATATTATCTTACAAATCGATATACGGCAATTCAACATAATATATTACAAATCGGTATACGTCAATTCAGCATAATATCCTACAAATCAATATACGGCAATTCAGCAAAATATATTACAAATTGATATTAACAAACAAAACCATATCTCATAAATTGATACTAGAAAATACATATTATCTTACAAATTGATATACGACAATTCAACATAATATAT
Source organism: Nuphar pumila (assembly GCF_984573655.1). Lineage (NCBI taxonomy): Eukaryota > Viridiplantae > Streptophyta > Magnoliopsida > Nymphaeales > Nymphaeaceae > Nuphar > Nuphar pumila. The sequence continues at coordinate 103,966,308 of NC_143259.1, forward strand.
CAAAAATCAATATTAAGCAATTCAGCATAATATCTTACAAATCGATATACAAAAATTCAGCATAATATATTACAAATTGATATTAACAACAAAAACAATATCTCACAAATCGATACTGGAAAACACATATTATCTTACAAATCGATATATGATAATTCAACATAATATATTACAAATCGATATACATCAATTCAGCATAATATCCTACAAATCGATATATGGCAATTCAGCATAATATATTACAAATTGATATTAACAAACAAAACAATATCTCATAAAATGACACTAGAAAATACATAATATCTTATAAATCGATATACATCAATTCAGCATAATATATTACAAATCAATTTTAACAAACAAAATAACATCTCACAAATCGACACTAAAAAATACATAATATATTACAAATCGATATACGGTAATTCAGCATAATATATTATAAATCGATAATAACAAATAAAACAATATCTCACAAATCAACACTAGAAAATACATAATATCTTACAAATCGATATATGACAATTCAGCATAATATATTATAAATCGATATTAACAAACAAAACAATATCTCACAAAAATCGATATAATATCTTATAAATTATAAGATGTGTCAATTTGCAAGATATTTGAATTATGATTTTGAAACATGTGCCTACGGAATTTACATTGTTGCGATTTGGGTGCTTGAGGTGGCTATTTGTGTATTCAACACATGTGTGCCAGGTTCATAATTTAGGTTTATGGATCAATGTGAATTTTGTACATAGTCTTACAAAATTTGTTACAAATGTCTGTACACTAAAAATTTGAAAATTGAAAGTTAAACCAAAAATTGCTATCTCTCTCTCTCTCTCTCAGCATTAGAACGTAACCCTCTTCACATTATCCTTGAGAACAGGTAGACGTTTAAAATGACTTCCTCTTACTCCTGGGGGTCTCGCGTCCTTCATAGTTTTTGCATGTAATCTTGCAATCTGGGTTTTTGTATCTTCCTCAACTTGAAAATTCTTCAATTTTTCATATAGTTCTGTATAGAATCTAGGTATATCATCCTGAAAAAAAAAAACCCAAAAGTCAGACCAATATAAAAATGTAGTCACCAATAATATAGGCTAATAAAACATGTTTAAGTGTACAGCATACAACGGTGAATTCTGGTGCTCATCCATAGTATATTGCTTCAATATACTTTATTACAAAGATGCCACAATCGATGCCATTATTTTGTAAAAGAGCATCCTCTGCGACGTGAAGCTTCCACGGGCCAATATCGACACCCAACATGTCTATGAAAAATCCAAACTGTGGTTTATGCAAAAGCAGCTAAATTTTGGGCCATGGTACAAGATACGATAATCTTAAAGATAGAAAGTTACCAAATGCACAATGTCACGGTCTACACCAATGTCATAGTCCAAGGAGTTATATGGACATATTTTTTGTTCTTGTACATCCAATAAGTGTAAGACCCAATGCTTTTCAGATTGTCACATTGTAGGAATCAATATCTGCAAATCGATTATAAAATATCTTAAAAAATGGATATAGAAAAGTGTATTGATGCCATAAAAATCAATGTTAAGAATCAGAACAAGATCTTAAATAGATTTAAATCTTGCAAATCAATATGGTCACAAACCTTTTCACTTGAACAAAAGTCTGTCATTTGGTAATCGTTACCCCAATATTGTATTCTGTCTAGAAATCCAGGCGCGTATGGCATTCGGTGGACAATACTCTGTTGAACGAAACAGTAATAATAGTAAGTTTAAAACACAAAGGTACATTAGTAAATAAAAAAAGAAAATAAAATATAAGATAACCGATATACCATAAAATAAGGGGTGACGATGTGGATCGACATGGTTGTTCCCTTGCTTTGAATATACATGACGAAATCGTGTATAGTCTGTTTACAACAAATATGCACTTGTTAATATACATACCCATAGAATACGTAAATGTATAACTGATAGTGGTTTCTTACGTACAAAATTATTGATGGTGTGTCCTTTTACAAATTCATCTCGCATCCGGTCGATGTTCTCTTCGAGCAATTTGCTGAGTTTGCTGGCACCTTGTTTTATAGATGTTGCACTGAAATTAGCTGAATATTCAATAAAATAATTGTAGCATTATATTAAGTAAACAAACTGTAAACGACGTAAAAAAGATGAAGTTGGTTATAGGAATTGAAGGTACTCTTTTTTGTGTACGTTCGACTGAATCGTAGCATCCTTCTTCGACATCGATACAGCTTTTGCAACGAAGAAGGTTAGAGGAAACATCGGTTTTTCTGCTCGTTGCTCACGAAGCAGGTTATAGGAAAGGCTCCTTTTCTTCTTTAAATAAAATGTCGCTTGTTTCATGCTATTAAAGGAAACGTCTTGTGTTCCTTGCAGAACACGATGCTTCATTCATTTATTCTTCACGTCATTTCACATCCCGCCAGTTTTCAAAAATCATGCAAAAAGAATATTAACAAATAAATAAATTACATTGCATATTAATTAAAAGATGTTCCATTTGCTAGTATCATCGAAACGATGTTAGTACGTGTAAATGAATGACACGTCACATAATATCAGTAGTGTGTCAGATGACGTCTCCCTAAGCTCTAGACCCTAAACCCTAAACTAATGTTATGTGACGTTCCTTGCAACTAAAGGAAACGCTATAAATAATAAACCCTAAACCAGTAATCGCTTAACGATTACTGAAACCTAAGTACAAATCGTGGTAACTTCATAATCACTATACATAGTAAGCACTATTACAGGAATTGCTATACAAATTAAAACTCAAAACTAGTAATTGCTATAGGATTTAGCAAATGAAAGTACAAAGCGTGGTAACATCATACTCGCTATACCTATTAATCGCTCTACTAAGTAATCGCTATCACAAGAAACACTATAAGTAATAAAACCTAAATCAGTAATCGCTATATGATTTAGCAACAGTAAGTACAAATCATGGTAGCTTCATAGTCGCTATACTGAGTAATCGCTATTACAAGAATCGTGATACATAATAAACTCAAAACTAGTAATCGCTATACGATTTAGCAAACGTAAGTATAAATCGTGATAACTTCATAATCGCTATACCTATTAATCGCTAAACTAAGTAACCGCTATCACAGGAAATGTTATAAATAATAAACTCCAAACCAGTAATCGCTATACGATTTAGCAAATGTAAGTACAAATAATGGTATCTTCATAATAGCTATATCGAGTAATTGACATATTAAGTAATCGCCATCACAAGAAACGCTATAAGTAATAAACCCTAAGCTAGTAATCGCTATACGATTTTGTAAACGTAAGTACAACTTATGGTAACTTTATAATCACTATACATAGTAAGCGCTATACAGAGTAATCGCTATCACAGGAATCACGATACATAATAAACCCTAAGGCAATATGCGCTATACGTAAGTACAAATCATGAAAGAATTATATAATTACAAACCTAAGTTTATGTAGTCTTGTCGATTTTTCAGTGGCACTTTCGTGTTACACTTATTAAGGAAAGAATTATATAATTACAACAAAGAATGATAGAATTACAACATAGAATTATCGGGATACACAAATCATATATGTTTATTCACTTGCACATAGAAATCATCTTTTTCTTGGACTTGGTGGAGTCTCTTTATTCTGTGGCATCTTCATTCTCTTGATCTTATAAAACCCATTGATAATCATCTCAACCAGTAACCCAATTTGTTTACTCAAATTTTGCACGTCCTTTTGTAACTCCTTATTCTCACTCTCCAGCATCGCTAACCTTTGGTCGGATGATACCTTCTTGAGCTATGTTTGCTCCTTATCATGTACTATAACAAAGAAAATCGTAGTATCCGCCAAATTGACATGACAGACGTTACATCTATGCTGGAGGATGACATGCTCGGTGACAAGCGATAACTCACTTTCAGGTTGCTTCTCCTCAATCTGTTGATTTCCATGCATGGGTTATCAATATTGTTTGAAATAGTTGGGGTCATAGTGTCGTTCTTTATAATCATATGGTATGGCACAAACACCTTCTTTATTCCAACTATCAAATTGTTTCCTGAAGCGTTCGTGCCAATTCACGTTTGTGGCCCCACCACTATTCATCTTTCTTTTTAATGCCATAGGCAATTTTGGTATTGACTGTCCTAAGCCAGCTTGTAAGAGTACTCGACTACCATGCTGCAACTCAACTTCACATTTGCTAAAGAGCTAAATATCGCAGACAGACAGTCTCCCAGCCTCGGCAACAACTTTGGCATCCTCATCCTCCCCATCTCAATAAGGTCTCCACACAACCTGTACAATCGAGATTGTGGTTTAGATATAGACATAATTATTTATGCAAAATGTTGAATGCGATAATGATTTGTACTAAGGAAGACAAAATGTTGAATGTGATTAATAGTTAAGAATGCTAAACATTACAACGATTTATGGTAAAGAAAGTTAGATGCAAATGCGATAATGATTTGTACTAAGGAAGACGAAATGCTGAATGTAATGATTACTTGATAATGCTAAACATTACAATGATTTACGGTAATGAAAATTAGATATAAATATAATGACGATTTGTACTAAGGAAGACAAAATCCTAAAGCGATGATTACTTAAGAATGCTAAACAATACAACGATGTACGCTAATGAAAGTTAGATGCAAATGTGATAACGATTTGTACTAAGGAAGACAAAATCCTAAAGCGATGATTACTTAAGAATGCTAAACATTACAACGATTTACGTTAATGAAAGTTAGATGCAAATAAGATAATGATTTTTAATAAGGAAGACAATCCTAAAGCGGTGATTACTTAAAAATGCTAAACCATATAACGATTTACGCTAATGAAAGTTAGATGTAAAGGAGATAACGATTTGTACTAAGGAAGACAAAATCCTAAAGCGATGATTACTTAAGAATGTTAAACATTACAACAATTTTAAACTATTTACCTCATTTAATTGCAGCCCATCTAAAATAAATTGAGCATTTTTCTCCTTGACATTTATTGAAGCCCACTCGCCGATCTTGAGAAAACCATAAACCGCAGGGCCACATTGAGGACACAAGGCGACAATATGCTCTCACGTCCAGGCCTACAAAAATAATATATTAGTAAGACTACAACCTTCAACAAGCTTAGTCCACAAGCACTAATTATGTAATAAACAAATACCTGAACAAATGGCCAAAAGCCCCTGACGGTTTTCGTACCCCTACTTGCACGGTAAAGTTGATTATACAAGTGTGTGAGAATAGCAGCACCCCATGCCCAGTTGTCGACTTCATCTAAGTCTTCCAGGAACTGCAGCCACAAGTAACTTATTTTCGAACCAAAACAATCAAAAAATAAAGTAAGTCCAAAAAAATAAAGAAGGAAGTCGTGCAACTCTTGGTCAGTTGTTTCATATGCACATGCAGTGGACCGGCCTTCCCATTTATTACGAAAAAAATGAACTTTCATCATTGAGGATTTGCCTTCACCAGAAATACACTCATGTCATTCCTCCATCGACATTCCTAGAAGGGTCGTGCAATTGTCCCTTGGGTTATAGTTTGAATCTCGTGTTAGGACAGCACTTCTATGGCACTTAAGACCCGTAATTCGTGTCACATCTTTTAGGGTCATGGTGATCTCAAAACCCCCAAACTGGAATGTGCTCGTCTTATGGTTCCACTTATTGACCAGGTGGGTCATGGTGTTCCAGCAATTTTCAAAATAATGTTGGTCCAGAAGGCCGCCGGACTGCATCTTTCATAATCGGTCCTTTTGATATTCACTCAGCTTTTTGAACCATGACAAAACTACAGGCCACTGACACCGCCCTCTCAGCTTTTCACCTGTTGCTCTACTTCTCTTCTGAGTTGTCTGTAACACAAAATATCAAATCACAGTTAATCGCAATACATAGTAATCGCTATCGCAGTAATCACTATACAAAGTAATCGCTATCGCATTAATCGCTATCGTAGTAATCGCTATACAGAGTAATCACTATACATAATAATCGCTATACATAGTAATCGCTATTTATAGTAATCGCTATACATAATAATACCTACAATAGTACACTGCGACATACAATAGCGATTCATGTACCTTGGTCACACTTTTCTCCTCTTGATCCCCTCCCTTCCTCTACTTTTGTACTTCTTCCTTCCTTCCATCCTTCGCGTCCATCATATGCTTTTTTCTTTCTGTTTCCTTTTCTTCTTCATCTTGCTTCTTCATTTCTCTTTCATTCTCTTCCTCGTCCTTCTTCTCCTTCCTTTGTCTTTCTTTTTCTTTCCTGTCCTCCTTCTCCTTCCTTTGCCTTTCCTTCTCTTCCTCATTCTCCTTCTCCTTCCTTTGTCTTTCCTTCTCTTCCTCGTCCACCTTCTCCTTCTCCTTCTCCTTCTCCTTCTCCTTCTCCTTCCTTTGCCTTTCCTTCTCTTCCTCATCTTGAGGCTTCTTCCTTTGCCTTTCCTCTTCTATCTTCATCATTTGGCTTTCCTTCTCTTTCTCCTCCTTCTTCTTCTTCAATTGCCTTTCCCTCTCCTCCTTATTCTTTTTTTTCCTTTCCCGCTCCTCTGCCTCCTTCTTTACTTGCCTTATCCTCCTTCGCTTTTCTAAATATTCATGCTTCATCAGTTGCCTTTCCTTCTCTTCCTCCTCCTCCTTCTTCTTCAATTGTCTTTCCCTCTCCTTCTCCTCCTCTTGCTTCTTTCTTTGTCTTTCCTTCTCTTCCTCATCTTCCTTCTCCTTCCTTTGTTTTTCCCTCTCCTCCTCCTCCTCCTTCTTTTGCCTTCGCTTCTCCTCCTCCTTATTCTTCTTTTGCTTTTCCCTCTCCTCCACCTCCTCCTCCTTTTGCCTTCGCTTCTCTTCCTCTTCCTCCTTATTATTCCTTTGCTTTCCCCTATCTTCCACCTTCTCCTTCTTTTGTCTTGATTTCCTTTGCTTTTTTTCATTATCCTCCTCCTTCCTTTCATTTTGCTTTTGTTCGTCATCCTTCTTCTTCTTTTTCATTTGTACTTTTTTCTTATCATTCTTTATTGGATTATCATCTTCAATATTTGACGGATTAAGCTCTGCTCTATACTTTACCAGCAATTGCTCCTTTTCTTTATCATTCTCAATCTTCATTATTTTGTAGTACGCTTTGAATTGCTTATACAAAGCATATTGTTGGACGATTTTGTCAAGAGTTTTCCCCACTAATGATGAAGCATTTATTCACTTAGGAATATAAGCCATTGGTAACCTGCATAACACAAAAACTTACCGAGACGACAAAGGGTGCTTCGGCGAAAGAAGATGAAGCATTAGAATTTTGTGGAACGTTTAGGGGAAAATATTGTGAAGAACTCTTTTTATAGCCGAGGAGTTTAATGCTTATGGGACCCACCAAAGATTTTTTGGCGGTTCACGTCTTATAATAAAATATTTTATAATGACGTCGTTGTCGACTATAAAAATTTGCCTTTGTTACGAAAATATTGTCATAGTATAACACAATTCAATGAACAAATATCATATAAATTGATATGAAAATTACTATTGATAGCGTATAAATCGATATACAGAATCAAGATAGAAATCAATATTTAGAATCAAGTCAATATCTTAAATCGATATTAAGAATCAAAACAACATCTTAAATTGATATGAAAATTCCTATTGATATCTTAAAAATTGATATTTAGAATCAAAGCAATGTCTTAAATCGATATTAGAAATCAAAACAATATTTTAAATCGATATTAAGATTCAAAATAATATCTTGAATCGATTTGAAAATTTGTATTGATATCTTAAAGATCGATATTTAGAATCAAAACAATATCTTAAATCAATATTAAGAATCAAAACATCTTAAATCGATATTAAAATTCCTATTGATATCTTAAAAAATCGATATTTAGAATCAAAACAATATCTTAAATTGATATCAAGAATCAAAACAATATCTTAAATCGATATTAAGAATCAGCATAAAAAATGATATTAAGATTCAGAACAATATCTTAAATCAATTTGAAAATTTGTATTGATATCTTAAAGATCGATATTTAGAATAAAAACAATATCTTAACTCAATATTAAGAATCAAAACATCTTAAATCGATATGAAAATTCCTATTGATATCTTAAAAAACGATATTTAGAATCAAAACAATATCTTAAATCAATATTAAGAATCAAAACAATATCTTAAATCGATATTAAGAATCAGCATAGAAATCGATATTAAGATTCAGAACAATATCTTAAATCGATTTGAAAATTCATATTGATATCTTAAAGATCGATATTTAGAATCAAAACAATATCTTAAATCGATATTAAGAATATTATGTTGAATTGTCGTATCAATGATTAATATATTATGCGATATGTATATCAATGTGTAAAATATTATGTATTTTCTAGTATCGTTTGTAAGATGTTATACCATGTATTATCCTATCGCGATCTACACAATGATGTCTATGTCGGCCAGAACTGGATGAAAATCACAATTGGCATGAGTACAAATCGTGATACAATTGCACGAACAAATCGTTGTCTCATCTAGCCTTCAAATTTACACATCGTTATACACACTGTTTAGGGTTTAGGGTTTAGGTATAATGTTTAGGATTTAGGTTTAGGGTTTAGGGTTTAGTAAGATAGGATACAATTTGTAATATCTTTTGCCATATGTACATCAATTTGTAAGATTTTATGTGTTTTGTAGTGTCGATTTGTAAGCTATTAGGCTAAACTTCCGTATCAATTTCGTTCACAAAGAAAGAGTTTTGGGATGAATCCATTTTCATGAATCATGAGCCACAAAAATAGAATTGTTAATATTTTTTTGCATCACCATTCATGAAAATGGCTTTATCCAAAAAGCACATAAATTTTGTTTAATAATGTATCTTTCACATGTACAAATCGTTATAACAGGTATCATTCACATGTATAAATCGTTGTCTCATCTAGCCTACAGAGCTACTTTTGAAAGTCCTATTAATAGCATCATACAAATCGATATGGAAAGTCTTGTTGATAGCTTATAAATTGATATACAGAATCAACATATAACTCGATATTTAGAATCGTAACATATAAATCGATATTAAGAATCAAAATAATAACTTAAATCAATATCAAGAATCAGCACAGTATTCGATATTAAAATTCAAAACAATATCTTAAATCGATTAGGAACACTAGTACAAATATACATAAAACCCTACCCGACACGACCCGACCCACTGTCAAGGTGTAAAACCCTAGTCTATTTAACCTCTCTTCCTCTTTTGTATGGCAGCGCAGCTTCTTCTTCTTCTTTTTTTTTCTTCTCCGCCTTTGTCTTCTCTTTCTTCGACATTTCCGTCAAACACATATCTATCTTTTAGAGACTCCCATTATAACAATTTGTTCAGTGACAATGGTTTAGTCCATTTGCCTTTGTTACGAAAATATTGTCATAGCATCATACAAATCGATATGGAAATTCCTGTTGATAGCTTATAAATCAATATACATAATTAGCATATAACTCGATATTTAGAATCATAACAATAACATATAAATCGATATTAAGAATCAAAACAATAACTTAAATCGATATCAAGAATCAGTACAAAATCGATATTAAGATTCAGAACAATATCTTAAGTCGATTTGAAAATTCATTTTGATATCTTCAAAATGGATATTTAGAATCAAAACAATATCTTAAATCGATATTAAGAATTAAAACATTTTCTTAAATCGATATGGCAAATCCTATTGATATCATAAAAATTGTTGTAATGTTTAGTCAATTTGCCTTTGTTACGAAGATATTGTCATAGTATAATGCAAATCGATGATCAAATATCATACAAATCGATATGTAAATTCCTGTTTATAGCTTATAAATCGATATAACGAATCATCTTCATAATCGAGGGTTTAGGTATAGGGTTTAGTTTATAGGTTTTAGTGCTAGGTTTTAGGGTTAGGGTTTAGGGTTTAAGGTTTAGGGTTTAGTAATATATTAAGGGTTTATGGTTTAGCATTATAGTTTAGTAAGATATTAAGAGTTTAGGGTTAGGGTTTAGTAAGATATTAAGGGTTTAGGGTTTATGCTAAGGGTTTAGGTTTAGGGTTTTAGGGTTTAGGGTTTAGGGTTAGGGTTTAGTAAGATATTAAGGGTTTAGGGTTTAGGTTAAGGGTTTAGGGTTAGGGTTTAAGGTTTAGTAATATATTAAGGGTTTGTGGTTTAACATTACGGTTTAGTAAGATATTAAGGGTTTAGGGTATATGCACAAATACCATTTGCGAGATATTATTTTGTTTGTTAATATCGATTTGTAAGCTATTATGTTGAATTTTTGTACCAATTTGTAATATATTATGCAATATATATATATCGATTTGTAACATATTATGTGTTTGCTAGTTTTGATTTGTATGACATTTGTATTATGATATTGAAACGTGTGTGTGTGACATTTACATTGTTGCACGATTGCGGTAGCGATGTGCATATTCAAATCGATGTTCATTAAATTGTTGTCTCTTGAATCGCTATTGTCAACACACATATACGATAAGTCGTTTCTTTTATTGGCACGGTAAATAACAACTCTATGCATAGTATAGTGCGATGAAACTGACGATCATGACAGATAACATGAAGAATGATGTGCATATAAATTTAATTTTGCATGGTCGGCAGGAAGAAATCCTTTTGCCTCATAAGTGCACGTATTTTTCATTCTCCTCCTCCTTTTTCCTTTGCTTTTTCTTCTCTTCGTCATTCTTCTTCTTCCTCTTCATTTTTAGTTCTTCCTCATCGTTCTTCATTTGTTTTTCATCTTCAATATCTGATGGATCAGGCATAATAAATATCCAACAATTTGTTCTTGTCTTTTTCATTCTCAATGTTCTTTACATAACCCTCATATATATCAGATTGGCGGATGATTTCTGCAAGAGTCATCCCCTCAAATGGCGAAGGCTTTCTTGTCTTAAGAATTGTAGTCATTGCTAATTGCATCATTGTATGTTACAACCGCTTTTTCAAGTATATATTATTACAAATTATCACATTCGTTATACAATCACCAACATTACAAGCTGTGGTAATATTTGGCTTCATAAATAAACATCGTAGTACGATTTAGCAAAAGTAAGTACAAATCGAGGTAACTTCATATTTACACATCGCTACTGCATCAAACGTATAAATCGTTGTTAGTTCGAACGTATAAATTGTTGTACAAATTGCACCCTTCATAAGTATATATCATTGTAACGCTTTTTGCTTCCTAAGTAACCATCGTAGTATGATTTAGCAAATTTAAGTACAAATCATGGTAACTTCATAAATCATAAATACACATGACTACTGCTTCAAACGTATAAATCGTTGGTGCATCGAACGTACAAAGCGCTCCTTCAAACGTACAAATCGTTGTAGAAATTGAACCCTTCATAAGTACATATTGTTGTAAATCATAAATTGCTACTGCATTAAATGTATAAATCGTTGTTGCTTTAAATGTATAAATCATGAATCATAAATCGTAAATCGCTACTGATTCAAACGTATAAATCGTTGCTGCATCAAACAAATCGCTATTGTATTAAATGTATAACTCTTTGTTAATTTCAAACTTACAAATCGTTGTAGAAATTTAGCCTCCATAAGTATATATCGTTGCCTTTCACGACTCTTGTTTTAGTATGACAATAGGTGTCATTTAGCATGTATAGTACAACCACTTGTAAGATTTAGCATTCGGATTTACAAATCGATTTGTTTACATAATGAAAACTTACACAAAAATCACCTTCTAGGACACAAGTTTTGCTAATCCGACAGTGGAGGAGAAACACCTAGAAGGTAGATGCAGCCAATGGTGGCAAATGTGCTTCGACTACGCTCCGACGACAGCAGACGACGGCAAAGGGTGCTCCGGCGGCAGCAGACGACGGCAAAGGCTGCATTGTCAAAGGGAGCTCATGTTACAGTAGATGGTGCGTCGTCAAAGGGTGATCCAAATCGTTTAGGGTGACATATTGTGATGAGCTCCTATTAAAGCAGAGAAGTTTACTCCTTAGGGCGAAAATGATGATGATTTCAAACCTTTCTGGTGGGATGACATTTTTGTCCTTTAATCGAAACATCGTTTTATGGCACCAATGGCGGGAAAGGGTACTTAAGTATTTACAAACTTTGACCGGAGAACATTTTTGTCCTTTACTTGAAACATCATTTTTTGACGCTAATGGTGGGAAAGGGTGCTTAAGTCTTTGCAAACTCACTGGACTTCGATGCTAAGTGATGCAGGAAAATGAGTCGCACGTGCTTACATACCTGGTAACCTGCTTCCTCTTTATTCAATCAGTCGGCTAATATGTATGATCAAACAACTGAAGCCTCATTACCTTTTATGTCTTCCCTCATCATGACTTTGGTAGGTTTTTATGATTCATGGGGCTTTTTGAGTCTGGACTATAACATTTCCATTAAACAAAAGAAGAAAAAGTACAAGCCAAAGAGCAAACGAATAAAAGATACACTGGCAACACAAGATGACCTCAGCTTCAAAACCTTACCTCACACTTCCATTTTTAGTTCATTACCATGATCATTTTTTTAAAGATTAAAACTTGAGGCTTAAGGCCATCTCTCTCTCTCTCTGTCTCTCTCACTTCCCATGTAATCCATTACTAAGAGCAGCAGCAGCACAATCCTTCGGTTCAAGCCCAACTTTTTCCTTCTCCAAGTCATAAACAACCTCTATGTTTTGTTGTTGGAAGTTCCCAAAGACACCTGCTGGTCCATGGCCCTCATCCTCCATCCCAAGAATCAGCAAACACTTCACTACGACCGAGTTATTTGCAGGCGCCATTGCATAAAAGACATCCTCTTTTGGCAGTTCCAGTGTAACATTGTTCAGGAAATGGAATGTGATGAGAGGAAGGTTTTCTTCTAGATTTCCAGGAGGGCAAGGAACCTTGTAACAGAGATCAAACCCACTTCCTGACTCAAACTCAGCTGACCTTGGGTGTATCACTTTTGACTGCACAAATGAAAGAAATTCGGCATAGAATGGTTGACGAAGTTGGGTATAGGTTGTACCTGAATCAATCAATAGTCCTCCATTTCCTTGTTCATCAAAGTGCCCTAGATTCATAGGCACTTCCAACATCTCACCGTTTATGCTGATGGCCTCTAAGGCTACATAGTAGAAGTAAGGGTACATGGCATTTTTCAACATGGGTGTATACTGCATTTGCTGCTTATGCCTAACAGCTGAATCTCCTATTACCAATGGGCTGGTTAGATTAGGATTGTTGACAAACTTGAAGCCCAGAAAGCAATGGGAGAAACCCTTTTGCAGGAACCCCAGTTGTGAAGGCAGTGAAAGTGGGCCCCTACCAAAGCCAGCAATCCCAATGGGTTCTTTGAAGGTGGAGCCCATACACCCAAAACAGAAAGCTTGAACATCTCTAGTGACACTGATGTTGGTCCCATGTACCTTGAGTGTGTCCCTTGTCAATGTCCCTGTGACAACACCACCTGCACCATAAGTGTAGGAAAATGGAGGGCAAGGTCTTGGGCATGTGCCCTTGATAAGGGTACTTAGTCGGCAACCTGCCATGGTGCAGGGATCATAGGAATTGTCAGAACTGTGGATATCCATACACAAGGAGCTAGAGCAAGGGTCCCTAGAGGAGGAAGAGGAGTGAGAAGGAGAGAATGCAGAGATGAACCTGAAGCCATTACACTCTATGCAATCAAAGGAGAGGTTCCCACATGGGACCCAAGTGAGATCACTCCCAGTATCCATATAAACTTGAATGGATTGAGGGGGAGTCCCTATGTTTAGAGAAATGAGGTACCCATCTCTAATTTCCCTAATTGGTTCACACATATCTATCAATGATGATGGTCTGTTAATGGAAATTGAGGAGATTCTAGAGGAATGAGTGAGTCCTAAAACTATGGTATTGTGGTGCATATGACTAGCAAATGTAAGGTAGAGGTTCAGAATACAGAGAAGGAGAAGGAGTGTTGGGACAGTGGGTGTAGTGAAATATGACATTTCTGCTTTTACAGAACTAAGAGATGAACTTTGGTGTAGTTATGCACTGATGGGTATCAAGTACATATTTATAGTTTAGTTGTAGGGCTAAAGACAAGGGAAAGAACTCTGATGCGGTGTGATGAAGACCACTAGATAAGGGAGATGAGATGTTTACTAGGGAATAAAGTTTCATGGGGACAAGAATTTGAGCTAAGGCATGAGGTAGGACAGTTCAAAAAAGGATTTGAAGATATGAGGACGTGGAAAAGAGGGTCAAGTCAAGATGGTGGTTGTACAGTGTTTGATGAATCTAATGGCAAAGTTTCTGCGGTTGCCTTTAAAAAAGTTTTTTTTTTTTATGACCAGGAACCCTAGTCGAGAGAACCGGGTCACTTAATGGCCCGCCCCGGTCCCTGAGAGGTAAATCTCGGGTGGGGTCATCGACACGTCACCCAAACCCTTCCAACCCACCAGTTACCCGTTAATGAGTAACAATGGCTATTTATGTTATAACAAAAAGATGGATGCTGCTCACATTGGATGGAGAAAGTTCACGAGTTCTCTAACCATATGTGCAGGGCGCATTCCTGCATGCATGCATCTGCATGAGGTACTAATGAAAGTGTGGAAATATTGAGCACTAAAAATCACTGTTATCCATATTCTCTTCTTTTTTTTGTAAATTACACATTATAGATAGTTTGTTTAGCAGGAAATGGGCTTTGAATCATGTGATTGTGACATGTATATTTTTTAAAGGCTTCAAAAATCATCGGCCCACCATATATCAAAACTTCATCAATTAGAGAATCTATTCTTATTTGACAAAATGCAATAAAAGCTCCTATCCTTGATAAAACAAATCATGTTGAATGCATCTATATAATTTTATTGAGTTGATATAGTTCGCACATATGGTTTCTGATTCAATGGTTTTGTACTATCAAGAGTACCAGATTTTTACTTGTTTCCATAGCTTGCAACTACTTTTAACTGACTCAAATGCAAAACAATTGACATTTACACATTTAACATCCAAGCGTCAATTCATCATCAACTCATGCTGCCATTTGTGAAAATTTGGATGTACATTTGAATTTATTTATTTTTCGACAGAGAAAGCTGAGGTTAGGCAGACCCCTACCAGTTATACAACCATACCGTCCCATTTGGGTGTGTCACTGTAACATAGGCCTTGCGTAAAGAACTCATTTCCCTTTGCAAATTCTTGTAAGAAATAGGGTTTACTTAAAGAGCACTATACAATTGAAGATATCCATGAGAATATATTGATGGATATAAGCTGACAGACACACACATGCATGCACGCACACACGTTAAAACATTGGAAATTCTAAGGGTGTGTTTGAAACCCTGGGATCTCAAATCCAAGGAATCTCATCCCCGAGATCCTTGGCTCCCATCGAAGTAAAGATCTGCATATTTAAAGCCCTTTTAAGCTAAAATGAACATCTCAAATCCTGGAATCTGATATCCACCATTTGAGAGGAGGTTGGATCAAGCGTAGGGGGTGCATGCCTTTATCTGCGGGTCTGTAGATTTCTTGAAAGATCCACGCCACTCAAACGCACCCTAAGTGCGCTGTCATATCCTTTATAAAAGAATCATTTTTTGAAAGACACGCCTTTGAAACTTGGGAAAACTTTTTTGACCTGCATAGAGACCCTTAACAGAAATGTTGTACTCATGAAACATGTACATGATGCTATGGCGACCAAGATGACACCACAAGTCCACTCCATCGTGACGATAAGTTACTTATAGGAAATGAATTGATTTTTGTTTTTTTGGAACTAGCAAATAGGTGGAGATTTGGGGAAAAAAATCGTGAGAATTTAACAAGTAATCCAACCTTTTTACCAAAGAAGCATGAAAATTTTTCCCAAGAGATCGAGGGTCAGGTAATCCAACTTTTTTTACCAAAGAAGCATGAAAATTTTTCTTTAGGGCGTGTTTGAACGAGAGAAAATAGTAGGAAAAATGCAAGTAAGAAAGAAAAAATAACTTTTCCAACCATCCAAATGAAATGGAGGAATTTTCTCAACCAAAAATTCTTTTTGATTAGGGCAACTATTCACCCACAGCACATCTCAACAATGGGCTGCCACAAGAAGAGCTTCCTCCATCTTAATCTTCCTTCCACCCACCACCATTTTCGGGTCTCTCTCTCTCACACACATTTTTTATTTAGTTTCTGGTGTTACACAAACAAGCAAAAAAAAATTTATTTAGGAAAGTTATCATATCAAAACTTCGAATAGGAAAAATTTTATTTTCTTGTGAGATCTTTTCTTGCTTCCAAAGGTTCCCTAAATGCTCTGATTTTGATATGAAAAAATGTCCCTATATCATAGGGTGAAATTCTTTCTATCAGAATTTCTCATTTTAGGGCAGCCCTCGTCCTAATCAAAACACCCTTCCCATGGTGCTGCATCCTCTTGTGGATGTTGCCCTTCCTCCATATGAATGCCACCCTAGCCTCTTTACATTTTCTTACCTGATTTTCTCATGTCACACAAACAAGAGAAGTTTTCATATGTTAATTTTTTTTTCTTATGAGATTATTTCTCAATTCCAAACATGTCTTAAGACTCTGATGTGTTCATGATTGACAACCATAACCATTCCATGTCATTATTAGAGATAGAGAATTTTGTTACAACATGCAGTTAGTGATGTAACATCGGCTTTTATTAGAGATAAAAGAGCATTTGCCCAACCTCATGAGTGGTTATTTCATGTCATTGATTATAAGTTATACCATGATAAAATGTGCAACCAAATTGGTAGTTTTATTTCTTTAGTGGATGACTGGAGATGTTATTTGGTTACCTAAGTTCTAACTAGGGCTGCAAATTGTTGGGATTTTACCTAAACTGACATGCCCCAATCTGATATCAACCCATGATAATTGAATTTGGAACTACCAAATTGGATCTGTTATGCGTCTAGAGAAGTACAGGTTATTGAGAGCCAAGTTCAATACCCGTTGGCTCTACTTACGGCTGGCCTTTAGGATTTGCTTTTCTAAAGAGGTACATATAATGGATCTATCCGTGTACGTACTATGTACTAAATTATCCGTTATGGCATATTTTAAAAGCCATTATGAGTAAAATAATAGTTATCTCTCTCTTTAAAGTAACAAATCTAGGAGTGATGCCCCCCCCCCAAAGAATAGGCACCCTAGCGTAACTACAAAACTCGAAAACTACAAAAAATATGTAATTAATAGAAAACATTTTTAAAAAAAAAAAATCATTAAAAATATCTCATAATTCATTCATCTTGCACACTTTCTCCTCTTTACAATGAATATACATAGCAAATTCAGAGAAACCCCTTAAAACACTAATCCTACTACTGATCTGAGGTAGATCCGAAACTCGACCACAATCTAAATAAGATCCACAAACAAACCAATATTCAACCACAAAAATTAATGAAAAATATAAATAATTAAGATAGATCCAAATGGACCCTATGGACCTGGTAGTGTCCCGCTCCTGCTCCTGCATCATTCTTTTCGGGTTGGAGAAGACTTGCTCTCAAGGCAGGATCTTGCTTTCGCTTTTTTCAGTTTCACTCTATTGTTAGGGTGGTGGAATCACAATATGCAATATGAATAAGTTGAGCATGATCCCCTATGAAAAGTGTAGAAAGACCATGTGTGCTCTTTCCAAACCAAACATAATCATCTATCATGCCGCAAAAGTGAAACAAATCAAATGGGTTTGGAGCAATCAAGTCTGATAGAAGAAAACTCCAATATGAAGATGCAACATGAAGACATATTGGATTTCGTACTCTAAGACATCCATCTTTCCTTTCTCTTCAACCAAATCCAAGAGTTGGGACATGTTTGGGTTATCTAGTTCAGATATAAAAGGCTTTAAGGTTTGGATACTAGGTATGGCTTGAGATGACTTATTTTGGGCTATATATAGCCAATTGGGTTTGAGAATTAGAGACTTAGGTTTGGATATAGAAAGAGGTTCAGTAACTTGATCTTTTCGAATAAATATTTCGTTGTACTATCATTTTAACTCTAAAAAAAGAATAATTACAAAAAAAAAAATTAATTTTCTTGAATTTTTCAAGTTAAAAATTTTGGGGTGTTACATTTTTAGATTGTAAGCCAAGGAACTCTAGAAGTTGAGTTCAAGATGAAGTTAAGGTGTTGAAAGTTTCGAATTTTGTAAAACTTCTGAGATCTCAAAATAGAGATCAAGTTCAATATATTAAAAATCAATTATTTAATAGAAACTTATCTCATCAAGATTTGGTGAATGTGAGATAGGATTAACAGTGGTGGACATAGGTCATTGTTGGACAACATCAAATATGTCTTTTGTTCTTGGTTTTTACATGTGTGTGTGCGAGCACAAAATTAGTATTTCCTAAATGTCCTAAACACTTCAAGAAAACAAAGCAACAGGCATTTTTTGCCTAATCCAAATTTGTAATGTACTTGTCATTGTATTTACTAAAAAAAATCATGCTTTTTTATTTTGATGAAGTTTTGTTGAAATATGAGCCAATGATTTTATTTATCTCTAAAAACAAATCTAAACATGAAGAATACTTCCTCTAACATGTTTTGTACTAAGTAAATTATATAGATCGAATCCATAAGCTCAAATTAGGCAAACACCTATGCTTTCCTAAGCCGTTTAGGATGGTTGGTAACACTGTTCAGGACATACAAGAGAAAGAGAGAGAGAGAGAAACTTGTGTGTGTGAAGCACAAAAGATACTCATTGGTGACTTCTATGTAACTTCAGGGAATGGCCATATTCAGAGTTTAAATAAAAAAAAATCATACGGAAGGGGACAATAGAATAGAATGGAGCAGATGGATTTGTGTGCCCATTGTTTGCAATCTTCTGTTTACTTTTTACTTTACATATTGTGCTTTTGTTGGTCCAAGAAATGTGATGATTGGAATGGTGCACTTGTTAAAGATGTAAACACACACTCATTAATTTGCAATTAATCAGCCAATTATTTTAATACAAAACAGGTCATTGTCCACAAACGAACCTCCATGCTTACTCATGTAATAATGACATGAACTCGAATTTGATTCTTTATAATGCACTTTCTGCATTTCTGCATTTCTGCCCTTGGCTTCAAAATTCATGCAACTTCTCCCTTTAATGCACACTATTTCTCACTTCAATTGGACTTAACTCTTGTTTATTTCATTTTTTATGTGATCAAACACATGCATAGTGTCCTAGTGGGAGATCTAAAGACACCAACCATGCTGCTTTCTGCCCGACTTGTTTCACAAGGCGTGCACCTGCAAGTGAAGTGCATGCAAAGTCATTTTGATAATCCCTTCGTGATTAATCGGCGTGTGACGCCGCCCAGTCACATTTCTATGACTTAACAGCCAATCAACTAGCATTATCTTGGTAATCCATCAGGGTTTCCCACTAATAACTGTAACCAATCAAATACAGTTAGGCCCACTTGCCAACTAATAAATGAGGAACCTTATAACTAGAACCACTGCATCTTGAAGGTCTTATTCACCAATCAGTTAACTAGTTTAGTGTCATATTCACTCATCTAGAGCATTGATTCCAGGATATAAATTTGCTAGGCATTTGTTACATGCAATCTAGTAGAAGACACTATTTTTCCACTTTTTGGGGGTAGATTTAACCTCTTAGATGTGATCTGCATAATTTATTTAGTGAAAAACAGGTTTTACATCATGTTTTTGCAACATATAAGTTGATTTTCTAAGGGCTTCAAAAAAATCAATAGCCCAGAATATACAAAAATTTTATAACTCAAAAAATCATAATTTTACATTAAAAAAAAAGGATCTGAAGTGTGATCCTTATCAAACAAATCATGTTGAACACGTCTATGAGGACAGATTGAGCTGATATATATCCTTGATTGTACATGCCGGAGATAGTAGCAAATATATATCCTTGATTCAAAGCTGTAAAGTCCATACATGACTTATCAATGGAGAGAGGGGTTATCAACTCATCACCTCATTAAACTACACTTTTATTCTTGTTCTTTAAGTTGTGCTTAGGGATTTTCACCATTAATTGGCAGATTATAAGGCAGTTGAAATAGTAAAGGAAAGGTAACCATTTAAAGCCACCAGGCAATTTATTCACGAGATTTACGTGAATACGGATTGATTGTCTAGATTGAGGACAAATGACCATTGATCTCCATGGACTACTGGTTTAAAAGAGGAATGTAAGTTTTGAAATTTGCAGCAATTCTCACATGGAATTTGCTAACTTAGGCCATGTTTGCAATGCCCTATGATTCTTGGGTTTTCTCAAGATCCTATGAATGCAAATCACAAACACACCACTTTCTCAAGTTTAGCGAAACATATTAAGGTGCAAGCTGTGATTGTGATTCTCACTTAAGAATGCTCATCCTTTGAATCCTGTGATTCTTGGTCATTAGATTGACCTTGCCACCAACCATCACAACTTCTATTCTAAGCTGTGATTGTTCATCCCGCCTGTGACCAAAGCAAATGTGCCTAAACTTGTAATTAGGGCCAGAGATAAAACCTATCGCTTCTAATGTTGTAACTAAAGGATGATACTTAGGGAGATAAACCATATGTTGGTAATATTCATGCACCCCTACCCATGCTCCAAATTTATTTAACTAGTTTTTTATATTATTTTAATTGTTAATTATGTAGCATATATATTAGGGAAAATGATGGTATTGTACGGATAATTTGATGTGTTTCTTAAAAACCTACAATTTTTTATACTTCCTTTGTTCAAAATTGCAAATATTTGAATTTAAAAATACCTTTTATCCTTCGTACATGTGAATTTTTTCCTATATATGCGAACTTTCTCCCAAATATGTGACCGTTTTTTGCAAAACAATCTTTGTTCTCATATTTGTACCTCTCCAATCAAATGTTGAAAACTTGTATTTTTATAGTCATTGGAAAGATGAGATAGAGGCCTATAACTTTCATATTTTGAGCTAGAACTGAAAACCTCTTTAGGGTTTCCATTTCTGAGTTCTAAAACCGGAATAGAAATATGTTCTTCACCCTTTAAGGTTGCGCATTTTTCGTCAATTCTATGTTATTTTCTAGCCACCTGCACCAAAAATCTAAAAAAATAGAAAAAAAGAAAATAGACAGATCAAGATGCTAGCTTTTTACTACCACTAAAATCACCTTTATCTGATGAGCAGTTGAGAAGAAACGACATATGAAAGATAGATTGTTATTACTAAACATGCAAACAACGAACATATGCGAGGATAAGGAAGTCCACATAAAATATAGGTGGACTTAAGGAAGTCCGCATAAAAAATACGAAAATTAACCGTACTCTATGACAAATATGATATGTTTCCCAAAATTCTCTACAATTTTCACTATTCTTTCTATGTCCAAAATTACATGACTGATTTTCAAAAGTCTTTTTTACTCTTTGCACATGCGAACTTTATGTGAATGTTTTATGTAGAACAATTTTTGTTCTCAGATCTATATCTCTTCGATCCAACATCAAAAACTTGTGTTTTTATAGTTGTTGAAAAGCTGACACAAGCCTCTAACTTTCTGTTTTGAGTTAAAATTGAAAACCCCTCTAAGGTTCCTGTTTTTGAGTTTCAAAACTGAAATATAAGCATTTTCTGTAAACTGGAACAACTGAACATTCAAAGGATGTTTCAATACAAAAAATGAAGCATTCCTGAAAACACAAAAAAACAAATAAATAAAACAAAAATACATTTTTAATGACATCTAAATCACTGAAAAAATAACGAACGAGTGTTGAGATACATCCCTGACAACATTCCAAAAAAAGAAGATAAATTGGCGTAGTTGTGTCAAGCAAGTTATTCTATATTATTTTTCATCCACCTGCCCTAGAAATCCAAAAATAAAAATAAAAAGAGCACACAGATCGATGTGTTAGCTTTTCAATGCCACCAAGATTGCCTTAATTTGATGAGCGATTTGAGAAAAACATCTTCTGGAAGATAAATCTTTTTATTGTATCGCACCCTCTGACTAACAAGTAGATTTGCATGATTTTTCTTTTTTAAACCTTATGAAGTCAGATCTGGCTAAAATATAGGCAAAAAATAATCAATATTTGCAAGGATAATGAAGTCCACATAAATATAGGTGAGGATGATGAAGTTCACATATATTTTATTCAAAGACGAAGAAGTTCACATGTATTTTATGTGGACTTTGTGTGGTCTTCCTCATAAAATTATATGTGAACCTCCTTATTCATGCATTATGTGAACCTCCTCATTCATGCATAAAATATATGCAGACCTCCTCATCCACGCATAAAATATATGCAAACCTTAATATATGTAAACCTCATCATCCGCGCATAAAAATATAAGTGGATCTCCTCATCCATGCATAAAATATATGCGAATTTCCTCATCTTTGCAAATATTAATGATTTTTTGCTTATATTTTATACGAACTTCGTGAAGTTTGCAAAAAAACTTGTGTGAATCTACCTTTTAATCAGAGAGTGTGGTAAAGTCAAAAAGTTTATCTTTTATAGGGCATTTCTCCCAAACTGCTTATCAAATCAAGGAGATCTTGCTAGCTTTGAAAAGCTAAAGTATCTATCTGTCTTTTTTATTGTTTTTCTGGATTTCTGACACAAGTGGCTAAAAATAACATAGAATAATCAGGTTTGGTACAACTGCGCTTATTCATCTTCTTTTTCAAAACATTGCTGATGATGTATCTCAACACTCATTCATCTTTTTCCAACGATTCATATGTCATTGGAAAAGTATTTCAATCTAAATTCTTTGTTATTTTTTGTGTTTCAATTTCTAAATAAAAAATCAGTAGTAAAGTCTATCCAAAAGAAAAATTGTATATCCTCGGGAAGTCCACTCATGCAAAGCTTAAAATAATTATATTTTGATGCTCAACATTTACGATTTTGGTCATCAAGCGAATTTTGGCAAATAGTGAAGTTTTTTGAGAAACGCATCATTTTTATCCTACAGTACAATTATTTTCGTAAAATATAGGTAGACTTGAGAAAGTTCTCATAAAATATATGTGGATTTCCTTATTTTATTCAAATTTGACACAAATATTATTATGCGAACTTTGTGAAGTCTACAAAAAAAATACATGAACCTCATTTTAAATGGGAGTATGCAGCACCCAACAAACGGAATGATATTTCACTCAACTTCGTGAGTTTCGCACATGCAAAGGTTATTTGCAATTTTAGACATGGGGAGTATAAAAAATTATAGGGCATTTCGGAAAATGTGTCAAATTACCCATAGAGTAGTGCGCTTATTTTCCGTATATATTACAGTATGCTTTTCAATATCATTTTAATTGCTAATTATGGTGCACAAGTAGTACGCACACACACACCGGTTTTAACTAGCTTTGCATAATGCATTCTAACTGGTAATTATATTCTTATACACTTGTGGCTCAATTAATTTATTGATCTCCTGCCAAAAAGGATCTCAGTTAATCAACACGAGATACTGTCTTTGTTCTTTTTTCTTTTTCCTCATTTGCAAGTGCTGCTTAGTTTTGTACCTAAGAAACAAGATACAATTCTCCAAGACCACCCCCTCTTATATTAACCATTTAAAAAAAAACAGAAACTTGCCCAAAAAGCAGGGTTGGTTAACAAGCCAAACTCGAGCCCATGACAAGCGAGAGCTAAACAAGCCATGCTCAAGCTGGCATAATCTATGTAAATGATACATCATTTTAGACCTGAAAGTAATAGAATTTGAACTCTAAATCTATTTTACAAAGTCAAGCTGGCGTGTTTACAGAAAAAATGCATTGTTTCAAAGCTGGAAGCAAGCCAAACACTTAACTATTTGTCCTACAATATATTATGTTATATAAAAATCTAAAATATATTTATTATTACTTAACAAGCCCATATGAGCCAAGGGTTTTCGTGCTCGGCCCACCGAACCCATTTTAGGAGTTCAAACAAGCTCTATATGAGCCGAGCACAAGCCGAACCAACTTGTCTCATTTCCCAGTTCTAATAGGAAGGAGTCCAACAAAAGAATAGTTGATTGAGCATAATTAACTGGATGATCACTCTGTAGAATGTAATGAACAAAATATCTACAGTAAATGCAGACTTTTAGCCTGTATGTCAGCATGTATAAAGGCTACTACCATTCAAAATTATTACAATCAATTCTCTAAACCAGCGCCCACTCCAATGCCACAACCTTGCTCTACATCGCCACCATATATTCTTGCTAAGCAACCTTTCTAATTACAGGATCATTAAAACATGTCGCTCATTGAACATTAATGACATTGTTGTCGCAATCGGTTTCAAACCTGAATCGATTTTCAAAACCATTCAGAAAATCGGCCAATTTAGACTCGAATAGAATCAAGCTGAATCAATAAGTTTTATTATTTTTTATTTAAAAACCAAAGAAAATAGAAAATTTAAAGAAAGGGCCGACTCAACCCAATTTGGCTCCAATAAGCCTGATTCGAGGTGAATCGGAGTTGTTAGCCGATTCTATAAGGGGGTCAAATCAGCCCTTTTATTGAACTAATTTTGGGCCAAATCAGTCCGGTTTGTAACGAGACCACTGGAGCAAACCTCTCTCTCTCTCTCTCATGCATCATGCACATGTTCATGCAAGGATGCATCAATGCACACACATGCACTTTTGCAGGGACGCACACGTACACACGCGTGCACACACGATCCCCTTAAGACAATCCAAAATTTTCATATAGAAGATGCAAAAACTACACATGACAAGGTGACTCACGTATTACGAAATCACGCCCACCCGTAATATAATATGTATTTTCATGAATTCCCAAAATACATATTATATTACACAGCAATACAGAAACGGTGGCTGGCTTAGAAACCCATCAATTCCTGATGATCAAAACAAAAAATTTGATCAACCTACCAAGGAATGCATATATATTTGCTGTGACTGCAACCATAAGCATGCACATCGGCGCCTGTACACACACATGCCATTGTAAAGTGCTTTATAGCAGATAAAGTGAAGCTTCTCCCTTTAACTGAACTAATTTTTAAATAAAAAAGAACGTGTGTGTGTGTGTGTGTGTGTGTGTGTGTGAGAGAGAGAGAGAGAGAGAGATTTCATTTACAGCCTTTGCATCTTCAACAAAGCAAATACCACCAAATCCCAGCTATCCCTTTCCCTTTGATTGTTTCCGAGTCCAGTCTTTCCCATTACTGTTGGAGAGAGGGAATGAAGACTATACAAGAAGCCAAGAGAGGAACAGAAAAAAATAAAAAAAATTACGTGCAAATTCTTTTACTGCCTCTTTGCTAATATCTTCTTTAATCCTTTAAGTATCTTGCCGAACCACATGAGGTTCATGATGGCCAGAGCAAAAGGAACAACAAATACCAGGCATAAACCAAAGACAAACATCTGCCGGACCTGTTACCAATGACGAGGGGCTTAATCAACAAAGTTAAGAAAGCAAATGATAATGATGATGACGACGACTTCAATTTCAATCTACTTAATGGTTATTACCTGATCATAGTGCGAATAAACATGGTGGTATATGTAGCCAAACAAAAGGATTCGAATTACCTGCATAAATATATTCAGTTGCATTTAGCCAAATGGCCGATTCAATGTCTCTAAACATGGTGAAAGTAAGATATGAATGTTAAGCACTATAAAGATAATATTGTAGAGGTTGTCTTTACAAAATCTTTTGTCTAGGAGAATATTTGTTGGGTAAAATAAGAGCGCCATCCAATGTAGTAAAGCTTCATGCACAAAAAGGTTGAGAATATGGACTAACCTTATATGGCTAAACTTAAACTGACTCTAAATTTAGCAGTACCCATATTTTGAGAATAAAGCACTTGCCTTATGTCCCTAGTCAGAAGAGAAGAATAAAAAACTGCAGCTCACCACCTGTATCTTTCTCTTTGAGATGGATGGCATGCAACAAGGGGTTAGTTAATGCATGCAATGTAGGAACAAGAACTAACTCACCCCTTTTAGCACCACCCATCTTTGGAAAGTAAACAGCAGTCAACACTTTGCTGCACATTCTCTAAAGGCCCTTATGATATAAAAAGTTTCCCTTCATCAAAATTACAATGTGCTTACAGAAATAGTAGAATGCTGTTGCTTGCCAACTCCATACATGTTACATTTTGTGCAACAAAAGAACAGTGGACAAAACATGGGAGCACAAATTCATTCAGCCTTTAACAGCAAATCACCATGTTGCTATAGGCCATAATGTGCCAAACAAGATGCATGTGTATTTATGGGTGTTGTTGTTGCATCCATTGTGGTACTGCACCATGGTACCTTATCATGGTGGCATTTGGCATTTTCTTTATACTATGTTGATGTTCATGAGGTATGTTTTCCCCAACATCACTAGTTGGGTCATTTATAAGGTATGCATATCTTTGTGAATTGTAGACTGTTCATTATCACCATCTTGGAAATTGAATCATGCAACATATTGGCAACAATTAAACTAATTAGTAAACTATGACAAATGCATCCAGAAGTTTAGATCTAGCATTTGGAGAACATGCCAAATAGATGCAACAGATGAGTGAAAAGAACTCAAAATTTCCCATACCAGCCATGCGAAAAACAACATGATTCCGTTCAGAAGGTATAGCCTGGACTTTTTCATACCTGCTGTGTCAAGATACCTTCACAATTGAAATGCAGGCCTTGTCAAATCAGAGGATCAAGAAAACTTATCAAAACAGAATTCGGATAAATTTCTCCAAGATTACCATCTCAAGTTCACACAGGGTGTTGTCATTTCAGAGATGAGAACCATCAATGTATATATCTGGCCTTCTCCTGACAGCATAGAGTAAGCTACAGCAACTACAGAGAGCAGATGATGCACAATCTGAACATTTAACAGTTAACTTCCATCAAATATCAATCCATAAATCTTTAACTTGTCACAAGAATTTCAACAAATAAACCAGGCTCATTTGGAATCACCAAGGAACAAGAGGGCATGCACTTACATACTCCATTCCACCCAGATAAGGATATGACCATGCTATCATTCCCAAGTCAGAGATGAAGTAGCCAACAGATATCTGCAAAAAGGTTTCAAATTTCTTACATCACAAGACGATTCAACCAATAAAAATACATAATTTCACAAAATCTAAAGGACACAAAAAAATAGAACATGATAAGAAACAAAAATTCAAAAACTCCAAAGCTATGTCACATGGGTACGGGTACGTAGGGTACGACATGGCGATTTCAAAAATTGCAGGTACGAAGACACAGCTATATATATATATATATATATATATATATAGAGAGAGAGAGAGAGAGAGAAAGTTTGGATTTTAGATTGGATTGGACCCAATCCATCTTGTATATCTATCTAGATATAGATATAAAGAGAGAGAGAAGGAACCTGCCTTTCTCTCTCTTTCTCCTTGTTTCGCGCTCCAGTGCACTCGCTCCAGCACACAAAGAACGGAAGAAAAAGAGGAAGGAGAAAAGGTACGCCTCCCCCTCCTCTTCCTCCTCTCCACCACTTTCTTCCTCCTTCAATTCTTCTTCTCCTCCTCCTTCTTCCTCTGTCATTGTCTTGTCCTTCTTCTTCTCTCTCTCATCTCCTCCTCCCTGCTCGTTTCTTCTTCTTCACTCTCCTCCTCCTCCTCTCTCTCTCAAAAACCAGAGAGGGGGAAGACGAGAGAGAAAGCTGGAATGCAAATGAGAGACCAAGGAGAGAGAGAGGAGAAAGACGAGCGAGAGAGAGAGGGAGACAGGGAAAGAGCGAGACCAGGAGAGAGAGAAGAGAGTGCCGAGGGTTTCGGGGTTTGGAGGTTTCGGAAGAGCAAAGAGAGAAGGAGGGGGTTGTGTCGGTGGGGTTTTAAGAAAAAAGGTCGGGTCTGTGTTGGATTCGACCCGCGGCGTACCCGCACTGCGCCCAGTACACCCCCCCCCCTGTCAATGCGTGTCGACACGGGTATGTGGCCTCTTTATCCGTGTCGCTGTGACAGAGCTCCAAAGCATAAGCGTATAACCTTCCAAGCGAAAAAACAACTAATCAGTTATAGCCCTTCAAGTCATAGCTATAATAGAACATATACATGTTATTCCATTATATTTAAAACCAAAAGCACATGGAGAACATACAGTGCATCTTAGATTGGTAGACTAGTATTCAAATTTCATATAAGCACCAAATGAAGAAGAATGAAGGCTTACCCCTAAAGCAAAAGTAGAAAGAGAGGAACTTTGGAATATGATGAGACCATAACTGTCAGAGAATAGATCTGAGAAAAATACTAAGTATAGGGCCATAGCTGAGATAAAAATAGCATGAGCAGTTGAAATAGACCTGAAAAGTGTTTCAACAACAAATGAATGAGCTGTAGAAAAATATATGTACGTGCAAGCAAGTGTCGTTGCTTTCATTGACATTTAGTTCAGGTACAACCAGGGCAAATGCATACATGATACATCTATGCAATCATGTACTTATAATGGGCTATATGTATATAATATATAATAAAAAATGCAACTAAATTTTGAAAATTTTAAAAAGGCACCTAAATTTTTACACTGTTAATAAAAAAACAAGCTTCTATCCATTGAACCTAGGTTATCACGAATCCAAGATGAGTTAAGAGTTAATTTACTAGTTAACCCTGTTAAATTATGTAATCAAACTTGTAATTTCGTATATATATTTTATATATATAAGGTAATACATATACATATATATAATATATGTATATGTATTTACCAATTATATATATAAAATATATATAGTCATAGTAAGGGTAGTTTAGGAATTTTACACATTCTTTTTCAAGAATATGTTTTTTGTATTTTCTTTTTTTCTTTTTTCTTTATTTATTTTTGCTTTTTCATTTAATGCATTGTACATGCATTGGGAGGGGCCCAACCCACTAGTCGTTGGACCCCTCCAACGGTCACATTTGTGACCGTTGGAGGGGCTCCAACGACTATGTGGAGCCCCTCCCAAGGCCTCCTCCAAAGCCCTATATATATGGGCAGCTCCTCTTGTATTTCTTCAAGGGATTTGGGATTATAGCCCAACCTCTTTAGTGTTTATGAAACTTATGGGTGCAAGTGCACATTTGTGATTCGGTGTGTTGTGTTTGTTGTGCACAAGTGTTCTTGGGTGTGTATGTTCACACATTTATTCTTAAGGTTGTTGTGTTATCGACTAAAGTATCTTGTTGAAGATACTTTTACATGGTATCAGAGCCTCGTTGAAGAAGAAGAATTGCGACTCGCCTTCTTTTGCATTCCTCGGGAAGCGTGCCTTCAAGTTTTTTGAAATAAAAAAGGATCATCTTCTTCGAGCAATATTTTAGGAGCTCCTTTTGTCAAGAAAGACGCAAAAAGTAATTAAGGTACATACTATCTCTTGCATTCTTTCCTCTCTAATGGGCGAAAAAGACTCCCATTTCTCTCTTGGGTTTAAGCTTAATGGCTCAAACTATCATGTTTGGGCCGGTAATATGGAAGCCCATATTAAAGGAAAGGGGTTTTAGGGTTACGTTTATGGATCCATACCAAAACCGGAACCCAAAATTACCATTGTTGATGGAGGTGATATTAAGATTCTTGGAGGGGATGAAAGACAAAAGGCCCTTGAAGAGTATTCTAAGAAACATGATGATTGGGAAATGAAGAACTTCAAGATATTATCTTGGATTTTCTCATCCGTTGAGACCAAGATAAATGCCAACATCATCAAATTTAAAAGGGCTTCCGAAGCTTGGGTATATCTTGAGAAAATGTACACCTCAAGAGATCTATCCCACAAGTACTTTCTTCAAAAGAGGGCTTTGACTCTCCAACAAAATGACATGACCATTCGGGAGTACTTTGCCGAATTATCCTCTATTTGGGACGAGCTCGCAATTCTTGAACCTAAATGGAGTGGTGAGGCTATCGAATTAAGGCACAAACAACTTGAAGAAGACCGGTTCTTCAATTTTTTAAATGGTCTTAGACCCGAATTTGAACAAGTTCGGTCCTCTCTTCTCTCCGCCTTCACATCCCCCTCACTCGAAGATGTTATCACCAAGCTAAGTGGTGAAGAAACCCGTATGGGGATTGGCAAAAATAACCCTAGCATTCTTGTTACTTCTTCTACTCAAGAAGATAGTGAAATGGCTAATGCCGTGTCAAGACCGGGAAATAACATGAGGACCTATAGACCTCCTCATTTCAAGAATCAAGGTCAAGGAGGAAATGATCGGTATGGCAAAAGAGACTATAGCAAAGTAACTTGCTATCATTGTAAAGAACCCGGACATATCAAACCCTTGTGTCCTAATTGGAAGAAATTGATTGCAACGGCTATGGCATCTCAAGTTGAAGAACGACCCCCTTTATCAAGTGAGTCTCTTTCTCTTCAACAAATCGTGGAAGCCCTACAACCTCTTCTCAAGGGAGGTACTTCCGGAGCCGCTATGTCATCCTCTTCCCCCGGTAAGACATCTTGGCTTTTAGATTCCGGGGCATCCTTTCACATGACCCCTAGTTATTGCACTCTTTCAAATTTTTCTAAAAGTGTTTTTCCATCCTTTGTATCAACCGCGGACGGTACATCTCTTGAGATTAAAGGAATAGGTAATTTTGAAAAACAAGACTTCTTTGTTCCAAAAATTCGTTTTATCCCAAACCTTAACCTAAATCTTCTTTCTGTTTCCCAACTCTCGGACCATGGTTGCGATATAAAATTTTCTTCTAATAAATGTTGGATACAGGATCGCCAGTCCGGGAGATTGATTGGGGAAGGCTCTAGAAGAGGAGACCTCTACTACGTAGATTTTCTTCAAGTTCCCAAGAGTCAATTTTGCAACGTCGTCCAAAACAAAGACATTCATGTATGGCATAAGAGATTGGGTCATCCCAATATTGTTAAAATCTCGTATTTGCCTTTTGTTAAACATCTTTGTAAAAGTGACTTTTTGTGTAATGAATGCATTCTTGGGAAAATGAAATGTTTGCCTTTTCCTCAAAGATCCATGTTTACGACAAAACCATTTGAAATTGTCCATTCCGATGTATGGGGACCGGCTCCGATAATGTCAAAAGGAGGTTTTTCATATTATGTGATCTTTGTGGATGACTATACTAGGTTTTGTTGGATCTATTTCCTTAAACATAAACATGAAGTTTTTTCAACCTTTAAAAGTTTTCACATGATGATTTCAAATCAATTCAATGGATGTTTAAAAATCTTTAGGTCTGACTCTGGAGGAGAATACCTCTCAAATGAATTTAAGAGTTATCTTGAAAATTTTGGAATTCTTCACCAAAAATCATGTCCGAAAACCCCTCAACAAAATGGGTTAGCCGAACGAAAACACCGGCACATCATTGAAACAACTAGGACTTTGCTCATTTCTCAAAACATTCCAAAAAATCTTTGGGCTGAGGCAGCCCTTACCTCTGTCTATCTCATAAACCGACTTCCATCGAAAAATTTAAACAAAATTTCTCCCTTTGAAAAACTGTATGATAAGGAACCTGATTATAGCAGGTTAAGGGTCTTTGGGTGTAAGTGTTTTGTTCTTACTGATAAGAATGACAAACTTTCTCCAAAAGCCATTCCTTGTGCCTTTCTTGGCTATTCTGAAACCCAAAAGGGGTTTCGTTGTTATGATATCAAAAGTGATAAATTGTATGTTTCCAGGAACGTGAGTTTTTTGGAAAATGTTAGTGGATTTGAACGTTGTGACCCCCATAATGAAAATATGGATTATTCTTTTTTATTTGATTTATTGAATAAGGACGATGATACTAGTGATAATGAGTCAGATCAAAGTAACCCAAATGAACTTGAAACCGAGGAAAACATCTCCTTGTCTCCTTCGTCACATCAACCTATTGAATTACCTAGAGACCCTATCACCTACTCTCATAGAGATCAAAACAACTTTAGGAGTGCTCTTGACAGATATAATGATGCCAGTCCCAGTGCCTCTCAGAATGAAGTGATCCCTCGTAGAACTGAGAGAAGTAGAAGGCCTCCTTCTAGGTTCATTTCCTATGACTCTTTCTCCCCAAGATATAGAGCCTGCCTTAGTGCCATCCACTCTTATATAGAACCTAGAAATTTTGAAGAAGCACGTAAATGCCCTGAATGGATTAATGCCATGAACAATGAACTTGAGGCTCTGAGAAGAGCCAAAACCTGGGAATTCCAAAATCTTCCTAAAGGCAAGAAAACAATAGGGTGCAGATGGGTTTTCAAAGTAAAAACTAAAAGTGATGGATCCCTTGAAAGGTATAAAGCTCGCTTGGTTGCAAAAGGATATAGTCAAGAATATGGTATTGACTATGAAGAAACTTTTGCTCATGTAGCTCGTATGGTCACTGTTCGATGTCTTATAACCGTTGCCTCTATCAACAAATGGAACATCTATCAAATGGATGTGAAAAATGCCTTTTTAAATGGCGATTTAAGCGAAGAAGTCTACATGGATGCTCCTCCTGGAATGGAGACTCCTAAGGGAAAGGTGTTTCGTCTTCAGAAAGCACTCTATGGCCTAAAACAAGCTCCCAAGGCTTGGTATGATAGATTTAACTCTGTTATGATTGAGAATGGTTTTTCCTCTTGTTTTACTGACACTGCTCTATTTGTTAGAAAATCCAATGCAGGGATTGTAATTTTACTTCTGTATGTTGATGACATGCTCATCACTGGGAGTGATTCTAACGGGGTTAAAAGTATAAAATCTATCTTAAAAGATAAATTTGAAATGTCTGACTTGGGTTTTTTAACTTATTTTTTGGGAATTGAAGTGGCATACTCTCTTAGAGGATATTTCTTATCTCAAACTAAGCTTGCTTCTGAGATCATTGACAGGTCAGGTATTACAGATGAGAAGCTGTGTGAAACTCCTGCGGTTGTAGGAGCAAAGATGAAAATTGATGATGGAGTTCCCCTGTTGGATCCTACACCCTACAGACAACTTGTAGGATCTCTGATGTATCTGAGTATTACCAGACCAGATATATCCCATGCAGTCCATACTGCAAGTCAGTTTCAGCATGCGCCTACATCCGTTCACATGAGTGTCATCTTACGGGTCGTAAGATACATAAAGGGTACTCTAAATAAGGGAGTTTTTCTGTCCTCTTCCTCTGACTTAAAATTGATTGCTTATACTGACTCTGATTGGGGAGGTGATCCAAATAACCGTCACTCCACCACTGGTTTTTGTGTGTTCTTAGGAGACTCACTAATTTCGTGGAGATGCAAGAAGCAACAAAAGGTGTCGCTCTCCTCAACTGAAGCTGAATATCGTGCCATGGCCACTACTACTATGGAGATTGTTTGGATTCACCAACTGCTAGAAGACATGGGGATCAAAATTGAAGGACCCACCAAGCTATGTTGCGACAACAAAAGTGCAATCTACATTGCAAAGAACCACACCTTTCATGAACGGACAAAACACATCGAAATGGACTGTCACTATGTTCGTGAAGCATATCTCCGAGGAGTTATCGATCTTCCTTATGTCACGTCCGAATATCAGTTGACAGATTTCTTTACTAAAGCCTTGTGCGCTCCGCGGTTCAACTTCCTTCTTGGCAAACTATCGGTCATCTTGCCCTAAGTTTGAGGGGGGGTGTTAAATTATGTAATCAAACTTGTAATTTCGTATATATATTTTATATATATAAGGTAATACATATACATATATATAATATATGTATATGTATTTACCAATTATATATATAAAATATATATAGTCATAGTAAGGGTAGTTTAGGAATTTTACACATATTCTTTTTCAAGAATATGTTTTTTGTATTTTCTTTTTTTCTTTTTTCTTTATTTATTTTTGCTTTTTCATTTAATGCATTGTACATGCATTGGGAGGGGCCCAACCCACTAGTCGTTGGATCCCTCCAACGGTCACATTTGTGACCGTTGGAGGGGCTCCAACGACTATGTGGAGCCCCTCCCAAG
The DNA here is from genome assembly GCF_984573655.1 of Nuphar pumila. Taxonomy (NCBI): domain Eukaryota; kingdom Viridiplantae; phylum Streptophyta; class Magnoliopsida; order Nymphaeales; family Nymphaeaceae; genus Nuphar; species Nuphar pumila. The sequence continues at coordinate 104,000,447 of NC_143259.1, forward strand.
GCCTCCTCCAAAGCCCTATATATATGGGCAGCTCCTCTTGTATTTCTTCAAGGGATTTGGGATTATAGCCCAACCTCTTTAGTGTTTATGAAACTTATGGGTGCAAGTGCACATTTGTGATTCGGTGTGTTGTGTTTGTTGTGCACAAGTGTTCTTGGGTGTGTATGTTCACACATTTATTCTTAAGGTTGTTGTGTTATCGACTAAAGTATCTTGTTGAAGATACTTTTACAAACCCTTCAAAGACTCCCCTCTTTTTTAGGTGCATATTTGAAAGTATGATGTTGAGGGTAGAATGGTAATTCCACATCACATTTAATATCAAACTTGACAATAATAAACTGTTGGGCTTTTTTAATTAACCACGATAATTTTTAGGTGCGTTTTTTAAAAAATTCAAAACTTAGGTCCCTTTTTTATTAATGCACAAACTTTAGGTGCCTTTTTGAAAATTTCCCTATATATATAGTCATGACCAGTTTATCCTCCTACTTATACTGATCGGGTACAAAATGCAATAGTTGCTGATACTTGCTTAGGTTGCACTTACAGATGCATTCTCTACAAAGTGCTTTTAGATATATCAAAATTCAACAAAAATAAACAGCTCACATTGCACAAACTTTATGACAGTTTCAATTTTCTTAAATTAATTCAATCCAGATCATGTTTCTTAGTAAGCATTGATAAACACATAGTTGCATGTCCTTGCTTAAATTGAACTTACAGATGCATTATCTATAACTTATTTACCAGAAAACTGTATTAGATAGGAACTTTTCATATTCACAAGTCTTTTTAGATATATTAAAATTCAACAAAAATGCACACTGCAAAAACTTTATGACGAAGTTTCAATTTTCTTAAACTAATTCAATCTGAATCATGTTTTTTAGTAAGCATTGATAAACAAAACTAGACTTAGATTAAGCAAAAATTGAAAAAAAAACAATGATTTTTCAGATAGGACAGTCAGGAGGATAAACTGATTAGGATCTACCAATTTCTCTACATGTACACTCTATGTACCAATGTACGCGTGTATGTGCAAGTATGTGTGTATGTTCTACAGCTTTCAATGGATATGAAAAAAACAACCAAGACTTGTCTTTTCCTTTTTCATCTTTTTCCTTATCTACCCTACATAGACTCAAAATACAATAGCATCACCAACCAAATTTTGTTCTTTAAGAAGCATTTTTACCACTTCACTTGCCCCACCTGACTCGATGGGAGCCATGAAGACCTTGTCAATGTGTATCATTTCTCCACCAAGGACGCAGAAATAAACAGAACTTTTCATGATGATCCGGCATGAACAGAGAAGACTACAAGTACATCATGAAAAAGAAAAATAAATTTTTTTAAGAGTACCTATTGCCCCATTCAACACGTTGAACTTTTGAAAGACCAGCATAACCCTTGTAGTACCAGGAGGTGCTAAGCTGTGTAAGGTCATATATCTGAAGAAAAATAAGCATTTAAGAGGTTAGTGAACAAGATGAATAACAAAAACTACTACAAAAGTAGAGAAATATGACATTTTCCAATGACAGATAAATTGCAAAAAGCTGAGAAATTCGCTACAGTTCTATTCCAAGCAATCAGAAGGTTACTAAGCCTATAGTGGAATACTAAGGCTGCCAAAATTTTGGTCACATAAAAATTCTAAATCCTAGTTTATGCTTTATTGTTTTACATTAATTTCCATCCAAGGAGTAGTTAGTAATGCTTGAAAAGGACCATTAATTGGAAGTGATTCTTTACATGTTTCAAAATACAACAAATATGATTAAATCATCTTATTAAAAAAATTCTTTTATACAAACAGTATCAATTGTGAGAGCATTACAGCAAATTTCCCATGGCCTTCTCCAGCTACATTGTCTGTTGAAAACCCAATTGTCTACATCTACACCTGACAACTTCAATTGACCAAGTCTTAGGTTTCTTCATAATGACTTTCCAGGAAAGAGACACGCTCTTCATTTTTGTGCATAATGCTTAACCCTATGCATCTTATGCTACCACAGAAGATTTACCAGCACTAGGCCTCTTGACTAGAATTAAATACCTGCATTACTACCCATTTTTGCCATTTACAATTGAAAAATCCCAATCCACCAAGTCATAAGAATTTTTTTTAACCCTCGATCAACAGTAACATTTATCTCATTACAATGTAAAAACAGGTTAAGTGATGAGATGAGGCAGTCACACAGTAAGCCATTCAAAAGAAACAATCAGAACGGTAAAAGGAGCAAATTTGACCACTTAAAATTTTACTGGAGTCCGAAATCAGGTGTCAGTGCTTCATCCGATTCCGAAATAAAAGTAGCAAATTGGACCACTTAAAAGGAAAGAAATAGGAATAGGAATAGAAATAAAAGTAGCAAATTGGACCATTTAAAAGGCCAGGTCGTCGCCCAGAAGCGACGCATCACACCGGCGCCCGGGTGTGGTGTCAAATAGGCAAGGGTTCCCTCACTTTGTTGGATGGGTGGGGGTAAAGAAGATAGTTCAAGACCATAAAATTAGGTTAGCCACTTGGAACATAAGGTTTTTAACTGGTAATTTGGTAGAGTTAGTAGAGGTTATGTGTATGAGAAAGATTGATATTTTATGTCTACAAGAGACCAAATGGGTAGGTGAGAAAGCAAAAGTGATAGAACCTTGGGGATATAAGATTTGGTATACAGGAATAAATAGGAATAGGAATGGAGTAGGGATTGTTATTAGTCGTGAGTTTATAGATAATGTAGTTGAAGTCCGTAGGAAGGGTGATAGGATTTTACTTATTAAATTAGTATTAGGTATGGATATTATTAATATTATTAGTGTTTATGCACCTCAAGTAGGTTTAGATGATTTCATTAAGCGTCAATTTTGGGAAGATGCAGATAGAGTAGTACAAGGGATATCTTATGGAGAAAAGCTTTTCATCGGCGGTGACCTTAATGGACATGTAGGCATTAGTAGGGATGGATTTGAGAGTATCCATGGAGGCTATTATATAAGAGAAAAAAACGAAAGTGGAGAAAGGATTTTAGATTTTGGTTTGACCTATGATATGATCTTAGCAAACACTTGGTTTAGGAAGGAGTCTTACCTAGTAACATTTAAAAGTGGGGTTAATACGAGTCAGATAGATTTTTTCCTACTTAGAAAGAGAGATAAGGGTTGTTGCATCGATTGTAAGGTTATACCAGGAGAAAGTGTAGCTACACAACATAGAGTCTTAATTTTAGATCTTGTAATTAGACAATGCCGCAAAAGGGATAGACATAGGATAGATCCTAGAATTAAGTTGTGGGCACTGAAAGGAGCTAAACAAGGAATGTTTGCAGAGCAGGTAGTTAAGAAAGTTGATTGGTGTCTCGAGGATGAGTCAGAATCAATGTGGAATAAGATAGTGGGTGGCATGAGAAAGGTGTCTAAGGAGGTATTGGGTGAGTCTAAAGGCGGTGCACCGCTAGGTAAGGATACATCATGGTGGAACGAGGATGTCAAATTAGCTATTAAGGTTAAAAGAGAGTGTTATAAAAATCTAAGTAAGAGTCGTGATAATGAGAATTTGGAGAAGTATATGATAACAAAGAAGGAAGCTAAAAAAGTAGTTTGAAACGCGAGGGATAAGGTATATAAGGAGGTTTATGACAAGTTGGATACCAAAGAGGGCGAGAAGGATATTTATAGGCTTGCAAAGATGAGAGATAGGAAATCGAGGGATCTGGGTATGGTTAGATGTATCAAAGATGAAACGCAAAGGGTTTTAGTCAAAGATGAGGAGATTAAGGAGAGATAGAAAGATTATTTTGATAAGCTATTTAATGGAAGTCATGCTCAGGACCTTGGAGACTTCTCCATTCCTTTTCATGAGATGAATCGTGACTTCATGCGCAAGATTCAAAATAAAGAAATTGCAGAGGCTTTGAAGAAAATGAAATCAAGAAGGGCAGTTGGCCCAGATGGTATACCTATCGAGGCTTTGAAATGCTTGGGTGAGAAAGGTTTAGAATAGTTGACAAATCTTTTTAACAAGATTAGGCCGACAAATAAGATGCCTAATGAGCGGAGGAAGAGTATTTTAGTGCCTTTATATAAGAATAAGGGTGATATATAAGATTGCACAAACTATCGTGGTATAAAACTCATGAGTCATACTATGAAACTTTGGGAGAGGGTGATTGAGTATAGGTTGAGAAAGGTTGTCATGATATCGGAGAATCAATTTGGTTTTATGCTTGGAAGATCAACTATAGAAGCTATATATCTTCTTCGACAACTTATTGAGAGATATAGAGAGAGGAACAAAGATTTGCATATGGTTTTTATTCATTTGAAGAAGGCATACGATAGAGTACCTAGGGATGTTCTCTGGTGGACAATGATGAAGAAAGGTGTTTCTCTTAAGTACATTAGTATAATTAAAGATATGTACGAAGGAGTAGTAACCAATGTCCGCACGTGTAGAGGGGTGACAACCAATTTTCCTATAACGGTTGGGTTACATCAAGGATCTGCATTAAGCCCTTTCCTATTTGCTATAGTGATGGATGAGCTTACGAGATCAATTCAAGAAAATGTGTCGTGGTGTATGTTGTTTGTTGATGATATTGTTTTGATTAATGAGTCTAGAACTGGGGTTAATGCTAAGTTAGAAGTATGGAGACAGACATTGGAAGCAAGAGGTTTTAAGTTGAGTAAGAGTAAGACAGAATATATGGAATGTCGGTTTAGTAAGCAACGAAGTAGTGATGGGAGTGTAGTGAAGCTTGGTGAGCAAGAAATACCAGTGGATGATTGTTTCAAATATTTGGGATCTATCATTCAAAAGTATGGAGAAATTGATGGAGATGTAAATCATAGGATAAAGGTTGGGTGGATGAAATGGAAAAGTGCAACTGGAGTGTTGTGCGATCGTAGAATGCCATTGCGGTTGAAGGAAAAGTTTTATAGGACAACAATTAGGTCTGCCTTACTATATGGTACGGAATGTTGGGTTGCCAAGAGACATCATATTCAAAAAATGAGTGTAGCTGAGATGCGTATGCTTAGATGGATGTGTGAAAATACAATAAAAGATAAGATTCAGAACGAGGAGATACGTAAGAAGGTAGGCGTTGCATCCATTGAAAATAAGATGAGAGAGAATTGTTTTACAGTGGTTTGAACATATTCGGCGAAGGCCTAATGATGCTCCAGTTAGAAAGATGGAGAAATGGGAAAATATATTAGTTAAAAGAGGTCGGGGTACGCCTAAGAAGACTTGGATGGAGATGATAGGAAAGGATATGAATGCTTTGAACCTCACCGAGGACATGGCATTGGATAGAAATGATTGGAGAAGAAAGATTCATGTGGAAGACCCAGAATGATTTTCTTTTTTGGTTCATATCGCCAACCCCAATTGTTTTGGGATGAAGGCGTAGTTGTAGTTCTTGTTTTTGTATATATTGTAATGAAATATGCGGAAAAGCAAAGAGTGCACTAAGCACTTACAACATCTACTAATGAACAAACAAAGAGGGGCTAATACCCAAACCCACAAGAGACAACACAACATAAAAATATAAATGCCTCTTATTGAAAGAGAGAGAGCTCTCAAGAGTAAGAAATACAAGAGGGGAGCACCCCTATTTATACACAAGAGAAGGAGAGGGAGAGGGCCAAGAGGCCTTAAAAGGAGAGCCACCTAGGGGGCTCCCCATGTAGTCGTTGGGAGCCCCCAACGGTCACTAATGTGACCGTTGGAGGCCCCATCGACTACATGGTGGGGCCCCTTTTTAGTGAGCAAAAAACAAAAAATAAAAAATACATTTTACAAAAAAATAAAGAGAAAAATAAATTAAGAAAAACAAGTACCCCTATCGGGTACTTGTGAAATGACAGAAATACCCCTATCGGGTATTATATATATATATAAATATATATATATATGAATTACATATATTTTAACACCCTCCCTCAAGCTTTACGGGGATATAACCGAAAGCTTGTTAAGGAGAAACAAAAACCGAGGAGCCGTAAGAGCCTTAGTGAAGAAGTCCGCCAACTGGTACTCTGATGTGACGTAAGGTAGTGCTATAGTTCCTCTTAGGTATTCATCTCGAACGCAATGGCAGTCCATCTCAATATGTTTAGTACGCTCATGGAAGGTGTGATTGCTTGCAATATAGATTGCGCTTTTGTTGTCACAACACATCTTCGAAGGAGTAGAGATGACAATGCCCATATCACTGAGGAGGCTTCTTAGCCACACAAGTTCCATGGTTGTAGTGGCCATAGCATGATATTCTGCTTCCGTCGAGGACAATGATACTTTGTGTTGCTTCTTGCATCTCCACGAAATCATAGTCACCTAAGGAAACACAAAAACCGGTAGTTGAGACACGGTCATTGGGATTTCCTCCCCAATCTGCATCAGTATAAGCAATTAAATCAAGTGACGAGGCAGAAGAAAGAAAAACTCCCTTAGTTATGGTATTTTTGATATATCTGACAATCCTTAAGACTGCACTCATGTACACGGTTGTAGGTGCATGTTGAAACTGACTGACAGAGTGGACGGCATGAGCAATATCTGGCCGTGTGATGGATAGGTAGGTTAGAGACCCAACAAGTTGCCGGTAGGGAGTAGGATCCTCGAGAGGTGTTCCATCTTCCAACCTTAATTTTGCATTGATGACTTCTGGGGTTTCTGTCTTCTTGTCATCGGAGATACCCGATTTGGAACAGATGTCAGCAGCAAGTTTCATCTGAGAGAGAATGTACCCTCGAGGAGAGTACGCCACTTCAATTCCTAAAAAATATCTTAAGAAACCAAGGTCAGACATATCAAAATTTTCTTTCAAAACCTTTTTAATATCATTAATGCCTTGCTCATCACTTCCTGTGATGATCATATCATCAACATAAAGTAGTAAAATAACTACAGAAGACCCTGCACTTTTCACAAACAAAGCAGTGTCAGTATAACATGAACGAAAATTTAAACTTGTCATTACATTACTAAATCTATCATGCCAAGCCTTTGGAGCTTGTTTTAAACCATATAATGCCTTTTTAAGTTTAAGAATTTTATTTTTACCAATACATACTCCTGGTGGGGGATCCATGTAAACTTTTTCATTTAATTCGCCATTTAGAAATGCATTCTTAACATCAAGTTGATAGATAGGCCATTTCTTTACAGACGCAATAGCAATAAGAGTCCTAACACTAGTCATTCTAGCAACAGGTGCGAAGGTTTCTTCATAATCTATACCATATTCCTGAGCATATCCTTTAGCTACTAATCGTGCCTTATAACGTTCTAATGAACCATCACTCTTGGTTTTAATTTTGAAGACCCATCTACATCCTATTGATTTCTTTCCAGTGGGTAACGAAGTTATTTCCCAAGTTTTTGCTTTTTCAAGGGCACTAAGCTCTAAGTTCATGGCTTCAACCCATTGGGGAATATTTTTGGCTTCATTATAGTGTGAAGGTTCATGAAATGAATGTAATGCAATTACACATGCTCTATATCTAGGAGTTAGGGACTCATAGGAAACAAACCTATTTGGAGGATTGGAGATCCGACTGGATCTCCTTAAAGATGTTTCTTCAATGTCGGATCCTTGAGAGTATTTTTCTAAGGCACTTATCTGAGTTTGTTGACCATGCCTAACATATGTTTGGATTGGTCTATTATTCTCATCTACAGCATTATCAAGAGGGATTTCCTCTAGGTCATTCAAAGACTCATTAGAGATTTCCTCTTCTTGAGGAGTCTCATCTTCTTGAGATAGAAGATCAAATAAAAAAGTATATTCACTTTCGTCAATATCTTTAGTTTTCACAAAACCATTTTCATTTTCCAAAAATGTTACATCTTTGGATACATAGAGTTTGTTATTTTTCAAGTCAAAACATCTAAAACCTTTTTGATTTTCTCCATAACCCAAGAAGACACATTCAATAGCTTTAGGAGATAATTTGTCCCATTTATGAGTAAGGACAAAACATTTACATCCAAACACTCTTAATCTATTGAAGTCAGGTGTTCTTTCAAATAGTTTTTCGTATGGAGATGTATTTTGTAAGGATGAATATATCATTCTATTTATTAAATAAGTTGAGGTTAAGACCGCTTCGGCCCAAAAATTCTTTGGAATTTCTTTGGAAATAAGGAGTGTCCTAGTGGTTTCCATGATATGTCTATGCTTTCTTTCGGCCAAGCCGTTTTGTTGAGGAGTCCTAGGACACGATCTTTGATGACAAATCGCATTTACTTCTAAATAGTTTTGAAATTCATTTGATAAATATTCTCCACCCGAATCGGATCTAAGAGTAGAGATATTACTTGAAAATTGATTTTTAACTATCATATGAAATTTTTTAAAAAACTCAAAGACTTCGGATTTTAAATTGAGAAAGTAGATCCATACATACCTAGTATAGTCATCGATGAAAGTGACATAATAGGAGTACCCTCCTTTAGACATGACGGGGGAAGGGCCCCAAACGTCCGAATGGACTAACTCAAAAAGTCTTTTGGATACAAAAGTCCGGTTTGGAAAAGGAGTAGATTTCATTTTGCCAAAAATACAATTCTTGCAAACAAAATGTTTCTCATTACAAAATTTCTTTCCAAATGGAAAGGAGTACATTTTTGAGAAACTTGGATGTCCAAGTCTTTGATGCCAAATATCAATATTTTTATCTTGGACATGGTTACAAAAAGAGTTCATGGGGAGTTTCAAGTTGCTCATGTAATAGAGATCTCCCCTTCTATGGCCTTGCCCAATCAGCTTCCCGGACCGGAGATCCTGTATAGAGCAATCCTTAGTTGAGAAGGAGATTTTACATCCATGATCGCATATTTGAGCAACAGAGAGGAGATTTAAATTAAGTTGAGGTACAACTCTCACGTTTGGCACAAAAAGTCTTTTGAAAAGTTTAAGGTTTCAAGACTTTTAACTTGTAAAGATGTACCATCGGCAGTTGAAACATAGGAGTTTTTAAAGTTATTACATAAATCGGAAAGCTCATTTTCAAGGGGGGTCATATGAAAGGAAGCTCCAGAGTCAAGGATCCAAGACGACATACCTGGAGGAGAGGAGGAAGCTACGGCGGCACCCGAAGTTGATGGAATCTTGAGTAGAGTTTGTAGTGCCTCCGATAGTTGAGCAAGAGAAAAAGAGTCCGTTTCTTTGATTGCTTCCTCTTTCTTTTGAGTAGCTTCTTCAACGGAAGCAACTTTATTTTTTGGTGCTTCATTCAACTTAGGGCAATTAGGTCTTATATGACCCGGTTCTTGAAAATGATGGCAAATGGCTTTTCTATAGTTGCCATTATAGTTATTTTGTCTTCCAAAATGTGGAGGTTTGTAGGTTTTCATATGGTTGCCGGGTTTGGATACGGCCAAGACATCATTTCCTCCTTTAATCATGCCAAGACGGGTTTCTTCTTGGCATATTTCGGCTATGGCATCTTCCAAGGGAAGAGGCTTTGATCTATGTAGGAGGGAGGATCTCACTTGTTCATATTCGGGCCTAAGCCCATGTAAAAATTGGAAAAAGTGTTCTTTTTCCATTTGTTCTCTCCTTAATTCCACATCTATACTAGAAACCCATTTTGGTTCTAGTAAGGATAGCTCATCCCATAGAGGGCCAAGAGTGCTAAAGTAATCCCTAACACTCATTTCTCCTTGCTTGATAGTCCGGATTTTTTCTTGAAGAAAGAATTGACGAGCAAGGTCTTTTTGTGTAAACATACCTTTCATGAAGAACCATGCTTCATTTGCCATCCTAAATTTGGCAATGTTGGCGCAAATCTTGAGCTCCACATTATTCATGAACCAAGCAAGAATCTTGGCATGCTTACTCTCCCAATCTTCTATTTTAGATTGGTGATCTTCAATGGCCTTTATGCGGGCATCTCCTTCAAGAGCTTTTTCTTGATCGCCTTCCATCTTAGTTAGTTGGAGTTGTGGTTCCGGAATGGTGCCCATAACGTATCCCCAAAGCTTTTTCCCTTTGAGGTTGTTTTCCATGGCGGCGGCCCACATCATGTAGTTGGAACCATTGAGCTTGAAGGAGAGATCAATCTTTTGTTCTCCTTCCATAACAACCACTTACAAGAGAATATCAAGGAGAGAGAAACAAAAAACAAATATAGCTACACCACTAGCTATATTAAAAAGAAGAGCATACACAAGGCTCTGATACCATGTAATGAAATATGCGGAAAAGCAAAGAGTGCACTAAGCACTTACAACATCTACTAATGAACAAACAAAGAGGGGCTAATACCCAAACCCACAAGAGACAACACAACATAAAAATATAAATGCCTCTTATTGAAAGAGAGAGAGCTCTCAAGAGTAAGAAATACAAGAGGGGAGCACCCCTATTTATACACAAGAGAAGGAGAGGGAGAGGGCCAAGAGGCCTTAAAAGGAGAGCCACCTAGGGGGCTCCCCATGTAGTCGTTGGGAGCCCCCAACGGTCACTAATGTGACCGTTGGAGGCCCCATCGACTACATGGTGGGGCCCCTTTTTAGTGAGCAAAAAACAAAAAATAAAAAATACATTTTACAAAAAAATAAAGAGAAAAATAAACTAAGAAAAACAAGTACCCCTATCGAGTACTTGTGAAATGACAGAAATACCCCTATCGGGTATTTTATATATATATATATATATATATATATGAATTACATATATTTTAACATATATATATATATATATATATAACTTAACACTCCCCCTCAAACTTACAAGTCTTCAAGTGGCTTCAATGAGAATCTCCATCTTTATGACATATTAGAGATTTTTGCAAATACAAGTCTTCAAATGTCTTTTACTAGTGATCATCCCCAATCGCCTGCATCGGCTATCTTCATCTTCATAATGCATCAAAGATATTCCTTTCTCGATCCATCACATCTTTAAGAACATGTAGAAAAAATAAAACACAGGTCCCAACTACAAAAAGAAGGTATTTTAACCAAATAATTATGAAGTTTCAAAACATATATAATATATATATTGAAAAAACAACATTTAAGGGAAAAAAATTTAAGCAAAGTGGTGATAATTTTTAGGAATATTAGATAACCATTAAGAAAGACAGGAGGAGCATACCTCAAAAGAGAAATCTTTATGAAATCAAATTTAGACAATTATAAACTCAAAATCAACATATTTTTCAAGAAAACATAAATATTGATGATAAGAGAATTTAATTACTAAAAAACATATCGATTCTCAAGAAGAGATAAACAATTATGCATAAATAATACCCTAAGTATTTCAATCACCCATATAATAAAAAAAGAGGAGTTAATCATATGAACCACGCTAATTAATATGAAATACACACATATATGCATCATGCAATTAAAGCATATTTAATGCACACGAAACGACAATAAAAAGATAATTATTTTTATCAATAAAATGCACATAACATGCATGAATTTAATATAAAGAGTCAAGTACCTTCAATTATGAATCAAAGTGCCCATAAATATCAAATGAACAATACACAAGTGTTTATTTACTCACAAAACCCACAAAGGGGCACACACAAGAAGACTCACAATATAAAAAATAAGATTGTCATAAGTAAGCAAAATTGCTTGGAGTTTTTATCTATAAACATCTTCTATAAAAACAAGTAGTAAAAGTTTAGAAATTTCAAAAAGAGATTTTAAAAATCTCAAATAACAAAGAGAATGATATTTGCAAATCAACACCAATTTGGAAAAAATATGAAGAAATTTAAATTCTCACAAATATCAAGAAGTGATATTTTAAAAACTTCAACAACAGTTTGACCACCACAAGCAATCACCTTAATAGGCCTCCAAACCTCAAAAATCAAGTGTATCAACGATTAGAACAAGAGCATAGACATAATGCCATTAAAAGGCTAAAGACACACACGAAGGTGTGTAAAAACATCTTTTGTCTACATATAATGACACTTAAAAACAAATGTATCAGCGACTAGAACAAGAGCATAATGCCAACAATGAGCTAAAATCACATACGAAGGTGTGAATAAGCAACTCTTGTCTACATATAATGGCACTCAAAAATCAAGTGTATCAGCGACTAGGTCAAGAGTATAATGCTAACGATGGGCTAAAATCACACACGAAGGTGTGAATAAACATCTCTTGTCTACATATAATGACACTAAAAAATCAAGTGTATCAGCGGCTAGATCAAGAGTATAATGCCAACAATGGGCTAAAAACACACACGAATGTGTGAATAAACATCTCTTGTCTATATATAACGACACTAAAAAATCAAGTGTATCAGCGACTAGATCAAGAGTATAATCACAATGCCAACTGATTATGCATATTTTACGTATATTTTTATATATTCTTATGCATGATCTTGTTCATATTTAATGTTTAAATGCCCATGTTTAGTTGTTTTACATGTGTTTTCTGGTAGGAAAGCTTTGGTTTGAATTTTGCGAGAAACGAAGCTAAAACAAGCAATCTGGAGCAGTTTGGAGGTATTCGTATGAAATCCCGAGGTATGTATCAATCAAAATCTAAAATTTGAGATCTGATCCATTCTTTAGATGGCCTAAAATACCTAAATACCCCTAGTGGGGCGTCAACCACCTTTTAGAATTAGTGTAAGTTCTAACATTGTTTTAGAAAATAGTTGTTGAGTTGAGGTGTTTTGTAAATTTTGAAAAGCAAGTCTTTCTTTAATAATTTTACAAAGCTACCTATCTAACCCTAGAATAGCTTATTTAAGCTATGATGGGACGTGTGAGAGGCGTCTTTGCCTCCTTGAAATTGCCGCCCCCCTCCTTTCTTCCTCCTTCTTACCCAAGGTCCTACCTCGATCGTGGTGCCATCGGAGCCTCCTCTCCAGCCTAGATGCTGACATGATGCTGCTCTAACCCTTCTTTCTCCCTATCCGGTATCCTTTTTTCTCCAGCATACTTCTCCCATATTCGTTGCTCGGCAAAGAAGGCCACGCGCAATTGAGGGAATGATGAACCTTGTGGATTTCAACTCGAAAGGAAAGCACCCACGTGCGTGAATTGGTACAGACCGCTCTCTTCTCCCCCAAGCTTCTCGGAGATGCCGAAAGATACACTCTTTCCTACCCTTTCTTTAGTTTAGGTGCATATAGACTAGGAATTTTTACTTTTCTTCTTTGTTGCATATAGATTAGGGGTTTTTAGCATTTATTTCAGCATTAAAATTCAATTTTTATTTTTGTTAAATTTTGTTTTTGAAAACTGACAGCTAGGGCAGCCAGTCGGCCCAACCCAATCAGCCGGCCAGGCCTGAACAGTCACAAACGGTCGGCCAAACCAGTTCTGCGTCGATTTTTAATTAGTTTTAGTGGTCAATCATTAACTTTACTACTTTTTTATATTAGGTTAGCATGTTAGTTAGCGATCAACATGTTAGGGAAACGGTTTTGCAAAAGATTTACGTGAGTTTGATGTTAAAAATCTGGTTTTGAGCAGATTTCATAAAACTGGAACTGAGTTTCACGTGTTCTATGAAATCTGTTTTCGGCAAAACAGTGACCTAGTCTTTTTTCTTTTCTTAGATTTAGTGGCAGCAATCTATTATAATTATATTCATTTCAATTATTGTTTTATTGGGACTAACCGTAGCTAGAATAGACAGTCTAGTTTGTCTTTGTTTTTGTGGTTGTTTCGTGGTTTGCGGATGGTGTCGTGAGCTGATTGATTTTAGGTGGAACTAGGGTTGTGGTAGACATGTCGAGACACGCCCGTACACACGAGGACAACAGAAGCTAGCTTGCGAGCAGACGAAAACTTGTTGTTTTTTTAATAGGGCATTAGGCCAATTATTTATTCTAGGTTGTATTAATTTTTATTTTTGCTCGAATGGTTGTAATAGGTTTGACTGCGCATTTGTTTATTTTCAAGGCAATAAAGAATGTGTTTTGTTTGGAATACCAGGTTTTGACCCGTTTTCCTGTGATCGACCCGAACTTCACCACTAGTGTGAGTCGGTTACTTATAATTTGATGCACCGTTTACATTGATAATTTTTCATTGAAAATACTTTTAAGAAAAATTGCATCACCAACAATGGGCTAAAAACACACACGAAAGTATGAACAAACATCTCTTGTCTACATATAATGACACTTAGATAAGATGCACAATAAGAGAAAACACAAAAGGTAAGAGAGCTTGTAATGAAAACAAACTAATGTCATCAACTTGTACAATCTTTCAAAACACCATGGTTTCAAAAATAGATTGCCATCACAGATAAACATAATTATGAGCATCCAACATAATAATGGTCATACAACAAATGAGTGATACAACACACTCAGATCCAGAGATAAAAAATTGTTAGTTAGAGTCAGACCATAAGTTGACAATCTAACTGACATAGAATGAGGTGAACACAACTCACCTAAACACCATCTCTGAATAAAAAAATAACAAGAGCAAGAAAAATTATGCATCATATAAATTATTTTGTGATGGACACAACAAATGCCATAAGAAGGCAATAAATACTCACAAAAATCATTTTCCAAACAAGTGAGTTCAAATATAAGAATCGATTTGAAAAAACAAAGTTTCAAATCAAATTCAATAACAGTAGATGAAAAACTTGGACTAAATATAGTGCAATCATATGCACATTGAATCATAAGCATCGTTAATATAAACAAGCTATATAGAGAGACAACTCAATCTAGATTATAAGTCTACTATGAGTCAATCAATGCCTTTAAAGATGACCAAAACATAGATATAGAAATTTTCAAATAACCATATAAAAAGCTAAGTGCATACATAAGTACAATTAATCATGGATTCTCACAAAGAAATCAAAAGAACTCATGTATATTCAATAATCTAAATAACTTTAAGCCATATATCTCATACAAAAGACATGCATAGGAACAAATTTAAGCATATATGAAAGCAATAGATTTAAAGCACTAAGGGTACAATATAAAAATTTATATTTTAAAAATAACAAGTATACAATAAATCAAGAGTCTTTAATCAAGAACACACATGTCCACCATAGATCTAAGTAGACAAATAAGTTCATCAATAATAGACAAGTACTAAAGTGAATTATGAGAGAAACACATATAACTCCCATAAAAACATACAATTTTCTCATGATTGTCAACTTAGTATTTTACTAAAAACCAAGTATGTAACACAATATTTAAATCATATGCAAAGCATCTAATATAATGCCATAAGACTAATAACATAATCATAAGTTCCACAAAAAGGATCAACAATATAAACACATAATATCATAGCGCTATTGTCCCACAAAAACCCATAAAGGCCATTTATTAAAGTGAATGACTTCCCATAAGAAATTATGCGCAATACCTTATACACGAACAAACAATCTTATTCATCATGTAAGGCAATTATATGTGCATAAGGATCAAATATCAATAAAATTTGTTTTATAAGCTAGATCATAATTTTTAACACTTCATATGTTGCTTTTAATATACCAAGAGTAAAGAGAAATATTAAACATAAGTTCAAGCAAAATTTCATAAAATTATACTTGTGAAATACCCACAACATCATTGTTTTGAAATATCTCAAATTATTTTAAAATATATAGCAACTTATCAAAAAGAACAAAACAAAGTTCAATAATACGAACATGATTTGACATTTATAATCATGACTTGCTCAAATAAAACATCTCAATGCCAAGAATACATGCTCAAACATACACGATTGTATACATGTATATATCAAAGCAAGTTTTTTAAAAAAATTAAGAATCAAACATAATTTCAAAACATACATATATCTAATTTGCTCAAAAATAAACAAATAAATCTTATAAGATATTTAATAAAAAAGCAAGTCCAGCGATGATTAAAAAAAACAAATTAAAGAGATTTTTTTGTTTTAATAATAACAATCAAATATATATATATATAATGATAAAGAAAATAAGTGTTTTCTCATGCATAATGCATGAAATAGATAACACAAGAAATACTTAAAAATATAAGATACATACCGGGTCTATATTTTTCCTTGAATCCAAGCCACACAACGATAACGAATCATTCACGAAGCACAAACTCGAACCAAATAATCTCAGTACCCAAAAGAGGCAAAATGCCAAGAAGAATTTATAGGCTTTGATACCATGTAATGAAATAGCGAAAAATACAAAAACAATGCCACTAAAGGCTTTACAAGATTACAATCACAATAGTGCACAAGCACAAACCAATGCTATTAACGGCTTACAAGATCGCAACACAATGTGCACAAGCACAAGTCCACTATAGGACAAAACAATAGCCATCAAGGGGCAACAACACAAGCACTAAGAGCATATAAAACATTATGAAACTAAATAGAAAAACACAAAATGTAAAAAATATTAATCTTTATTGAGCATAAATGCTTAAGAGAAACATTGGTTACAAGAGAGGGGTTCAACCCCTATATATACACAAAGAAAGAGCATGAGGCTTTATTGGGGAGCTCCCAATAGAGTCATTGGGGAGTCAACTCTATGGTCTTTTGACCATAGAGCTAATGCTCTTTACAAAAAAAGACAAAAAATAAACAAATAAGAGAAAAACTATTCCTAATTAACAATACTATTACGTGAGTAAAACTATGAAAATACCCCTAGAAGATATTTACCTATTACATCAATATGTGCATATATATATAAATATATATATATATATGTACAAAATGAAACAAATATGTATGTATGACAATATATATATATATATATATATATATATATATATATATTCATGTACAACTTAACACACAGATCCTTGTCCTCCCGGTCTATGATCCCTAGCCATCTTTTGACAAAGCAGTGGCCTAACATCCAAAGGTGGTTCCATGTGTATGAACTCTAAACAGACAGAGCCACTAAAAGTTGACACACCGGGCTAAGCACAGTGGTCCCACTTAGCAATAGTGGCACAGACAGCTACTTTAGCCACGATGTGGATATAAAACCTACTTTCAGTATCTCTCTTTCAACTCATGGGCAGACAGCATGTGTATATAAAAAGATAAAAAATGTATATGAAAAAGGTTTTTATAATAAATGTACAATCATTAAACAAGAAAGAACAAATTTATTGAATCTCAGAAGCAGAAACGAAACATTAAATGATTCACAGAGTCCTCCAATGTGATGAATCATCGAGTTTGAGTTGCTAACACTATATCAAGAATGCACGGTAACTTTCTGTGTGGAACAGCTAATACAATTAAAATTAAAACTTTGAAGCACCATAAGAACTCTAAAATAAGCATGTCCAGATAAGATGGATGCTACTATATGCAATTGCCTGCTAAGTGATCATAAAGTATCAAAGCTTCACCAATTATCAAAATCCCAATAATGATCTGAGGGAAAGTTCTCAAACACAAGTTCAAAATTTTTTCGATTCAGATCAGAAAGGAAAAGAAAGAAAATAAAATAGCACAAGCTAATAACATTTTCCTATGAGGTGTCATGTTCGCCTTTCTTTTGACAAAAGTAAGAGGGCAAAACC
The DNA here is from genome assembly GCF_984573655.1 of Nuphar pumila. Classification (NCBI taxonomy): domain Eukaryota; kingdom Viridiplantae; phylum Streptophyta; class Magnoliopsida; order Nymphaeales; family Nymphaeaceae; genus Nuphar; species Nuphar pumila. Next base: position 104,018,014 of record NC_143259.1, read on the forward strand.
CCATGGATTTTCAACATAAGATCTATTTCAAAATGGCAAATCAGAAAAAAGCTCAACTATCAGTTTATAACCCATCAGAAATTTCATTTCTTCCTCTTCTAAAATTGTTGCCACAAAATAACATCTCCATCAGAAAATGGAACTTGTTTTCTTCTAATTTTCCTAAAATCAGAAATTAATAAATATCCTAAAACCAGAGAAATTATTTCATCTTTCCGTCAACCCTAATAATTATTCCTTTTGAGGAGGAGGAAACTAGAGAGGCAACAAACCTGCTATTCTTATTGCAAACGATTTTCAGTATAGATAGAAATCATCCACCTAGTTTCCAGCAAAAAAAAGAAATATACAACAAATAATAGATCATGAATGAATGGGAAATAGAACCTATGTCACACGGAAACTTCACTTAGCATGTGTATCATGTGCCGACATGACACAGCACTCAGACACTTCATGGACATAGTCAAACCAATTTCATATACAGTTAACGTTGTGTCATTTATCTATTTTCGTTTATGATCTTATTTATTTATTTCATATTCACTTGAGTTCTTTTTCTTTTAAATTTGTCATCAATTATATCACATTTCAACTTCAACTTAGTTTCATTATTTGATGTTCCTAACTATGGTGATTTAGAATTGTTGTTTTATACACAGTCACACATATACATATATCTGTGTGTGTACGACCATGTCCCCATGTCCTAATCTTTGAAAATTATCATATCCTACCAAGTGTATCCGCATTGTGTCCCATTCCCACATCCATATCCATATCACATAGAATAGAACCCTAATCTTGTGTGAAAAGTAGAATTCTAACTTAAAGGTAATGGAATCTCAAGTCAACTCCATGTATGAAACGAGAAAAAGCAGGGGGGGTGGGGATGGGGATGGGGATGGGGGGAGAAAGACATTAATGAGGGAATGCCTACCAGAAATTTGGTTACTTTAATTCCGTGCTCATTTTTTCAAAAGTAGGACATAAGGAATAAAAAAAGGGACAATTTCTGCAGAAAAAAAAAAAAGAGAACACTTTCATTGACATCATCTCCTTATCCAGATGCTGGTTTCAGGACGTCCTGATTTTTCATTACCTGTATAAGACATAAAATTCCAGTATATGAGGATACAAAGAAATATCAATTTGTATAAGTAGTTAAGTGTCACCAGTGTATTAATCCAGCTATTATAACAAAATTCTTTGATTTTTCAACTAAGGAATAATAATAACAAATCATATTTTATGAAACTGATAATTGGCATATCATCTTATACTCCTATTTACATCAAAATGTTGAGAGACAGTTACCATTTTGCATAAGAGGACTCCACTGATAACTGAAGTATATGGAATAAAAGGATCGGACAGTAAATAATCATTAAGCAGCAACTGTGCTTGGGATCGATAAGCCTTGATAGCCATAACTGTCCCTTTAGAAATCTGCATCATTATGCATTCCTTTATCTATACATTCCATTAGTATTGCTACAAATTAGAAATACTGCAAGCCACCAAACAAAAATTCACCAATCCAAAACAGAATCATAAATCCTCCTAGGCAAAAACAGAATTATAAATCTTCCTAGGCCTGTAAAACTTGACCAAACATGCATCTTCACTCACTACAACCAACATACATAGGAGCTGGCAGTTAAAGAACCAAACATATGCAATCACTTAAATTAAATAAAAATTAAAAGCTTAAAGTTAATATAAATCAAACTTCAGGAATCACAATTTATTTTAACATGTTGATTGAGAGTTTTGTCCAATATATTGGATGGTGTTGACCTGGTTTGAAAGGTCTAATGAAACGAATACAAAGCATAGATAAGATAAGAGACTAACATATCCAGGAAAGAATATGCAGGAAGTAAATAATATGCACTCATGAACTTGGTCACAGAACAATATGTGCATGCAGCCCTTCAAAGAGAAAATGTGCAGCACCAAGAGAAGATGAAAGTAACATATCATTATAGAGCATAGATAGAGGATTATGACCGAAATCAATTCAGCAAAAAAATTTACTGTTTTCTGGAAATTTCTTAAAAATAGGCAGGTTCTCACAAGGAAATCTTGTGAATTTAAAAAAAATGAAAACATATTACAATATTTTTTAGAAATCATGATAATATCTCTAGGAATATTTTCATCTTGAAGCTTATTCAACATATAGTGATATTTTGGAGGTCCTGTTTTCGGCAAAATCCTCTAAAAGTTGCAATATATTGAAAATGTCATGATATATAACCAACTGGAATAGAAGATAGCATCTATAAACTAAACTGTAAGGACGGATTCCAGCATAATCCACAGTTGGCAAACCCGGCGAGTCAACTCGGGAATCGCCGGAGTCGACCCGGATCGGACCTTAACTGGGTCACCGATTCTGAACAGCCAATCCACATGCCTCTTATATGTTTTTTGTCATGCATTTTGTGGTTTTAATGCATAATGCCCATAAAAGAATACTTGTTATAAAGAATCATATGTTTTTAAATAATAAATATTAACAATTATGTATAGTTGAATACTTATATAGCTTAGTCATTGATGTCATGTGCTAAATTTAGTGATTATATAGTATGAATTTTGATTTTTTTCATATCTTAACACTAGAAAATGCATAGTCCTAACTCGTCCGAGTTACCAAGTCGACACGCTGACTCATGAGTCAAGGGTTGGGCGATCCGAATCCGAGTCACGAGTTTGCCAACCATGACATAATCATCTATCTGAGACAGCATTCACATCACTGAAACACCAAAAAGCCTAAATTCTAAATATCTGACATTGCATGCCTTTCCTATAGAACAAAGCATCATACTGAACAGACCTGAATAACAGTGTTAAATGCACTCCATTAAACAAGCCTAACATAGGGAATGGTACAGGAGCATAAATCTGATTTCCATTATTTTAGCATACCCTTAGACTTAAAGTCTTAAACCATTTAAATGTACCATGCATGTTATTTCCTCTTTTAACTGTCTTAAGTTCTCTTGTTTGGCTTGTCTGATGAAAAAAAAAGGCAAAATTAAATCACAATCATGGATGAGAGATCTACAATTTTATATATTCAGAAAAATCACACCTATGTTAAACCTTTGAAGGTGCAAATAACATATCACGAATTTTCCAGATATGTTTCTAAAGGAAGACTTGTCAATGCAATGATGAAGAAAGATCCAGAATAGCAACATCTAGTACACTATGAGAAGGATATACAGCCAAACAGTGTCAGAAGATAGATGATTATGCAGAAGAGGAATTAATAGCTCAATGAAATCCAGAATATGTAAATAATGGTAATTGAGCTGATCAGAAAAAAAATACTGTTTTCCAATCTTGGTCACACCCATACAAAGAAAAAAAAACATGCCCTACGCCACAACTGGAACAGGGAATTTAAATTAAGTGTGCAACTTCTATACGTTCACTAAGCACAATTAGTGGCCAGAACTGCGTGGAATATATTTGATAGACGTTCTTCAACTTTAATCTCATAGATTGATCCGAAAAAGATAATTTTGGTTTTAACTGGGTCCCTAAAAATCATAGAACATGAAATGTCTCTGAATTTTCACTTTCTACAAATAAAGAGCAAGAATTCACCCACAATTTGGAGAGGGAATCACCAACCCTAAAGGCAAAAGCAAAACTACTTCAATAAGAGTAAAGAAAGAGAACATGGAACAGAAAAAAAAAAAAAGAACACCAACCAAACCTGTAAAGAAACTCCCATTGAATACCAAAAATGGAAACTGTTTCACAGAAGCATCTGCTAATTTCCATCAACAAGAAAACCCAACAGATTTTATGAACAGAAAACCGTTCCCAACCACCTGATATTATGACACTCACCATTTTAACGAATACCCATCTTCAGAAAACCAGGAAAGAAGAGTCCCCCAAAGCCAACCACCCCAATAATAAAGGCAAAAGCAAAGAGAACCCCACAAATGATGAGACTAACAAACCCTGCATAAACGGCGTGATAAGAGATTCCGTGACAAGAATGTAAGCCAATACAACAAGAATAGAAATAAAAAAGCACCAATTTGATCACTATACCGATGAAAAAGCATGTTCCATGGAAGGAAGGGGAGGTGTGTACCTTTGGCTTGTCTTAATGGGTAATTCTGGAGGTATGCGCTTGCAATGTATCTCCTCTACAGGTAGAATTATCCCTATCAAAATTTCATGAAGCTTAGCTCTCTCTCTCTCTCTCTCTCTCTCTCTCGCATTTAAAGTATGTGATTTGATACAATGAACTGTGCAACAAATTTACCGAGGAATTTGATATTTCTTATTTACTTAATTTCTATTTTATTTTTTATTAAGTATTTATTTGTTAAAATCTTAATTAGTTGGGCCCAGTAAGACTGCAAACAACCACCACAAGGGGTTACCCACGTCTCGAAGGAGGATCAGGTGCAATGTGATTGCTGCTGCACCTTATCACCCTTCATCTTTGGGGTACAGACCAACAGTTGTGGGTCCAACAGCAGATGGCGGGTGATGAGGTGCAAAAGTCTCTTCCCACCCTGTATGGAACTCGAAGGCTAAGCAAGAGATTCTTGAGGATGCCGCATGATTGATGGTTTGTTTAGGAATGGACGAAATGAACAAACAAAACGGAATCGTTTACTAAGTTCAACGTTTTACTCGGATGTGGATGTTGTGTTCCAAATATTCTTTGTTTGATGATGATGTGCAGACAACTTAGACGGTCATCGATAATGGGTGGGATTACTTAGTTTTGGATTGTATCATAACTTATAAGCACAGAATATCCAAGAACATTCACCAAAATGACGATCCACCGTCCATCTGAGCCAACCAAGGTCATGGGGTTATGCCGCCAGGGTATGGGTACAATAAGCTAAGACCAGGACGACAGTTCATTGTCGGCAAGCGCGATTTATCCCACCAATAAATGGAAAGAAAAAAAAAAAAGGTTGTGCAGAAAACAGAATCTTTGAATCTTCATTTTGCCCGGTCAATCACAATCTAAGCTCAGATCTGAATAAGATGCAGTAATAAAAGATTGAATATGGATCCAAAATATATATGATGATACTAGACCCGATAACAAAACCAAATTCAATTTTTTTACTTTTAAAATTGGCATACAGTTTGGATTAAATCCGAATGTGACAACAGATTTGATATAAAACACTATTTAAAATCCATCTCTGAATCTAAAAATGATCCAAATGAGTAAATCCGAATTTGATCCGAATGTTTCATATCTTACTTTAATGACCTGTGCCCCAAAATAATGTGTCAAATTTGGATCAGAGATCCAACCAAACTCACCTGTCTGAACCCCCCTCAAAGAGGTCCAGTTAGCTTACCAAGTTGACTCAGTTGCTAGTCGGACCTAGTTGAAATGTTTGTGACCTAAGGCTTGCGGTCCATGGTATTATAAGGCCCACATCCTTATGCACATAAATTAAGGTGAGATATCTTCGTAGAGAAGTCTCAAGAATCACGTGCTTCACTAACGGTCAAAAATATCACTTTGTTTTTTGAAAACCCAGCAACATTAATATGGAATATTCACCAGCCATATAAATTCTCTAGTAGTGTGTTGAGATTTTTAGAATCTGGTTTATTTTTAATATATTGTGATATTATCATGATTTGTAGAGTTCTCCTTTTAATCTTTTTTAGTATTGTATATCATTATTTTTTTTACATTTTTTTGAAAAACATAAGCTTTTAAAGTTCTCTCAAATTTTTTTTGTTTGATATGTAATTGGATTGTTTTTTTATATTTACAAACCACCTCCAGGATCAAAGACCTAATCACGCTGGCTCTGTCTGCCATACCTAACGGTAATTGTCATGGCTGCATAACACTTTGTGGACTTGTTCCTCGCCCTCGAGGAGTCGTCACGTCACGCTTCAGCTTACGCAAGGAATGACGCCCATGGGATTTGAACCTAGACCACCTGCCTAGCAGCCTAGGCCCCATTCCACTACACCAAACCCCTGTGAGACTCATTCCAAACTTGATTGAAATTAGTTTTTTCATCTAACAAAGGACCCATGCCATAGTTGGTAGCGAACTAAGGCACCTCAAATTTCATCTTCGCAAGGGCTTGGGTGTTGGTGACCTCACCCAGAGATTACTTGCTTTCGACAGGAAACTTCAACAAAAAAAAAAATTTAGTTTTTGCCCTCCACTAAGCTCATGCTTACTTGCTTCGGTCTCGTTTGAAAACCCTAGATCTCCCTGACATGCAAATGAAATCCTGGTTTTTACAAGAAAGTCTCCCAAAACCGCAGATCTCTAGTCCTGTGATGGGGATCGGACTAATGATCTGATGGATTCAAACACATTATCAACCACATTAAATAAGGTATGGACCTTATTGAATCTAATAAAAATATCACTAGGTCAGCTCTAGGCTTAAACATTTTTGTTGCATCCCAAGTCTAGTCCATTGACCCGCGGCTCCACTTTTGTGGAGAACATTTGAGAATGGGTGGCTTTTCATGATTTGATGAGGGACCATTCATAGCACAGCTACCATGTGGAGTTTGTTTGACGTTTACCCTAGTTTACATAATTGATTCAGCAATCTTATAGGACCCTGACTGGGGATGGGACTAATATTTGGTGCTATTGGAGGCACCAATTTATATGAAATTATTGAGCTGAAAATCATAGGTTTTAGATTTTTTGTTAATTAAATCTTATAGATATGATCTACAATGTTTGTTTATTGGAAAATGAGTTTCAAATTATATGATTATGACACATAAGTAGGTTTTTTAAGGGCTTCGAAAATTAACAATCTACAATGCATTAAAATTTCATAACTCAAAAAATCATGTGGTCAGAGTGAGTTTCTAAAGCTCGAACTTATCCATATAATTTGGTGTGGTGCCTTTGATAGTACCAAATATATATATATATATAGAGAGAGAGAGAGAGATAGTTGCCTACCGCCTTTTCAGCCACATTCTAGTGGATGCATGCATGTGCGATGTGCATCCCTCACATCTTTTTATTTTTTCACCCAAAAGGCTTTAGCAATGGTTGCCACCGCCACTAAAAGTTGCTTTTACAACTGTTCTATGTGTGTCATATTGTGAATGGTCCGCAGCTATTTGGGTGAGAAGGTGGTAGGCAGTTTTCTCTCTCTTCATATATATATATATATATATATGAGAGACAAACCTTGCTCGACAGTCAAGGCAAGGAACCACCCAATTGAGACTATCTTTTTTTTTCAAACAATCATCGATAATTTAGTTATGTAAGGCAAAGTTCATCAGGCGCTCTTGCACCGAAGATAGACGGGACTAAGTGATGAGTTGTGAAGCCTGATTCAGAGTTTTTTCTCTTGCAGGAAGGGGGGTCCGGGGGCTCCCCCCGACGAGGGTCGTGGGGGGTTCCTCCCAACGCGGGTCATGAGGGGCAACGCCCTCCGGAAGATTTTTTGGGGAAGGGCTTATGTTTGAGACTCGATTTCTTATGGATCACACCCAATTTGTTTAGGTTTAGGGTTGTCGTTCTTGCCTTGTATAAATACTTTCTTTTCTTTCTCTCTTGTAACAATCGAAAAAGAGTAATAAGATTTCTCTCTAGCTGGCCATAGTTTTTTACTCTCTTTAGTTTGAGAAGAAGTTTTTTCACATAAATATGTGTGTTCCTCTCCTTTGTGATTTGATTGTTCTTGTTTCTTCATTTTCTTAATTGAGTGTTTCTTAACACTGTTCACCTTATAGGGAAGTACCCGTGCGAGCAGGTGTGGACAAAGTGAGAACTCCATCTTTGGACCTCGTGGCCCTGTTTCAGTGTCTGCGGTGTAAAATTTCGCAAGTACTCCCCTCGCCCTCTGAGGATAATTTTCACTTGTCAAGTTACACAGGATTTGATAGCAGAGGCTTTGTGCTTCTTGCACCAATGGCAAAGTCATCGACCTAGAGATTGTAGAATTGTAGATAGCAGGAGTTTCCAATTATTGACCTGGCGGTTTTGTTTTCTCCATATTTTAATGTGGTTGCTTGGAGTCATGCAAGGAATATGTTTGGTTGGCCATTGTTGGTGTTACTGCACAAATTTGGAGAACCCCATCAAAAGTTTGTTGGTTGAACTTACTCCACCAGATTGTTGACAAACATAAGGACACGAAACCAGTCATTGAGTTTCCCAAATATGGTTGAAATAAAAGGAGGCCTATGACAACCGAGGCGGTATCCCATGTGGTAAGCAGGGTCCTATGCCAAGCTGAAGGCCCAGGTTTGAATCCCTCTACCACATGGGGCTTAAGAGGTATCTGGTAGGGGTCAGCCTAACCCCAGCTTGCCTATGAAAAAAAAAAAACGAGGCCTATGATCTGATAAGATAGGTCTAGACTATGAATAAAAATCTGAATGCAGTTGGACATAAACTCTTTGGCATCTTTACCTGGTTTCATATGAAACCTCTCAAAAACAAAACCAGTAAGGCTATGTTTGGGAGGCTTGCAATGAGATGGAAACATGGTTCCAGTGTGTTATCAAAATGTTTGACCTTAACTGCATGACAACTACAGCATCCTTCTAGAGAGTCAAACTCTTGCTAAAGTTACTTATTTGACCTTAACTGCATGACAACTACAGCAGCAAGTGGCATTCACCCTAAAGAGTCAACAGAGTGAACTAATTAAAAAATAGGTAACTTAAACTGTCATATGAGCAATTTTTTGAAAAGATAAGTAGCTATTTGAAAAGTTAAAAAAAAAACAAGCGGTTAAACGAAATTTGGCAATAAGTTAGATGCCTTACATAAATTGCCCTCAAATTTATTTTACCCCAAACCCAAACGTGACTCGAAGTTGGTGCAAGTTATACAGTCAAAAAAAGGATAGCAGATCAAGTGATCTGCCAAATCACTTTTAAAAAAGTGATTTGGCATCATCACCGTCCACAATGTAATCCTGAGGTCCTTGTGGGGTGAAGCAAATGGACGGTGAAGATGTCAAATCAGTCAGATCTCGTCAAAAAGTGAAGGCCTTTAAAGCAAGCAAGCTGCTCTCTGACTTGCTGTAAATGATGACAACGACCTTCAACAGGTGATCAGTATCCCTGACTTTGCTCGCATTTCTGATGCAATCTGTTTCAGTGTGACTTTATAAATGCCTAAACCTATTATTCTGACAAGTGGTCTGGTAGGATCAGCTAGTGCACGTCACGACGTTGCAGGTTCAAACCCTAATGGTATAGTTGTACAACTGGTAAGGGTCTGCCTAACCCCAGCTTGCCTTTCAAAAAATCACAAGTGGCTAAGAAATGTACAGCACATCCATAAAATCTGTGACAGATTTGGATATTGGAAGACCCTTTGTCACCAAATCTGATGTAGCTTGGTGAAGATATGCATAAGACTAGGGGTGGCAATTTCTGACACGACCCGCCAACCCGCCTCTTAGGCGGGTTCGGGTTGGGCTTAAGTCAACCCGTTTAATAAACGGGTCGACCCGCGTAACCCGTTTATTAAACAGGTCGGGTTCGGGTTGGGGGTATGCCAACCCGGCTGACCCGTTTAATAAACGGGTTAGGCGGGTGGGTCAACCCGCCAACCCATCTGCCTGACCCGTCAACCCGCCAACCCGACCCGCCAACCTGCCTACCTGCCAACCCGATCCGTCAACCCGCCAACCCGACCCGCCAACCTGACCCGCGAACCTGAAAACCCGTTTACCCGACCCAACCCATTTATTAAATGGGTTGGCGGGTCGTGTCGGGTTACCCGTTTATTAAACGGGTCAGGTTCGTGTTTGCCACAGCCGACCCGTTTAATAAACGGGTCGGGTTCGGGTTGAGGTGTGTTGACACGCCAACCCGACCCGCCAACCCGACCCGATTGCCACCCCTACATAAGACCTGTTGTTTCTGACATCTGACTGTATATGAAATGACTTGGGAACGAAAAAAATCAGAAGATTGATCCAGATATGTATAAAAAACAACTAAATTTGACAATTATAAATGCAGAATTCGAGAATTCTGCCCCTCTCAGTTTGGTCCAGGTTTTGATGAATATGGGAGATGAGTGGCTTGGTTCATGATAGGAACAACCAGGGGTATCAACGGGTCGGGTTTGGTTTGGAACCAGACCTGACCCCGTTTTTTAGGTATGGTATCGGATCTGGACCTAAGTCTAACCAGACCCATCATAAGTTAAACCATACCCAAACCCGATAAGAACTACATGAACCAGACCCGGGCTATACCCGATAAAATAGTATTTTTTATCATTTTTATATTAAAAAATTGTTGGTCTTAATCGGAACTCAGGTCGGGCCCGAGTCTGATATAAAATTTCACAAACTATATCCGGATTCATGTATTAATTGTACCTTTGGATTCATACTCGGACCCTATAGGATTTGGTACAAGTCCTGCCCGGGTAAACCCTACCTGTTGACACCCTTAGGAACAACTACCACTCTTCTTAAATAGGGATTTTGAAAATAAGGTCAAAGAACCTTCGATCCATCATGTCATGTGTTAGGTGAGAGAGAATAAAGCCAAAAGATGAATACCACTTATCCTTTTTTTTTTCCACATTGCACATGATCCTCTCTCGGGTTGGAGTCTAAGGGGAGAGAGCAGGCAGATACTCAAATGCCTGGTAATAATAACACTTTTATTAAGTATTGAGTATTGACATAGTGCTGATGAACTTAACTTACATCTATATACATAACATTGCCATGTTCACAAAATAGAATATCCGTGTGACATAATTGATAGTGATATAAAACCAAGTTGACAAGGAGCTTGAAAATTCTACATCTTCTATTATATCCACAAGCATAGTGGGATGGGGCCTAGACTGTTAGATGGGTGGTTTAGGTTCAAATCCTACAGGCTTCACACCCTTGCATAAGCTGACTCCCAGCATAGGCATTGAAGACAAGAGTCCTAGCCTTGGAGCTTTATGCTTTTGAGACGATGATCGTAGGTATGGCATGGCTGAGCCAGTGCGACTAAGTCTTCAATCTCAAACACGGTTTTTTCAAGTAATAAATTAAAGAAGTAACACCTCAACCTTTTGTTTGTTTTCTTGGTTTCCTTATGGCACTCCATACATCTCAAAATAATAATGGCTATCTAACTTCTACCTTGGAGTCAGTGTGACATTACTCTTTTAAATTAAATGAAATATATAAAAATAATTAAAATAAAAATGCTACCATGTTTTCTCTCTTGTATGTTGTATCTTAAAATCTCAGTATTAGCTACAAAACAAACTGTCAGTTGGAATGAATGGAGTACTATCCTTGCTTCAAGCAAAGGCTAGCTATTTATTTCCTTAGGGCGCTTTGGGGTAATGCCCAAAATGGGCTTCATGCTACATGGAACCTCTAGGTAGGTATTGATTATTGACCACACTATGTATTAAATACATTGTGTTGGCCCACTACATGATATGAGCCGTTGCGGACAAGTAGCGCCATCATCAGGTTCCATACAAAGACAAAAATAAAGAGAGCAGCATTTTATCTGTTATTTGTTCTTCTCCTTTTTGTATATGAATCCTCATTATTTGTATATTCATTTAATTTGTGTAATGTGTCTAATATTTCCCATTTGTGGTATTGATCTTCCAACAGTAGTTGGTGTCGGCTGATTTAAACCAGGGAAAGGAATTGGTTGCTTGTTTGCAGCAAGAAGCTTTCTAATTGAATCGCATTGTTTGAAACGATGATCAATTAACACACTATTTTCTCTTAAGGATGATAAAATGATGGTTTCCATGTGGCACCCAAGTTAACTAACTTCTTTTCAGCATCTTCATCATCCACCCTCGACAACTGCAATGAACTCTACAATCTTAAGTCGATGCCTGCTAAGAGGTGAGTGTAGCTCACCATATGTAGTAGGCAAGATACCCTCATTAGAGGATACATCCAAAACTCTTAGCAAGTCGCCTATCTCGCAAACAGGAAGAATCTACAGATTCAGTCTAGGACAACTTATATGCTAACAACAACAAACTAGTGGCTGGTTGTGTTGGGCTTGGCAAATAAACTTTCGGCTAACAATCCAGATCAGTTTGCAAGGGTAATTGCTAACCACACTAGATCATGGATGATGCTAAGAGATCCAAAAATAAATAAAAGATTTTCTCAATATAATATATATTACACAATATGCAAGAAATAGCCCTGAAGGGACACATAGCTAAAGTAAAGATTTGAATACACAAGATAACAATTTTGCTATTCTTGAGGATATCCAAACAATCTTTGTTTTTCCCAGCCAAACCATTATCATAACAAAACATTTCAATCAAATAGCAAATTGATATCAAATTAACCAATGTTCACAATGAAACATGAGATGAAAATAAAGAAAGCTCTGTGTGTGTGAGAGAGAGATGATGCTTGCACAAGAGAATTAGAATTTTCTTTTCTTTTTCTTCATGAATTGCTACCACCAACATCAATAAAGAGTGAGTCAAGTTTCACTAGATGTATGTGAAGATGTCTATATTGAGAATATGTGCACAAAAGGCACAAGATGAACATGATATTGATGAGATGAAAGCTAGGCAATGATGCAAATGCCATAGAGATGTAGAGTGAATCAAGATAACTACAGAAAAGTGAAAATTCCATGATGCACAACAACAACTACACAATGCAAAAACACGAGGATTAATGATGCATGATGCTGGAACAAGGTGCAGTAATGACGTTGATTGCATCCGATGCGATGAAATGGATAGTGAGATGCAGCTGATTGTGATGCTTAAAAAAAAAATCGAATGCAGATGCGATTCAGATTAGATTGACATTCAAGGCGGATCTGAGCAAAAGAGGCCACAACAACCTGCGCGATCTAATTTCAGATCATCAGATGTTGGATTTACTGGTGAATCAATTACAGGGAATTACAGTAAACCAAATAGAGTAGTTGTTGTAAGGTGTGATGCTCAATGATGCTTAAATAGATCCACACTACAATGCATTAGCATTTGAAATTTCAGATTGGCGCTGCAGCATTTCAAATTTATATCATGAGTTAGATTGGTCACTGATGTTCAAAATAGATCAAAAGGATAATCAGGTCACAACATGGACGAATCGTGATTAAATCAAAGACGTGCAGCTGATTGTGATGAGCATGATATGCAAAATATGCAAAATATGCAAAACTAAGAGATGTGATTACTCTAAAATATGATTATATCATGCTAAACATGATTCGAATCACAACATCTGGAAAATAAAAACTAATGCAAATCCTTTCAGCCATAAAACAACACTAACTTGTCTTTATGAAACAGATTGGAAGAGGAAAACAAGGAAGGGAAACTGAGAAGAAAAATGAAGAAGAGGACTTACCGATCTGATTTGAATATGATGAAAGCAAATCTCATGGTAATTCAGAAGGAAATTTTTGTTATCAGGCAAAAGTGAATCTGACTTTAAGTCAGGATAACGCATTTTCAAGATAAATCGAATGTGAACTCTCGCAGCAAATCAAAACAGATGGAATTCATGATGAAATCGAACCATAAGCATCATATGTTGTCGCTGGGTATTGGATTTCATAATGAATTATTCAGGAGTTTTCTGACAAATCAGGGCGATTTTATTCCAGAGCAAAATACTTTACGGCAAACCGAGCATGAATCCAGTTCAGCACAACAAAATATGTCACGACAGGTATAGATTGAAGAAAGAAACATAACTCGATGTTGTTGAATCAAAGTAAAATGCAATGAATGACTGATGTGCAAAATACAAATAGCGAGATCTTAAGCAGGTCAATGAAATGCGAGAATGCAATAAGATGCAAAGACGAAAAAGAAAATAATGTTGTGTCACGGGTAATAAAAGAAATGCAGAGAACGCGAATGAGTGCCAAAGTGTTCTGATTATCTTGATAATGCAATAGGCAAATAAGATTGGTAATGTTGCAACCTGTAGATCGATGCTGCTATATGCAGATCGATGTTACAGAGTATGCTTCCGGTGAGCAATAAAGATCAAACAAAAGAGACCTTGAGAACAGAAAGGAGGAAAGAAAAATAGTAGGAGGAGAAGAGGGAGATTACTTACCGTGAGTTCAGAGAAGAGGGAGTCTCTGCCTTTGTGCCAACATTGGGTCGACCTTCTTCACTGGTGAGAGAAGAAGAGGGGAACGAGAGGTAGAGAAGAGGGGAAAGAAAGAAGGAGAAGGAGAGAAAAAAGGGAAGAAAGGAAAGGAAGGAGGGAGAAGACTCGGTGGATGTTTGATAGAAACGTTCGATGATGCCCGATGGATGCTTGATCGCCTTCCCTTGCGTTGGTTTATAACGGAGAAGACCGTTACAGAATTTTCAAAAAAGGTCCCTTATAGTTTCAAAAAATTCAAAAAGGAAGTTCAAATTACAAGGTTTTTCAAAAAGAGGGTAAAGCTACTTTTTTTTAAAAAAAAAAATCTTTTATGTTTTTGAAAGAAAAACCTAAAAATACGAGGGAGGGGATTCAGATGAAGTTTTTAAGAAGTTTTATAAAATATTTTGCTTTGAAATTTAAGGACTTTTTCGAAAGGAGGTTTTGTGAAATAACAGGATTAATTTAAATTTTTAGTTTTATAATGGATCTGGATCCGAGATTTTTGAATAAATATCGAGTTTGGATCTCGAACTGAGAAGAGTGGACCCAAATGGAGATTGGATCTGGATGAAATACCTGAGCCCTACAGAGAATTGATTTTGGATTTGTAGATTTTGAATTGGAAATAGGAGATCCGGACTCAATTGGATTTGAATATCTAATATGGATCTGAGATTGGGTCATTAAATTTTTAGTTTTATAATGGATCTGGATCCGAGATTTTTGAATAAATATCGAGTTTGGATCTCGAACTGAGAAGAGTGGACCCAAATGGAGATTGGATCTGGATGAAATACCTGAGCCCTACAGAGAATTGATTTTGGATTTGTAGATTTTGAATTGGAAATAGGAGATCCGGACTCAATTGGATTTGAATATCTAATATGGATCTGAGATTGGGTCAAAAAATAAAATTTGGATTTTGGATCTTCAAGTGAATCCGAGAATTAACCAGAGATTGACCCAATTGCTCTTTTGACTAACTCAACAGGTGGGTGCTTGGGGCAAAAAGGAAAATTTTGAAATTTTAAAAAATTTGGAGGGTTCACGTAATGCCATGTGGTTTTGTTGACTTTTGAGCTTTTTAAAATGCAAATCGGATAGCCACGATGTCAGCATAAGAAAAAACGCTCATGTTCAACATGACCTGATCTGTTTCCACCCTCTAGACTCGCTCTTCGCCCAATCTTTGCACGGAAAATGGGGCATGGGGACTGGGTGGAGTTGTATATCTATTAGTCTCCAAGAAGATCTGGTTGTAGTTGTATGTTTTTCGTGTGTTTGAACAACCGATGGTGCTAGTGGATGTCAATCCTACAAAACAGCTTGATGGGCTTGTAGATCTCATAGTAATATAAAATTTTAACCGGTATGCAAAAAAGTATAAATTGAAGAGAGAAAAAAAGAACATGGAAACTTTAACAGGGGTTGCTTTCACCTACTGGAAAAAGGTAGCTCAAAGATCAGGTAGAAATTGGACAAGACAAAGGTGTTATCTATGGACCAATATATTTTCGAGTGAATCTGTTCTAAATGCGAGGGAACTTCACACTGACATAGCTATGATGAACCTATTGCTCAGTCATTTGCAGTCATGTACTACATGATGGACTTGCATCTCCTGAGTGCAGCACCCACACACTAAGGAGGCGTTTGATTTGCAGACAGGGGAGGACAAGGACATCATGTCCTATCCTGTCCTGTCTGCAGACAGTCCTGGACAAGGACACCAAATCATTGTTCTTCAAATTGAATGGCAGCTCTAGAACCCCATTGAAAATATGTGGAAGCCTCTGAAGCTTCTTCAGTCTCTCAACAATGGAGAAAGAACTTAGTCTAGCTTTGTATAGGGTTGGAATGTGATATGCCGTTTCTTTTGAGGGAGAACCTTCATAATCACCAAACCCTTGTCAGAGACACCCAATTTCACAACAAAGGCCCAATATGAGAAAACCAATTAAAAAAAAGTATGTTCTTCATGCTAGCCACTCTTTCACAAAGAAATCATTGATATACCCAATTCAGAAAAGACCATTTTTTAGCAGCAACCAGTCTCTTTAACAAAGTTTTAGTAGAAACACTATCACGAAAGATCTCATTTTCTCATTGTACAGAAGCTACATATGCTAACAAATGAAAAAGCTAATCCAACACAAGAAAGAAGAAGAAATTAGGGTAAATAGGAACTTACAAATGATCGAATCATGGGATGAAAATCCAAAGTATATATATATATATATATATATATATATATATATATATATATATATATATATATATATAGAGAGAGAGAGAGAGAGAGAGAGAGAGAGAGAGATTATGGTTTGGGATAAGCATATGAAGTTGGATCTACCTATAAATGACCCGTTCTACTATTTCAAATTCATGAAAATAAAGAATATTACATTTTCTTAAGAAAACTGATCCCAAAAGCTTAGATTGGATATGAGCCGGAGCCACCACGTTGTGATCATATGTGGATGTTGATCCACACCAAAATTCTAGAAAAAGAAAAAGGGGGTTGCAATGTAGGTGCAGGCAAGTTCCAACCATACCCGACCTGTTAGCATCCAGATTTCTATGGTTCATCATGGTGACAATAAGTTGGAAGAAATGAGGAGAAAGATCAAACAAAGGATTGCATATCCCTTTCATTTGAAGGTCGGGAACATACCAACTCAAACATAGAGTCAGAATGGAGGTGTCAATGGGTCGGATCTGATCCAAACTCAGGTGAATTTGAACCCATATATGAATTTAAGGTGTCCGTACTAGGGTTGGGCCCAATGTCCAGAACTGATTACACCTAGGAGTGTGAACGGGTCGGATCTGGTTCGAACCCATGTATATTTATATCCCTATCTGACTAAACAGTACTTAAACCAAAGTCGGACCCGGGTCCTAATGGGTATCTAAAGGAGCACCATACTCAGTTCCATATATAAAATGAGATACCATATCCGGATTTAGTTTGAAACCCGACTACCCGGATCCGATTAAAAACAAGTCAGTGTAACCAAACCCAGATCACCTAAAAAAATATCAATGACCAAACCCACCCAATTAACACAAAGATGGATCAAGTTTTAATCAGATCTGGTTTACAAAGGCCCAGATCCACAAACTGAACATTCATTTAAGCAGCTCAAGAAATCTTTAGAGTAAATGGGCTCACCTCGTAAATTGACTCGACAGGATTCAGGAGATGTTGAAGGGCCTTCACCTCTTCGGGTCAGCACTGGCACTTGTTTTTAAGTATCCATTTAGGACCCGAGTTTCCAACATTAAAAAAAAGTATCATACTTTTTCAAGAAATAAAAACCATTTATTTTTTGTTTTGATAAAATATCAAAAACCTGAAGGCCCAGGTTCGAATCCATCTGGTAAGCGAGGTCCTGTGCCAAGCTGAAGGTTCAGGTTAGAATCCCTCTGCCACATGGGGCTTAATAGATATTTGGTAGGGGTCTGCCTAACCCCAGCTTGCCTTTAAAAAAAAATTATCGAAAAACTAATTTAAAAATAAAAGCTATTTTTTTGCAAAGGATGTTTTAAAAATTAAAATTTATTTTTTTTATCTATCAACAATTTTATATTTTTATTGTCTAAGCAATCTTTTATGGCTTTTCATGATTTTTATAAGAAATCGCCAATATGTCCCTATGTGTTCAAGTTATAGCACTGATTTGCACACAATAAGTTTATATAATTAAAAAGTATATATATAGAAGATTTATATTTGCTACAATCGAGTTTGAATCTCATGATGCAAGTTGTTCTGACACAATCTAACCTCAAAGATGTGTTCAACATGCTCGACTTAGTAGGAATCGACTCTTGAACCATGTTTTTTGAGTTAGAAAAATTGATGCCTTCATAGCTGTTGATTTTTGGATAGCCAGAAAAAACTGTTGAATACATGTCTGATTCCGGTGATCCAGAAGGTGGTTCCCACTAAACAAAACTTATAGATCACAACTATGGTGTTAGGTGAAGAAAAAAATAAACAACGGGGTTCTGCCCCATTTGCTAGGTAGGTTGTACCTACAATCGACTGTAACAAATATTAACCCATATATATATATATATATATGAAAAAAGTTTGCTATAAACATTTGTATATACTAATACCTATTAGATCACCATGGTGTATGTTGTTTAGGTCCAAGCAAACCGCATAAATGCATTCATCATATGCAAAAGAGCAGGTTTCGTCATTCAATCAAGCGTTTTGACAAAATATTCAATTTTGTGATCTAAAAGAAGTATCACACATTGTAGATCATTGATTTTCAAGCCTTATAAGCATCCACTTGTGTGTCAAAAACTCATAATGGGATGATCCAAGCACCAATTATCACTAATCAAAACATGTAGATCATATATACAATTGTAATTCTATAAGGTTAGTATCATGAAAAAAAGACTAGATTAATTCAAAAATTAGAAAAGACACTTGTACTTTTGAGTTATGACTCTCTCTCTCTCTCTTATTTTTTATGTTGCACCAAACTAATAGTAATGTATGATATTAATGATTATAAATAAAAATAGTACAAAAAAACTTGCTTAAAAGCTTTTTTAGAAGTCTTTGTATTACCAAATAACTTATTCAATAATTTTTCTTATTAAAGTGTAACATTGTTGTTTGTAATAATTTCTATAAGGGTGTGTTTGAATGCCTTGGATCTCAGATCCGAGGATCTAAGCTAGCATGAGGTTTCACTGGCCACGCACCAGAGATATGAGGCTATGCAGGGATCTCAAGTCCTCTCATTTAAGGGATTTGAAATCTCTAAAATAACGGTTGATGGAGAGAGATCATTGGATCTCTATGTCAACCCCTAGGGTTTGCACTTTTCACATTGAAAACAGTTTATTTCTTATTTATACGTTATACTATACAATTTAGTCTTTGATAATTTATTTTGATTTATTACAATGTCTCGATTAATTTTTTTTTAAAAATCCCAATTGATTTATGAATAAGAGATTTTGTGTGTTCTCAATTACAAGTTTACTTATAATATTAATTTCATTAATAGTATAAATTGAATATTTGCCCATGAGGACTCTTGTGATACACCTAATGGGCAACTGATAAAGCTGCCAAGTTGAATTATTGAACAGATGTCACAAACAGGCAGTCATAGACGTGCAAATGCGTCCCTTGTTGCAGCTTGCAAGCCTGATATATGGTGGCGCTCCTTGATGAGCAAGAAAGGTGTAGGGTTTTTATGCTAGTGAAGTCGGTCAGTAAAGGTGACCTAGGTTTTATATTTCCTTAATTATGAAAATAAATTCTTAGTTTTCTGATTTATTATTCATTAATTGAGTTATCATGATGCAAGTTGTTAGTTACTAAAAGTGACATATCGATGTATTCAACATTATTGATTTGCTCTTAATTATTTCAGTGATTATGCTTTTTTATTAAAATATGTTTATATGAGTTGAGAATTTTAAAATGTTTACAACCATTGATGTTTAGATCATCGAAAGACATACTTACATGTTGGAATCCAATTATTCAAATTTTGATTCCCATAAATGAGTTTTTTAGGGTTTTCGATTTTTTTTTTTGCAATTTTGATCCCATGGATGTGTTAGACATGGTTGATTTGCAATTCTAATCCTACTTCCTTGCCAAGGTTTAGTAATTTTTACAACTCCATAAAGGAACATATAATGCTGATTTCAATTATTTGTAAATTTTTATATGGAAACAAGTTTAAAACTCAGCCATAAATAGTTTATAAGACTTTATATGCTAAAAAATATCTTATTTAGTATTTAGTAAATTTTATTAATACACAAAATAATGCCTTATTTAATTGGTTTTTGTTACTTATTAACTGCTTATATGAAGTAACTAGTCAAATTAGTCAAATCATTTGGAATTTGTAAAGGTGATAAAAGCATCAATGATTGTGATAGCTCAGTAGTAGAGACTTGGGTTTTAGTTTTTGTTGCCTTAGTTCAAATCTGGTTTTTACCATTTCAGAAGAATACTTTTGCCACCTTTTTACACACTAACTTTTCCAACTAAAAAAAAATCATTTCGTGTTGTATTTTTATGGTTAGCTGAATATTTTTATCACCTTTTTACACTCTGTTGTATTTTCAATTCAAATCATTTTCATTCCATATGAATTGTTATATTTGCTAGGATTTCCAAACAATAAAAAAAGAGAAAATAGTTAATTGTATGTTTAATAAAAAAAAATCCAACATAAGATTATATGCATAATCAATTATCGCACATATAATCTTTTCTTAGCTATTGTGCTAGATCATTAATATTTAGTATACTATGGTTACACTAATGGATTTTGACTACTGTTAAATCATTTGAATATTAAAACATGAGATTCTAGAATTATGTAATAATTTTACATAATTTTATAAATCACTATTAGACGCTACATTTTCACTAAATGTAATTAACTTCTAGAACTCCATATCTTATAGTTTAATTTATTGCACTTACAAAGTTAAATGGTTTTAGATATTAAGAGTTTTCTCTTTTCTAAGGAATCAAAATACAAATACTTTTGACATGTGTAATAATTGATTGTGGTAGCTATTTTATTTATAGAGTTAACTGAGAAATTGTATTATTTTTCTACTTCTCAACATGAGCAACAAGTAAAGCAGCTGGTCTACCGTCAAACCGGTCAGGGTTTTGTGTTAAATAAGAAGGCCTGATTAGAATCCGGGTCAGACAAAGGATCGGATTAATATATGGAGTCAGGTGTGGTTTGTAAAATTTTATACCAGACTCGGGCCCGACCTGAGTTCCGATTAAGGCCCACAAATTTTTAATGTAAAAATGATTAAAAATTTTATTATTTTACTGAACATGGTCTCGGTCGAGTTCATGTAATCCTTATAAGATCCGGGTATGGCTTCTCTCATGGTGGTCCAATTTGATCCGGGTCCACACCTAATACCATAATCTCAAATGTGGTTTGGGTCTGATTCCACCTGGGTCCAAACCAAACCCGACCCACTGATACCCCTACCATGACTTGACCTATTAGATGCAAAGTAAACAATAATGATGACCCGGTCGAGTCTATTAGGCCCCAGACCCAGACCCAGATCCTGTTGAGTTCTTTTAATGCAATCCAAACCCGCTTATTTGTAATTATTAGGGTCCAATTATTTATGTTTTTAGTTTACTAGGCCCGAATCAAATTTGTGGATCTTAATGGACCCTACCACCATACCCTGACCCTATAGGGTTTGGACTAGGTCAAACTTGGCCCATGGACACCCCTAATTATACACAACTAGGCCTGATTTTAGTGGACTCGTGGGTTCAGGTCAGGTTCAAAATATATAAACATCTCTTGGGTATTGTAAATGAAGACTTGAACCAGTGTGGATCCGGTCTGCATTTTATACCTGACCCAAATGGTTCATCTAGTGTATAACCGAATTGACTGATTATTTACCCGAACTCATTTTATTCTGAACTGAATCAAATTTGAACTTGCTTCATACCTGAACTGACTCAAACCCAAACCTGTTTTGTACGTGAACCGACCCAATACATACACGGTACATTTTGAATATGATACATCATTGATGTCTTTTTATTTCAGCTTGAAATGATTGGTTAGTATTAAGATATTTTTTTATATTTAGAATGATTTATAAACTTTTTATTTGTTAACATATAGTCTTCTTAATGAACAAATGACATTGATTTATATACTTTTTGGATGGTGGGTAAGTAGGTGAAAATACCAATCATACCAAGACCCGAACTAAATCTTGGACCCTTTAAAACATGAACCGATCGTGACAAATCAGTTAAACCATATGAGTCTACATTTTCAACACAATTTAAAATTGGGTTTGATAAGACCTGACCTAGACACGACAATGTTACACCCTCATATTCAAACCTATACCAAATATTGAAAATTTATATCTACATGCAAGGTTAGAAAAGCCACCCTTTGGGGTTGAAACTCAAACGCAAAATGATTGTACGAAAAAAATGATGTGTTTTAAAAAATACCTCACAATTTACCAAATCCACCAAATGGACAATTTCATGGGTTTTCATTTTTTTGGATATTTTTACCCTTCAAAGCTTTGAATTTTTTATTTTCATGGGTCACCAAATGATGTATTTTATTTTGAGTTTTTAGTAGGAATCAACTCTTGAACCATGTTTTTTAAGTTACAAAAATTGATGCCTTCATAGCTGTTGATTTTTGGATCGCCAGAAAAACCTGTTGAATGCACACTACAAGAAAAAGCGTATTAGCAACAGACGCTATCCGTCGCTAACGTGTTTAGCGACGGATTCGCGATGGCTGGAGTCCGTCGCATAATCTTAGTCTCTAAATTGCAATAAAATTTATATGTCGCTAATCCATCGCTATTTAGCGGCGGATTAGCGACGACTTTACTTCATCGCTAAGCCATCACTAATTAGCGATGGACTGGGGTCGGAGTATATTCGGATATAATCTGCCGCTAACTTTTGGTCGGTAGGTTAGCAACGGGTTAAAGTCCGTCGCAAACAATCGCCTGATAGAAATTGGCGATGGATACAATCCGTCGTTAATTTTAAAAAAAAATTGAATTATGAAACTCGAGAAAAAAAACTCATAATACAATTCATATAACCTGCTTATAAAAAATAAAATACATATACAAGTGAAACAAAATTAGCACAGGTTCTAAGTTAAACAATAAAATACAGTCTTTGCCAAGTTATAATTAATTACAAGTACGTCAAACAAATTAATTACATGACACTAATCGTCGTCAAGATCCAGGGCATCATCCTCTTCATTTTCTCGGTCTACCCCTCCCTCCATACCTCCGCCAGCTCCTCTACGCTGATCATCTCCAACATCCTACAAGAGAACCAAACTGTTAATATTTATAAACAAAATGCTCGTGTTATAAAATAGTCAAAAATTTGCATATTAATTCAATCATGCTCATATGTGTTCTAAGGTAGTAAAAAAACTTCATATGTGATTCTATCATGCTCAAATGTGTTCTAAGGCAGTAAAAAAACCTTATATGTGATTCTATCATGCTCATATGTGTTCTAAGGCAGTAAAAAAACTTTATATGTGATTCTATCATGCTCATATGTATTCTAAGGCGGTAAAAAAACCTTATATGTGATTCTATCATGTTCATATGTGTTCTAAGGCAGTAAAAAAACTTTATATGTGATTCTATCATGCTCAAATGTGTTCTAAGGCAGTAAAAAACCCTTATATGTGATTCTATCATGCTCATATGTCTTCTAAGACAGTAAAAAAACTTTATATGTGATTCTATCATGCTCATATGTGTTCTAAGGCATTAAAAAAACTTTATATGTGATTCTAACATGCTCATATGTGTTCTAAGGTAGTAAAAAAACCTTATATATGATTCTATCATGCTCATATGTGTTCTAAGGCAGTAAAAAAACTTTATATGTGATTCTATCATGTTCATATGTGTTCTAAGGCAGTAAAAAAACTTTATATGTGATTCTATCATGTTCATATGTGTTCTAAGGCAGTAAAAAAACTTTATATGTGATTCTATCATGCTCATATGTGTTCTAAGGCAGTAAAAAAACCTTATATGTGATTCTATCATTTTTGTTCTCTGATTTACTTAATCGTGCACCAACAACTTATCTAGAGCTCAAAGCTATAAACTAAATATTGAATAGGATTTACAAGCAAACCAACATACTATATCGGACCCTTGGTTCTTGCAATACTTTATCAAAACAACAACTAGTCAACCATTCAATGAAGAATAATTTAAATATCACAAAATTTTGATGTTGTGTGAGGATACTTTCATAAGAATGTCTTTTTTCTCTTTTAGCTAACGTGCCCAAGATTGTCGACTTGCCCTCTTTTCTTTTAAAGAAATGCTTCCGCTGATTTTATAAATAAACTCTGAAAAGAAAAAGGATTTTCTAGCTTTTAAACCATTTTCAAAAGGTTTACAAGTTCAAATTTTTTGGGCGTTATAATTTTTGGTATCAAAGCCAAAAAATTTACAGTGATTCTTGGACATCTGGCATCCGCATCGCGCTGTAAGTAATCTCTTTTACTATTCATGTTTTTATTATTAAACTTAAGCATTCCTTACATGGGTACTTGGGGTCTCTTGTTTAAAGAATATGAATCCTTCGGACGGTGCGGAGTACGTACCAGGCAAAGACGCATGACGGATGCGTTGCCGTTCAAGAAGGGAAGGAACCCTACGACTTCTCATCACGACCGTGAAGGGTCCCGAGTTAAGTTTTGGGCAAGAAGGCCGAATCCTTCTACTTTTGCGGATTCTTGGGGCTTTACGCTACAAAATGCTTACCAAGCACCACTTGCCACTACTTGGGCATCAGTGCACTGTCAGGATAGGGGTCACGTCCTATGGCACGTTTATGCTAACCATCCTCATGAGCCAGTGCCTCTCAAAATGCAGGTTCCTTTAAATGGTTACGTACCAAGACACGTTTTGCTTAACCATCGTACCACTTTGGAATCATCAAAAGCAGAATCTTTCTGGCGAGCCCTGATGGAATGCATTTTCTGTGGCGAAGACGGGCACACAATGACTAATTGCCAACTTAGAGAAGCATACGACAAGAGGGTGTCGGCAGCCTAAGATTTGGAAGACACAGCTTCCTCAATCTAGGGTGCCCATGGCAATCGTTCGCCCGCTTTTAGACCCTCGCCCAACTCGTCAATATACACACTTGCCTCCTACTCATCCCAATACTCAGTCGATTCTCTTAAATACACTCTGGCCTCGCCACCTTATGCGCCAAATGCTTCATCGCATTACACCCCCACGACCCCTCCTTACGGTCAAGGAGTCCTGAATGAAGATTTGCATCGTTTTTCTCCTCCGTGAGGGATCAGGCATACGGGTATCGCAAGAGAGTACTTGAAGAAGTACTTTCGTCGACCCTAAAGGATATAGGACTCGTTGTCTTTTCTCGATAATCGGTTTGTCCTTTTGCTTATCAAGTAACTTTTTGTACCAGAGTTTGTGTACTCTGTTGCTTTTTGTAAAGTGTCTTTTTGTACCAATACTCCTAGGTTTTTGTAACTTTGACACTTAGAAATACTACGATATTTTGGGTTCTTCACTATGTTTCTTTGAATCCTGACTTACGTATCTTTTTATATTAAGAATGGTGCAAGGTACGAACGAAGGTTCGTCTGATGATTGGTCAGAGCAACAAGGATTTGTCATGGATTCCCTCGATGCTTTGGCAGATGCAATTCTAGGCCAAATGCGCGCTCCTGCACCCTCCTCCGAGCCAAGCCATCATACAACGGTCTCATGAGAAATTTCTGAAACTTGATCCACCCATTTTCGTTGGCAAAACCGATCCAGACTTGGCAGAAAACTAGATTAAAGAGGTGGAATGAGTTTTTCGAGTATTGGACGTCCCAGACAACAAGAAGACTTTGTTTGAAACCGTCCGATTGAAGGATGACGCCCGAAATTGGTGGGACACGACCCAAGATGTTCAGTTCTTAGAGTCATTCGTGATTCCTTAGGAAGCCTTTAAAAAGGTGTTTTTGGAGAATTATTTTCCTCCGCATGCACGAGAAAAGAAGAAGGTCAAATTTTTGGAACTCTGCCAGGGAACCTCCAAACTAGCAGACTATATCTCCAATTTTTAAAGGCTAGAGCGTTACTGCCCCGGCCTGTTCGACGGTGAGTGCAAACGGGCCGACAAGTTTATTCGAAAATTGAGGGAAGGACTCCAACCTAGGATTCTCAGCAGCATGCCCTCAACCTTCTCCGCGGTAGTTGCGGTTGCCACCCTCCTGAACGAATACTGGGAGCGCTCTAAGAGCACACAGGCCAAGAAGCCACTTGTGCAGGTGGAGAACAGAAAAGGACCCCTTCCGGCGGCTGCCCTTTTTGTAAAAAGGGAAGGATGAAGGAGGCAAACTCCTCCTCACAAGCGTCAGCGCCCTTAGGGTAACCCTCCAGTTAGGCAGCAAGCTAGTGTTGCTTGCCCCCAGTGCTCGCGACCCCATTCTGGATAGGCATGCCCTAGTGAGATCGGTGGATGCTTATATTGTGGCAAGATGGCCCACTACATCCGTGAATGCCACAAGAAGGCGATCGATGATCTCAGGCGAAACAACAGAGCACCTCTGTTTCCTCGACAACCGCAACAACCACCACAACTGCAATCCAATGGTCAAAAGAAGACGCCAGGACGCGTCTACACCGCCACAGTCGAGCAGTTGACCAAGGGCGAGCTTGTGCAAGGTACCATTCTGGTCGCTAACCGAGCAGCTTTCGTACTGTTTGACTGTGGTGCCACTCATTCCTTTATTTTCGTAAAGTTTGTTGAACACTTGCACTTACCTGTTAGTCCTTTGAACAATGTTCTCGACATGTATAATCTAATTGGGAAAAACACAACTTGTGCGACCTACGTATCAGCTCTGGACGTAGTCTTAGCCGATCGGCACTTGCCCGCTCGTGCTATCCTGCTTGAGATGACAGAATTCGATGTCATCCTAGGCATGGATTGGTTACACAAGTACCATGCCAAAATCTTTTGTCGGGATAGTAGAATTGTCGTGTCTCCACCAGAGATGCCTAAGGTAGAATTCTAGATCATGAGACCGGTTCGAGCTAGCAAGATAGTTTCTTCGCTAAAAGCACAAAACTACCTGAGAAAGGGATACACTGCCTTTTTAGTCAGTGTCATTCGGTCTGAGTCATTGCAAGTTTCGATCAGAGATTTGGAGGTTGTTCGTGATTTTCCAGATGTCTTCCCAAAAGAGCTGCCAAGACTTCCCCTACCTCGTGAAGTGGAATTCAACATCGAGTTGCTACCGGATACCACGCCAATTTCTAAAGCTCCATACCGTATGGCCTCAGCTGAGCTCAAGGAACTCAAGAAGCAATTGCAGGAGTTGATGGATTTGGGTTTCATTCGCCCCAATGTCTCGCCCTGGGGAGCTCATGTCCTATTCGTTAAAAAGAAGGATGGATTGTTGCGATTGTGCATTGATTATCAAACGCTCAATCATGCCACAATAAAGAATAAGTATATGTTGCCTCGCATCGAGGATCTTTTCGATCAGCTAAGGAAGGCTAGGGTATTCTCTAAAACCGACCTTAGATTTGGGTACCATCAACTCAGAATTAAGGGAGATGATATCTCCAAAACAGCTTTTCGAACCAGGTATGGGCATTACGAGTTTACTGTCATGCCTTTCGGACTCACCAACTTTCCTACGGCCTTCATGGACCTCATGAACCGTGTGTTTAAACCCTTTTTAGACACCTTCGTAATCGTGTTCATCGATGACATCCTGGTGTACTCGGAGATCTGGGATCAACATCGCGAACACCTGATTATAATTTTGGAAACCCTGTGGAAGGAGTGTTTGTTCGCTAAGTTCTCCAAGAGCGAGCTTTGGCTCGAGGAGGTTATGTTTTTTGGTCATGTTATATCTGAGAAAGGAGTATCCGTAGATCCTGCCAAGGTGGAAGCCGTACTAAATTGCCAACAACCGAGGAATGTTCGTGACATTAGAAGTTTCCTTGGATTAGCTGGATAATATCGAAGATTTATCCAAGACTTTTCCAAAATCTCTCTACCTATGACAAAACTGCTAAAAAAGGAGGCTAAGTTCGTGTGGGACGATACGTGCGAAAACAGATTTCGGATGCTGAAGGAGCGACTTACTACCGCTCCTATATTGGCCTTGCCTTCAGGACAAGGCGGCTTTGTGATCTATACGGACGCTTGAGGAATAGGCTTAGGATGTGTCCTGATGCAAAACGGAAAAGTAATCGCCTACGCCTCGTGCCAACTCAAAATTCATGAGAAGAATTACCTGATCCATGATTTGGAGTTAGCAGTCGTGGTCTTCGCTTTGAAGATATGACGACATTATTTATACGGGGAACAGTTCGAGGCTTTTAGGGATCACAAGAGCCTTAAGTACTTATTCTCACAGAAAGAGCTGAACATGAGGCAACAACGTTGGTTAGAATTCTTAAAGGATTACGATTTCACCCTTTCCTACCATCTAGGGAAGGCAAGCATTGTGGCTGACGCTCTCAGCCGCAAGGCTTCCGGTGTTTCTTTTAATCTATTATACGCTGATTAGAAGCTTTTTGCGCATCTGATTTCTTGGAAACCATTTGTGGTCTCGCAGCATTCTATCAGACTTTCCAGCCTAGTGGCCCAACCTGAGCTTTTAGCAAAGATTATTGTTGCGCAAAGGATTGATGCACAATACGTAAAGCTGCAGGCTCAAGCAAAGCAACCTGATACCCCCTTTTGTCTGAAGGAAGAAGGAAGTATATGGTATAAGAATCGCCTCTGGGTCCCAAATGATCCTATTTTGAGAGACGAGGTTCTCGCGGAGGCTCACAAGTCCAGATACACGATCCACCCAAGAGGCACGAAAATGTTCAAAGACCTACAACGAGGGTATTGGTGGAGCGGAATGAAGCGAGATGTGGCCAAGTATATCGCCAAGTATTTGACTTGTCAACAGACTAAGATTGATCATCAGTGACATGGCGGAGTGATGCAGCAGATTGAAATCTCAAAATGGAAATGGGAAAACATCACTATGGACTTTATCGTTGGTTTGCCGAAGACTCAGAGAAAGCATGATGCGATTTGGGTGATCCTCGATCGACTTACCAAATCGGCATATTTTCTCCCTATCCGCCTCAGTTAGTCACTCGACAGTCTCACGGACCTCTATGTTCGGGAGATTGTAAGATTGCATGGTGTTCCAGTGTCCATCATCTCTGATTGCGACCCTAGGTTCATCTCAAGGTTTTGGGGACAATTGCAGTCAGCCTTGGGTACAAAACTGAAGTTTAGCACCGCTTTCCACCCTCAGACTGACGGACAGTCTGAACGCACGATTCACACTTTGGAAGACATGCTACGTGCATGCATGTTGGATTGGAAATGAGAATGAGATTCTCATACCAGTCTGGCAGAATTCGCGTACAACAATAGTTATCACGCTAGCATCGGGATGGCCTCTTACGAGGCCTTGTACGGGAAGCTCTGTCGATCACCTCTCTACTAGGACGAGGTTGGCGAGCGAAGATTGGATTCTCCGGTAGTGCTACAACACTACACTTAGCAAGTGCAGTTGATTCGGGAGCGACTTCGTACTGCCCAGAGCTGGCAGAAAAGTTATGCGGATCGTCGTCGTCGAGAGCTCACCTTCTTGACGGGAGATATGGTTTTTGTTAAGGTATCTCCCACAAAAAGCATTTTTCAGTTCAGAAAAAATGGGAAGCTAAGTCACAGATTCGTCGGACCATTCGAGATCCTAGATCGAATTGCTGAAGCAGCTTACCGTGTGGCTTTACATCCTTAATACGCTCATATCCATAATGTCTTTCACGTATCCATGTTGAGGAAATATGTGCACGACCTGTCCCACATCATCCATTATGATAATGTAGACATTCAGAAGGACTTGACTTTCGAACAGAGACCAATCAAAATCGTGGATCGTTGAGATCAAGTGCTTAGGTCAAAGACGATAGCCCTTGTCAAGGTGCGTTGGCATCACCATGGGATAGAAAAATGTACTTGGGAGCCAGATTCTGGCATTAGGGAGAAATACCGTGACTTGTACTTGGAGCGATGATTTCAATCTAATTTGGAGGGCGAAATTATTTTAAGGAGGGTAGGATGTAAAACCCAGTGTTAAAAAAAAAAATCAGACTCGGGTCAGGTCTGGACCAGACCCGGATCCAAACCCGAGCCAGCCCCAGCCCGTCGAACGGGCTTTCAGAGGTTGGCAAGGGGCGGCATACAGGGGGGCGCCCACCCCCTGCGGCCTCTACAAAAGGAGCGAGAGAGGGGGAGGAGAGGCGTTCGAGCCTCTCCCCCGACTCTCTCTCATCTCTCATCTCTCCCCCTCTATCCCTGTTTCTCATCTCCCCCACTCCATCTCTCTCTCATTGCCGACGTCGACGCCGGCGAGCCCCTCTTCGATGACCTCCCTTCCCTCCGGCAATCTCCCCTCGGCAGCCCAGGTAACCCCCCTTCTCCTCTCATCCCCCCCCCCCTTTTTTCTTCCTTTGGGTTCGCCGGAAGGCCGGCAGGTGGCCGGCGGCCACTGCCGTGCCTTCCTCTTCCCTTTTTCGTCAGGCAAGGGGCTCTGCCCCCCTTGCTTTCATCTCTTTTAGAAGGCAAGGGGCTACGCCCCCTGCCCTTTTTACTGTTTCGGCAGGGGCCATGGCCTTTGCCCTTCTCTTTCGAGAAGGGGTCGATGGCCTCTGATCTTCCCTTAAGAAAGGAAGCAGGAGCCTTCGGCTCCTGCCTCATTTCTTGGAAACCCAGCAGGGGCCGATGGCCCCTGTCTCCTCTCCTGATAAGCCGAGGGGATCTTTGGCGCCTGCGCCTCTCTCTCTCTGCTCATTTTCATGGCAGGGGCCATCGGCCTCTGCCCCTTTTTCTGTTTCAGCAGGAGCCATCGGCCTTTGCCCTTCGTATCATTTCAGCAGGGATCTTTGGCCCCTACCTTTCTCCCTGTCCTTGTTCGTGTTATGCATGCTAAATATCGTACTTTTGCAGTTTACGCAACGAAGCTCGTTCGCGCCCCGCGAACTGAACCGACGATTACCTACGCTCATAGATGACCTCTTTCTCGCAATACCCCAAGGTAGGGGAAATTGCACAAGGACTTAAATAACTGAAGCTAGCTTAAATAATTAAAGGCTGAAAGAACAAAAATATATATTTATATACGTATAAGTATGCTTTTAGCTAAAGGACGCGGTTTCGCGATCCTTGTCCTTTACTTACGCATTTTGCTGCTTTTTGTCTTTAATTTGCCGCCGCGCTTTGCGCCGAGGCCTTTACTTTCGTATTTCCTGCTTTCTGTCTGTAATTTGCTGCCACGCTTTGGGCCCAAGCTTTTACTTTCGTATTTTTTGCTTTCTGTCTTTAGCTCAAGGACGCGGTTTCGCGATCCTTGTCCTTTGCTTTAGCAATACTTGTGTTTGTCGTCGCGCTTTGCGCACAGGCTTTTGCTTTTGCATTTGCTGCTTTCTGTCTTTAAAATTTGCAACCTCGATAAATGAAAGGAGTCCTTTTGTATCAAACATACGATTCTGTAAATAGTGTTGGTTTTTGAAGCATCGCAATGGGTCATTCTGAATCAAGCATTCAAAATGAGTAGTTTTTTCTACTCTGTTTAGTATTTTTTGGCGCAGCTCGAGTTTTTCCAAAATCTAGGACTCAAGCAAGCTTGTGAGCGTAATTTTCTCATGTGAAATCTGATTTCATCGTTTATCGTTATCAGTGTCAAAATTGGTGTTGCATGTGGACAATAAGATAACGAATGTGAGATTCGAGAAAATCACATGCCATAAGGCACATGATATTGGTCATTTCAAAAGTTTAGAATGATGACATTATATCTTTGCAAATTATGTCATTGAGGCTCCTATTGAGGACATAGAACCCTTCCTCATAACGTGCTCATAGACATGCATGGCATGCGAGTAGTACGACGGATGTTGAGACGGTCATTCGACTTCGACCAGTGCTATGAGCACATTGGTAAACCACATTACAGATTGTTTGATTATCGCGTTCACAGGTAAGATGCTCGATTGGGTCAAAAGACCAGAGCATGTAGAATGGGTCATTGGTTAAGTATCCCCTGACACACCCATTCATTTTCTCGTTGTCTGTCAAGGGAGAGGACGGATTGGTACACACACTTCGATGGATAGGTTGTTAACAACCATTCTACGAGCAAAGACTCGGTGTCCTCAGTCATCGGAGTTAGGGGATGAGACTATCAGATATTATCCTAGGTGGTAGATCTTTTGGACTTCGGCAGAAGTAGGATGCATCCGTAGCCACGAACGCC
The DNA here is from genome assembly GCF_984573655.1 of Nuphar pumila. Classification (NCBI taxonomy): domain Eukaryota; kingdom Viridiplantae; phylum Streptophyta; class Magnoliopsida; order Nymphaeales; family Nymphaeaceae; genus Nuphar; species Nuphar pumila. The sequence goes on from NC_143259.1 coordinate 104,050,043, forward strand.
TTTGGGGAATCCTCTCTCGGCTAACGGTCGTCCCCTTATGAATGGACTCAACTAGCTATTCGGGTTATTCAAAATACATAGAATAATAGATGCTCGAACTAGTCTTAGTTGTTTCTACGAGTCGCGTCTGCGCGTACCCGCAGGACAGTTAATGATGGAACATAAAGTAACTTGTGCACTCCACTTGATGAATCGTAGAATTGTGTTTTATGCCCAGTGATCTCAATTCATTATTAAATATTTTGTTACATTGTGCAACATGTACTAGTTTGACTTTTACTTATGCTAATAAACTGCTCATGTTAGTTCAGTAATTGTTTAGTTACTCATCACACGTAGTTAATTATTTATGCTTCTTTCAGACATTTATGTCTACTTGTGCACCTACTAGTTTATCACGAAACAAACCCATTTTATGGGTACAAATGATGATTAGGTGTTTAGCAGGCGATGGCGTGATTGCGAGATGTCTTCAGGATCCACTGTTACCACTCGTAGCTCTTGTCCTGATCATTTTGGGTTTTTGTTACGGATTTCTTATGGAAATCCAAATTTTGTATAACTTAAAAACTATTTATAATATGAATGTTTTTATCTAGATATTTGCAAGTTATGCCTTTGTCTTTTTTCTCTTTTAGCTAATGTGCCCAAGATTGTCGACTTGCCCTCTTTTCTTTTAAAGAAATGCTTCCGCTGATTTTATAAATAAACTTTGAAAAGAAAAAGGATTTTCTAGCTTTTAAACCATTTTCAAAAGGTTTACAAGTTCAAATTTTTTGGGCGTTATAATTTTTGGTATCAAAGCCAAAATTTTTACAGTGATTCTTGGGCATCTGGCATCCGCATCGCGCTGTAAGTAATCTCTTTTACTATTCATGTTTTTACTATTAAACTTAAGCATTCCTTACATGGGTACTTGGGGTCTCTTGTTTAAAGAATATGAATCCTTCGGACGGTGCGGAGTACGTACCAGGCAAAGACGCATGACGGATGCGTTGCCGTTCAAGAAGGGAAGGAACCCTACGACTTCTCATCACGACCGTGAAGGGTCCCGAGTTAAGTTTTGGGCAAGAAGGCCGAATCCTTCTACTTTTGCGGATTCTTGAGGCTTTACGCTACAAAATGCTTACCAAGCACCACTTGCCACTACTTGGGCATCAGTGCACTGTCAGGATAGGGGTCACGTCCCATGGCACGTTTATGCTAACCATCCTCATGAGCCAGTGCCTCTCAAAATGCAGGTTCCTTTAAATGGTTACGTACCAAGACACGTTTTGCTTAACCATCGTACCACTTTGGAATCATCGAAAGCAGAATCTTTCTGGCGAGCCCTGATGGAATGCATTTTCTGTGGCGAAGACGGGCACACAATGATTGATTGCCAACTTAGAGAAGCATACGACAAGATGGTGTCGGCAGCCCAAGATTTGGAAGACACAGCTTCCTTAATCTAGGGTGCCCAAGGCAATCGTTCGCCCGCTTTTAGACCCTCGCTCAACTCGCCAATATACACACCTGCCTTCTACTCATCCCAATACTCAGTTGATTCTCTTAAATACACTCTGGCCTCGCCACCTTATGCGCCAAATGCTTCGTCGCATTACACCCCCACGACCCCTCCTTACAGTCAAGGAGTCCCGAATGAAGATTTACATCGTTTTTCTCCTCCACGAGGGATCAGGCATACGGGTATCGCAAGAGAGTACTTGAAGAAGTACTCTCGTCGACCCTAAAGGATATAAGACTCATTGTCTTTTCTCGATAATCGGTTTGTCCTTTTGTTTATCAAGTAACTTTTTGTACCAGAGTTTGTGTACTCTGTTGCTTTTTGTAAAGTGTCTTTTTGTACCAGCACTGCTGGGTTTTTGTAACTTTGACACTTTGAAATACTACGATATTTTGGGTTCTTCACTATGTTTCTTTGAATCCTGACTTACGTATCTTTTTATATTAAGAATGGTGCAAGGTACGAACGAAGGTTCGTCTGATGATTGGTCAGAGCAACAAGGATTTGTCATGGATTCTCTCGATGCTTTGGCAAATGCAATTCTAGGCCAAATGCGCGCTTCTGCACCCTCCTTCGAGCCAAACCATCATACGATGATCTCATATGAGAAATTTCTGAAACTTGATCCACCCATTTTCGTTGGCAAAACCGATCCAGACTTGGCAGAAAACTGGATTAAAGAGATGGAACGAGTTTTTCGAGTACTGGACGTCCCAGACGACAAGAAGACCTTGTTTGGAACCGTTTGATTGAACGATGACGCTCGAAATTGGTGGGACATGACCCAAGATGTTCAGTTCCTAGAGTCATCCATGATTCCTTAAGAAGCCTTCAAAAAGGTGCTTTTGGAGAATTATTTTTCTTCGCATGCACGAGAAAAGAAGAAGGTCGAATTTTTGGAACTCTGCCAGGGAACCTCCAAACTGGTAGACTATATCTCCAATTTTCAAAGGCTAGAGTGTTACTACTCCGGCCTGTTCGACGGTGAGTGCAAACGGGCCGACAAGTTCGTTCGTGGATTGTGGGAAGGACTCCAACCTAGGGTTCTTAGTAGCATGCCCTCAACCTTCTCCGCGGTAGTTGCGGCTTCCATCCTCCTGAACGAAGACTGGGAGCGCTCTAAGAGCACCCAGGCCAAGAAGCCATCTGTTGCAGGTGGAGAACAGAAAAAGACCCCTTCTCGCGGCCGAGCCAAGCGGCTGCCCTTTTTTGTAAAAAGGGAAGGATGAAGGAGGCAAGCTCCTCCTCACAAGCGTCAGCGCCCTTAGGGCAACCCTCCAGTTAGGCAGCAAGCTAGTGATGCTTGCCCCCCGTGCTCGCGACCCCATTCTGGACAGGCATGCCCTCGTGAGACCGGTGGATGCTTATATTGTGGCAAGATGGGCCACTACATCCGCGAATGCCACAAGAAGGCGATCGATGATCTCAGGCGAAACAAGAGAGCACCTCTGTTTCCTCGACCACCGCAGCGACCGCAACAACCACCACAACCGCAATCCAACGGTCAAAAGAACACGCCAGGATGCATCTACACCGCCACGGTCGAGCAGTTGACCAAGGGCGAGCTCGTGCAAGATACCATTCTGGTCGCTAACCGAGCAGATTTTGTACTCTTTGACTGTAGTGCCACTCATTCCTTTATTTCCGTAAAGTTTGTTGAACACTTGCACTTTCCTGTTAGTCCTTTGAACAATGTTCTCGACGTGTATAATCCGATTGGGAAGAACACAGCTTGTGCTACCTACGTATTAGCTCTGGACGTAGTCTTAGCCGATCGGCACTTGCCCGCTCATGCTATCTTGCTTGAGATGACAGAATTCGATGTCATCCTAGGCATGAATTGGTTAAACAAGTACCATGCCAAAATCTTTTGTCGGGATAGTAGAATTCTCTTGTCTCCACCAGGGATGCCTAAGGTAGAATTCTAGATCGTGAGACCGGTTCGAGCTAGCAAGATTGTTTCTTCGCTAAAAGCGCAAAACTACCTGAGAAGGGGATGCACTGCCTTTTTAGTCAGTGTCATTCAGTCTGAGTCATTGCAAGTTTTGATCAGAGATTTGGAGGTTGTTCGTGATTTTTCAGATCTCTTCCCAGAAGAGCTGCCAGGACTTCCCCCACCATTTAAAGTGGAATTCAACATCGAGTTGCTAACGGATACCGTGCCAATTTCTAAAGCTCCATACCGAATGGCCTCAGCTGAGCTCAAGGAACTCAAGAAGCAATTGCAGGAGTTGATGGATTTGGGTTTCATTCGCCCCAATGTCTCGCCCTGTGGAGATCGTATCCTATTCATTAAAAAGAAGGATGGATCGTTGCGATTGTGCATTGATTATCAAATGCTCAATCATGCCACAATAAAGAATAAGTATATGTTGCCTCGCATCGAGGATCTTTTCGATCAGCTAAGGAAGGCTAGGGTATTCTGTAAAATCGACCTTAGATTTAGGTACCATCAACTCAGAATTAAGGGAGATGATATATGCAAAACAGCTTTTCGAACTAGGTATGGGCATTACGAGTTTACTGTCATGCCTTTCGAACTCACTAATTTTCCTACGGCCTTCATGGACCTCATGAACCGTGTGTTTAAACCCTTTTTAGACACCTTCGTAATCGTGTTCATCGATGACATCCTGGTGTACTCGGAGATCTGGGATCAACATCGCGAACACCTGATTATAATTTTGGAAACCCTGTGGAAGGAGTGTTTGTTCGCTAAGTTCTCCAAGAGAGAGTTTTGGCTCGAGGAGGTTATGTTTTTTGGTCATGTTATATCTGAGAAAGGAGTATCCGTAGATCCTGCCAAGGTGGAAGCCGTACTAAATTGCCAACAACCGAGGAATGTTCGTGACATTAGAAGTTTCCTTGGATTAGCTGGATAATATCGAAGATTTATCCAAGACTTTTCCAAAATCTCTCTACCTATGACAAAACTGCTAAAAAAGGAGGCTAAGTTCGTGTGGGACGATACGTGCGAAAACAGATTTCGGATGCTGAAGGAGCGACTTACTACCGCTCCTATATTGGCCTTGCCTTCAGGACAAGGCGGCTTTGTGATCTATACGGACGCTTGAGGAATAGGCTTAGGATGTGTCCTGATGCAAAACGGAAAAGTAATCGCCTACGCCTCGTGCCAACTCAAAATTCATGAGAAGAATTACCTGATCCATGATTTGGAGTTAGCAGTCGTGGTCTTCGCTTTGAAGATATGACGACATTATTTATACGGGGAACAGTTCGAGGCTTTTAGGGATCACAAGAGCCTTAAGTACTTATTCTCACAGAAAGAGCTGAACATGAGGCAACAACGTTGGTTAGAATTCTTAAAGGATTACGATTTCACCCTTTCCTACCATCTAGGGAAGGCAAGCATTGTGGCTGACGCTCTCAGCCGCAAGGCTTCCGGTGTTTCTTTTAATCTATTATACGCTGATTAGAAGCTTTTTGCGCATCTGATTTCTTGGAAACCATTTGTGGTCTCGCAGCATTCTATCAGACTTTCCAGCCTAGTGGCCCAACCTGAGCTTTTAGCAAAGATTATTGTTGCGCAAAGGATTGATGCACAATACATAAAGTTGAAGGCTCAAGCACAACAGCCTGATACCCCCTTTTGTCTGAAGGAAGAAGGAAGTATATGGTATAAGAATCGCCTCTGGGTCTCAAATGATCCTATTTTAAGAGACAAGGTTCTCGCGGAGGCTCACAAGTCCAGATACACGATCCACCCTACAGGCACGAAAATGTTCAAAAACCTATAACGAGGGTATTGGTGGAGCAGAATGAAGTGAGACGTGGCCGAGTATATCGCCAAGTGTTTGACTTGTCAACAGATTAAGATCGAGCATCAACGACCTGGCGCAGTGATGCAGCAGATTGAAATCTCACAATGGAAATGGGAAGACATCACTATGGACTTTATCGTTGGTTTGCCGAAGACTCAGAGAAAGCATGATGCGATTTGGGTGATTGTCGATCGACTTACCAAATCGACACATTTTATCCCTATCCGCCTTAGTCAGTCACTCGACAGTCTGACTGACCTCTATGGTCGGGAGATTGTAAGATTGCACGGTGTTATAGTGTCCATCATCTCTGATCGCGGCCCTAGGTTCACTTCAAGGTTTTGGGGACAATTGCAGTCAGCCTTGGGTACAAAACTGAAGTTTAGCACTGCTTTCCACCCTCAGACCGACGGACAGTCTGAACGCACGATTCAAACTTTGGAAGACATGCTACGTGCATGCATGTTGGATTGGAAATGAGAATGAGATTCTCATACCAGTCTGGCAGAATTCGCGTACAACAACAGTTATCACGCTAGCATCGGGATGGCCCCTTACGAGGCCTTGTACGGGAAGCCCTGTCAATCACCTCCCTACTGGGACGAGGTCGGCGAGCGAAGATTGGATTCTCCGGTAGTGCTACAACACTACACTTAGCATGTGCAGTTGATTCTTGACGGGAGATATGGTTTTTGTTAATGTATCTCCCACAAAAAGCATTTTTCAGTTCGGGAAAAAGGGGAAGCTAAGTCCCAGATTCGTCGGACCATTCGAGATCCTAGATCGAATTGGTGAAGCAGCTTACCGTGTGGCTTTACCTCTTCAATACGCTCATATCCATAATGTCTTTCAAGTATCTTGAAAGTGCACTATGATCTAGGCTACGAGCACTAGAAGGGGGTGAATAGTGCTTTAAAAAATTGTCTGCGAAATATTTAATGATTTTGCAAATCTCAAAGCAAACACACAAAGAACACAATATTTTATCCTGGTTGGTCTAACCCGACCTACATCCAGTCCCCAAGCAAAACCCGCTTGAGATTTTCACTATCAACCTTGTAAACTACAAGATCACACAGACCATAACTGGTCCCACTTTCAGTAACAACTCTACTGAAAGCAAACAACTCCTTTACACCAACGGTATTTATAGTTAAAGTTTTTCATGTGCATCCATTGACATATTTGAACGTTGGTATTATTTATAGTTAAAGTTTTTCATACGTTGAGAGTATGAAAGGGTATCAAAATTGTCCATTTCGAACGATCAAAATGTTTGAAAAATGAAAAGACACGCCTTTTTGAAGTTTCAGGAAAATGGCAAAATTAGTCGACTGAAACATCAGTTAGTCGACTAATAGTTAGTTATTAGTAGACTGACAATTATCGTTGGTCGACTGATCTGTTAATCAAGCCGTTTGAAAATCTGAACTTTTGAAACTTAGTCGACTAGAGAAAAATTAGTCGACTGATAATATCATCAGTAGACTGAAAAACCTTTTAGTCGACTGCTGCTAAAATCTTCTGAAAGACAAACATTCTGTTCGGTCGACTGATAAAAAGCATTAGTCGACTACTGCTAAATTTTCAGAAAACACATATTCTGTTCAGTCGACTGATAAAACCATTAGTCGACTGCTGCTAATTTTTCAGAAAACAGACATTCTGTCCAATCGACTGATAAAAACTTCGGTTTACTAATTTGACAAAAATGACTATTTAGAAAATATGGCGCGAAAGGATTAGTCGACTGGTAAGTCTATTGGTCGACTAATAAACATGAAAAATTAAGAAAAGAATTTTCAAAAAAGATTTTCATGAGGGTTCTTTTTAGAAAAGTTTTTCTAAAGACTTTTAAGGTGAAATGCAACCTAAATATGCACTCTAAGTAAGGCTCTTACAAGAATCTAAGACTTTTAATGAAATAAACATTTACACACTAGTCTTCAAAGATTCTTCACTGAATTCTTCAATTTCTTCATAGCCTTAGCTGAAATGCAGTTGATTTCACTTGCTCATCATCAAAACCTTGTACTTGAAGTATCATGTATGGCTTCATTGTCGTAACAATCTCCCCCTTTTTGATGATGACAAACTTAATCAAAGATGAAGCATTTAGATGCATAGATGGAGATTTTACTCCCCCTATCAATATGCTGCAAAACATTAAAAGTTAGCACATTTAAAGCACATATATCACATATTGATTGGTTTGCATTTCCATTCAACATTTCTTCATGCATTTAGAAATGCCATTCATTCAAAGCTTTCTTTTTCTCTTAATTTTGCATTTCTCATGCAAGATCTCCTGCTAATTGCTATCATCATCTTTTTCTCCCCCTTAGTCAGAATAAAAAAAGAGTAAGGGCAGAAATAGCATAAGCAAAATAGCGATACAAGTTTAAAATATTACAACCCATAAAGTATAAAAGTTCAGACAACAAAGATTAGAAAAGTGAGTTGAGCAAATCCTTAATTGAAATAATCTCTTTCTGAATCGAAGATAGTTGTTGAGTCACATCTTCACGAAAAGTATGTTGATGCAGCTCTAAAGCTTCCAGTCTCTGCATAACTTCATCATGGTCTTGACTTGTCAAAAATTTCTTTCTTTTTGCATAAGATGAAGGTGTCACAGATGGTGAAGGTTCAGAAATTGATGGTTCATTAGGATCAGATGGTTCAGTTTGATCAACATTTAAAGGAGGCAGATATTTAATTTTCATTCATTTAAAAATTGTTTGATCAAAGAACTCTTTTTGCTCAACGTATTTTTCATTTGTTAAAGGAACTTTGACATGTCTAAAAATACGGGTTAAAAGACAACCATAAGGAAGAAATGATTTTTGTTTCCACAAATTTGTAAAATACACATTGACCCAGTTGACAGAAATATTTCCAAATAAAACATAAAGAGTCGTAGATAGATCTGTGAAATAATAATCAAAAGAACCAGTTTTGGGTAGAACATTGTGGGCAAGGATTTGTCCAGCAATGCGTGCACGAGTTTGAAGATTAGTATTTTTGAAAGGAGGGCAGTGAGGTGCTCCTGAAAGAAGAATTTGTTCAAAAACTCTTTCATCATTCAATTCAATAGTGTTGAAAAGAGTGTCTGAAGGTGGAATTTCAAGAATTTCTCCAAGTAATTTCGAATCAAACTCGATTTCAACATCACGAACAAGAGAGGACAAAACTCCAGTTTCATGATCCATTTGTAAATTCGTGTAAAACAAGTGAATAAGAAACGGATAGTGAAGGGTATCTGCACAAGCATCAAAAAGATGTGAAATACCAGGAAATAATTCTCTTATATTGTAACGAGAAAATAAGTGAAATAGAACATTTCGGCCCTGGTAAAATAGGTAATGCAGAAATTGATCCAAAAGTATCATAGAGAAAAGGATTGCGAAGTAATCTTAGTGAAAAAACATATCTTGAAGTAGGTGTAGGAGGAGGAGAACCTAAACCTTTTGCAGATGCAGACTTCGTACGAGGCATGGTAAAAAAAGGTTACCAAAAACAATGACAGCTTCCAAATGATTTCCGGCAGAAGTAGAACGTTGTCCGGCGATGTGAAACAGAATCAGAGGAGGATACAATGGCTGACGGCGAGTGAGAAGTCGGATTCCGGCAATGCACTGTCACACAAGAGGGTTCCGGCGTGTTTTGAAGATGCGCCAGTTACTGCAAGAGGATTCCGGCATTTCAAGATCACGACCAGAAGATTCCGGCGTCTCCTTGTTATGGTAAGAAAATCCCAGCGAAAATGGGATCGAACGGCACTCCGAGGGTTTTTCGGAAGAAAGAGAGGTAAAAGAGAAAGAGGGTTTTCGTTTTTAAGGGTTTCGTTTTTAAGAAAAATGAAAAGATACGAAAACGAAGTGAAACGATGCTTATTTTAAAAAGAAGGGGTGTTTTAAAAATCCAAGGGGTATCGGGTCCCTTCATTTAAATTTTTTTTTTTAAAAAAAAATAGTCGACTAAATCTTTATCGGACGACTAAGAATGTGCGACTCATTCTAAAAATATCATCAGTCGACTAAAAATATATCGGTCGACTAATATGGTGCGATATATTCCAAAATTTAAAACACCAGTCGACTAGAATTTTATCGGTCGACTAATATAGTGCGATTTTGAGATTTTGTTCAAAAATCAGCATTTTTATAAATCCACAAACGAGCAAATACCTAGTTCTCTCCTAATTCTCATAAAATCTTCATTTTTAAGAGATTTAGTGAAGATATCAGCATGTTGTTCTTTAGTGGAAATAAAATTTAACGAAATATCTCCTTTTAACACATGATCTCTTAAAAAATGATGTCTTACTTCAATATGCTTAGTTCTTGAGTGCTGAATAGGATTTTTCGAAAGATTTATAGCACTAGTGTTATCAAAATAAATAGTTGTTGTGGAGTAATTCAAACTGAAATCTTTTAAGGTTTGTTTCATCCATAGTACTTGTGAACATGCTAAACTAGCCGCTATATATTCTGCTTCAGTTGTTGAGAGTGATACTGAATTTTGCTTTTTACTAAACCAAGAGACTAAGGAATTTCCTAAGAAATGACAAGTTCCACTAGTACTCTTGCGATCAGATTTACTTCCTGCAAAATCTGCATCACTATATGAAACCAAATCAAAGGAAGATGATTTTGGGTAAAACAAACCGAAATCTGAAGTATCTTTCAAATAACGAAGAATTTGTTTTACTGCAGTTAAATGAGATTCCTTTGGATTAGCTTGAAATCTTGCACACACACAAACACTAAACATAATATCAGGTCGACTAGCAGTTAAGTATAATAGAGATCTGATCATACCTCTGTAGAGCTTAGTATCTACACTTTTACCATTTTCATCTTTATCAAGAGAAGTAGTTGTACTCATAGGATTCCTTCTTGATTTTGATGAGTCCATCCCAAATCTCTTGAGAAGTTCTTTTGTATACTTAGCTTGATTGATGAAGATTCCTTGTTCAGTTTGCTTTATTTGAAGTCCAAGGAAGTAGTTTAATTCGCCCATCAAGCTCATTTCAAACTCTTCTTGCATAGCTTTAGCAAATTCTATCACTTTTCCCTTGTTATTGTCACCAAAGGTGACGGTTCCTCCATCCTTATTTTGGAGGGTGGAAAATAACTTCGGCCTTCTAGTCATATGTTTGGAACAACTGTTGTCCAATATCCATTTGCTCCTTATGTTGTGTACCTACAACAAAATCAGAAAACAGAGCATTTGACCCATTTCTATTTTCGGGTCCATGAGAGTTAGTCTTAGAAACCCATATCCATTTGGATTTTGGTTTCCTTTAATAATAAATATTCTTTCTATAAAAGGATTTAGAATAAACATGTCTAGAATAATCATATCTAGATGCATTTCTATTAGAACTAGAAAGTTTAGTTTTATGAACAAAAGGTTGAGAATAATGTCTTTGATTTTTCACCACATAGTTTGGTCTATTTTGAGTATCAAAGAAGCTATATCCCAATCCGGTTTTATTAACCGAGCATCTTTGAGAACCAAGAAGTTTTTCTAAATTCTCTTGACCATTTGTGAATTTGGTCACTATAGAAAGAAGATCATTTGACTTTTCTTTAAGACTAGATATTTCTTTTTGTAAGAGATTGGTTCTAACTCCAATTTCTTTTATCTCAAGTGCTTGGCAAGAATTTTCCTTCTTGAGATCTTCTATTTCTTGAAGTAACACTTTATTTTGAGAGTCAAGAGTTAAATTTTCAGTTTTTAACTCTTTGTTTTTAGAACTAAGACTCTTAAATTTAGCATATAAATCATTAAATGCTTCAAATAACTCATCATAGTCAAATTGACTTACCGAATCTTCTTGTGCTACAAAACACATGTTGGCGACTTCTTCATTTGATTCTTCATCGGAAGAGGAGTCACTATCATCCCAACATGCTTGAAATGCCTTTTTCTTCTTGAATTAGTCCTTGGGCTTGATTTTGAGAAAAGGACAATCTTTCTTGATATGTCCTGTCTTTTTGCAGTTAAAGCACTTGACTTCATTGGGAATGAAAGAATCTGCTTTCTTTACCTTTCTTTGAAATCTTCCTTTTTTGATGAATCTTCTGAATTGCCTTGTGATGAGGGCAATATCTTCATCTTCATCTTCTTCTGAATTTTCTGAGTCAGAAGTAGCCTCAAAAGCAAGAGATTTCTTCTTAGGCTCTTCTTCTTGACGGTCTTGAAGTTGGACCTCATATGCCATTAGGTTACCAACTAAGTCTTCAAGAGTGAGAGTATTGAGATCATTTGCTTATTCAATAGCAGTGGTTTTTCTCTCTCATTCAGGAGTTAAACACCTTATAATCTTTCTCACTAAATCCACTTGTGAATATTCTTTTCCAAGGGATTTCAAAGTGTTAGTTATATCGGTCATTCTAGTTACCATGTTCGATATAGATTCATTTTGCTTCATTTTGAACAATTCAAATTTATGAACTAAAGAAGCAATTTTAGATTCTTTTACCTTTGACGTACCTTCGTGAGTTACTAGAAGAGTATGCCAAAATTCATTTGCTGTAGAGCATTGAGAGATGCGATTGAATTCTACCTTGTCAACGCCACAATATAATGCATTCATGGCTTTGGCATTCAGTGAAGCAGTCTTCTTTTCATCATCGGTCCATCGGCTGAAATCAGTTGATGGAATTTGATACTTTTCTGAAACAACTCTCCAGATATCGAGATCCATGGATTGCAAGAATATTGTCATTCTTACTTTCCAGTATTCATAGTTTGTTCCGTCGAAGAGAGGAGGACGAACAGAGGAGCTTCCTTCTTTGTGCTGAGATGTTGTAGTTGCCATGCTAGATGATGATCAAATCAAAGTAATAGCAAACTTGTGCTCTGATACCAAAATGAAAGTGCACTATGATCTAGGCAACGAGCACTAGAGGGGGGTGAATAGTGCTTTAAAAAATTGTCTGCGGAATATTTAATGATTTTGCAAATCTCAAAGCAAACACACAAAGAACACGAGATTTTATTCTGGTTTGGTCTAATCCGACCTACATCCAGTCCCCAAGCAAAACTCGCTTGAGATTTTCACTATCAACCTTGTAAACTACAAGATCACACAGACCATAACTAGTCTCACTTTCAGTAACAACCCTACTGAAAGCAAACAACTCCTTTACACCAAGGAGTCCTTCTTTTTACAGAAAATAAGTAACAACTTAAAAAACAACCTATGAGCCTTTCTTTTGAATGCAAATGAGATGCTATTGACTTTTGAGGTTGTTGAAATACTCTACTAACAAATTCACTATCTCTCAAAGTGATTTGAGTGAAAAACTGAAGTGAAAATATCATGTGAGTGAGAAAACAAATACTTGAATGAATAGGAGTGAAAAGCAATAAGTAAATGATTAAAATCGATTGAATTCTTGTTATTTTTTAGTGTACAATGCACTCATATTTATAGTTAAAGTTTTTCATACGTTGAGAGTATGAAAGGGTATCAAAACTGTCCATTTCGAACGATCAAAACGTTTGAAAAATGAAAAGACACGCCTTTTTGAAGTTTCAGGAAAACGGCAAAATTAGTCGACTGAAACATCAGTTAGTCGACTAATAGTTAGTTATTAGTAGACTGACAGTTATCGTCGGTCGACTGATCTGTTAATCGAGCCGTTTGAAAATCTGAACTTTTGAAACTTAGTCGACTAGAGAAAAATTAGTGGACTGATAATATCATCAGTAGACTGAAAAACCTTTTAGTCGACTGCTGCTAAAATCTTCTGAAAAACAAACATTTTGTTCGGTCGACTGATAAAAACTTCGGTCGACTAATTTGACAAAAATGACTATTTAGAAAATATGGCGCGAAAGTATTAGTCGACTGGTAAGTCTATTGGTCGACTAATAAACATGAAAATTTAAGAAAAGAATTTTCAAAAAAGTTTTCATGAGGGTTCTTTTTTGAAAAGTTTTTCTAAAGACTTTTAAGGTGAAATGCAACCTAAATATGCACTCTAAGTAAGGCTCTTTCAAGAATCTAAGACTTTTAATGAAATAAACATTTACACACTAGTCTTCAAAGATTTTTCACTGAATTCTTCAATTTCTTCATAGCCTTAGTTGAAATGCAGTTGATTTCACTTGCTGATCATCAAAACCTTGTACTTGAAGTATCATGTATGGCCTCATTGTCGTAACATATCCATGTTGAAAAAATATGTGCACGACCTGTCCCACATCATCCATTATGATGATGTAGACATTCAGAAGGACTTGACTTTCGAACAGAGACCAATCCAAATCGTGGATCGTCGAGATCAAGTGCTTAGGTCAAAGACGATATCCCTTGTCAAGGTGCGTTGGCAGCACCATGGGATAGAAGAATGTACTTGGGAGCCAGATTCTGACATTAGGGAGGAATACCCTGACTTGTACTTGGAGCGATGATTTCAATCTAATTTCGAGGACGAAATTATTTTAAGGAGGGTAGGATGTAAAACCCAGTGTTAAAAAAAATCAGACCCGGGTCAAATCTGGACCCGACCCGGATCCATATCCGAGCCAGCCCTAGCCCGTCGAACGGGCTTTCAGGGGCTGGCAAGAAGCGACACACAGGGGGTCGCCCACCCCCTGCGGCCTCTACAAAAGGAGAGAGAGAGGGGGAGGAGAGGCGTTCGAGCCTCTCCCCCGACTCTCTCTCGTCTCTCATCTCTCCCCCTCTGTCCATGTCTCTCATCTCCCCCACTCCATCTCTCTCTCGTTGCCGACGCCGACGCCGGTGAGTCCCTCTTCGACGACCTCCCTCTCCTCCGGCGAGCTCCCCTCGGCAGCCCAGGTAACCCCCCTTCTCCTCTCATCCCCCCCCCCCTTTTTTTCTTCCTTTGGGTTTGCTGGAAGGCCGACAATTGGCCGGCGGCCCCTGCCCTGTCTTCCTCTTCCCTTTTTTGTCAGGCAAGGGGCTTCGCCCCCCTTGCCTTCATCTCTTTTAGCAGGCAAGGGGCTCTGCCCCCTGCCCTTTTTACTGTTCTGGCAGGGGCCATGGCCTTTGCCCTTCTCTTTCGAGTAGGGGCTGATGGCCCCTGACCTTCCCTTAAGAAAGGAAGCAGGAGCCTTCGGCTCCTGCCTCATTTCTTGAAAACCCAGCAGAGGCCGATGGCCCCTGCCCCTCTCTTGACCAACAGAAGCCTCTGGCCCCTGTCTCGTTTTTCTGTCGAGCAAAAGCTCGACAGGGGCCATTGGCCCCTGCCTCCTCTTCTGAAAAGCCGAGGGGATCTTTGGCCCCTGCGCCTCTCTCTCTCTCTCTGCTCATTTTCATGGCAGGGGCCATCGTCCCTTGCCCTTCGTATCATTTCAGCAGGGACCTTTGGCCCCTGCCTTTCTCTTTGTCCTTGTTCGTGTTATGCATGCTAAACATCATACTTTTGCAGTTTACGCAACGAAGCTCATTCGCGCCTCGCGAACCGAACCAGCGATTACCTACGATCATAGATGACCTCTTTCTCGCAATACCCCAAGGTAGGGGAAATTGCACAAGGACTTAAATAACTGAAGCTCGCTTAAATAATTAAAGACCGAAAGAACAAAAATATATATTTATATACATATAAGTATATAAGTATGCTTTTAGCTCAAAGACGCAGTTTCGTGATCCTTGTCCTTTACTTACGTATTTTTCTGCTTTTTGTCTTTAATTTGTCATTGCGCTTTGTGCCCAGGCTTTTACTTTCTTATTTTCTGCTTTTTGTCTTTAATTTGCCGCCGCGCTCTGCGCCTAGGATTTAACTTTTGTATTTCTTGCTTTCTGTCTTTAGCTCAAGGACGCGGTTTCGCGATCCTTGTCTTTTGCTTTCACATTACTTGTTCTATGTTTGTCGTCGCGCTTTGCGCCCAGGCTTTTGCTTTCGCATTTGCTGCTTTCTGTCTTTAAAATTTGCAACCCCGATGAATAAAATGAGTCCTTTTGTATCAAACATACGATTCTATAAATAATGTTGGGTTTTGAAGCATCGTAGTGGGTCATCCTGAATCAAGCATTCGAAAGGAGTAGTTTTTTCTACTCTGTTTAGTATTTTTGGCGCAGCTCGAGTTTTTCCAAAATCTGGGACTTAAGCAAGCTTGTGAGCGTAATTTTCTCATGTGAAATCTGATTTCATCGTTTATCGTTATCAGTGTCAAAATTGATGTTGCATGTTGACAATAAGATAACGAATGTGAGATTCGAGAAAATCACATGCCATAAGGCACATGATATTGGTCATTTCAAAAGTTTAGAATGATGACATTATATCTTTGTAAATTATGTTGTTGAGGCTCCTATTAAGGACCTAGAACCCTTCCTCGTAACATGCTCATAGACATGCATGGCATGCGAGTAATACGATGGATGTTGAGACGGTCATTCGACTTCGACCAGTGCTATGAGCACATTGGTAAACCACATTACAGATTGTTTGATTATCGCCTTCATAGGTAAGATGCTCGATTGGGTCAACAGACCAGAGCATGTAGAATGGGTCGTTGGTTAAGTAACCCCTGACACACCCATTTGTTTTCTTGTTGTCTTTCAAGGGAGAGGACGGATTGGTACACACACTTCGATGGACAGGTTGTTAACAACCATTCTACGAGCAAAGACTCGATGTCCTCAGTCATCGTAGTTAGGGGATAAGACTACCAGATATTATCCTAGGTGGCAGATCTTTTAGACTTCTGCAGAAGTAGGATGCATCCGTAGCCACGAACGCCTTTGGGGAATCCTCTCTCGGCTAACGGTTGTCCCCTTAGGAACAGACTCAACTAGTTGTTCGGGTTATTCAAAATACATAGAATAATAGACGCCCAAACTAGTCTCAGTTGTTTCTACGAGTCGCGTCTGCGCGTACCCGCAGGCCAGTTAATGATGGAACATAAAGTAACTTGTGCACTCCACTTGATGAATCGTAGAATTGTGTTTTATGCGTTGTGATCTCAATTCATTATTAAATGTTTTGTTACATCGTGCAGCATGTGCTAGTTAGACTTTTACTTATGCTAATAAACTGCTCATGTTAGTTCAGTAACTGTTTAGTTACTCATCACACATAGTTAATTATTTATGCTTCTTTCAGACATTTCTGTCGACTTGTGCTCCTACTAGTTTTTCACGAAACTAACCCATTTTATGGGTACAGGTGATGATTAGGTGCTTAGCAGGCGCTGGCGCGATTGCGAGATGTCTTCAGGATCCACTGTTACCACTCGCAGCTCTTGTCCTGATCGTTTTGGGTTTTTGTAACGGATTTCTTAAGAAAATCCAAATTTTGTATAACTTAAAAACTATTTATAATATGAATGTTTTCATCTAGATATTTGCAAGTTATGCCTTTGTCTTTTTGTTCTTTTAGCTAACGTGACCAAGATTGTCGACTTGCCTTCTTTTCTTTTAAAGAAATACTTCCGCAGATTTTATAAATAAACTCTGAAAAGAAAAATGATTTTCTAGCCTTTAAACCATTTTCAAAAGGTTTACAAGTTCAAATTTTTGGGGCGTTACAGTTTTCGTCGTGGGTCATCCTCCGGACAGGGGGTGACCTTCGTCGGGGGTCGCCGATTCACTGGCAACCTAGCATTTCGACGGAGAGAGGGAGGGGGCGGTCGACGGAGAGCAGCGCGGGTGAGAGAGAGAGAGAGAGAGTGGCGCGGGTGAGAGCCAAAAAGAAAATGAAATCGTGCCCTAGGGCGTTTTACATCGATATTTAGTGACAGATGGGAGACAAAATGTTTCTGTCGCAAACATCGTCGCTAACTAGCTACGAAAAACAATCCATCGCTAAGTGCGACGGGTTTTGCGACATAAAACTTCGGTCGTGAATCCGTCACTACTTAGCGACAGAATTTTTTCCGTCGCTAATTTCGTAAATACTTACAAAATTAGCAATGGATGGTTTGCTCTCGCTAATCCGTCAAAACGTTGCGACGGAAAAAAATCATTGCAAAGTTCCGTCGCTAATTAGCATTTTTCTTTTAGTGACAAGTCTGATTCCGGTGATCCAAAAGGTGGTTCCCACTAAACAAAACTTATAGATCACAACTATTGTGTTAGGTGAAGAAAAAAATAAACAACTGGGTTCTGCCCCATTTGCTAGGTAAGTTGTACCTACAATCGATTGTAACAAATGTTAACCCATATATATATATATATATATGAAAAAAGTTTGCTATAAACATTTGTATATACTAATACCTATTAGATCACCATGGTGTATGTTGTTTAGGTCCAAGCAAACCGCATAAATGCATTCATCATATGCAAAAGAGCATGTTTCATCATTCAATCAAGCGTTTTGACAAAATATTCAATTTTTGGATCTAAAAGAAGTATCACACATTATAGATCATTGATTTTCAAGCCTTATAAGCATCCGCTTGTGTGTCAAAAACTCATAATGGAATGATCCAAGCACCAATTATCACTAATCAAAACATGTAGATCATATATATAATTGTAATTCTATAAGGTTAGTATCATGAAAAAAATACTAGATTAATCAAAAAATTAGAAAAGACACTTGTACTTTTGAGTTATTTTTGAGTTAAGACTCTCGCTCTATATATATTTTTTTATGTTGCACCAAACTAATAGTAATGTGTGATATTAATGATTATAAATAAAAATAGTACAAAAAACTTGCTTAAAAGCTTTTTTAGAAGTCTTTGTATTACCAAATAATTTATTCAAGAATTTTTCTTATTAAAGTGTGACATTGTTGTTTGTAATAATTTCTATAAGGGTGTGTTTGAATGCCTTGGATCTCAGATCCGAGGATCTAAGCTAGCATGAGGTTTCACTGGCCACGCACCAGAGATATGAGGCTATGCAGGGATCTCAAGTCCTCTCATTTTAAGGATTTGAAATCTTTAAAATAACGGTTGATGGAGAGAGATCATTGGATCTCTATGTCAACCCCTAGGGTTTGCACTTTTCATATTGAAAATAGTTTATTTCTTATGTATATGTTATACTATGCAATTTAGTCTTTGATAAACAGTTTAGGGCATGATTGGTGGGTAAGTAGGTGAAAACACCAATCATACCAAGACCCGAACTAAATCTTGGACCCTTTAAAACCTGAATCGATCGTGACAAATCATTTAAACCATATGAGTCCACATTTTCAACACAATTTGAATTTGGGTTTGATAAGACCTCACCTAGACCCGACAATGTTACACCCTCATATTCAAACCTATACCAAATATTGAAAATTTATATCTACATGCAAGGTTACAAAAGCCACCCTTTGGGGTTGAAACTCAAACGAAAAATGACTGTACAAAAAAATACCCCACAATTTACCAAATGGACAATTTCACAAGTTTTCATTTTTTGGATACTTTTACCCTTCGAAGCTCTGAATTTTTTATTTTCAAGGAGCACAATGCTAAAAATGGATGAACCCACGAAACTCATCAACAAAATTGCATATGAGGTTGCGATATTCCAAAACATTTATGAAACTCAAAAAGGGTATCGCAAAACACGTGAAAATCTCTTAAGTGTTGCAAAAGTCTGTACCTTACAAAAATTTAAAAGAGTATCACTTGAGGTATTTCGAAATTCTGAAAAACTTGCGAAAGCCCATACCCTATGAAATTTCAAACGAGTGTTATAGTGGTATTGTAAAATTCATTTTTCTTGCAAAATTTTCTTCTATATAAATGAAGCTTAATTTTTCAACCCCTTATTTGCATCCGAATGCCTTAATTTCGCAACCCTAGAGTTCTTATGGTCATCAATCCCTTATTTGCATATTGATGCCCTATATGGATGTAATTTTGACAAAATGAATAAAAACTTGGATGTCATTTAGATGTAAAGTTTATTCATGATTGTATTTTAAAACTTTGTTATAATTTTGCATGTAAGGTTAACAAAATTTGTAGTTGTTTTCTTATTTTTGTAGATGAATTTTATTTGTAAATTTCAGTTTTGTTTGTATGTATTGTTAAATTGTTAAACAAGCAGATCTTTTATGTAACAATGACATTTAAAGCAAAAATATTGCATAAGTAGGAAATTCATATATTTTGAAAGAAATTCGCATATACATGTATGAATTTGTATAGGAAATCTGCATGTATATGTGCAATCAATTTTTTCACAAAATGTAGTTGCTCATACATTGCATTCATTTTATTATTTTATAAAGTAAAGTCGCTCATACATTGCACTCATTTCATTATTTTACAAAATGAAGTCGCTCGTATATTACATTCGTTCCATTCTTTCAAAAAATAAAGTTTCTCATTCATTCCATTCATTCTATTTTTTTACAAAATGAAGTCATTCATACATTTTTCATTCATTCCATTCATTCACAAAATTTAGTCGCGTGTGATACTCGACATGATTTTTGCAAGTGTTTGGATTTTCACAATCTTTTTTTTAAATATTGCAGCCTCATATACAATTTTGTTGACGAGTTTCATGGGTCCATCCACTTTCAGCGTCGTGACCTGCAAAAATTATAAATTCACAGTTGCGAGGGGTAAAAGCGTTAAAAAAAGGAAGAACATGCAAAATTGTTCATTTGACAAAATTGGTAAATTGTGGGGCATTTTTTGAAAATGCATCATTTTTGTCATACAATACAATCATTTTCTCAAAACCATCATTCACATAAAGTGAGGATTCTCATAGGGTCTACTAATCATCAATTAGGGTGTGTTTGGCAATATGCAAAAGGAACTTTTTCGCGAGATGATTGATTCTACCCCGTGCGTACGGAGTTAGGGACTTAGGGAGGTCAATGAATCAGATTTTATTTGATATTTGACCGAATTTGATTTTATTTAGTTGCATTTTGTAAGCCAAAACTGTATCAAGTTATAACCTGATGTGGATATGGTTATGAGTTTTTGCTACTGATTTGATCAACGTCCAAATTTGTTTACATATAAAAAAGTAAATCTGATGTAACTTTTTTACCATCCAAATCCAAATCAGAATTGGGATTGGTTAGGCCAACATTCAAATAGACAGATACTATAGTGGTCATTTTCGATCCGAACTAGGACCGTTTACACCCCTTTGTGGAGTGGAAATGGCCAGAAGGCCTAAAACTGCATTGGATTATGATGGGTCCGAGCCCTGCTATGAATATGGGCAACATGTCTACTTTTGAATCTAGATCTGAACTAAATCCAATGCAATAGAACTGAATCAACAAGCTTCATAAATAGTAGGTGAATTGACGAGAAATGTTTAAAACGAATATTTTACACATAAAAATTGCAAACAGACCAGTGCACGTTCGGATCTTAACATTCATATCTTCAATACAATTCATAGAATGATGGGCGTGAGTGGGTGGGCCTACCGAAATTGCATCCCATGTGTGTATTGGTGAGTTTGTGAATGCACAAGCATGTGAAATTTTTTCAGTCTAAACGAAAATAAGGGCACTTTTTTGGAAGCCTGAAAAATTCTCACAAGAAAAAGAAATTGTTAATAACAAATTTTGATAAAAAAATTCACTTGATGAGAAAGAGAGAGAGGGGGAGAGGGTCATTCAACCTTTTTTAGGGCATGTTTGAAAGTGAAAAAGATGCAAGAAATTTGATATAAAGTGAAAAATCCATGCATTTTTTTCTGACCCTCCTAAACGAGAGAAAATTTCTCTCTCAAAGAGTTTTTCTAAAACATACATTTTTTGACAGGAATAGGTGGAGGAATGTTTTCAAGAAAATTTTGTGGTCTCTCTCTCCATCTCACCGCCATCACCACCTACCACTATCCATCTTCATCATCCATCCATCTCACCACCACCACTATCACCAGCCTCCCAAAAAACTATGTCAGTGAAGCTCCACCAACACCATCACCACCCATGATGATTTCCCACCACCATCATCTCCACCATCACTCACTTCACGAAAAAATTCCCTCCCCACGATGATTTTCCACAATCCACCACCACTGTTACCCATCATCACCACCTCCCAAAAAAATGTGCCAGAGAAGCTCCACCACCACCACCCACCTCCCAAAAAATTGCACCAAAGAAGCTCCACCACCACCCCTCCTCCTAAGATTTTTCATTTTATTTTTTTCATGCTATCCAAACAAGTAAAAAATAATAATTTAGGAAAATTATCATATCAAAACTTCTCATAGGCAACATTTTCTTTTTCTATGAAAGTTTTTTGTGCTTTCAAAAAGTTCCCTTAGAAGGAGATGTAGTTCAAGCATACAAGTGAAAAAGAGAGAGAGACATGTAAATGATGGTGGGTGGAAAGAAGATGAAGATGAAAGAAGTTCTTATGGCAGCTCATGAAATGATATGTGTTGTGGGTGAATGATTCACAAAGAATTTTTGATAGAATAAAAAATTTCATCCCTAAGTAAAGGGATTTTTCTTATAAAAAAGCACACTTTCATTTCGAATGTTTGAAAAGCCAGCTAATTTTTTCGTATTTGCATTTTTCCTATCATTTTCTCGTGTCCAAGCATGCCATAAAAGGCATGGGACCCAGTTGGTACTTCGTTACCACATCTGGTTTTGACCCAAGGCTTAATATGTACTAACAGGCTTGCCAGAATCCTTGACCTGCCAAAAGCCCAACCAACTCTTGTCGATTTTAGGTTGGGCTTGTGGTTTAGGTCTTTATCACAAGAACACTTCAAAATGGTCTATTGTGACGTATGACATGAGTTGACTCGCAATGAGACATAATTAAGTTGCAGTATGCTCGTGACACGCGGTTGAATGAATCAAATTCGGTTAACTGTGTCAGGCCATTCAAGATCATTTTTGACCTTTTTGTTAACTCTGAAAAAGTGGGAAAAAAAACATGGTTTGAATGAAACCCTACTCCCCTCTACCCCCTTTTGTCTCTCTTCCTCCCTCCCCTCTCTGTCGACCTGCGGCATCCTACAACGGCTCAACGACATCCAGCAAGTCACGATGAAGGTGGCGCCATGGCGGATGGTCAGTGGTGTAAGCTAGGTACCTCTCTCTGGTTCTGGGAGAGAGATTATTCACAAGAGAACCATCAAGAACCACACAAAGATGGTCTTCTTGACCGATTTGCCCTCCGAAAGTTGTATCTTTCTTCCGTTTTCTCACTCTCTCTGAGTCTCTTTGTGGTAGCAGTCTTTCTAAGTCTCTTTGAACTTTTGATGGGTTTTTGTTTGGGGGTTTTGGTTATCTAGTGGAAGGGCTATGAAATAATTCATCTTAATAGGACATGGATGACATGATGGGGCTTGTTTAGTGTTTTGAACTTCACAAATCCACTAAAATTTTGTGTTATGAATGATTGATGAACAATGATAGCTAGTTGTTATTTTAAATTTGAACTTTGATTCATGTTTTTGCTTGTTAAGATTATTACATAATTAGTTAGAAATTTAAATTATTTTGCATTTTTGAAATTTGTTTGGTATATATATATATATATATATATATATATATATATAAAGCATCAATCTTGAACCATCTAGATTGTAGCACCAGTAAAAGAACTACACAATTTTATAGTACCCTGCAATATTTATTAAAAAAAATCAAATAAAAATATAAATTATGTTGTTAAAACATATTTTATTATAATAAAAACCTAACATAATTATGTCAACCATAAAAACAATCTTCTTGCATTTGATTTGCCTTCTCAGAGAGGGATAAGTGTGCAATTAAGTCAAAGAGTGATTTTCCCTTTTCGTGTTATAAACATTTTAAGTAACCTATTTCTCAATAATCAGTGGATGAAGAATGCATATGTTGAGTGGATTAGAAGAAGCAATGACAAAATAAAGCAAGAAACATATAAAACAAGGAGAGAAAAACAAAAGATTATTAGGTTGCTGAAACAAATATATTCAATATATGCTAATAGGGTTGAAACTCAGAACTATCTCTCACCATTGTGGCAATAAAGAACTGCCAAGTACTAAATATGGATGACATCAATATCCTAGGATTAAAATTTTCATTTCAAATAACATTTTCAACTTCCCTCTCCCTTGTCTCTTAATGTCTCTCAAAGTTGCCATCCATATTTTCTCTTCGTTAGCCTATTTCCCAAGTTAGCCATCCTCTTCCCCCTCTTCTCTCCTTCATCTCCCTTTGTGCCACCACCATTACCACACCTCACTAAGGTCTGTAACAAATTGGTATCAGAGCTATAGAACCCAAAAAGGTTGTTTGTTTCATTTCAAATCTAAGAAGGTGCCATTTTGATGGATCCAAGACTTGTGTGCAATTACACTACTAATACAAGAACTAGTCAAGCATTTCAACGACACCGAAAAAACTTTCGGTGACTGGCATCAATTCAAACCATTACAAGCCTTCATCAACAAGAGAAGCACTTCAAACTCCCCATCTTGAAGAAAGAAACCAACCTAATCACAAGAGTGGCTGAGTTGGAGATTTGGAACCGTGGGAGAGCTCAGTTTTCTTGAAGTGACTAGATTGACCCTTGGTGCATGTAAATAGTGAGTTTGATCTCTTACTATTGTTTTCCTTGATTTAAAAGTGGAGAATAGAAGTGAGGAAATTGATCTTATTGAGATTCATGGTGAACTCATCCAAAGTTCACGAGAGACTCTAAGAACTCTCTCTTGGGTGGCAATATTTTGGATCTTGATAAAGATTAATTGCAAGATAGTGTTTGGGTCAGATATATGTGGTTTAGTTGATTGAATTTTATGTTTAAGAGTTTTTGGAAGTAAATTTTTTTGATTCGGAGCATCTTGGGTTGAATTCTGTTGAGATTTATGTTAAAGAAATACATTCTTACATGATACTTCAAGTTCCCCATGTAAGGTGGTGAAAGAATGGGTCTTTGAAGCATATTTTGTTTTCAGTTTGATTTGGGTTCTGCATATGTTTAAGTTATGTGCTAGAATCATGTTTAGGTGAAGATTAAAGTGTTGAATTGCATTTGTAAAAATCTTGGGTGTGATTCTTATTGAATTCACGTGAACCAAGATTCTTGTTCATGTTAGAGTTTTAAAAATTTACAGGTTCTAAAAATATATAGAAACAGTCTTGGTAGTCTTTGTTGTTTTGATCATTGCTGATTCATATGTGGTCAGATCAATGTCATTCTTGTTTCTCTGGATTTCTTGGATCGTTAGATAGACTCTAGTATCAAGAACTTAGTTTTCAAAAGTGTGCCTAGGCACCACCTAGGGTGTCTAGGTGCAGGGTCACCGTCTAGGCGATAGGGCTCTATTTTTTCACCTAGTCTACCTAAGCAACACTTAGGCTATCCCCGCTTAGTCTGCAAGGACATGATTGTCATTTTTTTTACTTTTTTTGTCTTTTTTTTCACTTTTTTCCCTCTTTTTGCCTCTCCAAAAGCTTTCTTGTTTATTCTGTCATTTTCATCTTCTTTTCCTTTTCTAATTTACATTCTTATTTTTTTTCTTTTTTTCTTCTTCCTCCTCCTTTCACCCCCACTTTCTCTTTTTCTTCCTCTTCTTCCTTTTTCTCTTTTTCCTTTCACCTAGGCAACCTTAAATTATACATGTTCACATAGGTCGCAAGGTGAAATAACATCAAAGTATTTTGGCAAAGTGGTGAAATAAAATTCTATGGAACTATTAAGCTGAAAATGATAGGTTGAAGCTTTATCAACTCAATCTAACTACGTAGATGTGTTGAGGAAGGTTTGTTTGTCAATGATCAAACCTTGAATCATTCTACTTCGATTCAAATTTATGATTTTTTGAATCAAAATTTTAGTGCATCATAAACCATTTATTTTTTAAGCCTTTAAAAACTTGTTTAAGTGTCATAATCATGTGATTCAAAACTTATTTTAAACTTAACAAACATTGTAAATCACATTGATAAGATTTAATTTACAAAAAAAAAAAACTGAAACTTTAGTGCATCTTTTTATTTGATTCCCAAACTTAGGTTTATTTTTTAAAATTTCTTAAATTTGATTATTATGATGAAGATCCAAATGATTTTCTTTAATACTCTTCTTCTTTATTCAAAGGATTTTCTTTACAACTTTTCCTCCTCTTTGCTTTTCTTCTCTTTTCTCATAATGAAAAATGATGTGAGAAAGTAACATCTTAACTTTTAGCAAGGATCAGCAAAAGAAACTTATGGGGCTTTGACGATTGATCTTGATTTGCTTGGAGTAAACTAAATGATGAACCCAATAAAACAAAGTCAAATGCCAGCCACAAGTCAATGGAAAAGGATACATGGATTGGTGGTCTATACTTCAAGGCGTGACATATTCATTATAAAATGAGCAAAATAATATTTCCAACATGCAATGAATCAACAACCACATAATTTCAGGAGGAAATTGCAAATATTTGCAATCTAATTCAAACTACTTTTTTTCAAGCTTGTGATGGTAATCATAAACCCTTTAAATTTCCACAGAGAATGACCCATCTAAGCCTACCCTAAACCAAATTCAACCATATACACATTAGCTTAAGAACCTACCAAAGTAGCAAGAAACCCCTAGTCATCTAATATTCTTGTATATTTAGTGAAACCGAACCAAGATTAGTTTCCATTCCAAAATTAGCTCTAGTCATTAGCATAAATACTATTTTACAATTAAGGTGAAAACAAAAACAAAAAATTACTTTTAGCTTGCATACAAACCAATGAATAAGCGAATTATATCACCTTAAAATTTAGTACCTAATAATACATACATATTTTTAAATGTAATTAAACAACTAAGGCGTAGGAAAACATGAAAATTGTGCTTGGATTAAGTACATACATGTGGACTTTCACTATGCTTTTATTCTAATATACAAATGTTGTGATTTTGATATGACTTTTTTTTCTCATTGATCATGATTATTCACTTGCCATTTAAATTATGCTATAAGAATTTGCAGTATATATACACCCACACATGCTTGTATACATCTACGTGAGTTAGGCCTTATCATGGAATCATAGTTTCTGTAGTTATTTGCTTAGTTTGAACCTTTAGAAGTGCTTTTCAGCCTTATTTACTAAAAGCATGCTTTTGATATAATTGATTTAAAGAAAAGAGTGAAAATTATAATCAAGTTTTACTTCAATGATCTTTTAATTTTTTCTCTCTCTAAAAAATATAGTTGAATATGGAAAATATTATCTATTACATGCTTTCAATTATGACAGACACATCTCGAGGTCCAGATTAAGCCAAAGAATACTTGCATCCATGATTTTTATGGTTTTTAACAGAAACCAATGAGATCTAAAAAATAGAGTTTCAAGAAAGCAAAAACTAATCCTCCTATCAGTTTTGGCATACCGAATTTACTATTTTCATGCACTTAATTGAATGAAAAAATATTGATTTGGATTATTTCTAAGAGATGCCTATTATTGTGAAATTATGTTGTTGATTTTTCACCATTTCGAAAAAGAATATGACTGGTGATTATATATAATGGTTTTGAACAAAAAGTCTGGGACATCAAGTTTTTTAAATGATTTTGATCTTGCTTACTTTGCTTTATATGTTTTATAGTCGAATACTTATGCGACTATTATGCTTTATAGTCGAACATTTATATGACTATTAATACGACCATAATTGTAATCCTTAATAATATTGAGCTTTGATTTGGTTGTGAAATGCAATGTTGAAGTCTTAAACAAGAGTATAAACATATACATATACATGTATGGCTAACATATTTGCGTGTGCATACACACACACACACACATTGTCTGTTTGATAGAATAAAAAATTTCATCCCTAAGTAAAGAAATTTTTATTATAAAAAAGCATATTTTTATTTGGAACGTTTGAAAAGCTTGCTAATTTTTTCTTATTTGCATTTTTCCTGTCATTTTTCTTGCGTCCAAACATGCTATAAAAGACATGGGACCATGTTGGTCCTTCATTACCACATATGGTTTTGACCCAAGGCTTAATATGTACTAATAGGCTTGTTACAATCCTTGACCTGCCAAAAACCCAACAAACTCTTGTCAATTTTAGGTTAGGCTTGCGTATTATCAAACTGGGTTAGGTTAGGTTCTTTGTCACAGGGACACTTCAAAATGGTCTCTTGTCACGTTTGACATGAGTCGACTCACGATGAGACACAATTAAGTTGCAGTATGTTGGTGACATACGGTTGAACAAATCAGACTCGGTTAATTGCATGTTGGGCCATTCAAGATCATTGTTGACCTTTTTGTTGACTCTAAAAAAGTTAAAAAAATAAAATAAAAAATTGTTGTTTGAATGAAGCCCTACTCCCCTCCGCCCCCTTTCGTCTCTCTTCGTCTCTCCCCTCTCTACCGACCTGCAACATCCGACGATGGCTCCAACGAGTCACGACGAAGGTGGCGCCATGGTGGACGATCAGTGGTGTAAGCCAGGTACCTCTCTCTGGTTCTGGGAGAGAGATGGTTCACAAAAGAACCATCAAGACGCTCACAAGGATGGTCTTCCTGACTAGTTCGCCCTCCCAAAGCTGTCTCTTTCTCAGTCTCTCTCAGTCTCTTTGTGGTAGCCATCTTTGTAAGTCTCTTTGAACTTTTGATGGATTTTTGTTTGGGGTTTTTGGTTATCTAGTGAAAGAGCTATGAAATGCTTCATATTAATAGGACATGGATGACATTTTTGCGTTATGAATGATTGATGAATAATGGTGGCTAGTTGTTATTTTAAATTTGAACTTTGAGTCATGTTTTTATGTGTTAATATTATTACATGATTAGTTAGAAATTTAGATTATTTTGCATTTTGGATTTTTTTGTTTGTTTATATATATGAAGCATCAAACTCGAACCACCTTGCTTGTAGCACCACTAAAAGAACTACGCAATTTTATAGCACCATGCAATATTTATTAAAAGTAATCAAATAAAAATATAAATTATGATGTTAAAACATATTTTATTATAATAAAAACCTTACATAATTATGACAACCATAAAAACAATCTTCTTGCATTTGGTTTGCCTTCTCGGAGAGAGATAAGTGTGCAATTAAGTCATGGCTTCTCAGAAAGAGTGATTTTCTCTTTTCATGTAATAAACATTTTGATTAACCTATTTCTTAAGAATTCATATGTTGAGTGGATTAGAAGAAGTGGTAACAAAATAAAGCAGGAAACATATAAAATAAGGAAAGAAGAAATAAAAAAAATATTGGGCTGATGAAACTGATATATTCAGGATATGCTAATAGAGTTGAAACTCAGAACTATATCTCACCATTGTGGCAATGAAGAACTGTTAAGTACTAAATATGGATGACATCAGTATCCTATGTTTGAAATTTTCTCTTCAAATATCATTTCCAACTTCCCTCTCCCTTGTCTCTTTCTCTCAACCAAAGTTGACCCCCATCTTCTCTCTCCCTTAGCCCATTCCCCAAGCTAGCCATCCCCTTCCCTCTCTTGTCTCCTTCATCTCCCTTTGTGCTACCACCATTACCACACCTTCCTAAGGTCTGTAACAAATTGGTATAAGAGCTATAGATCCCCAAAAATTTGTGGTTTATTTCATTTCAAATCTAAGAAGGTGCCATTTTGAAGAATCCAAGACTTGGGTGCAATTGCACTACTAGTACAAGAAAGCATTTTGGTGACTCTGGAAAGACTTCCGGTGACTAACACAAATTCAAATCATTTCAAGAATTCATCAACAGGAGAAGCACTTTGGACTCATCATCTTGAATAAAGAAGACAACCTAATCACAAGAGTGGCTGAGTTGGATATTTGGAACCGTGGGAGAGCTCGGTTTGCTTGAAGTGACTAGATTGACCTTTGGTGCGTGTGCATGTAAATAGTGAGTTTGATCTTTTACTATTATTTTCCTTGTTCTAGAAGTGAAGAATATAAGTGGGGAAATTGATCTTATTGAGATTCATGCTGAACTCATCCAAAGTTCACACGAGTCTCCAAGAACTCTCACTTGGGTGGCGATATTTTGGATCTTGGTGAAGATTAATTGCAAGATAGTGTTTGGGTCTGATATATGTGGTTTAGTTAATTGAATTTCATGTTTGAGTATTTTTATAAGTAATTTTTGTTGATCTGGAGCTTCTTGGGTTGAATACTGTTGAGATTCATGTTAAAGAAATACATTCTTACATGATACTCTAAGTTCCCCATGTAAGGTGGTGAAAGAATGGGTCTTTGAAGCATATTTTGTTTTGAGTTTAATTTGGGTTCTATATATGTTTAAGTTATGTGCTAGAATCATGTTTAGGTGAAGATTAAAGTGTTGAATTGCATTTGTAAAAATCTTGGGTGTGATTCTTGTTCACATTGGAGATTTAAAAATTTACGAGTTCTAAAATTTTAAAGAAAATAGTCTTGGTAGTCTTTGTTGTTTTGATCATTGCGGATTCATCTAGGGTAAGATCGATGTGATTCTTGTTTCTTTGGATTCCTTGGATCATTAGCTACACTCTAGTATCAAGAACTTAGTTGTCAAAAGCGTGCCTAGGCACCACCTAGGCTGTCTCGGTGAAGAGCCACCGTCTAGGGGGTAGGGCTCTATTTTTTCACCTAAGCTGCCTAGGCAACACTTAGGTTATCCCCGCCTAGGTTGCAGGGATATAACTGTCATATGTTTTTACTTTTTTTTGTCTTGTTCTTCACTCTTTTTTTCTGTTTTCCCTCTTTTTGCCTCTCCAAAAGCTTTCTTTTTTGTTCTCTATTTTTGTTCTTCTTTTGCTTTTCTTATTTACCTTCTTAGTTTTTCCTTTTTTTTCTTATTCCTCCTCCTTTTACCCCCATTTTCTCTTTTTCTTCCTTTGTACAACCTGTAAATTTTTAAGAGAATATAATTAAAGAAATTTCTTTTACTTTGAGTTAAAAATATGCATTTATCTTTTATTATTAATGTTGTGGGTTTTATATGTCTGTTTACATCTTTTTGACAAAGAAGAGTAAAATGGTCATTTCAATAATTTATGTAAGTAAAATATTGTTAAAATATTCAATTATCATGAAAATTAATCATTTTAAAGAGTTGCAAACTCATTTAAGTGTTTTCGAGGTATTTTGAACTTAACAAGATACATTTTAATGGTTTTCAAAATAATTTCTTAAAAAGGTTATTTTGGTCACAAAATTAATTATGAGAAATAAATTAATTGAATAAATTATTATTGTTAGAAAATATCGAAAACTTTGAACTATTTAAATTTGGATGATTAATTATTATGAATAAAGGTAAGAAACTCTTGTGAAAATAAAATATGGGGATTTAGCATGGATCTGAACTCTATACGGGCTGGATCCAATCGGATCCAACCAAATATAAAGTTTTACGAGTTTTACGCGATTAAACCAAGATTTCATGCTAACCTAATTGCGATTTTTTTATATTGGTTAAAAATAAACTATAGTAATTAGTAGGTTAGGTTCAAAATATTTCATTTATAGTATATTATTGTATTTTATTTGTATTTAATTTTTTTATGACCTTGGGTTTGGAACCAATCCGGACCCAAGGCGGGTCCGATCCCGACCCAACCCCACTCACGCAAAACCTAAGCCCTTCTTATCTTTTCCCCTTGTCTTCTCAAACCCCAGCCGACGCCTCCCTTCCCCGCCTTCTTCTCCCATTCACTTCCTTCTTCTCCTCTCCCGTTCGGGCGCCGACCAGAAAAATTGGGCCATCGCCGTCATCTGCCGTTGCCGCTGCTGGTACCCGCTCCTTCTTCCTCCTGTTCGAGTGCCAACCGCCGGGAGTGGCAAACAAGCCACTGCCGGAGTTTCCGCCGGCCGTGATGGTTTTTCGGTGAGTCCATCCCCGAATTCCTCTTTCCTCGTTTCTTCTTGTTTCCATTCTATGGCTTTGAGAATCCTTCCTTCTTCTGGCATCTAGGGTTCAGTTTTCACTCTCTGGCTTTTCCCGATTTCTCTATACAGGAGGAGGGCGAAGCATAGGTCCTGATCGGATCGTGATCAATAAGCTTGTATTCGTTTGATTTGAGTTCTTATTTAGGGTGATTTCCCTTATCTGCTGTTTGCGATCTATTTTTGCGGAAAATGTGGTGTCGGTTTCGATTTTATTTGATATAAGATGATTTTGAGGTATTGATTTCAAATATTTTTCTTCGCCTTGCTGATCTTGCTTTAAAGGATTCGCGGTAGAGAAGGCAGCTGAGGGAAAGGCAGCCTTCTGTTTGTTAATCCCCTGCTGGTACGTTGTTCTTCTGCATATGACTGCTGAGTTGAAGTTTCTGGTTTGGGCTCGTGGTTAGTATGGTACAAGCAAACGGGTAAAATTTTTACTTCGTGGTTAGATGTTCGGTGATGCTGGGAAGGGCTTTAGCATTCCGTAGTGCCATTCATTGTTGCATCCTATTTGGGAATACCGTAGTCAATGTGATTTAGAAACCTATGTCATTAATAAGTAAATTCTGTGCATTTTGTTAAACACATATTTTCTGTTTAAATGTCTATTAGAATATTTTTTTCTTGCTGTACTAGTAAACTATGTTGAGTTTTATGCCTAAGAACTTCCCTGTTATTAGTGTTTTTACCTTGCAGAGAATAATATTGATTATTCTAATCGATTTCTGTTTTTTTAATTATCATTTCCTCGGTTTGCATGCCTGATTCTCAGCATTGGGAATCGGGAAGGTCTGCTGTGCATGACAGCAAGGGTACCTTTCCTTTGTCAGTTTCTTTCCGATTTGGTTTCTGTGTTTTGGATTTGATTCCAATAGGTATATATAAATATTTCGTTGGAATTGGGTACCTCGGTGCTTGTGCCATCTCTTGGGGGTTGCATGCAGCCGTGGGGTGCTGTCCAATCTTGTTTTGGACTTGTTGGGTTGTTGATGCATGATTTTCGCCAACCGGATTACTGATTTACGTTTTGATTTCTATCGCTCGTGTGCGAAAGCGTATTTAGATAAGAGTTATCATGGTTTGTGCAGCACTGTAGCGCTCTCCCATTGTGAGGGGACGACTATCTTTTTCGTGTTGCTGTTCTTTGCTGGACTTTTTGGTTTTTGAATTCCGCTACTCCTTATCGCATCGCAAATGTTGGATTCCTAAACTAAACTGGTGGAATGAAATTAGTTGTTTGTGATAGCAAATCTAAATTTTATTTTTTGAAATATGTTAAGAATGATTTACTCTCATGATTACAATCATGTTAGGATGTGAATTACAATCATGTTAGGATGTGAATTGCAATTAGATTGAATTGGTAACTTCAATTGTAATATTAGAACTGCATAGAGATAAATGCATGAATTTTGCAAATGTAAATTGTTTTTTAATAGGTATAATAATTCAAAAGCAGAATAAGCGATCCCAGTGGTTAGGGATCACTTGCGGCTAGAAAAGCCATAAATGAAATTT
This sequence comes from Nuphar pumila, assembly GCF_984573655.1. Lineage (NCBI taxonomy): Eukaryota > Viridiplantae > Streptophyta > Magnoliopsida > Nymphaeales > Nymphaeaceae > Nuphar > Nuphar pumila. The sequence goes on from NC_143259.1 coordinate 104,082,637, forward strand.
GAGGCATAAGAATGCAAATTGGGTAAATACCCATGGTAAGTATGTGGTGTAGATGCACCATACACCTTATTTATTTAATTGTATGTAGCATATTCTTATTCACACTCACTTAGTTGTGGATATACAGGATTGTTCTAATAGAGTTTGGAGATCATGCTGAGCATGATTTGAATGTATGGGGATATAAGTGATATTATTTTTGTAGTTCAGAGATCATGCTTGTCATGATTGTAGTTAGCGGAACATGGAATGTGTTTGTTGCAGGTACATGTTTGATTATGTTATGGTGTATGCACGATGATGTATGATGTGGTTAAATGAAATGTGAAATCTTGTATGAAGTGTGTGTACATAGTGCAAAATCATGCATAAAGTATGTTGAATACAATGTATACATGAAAGCATGTTAGTAATGATTCATGCATGAGAACTTGCGTAGTTAATTCCGACATGATAGGATCATGCATGGAAATAAATATGACTGTTATGAGCATTGAGAGTTCTCTCGGTTACAGACCGCTCCAGTGGGACCTCGATGTGAGGTTGTAGGTTCTTTCAGTTTAATGAGGTTAATAAAATACATGGCATAATATACTCCTCATTGGATTGGATGAATCAAAGTTAGGAACCCGAGAGTGTACTTTCGGGCGTGAGAAAAGTGGCACATAAGAAATCAGAATGAAATCATTGTAATATTCAGTTTGTGAATAAATTGTTATTTCATTTGCATGAAGCATTGTAGCATGTTTATTTCTGAAATATGAATGCAAGCATGATTAGTTATGTAGTTGTAAATTATGCTTAATTCTGATATTGTGATATTGCATGATTTAGATGATATCTGAAAATGTGTAAATGCCTATTTATGTGATTGAAATATTTGCGTTCACGTGTTTGATGATTACCTACCGAGGCTGTGTACTTATGCCTCTATTTTTAATATTTCAGGTAATGAGTAGGTCAATGTGTGATGACCGTAGGCTCGGGGTGGCGCCAAAGGGTCACAGTTCTTTACAGTTTTGAGAGGACTTAATATTTTGATATTTGTTTATTTGATTAAGTCTGATAAAGTTTGAGACTAGTATTTGATTTATTAAATGCATAGTTTGATTTAATTATTCTAGTTTCATACGTGTGTAGTGTCTGTAACCCGCTCAAGGCTTGAACCGTATTTAAAAAGAGTTTTCGCAGTGTTTCTTGAAAAATAATAATTTAAGAATTCTGTCATTTGGATGCTTAACTTCGAACTTGGTTATACAGAGCTGTTAAACGCTAGTGCATGCGCAAGCTGACTCTGTAGAGCTAAATTCAATTAAGGCAAGGCCAATGATGAAATACTGGTTTTAAAGAATTTCTTATATGTAATGGTTTAATAAATCAAATACTAGTTTCAAACCTTATCAGAGTTAACATGACTTAATCAAATAAACAAATGTCAAAATATTAAGTCATCTCGAAACTGTAAATAACTGTGACCCTCTTGGCGCCATTCCGAGCCTACAATCATCACCCATCGGCCTACTCATTACCTGAAATATTAAAAATAGAAGCATAAGTCCACAACCTCAGTAGGTAATTACCAAACATGTGAACACAAATATTTCAATCATATAAATAGGCATTGACACATTTTCAGATATCATCTAAATCATGCAATATCACAATATCAAAATTAAGAACAATTTATAACTATATAACTAATCATGCTTGCATTCATATTTCAGAAATAAACATGCTACAATGCTTCATGCAAATGAAATAACAATTTATGCACAAACTGAATATTACAATGATTTCATTCTGATTTCTTAGCCACTTTTTCTCACGCTCGAAGGTACACTCTCGGGTTCCTCACTTCGATTCATCCAATTTAATAAGGGGTATATTATGCCATGTATTTTATTAAACTGAAAGAAGCTGCAACCTCACATCGAGGTCCCATTGGAGCGGTCCGCAACCAAGAATGAAGAAAGTGAATATTTATATTATCTTGAACTGTTACATGTATTTCACTTCGAAACATGCTTGATGGTAAACTTTCATCTATTTTTGCAAACATTTGTTATAATTATGAATGATCGCAATGTTGAATACCATGCTTGAGAAGAATATGAGTTTGAAATGCATGCATATGAATTACACAAGTATGAATGCTATGAATGAATGGTGATAAATAAAATTGAATATCATGTGCATGTTTCAATGTGGATTCCCTTGACTCTCAATCTAAAATGATGTGAATTGCACTTTGATTGCATCATTACAACATAATTTGTACTCTTTCTGTTTAGTTTTGGTTTCTTACGGGCATGTGCTTTATGCCCTATAATATTTACAGATAACCTTGTGGAGGATTGAAACGAAGCGCGGGTTGCTGCTTGGCTAAAGGCTTCACTCTTACCTAGTACAGTCTCTGGAGGACCCGAACATTTTGGGAGGGTTATAAACTTGTCAAGATTTAATTTTCATGTTTGGATCTTTAAACTTTAAGAATTGTAATGTTTTGGAATGAGAAAAATGTTAAAATTTGCCCTTTTCATTTCTGCAATGATTATGCTTGTGATTTGAAAATTTTGAATTTTTATGTAGCTCCTCAATTGTCTTAAACCTTAGATAAGTTTTGTTTTCCGCATTTTTGTATCTTTTTTCACATGCGAGCATCCTTAGAGTAATAAACTCAATCGAGATGCATCTATGGATGATTTTGTACTGGATCTGATACTAGGAGGTTAATATACACTCGTGCTTGTGCTCAGGTGGGTCGTCTAGTATTTAGAACGGTTGGAATGTGCCCAAAGATGAACTTGTTGGCATATTACTTTTAGGACTCATGCGAATTTCCCAATCGAAATACGTTTATAGATGATTTTGTACTGGATTTGATACTAGGAGGCTAATATATACTCGCGTTTGCGCTCGGGGGCCGTCTAGTATTTGGAATGTGGCCATAGACAAACTTATGTATTACTTTAGAGAATCATGTGTACTTTTATAATAAATAAAAAGTTTTAAATTTTCTCAAAATTTTGGGTTTGAGAAAGTTTTAAAGAGGTTGGATTTTTTAGGGATGTTACATCCTCTTCCTCTTCTTCTTCATCTTCTTCCGTGTTCCCTTTTTCCCTTTTTTTTCTTATTTTTTATTTTTCCTTCTTCCTCTCGCCCCTCCACTCTTTTATTTTCTTCCTTTTTCTCCTTTTTTTTTCTTTTTTCCTTCTTTTTTTTATTTTTGTTGTTTTTGCATGTATTTTTTGACACATAAATTCTGTTTTTTCAGTTCTCCCTCTCTCTCTCTATCTATCTATCTATCTATATATATATATATATATAAGAATGGGGTTCATCCTGTCCCCTTTTTCTTTACATCACCGTTAAGACCCTCAAAATATCAAAGTTTTAGGTGTTTTATGCTCAATTTGAACCATTAGATTTGTTTACCACTACTTATTTATTGATAAACAAGCTTTATTTTAATTTGATTTGATGTAAAAATGCGAACGTTTTATCATGAAATTTTAGTATGATATCAACTAATGATTTTTTTACATCTTTAAAATACATGTTTGAGAATAAAGATGTTTAATCAATTACATGTTCTCTATTTAGCAACAATCACAAACACATCTAATTGTTCAGATCGAGCATAAAATATCTAAACACTATGGTTTTTGGAGGGTCCTAACGTTGACCTAAAGAAACAGGGGCAAGATAATTCCCATTCTCTCTCTCCCTCTCTCTCTCTCTCTATATATATATATTAATCGGATGGTGTGCTCCAGGTTTTGGTGTATGTTTAATACATAGTCACCGATATCATTGATATTTTGAAAATATCGCGATATTATCGGCAATATCAAGGTTGCATATAATATTGGGAATATATTGTGATATTTTCAAAATATCGGCAAATAGAAAATATCGCGATATTTTTTGAGTTTTTTTTTTTTAAATTTTAAGTTTGCATTTCCTATTTTTTTGTTTATTTTATATTTTAAAACCTTTAAAACATGTTTCTTTATATTTTTGAAATAAAAATAATACAAAATTTATTATTTTCTTGGGTTTTTTGTTGTTATTTATATATTTTCAATTTTTTAAACTCCCGAGATTTATCAACTTTTGAAAATCGCTCTGATAAATACCCTCACCGTGAAATTACCTTTAACGATACAAGTGACTGGTTTAATTTTATGCAATTTTCATGAATTTTGCAACGTGTTACACTGAATTACACACTTTGTCCGTAGTTACAATTATGTGTTTGTTACTAAATTTAACTACTTATTGCAATATTTTTGCTTTTCTTGATTTGTTATTTTTTGTCCCGCCTAGGGCTTTTAGGGGCCTTCCTCCTAGGCTCTGACTAGTGCTTTTGTCAACTAAGACCAAGAAACATGAAAATTGACTCAGAATTGAGCGAGATACAGTTGAATCTTGCTCAGTGTACAGAGGAAATTTTTTTACAGAAGAGAATAGTATTGTCCTGATTTTTGGTGCCTGATAGAAAAGTCATTTCTCCAAAACCATTATGAATTTGGACCTAAATTTTTTACTATAGTTACTCCTCAACTGCTTACCCTCCAGATTTGATCCTTATTGATCACCTATACTGTGAGCAATTAATGTTTTATCATAACCTGTTTTTTCATACTGTTATTTCCTGCATTCTGTAATTTTTGACATACCGACTTATAACTAGTTTGACCTTCCAACGCCCACTCTTTCAACCTGATTTTTTGACTGAGCCTACTCAAGACTGAGGCCAAGCTGAGCCCTCGCTGAAAGCCTGAAACCCAACTGAGCCCTATCTGAAACCCAACCCAATTTGAACCCATAAACTATACCAACCAAACCTGTTCATACCAAGACAGAACCTGTTGAACCTTATAAGCATCATGTTGGGCCACTAGAGTGAAATATTTGTGCAGACTTTTGAGAGGATTATCAAATGAGTATCCAAGATGATTTGGAGTTATTTCTGGTGGAATGAGGAACCTAAACCAGAAGTAATCAAGGGAGTATTGAACGATATTCAGTATGTACATTCATTGGTTTTGTGACAAGTGGTTGAAAGGAACCACATCATTCACCAAGCCACAATTTTGCTTGGAGAGGCCCTTGTAAGGCATTGCTTGGGGCTAGAACACGAGGATTCAAGGAACTTAGTAAGGAGGTTAGAGATTATGAAATCCTGGTGAAGTTTCGCTATGAGCAATACTTTGAATGGGGACCGACCACAAAAAGTTGAACCACTTCCAATATCTCTAGCAATAAGCAAGCATGAAGAAATTGTAGTGGACGAGTCTCTAAAGGAGTAACTCACATCCCTGAAAATAGAGCAAGAAGTATCAAGTATAGAAGATGAAAATGAAAACAAAAGGGCTGAACCGAATGAAATCTTGGTTAAGAATGATATTCAACATGTTGAATGCAATGAAGCTTCGAAGAGCCAGATAAGTGCGGACATCACATCACACTCAGCTGAACTCACATTACACTCTGCTCCCACGAGCTTGAACGTGGTCATGTCCACAAAAATGCAGAAAATTCAAGATAAGATGGACAAATCACCTCTTGCATTTGTTGGCAACTCATGCAAAACTGAGGTGCAGATTTTGATAAAGACTGAACCTGTTTCTTTCATCACCCAACATCATGGGTGCAGCAGTACTTCAAATTACGTGTTCAATATGAATGGAGGAAATCGAGTCTTAACATTCAATCCTGGAGGTGCATATGATATGCATAGTTTTTTGTGCAAAGGCATGAGTTGCATTACCGTACTTGGAAATGTTCAAGCTTACATCATTCACGAGCAACCATGGGCAATTAAAAAGAAGGAATGACACGACTGGAAGCAATGGAAACTGCCTTGGAACTCGCAAGGCGGCGCGCAATACCATCGCCTAAATATACAATATAATGAATTGGTAAAACAATATTTTCCTAACTATAAAAATTATCCTACTTTGATTTGGATGCCTCTAATGGGATGGGCAACTTTGCTATAAATTATTATAATTATTGACAAAATGCATTTATGTTATATTTAGTAATAGAAGCATGCAATCCACACATGCTATTCATTTATCTTAAGACTTTGAGTTTATGAGCCTTATTTGGGTGCATAGTCACATCTTTATCAACAACCAAATGAATAAACAATAATTTCATCAATCATCATCAACAACAACAAGTAATTAATAAACAATTTATAGGGCTCTAAAGATAACTTGCTAATATGAGAAGGTGAGGGCACACTAGGCAATTTATATGTGATTCTAAGCTATGTTAAATATTATCAATAAAAAACATCCCAATTATATTATGATGTTTTAGGAAGCCAATATATTACCGAAAAAAGTACGATAGTTTCACGTCAACAAATTAAGGTGTTTTGAACCGTTTTAGTTAATAACAAGAGAAAACAAGAAAAACAAAACACTAAAAATCCTGCGAACAAAAAACAATTAAAAAAATAGTAGCAAATAGGAAATCTTTTACATTACCAAACACAATTTTGCGTAATATAAAACAATCACAATGAAGAAAAAAATACTAATTGGGAAACATAATCTGATAATCAATGAAAATACAGTACAAGAACACTGATGAATCAAGCCAAGTATTATCAATAAAAAACATCCCAATTATATTATGATGTTTTGGGAAGCCAATATATTACCAAAAAAAGTACGATAGTTTCACGTCAACAAATTAAGGTGTTTTGAACCGTTTTAGTTAATAACAAGAGAAAACAAGAGAAACAAAACACTAACAATCCTGCGAACAAAAAACAATTAAAAAATAGTAGCAAATAGGAAATCTTTTACATTACCAAACACAATTTTGCGTAATACAAAACAATCACAATGAAGAAAAAAATACTAATTGGGAAACATAATCTGATAATCAATGAAAATATAGTACAAGAACACTGATGAATCAAGCCAAGTATGATTTCAATCCCATGATGAACACAAAGTGTTAAAAGATCATCATGTGAGAACCAAAGTTTCAAATTCGTCGAGCGATTGAGATCTTCACCGCGAGAAACATGACTGATTCTTAAATTACAGTTTTCTCGTAAAAACATAAAGATCATGTTTTTATCACAATATTTATGCTTTTTTGATAAACCAAAATATTTATGTTTTTAACATCATGAAAAAGTGTGTTTTTTTAGTTTTTTAAATATTATTTATTTTAGTTCATAAAACTATTTTTAATTTATTATTTTTGTCTATGTTTTGCCAAAAAAGATGAGATTTTCAAAATATTTCAATTTCTTACTAGATTTTGCTTGTCGTTATTTTGACGTCTTAAGAGTTTCTGAATGAGTATTGGTACTCGGTTCAGACCCGTCCCAAACCATACTATTCCAATAACAATATCTCGGCCTTGGGGGGCATTTGATACACCATTTTTGCGAGTTCGCAGGACGCTCGCCGCATGGGGCCCACATGCATCCGTGCACGTACGCAAACACATGACAATGTGAGGGAAGATCAAGTGTAAAAACATTGCACATTTTGAGTGTGTCGTTGCACTTGACTGCTTTCCATCTTTGGGTACAACTTGTCAGTTGTGGGGCCCAATAGAAGATAGAGGGTAGATCAGGTGCAATGGCACACTAAACTATGCAATGTGAGTGCATATGATTTGCTGTCGGACAATGCAGTTCCACAGACAAATTTTCATCATCCCGTGGTGTTTCGCCCGTACCCACGAAATAGCACGGGATGAACGACGAAAGACAAGAAAAAGCGTTGGGGGAGTATACCCTGACACCTGCACACCCCTACTCCGAATGGCTTCCCCGGCTCTTCCAGGTTTCTTCCTTCCTCCTCCACTTCTCTTCGGTGTTCGCTCCTATCAGCCTACACTCCGAGAGGCCTCTTAGGATCGAGATATCATTTTTTGTAAACGCTCCTAAGATCAAGATATCATTTTTGCAATAGTAAGTCTGGTTTGGGATGAGTTTGAACTGAGTACCAGTACTCTGTCACAACGCTTAAAACGTCAAAATAACGACAAGCAAAAGCCAATGAGAAATTGAAATATTTTAAAAACCTCATCTTTTTGGCAAAATATCGAGAACAATAATAAATTAAAAAATGAACTAAAATAAATAATATTTAAAAACTAAAAACGCACTCTTTTTCATGATGTTTAAAATAAAAATACCGTGCCTTACCAAAAAAACGTAAATATTGTGAGAAAAATATGATCCTTATGTTTTCACGAGAAAACTGCGATTTTTGAAAATAGTTTGAATGAAGCAAACAAGTCTTGTTTTTCTCTTCTCTTGTGTGCCCCTTGCTTCTCTTCGCCCAGACGCTTTGCAGGGGCGCCTAGGATTTCTCTGCAATGCTTCCTTCAAGGTACCATATTCTACCTCTTGTTCTCTTGTTTCTTCTACCATCGCCTTGGGAATTTCCTTTGAGAATCATACTTGTTTGTCGCATCAAAAATCTTAATCACTCGGTGGGATTGGGGGGAAACTTTGGTTTTTGCCTATGATCTTTTAACCCTTTGTGTTCATTGCGGGATTAGAATCATAATTGGCTCGATTCATTGTTGTTCTTGCACTTTATTTTCGTCGATTCTCGGGTGCTGTTTCCCAATTAGCAATCGCTCTTCATTGCGGTTGTTTCATATTGTGCTTGGTCACATAAATGATGTCTTTTTCTTGTTATTTTTTCATTTTATTTTCTGTTCGCTTGATTGTTGGTGTTTTGTTTCTCTTGTATTTTTTTGTTCTTTTCTAAAACATTTCAGAAAGCACTAATTTGTTTGCTTGATTTGGGCGCACGTGAAACTATCGTACCTTTTTGGCAATATATCGACTTCCTAAAACATCATAATACGATTGTGATGTTGCCTATTTTGCCCTTACCTTCTCATCTTAGCAAGTTATCTTTGGCGCCTTAGGCATTGCTTATTCATTACTTGTTGATAATGATTGATTGTTGGGATTATTGTTTATTCATTTGCTTGTTGATAATGATGAGACTATGTATGATAAACTAAAGTCTTAACATAAATGAATAGCATGTGTGAATTGCATGCTTCCATTACTATATATAATATAAATGCATTTTGTCTATAATTATAACAATTTATAGCAAAGTCGCCATTTCATTCTGTTGTATATTTAGATAAATCAAACTCGATGTTCACAACAATTTTGCTCACATTTTCTTTTCTCCTGCACCTTAAAATTAGGATAACAGTTCTATCTCTGTCTTTCTCTCATTTGCATTACAATCTTAAGAGTTTAGGATAAGAATAGTTCAATTTCTCTCTGTTTTGTGCGTCATATCCAAATAAGGATACTCAACTTCCTGTAATAAAGAGGGTTTACATGCCATTCTGTGTTAAGAAAGCATAGACGCATGTGAAACTACTTGGTGCATACTTGTTTTTTAATATGCCATTCTCCCCAAACTTTTATACATTCACCTCAATCTAGAACTTTTTGATATTCTGTCTAGTTGCAGAGTTGTTTGAGAAACCTACTAATGCAATGGTGCTCAAGTTTTGGTGAACACAGTTTGATGTTTTAAAAAAATTGTAGGTCTTGCAGTAATTGTCATAAGCAAAAATGATATCTTAGTAAACTACCTTAACTGCTTGCTTGGTGTTTGTTGGTTTACTCTTGATCCCTTTTTTTATTGTAAAGAAATTAAATAAATTGTGTGCTCAGCAATTGTAGTGATGGGTATCATACAATGTCGTTGTTGAATAAGATTTTTGAAGTATAAAGACTATATTGCTCTATTTTTGCTTCTTATTATTAGAAAATGAGCCAGATATGAATATTATACATGTAAGTTGCATAAGTAGAAACATTAGAATCAGGTAACTGTACAAGGTTCAGTTGGGTAGAGTTTTACAAGTAGAACTTCTAGTTTGTAATTGACAGTCTATATAATTGTTAATTTTTACATGTGTATATTCTTATATGCTTTATGTATATCTATATCTATATATGTATATGTATATACATATATACATACATACATATGTATGTATATACCCATATTTTTAGGAAATTTTTGTGTCATACACTGTACCAGCACCCATACCTATGTGATATAGTCGATAATGGCCTACTGACTGCATGATAAGCAATGGAAGTGGGAAAGGATGATATAAGGACTAAGAGAAGACAAATTTATGATTAACTAAGAAAATTATGTTAGGAGAGAAGACAAGTTTATGATTAACTATAAAAATTTTGTTATCCTGAATTTAGCCCTTGATTGTGAGGTAGGGCAATTGTGTGGTAGGTTTAAGAACAGTATGGGAAAGTGTTAAGACAGACGTAGCAAAAGGACGTCCCTCTCTCTTGGAGAGTATAATTTAAAGGCAAGCGGATCAGCAATTATAAAGCTTAATGCATACATAATTGTTTTGAAGTTAAAATATGTGCACAATTTTGAAATTCCTCTAGTTATTCAATATTATTCATACTTTATCTTTGCTCCTGGTTTTGTAGTGCTTGATGAAATAAAGGAGTAAGAGACAAAGTTTGTCAACAATTGGGAATATTGAAGAACCTGGAGTTTCTCTTGTGTGTAAACCAACTCTTTTTAGTTGTTTGAATTTATGAATGTGTGGTTCAATAGGTCATTGCGTCAAACGAGTAGTTGGTAATGCATATTTGAGCATTAAGGTTAATAGAAATATGAAAGTAACAAGTAAAATAAAGTTTTCTTTTATGAAAGATCTTGTTGTACGTAAGAGATTGAATGTGGTGAATGAATGTTGTTCTTGATTATTAGGAAGGCGCAGAACCATCCTCATCTGGTTCTTTGCTCTCCTTGGCAAGATTGTGGGAAGGCTCCAAAGCAAAACAAACGGAAGCCACAATGGAAGAGAATAGTGAGAAGAAGACTTCCCTTACTTCTTCGTCACTCTATAAAGATGGAGGCAAAACTGTAGAAGAGTGTCAAGACATGATCCAAAGAAGCCTCCGGAGTAACACCGACCTCACGATTCTCTTTTTGTCCATCTGTTTCTTTGTTTGATTGGTTGTTTGTTTCCTTTCTCTTGCTAATAACAGTAATTAGCTATCCAATTGGGCTTAGTCCATAGTTGTGACTTACCACACTGCTTATGTTGATAAGGGTTGGCTGTTATTGTTTAGGCCCGATGGTGAAGTTCTTGAGGGAGCATTTGGAGAAGTCAGGGTGTCATGTGGGGGATAGATTCATCAAGGCAGCAGAGTGTGACAAGAAGATAAGCGGTGGGTACGTTCGAGGCGAAGGGGTATGTATGTCTTGCATTTCCCCCTCTTGGGTGTCTTTGCATTCATGGTTTGGTGCCTCTTGGTATTCGTTCTTGGGGTGATCTGAAAGTAGCAATCAACCCATTGGTATCTTGGGCTTTGTTGCAATCCGCTATTGCATTGGTAATGCCTAGCTATGTAGTCAAAAGCACTAGTCGGCACCTAGTTGGTGAACCTCTAAAAGGCCTAGTTAGGAACTAGGTGAGATTGGTCGGCCCAGTTGAGATCCCAAAAAAGGAAAAAAAGTTTAAAAGATCATAAAAATTTAAATAATTGCTCAAAAAATAATAGAAAACACATTCAACACCAATTTTGAAGCTAAACAACTGAAACAAAAACACACAATTCATGAACTAAGCTAAACAATTAAAACATAATTATATCTTTAGCATTTATATACATGGCCAATAACATGTATGCACAAAATTCATACAATACAATAAATAAATAAAATCAATAACAAGTATACATACAATAAATAGATCAAATCAAACATGCATTCCTAATTTCTTATGCATGAATCACAAAAATCACTTGATAAAACATGAATAACATAAATCACTTGATAAAAATTGCATTCCTCTCTCTCAACCAAAACATGAATATTTTCACCGAATCATATTAACAAATTTTCACATAAATCAGTTTATCGCAAAAAATATTATTAGTTTATCTATTTATCACACACACACATATATATATGCACACACGGTCTCTCTTTCTCTCTCATCCAAAGAAGAAGATGATGGAGGGGGAAAGAATAAAAAAGAAGGCGGCATGGGGTTTAGGGGTGAAAACGGGTTGGATTCGGGCCGGATCTAAGGACATCCGAGTCCAAATTTTTGTTCCTTGAATATAATCTGAATCCGAATGGATCCAAAAGATCACATCTGAATCCGATCCGAAACTACTACACATCGAACCAAATCCGAATCCGATATTGAATCCAAAAAATCTGGATCAGAGTGAGAAAATGAATGGCTAAACCAAATCCAACCATTCAGATTTGAATCTTGATCTGATTTTCACTACATTTTTCTGTGCTATAGCCATATTTTCAAATAAACTATGAAAACCAAATTGATTTAATGGTTTTGTAGTCAAATTTTGAATAAAATGAGAATTTCTCATGCATAAACAAGCATAATAGGGCATATATGCATATTTGACATATCTCATGTATCCATAAACCTTTCTAAACAGTTTAACAACTAACAAAGAACATGCTTGGTGCCACCACCAACTCTATTTTTCTGTATGGCCATGCATCCTGGCAAAAAAATATACCCATCCTACTAAGATAGATTCAACATAATGTTTTTAAAGGGAAAATAAATTGACAAAAAATATTTCCTGCATTGCCATAGATCCTGCCAAAAAAATATATATACCCTGCTAACATAGATTCATCATAATGTTTTTAAAGACAATAAATTGACAAAAAAAGTGAAGCTAATTGAAAGAAACATATTTATATATATCTTTTAACATCAAAATACCAATTCTAGCACTCCTAAAGTATTTATATCACAAAAAAGAAATGGATGTGCATGTTACAAAAATAAGACACCGAAATGATTTAGTGAGCTATTAAATGCTTGAATTAGAGCTTCCACCACATATTGATGATCTTCAATCCAAGTCTACACCTGAAAAAACACTAACTCACATTATTAATGGAAAACTAAAACAAAGATGGTGAACTTTCCAAAATGTGGATCAATAAAGTTTATCTTGTAAATAAATGCATGTATTAAAAAGTAATAGCATACCAAACTTAAAGTGAATATGCACAAAAACAGACTGCATAAAATTAAAAGAACTTCCACATAGTTTATTACTTTTTAAAGTTTTTGGAGATATCATATCTCTCCCTTAAGCAAAATTTATATTGAAGGCTGAAGTTCATTCTAAAGCATATGTACACGAGCTATTATTATTCTAGTTATAGAGTTTGACATGCACAAATCTATATTTGTGTTTCATGCTCCACCAAACTGATTTGAAAAAATCCCCAAAATGGCTGCTAACATAATGAGCCAACTATGATTTGCATACTAGTGAAAGCCAATATCTAGCCAAAAGATAAAACTTGGTGAATATATAGTCAAACAGCTACAACAGGGGTCTAAACGTTTTTTAGAAAGGGGAATCTTTGAAACCCTATTGCCTAAGCATAATGTATCAAACATAATAAGAAAAAACAAAAGCTTAAGATTTTTTAGCATCCCAAACATCTTTATTCTTGTGAAGCCTAGTGGGGCTCAACTAAAAACGGTGACATGGTTAATGGTTGGCCCCCACATGCTGCCATCTACCAAAGCAAAAGGAAAATATTAAAGAACAATCATCCAGCAAGGGTGGTCTACACCCAACAATATATATATATATATACATACATATATATATATATATATATAGGTGTTGGCTAGGGCTAGGGCTGGTCCACATGATCAGCCTTTGGAATCTTCCACAGCTATCCAGCAGCAGTAATGGGAGACCAAAGGGTATGGGTAAAGTAGAAGGCAAAAGGGTTAGAATCCCAAACTCAATAGGGTTTTCTAGGGCTATTGGAAAGCATCGGTGGTGGAACGTGGTGTAAAAACTGGGTTGGATTGGATCAATGACTGGACTTGGTCAATCCAATTTCAAAACCTACCCAATTAAAACTTAAAGAGATTGTGGTTGTCTTTTAAACAGTAAAATGGTTTTCAACTACAAGTTTGACTTTTTTTACTAAGGAAACATTTTTGGGTGTTTTGTAAAAAAACTGAAACAAATATTTTTGCTTTTGTTTGTGCAAAACGGAACTAGCTAGGCCATCCTTTTTTGGAAATAATCAAATTTAATTATTTATAGAATGGAATTTGAAAAAATGCATGGATTGAGTCCAACTAACGTCTCATTTGGATTGGGTTTCCTATTTTTCTTTTTGCATGGGTTTTTAGTTTTTGGAAATATAGATATGCATTGGCCAAAATCCCAAAATTCATGGACTGAAATCCCAACCAACGTCTCATTTGGATTGGGTTTCCTAACATCCTTTTCAAAACAAAGTGACATACCAAAAATTGAAGGGAGACCTAACTCAGCCTAGTAGACTGCTTCGGAATGAGTTCCAACATAGTGAACCGGTTCAAACCGTGTCCCAACCAGTTTGGGTTGAGAAAGAGTAAAACACATATCATGACTCGGTTGGCTCCCCACTCGAATTGAGTCACTGAACCAGCCGGTTCAAATAGGCGAGTTTGACAACTATCGCTGGCGAGTCAAAGCCACGAGCAACTTGCTTAGCTTAAATGTGTTGTGCCCCAACATAGGGCTTTAAGCTTAGGTGAGCTTTTATAGATAAAAAATATATATTTTATGTGATATGTTTAAGTGTAATTTATAGAGAGAACGATACTATCACGAGCAAAAAAATTTTGCGAGCTTGGCCGACGCCAGACAAACCATGCATTTTCCACTCAATGGAGCTCTGCGCTTGCGACATTCCAACAAGCTTGGTCTGTGACAAATACGAAGAATAAATATAAAGAGAAGGTTGCATGAAAGATATGCATGTAAAATATGAGTTATTAATATACTCAAAAGTGCAAATCAATTCAACTGAATCCAACGTGCATTCTCTGCATGCACAATGCGAACATCATGCTCCACCTGCGAGCCTAACACACAACTGGTATGAATCTTTGGCTTATCCATTTTTTCTTAGCCAACTGAACATCAACCTTACACTTTTGCTTACCATCAACAAGATGACCCATACCACAATGCCAACAACTTGCTTTTGCGCTCGGTCAACTACACTTCAATTGTGCAAATTCGCGTAAACAAGACAAACCATCACTACCCTTTTTAGTGTCGCACTCAACAAACAACAAGGTTTTCGTGAATCTTTCTGTTCTGGTGCCAATTTGTCACGAGCATAGAATTTTTTGCAAACCCGCGACACGCCAGACTGCCCAGTCTGGCCAGCCTAACTGCGAAAATCTACGTACCAACACTTTTCCATGTGCTGAATCATTTCATTGGCCCTGCACACTACCTCGTGCATAGCTGCCTAGCAGAAGCTGATCAAGCGCATCTTCAACTACGTATTCTATCTGGTCCATGCCACTTACGTGCATAGTCGTCCCATACCGACTAGCAAGTGTACAAATGCTTTAGCCTTGCGTTCCATAAAGCGTATCACGACTCTATGGGCACGCCCAAGCATAACCTCGCCATAGAAGGGACAAGGCCTTGCGACCCTCAGTCTGAAGACTAGTTGATGATTGTATGCCATAGCGAAGAACACCACCCAAACTCGTTCACCGGTTCCTAGGCATTCTCTCGCCTAACCACGAGTCACCATACTCGGTTGGAACCACCTAAGGTGATTTATAGGGAAATTAGCCTTAACCCACACACACTCCCATGTGTCCAAACGCTACACGTGGGAACTCATTTAACCAAATCTCCAAAGGCATCATCTTTTTATCTGCTGACACTGCTTAATCAAACAATGCTCAATGTTTGTGCCACCACACATCATCGCACCAACGACGATACCGTTGCCTATCGCATGCTATGCTACTGCCTAATTTTCAGGATTTGGCAGTCTTGGGTTAATTGTTGATTATATTGATGTTCCAACTTGAAAGCAAAACATTTTGGTTCTAACTTAAATTTCATTTTGTGGATCACGTAGTCAGAGTCAAACTCAAAAGTTTATCAATGACCCACCATATTCTAACAAATTTATGCTCTGATCAGTATTTATGAAAGTCATAGTGTCACAGTTCTGAGATAACTGGGCTGAGAAATAACCAAATCAACTGATTCCTAACCATGACTCTTCAGGTAATCTGAATTTGACCTCTTTCAAGTCAAAGCACCCTCTTTCAAATCTTGGTAGTACTTGGGTTTAAGCTTGGTTCTTTTTTAGCGTATTAGACTTCTCACTTGGGGCACCTGAGTGCCAAGTAAAGACATTGATATTTGATGTTGAGGTTTTAACGTAGTATTGGGGCTCATTTTGGTGTCAACTTCAAATTGATGTTTTGAATAAAAGTAAACAATTGTTAGTCTTAGACAGTGGGAGTGATATAATCTAGTCTTTAGAGAATTTTGCAAAGTTCAACCAAGTTATTTGATTAAGTTGGGTCTTCAATATCACAAAAAAATGTCAAATTTTCCACCATCTTCTTTATTCTTAGACTCTTAGCTACACCTTTCTCCTTTCTCGAGGCTACTCCTTGAAATATTTGAGACATCGGAGTTTAAGTTGAATCTTTTAGTTGAATGAGTTGACATCTTCTCGCTTAGTTAATTGAGTTGCAGGCAAGCCTTGAATTCTTAACACTGTGATACTTGTATTGTATCAAATGGTATAGAACCACTTGATTTTCATTTCCGGTCATCAAGTTGCAGTCTTATGTACTTTGTGTTGGGGTTCATGGTTGGTTCATATATTTGGTATCATACTCCTTAGCTGCATTACTTTTAAGTGGTGGGACAAGTGACTGGTTCTCTAAATTTCTTTTTTGTCAGATTTTGGTTTGCAGTAACCATTTGAACCTCCAAGATGAGGTTGACCAAGTCGTGATCCATGAATTGATTCATGCATACGATGATTGTCGGTCTGCCAACTTGGACTGGACAAACTGTGCTCATCATGCATGCAGTGAGGTACTGTATACATAATTTAGCTTAAATGACACTAGTTTTGTCATGTGACTTAGGATCACCATTTAGTAATATCCTGAAGCAAATTGCTTGTCCACGTATATATTTTTGGTCAATGAACTGACTTTCTTCAACTAAATAATTTGGAATCTCAAACTTTCCTTGTGGGTGCCAGATACGTGCAGGCCATTTAAGTGGTGATTGCCACTATAAGCGTGAACTGCTGAGAGGATTTCTGAAAATACGAGGCCATGAACAAGTATGTGCTATAATTGAATAAGAAATAATGGTTCAAGTCTTATCCATGTATTTGATATATTCTATGGAAGCACCTAAATTAATCTCTACCTTGTTAAAATAATTACATTATCAATTGGAATAATAGGATGTAAATTAGGTAATCCGATCTAGATTGTATATATATATTCACACCTCCACACCGGTGGTGTTATTTTTTATTGATGAAGAATAACAATTATAGATTGTTAATTTGATTTATTGCATGATGAATTGATGATATGATAATTGTTTTTATTTCATTAGCATTAAAATTATTAAAAATTATATATATATATATATATATATATATATACTCTCCTCGCACCATCGCACTTAATGAAGAAGTCTATATGGAACCAACTCCGGGTTTAGAATTGGCGCATGGAAAAGTCCACTTGCGAAAGGCTTTATATGTCCTAAAACACACTACTAAGGCTTGGTACAACCGTTTTAGTACTTATTTGTTAAGTCTTCTGATGCAGGTATAATTATTTTATTGCTCTATGTGGATGACATGACATCACAGGAGGTGATAAGCAATGAGTTAGTCATATTAATGAGTTTCTCAAGAATCAAAACCAACTTTGATATGACAGATCATAGCTTTTTGTATTATTTTTTTGGTGTTGAAATTGCATATTCAACTCGTGGTTTGATTTTTCTCATACTAAGTATGTCGTTAAGATAATTGAATGATCTGGGATGATTTGAGTGCTATCTTAAGCGTGCTCCCTCCCACTACAGTACATACTTAGTTGCCAAAGGCGCTAGGCGGAGCCTGGGCAGTGAGCCCCTAAAAAGACTAGGTGGGGCCTAGGCGGTACCCCAAATAAAAAAATTAATAAAACATACAAAATACGTAAACAAACTGCTAAAATTAATAACAAACATAACATGTCGTCAAACACTTATTATATTAAATAAACAGACCATACAATTAACAATGTGAATTGACAATATACAAAAAAATAAACTCTTGTATGCAAAAAAATTAACAACAATAGACATAAAATAGGCAATATACAAATAAGAAGAAAAAATGAACAATTGAATAAACAAACCATGCAAATGATAACCTACTCAAAAAATTTAAGAATAAATGAGCAATTGAATAACCAAACCATACAACTAACAATGTGAATAAACTATATACAAAAAATAAAATCATGTATACAAAAAAATTAACAACAATAGACATAATATAAGCAATAGACAAATAAGAAGAAAAAATGAACAATTAAATAAACAAACCATACAACTGATAACTTGCTCAATGTAAATAAAAGACAAGTAGGCAACTACATAATTTAAACACAATTAAAACCTTAACAATATTAAGTTCACATCCAAGTCATAAAGAACCCCAATAAGTTTATAATAAGTTTACAATAACGACAAGAATTTAATCCTTAGATGATGAACTTAAAAGTCCATCGTCATTACCTGAATCATCTTCATCGATATTTTGCTATTCTCAGAGCTATCTTCTTCCTCTTCTTTCCATCTTCACCACCTTCTTTCCTTTGTCAGACATTTTCTTTCTTAGGTCTTTAGTATCTTGCATTCTTGCCCCTGGCCTATGCCTCGACGTTGTAGATGCCTTATCAACAACATCCCATATAAGTGATGTGTCATCTTCGATGACCGCTTCATCTTCACTTGGCCACAAATCCTTTTCATTGACTTCTCTTAAGATGATGTGGTCGAGATCTCCCTTGTTCATTCGCTTCTCATACCTTCGCTTCAATCTCCGATTATATCACACAAAAACCAAATCCTTCAACGTCTTGTGCAAAAGTCAGTTTTTTTCTTGGTATGAATCTAAAAAAAATATAAAGTTAATATATATACAAACTAACAAATATTATTTAGTAATTAGTAGTAAGTAATAATTTATCGCTTCAAAAGTACTTCAGTTACATTTGAAACTGGATGCATTTTATGCGAGGCCTAAGACTCGAATAACAAAGGTCTCGAGTTGGGGACAACCAATGACAAAAAAAATCTACCAATCCACTAAAAAAACTAAATTAGATGTAATTAAAGTATATAAGTTATAAAAATAATGTAAAGTGAGTTATATGAAATTTAATTCTTACCTGGTGTTTTCCCTTTCTTCTTCTTCTTCTTCTTCTTCTTTGCTAACTCCATCTCAAAGGCCCATTAGGAATTCTATATCTTATTACTTGGTAGTGCATCTCGATCCGCTTCGCTTCGAATAATATGATTGATGCAATCATATAAGCTATTCTTTATCTTCTCTTTGGACTCAATGTTTTCCTACTCATAATATATGATTAGATTCAAATATAAGCTTGTTGCATGCAAAGGTTTGTGCAATTGATTGCTCCATCTTTTATTGATTATCTCGCAAACCGGGCCATATCTTTGTTCATCATCGCACAAATTTACCTATTATGTAAAATAATTAAAAATAATCATTATAAAAGCTAAGTTAAAACTTAAAAACAAAATTTATAATTAGTATAATACAAAAAAAATCTTATACCTTAATCTGTTCCTTTGCACTGTCTATTTTCTTGTAGATGTAAACCATAACAAGCTTTTCATCGCTATCAACTTATCGAAGCACGTCAATCAAAGGGGCCATTGTTTTTAGAGCACGACTCACTCCCTTCAAAATTTTTGAACTCAAAATCATGCTTTCACATCTCTTGCCAACTGATGTTTTTGAGATACTATTTTTTTGCCCAATCATCTCTAATAAACATGTTATATATGCTTTCTAGAGTTAAAAATCTAATTGCAAATCTTGTCATCTTAGGCCTGTGTAAGTCTGTGTGTGTGCTCTCGTCATACTCAACACTTGAGTATGTTTGTATATGAATACCACTAATAGGTTTGCTTTTCCAAAAATGTTCTTCAACTATTTCAATTCTTCTATATCTTCCAACATCATATCTATACAATGTGCAACACACGGACTCCAAAATAAATGTTTTCTATCATCCCCAATTTATTCAACTATATCATTAAACAATGAAAAAAACAAATTTGCATCTTTTACTTCATCGGATATATCAACCGATTTCAAAAACATCGTTTATAAATGAAAATTAACCAAAAAATTATTGAGTATACACCCTTTTGTATCAGTCCAACCATTTGACATTATACTATATCCATATTTGGACCAATGTACTTTGTATTTGGAACCCTCAAAATTTTAACCCGAAAATAAAGGCAATTTTTTTTTAAAAAGGGAAACACAACGAAAACATTAGTTTTGTTTTCGGTTAGAATTCCGGGCGGGTTACATACATTCAACTCAACACTACCATTCCATAAACCGAATTGAATCATTCAAAATAAAAGATTTGAGATAGGTGAGGGCGTGTGTAGGGGGTCTTTTTGTATAGAGTCCCATCCTATTTCAAGAAGGAAATAAGAAGTTTTGAAACTTTCCTCTATCCTTGTTAGCTTAGGATACTTTCCTAAATGAGTAATTGAAATCCTTAGATTAGGTAATTAAGATCTCCCTTAATTAACTTACTTAATTAGAACCCTATTAGATTTAAAGAGTTAATTAGGTTCTTTGTGGCAAGTAGGTGGGGGGCGTGCCTTACTTAATTGGATCCAACCCATAATGGGATCCAATATCAAATAGGGGACCTACATAGGGGCATTCCACCCTATGGGTCAAATCACCAAAGATCCAAATAAAATCCAGATTTGGGTCCAATTAAGTTCCATATTCAAATGGACCTCTAATCTAGATTCAATTCCAATTAAACCACAAATTCGAATCAGACTTCAATTTAACTTAAAATTCAAATTAATTCCAAATAAATTCTAAATTCCAGTGCATACTTAATCTAAATTCAAATCTAATTAAATTTCAATTAAAATTTAAACCAATATGAGATATAAAATTTTATTTTTATTTATGGAAAATTATAGAAAAATTCACAGATATTATAGTATTGGACTAAGAACTCCTTCGTTTTCTCTATTTCTTTTTTTAAAAGTGGTTCTCTTAGCTCGTGATATAATGAAGGCTTCATTCATGGTCCAAATTGGCTTATAACTTCAATCATATTGCCAACTGAAGGCAACTTTGCTGTATTAAAAGGTATTCCAGTGCCATAAAACTACCTACTAATGTACTCTCACACTGTTTCCCTTTCTTTCTTTTTGAAGTGATTCTCTAACGTGTTTTGTTTTATTGCTTGTCTTCCTTTCTCTGGATCACCTCGAAAGTACAAATCCATAGACTGTTTTGCCTATTGTGGTCTCAAGCCGAATGTACTACTCGGCTGCCCCTTCGAAACTGCACGAGGTCCTTCACCAAAATCAAAAGATTAGAACATATATTCAGATCTTTCATATATATTAACCATCTCTTTCTTATTTTTTTATCCTTCTTCTTCTTCGAGTCATCCGTGTACTTAAAAGATTTTCTTGATTTTTGTATTTGTTTTATCACAAGCCTTCACGTTGCTTCCAATCCCAAGTAGATACTGCCTTATTCTGTATATGCCTCATTTATAAGTTAATCCACATTTACCGCATGTCATAAAATTCAAATCTTTTTTATCCTTACAGTAGGCCCAATTCCATGCTGGATCATTAGATTTCTGCTTCAATTCCCCCTATAATTCTCGAAATGTCGTACTTGGAGTGGACCAAAGCCCCTTCCATTATTGTTCTAAAGAATCTAAACAAAAAAACCATGTAAATTTGTTAAATTAAAAGTAGGCAGCAAATAACGTAAGCTCATATATTAATATATATGCTGAAATACAGTAATTATATATATATATATATATATATATATATATATATATATGCTGCAATACATAATAAGCTGAAATACATATATATTCAATTACCCAAAACGTGTCAGTATAATCAGCAAAATATGAATTCAGCCTTTCGCAGAAACTCACACACGCACACACACACACACACACACACACACACACACACATATATATATATATATATATATATTACATAATAAGTAATAGTCTAAACATGCTTTTGGGCTTTTATAGAAAAATTCACAAAAACAAATAAAAATTCAGAAAGTAATAACTATGCATATATCAACAAAATTAACATGCTTTCGGGCTATAAAAGACAAAAAAAATCAGCAAAAGTAACTATGCATGCTTTCACAAAAAAATAAAAATTCAGATTGTATTGTAGAATATACATAATTACACATATATATAATTGTATATACATTATTCAATTACTCATAATGTATCAGTATAATGAACAAAATATGAATTCACATAAACAAATATAATACTAATTCAGTATATACATAAAAATTTCACAGAAAAAATCACAAGAAGCACAGTAACACACACACACACATATATATAAATATATATATATATATATATTCAATTACTCGTAATGTATCTCTATAGTCAACAAAATATGAATTCACAGAAACAAATATAATACTAATTCAGCATTTCACATAAAATATAATACTAATTCAGTATATACATAAAAATTCAGCATTTTACAGAAAAATCACAGAAGCACAACCACATTAACACACACACTGAAAGTGAGAACAAGACAGCAGAGTGAGAATGAGAACGAGAGAGGGAGAGAGCAGAGAAAGAACGGGAGAGAGAGAGAGAGAAAGAGAGAGAAGGGTGTACCTTGGTTGGGTTGCCCTCTTCTTCTTGCAAAAAACAAAACTGGTATAAAAAACAAGAGAGAGAGAGAGTACCTTGATTGGGTCGTCCTCTTCTACTTCTTCTTGCAAAAACTGAGGAGATAGGGAGAGAGTGCGAAAAGGGGGCAGCCGAGAGAGGAGAGAGGGATAGAGTGTGAAAGGGGGGAAACAGGGACAATTAGGGCCTGCTTTTTCCCTTTTGTATGACCCATATAGGTCGACCAAAAAAAAAGGACCGATTTAGGCTTATTCCTAGTCGGTCCCAGCCTAGGCACCGCCTAGGCGCTAAATTAGGGCCCCATCACCCAAGCCTAGGTGCTGCTTTTAACAGCTAAGAGTACATGAGTGTTGTAATGTGGATGATTAGAAATGGGGGCCTTCGGCGTCTCAATTCATCCTATTTCATCAGATTCGAGATGTGATACGGTTCCGATGGATGAACCGGATATGGACAGTTCTAATAAGATCTTATTCTTGAACAAAAACCCATTTTGTGATTTATTCCATCTATTCCATGACTGGAACGAAAGGAGATACATGTTGCACCACGATTTTGAATCAGAAGAGACATTTCAAGAAATGGCAGATCTATTCACTCTATCAATAACCGAGCCCGATCTGGTGTATCATAAGGGATTTGCCTTTTCTATGGGGCCTGGTCGGTCCGAGCTTGGGCCTAGTTTATCGGCACAAGCCCGGCCTAGTTTATCGGCACAAGCCCGGCCTAATGCCCACCCCTAATGCTACCGTTCCACCATGACCTTGTGGTGCTTTCTAGAATGCAAACTTTGTGGTCCAAGGTCATTATCTTCATAACTAGTTTTAAAGTTTCCTGCAAACCAGAATAAATTACGAAAAATTGTGGACATGAATAATTTTGTTTTGATAACTAAAGTTTTGACTCGAGCAGTTCCTAACTGGATCAAATTTTAAATATTTTCTTGTTTGTACTAGCCAGTATGGGGGGGTTCTATAATACTGAGCACATCAACAGTTCCATTGATTTATTGGACTAAAAGTTCTGGATTAGGATGCCAGAGTTGCAAAAGATAATCAGAACCCATTGCAAATGTGGTGTCACTGTGTCAGGTGTATGGTCACATCCTTCAATTGAAAAAACAATTTGTCCCAACAACTCTTTGTTGCATTTCTGATAAATATCCATTTGCATAAAAACCCTCAAGTTTCTTATGCTCACTTGGAGGTTGGCATTGAAGTCAAACAGTTGAATGTTAAACTTTCAGCTCCTAACCAAATTCACCGCTCTTCCTCTGTTGGTCTGCATGAAATGAAATGTTTATCAGGACCTCTGTTTGAGTGTTGAGATAGTGACATGAAACCATTGTTTCTTGTTATTATGCCAAAGTCATGGTGAAGGTTGTTTTGCTTCCAACCAGATAAATATTATCTGCTAACTTTCACTAACTGTTTAACTTGTGTACAGGAGTGCGTGCGGAGACGAGTTCTCAAGTCTGTTATGGCAAATCCATACTGTTCGGAATCAGCTGCAAAGGATGCTATGGATGCTGTTTGGGATGTCTGTTACAATGATACAAAGCCATTTGACAGAGCCCCATAGGGCTCAGTAGTGTTTTTTTCAATCTGCAAGCTGCCGCTGCACTTTCCAGATTTGTGACAGTTCAGTGAAACCCCAAAGTTTTCCCTTATCAGAGCTTTAGCTGCCCATACAGTTTCCGGCTTTTATTCTTCCTCAAATTTTTAACAAAACTAGTTCAGCTTATTTTCTCACATTATTTGAATTATTCACCCATTTTATTTTTCTTTAACACTAAATAATCTTGAATTTTGTGAGCTATCTGATAAGCTTCATAATTTTTACTAAAATGTTATAAAAATAGTATAAAATTTTGCATTATTTTCTTTGATAAAAAGTGTCAATACACTGATACTTGTATCTTGAAGATTTTTCTTCATTGAAGACTTATTCATGTAAGATCTGGCATTAGTGCTTTTTACCTTTTGGTGGTGCCTTTGCATGTTCTTTTCATTTCCTTTGTGGTTCTACTTTAGAGTGGAGCAAGTGTTATTCTAACTGAGGCCTTATTCTTGTTTGTTTAGGATTTGAAATCTGTGGTGATGATCACGAGTCCTTTTCATTAAAAGTGTCATCCAATTTTTTTTACCTTATTCTATCATATGTTTGTTTATCATTTTGAATTGTGCTTGTGTCATGAATGAACAAAAGCTGTGGTTCATGAGATTGACACTAGAGATGAGCTGCGCCAAACTCTGGGTAAGAGGCTGGCCTGTTTCCAGAAGGCATGCATCTAGGGCACTTTTATGACTCGGGCATATCCAGCAACAGGTTGTCATGGGCTCATCTTTTGATAGGCCGTGTGCGGCATCTAGGTGCATTAGGCGTTCTAGATAATTGTAGCAAACATTGAAAACGGCAGTCAGGCAATAACCGCAATGCATTGATAGCAAAACCAAAGGGGGAAAAGCATGAGCAAAGAGCACTCCAGCACTGTAAGCACACACCACAATTCAATCACATAAAACTAAAACAAACATAACGAAAAAAGGGCACGCAAGGGGAACATAAAGTAGTTAAGACTATGGGAGTTGGAGATACCATTTTGCCAAAGTGTGGTGTTGATGATGGAGTTGCTATAAACGGAACCCAACATGAGCGTTTTTGCTCATGCTGACATCGTGGCCATCCCATTTGCATTTTAAAGAGCTCAAAAGTTGACAAAACCACGTGTCATTCATCCAAAATGCAAACAGACTGCCACGATGTCAGCATGAGCAAAAATGCTCATGTTCAGCATGACCTGATCTGTGCCTGCCATAAACATCCTCTTTGGAGAGAAATTGGTAGTTGCTCACACGTTAGGTACAAAATGATACATGCTAAATGGGTTTTTCTTCTCTTATGGTGTTTGTTTACAGTTCTGACCCCATAAATGGGTCAGAAATGGTCGATTTACGAGGAATCTGCACCTGGATGATGTGTTTTCAAGGGAAAAAATGATATTTGGAGCCTCAAAAATTTTGGACCGTTGATTTTTTAAACCTTATAAAAACCCACCCATGTGTCGGAATAATGCTTCAAGAGTGGATCCCTATAGATCACTTCTGCATGGTCAGAATTTAAAATTTAAAATGAAGAGAGGCTTAGAACCCTATTTAGCACATTCATTTTTGCACACCTCACCTAACGTGTGAGCAACTACCAATCACTCCCTCTTTGGAATGGTATTGAAATGTGTTGGGGCTGCCAACTCCATCCCCAATGCAGTGTTTCTGCTAACACCACTGCTTCCAAGCAACAGAACGTGAGGCCATTGGGGGAAACAGCAAAACATTCAAGGCTACAAAGCAGTGTAAAATGTGGTTGATAATGCTAGTTGGTGTATAATTATGTGCTAGTCCAAATGCTCTATACCTCTGCAAGTCATTTTGTAACTATTTGGTAACATTAACACACCAATACTCATCCTCAAAATTTACCACTTTCATTTTTGTCAGTGGAAGCACTGATGAATCGTTCTTTCAAAAGCCAACTGTAGATTTTGACATGTCGAGTGTAATATGAGCAACCTTTGAAGAGTATCAATTTACCAAACAAGGGTAGAATGATTCCATAAAAACATCAAACAGGAGATGGGGTTGGATGTGAACAGCAGAAGGGCCTTTTAACCAGGTTTTAGTGCTGCCAAGTACACATCAGAGAAAGCTACAAATGAAACGACTTATTAAAGGTTTCGCTACAGTTCCACACATCTGTATGATTTTGTCCGAGGAATTCAATGCATCCAGGTTATTTCAACCAAGATATTATTGGAGAAGCAGTAGTAACCCATCGGAGTCTCCCCAATATAGAGTCTTTAAATAGTATAAAGTTATCATGCCCAGCTGTGGACAAACAAATAAGATACATTGACAGATCACCACCTTGAGTTCTCAATTCCTTTCTTGTTTCATTCAGGGGATGAATATAGTCTTGGACATGACCAAAACACTTGCACAGGATGTTGTTCAGTAAGTCACTCCCTAATATGCAAGGCAGTGAATAGCCAGCATTCAGTAGTTAGGGAGCCCTTTCTCAGAGAAAGCGGCTTTTATATGATTAATCAATGACATAACCAAGCATGTGAAAAAAATGCTTGAGCCAATGTCACACTGATACGCCATTTTTTGCTCTCATACTGTATCCTATTATATACTGGTCATATTGAAAACTTTACAAAATTGTTGTTATCCCTGTATTGATAGTCGAATCCATGTGATAGAGATAAGAAATTATAAAGCCTATGTTCAACCACAAAATTCTAAGAGATTAAGACCTGAGAAACCATACTCGCCATGCATACGTGATTTGCGAACGGTGTGGAGCAATGACTGCTTGCAGTTTACGCATCAACCAGGGGACTGCATCCCTGTAGGTGCTGTGTACTGAGCACATGTGAGTGCAGCATGTCTTCTTTTTGCGCTCATATTCATGAGGTTCTGTTATCAGTTTGACACACGGAGGTCCATATCTATTGTTCATAATTTCATGATTCCCACTTCTCCAAATCAATGTTGTCAGAATCGTATCAAAAAATGGGCCGAACTGGTTAAATTATTTTGAAACGGTTTAAAGATGTTTAAATACTTTTTATTAATATTTTATTTTTAATAACATGTGTCATCTGATGGTGATGGTGAAGGTGAAGAGCTGTGAGTCGACCCATTCTCTGAATTGTTTTGAAAATCGATTCAGACAGGACTGACTCCTTGGAGATAAAATAATAATAATAAGAAGAAGAAATAACACATCTACGAAGCTTGATTGGGAAGATGCAACCTACTTCTATGATTTCTATTAGATGGGTATATAGGTGCTGATGCGTTCCTATTTCGCGGCTAGTCCTGGGCTAGAAAATTTAAGTAGCGGGTAATCTAGGCTAGGTTAAGGATCAAAACCGGGTAAAACATGATCGATAAACCGACAAGTTTCAGTAAGCAATTTGGTTAGCCCAGATGGTGTAAACAAAAACTCTCAAATTTGGAAGGTACGAACCAAGTTTTAAGTTCAGACAACATTGGGATAGGTTAGTACGAATTTAGGAATGATAGGGTCAGTGGTGAGGGTAGACTTACGAGGATTGGGCTAGGTCAGATGCCCTTCTCATCAAACGCTGGTCGGACGCACCTGGTGCATCTGATTAATTTTTTTTAACATTTTTATGGCCTTCGGTCAGGACAGACACTAAAGGTCAGTGGTGGTCACAATTGCCGCTAAATGTTGTTTTTTTACCAAATAACGAAGGGCGGCGGTCGCCTACTAATGAGAGTAGAAATCACTCTTTTCTTAAAAAATATTTATAATTATTTGTATATCAAATGTTACTGATGTCACATGGTTTGTTTAATAGGAAACTTGTTTTGAATCGTGTGATTATAACAAGTAATTAGGTTTTTAAAGGGGTTAAAAACTCAATGGCTCATAATGTACCAAAATTTCATAACTCAAATATTATATTTTTATATCAGCAAAACATGATCGAAGGCTTAATTCTTAGCCAACAAACCATGTTGAACACATCTATGTGGTTAGATTGAGTCGATACAACTTGAACCTATAATTTCTAGCTCTTTAGTGGCAAATATTTACCATATATATATATATATATATATATATATATATATATATATATATATTAATTAATGTTTGGTGCCTTTGAAGACACAAAATTATATGGAACTATTGAACTGAAAATCAAACATTTTAATTTTTTTCTGTAAATTAAATCTTATTGATGTGATTTGTAATGTATGTTTAGTGGAAAATGAGTTTTAAATCATATAATTGTGACATGTAAACAAGTTTTTTAAGGGTTTCAAAAATGAATGGTTTACAATGCAAAATTTTTGACTCAAAAAATCATAATTTTGAATCGAAGTAACACGATTCAAGGTTTGATCAATGACAAACAAACCTTCCTCAACACATCTATGCTGTCAAATTGAGTTGATAAATCTTCAACCTATGATTTTCAGCTTGATAGTTTCATATAATTTTAAATCACCACTCTGACAAAAAACTTTGATGTTGTTTCACTTTGCGACCTATGTGAACATGTATAATTTGAGGGAATTGTCACTGCTTTAAAAATTATGTGAATATAATTATCATTAATATAAATATGACACAAATATCTTACAGAAGCATGATTATGTTCAAAGAAGATGGATATATAGATAATGTGTGTGTGAATACACACGCATACATGTATATGTATATCCTCTTGTTTAAGACTCCAACATTGTTTTGCACAACCAAATCAAAGCTTAAGATCATTAAGGAATACAATTATGGTCATTTTAATAATTGTATCAATGTTTGATGATCATGCATACATTTCATATTTAATTCACATAAATTTATGCATGATCCAGTAGAAAATCACATTAAATCCCCAATGTTATGGTCAGTTTCGAGAAACTGCGCGAAAATGGGAAATATCAAAAAATCATGAATTTCAAGTCATATGTTGCGCTTTAGGGTTTTTAGTATCTTAGATTTGTAAGATCTAACTTATACTTCATTTTCTTTTAAAGTTTAAGTAGTTTAAAATAAAAGATGGTAGGAGTATGCATTGTAGTGAAAACGTCTTTTTAGAAACCCCTCTTTTGAAATTTCTAAAAAAATAAGGGATTGGATTTGAAAGAAAGCAATAAAAGACCTAGCCTTTAAAGCTTCACGTAATGGGAAGATGAAGGCGTCCTCTCTTCTCAACCTTTCTTCTCCACCGATTTCTCCTTCTCCCTTCTCTTCCTTCCTAATTCCTTCTCTTCTCAACCCTTCTTTCGCTGGTGGAACTCTTCTAAACGGGGAGACGTCGAAGCCGGGGAGAGGCCATTCTTTCTCCCAACCTACTCCAACGTCCGGTAAGTTCTTCTTCTTCTCCCTTCTCTTTTCACGTTTTTTTTTTTTGTTTTTGCATCTTTTTTTAATCTGTGTTCCATTTTGAGTTACATCTCCAATTTGCATTCACGTTGCATTCATTCTTCTACAATTTGCATTTTAAATCCTGCGTATCTTGTTTTTTTTTTGTTTTTGCATCTGCATCATTATTACATCTGATCTGCTTCATTGATTCATCATCTACGTTGTTTTTTATCTCCTGCGTATTTCATTTCCCCTTTATTCATCATCTGCATCATCTGCCATGTCTTCACTCTGCATCGCATCATCTGTGTTTGATTTCATGCTTTGCATCAGAGCTGAATCAACACCAGCTTCATCGCATTCCATCATTTGTGCATTGAACGCATTCAACATCGCATTTCATTCATGTTACTTTATCTATTCATTCTGCATCAGTCGTGTGTTAGCATTATCATTTGCATCGAATTGCTTCATCGCATCATTTCTACATCGTAGATTAATACTCTGCATCACAATGTTTGTTTTCGTGTCATCTGCATTTTCTACACGGCATTCACAATCTTCATTACAATTCCCCTTACTCTACATCATATCATTTCAACACTCTGCATTGCATATAATCCGTCGTGTTTCATCAGCTTTGCACATTTTGTTCATTGCTCACATTTGCTAATTCTCTGCATTGTATTGTTTCAATTATAGTTTAATTCATCGTTTCTACTTGTGCATTTCATCTTTAGTTCTGCATCGCATTTAGTTTTCAACCTATGTTTCACTGATTTCTCACCTGTGCATTTCATCTTGTTTAGCGCATTTCTCACATGCATTTTTTTTCTCATTCAATTTTATGTGTTGCATCCTTTTTCTTTCTTGTTCATTTTTATTACAGTCGCCTCTTGTGCATCGTCTCTTTCATGTTTCATTCATGCATTTTGCATAATTTCTATTCACATTTGGTAGTTGTTGCATTTGTATAATTGTCTACATTTTAGTTTTATGCATTTTTTGATTTTTGCATTTTGCATTTCATTCTGCATTTTGTTTTGTCATTTACGCATTTATTTCATTGCATTTTTAGTTTCACAATTTAATTTTCATTCTCATTTAGCGTATTTTACTTTGTTTAGTTTTATCCTGCTTTTGCACTTGTTTTAATTTCACATTTTTGTTTCTATAGTTTAGTGTGAGTCGTTGTTGCTGCTTTGTGTTGTTTCGTGTTTTGCAGGGAAACGTAGAGACGAGCGAGCTAGACTTTCAAGCACACCTTTGAAACGAGACACGAAGACACGAGCGTGGAAGACATTTGTTTTTCTATTAGATTAGGAAGTTTAATTTCATTTAAATTTAGGGTTTGTAATAAAACCATTTTAATAATTGTTTAAGCCCTCTGCATAGGGCCGCACTACTTTAGTTAATTGATTAGATAATTAGTTCTTTTTCATACTTTTTGGCAATAAAGCATAGTTTAGTTTGTGTGTTTGAATACAAAGTGTCCCCATTCTTTGAGATCGACCTAGACTCCACCACTCGTGCGAGCCGATTTTTGTTTTTGGTGTCTGGCTTTCACGTTGTTTTTACATAAAAATATCATTTCTAAAACCATTTCACAAAATCGATACCATTTGACTATAAAGCATAATAGTCATATAAATGTTAAACTATAAAGCATATAAAGTAAAGTAGCCAAGATCAAAATCATGAAAGGAAATTGATGTCTGAAACTCTTTGTTTAAAACCATTATATATATAACTACCAGAGTCATATTCTTTTTCAAAATGGTGAAAAATCAACAACCTATATTTCACAATAATAGGCATCTCTTAGAAATAATCCACATTAGTGTTTTTTTATTCAATTCAGCACATAAAAATAGCAAATTGGTTATGCCAAAACTGACAAGAGGATTAGTATTGGCTTTCTTGAAACTTCATTTTTTAGATCACCTTGGTTTCCTTCAAAATCATAAAAATCATGGATGCAAGTGTTCTTTTGCCTCATCTAAACCTCGAGATGTATCTATCATAATTGAAAACATGTAATAGATAGTATTTTTCATATTCAACTATGTTTTTTAGAGGGAGAAAAAAAATTAAAGGATTATTGAAGTAAAACTTGATTATAAATATTTACTTTTTTTCTTTAAATTAATTTTATCAAAAGCATGTTTTTAGTAAATAAGGCTGAAAAACACTTCTAAAGGTTCAAACTAAGCAAATAACTACTGCAACTATGATTCCATGATAGGGCCTAATGCACGTAGATGTATACAAGCATGTGTGGGTATATATATACTGCAAATTCTTATTGAATAATTTAAACACCAAGTGAAGAATCATGATCATTGAGAAAAAAATAGTCATATCAAAGTCAAAACTTTTGTATATTAGAATAAAAACATAGTGAAAGTCCACATGTATGTATGTTAGCCAAGATCAATTTTCATGTTTTCTTATGTCTTATTTGTTTATGTATAATTAAATGTATGCATGTATTATTGGGTACTAAATTTTTTATCGTGTTTACTTTGGTTTATATGCTTTATAGTCTCACTTATATGACCATTATGCTTTATAGTCGAACATTGATACGACTATTAATACAACCATAATTGTATTCCTTAATGATATTGAGCTTTGATTTGGTTGTGAAATACAATGTTGGAGTCTTAAACAAGATTATATGCATATATGTATACATGTATGGATAACATGTGTGTGTGAATGCACACAAACACATATTATGTACATATCCATCTTCTGAGAACATAATGAGGCTGATGTAAGATATTTGTATCATAATTGTTTCTTTGTGAGAAAGATATAAGAAAATTTATATTAATGATAATTTTATTCACCCAATTTTTAAAGCAATGACAATTGCCTTAAATTATACATGTTCACATAGGTCGCAAGGTGAAATAACTTCAAAGTATTTTGACAGAGTGGTGATATAAAATTGCATGGAACTGTTGAGCTGAAAATGATAGGTTGAAGCTTTATCAACTCAAACTAACTACATAGATGTGTTGAAAAAGGTTTGTTTGTCAATGATCAAACCTTGGATCATGCTACTTTAATTCAAAATTATGATTTTTTGAGTCAGAATTTTAGTGCATTGTAAAACATTTATTTTTTAAGCCCTTAAAAACTTGTTTGTGTCATAATGATGTGATTCAAAATTTATTTTAAACTAAACAAACATTGTAAATTGCATCGATAAGATTTAATTTACAAAAAAAAAAAAACTTTAGTGCATCTTTTTATTTGATTCCCAAACTTAGGTGTATTCTTTAAATTTACTTAAATTTTATTATTATGATGAAGATCCAAAGGATTTTCTTTAATACTTTTCTTCTTCACTCAAAGGATTTTCTTTACAACTTTTCCTTCTCTTTGCTTTTCTTCTCTTTTCTCATAATAAAAAATGTTGTCAGAAAGTAACAACTTAACTTTTAGCAAGGCTCGACAAAAAAACTTATGGGGCTTTGATGATTGATCTTGATTTGCTTGGAGTAAACTAAATGATGAACCCAATAAAAAAAAGTCAAATGCCAGCCACAAGTCAATGGAAAAGGAGGCATGGATTGGTGGTCTATACTTCAATGAATGACATATTCATTATAAAATGAGCAAAATAATTTTTCCAACATGCAATGAATCAACAACCACAAAATTTCAGAAGGAAATTGCAAATATTTGCAATATGATTCATACTACTTTTTTTAAAACTTGTGATGGTAGTCATAAACCCTTTAACTTGTCAAACAGAATGACCAATCTAAGTGTACCCTAAACAAAATTCAACCTTATAAGCATTAGCTTAAGCACCTACCAAAGTAGCAAGAACCTATAGGCATCTAATATTCTTGTATATTTAGTGAAACCAAACCAGAATTAGTTTGCATTCCAAAATTAGGTCTGGTTATTAGCATAAGTAGTATTTTACAATTAAGGTGAAAGCAAAAACAAAAAATTGCTTCTAGCTTGCATACAAATCAATGAATAAGCGAATTATACCGCCTCAAAATTTAGTGTATAATAATACATATACATACTTTTAAATATAATTAAACAACTAAGACATAAGAAAACATGAGACTTGTGCTTGGCAAAAATACATACATTTGGACTTTCACTGTGCTTTTATTCTAATATACAACTGTTGTGATTTTGATATGACTTTTTTTCTCATTGATCATGATTATTCACTTGGCATTTAAATTATTCAATAAGAAATTGCAGTATATATATACTCACACATGCACACATGCTTGTATACATCTACATGCATTAGGCCCTATTATGGAATCATAGTTGCAGTAGTTATATGCTTAGCCTGAACCTTTAGAAGTGCTTTTCAGCCTTATTTACTAAAAATATGCTTTTGATAAAATTGATTTAAATAAAAAAGTGAATATTTATAATCAAGTTTTACTTCAATGATTCTTTAATTTTTTCTCCCTTTAAAAAACATAGTTGAATATGAAAAATATTATCTATTATATATTTTCAATTATGATAGACACATCTCGAGGTCCAGATTAAGCAAAAGAATACTTGCATCCATGATTTTTTAAAGAAACCAATGGAATCTAAAAAATGGAGTTTCAAGAAAGCAAAAACTAATCCTTCTATCAGTTTTGGCATAACCAATTTACTATTTTCATGTACTTAAATGAATAAAAAAATATTGATTTGGATTATTTCTAAGAGATGCCTATTATTGCAAAATATTGCTTGTTGATTTTTCACCATTTTGAAAAAGAATATGACTCTGGTGATTATTTATAATGATTTTAAACAAAAAGTCTGGGACATCAAGTTTCTTATATGATTTTGATCTTGCTTACTTTGCTTTATATGTTTTATAGTCTAATACTTATATGATTATTATGCTTTATAGTCGAATATTCATATGACTATCAATATGAACATAATTGTATTCCTAATGATATTGAGCTTTGATTTTTTGTGAAATACAATGTCGGAGTCTTAAACAAAAGTATATACATATGCATATACATATACATATACATGTATGGCTAACATGTATGTGTATGCATGCGCAGGCGCACACATTATCTACACTTAACTTTAGGAATTAATTACAAAGATGCACTAAAATTTTTGTTTTCTTTTTGTAAATTAAATCTTATCGATGTGATTTACAATGTTTGTTTAGTGGAAAATGAGTTTTGAATCATATGATTATGACACATAAACAAGTCTTAAGGGCTTAAAAAATGAATGTTTTACAATGAACTAAATTGTTTTGACTAAAAAAATCATAATCTTGAATCGAAGTAGCATGATCCAAGGTTTGATCATTGACAAACAAACCTTACTCAACACATTTACGTGGTCAGATTGAGTTGATAGAGCCTCAACCTATCATTTTTAGCTCAATAGTTCCATACAATTTTATATCACCACTCTGCCAAAATACTTTTATGTTATTTCACCTTGCGACCTATGTGAACATGTATAATTTGAGGTAATTGTCATTGCTTTAAAAATTAAGTGAATAAAATTATCATTAATATAAATTTTCTTATATCTCTCTCACAAGGAAATAATTATGACACAGATATCTTACATCAACCTTATTACGTTCTCAAAAGATGGATATGTAGATAATGTGTGTGTGTGCATGCACACACATACATGTTAGCCATACGTGTATACGTATATATATATATATATATATATATATATATATATATATATATATATATACACTCTTGTTTAAGACTCCAACATTGTATTTCACAACCAAATCAAAGCTCAATATCATTAAGGAATACAATTATGGTCGTACTAATAGTCGTATCAATGTTCAACTATAAAGCATAATAGTCGTGTAAGTGTTAGACTATAAAGCATATAACTCAAAGTAACCATAATCAAAATCATATAAGAAACTTGATGTCCCAAACTCTTTGTTCAAAACCATTATATATAATCACCAGAGTCATATTTTTTTCAAAATGGTGAAAAATCAGCAACCTATATTTCACAATAATAGGCATCTCTTAGAAATAATCCAAATGAATATTTGTTTATCCAATTAAGCACATGAATATAGTAAATTGGTTATGCCAAAACTGATAGGAGGATTAGTTTTGGCTTTCTTGAAACTCTATTTTTTAGATCCCATTGGTTTCCTTTAAAAATCATAAAAATCATGAAAATCATGTATGCAAGTATTCTTTTGCTTCATCTTGACCTCGAGATGTGTTTATCATAATTGAAAGCATGTAATAGATAATATTTTTCATATTCAACTATGTTTTTTAGAGGGAGAAAAAATTAAAGGATTATTGAAGTAAAACTTGATTATAAATATTTACTTTTTTCTTTAAATTAATTTTATCAAAAGCATGTTTTTAGTAAATAAGGCTGAAAAACACTTCTAAAGGTTCAGACTAAGCAAATAACTACTGCAACTATGATTCCATGATAGGGCCTAATGCACGTAGATGTATACAAGCATGTGTGGGTATATATATACTGCAAATTCTTATTGAATAATTTAAACGCCAAGTGAATTATCATGATTAATGAGAAAAAATAGTCATATCAAAGTCACAACATTTGTATATGAGAATAAAAGCATAGTGAAAGTCCACATATATGTATGTTTGCCAAGAGCAATTTTCATGTGTTCTTATGTCGTAGTTGTTTAATTATATTTAAAAGTATGTATGTATTATTAGGTACTAAATTTTGAGGCGGTATAATTCGCTTATTCATTGATTTGTATGCAAGCTAGATGAAATTTTTTGTTTTCACCTTAATTGTAAAATAGTACTCATGCTAATGACGAGACCTAATTTGGAAATGAGAACTAATCTTGATCTTGTTTCCTTGAATATACAAGAATATTAGATGACTAGAGGTTTCTTGCTACTTTGTTTGGTTCTTAAGCTAATGTGTATATGGTTTAATTTGGTTTAGGGTAGGCTTGGATGGGTCATTCTCTATGGAAATTTAAAGAGTTTATGATTACCATCACAAGTTTGAAAAAAATAGTTAGAATTAGATTGTAAATATTTGCAATTTCTTCTTGAAATTATGGGGTTGTTGATTCATTGCATGTTGTAACAAATATCTTGTTCATTTTATTTTGAATATTTCATTTATTGAAGTATAGAGCACCAATCCATGCCTCCTTTTCCTTTGACTTGTGGTTGGTGGTTGGATTTGTTTCACTAGGTTCATCATTTAGTTTACTCCAAGCAAATCAAGATCAATCATCAAAGCCCCAAAAGTTTTTTTGTTGATCCTTGGTAAAAGTTAAGTTGTTACTTTCTGACATCATTTTTCACTATGAGAAAAGAGAAGAAAAGGAAAAAAGGCGGAAAAGTTGTAAAGAAAATCCTTTGAATATAGAAGAAAAGTATTAAAGAAAATCCTTTGGATCTTCATCATAAACTACTATTCAACCACAGTGCATCACCAAGTTTCCCTGAATCTTGAGTCTGAAAGCCTCATCTCTCTAGATCTGTGCATGCACTGTATAAAGGAATATGTGCATTGTATACTCTCGTTGAAAGTCATGCAAGAATTGGAAGGTGACAATGGTCATGCTAAGACATGTCAACTCGTACTCGTGTCCCTATTGCGAGAGGGCATCAACTACCCGATTGCTACCCCCCTTGGGGTACTATATCTCAAAGTCATACCCCATGAGCTTTGAGACCCACTTTTGCTAGGAAGGAGTGCTCACCTATTGGTCCAACATATACTTGAGACTCCTATGTTTTATCTTAACTATAAAGTGCCGATCAATTAGATATGATCGCCACTTGTCCATGGCTAAGATAGCAGTCATGAACTCCTCGTACATGGACAAACCCTGCTTCCCAACGACGAGGATCTTGGTGAAGTAAGCGAGGGGTGTTCTTGTTGCATAAGAACAACCCATATTTTAAGCTTAGACGTGTCGGTGTCCACCACAAAAGTCTCCGTGAAATTCAGGATGGTTAGAACGAGTGGCCAAATCAAAGCCTCCTTTAGAGACTCGAAGGTAGCGATATCCTTCTGGCTCGAGTGAAAGTCCCCCTTCTTCAATAGGGTCGTTAGGGGATGGGTGATTTGAGCATACCCATGAATGAACTTTTGGTAGTATCCAGTAAGGCC
Organism: Nuphar pumila; assembly: GCF_984573655.1. Taxonomy (NCBI): domain Eukaryota; kingdom Viridiplantae; phylum Streptophyta; class Magnoliopsida; order Nymphaeales; family Nymphaeaceae; genus Nuphar; species Nuphar pumila. The sequence continues at coordinate 104,120,587 of NC_143259.1, forward strand.
AAAAAATCCCCACATTCTCTTGAGTGGTTGTAGTACTAGCCAACTCTACATCGCCTTGACCTTTTCAAGGTCCATCTCAACACCCTGACCTAAAACAACATGTCCTAAGTAATGGACATGGGTCTGACCAAAGTTGCAATAAGTCTGCTTAGCATGTAATTAACGTTCAATGAGGGTCTCTTGGGTAATCCATAGGTGACGCATATAGTCTTCTCAAAAAGGGTTATAGATCAGGATGTCATCAAAGAAGATCAATAAGAACTCCCATAAATAGGGTCAAAATTCATCATTCATCAGGCCTGATAATCTGATTAAGAGCCTGGTAACCACCATAGATAGGGCCAAAATACATCATTCAACCAGCTTTAAGAAGTAATATGCCATTTGCAACTCATCCAGCAACTCATCAATTACCAAAATTAGGTACTTGTCCTTAATTATGATCTAATTAAGAGCTCGATAATCTATATAGAACCACCACTCTTGTAGCCCAAATGATCCCATCTAAGAGCATCTCTCACACCAAACGCTCAATTTTCAACTTCTGAGCATGTGCATATCGGTACGGTCATACAGTCATGGGCTTGGTCTACAGCTTGATGAGAATTGCATAGTCGTGTGACTGAGAAGGTAGTAATCTCTTAGGCTCATCAAACACTATGCTCAGCTCTTGCAGTAAGGCCTCTAGGTTGGCCAGTGTCTTGGTGGGGGTTGTGGGTACCCCATCTACTGCCACCATCAAGAACATCTAAGAGAATCCCTCTTGAACAACCTTGGCGAGCTATTTAGACTCCGTCAGAGAGGAAAGTGTCATGAAACATCTCGAATCGAAACTTGGTGGCCTCTGTAGTCAAACTCCATAACCATGCCCTTGAAGTTTTGACTAATCGAACCCAAAGACTAGAATCATTGCATCTTTAGGACCACACTTGCACCCTTAATCAGCAGTACAAACATATATGTGGTTAGGATGGTCCCCCTGGATCTCCAGCCCCTGGATCTCCAAACCGTGGATCTCCAATCGAACTCTAGGGCAAAGGGTGGTGAATATGAGTATGCTCTTGTTCCCAACCACTACCTCAAAAGGCTGATGAGGGGTGGCCAAACATTTGGCCCTTTTAGCTGGTTGCACACACACAAAGATGTGTGTCAAACCAGTATCAATTAATACTGAAATCACCAATTGACTTATTCTATCAGTCACCCTTATCGTCTGGGGCACCTCCACACCAACTAATATGTGGTATGATATCTCTGGAACCTCCTCATGAGTGTTGTAATAACCCAAAATTTTAAACTTGTAAAATTTTTAGAAGAACTTGAAAAAGACTAAAAATCCTCATTTTTCAGAGTTTTGACTTAGCAGAAATGACTTTTGAAATAACAAGTAGGCAAACCTTGGCCACATTACTACAGACTTTCCATTTCGCAACCAATTTGCATGAACGAAACAACATTTAAAACCATGTGCATAAAAAGGAAATTTCAGTTTATACAAAAAAGAGAATTCTCAAGGAAACCCTTATACAAAAATTTAAGCCCAAAGGGGTATATCCAGGACGCAAAAGCTGGAAGAAATAATGAGATCTCGATGCCATCTCGCAGTCATGCCATCACCTATCGTTTAGCTCTAACCATCACCTGTATCCATAAAATGGGTCAGATTTATGAAAAATTGGTAGGTGTACAAGTATAACAGTAGTAGAACAAAAACTTGCACATGCTTGATTACATACATGATAAGCAATTTCAACATAAGTGAAGTTAACAAGATAACTTTGTATCGATATTAAATGTCATGAGGGTACGCACAGAAGAAACGTAGAAACAATTGAGATTTGCCTGAGAAGTCTATTATTCTTTATATTTTGATACCCCGAGTAACTAGTTGAGTCTGCTCCTAAGGAGACGGTCAGTGACCAAGAGAGAATTTCCCAAAGGCATTTGTGCAAGAGATGCATCCAACTTCTACAGAAGTCCATGGGGTTTATCACTTAAGATAATATTCGATAGCCCTGTCCCCCAACTCTGATGACTGGAGACATCAAGTCAATTGCTACTCGAGGAGCATAGTTGTTAACAATCTATCCATTGGAGTTTTTGTATCATCTCATCCTCTCTCTTGACGGAACTAAACAGGTGAATGGGTGTGCCAAGTTCTATTTTAACTAATGACTCATTCTATATGATCTGGTTTGTTGAACCCATTTGAGCATCTTGCCTATGAAGGCGATTATCACAGTTTGGGTAATCATTGCTTGCATATCATTGTGCAGTTTACAAGTTACGAGATCGCCATGAATCTCTCATCGAATTATCATAGTATCAACATGTGGTGCATGTCTAGTGATACTGCTTACGATAAAAGGAGTGCAGGTTTCTTATAAGAAACCCCCGACCTTAGCCACATTCAATTTTTGGCTATTCAAATCCATGTACACTTGGACACTAGATTTTCACATGAATCCATATTCCTTAAAAGCCTAGACGCACATGCGTGAAACCCACATCTTTTGAAAAGGGCAAACATGATACAGGGTTAGGTAGAATATGCAAACCGTATACCCTACAAATATGTATGCATATGACATATATCACATAATGTAGGCATGTGTGCACTAGTTTGCGGATGCAAAGTATAAAGCATGACTTGATGTGTGAAACCAAACATCGAGCAAAATCAATGCATAAGTAGTGCATGAGGTATGAAACCATACCTCAGCTAAATAAATGTGTAGGCAATGCATAAGGTACAAAACCATACCTTAGATGAATAAATGCGTAAGCAATGCATGAGGTATGAAATCATAGGTAAGCACACATCAAGCTAAATAAATAGGTAAGCAAAAGCCTGTGCATAATATAGTGCAATGACAAAGTAAATGACATAAAGCAAGGCTCGATGTGCGAAACCACACATCGAGCTAAATAAATGTGTAAGTAGTAGCCTGTGCACATGATAGCACGACTACAGAGTAAATGACATAAAGCAAGGCTCGATATGTGAAACCACACATCGAGCTAAATAAATGTGTAATTTATAGCCTATGCATATGATAGCGCGACGACAAAGTAAATAACATAAAAGAAAAGGACAAGGATCACAAAACTGCATTCTTGAGTTAAAAGCGTATATATACAAGTTTTAGAATTGTCCTTACATTGTCCTTTGTACAACTTTTCCCTAACTCAGAGAATATCGACTTTGCTGATGATTTTGAGTGTAGGTGATAAGTGGCTCGTGCCTCGGTGCGCACATGGAGTCCGTTGCGCCGATGGGGTGTGCCAAAAGATTCATCATACTGAGGAAATAGAAAAATGAATCATGCATTGGTGTTGTGTTTGGGTTGCAAGGGCCGAACCCAACCCACCCTCGGGCTGCCTGGCTGAGCCGGGTCCCGAGTCTAGGTGAGCCAAGTTGGGACCCGAGGTTAGCCGAGCTCGACCGGTTATGAGAGGAGAGGGATCGAGGTGGGCTCGATAAGGATCGAGCTCACTCGACTGAGTGAGCCAGTCAGACCCCAACCGAGCCGGACTCAGTTTTGAAAACAAAAAAAGTAGGGGAAAAAAGAAGGCAGGGGGCGACACCCCTGTCCGAGAGCCAAAAATGGAGGCAGAGGCATTGCTTTTGTCTGAAGGCCGAAAAAAGAGAAGGAGGGCAGAGGCGCAACCCCTACCCGCTGGCCTAACAAAAAAAGGGAGTGAAAGAGTTGTGCCTCTGCCCGTCGATCAAAAAAGAGAGAGGAAGGGCAGAGGTCGTGCCCCTGCCCGCCGATCGAAAAAGAGAGGGAGGGCAGGGGATGCACCCGTGCTTGCCGACCAAAAAAATAGGGAGGAGGCTAGGTGCCACCCCTGCTTGCCAGTCAGATAACAAAGGAAGCAAGGGGCAGCGCCTCTATCCTCTGGTTGAAAAAAACAAAGGGGAAAGGTTGGGGGCATCGCCCTCTGCCAGTCGGTCGGAATCAACAGGCGATGGTCGGAGGGGCAGTGCCCTCCTGCCGCCCGAACTTGAGAGAGAGAGACAGAGAAAGAGATTACTTGGGAACGAGGGGTCGATGCATAAAGGAGGAGGGCGGGAAGATGTAGGGAGAGGGAGATAGAGCGGGAGGAGAGAGGTCAAGGGGGAGAAGAGTCAGAGAGAGAGAATAAGTGGGAGGAGGGAGGGAGAGAGAGAGAGAGAGAGAGAGAGAGAGGGAGTTCTCTTTTTGTGTAAAATGGAAACCCCCTGCATGTTTAAATAGAAAAACAAAGAGGTGGGTTGGGTTCGGATCCAGACCTGGGTGGGATCTGGTCAGATCCAACCTGGATCTAGTCAGATCCAACCTAGATTCGAACTCATTTTTTTTGTTTTTAAATGAGTCAGGTTTTACATCCTACTTCCCTTAAATGAAATTCGTTCGTAAAATTTTTACATAAGTTATAGCTCCAAGTACAAGTCGGGGTATTTTTTCCTAATGTCGACCTTAGGTTCCCAGGTGCATTCCTTGATCCCATGATATTGTCAATGAACCTTGATGAGAGAGATAGTCTTCTATTTGAGCACTTGATCTCACCTATCCACGATCTCCACCGGTCTTTCTTCGAAGGTTAAGTCTCCTCAAATGTCTATGTTATCGTAGTGAATGATGTGCGATGGGTCATGATCGTATCTCTTTAGCATAGACACATGGAAGAAGTTGTGGATCTGAGCGTACTGAGGTGGTAGTGCCACTTGGTATGTTGCATCACTGATCCGGTCCAAGATCTTGAATGTTCTGACGTATCTGGGACTTAACTTTCCCTTTTTCTTAAATCAAAAAACACTTTTGGTCGAGGATACCTTGACAAAGACCCTATCCCCAGTTGCGAAAGTAAGTTCTCAATGTCGCAGATCCGCGTAACTCTTCTACCGACTCTGAGCAGTTTGAAGTCATTCCCGTATCAATTGGACTTGTTGATTATAGTGTTGTAGTACTATTGGTGAGTCCAACTTTCGTTCGCCAACCTCATCCTAGTGGACAAGTGATCGACAAGATCTCCCATATAATGCTTCGTATGGGGCCATCCCGATGCTAGTGTGATAGTTGTTATTATACGCAATTTCTGCAAGGCTGGTATGAGAATCTCATTCTCCTTTTCAGTCCATTATGCATTCTCAGAGCATGTCTTCCAAAGTCTGAATTGTACGTTCAGATTGTCCATCGGTTTAAGGGTGGATGGCAGAACTAAATTTTAACTTTGTGCCCAATAATGACTAAAGTTGTCCTCAAAATTTTGAAGTGAACTTTAGGTCGCGATAAAAAATAATCGAGACCGAGACTCCCTGCAACCTTATAATTTCACTAACATAAAGGTTTGTCAGGCTATCTAGTGATAGGTTGATGCGAATTGGTAGGAAATGAGCAGACTTTGTGAGTCTATCGATGATCACTCAAATCGCATCATGCTGCCTTCGAGTTCTGGGAAGTCTCACGATAAAGTCCATAGTGATTTCTTCCTACTTTCATTGTGGGATCTCCAGTTGCTGCATCACTCCGCCAGGCCTTTGGTATTCGATTTTGATCTGCTGGTAGATCAAACATTTCAAGACATATAAGGACACATCTTGTTTCATACTGTTCCACCAATATCTTCACTACAGATACTTGAACATTTTCGTGCCTCTCAGGTGGATGGTATACCTGGATTTATGTGCCTCAGCTAGAATTTCATCTCTTTACTTAGGGTCATTGGGCATCCATAGGTGATCCTTCTGCCATATGCTTTCTTCCTCCTTAAGACGGAAGGAGTTACCGTCCCTCAAAGCTTGGGCTTTCAGCTTCTCGTAACATGCATCGTCCTTCTGCCCGGCTATAATTCTCACAAGCAGCTCTAGTTGAACAACAAGGTTTGACAATTTGATAGAACCCTATGTGTTCGCAAACGGTTCCCATTTGACAAAATCTTCTACCAACTTCCATCCTGCATACAGAAGGTTGACTGAAACTCTGAAGGTCTTTCGACTGAAAGTATCGGCTATTACATTCGCCTTTCCTTGATGGTAGAAGAGAGTGAAGTCATAGTCCTTGAGGAATTCCAGCCAATGTCATTGTCTCATGATCAATTCTTTTTTAAAGAACAAGTACTTGATGCTCTTATGATCGATAAAGGCTTTGAATTGTTCCTCATACAAGTAATGTCGCCAGATTTTCAATGCGAAAACCACTACGGTAGCTCTAAATCATGAGTCGAATAATTCTTCTTATAAATCTTAAGTTGGTACGAGGTATAAGCTATCACTTTCACGTTCTGCATTAGAACACAACCTAAACCTGACCTAGAGGCATTAGTGTAGATAACAAATCCACCCAGACCTAAAGGTGAGGCTAAAATAAGAGCAGTAGTGAGTCGCTTCTTCAGCATCTGAAAACTACTCTCGCATTTATCATTCCACTCGAACTTAACTTCTTTCTTCATCAGCTTGGTTATAGGTAGAGCGATTCTAGGGAAGTCTTGGATAAACCTCCTATAGTATCTAGATAATCCAGAGAAGCTCCTGATATCTCGTACAATCCTTCGTTACTGCCAATTCAGTATAGCTTCCACTTTCATAGGATCCACGAACACTCCGTCTTTAGAAATTATATGCTATAGAAATATGACTTCCTCGAGCCAAAACTCACATTTAGAAAACTTGGCGAATAGGTGTTGCCTCTGCAAGATTTTCAAGACTATATTCAAATGTTCATGATATTGTTCCCGACTTTCAGAGTACAATAGGATGTTGTCCATGAACACAATCATGAAGGTGGCCAAATACGACTTAAACACCTTATTCATTAGGTCTATGAAGGTTGCGGGTGCATTGGTAAGTCCAAAAGGCATGATAGTGAACTCATAGTACCCGTATTTGGTCCCAAAAGGTCATCTTTGAGATGCCATCTCTCTTAATTCTGAACTAATGGTAACCAGATCTAAGGTCAATTTTCAAAAAGATTTTGACTTTCTGCAACTTATTGAACAGATCTTTGATGCGAGGTAACATGCACTTATTCTTTATTGTGGCTTGGTTGAGCATCTGGTAATCTATGCATAGTCGCAATGATTTGTCCTTCTTTTTCATGAACAATATTGGTGCTTCCCAGGGCAAAACGCTGGGTTGAATGAATCTCTGGTCCATTAGCTCTTGTAACTGCTTCTTGAGTTCTTTAAGCTCAGCTGGCGCCATTCGGTATTGAGCCTTATAGATTAGTGCAGTGCTAGGTAACAACTCGATGCTGAATTTCACCTCACGATGAAGAAGAAGTCTCGGCAGCTCCTCCGGGAATACATCCAAAAACTCCCAAACAACTTCCTGATTGGAACAAGCATTGGTTCCGACTGAGTGACACTGACTAAGAAGGTAGCGCATCCCTTCTGCAAATAATTTTGTGCCTTATTAATGATTTCATCTGACCTGCAAGGACAGGCTTCGAAAGTCTAAATTCTACCTTAGGAACACCTGGCAGAGACAACACAACCTTCGCATCATGACAAAAGACCTTGGCGTGATACTTGTGCAATCAATCCATACCTAGTATGGTGTCAAATTATGTCATATCAAATAGGATCGCATAGGCAGGCAGATGTTGGTTGGCCAAGATTACGTCAAGGTCTGGTACATAGGTTGCACAAACTGTGTTCTTCTCGATTGGGTTGTACACATCCAAAATGTTGTTTAGGGATTTTACAAGTATTTGTAATTGATTTACAAATTTAACAGTTATAAATGAATGTGTGGCAACACAATCAAATAATACAAGAGCCACTTGGCCAGCAAAAATGATACCTTATATGAGTTCCTCTTTTGTTAGTTGCTCGACTATAGCAGCATAAACACGTCTTGCCGCTCTTGTCTGACTGTTGTTGTTGCTGCTGCTAGAGAGGTCGAGGGGGCAGGGGCACTTCGCCATTTTGCTTGAGGTCGTTGGCTTCCTTCTAGCAGCATTCCCATATAAAGTGGTCGATCTTGCCATAATATAGGCAACTTGGTGTCTCGTAAGGGCATGCCATCCCTCCATGTGTGCATCCGCATTTCGGGTAGACATCACCAGACTGTTGTTTGGGTTGAGGACTACCCTGTGGCAACTGCCTCTTGGTCGGAGGAACGTGTTTCTTTCCTCCATCATTTCTCCCATAAAAAGGTGGCCGCTTAACTTCTCTACCTGAGAAAGGCTTCTTCTGTTCTCCACTCGCTAGAACGTTCTCAGTCATCACTCAGAAGGGTGATTGCCGCAACAATCACAGAAAAAGTCGAGAGCATACTACTCATGACTCTGTGTTGGAGTCCTTCGTTTAGCCCTTGAACGAACTTCCCAGCTCGTTCACGATCATCCTTGAATAGGTTGGGACAATAGCGTTCCAGATTTTGAAATTTGGTGATGTAATCTACTAAACTCGAGATGCCTTGGCATAGCTCCAAGAACTCCACATTCTTCTTATCTCTGGCATGAGGGGGAAATAGTTCTTTAGGAAAACCTTTCTGAAGGCTTCCCAGAGGATCACTGTGGCACCTAAAAATTGAATGCCCCAGACTATGTCCCACCATTTGTGGGTATTGTCCTTCAGTCGGTATGTCCTGAATATCGTCGTCTTGTCCTCAGGTACCGATAACACTTGGAACACGCACTCGATCTCTTTAACCCGGTTCTCAGCCATCTCAGGATCAGCCTTGACAGCAAAGGTCCGGGGATCAAGCTTCAAGAACTTCTCATATGTCACAGTCGTATGATGGCTTGCCTCAACAAGAGGTACTTGATCCCGCTGGTGTGATCCTGACTCTGGATTGCATCAGCCAAGATACTAAGAGAATCTATAACGAAACCCCATTATTCTAACCATTCATTCATTGAATCATTGTTCATGCTCCACGCCATCCTTTACATAATAAAAGGATAAACAAATAAGGATTCAAGGAACTTAAAAGAACAAAGTAAATAAGATTCATATTTACATAGCGCAAACAGTTTACAAAAACACAGCTACGTTGGTTGATAATGCTGAAAAGGAAACTAGTTGCAACAACAAAAAGAGTTCACAGACTCTTGAAGAAAAACTACATGACCATATCTCCCTTCAGGGATGGCTAGTGAACTGTCTAAGATACTCTCTCTTATTGTCAGTGCGCCTAAACCTGCACGGAGGGGGGGATGGGGGGTACATCCTCGTACAGGACTCCTTGCTTGTGGAGGGGTGTTATTGGCATGTAGTTAAAGGGAATCTGGTGAATATAGTGGTGAAGCTGGAATTTAGATCAAGGAGTCTGGTGAGGGTGTGTAGGTAGGTGAAACATTGCCTTGTGTGCCCGTTGGGTTTGGTGGTACCCCAACATGCCCGAGTATTCTCAAAGCACCCTGGACTGTGAAAGATGCGTCCTCAAGTCCATGTGCTGCCAACTCCTTAATGTCAAAACCTTCCTTAAGGTGACAAAACTCCGCAGTATGACGCAATTCTCCACAGTAAATTCATTCCTCTTGGGTGTTCATGGGCCTTCTACTTCTAATACAATCGATGCGATATGATGGTTGACCCATACATCTGACAGAACATGGTTGTCCCCCTAAAAGTGCACCGCATCCCATGTTGCGGCTAACGGTGCTTGGTAGGCAATAGACATGATCAATCCCCAAGTCATCGGGTGTTTATTCCTTTCTATGACAGTACCCCTACCCCTCACTGAGCAGCCACGCACCCTACGCGTGACACTTTCGGCACCAACAGGAAAGTTCTTGATCTTAATGAAGTCTTCAAGCATGAACTTAAAAAAGAACACGCAAGTTTAATATTTGTCTAATCTACACAATTAAATCACAGAAAACAAAGATTTTTACTTACAGTGTGATGCGGATGCTTCATGATCAAGAATCACTATTTCTCTAATCTCTGATATCAAGTTGTAATGCCCCAAAATTTTGAACTTATAAAATTTTTAAAAGAACTTGAAAGAATATGAAAAACCTTATTTTTTAGAGTTTTGACTTAGTGGAATCGTCGAAAATAACTTTTGAAATAACAAGTAGGCAAATCTTGGGTGCATTACTGCAGATCTTCTATTTCATAACCAAATTGCATCAATGAAACAACATTTAAAACCATGTGCATAAAAAGAAAATTTCAGTTTACACAAAAAAGGGATTTCCTGAGAAAACTCTTATACAAAAATTTAAGCCCAAAGGGGTATATATAAGACACGAAAAGCTAGAAAAAACTGTGAGATCTCGATGTCATATTGCAATTGCGCCATCGCCTATCGTTTAGCTCTAATCATCACCTGTACCTATAAAATGGGTCAGATTTATGAAAAACTGGTAGGTGCACATGTATAACAGTAGTAGAACAAAAACTAACACATACTTGATTACATACATGATAAGAAGTTTCAATATAAGTGAAGTGAACAAGACAACTTTGTTTTAATATTAACAGTAATGAGGGTACGCAGAGGAGAAACGTAGAAACAACTGAGATTTGCCTGGGAGGTCTATTATTCTTTGTATTTTGATACCCCGAGTAATTAGTTGAGTCCACTCCTAAGGGAATGGTCGGTGACCGAGAGAGAATTCCTCAAAGGCATTTATTGCAAGGGATGCATCCAACTTCTGCAGAAGAACATAGAGTCTATCACTTAGGATAATAATTGATAGCCCCATCCCCTAACTCTGATGATTGGGGACATCGAGTCAATTGTGACTCGATGAGCGTAGTTGTTAACATCTTATCCATCAGAGTTTTTGTATCATTCCATCCCCTCTCTTGACAAAATTAAGGAGGCAAATGGGTGCATTAGGTTCTATTTTAACTGACGACCCATTCTACATGATCTAGTTTGTTGAACTCATTCAAGCATCTTGCTTGTGAAGGTGATTATCACTGTTTGGGTGATCACTACTTGCATATCATTGTGCAGTTTACAAGTTACAATATCGCCATGAACAATTATCATAGTATCAGCATGCGGTGTATGTCTCGTGATACTGCTTACGATAAAACCCAACCTTTGCCTTGTTCAATTTTTGCTTTTCAAAACCATGTATACTTGGACACTGGATTTTCATAAGAAATCATTTTTCCTTAAAAGCTTTGACGCACATGCGTGAAACCCGCATCTTTTGAAAATGACAAACATGATATAGGGTTAGTCGGAGTATGAAAAACGTGTACCCTATAAATGTGTATGCACATTACATGTTTCACATAACGCAGGCGTGAGCGCACTAGAATGCAATTGCAAAGTATAAAGCATGACCTAATGTGTGAAACCAAACATCGAGTGAAATCAATGCATAAGTAGTGCACGAGGTATAAAAGCGTACCTCAGCTAAATAAATGTGTAGGCAGTGCATGAGGTATGAAATAGTACCTTGGATAAATAAATGTGTAAGCAATGCATGAGGTACAAAATTGTACCTCGGCTAAATAAAAGATGTAAGCAGCCCGTGCACATAATAACACAGCGATAAAGTAAAAACTACAAAGCAAGGCTCGATGTGTGAAACCACACATCAAGCTAAATAAATACGTAAGCAGAAGCCTATGCACAGTATAACATAGTGCCAAAGTAAATGGCATAAAGCAAGGCTTGATGAGCGAAATCACACATCGGGCTAAATAAATACGTAAGCAGTGGCCCATTTACATGATAGCGCGGTAGCAAAGTAAATAACATAAATCAAGGCTCGATGTATAAAACCATATATCGAGTTAAATAAATGTGTAAGCAATATCCTGTGCACATGATAGCACGATAGCAAAGTAAATGACATAAAAGAAAAAGACAAGGATCACAAAACTATGTCCATGAGTTAAAAGTGTTTATGCATATATATATAAATTATATTTATTTACAAGTTTTAGAATTGTCCTTCATTTGTCCTTTGTGCAACTTCCCCCTACCTTGGAGAATGTCGGCTTTGTTAACGATTCTAGGTATATGTGATAAGTGGCTCGTCCCTCGATGCACGTGTGGAGTCCATTGCGATGATGGGGTGCACTAAAAGATTCATTATACTATAAAAATAGAAAAAAAAATCATGCGTTGGTGTTGTGTTTGGGCCATAAGGGCCAAGCCCGACCTTGGCTCGGGCCGCCTGGCTGAGTCGAGTCCCAAATCAGGGTGAGCTGAGCTGGGACCCAAGGTTAGTCAGGCTTGGCTGAGCTCGAATGACCATGAGAGGAGAGGGACAGAGGTGGGCTCGGTAAGGACCAAGCTCACTCAGCCGAGTGAGTCAGTCAAGCCCCAAATGAGCTGGACTCGGTTCTAAAAACAAGAAAAGTAGGGGAAAAAAGAAGGCGGGGGTGGCGCCCCTATCCGATGGCTGGAAAAAGGAGGTAGGGGTGTTGCCCATGCCTGAAGGTTGTAAAAAAGAGAGGGAGGGCAGCGCTGTCCTGACAAAAAAAGGGAGCACAAAGGTTGTGCCCTTGCCCGTCGGCCAGAAAAGAGAGGGAGGGCAGGGATTGTGCTCCTACCCGCCAGCCAAAAAAATAGGGAGGAGGAAAAGCACCACCCCTACCTGTTGGCCAGAAAACACAGGAAGGCAGAGGCGGCACCCCTGTCCTCTAGCTAAAAATAAATAAAGGGGAAAGGCAGGGGTGTTACCCCCTGTCAGTCAGCCTGAATCAACAAGAGGGGCAACGCCTTCCTGCTGGCAGAGAGAGAGAGAGAGAGAGAGAGAGAGAGGGCTAGCTGTGATCATTGCAATTTTTTTCCTCTTTGTTCTCTCTTTTTCCTTCTCTTTTCCTTTCTAACCTCTATTTCCCTTTTTGAAGGGGAAATTAAAGATAGAAAAGAAGAAAGAAGAGAAAAGAAAAAAAAAAGAGAGAGGAACTCTTTTGCAAAGGTCTCACTTGACCTTAAATTTTGAAAATATTTTGAAAATACTCGCCTCTGTTTTTGAAAAATTTGCGGGAAAAAGGGAGAGATGGGATTTGCTCGTCGGTACAAGGTTCGACCGTTCCTGGCGCCTTTACCAAGGGTAATTGAACCAAGGATCAAACTTATGTCGTTTGCTTTGCCTAAATATCATCTAAAAAATTATTTTAAGTCTAAAATGCACAAAAAATCATGTTTGTGCAATGCAAATACAGAAATGTATGCTTTTGAGAAGAATAATTTAGAAATTTTGGGATTTTCCAAGTGATTTTGAAATAAATTTGAAGATACTTGGAGAAACGATTCAAAAGGTTGAAATTGATTTAGACTTTGAATCTAACTTAGAACTTTGAGCAATGGATAAAAGATTTTGAAATTCTAAGTCTCAGAATGATCAAAGTTTGGAAAATAAATCTTGGATGAAGAGAAAAGGAGAATTGGAATTTGAATTTAGAATTTTGAGAAAAAAATGAAGTTTTGAAGTCAGAATAGACTTTGAATTTGAATGGATCGATTCTGAAAAAGGAATTCTTAATTTCAGAACCGGAAACAAGAATTCTGAATGGGAAATTGAATTTAGACTTAGAAAATAGATTTAAAAATGATTTTGGAAATAGAAATTGAAATTAGGACTGGATTTAAAATCTGGAATCCTAGATGGAATTTGATCCAAAATCTGGAATCCTAGATGGAATTGGATCCGAAGTCTGGAATCCTAAGTGAGATTGGATTTGGTGAATCTGAATCCAAGCCAGAATTGGGTTATAAATCTAGAATCCAAGATGGAATTGGATTTTAAAAATTCAAATGGGACTTTGAAGATGGATCCATATTTGAATTTAAAAGTGGGCTTAGGGAAAATCGAATTTTGAGATTCAGAATCAATCTTAAAACCTTGATTTTGAATTGAGAATCAAGACTCAATCTTTAGATAGAACTTTAGAGATTTTGAAAAATAAAGGATAAACTTTATTTAAAACCTGAATTTTGAAGTTAGAAGATGAATATGGAATTTCCAAAGTCTAACTTGAACTTTGAAATACAGTCTGGGATATTGAGCTGGATTTAAAATTGAATCCTAAAATTGGAAATAAATTTGAATTTTCAAAGTTGAATTGAACTTCGAAATTGGATTTTTGAATGGGAAATTGAATTTTGAATATAAAAATGAATTTGAAATTTCAAAGTCAAATTGGACTTTGAAATTGAAGTTTGAATTTTAAAATGAGGTAGAATTTGAGAATAGAAAGATGAATTTGAATTTATAAATAAGGATTGATTTGAGAAGTGAAGAAGATATTTGAAAACATATCTCAAAATCACTTGGATTTTGAAATAATATAAAAAGAATTTTGAAAATATGATGTAATTCTATCCTAAATGATGAAATGAATTAAAAAGAATGTTTGAAAATTGAATTTGAAAATCATATTTCATTCTTTAAATGAATTGAAATAAGATTGAAGATATAATACATTTATGACTATGGTCATAAAATGTATTATATAATAATCATATTTAAATTCAAATGAAGAATAAAACACATTTTGGTGCCTTTATAGGGTTTAAATGAAATTAACTCTCAATATATCCTGACTATGGTCATTGATATATATTTTGAGTTAATTTTAAGTTAAACTCTGACAAAGAAAGAAAATATTTAGAAAAATATGATGATTTTTAAAAAGAGATCCGGTGTTATCCCATAAAAGATGAAAACCATAAGTTTTGTTCGCACCTTGACTATGACCCTTGATACAAATCATCAACTTAGGATTTAATCACCTTTTATGAGAATGGTTTATGTGCCATGTGTGTCCCCATTCGTGAGTTTTTGAAATAAAAGAACAAAATGATATGAAACAAGCAATTCTAGAAGATATGTATGCTCATTCATTCTAATCTAATGCAAGAAATGAAAATTCTCATTATAATATCTAGCTATTACAACTTTTTAACTGAATTATAATCGAGAATCCTTGAACTAAGAAAGAAAAGCAACAAATTCCTGTGGAACAGGGTTAACAACACACAAAGTATAAAGAGAAATCCCGAGGTTGTATTAAAACTAAAATATGCATGATGATATCTGAATTCTAGTGAGGAAATGGGTATTAAAATATGTATGTGATGTATTTGACCTAGTGTATGTTATGATATATATGACAGTGCTGAAACATACTAGGTAAATAAAAACACATGCTAAAACCGATGCTAGTATATGCTACAAAATGTTAAACTGCTAAAACATTCAGAAAATATTAAGAAACAGAAAACACTTACCATGAAGGACAACAATTAATGAGAGCAGAATGCACTGAGAATCACTACTCAACAATAGGCAAAGACATAGTAAAACTCAGATGTAAGAAATAGTTAAACTTAATTATAAGACTTAGGTATAAACTCAAATGTAAAATATTAACTGTAACACACTACCTAACACACTTGGTTATTGCTAACCATGCCCTAACTGTTAACGTACTAACACAATGCTAACTGTATGTACACACACTATCTAATATACTGTTAACATAGACTAACCATATGACATTCCTCTCCAAATAATGCAATATATGATAACCGACATGCTAGCTCACATAAATAGCTAATGCACGTAAACTTCTATTACTAACCACACAAGACAATTCACTCGATCTTTACTACTGACACACATTCACTGCTAAGATGCTAACACACCCTAACTCCCGATACTCAGCACTAACATAGGTTCATTCGCTGCTATCACTCATTGCCTGTTACAGTCCATTCATTCTGTGTGCAGCAATGAATTGATAATTTATACTACGAAGACTGCTAACAAAAGCTATTACAATCTGCCAACTCACACTATACTAACCCAGGCTGCTAACACGACTTGTTCACTACTTAGATGCCAATGTGCCTTAGCTATTAATGTATACAATAACTGCCAACAAACTAACACAGCCTAGACTAACTGTACTAATAACCACACGATTACTATTGAACACACACACAACTACTTACTAATCACATAAAGATGTTACTGCACTTAATGTTAAACACTAGTGTAAAGGATTTACAAAGAACTAATACTAAACACCTAAGTAAAATACACTAACTACTTTAAACCGACTAAGTCGACCTACTTACAATTAACAACTAAGGCTAAACAGTTAGGAATCACCATTAGCAATGACAGGAAATCGTAAACTGACATAATGAAGTAGGAAGAAAACGATAATATGAAATCACAACAGGAAATTAATGAATGAATATAAAATCAGAAAATGGATATACTGTTATGATGAAGCCACAACTGGTGGCAGTGAATTATTGTGTAGTAGGAGCAGTGATGAACAGTGACTTTTGCAGCAGGATGATGGGGAAAGGATAGGTGCAATGGAAGCTAAGTGATACCTACGTGTTTGTGAAGGTGCAGTGACATGAATAGTGTTATTTGCAGGCATACTACAGGCAAGTGAAATTAGAGAGGTGGATATGCCTACAGACATAAGTGACAAATGGTGATACATGTTGGGTTGTGCTACGGTGAGGTGGAAGGCAGTAGGTGAATGATGTAGAGGATAGTATGATGAAGATGGTATATGGCAACGATGGAAGTTGGTCTTGCTTATGCCACTGTTACCAGCTTCAAAGCATTACAGACCTTCTAGACGACCTGGGAAACCTATCTATGACTTTCCCATCATGGTCTATACCTTCCTTGTCACATATGGCTTTTATACTTCTGAATGTTAGGCTGGGTTATTCTCGGCCAAGGAGGCTGCACCTGACTGGCCGCAGAAGCAATGAATCCAACTGAAATTATAGATCCAAGTAATACCGGAATAGTTCTTTGTGACTCAAATTGGCTCTGCTTGATCAATGGTGAAGCTCACCGGAGCTGGTCACCGATGGATGGCTTGATCAGGGAGCCCTGAATTGTGTCAAGGCCCGATTTTGCTGAAGATTGGGATCCAAAAGTTGTATTTTTAGAAACAATGCCTTTAGGATCTTTAGTGGCAACTTGAATGGTAGGCAATGTTGCAGCTTGGAATGGTAAGTGTACAGGTGAAATGCAACAGACGAGTTTGTGTTGACGATGTATATCGGTGATAGTTAAGAAAGAAGCAAAAGGGGAAAGCCGATGATTAGGACCTTAATCCAAGACTGGTGGATTAATCACTTCATGAGATGATGTGCCTGAGATGATGTTCAACGTCTTCAGCCTCCAGTGGGTAAAGCATTAAAATTTACAGAACCCGGAATTACCTGCCCACTTAGCAAAGTTATCCAAATTTGTACTCAGGTTATTCTTTCTAGGTACATGTGACCTCCCAAGCACCAACGACTTATCATCTTGCTACTAAGGTATTTCAGAGAAGAAAAAAAAAGTAACACCATCCAACGGAAAAAAGTAAACAAGAATAAACTGAAGGTAAATTTGCTCCAAGTTCCTACAGAAAAGTAGTACTAAGAAAAACCTGCGATGAATAATCATGTTAATATATGATCAAGAAAATGCATAGTGATGAATAGGAAACCGAAAGTGTGATAAGATGAACATATTACAACGAACAAAACATATTTAGAAGGTCAGTTAAATGACAGGAATGTTACAGAAATTTAACCAACTAATAGAAAAGATAATGTAAGGTAAAAGGCGCTAATTGGGTGGATACAAGGCATTTGAATATAATGGCATTAAACGCAAATCAAAATTAAAAGGGGAATAAGCAATCGAACTGAAAGGGATATTAAATGCAAGAACAGGGGATGGACGAGTATAACAGAACAAAATACAGTTTGAGTAAATAAAATACAATAAATGAAATCTGATGTAAAGATAGAAAATCAGGTGTTGAAAGACAATCCAAAAGGGGAAAACAAAAGGTTATGCACAAAGGACAATCAACACCAGCAGAAAACGAAAACGGGGAAACTAAAATCAAAATACTAGTTAATCATTGAGATAGAACCATGAATCTGATGTTGATGAGAAATTGGAATGACTAAATAAAGTAATATAAAACAAAGTATGGGTTGGTGTAATACGCAGGTTTAAAATATGGTGAAATGTGGCTATACGTTGTAATGAAAATTCAACGAGTGAAAATATAAAATCAAGTATTCGAGTTATATAGCCAAAGAAATCATAAAGAAACGAGGAGAGAGTGTTGGGATGGGGCTAAGACTAAAATGCAAATACGAGAGGAACAAAATGGTAACTCGAGGGGATCTAATGAACTCCATGGATCTTTGTTATGCATTATATGATTCATCGGTAGATGGGTATTCAATGCCCAGAGGTGCCTCATCTGAATGCCAACGACAAAATATAACGAATGATATGCTTTCGAAATACCAAATGAAATTATAGAGAAACAAATTACGAGAAAGAGAAAAAAATGAACGAACACCGTGAACTGGAATGAAAAAAAAGGCCTTCAGATGCTATTTAAAACAAGGAATCAAATATAAAAGATAATAAAATAAAATAAAAAGAAATAGGAAACTAGATGTTGGAATCTGGGAGTTCTTTTGTTATTGCACAGGGTGAATCGATCCTGCTATATGCAGGTCGATCCCATCTTCGATGCCTTATATATATAAAAAAAGAAACAAATTAAAACAGAGGAATATGATAAAACAAGGCAAATCATAGTAAAAAAATGGAAAGAAAACTTATGGAAAATCAAAGAGAATGCGATATAATAGAAAAGGGGGGCAATTAACCAAAAAATTAAAAGAAAATAAGGAAAATCAAAATCACAGAGGGAAGATAGAAAAGCTCTTACTGGTTGCTTGAGGTTCCTGCAGCAAGATGGATCTTCTTCAGTCAATGAGGAAGAAGGCCAGGGAAATAAGAAGAAGAAGAACTAGTAAAGGAGGGGGAAGGGAAGCGGTCCGTGAAGAAGCAGAGGGGTGCGGGGGTGAAAAGGCGGTGAGAGATCGGGGACCCTGCGATGGGTCTTTTATAACAGTCGACTGTTAAAGGCCTTTCAAAGAGGATCCTTCAATTTTTGGAAAGCTTCAAAAAGGTGGTCTTTTAAGGATATTTTTCAAAAATGAGAGTGGAGCGTCTTTTCTGAAAGCTTTTTCATTTAAGTTTTGAAAGACCACCTAAAATATGAGGAGGACACAGAGGTTTTTACAAGATAGGTTCCAGACGAGATTTTTAAAAGGTTTTTTTTGTAAAATATTTATTTTGAAATATTCAAGATTTTTTGAAATGAGGTTTTTGAGAAAAGTAGGGTTAATTTTAGAAAATAAACTCCAAAATGGATCTTGATCCAAGTTTTTTAGAAAATAGTGGATTTGGATCTCAAATTGAGATCGAATCCTGATAAAGCATCCAAGAAAATCTAGAGAATTGATTTTTTTTTTGAACAATAAGAGATCTGAAATCAGAATTGAATCCGGATATCCGATTTGGATCAAAAATTGGGTCAGAAATGAAAATTGAGTCTGGATTCCAGTGAATCCGAGGAAATTTTGATTAAAAATTGACCCGATTATTCAGAAGATGGAGCCAGGGGTAAAAAAAGGATTTTTTGGATTTTTTTTAAAATTTGGGGTGTTCACACTAGCGCACGGAGGAGGAGAGGAAGAAGACACAGGGAGGGGGAGAGAGAGAGTGGGAGGAGAGAGGTTGAGGGGGAGAAGAGTTGGGGATAGAAGAAGAGAGTGGGGGTTCCCTTTTTTGAGTAAAAGGGGAACCCCTTGCATGTTTAAATAGAAAAGCACATAGGTGGTTTGGGTTTGGATCTGGTCAGATCCATACTAGATCAGAACTTCTTTTCTTTTTTTAAGTGAGCTGGGTTTTAAAAGTGTCCTCTGCTGAATCCATCAGTTTAATGTCATTGATCTCATCCTCAACATTGTTATCACATAAGTACATGTTCATAACCTTGCACTTGTGGCCCTGTCTCCAAACCTCATCGCAGATGCAGCATAGCCCCTTTTTTGGCACTCTGCCATCTGTTCGTAGGATTGTCGCTTAACATGAACCTTTGGGCACGCTTTTAGCACCTATGCTTATTGTGCACGGCAATTAGTGGCCCTTTTAGAATACTTGGGAGGTGTTGTCTCCTATGTGGGGCAGGACATAGTCCTGCTAGAGGTCATGCTTTCTCTTGGGACATGTTCCTCTAACAGGATGTCCCACCTGGTCAAGTCCAATGTATGTTTATCTATGACAATTTCTCCTCGGCTACTCATGCCAAATTGAAACTTGCATAAATGGTAAAGGTCTCACTGCCTGAACCTTGATCTATAGGTTTGGTTTGAGACCCGCAATAAATGTCCCATTCAGTGATGAGGTTGCTCAACCTATCGAACTTTGTCTGGCAGTCGATGATGATGCCCTATTGGCTAATCTTGGACAACAAGACAAGGTGATTGGCATAGGTAGAGGGGTCAAATTGTATCACTAGGGATCGGGGAAAGCTTTTTCAAGTTGATGTCTCTGATTGAGACCCCAATTAGTGATACCAATGAATGGCATCTTTCTCGAGGTAAATTGAGGCAAAGGCCACTTGATCATCTTCGAGCGTCTTAGTAATCCAAAAATATTGTGCGGCCTCAAAATAACAACCTTATAGGGTCATCCTCTATGAATTTTAGAAATTGATGGGCCTGATAAGGTCCATCATTGTACTCGAAGGCATGGCCACTCGGACCAAATTTCCTCTTACGATCCTCTTGATCGCATTCATCTATACACATGAGACATTGTTGGAATTGCTCATCCAGCTTCCCATTAAGCGTAGCCAAATCATGGGATAATTTAGCAAGGAGCTCATTGATCTGAGCAGATCTCGCTTCGTATATGGTACGGAGTTCATCCGACGTCTCTGATGCCTGAGTCATATCATGGGTTCTAGGGTTGTGAAAACAAGAAGGGTGTGGGCCCTCGCTAACGAGACATGTTATATAGAAAGAGTTATGGTAATGGTACCAGAAGCATCGAGTGCGCAAATGGTCAGGTAGGCATGGGGCTCCTGAATACAAGACAAACACATCTTGGAACAATGGTCAAACACCTAGGTTGGTCAGACCCTCTCAAAAGTGCCTAGGTTGCACCAAAATACGTATTTAGCTCGATGGGGGCTAGGGGAAAATTCCCCCACATGTCTATAAATTCATTAGGAATATTGTCCAGCTCTTTGGAGACCCAAAAATCATCACAGGCAAGAGAAACAAAAACTGAATCCTTCATGTTCAAATTAGATAAGCATTAGGCTTGATCTATGACCACATGATAAAATCTGATGCAAAAATATAACTTAGAATTTAATATGTACATTGAATCATACCAAAATGGAAACAAGAAGCGCATAGGCTCTTGATGCATCAATCGAGGTAGTTGTTTGTCAGTGTGGTATGCAGGATGAATTTCTCTGATGCCAATTGTCAGAGTCTGATCCCTAAGAGGTCGGCTCTGTAGATCCAAGCATAGGGCATAGGCAAGGTTCGAAGATAGAGGGTGCACACATGGGCAGCAGCTCCTGATGTGTTGGGATGAAGGGGCAACGATGACCTAGGGATTGATGCAGTTGTAGTTGAGAGGTTGTTGTCGTAGGGCATGTTTTGGAGAAGGGGGACATGTTGTGGGCTGAGTAGCTACGAAGGACCATGAGAGAGGCGTAGGGGAGATACACTATAAGGTCGTCAGGCAAGCTGATGCTAGGGCATGCAACTGGAACCGAGGGCATCATGTCATAGGGCAAGGGACACAATGACAGGTGTTGTGCCTCTGGCGTGCAACAGGGTCATGTCCCAAGCAGGGGACATGGTCACGCAATTATCAAGAGGGGAGGGGGCGAGTCCTAGGTAGGGACACAGCCAAGGTTAAATATGACATAAAGGAAGGGAGATAGATACTTGATTGGGGCAGGGAACATGGTGGAGGTGAAGGGATGGATGGAAGGGAGCAAAGTCTTCCCCGACTAGCTGATGATAAATAGGGATAGATGAACAGGCGAGGGAGCAGAATCTTTTCCTTAGGAAAGCAACCACACAAACCGTGAACAAAATTTAAAGGCCAAACTCAATAAATCTCATTGAAGATAATGGAGAATATACATGTCTATTTATAGAACAAAAAAGAAGAATATGAGAGTTAATCTAGAAGAGTTAGGTTTTCGGCCCCCACTCCCCCCTCTTAAAATGGCCTCACACACTCCCCATGGGGGTATTGTTGTCATCTTCAAAGGGAGGTTGGCGGCAATATTGATTATTGTCATTAACTGCTTGGTGACAATACTTGGTCTTGCCACCAACAGTTAGCAGCAATACATGTATTGCCACCAAGCGTTGGTGGCAATACCATACATTACCGCCATAAAAAATGGTAGCAACTGTAACACTCCAAAATTTTTAACTCAAAATAACGTAAAATTTCAACCCCTAAAAATATTTAAATATAACAGAGCAGAATTTGTTGGGGTTTAAAGTTGGACAACTTTGGTGGGTTACAAAAATATAAAGTCTAAGCTAGACTGGATCCAAATTCTACTTGAACTTGGATCCATGTTCGCACCCAAAGTAATCCCAACGGGATAGCTGCTTTCAAAAATCATGCAAACAAAACTTAATGATAAGCTAATGAATTCCAAAATAATGATAACATGATCATAGTGCAAAAGAAATAAAAAACATCTCAATCTAACTAAGATGGACAAAGGTTCCTATGATCGACAAGGAGTGATAGAAACATGGTCCCCAGCCTCACCATCACATTGTACCATTGCACTTGTTTACTCGTCACCTGCATCCCCATGAAATGGGTTGTGACTCTTTTAAACACGTAAGATAAACTATATATATAAAGTTTGAACAATGCCAAAATATTCATCATATTATGACATCATAGTTTAACAATTTAATACAACATGATCTCACAAGCATAGCAGTTAACATAATCATGATCTATCTTGAACAGAACTACTAGAACTATATAGTCAATATTCCAAATAGATATAAATTAATATGCCAATATAAGACTTGTTATTCTTTATTACGCCTCCGGGTACACAAAAGATGAGTTTCATAATTTGTTGAGGTCACTACAGGTGTTTGTTATACTACATGACTAGTACCTAACAGACTAAGTGCCATCCCCAAGCGGGCGGTCAGTGACCAGAAGAAAACCCACAAGGTTCTAATATTTAACCCATATTGCAATCCAGACTATCTATAGTAGTTGAAGTATATCTCATAGACAACATTGGCCTCCTTAACTTCGAGTGATTAGAGCGGGCAAGGGACGCCATTGTTCCCAAACAAGAGGTACAACATATATGTGAATCTATATGTGACCAGATTACTCAAAGTTGTATCGATCTATCTTCTCCAATAGACATTAGTGTGAATGGGTTATAAGTGATTCTTAATTAATATATTTGACATTCTAGGTACCTCCATCCATGAGGCAAATAGGGCTCAGTAGCCCAAATACCCTATTAAGGCAATAGTCTTGTGATGATGTAGTTATGTACTCAACCCATTCATGCCGCTTTGGTGTCTTTAGCCCATGTGATTGTCTCGCTGATGAGAGCGAGAGATCAAACCAAGTGTGGATGTATGCATGTGAATGGTACGACCTTGCGTACCTTATGAGTTCTTGACCAACCCAAACTCATATCGAGCTATCAAGTATAAATATGACATAGCTCACATGTGTAGGTGTAACAATTGCATAAATAAGTAAATCCACACAAATATTCATAAATACTAGAAGGTTCCTTGAACCATGTGCTTTACACAAGAAAGTTATGTATCTCAAACATTGTCCGTCATAACATAATAACTTTAATCTTCACATTCAGTTTGTGCACAACCCATAGCATAATCAAAACATGCATTTATTGCATTCATTCGGCTACGTGATCATAGATGCATACTTGCTTATGTGTATGCCCAAAACATTAATGTTCTTTCGAAACTATGCATACACGATAGCAAAACCATGTATATATATGGGTATTGACCACTATGTGTATATATATACCACAACATAGATATATACATATATTATGTATAAAAACTTTTCTTGAAAATTGAATTGTATGTAATTATTTTTATAAAAAAAAATCTCACCCCTTTTTTTTAACGAGTTCTAAGGAACAAATGGGTTCATACCTGGTCTGAACTGAGTGGGGTTCAGACATGGTATGACCAAACCAGGTTCAGACCCGACCCTGAACAGGTGGATGGTTGAAGCCTGGTCTAACTCGGCTGGGTGCAGACTCAGCCTGAATCAGCTGGCTGGTTTTGGCTTGGTCTGACCCAATGGTCTCAGACTTGGACGGGCCCAATCGAGGTCTAGGCTAGGTCTGACCTGACTGGGTCATATCAGATCTGAATTGGGTAAAGTTTAGATCTGGTCAGAACCAGTCCAAGGGCTAGCAACTGCGGTCTGAGACTTCTTCTTTTGAAACCCAACCTAACCAAATGGACAAAATTTCAAAACATGAAAGATCAGTTTTTTTTTTGGACACTAGGCTGATCCGGTTTAGACACTTAACGACTCAGTTTTTATTGAAACAATGATGTGCGACCACCATTCACCAAAAGTCCAACAACACTTTCAACATGTACTGAGTTAAAAATATATAGTTATATACTAAAAATTTGAACATGACATTTTTAACTATGGAATGAGTTAAAAATACAAGGTCATCATTAAAAATCTAAGGACCACATTTTTAACTATGTATATAAGTTAAAAATGTAGAATCACCCTTAAAAAAAACCAAGAACAATATTTTAAAATCATAGGCAACTATTAAAAAATGTAGATCTGCCATTAAAAATCTAAGAACAACATTTTTAACCATAGACATGGGTTAAAATGTATACTAAAATTCCAAACATGACATTTTTAACTAAAAAATGAGTTAAAAATACAAGGTCACCATTAAAAATCTAAGGATCACATTTTTAATTATGGACATAAGTTAAAAATGTAGAATCACTCTTAAAAATTAAAGAACAATATTTTAAAATCATAGACAAGTGTTAAAAATGTAGATTTACCAATAAAAATCTAAGAACAACATTTTTAACCATGGACATGGGTTTGAAATGTAGATTTTATCATTAAAGATCTCAGAACAATATTTTTAACCATAGATATGGGTTAAAATGTAGATGCAACATTAAAAATCTAAAAACAACATTTTTAATCATGGGCATGGGTTAAAATGTATGTTCAAAAAAAAACAAAATCAAGAACAATATTCTCAACCATGGACATGAAGTAAAAATATAGATTCACCATAAAAGAATTCGAAGAAAAACCTTTTCAACCATAGACATGAGTTAAGAATGCAAGTTACCATTAAAATCTAAGAACATTTTTTTCATAAGCATAAGTTGAAAATACAAGGTCACCATATAAGAAAAATCTAAGAACAAAATTGGTAACCACAAACATGGATTGAAAGGGAAACTACCATTAAGAGATTAGGAAAAACATCAACAAGGATGAATGTCCACACTTGTACCCACATGTATTACATGAATACATGTATGTATGCATGGAAAGAAAAATAGAACAAGCATTGAACAACTCTATGTGTGGAATTTAACTTACCCTAGATAGAAGGATCACCAAGGAATAACAAACTAAACACCAAAAAACCACAAAAATATGTAGGATGAAGTCAACAATGGTACCTCACACTACACCTATGTGGAAAGAGGTAGAGAGAGAGGGCACAAGGATTTAGAAATATCCATGGAATAAGCTCTCTCATTTTCCTTAGGGGGATATTTATAAAGAAAAAAAGGCTGAGATAAGATGTGTGGTGTTGCACACATGGGGGAGGATGAAGGGTTAGGACAAAATCAAGCCTCTACCTCAAGCTTGATTTTTGGGCTTCGACCATCTTTTTACAAAATAAAAAAAAAAATCTCTTTTTTCTAATTTCGTAAAAAAAAGAAATGTTCTTTTGTCTTTTAAAGGAATTTTATCCTTTTTGGGATAAAATTTGGGATTTCAACATGAAATCACCTTTGGAGTGGAATGAGAGGTGGATCCTCTCATACAGATCCCAAGGTGTCTCCCCTCCCCATATGCACATGGCATAGTGGAGGGCCCCACATGGGAAAATTGTCGCCCTCTTGGTTGGCTAGTTGGTTCAATCCCAACTAGACTAACCAACCAAGATCACATTATTTTATTATCATCATAATTTTTTAATTATATATTCATGTATTTATTATTTTGCTTGAAGTTCCTAACTTATTGTCAATTATATGATAAATCCCCAATTACACCAAAATCCAATTGAGTCTAATCCAAACCCAAACCCCAATGAATTTTATTCATTCAATGCTTAGGGTTTATGATGCAGAGCATCCAGAGACAAAAACGGATTTGGATCTCAATCCAAATATCCAGACCGGTTCCGAACATCGCTACCCAAGGCGATCCACACACTTGCAGAACATCCGTGGTCCTAGTGGATCTCCCAGTTAGGTGATGCTCGTCATGCTCCTTTTATTGTTTTGATTCCATTGTGGAATCATACTTTGGACTTTGTTTTAGCAATAATTATTTCATGTAATCTTTTTTATTTTATTTTTTAAGAGCCGGATTCTACGAATCTGGATAGTTCTGGTACCCTGTAGGATCTTTTTGTGGTACTAGAGGGTGTATGGGATCCAAGGGTAGTTTTTATTTTTTTCGCAAATTCGCTTCTCTCTTGGTGTTGGTGTAGGATCCAATTCGCAACCTATTTGGATTTGGATCTTATTTTGTCTTCATGTGGAGGGCCCTAGGTGGCACCACTTTAGTGTGGTCTATCTTGGACCTCATTTGAATTCATGTTGATCAGCCCAAAGTAAAAAATGGACTGTTGGTAGAGTTATTAGCATTTGACAAAATCTAAGCTTGCACACTCATTTTTTGTGCAAAGCTTGGGAAGGCCCAAGGTCTCTTTATTGTGGCTCTTCCCAAGCAACCTAAGCCCTTAACTAGAGAGGTAGACCAAGGGGTTAGGGGGGCTTCTTCATTTTCGTTTTTGGTTGTGTGGCTGGTGCTAGAGTGAGGAAAAATCAAGTTTTGGTGTGGTTGGTGCTAAAAAGAAAGCTATCTTAGTGTGAAAGAAAAACTGAACTTCGTTTTTGAGTGGAAGGTGCTCTTGTGAAGATCACCTGTGGTGTGTAATACTTGAGTTTGTGGTGGCTGAGATTTTAGCACTTCTGTTCGTGGTTCATTTGTGGCGTCGGTTGCTTTCCAACGACGGCCATTCCAACTTCAAACCGGATAATCGCGGGTTCTTCATTTTGTTTGTTTACTTTGATCATATGAAACTTGTGTTGATCGATTTTGCTTGCTTGTAAGTGCGACCATTCATTATTCCATTTTTTTGAATACATGATTAGATCATTTTTATATTAAAAATTAGATTGTTCAATCAAGTTCATTCTCGAAATATTCAGTGTGATTTGGAATTCGTTGTTACAATAAAATTCGTGAAATCGCAGTCTTAGTTTGTCAAAGATACCTTCAAAGAAAAGATTGTATCGGCCTCGATACTGATCCAACTTTCACGTTCTTTAGCTTTCCGGAAAGCTAAGAAGATTGTTTCTAACTTTGTACTTGAAACCTTGTTGAGATTCATCCATCTGAACCTCTGAAATTGTCTGTCAAGCCGTCGGACTGATACAAGTTCCCTGTTGCATTTCTGCTACAGAACCAACGTAGTTGTGTTCGGTAATTTCTTGATATCTGAAGATTCTCTGAATAAAATTTAAATATTTTTGATTCGGTGAAAAGCTAAGATCTAAACCTACAACTTTTGTGTATGAAGATTTTGTTGACTCATTGTCGTTGTGCTCTAAAAATATCAATTCATGTTGTTATCCAATATTTAAATTTTTATTCCCGCAATAATATTTTTATATCATTTCAGATATTCAAAAATTTGTAGAGGGTTGTAGAAATATCAAAAAATTACGATCTTTAGTGTTCTGGAAAGGTCTGGATCTGACCTTCATTTTGTCAGTTTTGAGTTTTTGCAAACTTTAAAGTTTAAAGGGTCAAAAATCGCTTTAAACAGTCTGCCCCTAAAAATTGATAATCTGTGTTGGACTCGTTTAGCAGTCCTGATGTCGAGTCCGTGGATCAGACAGTTTTGCTTCAAATCTGGTGTTTTCAGATTCGTTAGAAAGTTGTGTGAATCGCGCGCAACTTTCATTTGAACCGCCTCTGTCAAAACAGAGTGCACAGGTCCCGAAAATCTGTTTTCCAGAGTTTTGTTCAGACTCTACATCGTATAAGCTTCTACGTGCATTTGGATTCGTTTGGTTCCTGGATCGTGGATCAGTGTGTACTGAGTCCACCATAGCTTTGCATCAGTTTATCTATCAACAACAAAGTTTAATTAACTTACATAGTTGATTATCATCTAGCTACCAATTTATTTGACAACTCAATAATCATTTGAAATTGTCAGTTACTTAAACTCCTAAATTTAATTATTAATTAGTCACTAATTAATAGTACTACCTAAGTTAAACCCAAAATTTAGGTTTTCAAACAAATCAACCATTTTAATACATTTAACAGTAGAAATGAAATATTCTGCACTGAACATCAAAAATCCTTTTTTAGAATTACCAAAATTTTTTGGGTCTTACGAGAACCCTATCTTTTGTAGTTGTGGTGTTTTAGTTATATCTCCTGATCAGCATGTCGTATCAATGCATGGTTTGGTGCATTGGAAAGCTAACGTTCTCCCAAACAAAATCTTTTTTGGGTTCATAGTCACGCAATTTAGTTGGTTAAAATTGGACTTAAAGTGGGCCTTATTTTCTTAAACCATTTTTTTGGAAAATTGAATTTGTTTTGCTTATTTGACTTTGATGTCGGATCAAAGCGATTTTTGTTTGGTTGGAAGGCTTAAAACCTCAAGTTTTTATGAAAATGTTTGAAAGATGTTGTATTAGAAAAACTGATTTCAAGTTAGAATGCTTCCAAAACACTTTGAAATATGGCATGTTTTGAAATGTCTTAAGATCTTCTATGGGGTTTTATGAAAAGTCCTCTCTCTCAACTTTTAAAAAATGGTTTTAATGGAATTGTGTCTAGAATAGAACATAAACCTTACGCAAAAGGTCCTTTCTTAAGTATTTTGCTCTTTTTATGTGAGAATACTTCTAAGTTCATACCCATAATCTTTGGCATGTGAACACATCATCCCATTTCCTACGAGTCAATGACATGACCATTGTGTTGGGGCCAACATTTATGTTGGTTGGGAACCTAGAAAAATTTGGGTGTCAACACGATAAAAACATGCATGATAATTTTAAAATAGATCATATTTTGAAATAACATATTTTTCAAGATTATATTGATTTTGGAAGTCACAAGATTTTGAAAAAAATGGCCAATATTTGTGATTATGGTTAGCATTGTTACAAATATCGACCATTTTCTTGAAAATCCTGCCATTTTACCACAATATTTTCAAAAACTAATGTAATAAAATAACAAGATATTTCAAAATATCAACTAATTTTGCTAACATCATGTTTTTATTGCAATATTATCATGCTATTAATGAGATGTTTTTATTTTTTTATGTGTTCTTATATTTGTAGACATTTTGTGTTATACATTTTTATATTTAAATACATTGGTATTTTCACAAGAAAAAAAAACCATTTGAGCATGTTTTAAAGCAAAAAAAAATCTCATAAGAAAAGAAAATGTTGCCTTTGAGAAGTTTTGATATGATAACTTCTCAAAATGAAAAATTGTCACTTGTTTATATAGCATGAGGAAAACAGAGTGAAACAATATGAGAAAAATGTGTTTGTGTGAGAGAGAGAGAGAGACTTGAAAATTGTGGTGGGTAGAGGAAGATGAAGATGAAGTTTTCCCTGTGACAACCCATGGAATGAGATGTTTTGTGGGTGAATGGTCACCCTAATGCAAAAAGGAATTTTTATAGGAAAATTGCTCCACCCCCACCCCCAAGTGGAGAAATTTTTCTTATCAAAATCAGACTTTTTAGAAAAACTTTCTTTTGAAAAACTTTGAAAATTTTCTCTCTTCGGAAAAGTTATAATTTTTTCCCACTATTTTCCACTTCCAAACGTGCCCTTTTTCATGAGATTTCCCTTTACTGACAAAATCCCTGTAACCAAATTTGTGATGTTTATAAACCAGACCTGGATTTGACCTGAGGCACTATCAGGTTCCACCTAATTTTGTATGTAAATATTTTAAACATTAAAGATCTTGTCCAATTAACTTGGATGTGATAAGATTTGTGTATGGTTCTTACCACTTCGATCTGAACACATACATGGTGCTATCTAATATTTGGATCTGGTCTGTTTGACTGTAATCCACTAACATCCCCAACCCGAGATGAAAATGAGTTGAAGCTTTGGCTGAGGTTTCGACCCATCATATTGAAGCTCCATGAGAGTCTGGGTTGGATGCAGAACGAAGATGGGCTTATTTGAACATGGGTCAAAATCAAGCATGTCAATCAAAACTGAAAGCAACCTTAAACCAAACCATTTATTGTTTTTTTTTCACATAAGGGTTAATATGTTTTACTTGCTATTGGCAGATCCAGTACCAACGAAGCTTGGATCATAATCAGATCTAGAATTTCACTACAAGATCTGAGTTGAGCACGAATTGGATTCAAATTACTCTTCAAAGAAAGGTCCAGTGCTTGGCTGAACCTGACCCAACCCATAAATGAACAGATTCATTCCTAAACCAAACCCGCAACTCCAAAATTTAGAGATAATCAGATCCATTACTATTTCAAATATTGGTTTCACATCTGGACCATCCCTAACAGAACCCATTTTAGCGCCCCATGACACTGGGTTGTCAATAACTCAAACATGACATGATCATGACCTAACGGGGTCTGATAGGATCCACGTTTAGTAATAAAGGAAGAGGTCTGATTAAAAAATCAGGTTTGGAGTCATAGGGTCCGATACATAATTGGACATTAATTGTGAAATTTCATACCAGGGTTAGATCCAACCCGAGTTCCAATTAAGATCTGCAATTTTTCAATGTAACAAAAAAACTAAAAATATCTTATTTTCTCGAGTATAAACCTGGACTAGTTTATGTAGAAACGTTATATTTTCAAAATAGGTGACATGTTGAAAACACCAATTTTTTCTTAGGATTATATAAGTTTTTAAAATTCTCACAATAAAATTTGGAGATTTTCAACAAATCGCCAATATTTTTTTGGTGTGCTAATGTCGAGCTCAAACTTGATTCCAACTGGACCGACCATAAGAAAAAATGATATCTATTCCTAAGGGCTAGGCTAGGTTTCCCAATTCCCAACCCTCACACTGTTTTCGTTCTCTGAGCAACGGAGTGTGCGAGGAGATTTTGTTGGTCTTTTGTAAGGCCTTGCATAATTTTTAATGAAATCGATGAATATTTAAATGAATAAATTTTGTTTGGTTCATGATCAATTTCATATTATTTCATGCAATAGTGACTTGTATATGATTCTATTGTGGTACTAGTCACTTCATGCCCTTCCATTTGAGTCTGCAAATAACAAATTTAGAATCTATTAAATTAAATATATTTAGCATTGTACTACTATATGAAAAAAATAAACTTAAGGAATAAGAAACTTACCATTGTATAAAACCCTTGGATATATGAAGATGATCCACTAGTATGTCGGACTGTTTATTTTGCTCTATTCACAGAATTTTTCTCCAACGTCTACTGTTAACCAAAGAAGGATCAATTAGTTCATGAAAATTTATTTACTTATGAATATATATCCAATATTTACCATCCAATAGTCTCTAGTGAAAAAGTTGCAAATCCATTTCCACACTTCATAGTTGACACTCTCGGGAGGATGTTTTGTTGCTTCATTATGGTTTTCAAACCCCTTGTAATGCTTGTAAAAACCTTTTCACACCCTTGAGTATGATATTTGAAGTTGCTTATCTACGGTAGCATGATGTTTAAATATATCCTTATCTAAATTAAACTCGGTCTGCACTAAATTATCAAAATACAGTTATTAACACATTTTTTATGGATTAATTTATTTATCAAAATATAGTTAGGCAATATACTTACATAAACTACCTCACACAACACCATCTTATCATCCTCTGGGACCTTTATCCATGACTTGTGAGTGATGTTGGACCGCTCCCTGACAATATATGAAAGCCTCCTAGAGAATACTGAGGTGCCATCGCTCATGACTCCTTGCATCACAGGCTTAATAGTTATTGAAGTCTTTCGTTGCTTGATTTTCTTCTAGTGGGCTACACATTTGTTCTTCCCATGTTTGCGGTTAGAAAATAGCTCTGCAAATGCTAATTTATTGTAAGAAATAAATATTAATAAAATTAACATTAATAAATTTTTAATTATACTAAAGAAATATTGAATTAATATTTACGTGAAGCCGTCGTGGATGACTCTGGAGTTGTAGTGGCATGTGGTATGTGGGGAGTCTCCTCTTCCTTTCTTGAAGTATCACCCACTTGTGATTTGAAGTTGATCTTGATTAGGTGTTCGCCTTGGTTGGCGGGTGGTGATCTGATCCACGGGGAGGATGAACACTCATCTCCTCATCATGAACAATATGTTGACATATGTTAATTCTATGCAAACAATATTAGATCATACTACATTGTACAAAATTGAATCATACAAGAATATTTACTATCATACAAGAACATTAAATCAAATGAATTGTAACAATAAGATCATGGAGTTAAGATAGCACACAATTATGAAATATAAACAAGAGTCATATACAATTTCAAGAGATAAAAAGAACACAAAGGCACTTACATTACACTTTCTTTGTGACCCTAAATGCTTTGTCAACTCTTCAATATCTAGATATCCAATTGCACTTATAGCAAATTTTGGTTCTAGCCACGAGTCTAACAAATTAGGACTTTCTGGCAACATCTGGATGGTAAGAATTTAAAAATAAGACAAGTTCAGTTTGTTGGGTAGTTGAGAATTTCAATACTTAAAAATTTCCCTAAGGACTTGCTCATGTTTTGTGAATGACCTAAATCTTTTGGATGACTTGAATCTTTAAAAAACAACTTAAACTACAAAATATACAAGTAGCAAGTCCATTTAACAACTTGCAGTTCCAGACAAATCTAAAGTATGGAAAAAATCATTAAATGTGAAGCATAATAGAGGGAATATGAGCATTAATTTATAAGTTTAAATTATGAATCCATCATGAAGCTTGCATATGATATATCTTTGGTACTGATTTTATATAATTTCTAGGCAAAGTGCAAAAGAAACAGACACAAAGATGCCTAACTTTATAAAAATCTCAAGCTTGACATGGGATAAAATAGAGTGCAATTGGCCAAGGATCAAGTTGGCTCACTGAGTTTCTATAATGGAAGAAAATTCTGGGGCACTTGAATACCTCAAATCTCAAATCCAAGGATATAGTCTGGTGTGGATTCTGGTGTTGGATCCTGAGTTTTTTCAAATAGGGCATTTTCAAATCCTTGAATATGAGACCATGAATCACAAACAGAAATTTAGACAATTACAAAGAGAATTCTTGTGAAATTGATAGTCTCAACTCTCAACATTCTTTCTGACGGTGACTACCTTTCTCACAAGCACAACTAACAAATGATTATTCTTTCAAAATTTAAAGAACTCTCATATGGTAATAATATTTGAAGGTTTCAACATCAAACATAGGAAATATTGGTAATAAGGGTTCTAAGGCTCTTTCTATATTGGTATTAACGGTTCTATGCTTTCAGGTTTCTTTTTCCTCCTATTTTTCTCTAAATCAAGTACTTTTGGCAAGACATTGGGTTTTTCTCATGGTTTTTCTTCTTGAGTTGTTCCTTCAAGGGAACTGTCTCTATTTATCTAGGAAGTTCATCATTCACAGACTCAGATTTGTATCTATCATTCTTTCTGATCGATTTTGCTACCTGTTGATCATTCTGACAAACAAAATCCCAAACCCCACAAAGTCAACAACTAAAAAACATCACACACGAACCAAACACTTCTTTCACAACCAAATTCACCCAACCAAAGAATTAACACATCAACCATTCCAAAAAATTTAGACACCCAAAAACCAAAATCAATTAGTAACCACACCCATCATTCCAAATCAACCCAAATCTCAATCCCCAGACACCAAAACTCCTATGAAAGAGAACCACAGATCCTGATTACTAAAAAACAACAACAAGCTTAAAAAAAACAATAAAAAATTAAGCTATTTATTATATTATTCTCCATAACCAACAAAACAAAACCCCAAACAGATCCCTATAATCAAATTTAATTTTGAAAATTGATCAAACATCAATTAAATAAAAAAGTAAACAAAAAACTCTTAAACCCTAAAATCAGCACCCACCAATTTGCCCAAATTCACAAACCCCTCAAAAACCAAAAACCCATTTTAGAAATTCCCACCAGAAGAAGAAATTGATCCATAAATCAAGAAAATTAGTAGAAACTCAGTGAAAATTTACCCAAAGAAAAGAAAAAATAAGAGAAATACTTGTTGGAGTAGAGATTCTACTACTTTGAGCTTGTAAGAAAGCGACAACAGATCACAAAGAGAGAGTGCAGGGAGGAGCTATAGCGGCGGCAAGCTGTGGTCTGACGAGCCAGAGTAGGGAGGAGATTAGGCGGTGATCATGCATAATATTTGCATTTTATTCAAATCTATTTATGCATGATCTATGATAAAAGCACATTAAAACCCCATCTTTATCATTGTTTTTTGAGGATTTGTTTTAAATAGAAATTTCAGGAAAAATCACATTTTCAAAGCTTGCACTGCATTTTTTGGTGTTTTGATTAGTTAGAATTTTTCTAATTCATGGTTTAATTAGATTAGGAGTGTTTTACTAATTTTTAATTAGTTTTAGAAAACCCCCTTTTGAAAACACATTTTTAAGGAAGACTTATTTTGGAATTTCTAAAAAAAATTGGGCTTCCATAGAAATCGTGTTTTGACGTAATTTTCATTTTAAATAGAACTTTTCTAGCACACCTTCGTGTTTTTCCTTCTTGAAAAAAAATGCAGACCTCTTTTCCCTCTTCTCTTCTCTTCTCCTCCTCCTCCTCTTCGTTTCTAACCGGTTCTCTCTCGTTCTCTTCTTTTCCTCCTCGGATTCGTCTTACTTCTAACGTATCTATGTTGCCGGTTCTTCTGGCCTTAATCGATGGAGATGTGCATTGCTCAACAAAAAAAACACTTCTTCTTCTAAACCCTTCTGTAAGAGATGGACCGTACGATTTATTTCATCTTCCCCGTTTCACCATAGTTTTAGTTTTGCATATCATGAATCATGTTATTGCATATTCATGTGATTTAATCTATTTTAGTTTAGTTTTCTAGCTTCTGAAAATATAAAAAGAAAAAAATAATATATTTTGTATGATATAGTTTAGCCATTTTTTGATTTGTGCATTGAATAATCTTGATTTAGGCAAATCGATAATTTTAACCTAGGATTTTCGTATCTTTTCTTGATTTTTTATTAGCTTTAGATTAGATCTAGTCTAGAATAAATTACATCATAGAGTAGATTGTGTATTTCTTTGTTTTTCATCTAGTTAATATTTTGTTTTTCTTGAACACGCAATATAGTTTGATTTCTTTCTTAGAGGGCTAGCAATCAATGTGATTCACATTGATCACGCTGATGTTAAATCATACTATCTTTCTTTGCAGCCTGTTAAAGCACGTTGAATAGAAAAAAAAAAGAAAAAAAATGCAAACTATGTGTTGCGTGATCAAGGTTAATAGGTCACGACACAACAACTTTATTTCACTTTAGTCCTTTTGTTTAGATAGTTTTCTTGTTTTGTGGTTTTTGTTTTCTTTTATCTATAATTTTTTTTTTTACATTCAGTAACAAGGTTATCGTTTATTGATTTCTCTTTGTTTATCCACCACTTCACTGTGATCAACGCCATTCATGAACATTATGTTTGTGCATGATTGATGTTGACCACTGTGCAACCCTTCATAGTTAGACAACATATATGTGGTAGTTAGTAACTTTAATTCCGAGTAGTTTCCTCCCAGCATAGCTAAATCGAGTCACTGACCCAATAGTTTTTTTTGTTTTTAACTTATTAGTTTATCTTGCAGTTATAGTTAATTAGTTTTGTGTTTTTTTAGCACTCAGTAAAGCAAATCTTAGATAGTTATTTACATTGGTTGTAGCCTAATTTGGTCAAAGTTTTATAGTTAGTTTATGTTACATTAGCAATTACATTATTTAGCATTTGGTTCGTTTATCTCATAATTCATTAGATTCAATTAAGTAGTTAGTGAGAGTTTAGATTTATTTCTTTTAAAGTAAAATTAGTAAATTGTGTAGTTAGGTTTCATTATGTAGTGCTTTCACGTCTTTATTTAGTTTGTTATTGTGTTTCATAATTTGTGATTTAGGTCAATTCTTGTTACATGATAGTTAGTTTGTTTTGCTATTTCATCCTCTAGTGTAGTTAGTTTGTTTAGCCTGTTTTAATTCTTGTTTGCTGAATTTTTAGTGAATTAAATCTTAGGTTTTGTCTATTTTGTTTCTTTTCTGCTACATTTTTTATTTTTGTCTTATAGGGAAGCAATCGAACATGCGAGAAACCCCTTTTTGTAACCTCAAAGATCCCTTTGAAGTCCCTACAAGGTCCCCTCAAAAGGCCCTTCAAGCCCCTGAGAGAGATCTTAATCAAACCATACAAAAGTGAACAAAGAAACATCAATGAAGGGGACTAAAGAAACTCAAGCAGTGAAGACTTTTCTCTTTCTTTTTAGATTAGGGTTTATTTTATTCATTTAATTGGGTTTGTAATAAGGCCATTCAATTATTGTTTATAGTCCTCCGCAGAGGGTTGCACTCTCTCCTTTATTTACTCAATTAATTGATTTTTATTTTTGGCAATAAAGAGTAGTTAATTGTGTGCTTGAATACAAAGTATTTCCCGTTCCCTGAGATCGACCCGAACTCTACCACTCGTGCAAGCCTCTTTTTATTCTTTGGTGTCTGGCTTTCACATTGTTTTTACATAAAATATTATTTTAAAAGTCATTTTCCAAAACTCACACCAAAGTTTTGTTATCGTTGTTGGAGAACAACAATTAATACGAGTATTCACTTTATTGTCATTGTTTGTTCGAGTTTTGTTAGGGTGTTAGTTTACTTTTTGTTCTTTACTTAGGACTGTTTAGTTTGCTTTTTCTGCTCATTATTTAGGATTGTTTAGTTTTTTTTCAGCATTTTGGTTTAGAACCACGTGTTTGCACACCCTAGATACCATCTTACGTTTCTTGTATGCCCCACCTATTAGGATACCCTTAGAGGTGATTGCGCATGATTGGTGTCGTGCTCATAGCTTACTTTTCGTAAAATATTGGTTTGGTGCAAGTGTGTGATGTTTGTTTATTCCCTGCTTTCTTGTTATTTTTTTCAATTACTTTGTGGTGTATTGTGGTTTGGTCGCACTACATGTTAGGTAGGTAGAAAACCAGTTCCTTAGAACGGTTGTTGCATTAGTCTGCCCTCAGGTGCATGCAAGGGCGACACTCACTTGACCCTAAGCTTGATGAGATTATCGAGGACTCTGAGTCCCTTATTAGGAGAGCCCGTCGATCCAGCCCCATAGCTCAAGATCAACAGTTGACCCATGCACTAAGAAAGTATTTTATTCCCAATGAATATACTCCTGCCTCCCGCATTGCGAGACCCAATATAGGAGCCAATCATTTTGAAATAAAGGCCAACATAATCCAAATGCTACCATATTTCTATGGCATAAACAACGAAGACCCCTATCGTTATCTCGACAAGTTCCTCGAGATATGCTCTATGGTGCAGATCAATAATTTTGGAGATGACGCATTGAGGTTGATGTTATTCTCGTTCTCCCTCAAGGACAAAGCCAAGCATTGGCTAAAGGCCCTTGATACTGTTCAGATTACCACTTGGGAACACATGCAGCATGAGTTCCTCAAAAAGTATTTTTCAATTGGTAAGACGAACCCGTTATGTAAAGTCATTACCAATTTATCTCAGATTGAGGGAGAACAGTTCTATGAGACCTGAGAGAGGATGAAAGATCTTCTCTGAAAGTACCCTCACAAGCAGGTACCCCATTGGCGACTGGTGCATTACTTTTATGCCTGACCGAGAAGGACAGGCAAATGGTTGACTCTTCGTGTGGAGGCACATTCATGCTCAAGAGCGAAGATGAGGCATGTACATTATTTGATACATTGAGCGAAGATGCTATGCACCATGCCCTATCCTCGTGACTTGATAGGACCACACTTGTTCCTAGTGGTCCTAAGAAGGGAGAGGTTTTTGAAGTTGGGTCCATACATGATTTGCAAATCAAAGTAGACTAGTTGACCGGGAAAATAGATCAATTACTAGCCAACCCAGCTTTGCTAAATCCAATAAGAAAAGTGTGTGAGTTATGCATTAGCCCTCCACACTTTGTTTATGAGTGTCCCACAATACCACTCTATCCTGAATTCATTTAGGAGCATGTGAATGTTGCTCAAGGTTTCGCTAGACTGGTGCACGATCTTTATGCACCCACCTATAACCCGGGATAGAGAAATCATCCTACTTTGCATGAAGAAATCTATAAGAGTCACCCCACATGCCTCCTTAGACATAGCACAAACAGGATAACCTTCCACAAGGTTACCCACGTCCCACATTTTTATAGGCCCAACCCCAGCTTAGCTTGCCTTCTCTTCAGGAGCCCACATCAAGCCCATCTTTTTAGGAGAAGTTGCTCAAGGCCTTTTCTGACATTAAGGCCAACCTCAATTCTCACACGCAGTCGATAGTGAATCTAGAGACTCAGATGGGACAGTTGGTTGAGGCCTTGAGTAGGCAAAGTAAGAGAAGCCTTCCCAGTCAGTCTGTTGTCAACCCGAGGGGAAAGGAACCGATGTATCATGTCCTGCACCTCACAGATTCTCACCAAGAGCAGGCCAACTCTGTTATGACCCTTTAAAGTGGAAAATCATTTCACCCTACTTCGGAGTCGCCACATCTATTGATCAGTCGATCTCCTCTACCAAGCCCAAGGAGAACGAGCAGAGCCCACAACATGTGCTTTCTTCGTATATTCCCAGAGCTCATTTTTCTGAGGCCTTGGCCAAACAACATAATTTTGGCAAGCAAGGGGTGCATATGCACGAGATGCTTGACATGTTCAAGCAGGTTCACATAAACATCCTCCTGCTTGACGTCATCCAGCAAGTGCCCGTTTATGCAAAGTTCTTCAAAGAACTTTGCATGCAGAAAAGAAAATTGAGGTCATTGCCCAAGACGATCTTCTTGACTTAGCAGTTGAGCTCCGTGTTTCGGCACCAAGCCCCACTCAAACTCAAGGATCTTGGGGTGCTGATCATCTCATGTGTCATAGAGAACATGACTATCGAGCGTGCATTGCTCAATCTTGGGGTCAGCGTGAACATTTTGCTGAGTTTCCTTTATGGTACTTTTGAGATTGAGCATCTGAAGCCCACGATTACTATCTTGTAGTTGGGTGACAGTTTTACCAAGCATCATCGAGGAATCCCGGAAGATGTGTTAGTTAATGTCGATGCTTCTACTTTTCTATCAATTTTCTTGTTCTGGACATGGAGGGGACTGATGTCGCTCACCAGATCTCCATCATTCTTAGCAGACCATTCTTGACCACTGCCCATGCTTGTATCGATTATCATAGTGGAGGGATGGAGGTTTCTTTTGGCAACAAGCGTTTGCGCTTGCATATCTTTGATCCTGCCAACATAGCGACAAAACATAATGACTGCTTCCAGGTGACAAATGCCACAGGGAATCAATCTGATCCACAGTTGGATGTGTGTCTTGATAGTCATTCGGTTTATGACTCTCCATCTTTTGAGAATAGCCTTCATGTGGAGACTAATCTTGTTCTTTCTTCTAGTTTAGAGAGTCATCCTAGGATACTTAGGAATAGAGTTGGAAGACACATAGCACGTAGTGTCACAGATGACACTCTTTTTCTCAGAGCCCCTGATTTAGCATGACTTCTCGTCCATTGATCTCATGAACGATGAAGAGAAACTAGAGATCCGTCTGGCTAAGGATGTAAAACTTAGCCTTTTATAAGAGGCAACCAATATTTGTGATGTACAATTAATAGTCTTAGTAGTTTTATATTTTTAGTTAGTTTTCTTTGTTCGTGAGCGTGAATAATGGAGCATGTATGCATTGCATTTTTGTATATTTTTATGAGTTGCACAACATGTAAGATTTCATAGTGTGGATCAAGTGACTTCTACTACTTTTCTCCTATTTATGTTATTCTCATATGCATTCACTCAGTTTTACGCAAGCATGGAAAAGTGCCACTAAGGACAGTGTCATTCAAGTATGGGGGAGGGTGTAGTTTGCACACTCAAAATTTTTTTATGTTTATACCTGCACTTTTGATGTCAACTCATAAAAATTGGGCTTTTAAGGAATGATATTGAACTTATATGAATGCTTTACAAAATCTAATATTTTTAGAGAATTTTTAAGCCCCACGATTTTTTTTTCTGACATTGATCAAGAAAAATATAGTTGTTAATATGGATTTCAAAGAAATGATTATAGATGTATGTTAGAGTTTATTTTGAATCATAAGAATGAATATGCATAATTTTATTTTTTTAAAAACTAAGCAAATGAACAACATTGCATTCAAGAGCTCAAACGGTGAAAAAGAGCATACATTTAGTTGTTTGACCTCTTCGTACTCCTTAGTGGTTGGGCTCAGACACAAGTTGAAGTGTTTGATTTCCATATTGAAAAAGATAACAAGGGAAGTCACTTCTTTGTCTAAGTTGATATCTGTGGCCTCTTTTGTTCGAGCAGGTAGAGCCTGAGGGGTGTTTATACCTGGTGCCCTAAAGTCATCTGGTTTGGGAGCCATCTGCCCAAAAGCCTGTTACATGAACTTTATAGAGAACATAATAGAGGTTGACATTGCACATGACAGAGAAGCAGACTATATGTAAAACTATGAAAATTAAAGGTCTAGTGACTTGAGCAAGTAAGTCTAAGGGATACTTTGTATCTGGTGCTCTAAGGTCGTCTGGCCTTGGAGTCAGTGTCCCAAAGCTCGTTACAGGGGTCATCAAAACTGGAAATTTGAAATAGTGCTCAACAGAAAGAAAGAAAAAATGTAAAAAATTTAAAAATCAAGAAAAGAAAAAGAAAATAGAGTAAAATAAAAAGTTCACTGCTTAGAAGCAAAGCTTGAGAAAACCTATGCAGAAAACATATGAGTGCGGATTAGTAAATAATGTCATGCATATATTTGATTTTCTGAGAATAAATCATAAAGGATTATGATATTTAGAAAAGTGAAAGAAAATATTTTACCATGTGGTGGCCTATAAAAGACTAATTATGTTTTGAAAGTGTAATGACATGAAATATTGAAAACAAACTCCTTGACTGCCTAATGCTTCTTGAATTGAAATCTTTTATGCATACATGACAGAGATGTTTGTGGGTAGCATCACTACAAACCCTCACGAGACCTTACTCGTCAACTGGGGTAACACAGGGTTGAAAGAGTTTGTTGCATACACTAAATGCAACTGTGATTCCTACGAAAGTGAGTTACACTTTTATTTCAATTAGTTTAATATTTTTGCTTTTTGTCTCAGTTTGCTCGAGGACTAGAAAACAACAAAAATGGGAGAATTTGATCATGCATAATATTCACATTTTATTCATCCCTATTTATGCATGATCCATGATAAAATCATATTAAAAACCCATCTTTATCATTGTTTTTGAGGTTTTATTTTAAATAAAAAATTCAGAAAAAAACACATTTTTAGATCTTGCCCTGCGTTTTTTGGTGTTTTGATTAGTTAGCATTTTTTCAATTCATAGTTTAATTAGATTAGGAGTATTTTACTAATTTTTATTTAGTTTTTGAAAAAACTCTTTTGAAAAACATGTTTTTGAGGAAGACTTATTTTGGAATTTCTGAATTTTTTTTGGGCTTCCATGGAAATCCCATTTTGACCTAATTTTTATTATAAATAGAACTTTTCCAGCACACCTCCATGTTTTTCCTTTTTAAAAAAACACAGACCTCTTGTCCATATTCTCTTCTCTTCCTCCTCCCCTTCGTTCCCAACCGGTTCTCTCTCGTTCTCTTCTTTTCCTCCTCGGATTCATCTTGCTTCTAACGTATCTCTATCGCTAGTTTTTCTTGCCTTACTCGATGGAGGTGCGCGCTGCTTAACGGAAAAATTAATTCTTCTTCTCAACCCTTCCATCAGAGATGGACCGTACAATTTATTTCTTCTTTCCTGTTTCACCGTAGTTTTAGTTTTGCATATCATGAATCATGTAATTGCATATTCATGTGATTTAATCTATTTTAGTTTAGTTTTCTTGCTTCTGAAAATATAAAAAGAAAAAAAAATATATTTTTTTGTTTGATATAGTTTAGCCATTTTTTGATTTGTGCATTGAA
This sequence comes from Nuphar pumila, assembly GCF_984573655.1. Taxonomy (NCBI): domain Eukaryota; kingdom Viridiplantae; phylum Streptophyta; class Magnoliopsida; order Nymphaeales; family Nymphaeaceae; genus Nuphar; species Nuphar pumila. The sequence continues at coordinate 104,162,997 of NC_143259.1, forward strand.
TAACCATGATTTAGGCAAATCGATAATTTTAACCTAGGGGTTTCGTATCTTTTCTTGATTTTTTAGTAGTTTTAGATTAGATCTAGTCTAGAATAAATTACATCATAGAGTAGATTGTGTATTTTCTTGTTTTTCATCTAGTTAATATTTTGTTTTTTCTTGAACATGCAATATGGTTTGATTTCTTTCTTGGAGGGCCAGCAATCAACGTGATTCACATTGATCACGCTAATGTTAAATCATACTATCTTTCTTTGCAGCCTGTTAAAACACATTGAATAGAAAAAAAAAGAAGAAAAAAAATGCAAACTATGTGTTGCGTGATCAAGGTTAATAGGTCACGACACAACAACTTTATTTCACTTTAGTCCTTTTATTTAGATAGTTTTCTTGTTTTGTGGTTTTTGTTTTCTTTTATCTATAATTTTTTTTTTACATTCAGTAACAAGGTTATCGTTTATTGATTTCTTTTTGTTTATCCACCACTTCACTGTGATCAACGCCATTCATGAACATTATGTTTGTGCATGATTGATGTTGACCACTGTGCAACCCTTCATAGTTAGACAACATATATGTGGTAGTTAGTAACTTTAATTCCGAGTAGTTTCCTCCCAGCATAGCTAAATCGAGTCACTGACCCAATAGTTTTTTTTGTTTTTGACTTATTAGTTTATCTTGCAGTTATAGTTAATTAGTTTTGTGTTTTTTTAGCACTCAGTAAAGCAAATCTTAGATAGTTATTTACATTGGTTGTAGCCTAATTTGGTCAAAGTTTTATAGTTAGTTTATGTTACATTAGCAATTACATTATTTAGCATTTGGTTCGTTTATCTCATAATTCATTAGATTCAATTAAGTAGTTAGTGAGAGTTTAGATTTATTTCTTTTAAAGTAAAATTAGTAAATTGTGTAGTAAGGTTTCATTAAGTAGTGCTTTCACATCTTCATTTAGTTTGTTAATGTGTTTCTTGATTTGTGATGTAGGTCAATTCTTGTTACATGATAGTTATGTTGTTTTGCTATTTCGTCCTCTAGTGTAGTTATTTTGTTTAGCTTGTATCAATTCTTATTTGCTGAATTTTTAGTGAATTAAATCTTAGTTTTTGTCTATTTTATTTCTTTTCCGCTGCGTTTTGTGTTTTTGTCTTATAGGAAAGTGATTGAACGTGAGAGGAACCCCATTTCGTAACCTTGAAGAGCCCTCTGAGGTCCCTACAAGGTCCTCTCATAGAGCTTTTAATCAAACAATACAAAAGTGAACAAAGAAATGTCAAATAAGGGGACTAAAGAAACTCAAGCACTGAAGACTTTTCTCTTTCTTTTTAGATCAGGGTTTATTTTATTCATTTAATTGGGTTTGTAATAAGGCCACTCATTTATTGTTTAAAGTCCTTCGCAGAGGGTTGCACTCTCCTTTGTTTACTCAATTAATTGATTTTTATTTTTGGCAATAAAGAGTAGTTAATTGCGTGCTTGAATACAAAGTATTTCCCGTTTCCTGAGATCGACCCGAACTCTACTACTCGTGCGTGCCAGCTTTTATTTTTTGGTGTCTGGCTTTCATATTATTTTTACATAAAATATTATTTTAAAAATCATTTTTCGAAACTCACACCATGCAGTGGTAGGCAATGGTCCAGTGAGCCCGAGCAAGGAGAGCTCTGACGACGACAGGCAGTGGTCCGACGAGAGTGCAGATAGAGAGCTAAAAAGAGAAGAAAAGGAAAAATGAAAAATGTTTTGTTGGGCCCTTTTAAAATACTACACTATAATGATGATAAAAATGTCAGCGTTATAGAGAAAAAGAAAGGCTATAAATGCGATAGACATGTCACCATTATAGAGAAAGGCTATAACAAGGACCTTTTTTATGTCACCATTATATATTAATAGCAACGACATTATATGCTTGTTAAATATTAACATAAAAGTTTTTTAACAACAATAATTAACAGCCATATAATGTCACCATTATAAACAAACATATAATAGTAATATATAAAGGCACCATTATAGACTTGTCTTTAATAACAACAATTGTGTGCGGCCAATGCTTTCACAGGGATATCTAAAGTTTACGTAATTGCTATGTCAATAGGGGAGACTTTTGTTGTCACCGTTAAAGAGTCACTGCTATTGCCTTTGTTCATTGTAGTGTAAATCTTTATGACCAAATCATTATTCTAAATTAGTATGATCATAAATAATCAATTGAAATACCTAAGCTTTTATAGATAGATCAAACTTCAAATAATAGACACCTGCAATTATAAATAAATATGTAATTATAATCAATAATCATAATATGATTTTAGTTGATATCGTAAATAAGATCAAGGTTATTTAAATAAATAATTAAATTTGCTAAAACAAAAATGGTTTGACTGACATGCAATTTCAAACATAAAATATGAAGAATTTGTTTTTTGATAATTGAATAAGCTTTCCAATGCATCAAAAATCATTGAATTCTAACATACGATTGTGAGTTTATGGATTATGCAAGCTGACTATGTCAAGTGCTTTCATAAGTTAAAGCTTATAAATCTCTGTTAATAAAAAAGACAAGGCACAAGGCTAGATCAACTTACTTTAACTTGAACCACTATCAAAAGAGAATTGGGTTTAAGCTTTTGAGTCCCACCTAAGTTTAGAAGCACATCGAATGGGGCAAACATGGGCTTTGTTTAACATTGAGTCCCAGCTAAGAATTGGGTTCTTAGCTACATGGCACAAGGTTACCCCGAAGTATTTTTCCATTGTTGTTCTCAAAGGTGAGACCCTTTGTTTATAGAGTATCGGGACTCTAAACTCCCATTAAAAAAATGAGTCTCAATTGATATCAAACTTCAACCATACTTTCTTAATTGACAAAGTCATCTCTCATTGAGTAATATTTTTAATTAAAATAAGGCTCTAAAAGTTATAGAGATTTTTGGGATACTAAAAATAAAATTTAACAATCACAATAATTATAAACATATCGTCAAAACAAGATTTATAATTTTTTTTGCAAATCATGCCTTTGATGCAATATCTGCATATTTACTAGTATATTAACTAATATATCATTGAAAGACATACTAGAGGTATGACATTAATATAATGCATTCGTGCTAGTTAACAATAAGGGCATAAAAAAAACTTTGTTCACCTAGTATATAGACACACAATATCAATATAAAACACATTGATTGTTTAAGACCAAAGTTCATGTAGCCAATCACATCTAAAAATCGTATAACGAGTGTGATTATTAATCATTGTCTCCTAATAGGGTTACCAACCTCCGCACATATCAAATTTCTTAACTAGCAGAGAGACAATGTCAGAGTTACTGCAAGCATGTGTGTTGCATGCTTCATGGTCGCTATTGGGTTCTCGGTTGATTTTCCTATACTGGCACCATGAGTAGGTCCATCTTTTGAAGATCTCATCTTTAAGAAACCCTACTGCAAAAAAAAGAATAAGATACATTGCATCACCCCAACTCACTCAGACTTATACACCTAACTTGACTTATAAGTCATCAAAGGCAATGCATCCAAAGTTCTGAGACTAGGGTTTTTCCATGTTCAAATAAACAGAATTATATAAGTTTTTATATGAACTCATATTGAAACCAAAACTATTAAAATCGTGATAAGATCTTGCATAAGTTATAGTTGTGTGCAATACCAAAACAATAATTCATGAACACAATCATGACTATATTGAATATCCATGGATTTAATTAAAAGTTGTGTGAGAACATGTAAAATATCAAACATCTCATACTTGGCTTAAATAACTTTTTTCACACAACATAATTTCACATACATGTGGAATACATGTATTTATTATTATAGTTAACAAAACTTTAAGCATTGCTTTTGCAATAAATAAAAACAAGGCATCTTGACTCGTATAAATCACAAATTAATGAATAATGACTTGTCATATATTTTGATATGCAATCACAACTTTTCATAATTACCACTTTACTCATTCAATAGCTTATTGAACAAAATTAAAGTCTATTTTATCCATCAAAGAGCATGTCGAACTTTAAAGACGCAACAAAGATGATGCACATGCAAGTTTCAAACTTGTGACATCCTTTGAACTTTATAATATTCACATTTTTTCCATATTGAGAGCAAATCTCACATGAATTATCACAAATAATAAATAATGCTTTTCATGTTAATGATGTGCTTCTCAATTCATGAGAATAGATACTTTTATATTTTTAAGAATGCATGATTTTATGCTCTTTTGATGAATAAATAATATTAAATTGCAAGAACATGTGCCTCATTTTGAATCCTTCTAATTCTATCTGTGGTGAAGAAGCTGTGGTTGAGGCTACACGAACTTCATCTCCATCGGCAAGTGATTAATCCCCATTTTTTTTTGTGTTATTCTTGTTATTTGAACTTTCTGATGGAGGGGGGTTTCATTGAATGTTTGTAATGTAGGGGAGGGAATGAACGGGGTTTGATATGGTGTTTGTGACGGAGGGGGGTTTGATGGAGTCAATTGAGTTCCTTTTGGTTCTTGGTGGCGCTCCTGGCTCCCGCCAATGTAGCCGCCACCATCGTCAAGCTTGGCGGTATATCTACTTTCGTATGTGATCTACAATGCTTTTTTAAAGTTAGTGTAACTAATTAGTTAAATAATAATAGTCATCATATGAGTCACTAGAATATGAGAACTAAAAATATGAGTATTTTCAACACTTTTTTTGCAAATCCAACCATGTGCATGTGCTTGACATGGTGAATTTGCTAGGAATCAACCATTGGATCGTGCTCTGATGAAAAAACTGTTTTTTGAATGCTTGAATATTTATGAAGATTATGAGCCATTGATTGTAAAGCCTTAAAAAAATATTGTTTATACATAAAAATAGAATGATTCAAAACGGGTTCTTATAAAACCAAACATGTAGATCACATCCATATGGTTAGATTCAAGAAAAAAGAATAAAAAATCTATAAAAATTACACTTCACCCATTAGTTCTCCTATTTCCAGCTCTCAAATTCTAGTGATACATCTTAAGCAATTAATTACATAGCTCACGCTCACTTGGTCAGCCCGATAGCCCATGGGCCAACCCGAGTCCGGTCAATTGGCTTCGTTCTGTAGATAACGGGTCAGGGCCTAAAACCCTGATCCAAACCCGGAACATGGTGGGCTTGGCCCGCCGGGCTGTCCGACCCGTTGCCCACCCCTAATGACGAAGGGTTCGACATAATAGGAAGGGAACCCAATACGACCCAAACAACGGGATTCGAACGAACTCGTTTTCTCCTTCCCTCGCGCCTCTTGCCCTTCTTTCTCCGACGCTGCGCGGGAGCGCATAGGGTTTCTCTGCAACGCTTCGTTAGGTACGATCTTCCACCTCTCATTCTCTCGCTTCTTCTATCATCATCTCGCGAATTTTCTTCGAGAACAGTAACGGTTCGTCGCTTCGAAGACCTCAATCGCTCGATGGGGATTGGGGGAAAATCTGGTTGATGTTGATTTTTTTTCACTCTTCGGGTTCATCTCCGTTTCCGACTTCTCGATTCGTCGTTGTTTCTTGTACCTTATTTTCGTCGATTCCCCGGTTCCGTTTCCCGATTTCGTCCTACGTTGCGGTTGTTTTGCATTGTGCGGGGTTGTGTTCGTTCACATAAAAATGCCCTTTTTCGTGTTATTTTTTGGGTTTGTTGTTGTTTTTCTGCCGAATTGTTGTTGATATTTCATTTTTTTTGGGTTCTTGTCTAAAACGTTTTGAAAAGCCCTAATCGAAATTGCTGACGGGAATTTGAGTTCGTGCATGATTGATAAATTGGTTACCTTTTAGGTTTTCTTCGTGTTTTACCTATTTTCTCTTTGCCTTTTCTTTTCTGATTCATATATCCAATTTTTTTGAGGAATCGAATCGTCTCCTTTGTGTTCCTATTTTTACCCTGTTATTGTTTTCTTAATTTTCAAGTGGAATCCTAAGTGCACTCTTAGTGGCTGAGCGCGTAAGGACGCATTGAGGATGCCATGGAAATTAGCTATCTTGAGCTTGCTATGTTCCGTTCTAATAAATCTAAAACATTGTTGAATGAATGCCCACTGCCCTTAGAACCAATGCAGCAAGTCATATCTTTGGGGAAATTTTGCCGAGGAAAAGTCTCATGAGACGTTGAAAGATATCGGTTTTGGCTAGAAAATCTTGGGAAAACACCAGCATATATAAAGACAGCAATATGATGAAACCATAAAAAATAAGATTATTAAAGAAGTGAGATTTCAAAATAGGCAATATTATGAAATATCACACCTTTTTCAGCAATATATTGGCTTCCTGAAACATGAGAATACAACTGTGATATTTTCGATTGATGATATTTTACATAGCTTAGAATCACACAGAAGCTGCCTATTGTGCCCTTACCCTCTCATCTTAGCAAGGCATCTTTGGCGCCCTGTGCATTGTTTGTTAATTACTTGTTGTTGATAATGATTAATGGCATTATTGTTTATTCATTTGCTTGTTGATAATGATTGGACTATGAATCCAGATAAGGCTGATAAACTCAAAGTCTTAAGATAAATGTTTATCATGTGTGGCTGCATGCTTCCATTACTAAACATAGCATAAATGCATTTGTCAATAGTTATAACAATTTATAGCAAAGTTTCCCTTTCCATTATAGATGTCCAAGTCAAAGTAGGATCATTCTTATAATTTAGGAAAACTATTATTTTACCATTTTATTCTGTGGCATATTTATATAAACCAAATTCGATGGCAACAATCATTTTGCTCACATTTTCTTTTCTCCCTCACTTAAAATTAGGATAAAAATGGTTCCATCTCTCTCTCTCTCTCAATTGTATTACAATCTTCGGAGTTTACAATAAAATAGTTCATTTTCTCTCTGTCTTGTGCATCACGTCCAAATAAGGATACTCAACATCACTATAATAAAGAGTGTTTACATGTCATTCTGTGCTAAGAAAGCATAGATACATGTGAAACTACTTTGATGCATACTTTTATGTCAGTATGTCATTCTCCAGTTTTGTATACATTCATGTCAATCTAGAACTTTTTGATATTATATTGATTTGCAGTATTGTTTGAGAAATCTGTTAATGTTGTGGTACTCAAGTTTTGGTGAAGACAACTTGGTGTTTTTCAACAATTGTAGGTCTTGCATGAATTGCCATATGCAAAAAGGATATCTTAGTAAACTACCTTACATGATTGATAGGTGTTTCTTGGTTTACTCTTGATCTTTTTTTCTAATTTAAGTAAATTAAATCATTTGTGCCTAGAAAGTGCACAAATGATTGAATAAGATGTTTGAAGTGTAAATACCAGACTGCTCTATTTTAGCTACTTATTCTTAAAAACTGTGTCAGATATGAATATTATACATGTAAGTTGCATAAGTATAAAAGTCTGAATGAGGTAACTATACAAGGTTCACGTGGGTAGAGTTTTACAAGTAAAATTTTAGTTTGTAATTGATAGTCTATATAATTGTTCATTTTTACATCTGTATATGCTTATATATATATAGAAACATTTGGTAATGGCCTAAGAGTGCTAGTTGGTGCCTAGGTAGTAGATGTCTAAAAGGCCTAGTCGGAAAAAATATATATATTAAGAAAATGCAGAATTTACGATAACATATATTTGTAGAAGACTTAATAGAATATACATGCACATGCACATGCACATGCACATGCACATGCACATGCACATGCACATGCACATGCACAAATATATATACATATATTTGAAAAAGAGAATAATTTATATATCTACTCTTTTTAAAAAAAATACAATATATATATATATATATATATATATATATGATAAAAAAAGACAAGTTTGGGCTTAGGCAAGGGCTATTCGGCGCCTAGACGGACTAGGCGGGGACTAGTCGAACTAATCAGAACCTTTTAAGTCCAAAGCGCCTAAGTGCTCTGGATTACGCACTGATGCCTCGTCACGCACTGATGCCTCGTCACAGATTTTGACTACATAGGTAATGGCACCATTACATCATGTTGCCTCTGAAAGTCTTAGGTGTGTGTTTGGATCCAATCGAAACTCATAGATTTGCTCAACGTGTTCCAAATAGTAGGAATCAACTTTTGAATCGTGTTTTTTTTTATGAAAAACATGATTTATTTATGACCTGAGGCAGTATTGCACATTGTAGGCCATTGTTTTTTGAGGCACTATAAAAATACACTTACATGTCATGATCAAATGATTCACTAGTTGATTCCCACTAAGAAAACACGTAGATCACATGTATAAGGTTAGTTTCATGAAATAACAAAAAAATGAAAAAAGAGGCGTTTGTACCTGATGTCACCATGACCAAATGTTTCTCCTATATATATAATATAGCCACAAATATTGGTCTCGACTATTTCTCGGTGAGGGAAAATCTTGGGATATCATAAAATTTTCAATAAATAAAAAATATCGGTATTTAAAAAGTAAAATGAATAAATTGAAAAAAATAGGAAAAGACAAAAAAATGAATAAACTTCATTCCTTCTTTCTTCTTTCCTTTCTTCATTTTTCTTTCCTTCTTCCCATCTTGCTTCCTTCCTTTTTTCCTCCTTTCCTTCTCTATTTTTTCCTTCTTATCTGCTCCTTTTTTTTGCTGTAGCAGGACCAAAAGAGGCGACATCTCACCTATATATCGCGATGATATTGTGATATTATCACGATATATATAAAATTTCCAACATTTTTAAAATGTTGCGATATTTTTTCCTTTAGATTTTTTTTTTATTTTTCAACAATAATATCATGATATGTTGAAAATATCATCGAAATCTGTGACTATGATATATATTTATATATTTCATAGTCACCAATAATGTTGATATTTTGAAAATATCTTGATATTATGAGTATTTTAAGGTCAGCCAATATTTTCTTGAGATTTTCAAAATATTGTGATATTTTCTCAAGAATTTCAAAAAACATCACTTTTTATATTTTTAGTGTCCTTTTTTGTTTATTTTATATTTTACTAATTGTTTCTTTATATTTTTGCAATAAAAATATTATAAAACATATTATTTCTTATCTTTTTTATTATTCATTATATTTTTCAAATTTCAAATTTTTTGATATTTTCCCCAGTGTTTTTCCGAGAAATACACAATTTTTTGAAAAAAACTCCTGAGAAAAACCTTGCTGAAAATTGCCAAGAACGTTATTGGGCTATATATATGTGAAACCATCTTTTTAGAGATTTTTTTGTCATAGGCTGTACCATCACCCATACCTATGTGACATAGATAGTCTATAATGGCCTAATGACTGCATGATGAGCAATGGAAGTGGGAAAGGGTTATATAAGGACTAGGAGAAATTGTGTTAGGAGAGAAGACAAGCTTACGATTAACTACAAAGATTTTTTTATCCTGAATTTAGCCTTTGATTGAGAGGTATGACAATGGTTAGGTAAGACTAGGTTTAAGAACAATATGGGAAAGTGTTAAGACAGACTTAACAAAGGGACCTCCCTCTCTCTTGGAGAGTATAATTTGGAGGCAAGAGCATAAACAATTGTAAAGCTTAATGCATACATGATTGTTTGCAAGTTAAATATCTGCACAATTGATGCAGAGCAGGACCAGGCCAGACCTCTACCAAGCGACCCAGGATTGGCACGGGATCCCGACCCCAATGGGATGGATGATCAGACCTAGGTGATGGATCCGACCTCGAGCACAGTACCACGATTCAGGGATGTGCCCCTGTGTACCTATTCCGGTCGAGCGAAGGTCTGAAGCACGCACGTCGACATCGTTCCAACACATGGGTGATCCAGCACGTCAGCAACATCGATTTAATCTCAGGTCCAGGGACTGGACCCGAGATCGAGATCCATTATGCAGTCTATAAATACCCGGCCTTAGGGTTACGTTGGCTGAAGAAGATTGATAATTTTTTTTTTTGAGTTTTCCTCTGTCATGTTCAGTTCTATAGCAGCCTTTCACTTTTGACTTTCTTCCCAGCCGCTATTTCCATTTCCTAAGTTCCTTTCTTCATTATTCATTGTAGTTCGTTATTTTTTTTAGTAAACAATTAAGGTGGATCGATTGTTCAGACCCCCCCCTACATTCAGCATTTGGTCTGAGGTTTTTAATTAACTCTGCACGACTCATCACGCGTTGTGAGAGTATCCCTAACGTCGACTCCCACGATCGTCAGAACGACGATCTCTCGCTGTATCAAAGTGGTATCAGAGCACAACCCCTTCTCCTTGGTCGATGACATGGCACAAAAAGCGAGGGACAATCCTGCGAGCGGGAAAGAACGAGAGGGATTGGGCACTGACAACGAGGATCCCATGATGCAGATGATTGACATGATGACGAAGATTCAGGAAAATATGCTACGTGTAAGCAAGGATGTAGTCGGAATGTCAAAACATTTGGATGGAATCGAAAGTCGGATCGTGGTCCTCGAGTCGTAGGTGGAGACGCACACAACGTCCACGCTGAAAACGAGTGTCAGATTGAGCGACAATGCTGTTTTCGCTGGAGCAAGGGCGATCGAACCAGTCCAGCAAACCTTTTATCAGTCTGCCGTGCAACTGGATGGCGTCAAGATGGGCCTGCACAGGGATGTCGGCCGTGCGACCATCCCGTAAATGGTACCGCTTCTGAATCCTGTCCCTGTAGTAGTTGTGAATCAGGCGGGTGATGTTTTCCCACCGAGCTAGGGGGTCGTTGAGGGGCCTCCCATCGTCGGCTCGGGTGCGCAGCCCTGGCCTTGAGCCGCAGTGAAGGTGCCGCTGGCCAGACCTGGCCTGCAGGGCCCAAGCATGACGCTGGGCTAGGCTGCAGGCGCGACTACGGTGGCCCGCGGTGGGGCTGAACTGTCACTTCTCCCGGAACTCGCTCGTGGGGGTTCGGTCACAGCCCACCCGCGAGCCGGAGAAGGTGGCCCCTTGTGGATCGGTTCGAACCCGACAGGGTCTGGCCCAGAGCCAATAGTAGCAGGGCTCGGGTCTCAGGGACCACCCTTTTGGGTCCTAGGGAGCGGGTCCAAGCCTTGAGCCCCATCACCCAGCCTACCTAGTTGGGTCCGGTTCGCGGGTTATCCCGAATCTGATCGAACCCAATAATTTTGACCATAACGTGCGATCCAATACCGATCCAGTCTTGCATCGGACCCAGACGAAACCCCAGTTTGATTTTGAGCTGGGTCAAAACCAGATCCATCATGTTATAGATCAGAGATCGAGTTCCAACCAGGCCTTTGTTCCCCACATCTCGATCCATGATCCTACCTATCCAATTCTGGGTTCGACGAATAGCTTAGGTTTAGACCCGATCCCGATTCAATCGGGTGAGACGTCCCAATATTTTCCAAACCATACCTAGTACCAATACCAAAACCCGAACCCAACCCAATCCACAATCCCGTCCTCGATCCAAAACCCTGTCCCATATCCAACCCAATACTTTTACCATAGCTCAATCCCTAACCCGAACCCATACTACCTGTTAAAATGTAAAACTGTACATATATGTATATATAATAATATTATATTATTATATATATATATATAAATACATTTTTAATTTCTTTCTTTTCTGTATTTTTTTCCTTTATTTTTATTTTTTGTTTTTATGTCATCTAGTTCAGTTTGAACTAGAATGACTGTTGCTAGTCAAGTCCTGTCCAGACTTGACTAGCAATAGAGCTGTTGGACTGACACAGTCCAACAGCTCTTAATAGAGCTGTTGGACTGACACATTCCAACAGCTCTAAATAGAGCTGTTGGACTCTGCCCAACAGCTCTATTGAGTCCTCTTTCAGCTGTGTATATAAAGGGGTGCAGCCCCTCTTGTATTTTTACTCCAATGCTTCTTAAGCAATTGGTTTTTCATATCAATAAAGAATACATTTTTTATTTTTATTTTGTTTCCAGTTATACCCTTTTTAAGGGTTATGCTTTAGTGTCATTCTTGACACTTGCTCTTGTTAATCAAAGCTCGTGTTTCGAAGATCCCCATTTCATTTCATGGTATCAGAGCCGCGGAAGTACTAAATCTTGAGGAAAAGCTGCCTCGGTTTCCGTGCCCGTTTGCAAAAGTGTTCGCCACTTGAAGAGAAGTGTTTTATCACTTCATTGGAGAAGATTTCACATCTTGTTGTATTGTTTTTTTTTTCTTTCTTTCTCATTTTTCTTCTTGTTTCTCTTCTATCCCTATTCTTTCTCTCCTTGTAATCGATGGATGACAATGATAAAGTCACCATCATGCCTGTGAAACTAAGCGATACGAACTATGTAACATGGGCTTCAATCATGAAGCACCATATATGGGGAAAAGGCTTATGGGGGATTGTGGATGGTTCCGATTCGGAACCTAAGCTATCTCTTACTAAAAAGGAAGGAGATAAAGAGGTCCCTCTATCGGAAGAAGAGAAAATCAAGGCTATTGCCTCATACGAGAAGAAATGGAAAGAATGGAGAATATCTCATGCGAAGATAATGTCATGGCTTATCAATAGCGTTGACATTAAAAAATGCTCAAGTCTTGCCAAATTTGATCATGCCGATAAGGCATGGGAATACCTTAAGAATATGTATTCCCTTAAAGATATTGCACACGTGTGCAACCTCCAAGAAAAAGTTCGAATGATGACACAAGGAGACAAAACTATTCGTGAATATTACAATGGGTTGTCCGAACTTTGGGAAGAACTTTCCCTTTTAGAACCAAAGTGGCATTGTGCCGAAGACATCGAGCTTCGTCAGAAACAACTCGATGCTGAACATTTTTACCAGTTTATCACTGGATTAAGGCCGGAATTTGAAACCACTAAATCGGCCCTACTTCACCGGGGAAAAATTCCTTCTATTGTTGAAACTATTGAAGAGTTAACAATGGAAGAAAATCGTCTCCGGAAAGGTTCTTTAAAAATTGAAGATGATTCCGTTTTAGCCGTGTCTAGACCAGGGAATCATGTTCGATCATATAGGCCTCCTCACTTTAACCGACAAAATGGTGACTATGATAAGAAGAAAGTTATTTGTCATCACTGTCATGAACCGGGACACTACAGGCCACAATGTCCCAAACTTAAGGAGCTGAGAGAAAAAAGAGCTGCAATTGCTGGATCGGAGCCTAAAGATCAGGATGCACCAGTTTCCCTGGCCCAACTAATGGAGATTCTTCAGCCTCTCATCAAAGGTGCCTCTTCCTCATCTGAAGCTTCAACCGGCGCAGCAGCCTCATCTTTTTCTGATTTAGGTAAAATTTCTTGGCTTCTTGACTCTGGTGCATCTTTTCATATGACCCCAAATAATCAAAGTCTATCCAAATGTGTTAAAAATAAAACAAGTGTGTCAAAGGTCTTTACTGCTGATGGGACTTCTCTTGAAATAGAAGGAATAGGAAATTTTGAAAAAATTTATAAAACAAATTTTTTTTTTATTCCAGAAATTAGACATGTTCCCAAATTAAATTTAAATCTTTTATCTGTATCTCAAATTTCTGATTATGGGTGTAATATTTCTTTTTCTTCTCATGGTTGTTGGGTACAGGATCGCCAGTCAGGCAAGCTGATTGGGGAAGGCCATAGAGAAGGAGGGCTCTATTACATGGATTTTTTGGAAATGCCGAAGAAAGCTTTTTGTTATAATATTCAAAAAATATAGTTGGAACTGTGGCATAAGAGACTTGGTCACCCACATATAGCCAAAATCCAACATTTTCCAAATCTAGGGAAATTTTGTAACTCTGAATCATTTGATTGTAAAGATTGTATTCTCGGCAAAATGAAAAGATTACCATTTCAGAACAGAACCTTTTTCTCTTCAAGACCACTTGAATTAATACACTCGGATGTTTGGGGTCCTGCACCAGTAATTTCTAAAGGAGGATTTGTTTACTATGTTATTTTTGTCGATGATTTCTCCCGACATACGTGGATGTACTTTCTCAAACATAAGTCTGAAGTATTTTCATACTTTCAAACTTTTCATAATATGGTTAAAAACAAGTTTTAAAATGATATTACTATTTTTCGCACAGATTCAGGGGGAGAGTTTTTATCCACAGATTTTCAAAATTATCTTAAATTGCATGGCATCACACATCAAAGATCTTGTCCTTATACACCTCAACAAAATGGACTGGCAGAACGAAAACATCGCCATATTATAGAAACCACTAGAACTTTATTAATAGCAAATCAAGTCCCTAAAGACTTTTGGGCAGAAGCTGCCTTAACTGCCACCTATCTCATTAATAGGATGCCATATTCTTCGTTACAAAATATCACTCCCATTGAAAAACTTATGAACATTTCTCCAGACTACTCTAGATTAAGAATATTTGGGTGCAAATGTTTCATATTTACTGACAAAAATGATAAACTTTCCCCTCATGCGATTCCCTGTGCCTTTTTAGGATATGCTGAAAACCAGAAAGGTTATAGATGTTTTGACTTCAAAAATAATAAACTATATGTGTCTAGAAATGTTTCCTTTCTTGAAAAGGAGAGCTTCTTTGATTTTAGAAAATTAAAAGACGTCACTGAGTACTCCTTTTTGCTAGATCTAACATCAACATCTGATGAATATGACCTTGATTGTAACTTTGATGATGATCACAAAATTATTGATCTTAATGTTGAAAATGAAGAAGTTCATAGAGATACTAGTATTCAATATTCCAGGCGACAAGAGTCTAATACTCCATGTGCACTTGAGAAATATTCTAACATTCCAACTAGACAATCATCCCGAATCTCGAGGCCTCCAGAAAAGTTTGTATCATACGAGTCTTTCTCACCCACATATAGGGCAGTTATTGCATTAATTCACTCATATGAAGAACCATCCACATATTTTCAAGCAAAAAATGATATCAAATGGATAGAAGCCATGAAAGCTGAATTAGATGCACTTGAAAAAGCTTCTACATGGAATATTCAAGATCTTCCTCCAGGGAAGAAAACTATAGGATGTCGATGGGTTTATAAAATTAAAACCAAGAGTGATGGTACTCTTGAAAGATATAAAGCCCGTTTAGTAGCCAAAGGTTATGCCCAAGAATATGGGATTGATTATGAAGAAACCTTTGCTCCGGTGGCTCGTATGACTACTGTCCGAACCTTAATTGCCTTAGCTTCTATCAAAAAATGGTCTATTTTTCAAATGGATGTCAAAAATGCTTTTTTAAATGGAAAGCTAGTTGAAGAAGTATATATGGAACCCCCTCCTGGTCTAAGTATTCCTAAGGGTAAAGTCCTTCGCTTAGAAAAAGCTCTTTATGGACTTAAACAAGCACCAAAAGCTTGGTATGATAGGTTTAGTCGTGTTATGATTGATATTGGTTTTCAATTCTGTTTAACTGACACTGCTTTGTTTATTAAGAATTCTGATGCAGGGATCATTGTGCTTCTTCTCTATGTGGATGATATGATCATCACCGGAAGCGATAAACAGGGAGTTGCAACAATCAAAACACTTCTTAAATCTCATTTTGAAATGACTGATTTGGGCTTGTTGAGATATTTTTTAGGCATTGAAGTTGCTTATTCTCCTAGAGGATATTTATTATCTCAGACTAAATTTGCTTTTGATATTGTTTTCAGGTCTGGTATTACTGATGATAAGAAAGTTGACACTCCAGAAGTTGTTAATGTTAAAATGAAGATTGATGATGGAGAACTTCTTGCAGACCCTACTCCTTACAGACAGCTTGTCGGGGCACTTTCCTATCTATCCATTACCAGACCAGATATAGCACATGCTGTTCATACAGCAAGTCAATTTCAACATGCTCCTACTTCTGTTCATATGGGAGCAGTCATGTGTATTATCAGATACATCAAGTCCTCTCTTTCACGAGGACTTTTCTTATCTTCCTCCTCTTCTCTTGATTTAATTGCATATACTGATGCTGATTGGGGAGGTGATCCCAATAACAGACACTCAACCACTGGCTTTTGTGTCTTTTTAGGGGAATCATTAATCTCGTGGAGGTGTAAAAAGCAGCAGAAGGTATCTCTCTCATCCACCGAAGCTGAATACAGAGCCATGGCAACCACGACCATGGAAGTAGTTTGGCTCCGACGACTGCTTGCTGACATGGGAGTTGAAGCAACAAAGGCTTCACAAATGTGTTGTGACAACAAAAGTGCGATCTACATTGCCAGTAACAGAACATTCCACGAACGCACCAAACACATCGAAATGGATTGTCACTACGTCAGAGAGGAATATCTACACGGGATAATTGATCTGCCATATGTCACTTCAGAATATCAGTTAGCAGACTTCTTTACAAAGCCTCTCGCTGCTCCCCGATTTCACTTTCTCTTAGACAAACTTTCGCTCATTGTACCGTAAGTTTGAGGGGGAGTGTTAAAATGTAAAACTGTACATATATGTATATATAATAATATTATATTATTATATATATATATAAATACATTTTTAATTTCTTTCTTTTCTGTATTTTTTTCCTTTATTTTTGTTTTTATGTCATCTAGTTCAGTTTGAACTAGAATGACTGTTGCTAGTCAAGTCCTGTCCAGACTTGACTAGCAATAGAGCTGTTGGACTGACACAGTCCAACAGCTCTTAATAGAGCTGTTGGACTGACACATTCCAACAGCTCTAAATAGAGCTGTTGGACTCTGCCCAACAGCTCTATTGAGTCCTCTTTCAGCTGTGTATATAAAGGGGTGCAGCCCCTCTTGTATTTTTACTCCAATGCTTCTTAAGCAATTGGTTTTTCATATCAATAAAGAATACATTTTTTATTTTTATTTTGTTTCCAGTTATACCCTTTTTAAGGGTTATGCTTTAGTGTCATTCTTGACACTTGCTCTTGTTAATCAAAGCTCGTGTTTCGAAGATCCCCATTTCATTTCACTACCCCCCTCCTACCAACCCGGAACCAGTTAGCTGACCAGTCCTTCCCCCGTTGATGAGACCCCCTACTATACCGGTGCCTCAACGCCGGCAGTAGGTGGCTCCAATCCAAGCGCGAGTCAAACCGCGACAGCTTCCAGCAGCGACTATGCAGTTTCCGTAGGGGCCAGCACGACTTGGGCGCCGACCACAGGGACATGGCATACATCAACACCAACCTCCAGTTGAGCAGTACCGTGACAATGATGACACTGCCGTCATGGACGATGAAGTCTTCTGGAATGAGTACTCTGCAGGAATGGTGGAACCTCGTCAGCAAAGAATGCCAGAGCACCCTTCCACATACGGGGTGAAGTTGGACCTGCCAGAGTTCGCGGGACAATTCGACGCAGAGCAGTTCCTCGACTGGGCCTATGTCGTGCAGTTCTTCTTCGACTACCACTCTGTAGCTGAGCACCGTCGCGTCTCTCTAGCGTCCACTCGATTGAGGGGTCTCGCACGGACCTGGTGGGTTGAGCTACAAAGATCGAGGGAGCGCCAGGGGCAAGAGCGTGTGTAGACATGGGAGGAGATGCATAGACTGATGCAATCCAAGTTTGTGCCATTGGACCATGCTGAGAGAGCTTACAAGGAATACCTGACTTTACGTCAAGGCACCCGTACCGTGACAGAGTACACTACTGAGTTCCATCACCTATCCCTGCGAGTGCAGATCGAGGAGACCGCCCAACAGTAGGTCATGAGGTATATCTTTGGTCTCCGTCCTGCTATTTTTGACGATTTTAGTTGCGTAATAGTAGAGTCATTAGATCAGGCCAACAGTTATGCCATGAATGTGGAGGAGAAATTGAAGAGGAGGCAGGAGTATAGGGTTTCCCGGAGTGATCAGTCCAGTCAACCTAAATCAAGTTTCCCAATCAGGGGAGCGAGCTCTCCAATGAAGGAAGACTCAAAGTTTACCCCAAGAGTAGATCCCAATAAGCCCGACCAGTCTGGACCAACCTACCATACTCGGTCCAAGTCCAAACCTAGTGAGTCTACCATCCGTTGCTTTAGGTGTCAAGAGTTAGGACATGTACCCTCAAAGTGCCCCACCATGACCAAGAATGCCCATTTCATAGAACCCATGGTCGAGTCATCGTTAGATAGTGAGAGTGAGGATGAGTCCTCGATTGAGGGGGAGCATGAAGGAGAAGTCGTAGAGTTCGATGGTACCATCGAGAATTTATTGTCTATTCGTCATGTCCTAACCGTACCTCGAGAGTCGACCCCTGCAAAATGGTTGCAAAATAACATCTTTAGAACCAAGTGCAATTGTGAGGGCCATGCGTGTGATGTCATCATTAACACTAGAGGTTGTGAAAACATGGTTTCTGAAAACGTTGTGTCCACCTTGAATTTGAAAACGGAAAAACTGGCTCAACCATACAAAATGGCGTGGTTCAAAAGGGAAAATAAAGTTCCAATCACCCAACGATGTCTAGTCAGATTCTCTATGGGAGAGCATTACCACGATGAAGTGTGGTGTGATGTGGCCCCTATAAGTGCCTGTCATATTCTCTTGGGACGTCCTTGGCAGTTTGATCGTAAGACTATTCACGATGGCTGTAGGAACACATACTCGTTTGTTTTTAAAGGGCATAAAATAATCTTCCTTCTTATCAAGGAGACCGGTTTTCCCCACTGTGGATAAGCCTGAGCGAGTTCCTCAGCTCGTGGGCCTATCCTACCGAACTTTCTTGAGTCACTGCAGGGAGGACGATTATTGCTATGCCCGGTGGCCAAACCGACTATGAGTACGTCTCTGCCCGTTCTCGCGGAAATCGCTTAACTTGTTGAGGAGTTCTGTGATATCATGCCAGACGACCTTCTCGATGGCCTACCTTCGATGAGGGTAGTGCAACATGCCATAGATTTTGTCCCCGGATTGAGTCTACCAAACCTACCTGCGTATCACATGAACCCGTCAGAGCATGCCGAATTGTTGAGACAGGTCCAAGAGCTACTGCAAAAGGGGTTCATTCGTGAGAGTGTTAGCCCTTGCGTAGTACCCGCCCTGCTCACTCCCAAGAAAGATGGGTCCATGCGCATGTGTGTCGATAGTAGGGCAATCAATCGTATCACTGTCAAATACCGTTTTCCCATTATCGGCTTCGATGACATGCTTGATATGCTGGCTGATGCCTCCATTTTTTCGAAAATCGATTTAAAAAGCAGGTACCACCAAATCCGTATCCGGGAAGGGGATGAGTGAAAAACGACATTCAAGACACGTGATGCCTTGTACAAGTGGTTAGTTATGCCCTTCGGGTTATCAAATGCTTCAAGTACTTTCATGAATATGATGACCTAAGTGTTGCGTCCTTGTATCAGATGATTTGTCATCTATTTTGATGACATCTTGGTTTACAGTTCCTCTTTGTCTGATCATTTGAGTAATTTGCGTCAAGTCTTAGAGATTTTGAGGAAAGAGAAACTCTATGTGAATGCCAAAAAGTGTAAGTTCATGACGTCTAGCGTGGTGTTTTTGGGTTTTATAATGTCGTCTGATGGAGTGAAGGCTGATCCCGCCAAAGTTCGAGCAATTGTAGAATAGCCTACCTCGCGGACTATAGGAGAGATTTGTAATTTCCATGGGCTGGCCACCTTCTACCGTCGTTTTGTTAAGAATTTTAGCACCCTCATGGCCCCTATCACAGAATGTCTAAAGGGTGCTAGTTTCCAGTGGACCTTGGCAGTGGGCAAAGCTTTCACGCTCATCAAAGAGAAAATGACTAGTGGCCCCGTTCTAGCACTTTCTGATTTTAGCATGGTTTTTGAAGTTGAGTGCAATGCCTCTAAAGTGGGGATTGGCGCTCTCCTGAGTCAGAACCGCAAGCCTATTGCGTTCTTTAGTGAAAAACTGATTCAGGCAAGACGCCAATATTCTACTTATGATGTCGAGTTTTATGCCGTTGTACAAGCCCTTCGTTACTGGAGGCAGTATCTCATTTATAAGGAGTTCGCTTTGTACACGGATCATGAGGCATTGAAGTATTTAAACAGTCAAAAGAAGTTGAGTGCGAGGCACACCAAGTGGGTCAGCTTCTTGCAAGAGTACACTTTTACGTTTTTATTAATCGGGTACTCTCAACAAGGTAGCAGACACACTCAGCAGGAATAATAGTCTTTTAATGACTATATCCGTGCATGTGATTGAGTTTGAACAGTGCAAGGAGTTGTACTCCACAGACCCTGATTTTCAGCAGGTCTGGGAAGGGTGCCTCTCCTCCACCAACATGGCAGACCCACGGTTCACTATACATCACGGTTACCTCTTTCGAGGTAATAAGTTATGCGTGCCGACAATCTCTCTTAGGCTGCAATTGATCTCTGAATTACATGAAGGGGGACTAGCTGGTCATTTTGGACATGATAAGACGTTCACACTGTTAAATGAATGCTACTCTTGGCCCAAAATGCGTAAAGATGTTGTCAAGTTTGTCCAGGGTTGCCGGGTGTGTCAAGTGTCCAAGGGTCAACATCAGAATAACGATCGCTATACTCCATTATCCATCCATGAGCGGCCATGGGAGCACGTCTTTATGGATTTTATCGTGGGCCTTCCCAGGACCTCGCGACGTTTTTACTCGATATTAGTTGTGGTTGACCGGTTTTCCAAAAATGGCTATTTTTATCCCGTGTAAGCGAACCACTGACGCCTCCCTAGTAGCCTCGTATTACTTCAAGGACGTGACACGTTTCCATGGGTTGCCTCACTCGATCACCTCAGATCGTGACACTTGATTCATGAGTCATTTTTGGAAGTCATTGTGGACCTTATTAAAAACCAAGCTCCAGTTCAGTAGTGCATACCACCCGCAAACCGATGGCTAAACGGAGGTTGTGAATCGCACCTTAAGGAACCTACTGAGGAGTCTCGTGGGGGAGAATGTCAAGACATAGGACCTAGTCTTGCTGCAAACCGAGTTTGCTTACAATAGTTCCATCAACCGGTCCACCGGCAAATCCCCTTTTCAAGTGGTCTATGGGCGTTCACCGACGCATGTAGTTGATCTAGCACCTGTGACTAGCCTCCAAGACCCAGACCCAGATGCTTTTGACGCTGTAGAGTATATGCGTGATATTCATCGATAGGTGCGAGCCAAACTCGTGAAAAACTATGAAGATTACAAAGCTTTTGTGGACCAAGGCCGTCGTGATGTCCAATTTCAAGTGGGTCAGTTAGTATGGGTTTACCTGCATCCTGAGCGTTTTCTAGTGGGTACTTATGGTAAGTTGAGCCCCAAGAAACATGACATTTTCAAGATCCTCCGACAATTGGGTCCGAATGCCTACCTCCTTGATTTGCCCGAAGATTGGCGCATTTCGCCTATCTTCAATGTGTCTGATCTATATGCATACTGTGGTGACAATAAGTCATCAAAGCCGACTTCTTCCCAACCAGGGGAGAATGATGCAGAGCAGGACCAGGTCGGACCTCTACCAAGTGACCTAGGATTGGCACGGGATCCCGA
Source organism: Nuphar pumila (assembly GCF_984573655.1). Lineage (NCBI taxonomy): Eukaryota > Viridiplantae > Streptophyta > Magnoliopsida > Nymphaeales > Nymphaeaceae > Nuphar > Nuphar pumila. The sequence continues at coordinate 104,184,429 of NC_143259.1, forward strand.
CCTCAATGGGATGGACGGTCGGACCCAGGTGATGGATCCGACCTGGAGCACGGTACCACGATTCAGGGACGTGCCCCTGCGTACTATTCCAGGCAAGCGAAGGTCTGAAGCACGCACGTCGACAACGTTCCAACACATGGGTGATCCAGCACGTCAGCAACATCGATTTAATCTCGGGTCCAGGGACTAGACCCGAGATCCAGATCCATTATGCAGTCTATAAATACCCGGCCTTAGGGTTACGTAGGCTGAAGAAGATTGATATTTTTCTTCTGAGTTTTCTTCTGTCATGTTCAGTACAACAGCCTTTCACTTTTGACTTTCTTTCCAGCCGCTATTTCCATTTCCTAAGTTCCTTTCTTCATTATTCATTGTAGTTCATTATTTTTTTTTAGTAAACAATTAAAGTGGATCGATTGTTTAGACCCCCCCTACATTCAGCGTTTTGCCTGAGATTTTTAATTAATTCTGCACGACTGATCATGCGTTGTAAGAGTATCCCTAACGTCGGCACCCACGATCGTCAGAACGCCGATCTCTCGTTGCATCAACAATTTTGAAGATCCTCTAGTTTTTCAATATTGTTCATACTTTATCTTTGCTGCAGGTTTTGTACTGCCTGATGAAATAAAAGAGTAAGAGACAAAGTTTGGCAAAGTTTGGAAACCTTGAAGAACCTGGAGTCTCTTGTGTGTAAACCAACTCTCTTTAGTTGTTTGAATTTATGAATGTGTGGTTCAGTAGGTCATTGCTTCAAGGAAGTAGTTGATATTGCCTATTTGAGCATTGAGGTTAATAGAAATATAGAGGTAACGACTAAGATGAAGTTTTCTTTTGTAAAAGACCTTGTTGTACAGAGGAGATTGAATGCGGTGAACAAATGATCATGTTCTTGATTATTAGGAAGGCACTCTCTCTCTCTCTCCTCCTAGTTGTCGTCTTATGTATGATTAGATCTCTGGACCTTACTAGATAGACCAACCAATTCATCATGTCTTATCTTTTGGAGGCAAAGCATGGTCATGTATAAAAAACCCTTAACCACAAAGGGGATTTTGTTCAGAGTGGGCCCATTGTGACTGCCCTAGAGCAGGGTCACTGGAAATGGTGTAAGAGGATGGGAAACATGTTTCCTGGGGATCGTTTCTGAAATGAGAAACAGTGCACTTCCAAAATGTTTGGGAAATGCCAAATGATTTATGGGGAATATGTTTCCCATAATGATGGAAACATGGTTCCCATATTGTGGGAAATGAAATTCCCATATTTGAGAAATGAGTTTACCTTTTGTGGAACACATGTTCCTCATGTTTAGTTTTATTCATTAATTATGTTATGAACACTTTTCTTCTTCTTAAACATTTCCTAGTTGTTCCTTGATTCATTTCCTGTTTGTTTTCCGTTTCATATGCGCCTGAAAAGTCTTGTTTTCCATTTCCATTTCCAAAGACGTTTCCCATTTCCATTTCCCTTCCTGGCAACCTGGCTCTAGGGGTTGACTGAAGCTGTTTGATTCTCGGCTTAAGAGATTGAATGGGAACTCAATTTCTGGTTAATGGTTCTTATTGAGTTCTTTCTTTATGGGTAGGATTGTATTATACATATTGGTTAAAATGTTAGTTTCTTGTTTGCCAAGGTGGTTGTTCATCGTGGATGAACCAAACAATTCATTAAACCAATTGACACACGTGGTTGATGTATTCTGTAATCTTAGTGTGGAGTTTCTCCTGTTCTAAAAATTTCTGATAATGTCGGATTTGAATAGTGGTCTAAGAAATTTTTTTGCTAGAATGATGATCCCTAGGTTTTGTTAAAGATGCTTTACATGAGTTAATCTTTTTTTTTTGGTATATTTGGGAGATACAACCTCACCCACCCTTGAGTTTATTGGTTTGAAAACCCCAGGTCTCCCTCAGTCACCAGGGAGTACACCCAGGTTCAGCCTTGTGGCAAGGGATGTGCACTTGTGGTTTCCTAGCTTGCGACACCCCTTCAACTTGTTAATCATCGTTCTAGTTGGAATCTTTGCCACCTTCTTCCTTTTGAAAATCGATTTTAGTGTACAGTAAGTGATAGATATCACAGTTTACTGGAATAGGAGTTTTTATATGCTGGACAAGTAAAATGGAAGGGCTAGGCTGCTCTTTGGGGAGACAGGTCTTTTTTCTTCTTTTTCTTTCTCATTGCACAGTAGTTCTAGGCTATGCCAATGCGAGCTGGATGAGTAGGTGGAGCTTAGCTCCTAGGCTGTGTTATATTAGACTTATGCATGGGTATGGGACATGGTTACCGGAAGCGCCATAGGGCATGGGGAAGTGCACTTCCCCGAAGCGCGTTTCGGAAGAGCGAAACATGTCTCGTCCGAAACATATTAGGAAGCGCCAAAAAATTTTTGGGAAGCGTGCTTCCCCCTCGCTTCTCCTTCGCTTTCCCTTCTTTTTTCATTTTTTGTGTTTTATTTTTATTTTTCTTTTATTTTTCTCTTTTTTGACTTCTCCTTTGCTTTTTTAGGTCGCTTTCGGTTCACTTCTTAGGTCGCTTTCGAGACAATTCCTGGTTGGCTTCTAAGTCATTCCGCACTTCCCGCTTCCTAAAATTTTTAAAGTGCCTTGCTTCTCGCTTCTGCTTCTCGAATCGCTTCTCGCTCCCACTTCTCTGACTGACAACTCTGGTATGTGACATGTCACATATAAACTTGGTACGAGATGACAGCTTTTAAATTACGACACATGGACACTACTGTGTGTATATCATAACCCCTTTCGTTACGATAATGCCACCTAACCATCAACTATCTCATTTTGTCCCATTGGTTAAAAGGTATAATGATGTTTAGGTAAGGCTAGTTTTGAAAAGAACAATGAGGGAACTTTGTCAGGGATAGAGGCAGCAAAATGCTTTCTCTCTATCTGTCTCTCTCACATGGTATAATTTATAGACCAAACAAACGCCACTTGGTTGCCAAGTTGGTGGTGACCCACATAGCCAGAACTATGTGGCGGCATAGGTAATGGGTTTAAACAAAAAAGAGTCTTGGCTATGAGCAGGTGAAAATCAGTACATCCATTCACGTATGCACACATGCATGAAGATGCACACACATTTATAAAGCATGTATTGTATTGTTTACTTTTTTGCAAGTTGAATACTTGCAACTTTTTTAGCTGTTGCTTACATGTTATCTTTTGCGTGAGTTTTGTAATAATCAGTGGAATAGAAGAATAAGGGAGGAAATTCATTGCAGATTTGAAAACCCTGAAGATACACTCATGTTGTTTTATGTGTAAATTTGTTGTCTTTAATTGTTAGAATACACACACATAAGGCAATGACCACTTATGAAAAGAAGTTGAAGAAATGAAGAATGGGGTATACCAAGATTATGTCTTAGCTAATTAGTAGTGTAGACATTAAGAAGTATTCTGGTCTTGCTAAATTCGAACCTGCAAACGATATATGAGATTACCTTAAGAAAATGTATTCTCTTAAAGATATTGCACATGTGCGCAACTTGCAAGACAAGATACGAAATAGGACTCAACGAGACAAAAGTATTAGAGAATACTATAATAGATTATCCGAATTATGGGAAGAGTTGGCTCTTTTTGAATCAAAGTGGCAGTGTCTTGAAGATATTGAATTCTGGCAAAATCAAGTAAACGCGAAGCATTTTTACCAATTTCTCAATGGTTTAAGATTAGGTTTTGAATCCACTAAATCTGCTCTTCTTCATTGAGGGAAAGTTCCCTCAATAGAAGAAACCATAGAAGAATTGAGTATGAAAGAAATATGGCTTAAAATTCGTATCTCTAAGAGTGATGAGTCGGTTCTAGCCGTATCTAGACCGAGAAACTATATTCGTATCTACAAGCCACCACATTATGAGAGACTAAATGATGAATATTATGAAAGCAAGGCAATGAGTATGAGAGAAAGAAAGTTATTTGATACTGTTGAGGGTATTAGGCATGTGCCTTTTATACTCTTGTTAGTTTAAACATAGACAGGGGTAGTTTGTTATTATGCATTTTTTTCAGGTCTCTATTGTAACTTAGGTATTTTAGCTAATCTCTAATTAAAGGAGATTAGACCTAATGTTAAGAGATTCCTTTTTCAGCGTCAAACTGCTGTACACGCACTGCTGCTCACGCTCGTTCTTTTCGGCGTCAAACCAATCTTCACACAGTGCTCTCCACGCAACATGGTATCAAAGCCCTTCTCGATTCTGGACGCCTGAGTCTCCTGCGTCCTCGTCTTCAGCCTGAAATCGATCTGGTCGACAACTCAAAGCTGTTTCATCGACTGGTTCTGGTGGACGTAAAAAAAGGGGACATAAATCAGATCTGGCCTCAGATCCTTGGTCTGTTTTTTCTTTCCATGAAATGAATATGATCCTGTGACACGTTGTATGCAGCGTGTTGATATCTTGTTGCTCCTTGTCGAAGAAAAATTTAACTATAGTCTGTTGAAGATGGGTCGTCGTGGTTTGGCACGTTGTATGCAACATGTTGATATCGTTGGGGCGAAGTCGTGGTGTCGATACTGCTGCAGATGGTGATTTAGGGCCTGTTGCATGGGTCGTCATGGTTTGGTAAGTTGTATGCATCGTGTTGATATCATTGGGTTGAAGTATGGCCGTCGATGCTGTCACAATTGGTGATTTAGGGCCTGTTACATGATGCAGATCATATTGGTCTTCATTGCAGGCAGGTTATTGTTGTTGCTGAGATCTGATATGATCTGTTGTGTCGTGAGTTGTTGCTGTTAATGTTGCTGTGGTGCTGGCGATCAGCAGCAGTCTTTGAGTTGTCGTGGGTCGTTGTGGCTTTGTTAAGTTAGTCTTATCTCCTAGAGGTAACGCAACCCAGAGAAAGTTTTTTTTGGCAATGCTGATCAGTTTTTTTTTTTTTTTTTTTTAAATGGCTGAGTATCAAAACCACAGCCAGAAGGTGGAGTCATTGCCTGAATACAAAGCTTTTGCAAATCCGTTTTCTTATGGATCATCTGTTAAATTAGACGAGACAAATTATGCTAAATGGTCTCGTACTTTTATGATGTCAGTTTCAGGCCATCACAGGAAGTATATCTTATTAGAATCTGAACCAAAGGAGAAGACAGGTAAATATGCTACATGGGAAGAAGACAATGACATTGTTATGTCATGGATTATGAATAGTATTCAACCACATATTGCTGATGGTCTCATTTATTACAGGGAGACCAAACCTTAGCGCAATATTATGCTTCGGTAAAGGCTGCTTTTGAGAGGTTAAATGCTCATAGACCTCTATGTGAGTTCATCAAGAACAGACCATGGTGGCACGATTTCTCAGAGGACTGTCATCAGAATATTCTGTAGCAAAGGTCCAGAGGTTGACGAGTTCTGATGTTCCTTCTTTAGCTGAAGCATATAATCGCCTTAGTAGACTCTCTATGTTACTCTCACAGCCCCAATCTGAATCCCAAACCTCCGCTCTTTTTATGTCGTCTAGTCATGGATGGGGCCCTGTGTTTAACCTTAGAGGGAGAGGTCGTGGTAGAAGTACTGGTGGTAGAGGCAGACTTCAATGTACCTACTGTGGCAGACTTGGACATCTGGAAGATAGATGCTTTGACAAGCACAGACGCCCTACTGTTCCTTTATCCAAGTTTGCTCCTAAAGCCCAAGCTGTCAATGTCAGTGCAGATGCTCCTGCAGATTCTTCAAAGGATCCCATTACTCTTAGTCGTGCTGAATATGATGATCCAGTGGCTTGTCGTCCAACCAGTTCCAACTCTCCCATGGCAAATGTTGCATGTTCCGCAGGTGATGATCTAGCTTGCCAAGGTAGTAGATGGATGATTGATTCTGGAGCGTCTAGACACCTGTGTGGAAACTCTCATGAATTTTCAAACCTATAACCCATTTCAGATCATCGAAAGGTGGTTTTGGCTGATGGTAGCTCCTCTCCTATTGTTGGTCAGGGAAACATTTCCTTATCTTCCGATCTCCAGTTGACAAATGTGTTCCATGTTCCCTCTTTTCCATAAAATTTAATGTCAGTTAGTCGTATCACCAAAGAACTAAATTGTAGGGTGATATTTGATCCTGTGTGTTGTATGTTTCAGGACTTGCTGACGGGGAAGAGGATTGGTGGAGGCTATAAGGAAGGTGGTGTATATTATGTGCGTCAACTAGGCGGAGCAACCTATACTGCAGTTGAGTCTTCTTTCAGTCCCTTGCTGTGGCATCACCGTCTTGGTCATCTTCCGTTACCTAAACTTCACAGAGTTATTCCCCAAATTTCTTCATCAGCTATCCTACAGTGTGAAGCTTGTCAACTTGGCAAACACCACAGAAGTTCCTTTTCGTCTAGTCAGAGTCGGTCTAGTAATAAATTGTTTGATTTTCTGCATGTGGATGTGTGGGGTCCTAGTCGGATTCCGAGTCGGTCTAATTGTCATTATTATCTGGTCATTGTGGATGATTTTTCAAGATTGTCTTGGTTATTCTTAATAAAAGAAAGATCAAAAGTTCCCAATATTCTTCAATCTTTGATTATTGAAATTCGAACCCAGTTTGATTCAGGTGTCAAAATTGTCCGCACTGATAATTCTCTTGAATTTAAGACTAAAGTCTTGTTGCAGTTTTACAAAGACCGTGGGATTAAGCCTCAAACATCTTGTGCCCATACTTCTCTACAAAATGGGGTGGCTGAACGAAAGCATAGGCAAAATTTAAATGTAGCCCAGTGTTTAATGTTACAATCCCATATGCCTGCATTATATTGGGGGGATGCAGTGTTAACTGCTAGTTTTCTCATAAACCGCATGTCTTCAACCTCTGTAGGGGATCGTATACCTATCCAAATTCTTCATCCAGAGGCTTCTCTTTTTCATATTCCACCTAAAGTGTTCGGGTGTGTGTGCTTTGTACATAGATTGGAACCAAATCGGGACAAGTTAACAACTTGGTCTACCAAATGTGTTTTCCTTGGGTATCCTCCAAACCGAAAGGGGTATCATTGTTATGTTCCAATATCCAAAAATGAGTATATTAGTGCAGATGTTTCTTTCTTTGAGTCGATTCCCTATTTCTCAAGTGGTCATCCCCAAGTGCAAGAAAGTCAAGGTGATTTTTTGTCCTTTACCTATTCCTCCTTTTCCCTTGGAGTCTGTTCCCCAAGAGTCTCTTGCTGAGTATCCTTCTGTGCAACGATACCAGGATCCTCCACTGGTGTACACACATCGATCACCACTTGATTGCATGCCTCCATCTTCCCCCTCCCCTGAGGTGAGTATTCCTGATCATCCTGAAACATCTGCCTATTGCTTTATGCAAAAAGAAAAAGACAATGCACTCTTCATCCTATTTTTAAGTATGTCACAAATGTACGGCTTGGAAGGAACATGCGAAATTTCATCTCAACGTTGTCTGCGATATCTGTTCCCGTCAATCATCATCAAGCTCTTCTTGATCCCAATTGGAAGCAGGCAATGCAAGATGAGATGGATGCCTTATTGTCACGTGGTACATGGGATCTAGTTGTTCCTCTCAATGATGCATATATTGTTGGTAGTAAGTGGGTCTTCTCTCTTAAGTATAATTCAGATGGCTCTCTTGAACGGTATAAAGCTAGATTGGTAGCCAAAGGTTATACTCAGACCTATGGTATTGATTTCTTTGAAACTTTTCGCCTGTGGCTCGTCTTGGCACCATCCAGTTGGTTTTATCCATTGCTGTACACTATGGTTGGACCCTTTCTCAGCTTGATGTGAAAAATGCCTTTTTATACGGGGATTTAATGGAAACTGTCTACATGCAACAACCTCCTGGATTCGAGGTTGAGGGGGAGTGTAAGCAACATGTGTACAGATTGAAGAAGGCCATTTATGGTCTTAAACAAAGCCCTCGTGCGTGGTTCCAAAAGCTTTTTGAGATAATGTCAGCATTTGGCTTTGTCAGGTCAGCCTCAGATCATTCTCTGCTTATTAAAACTTTTTGCGCCGGGATTGTGGTGATGGTGGTATATGTAGATGATATCATACTAACAGGCAACAATGCCAAAGAAATTTTAGATACAAAGGCCCATCTTCAGACTCATTTTGTTACTAAAGATCTTGGTCCTCTTAGATATTTCTTGGGAATAGAAGTTTCAAGGAACCGTGAGGGTTTGGTATTGTCCCAACGAAAGTATGTTTTAGATCTTCTTAAGGAAACATGAATTCTAGGGGCTAAGCTTGCAAATATTCTGATGGACCCTAAGGGTCATATGTATGATGAAGATTCAGAATCCATAGACAATAGTAGTTTTCGTTCTCTTGTTGGCAAGTTGTTATATGTGACAGTGACCAGACCTGACATTTCATTAGCAGTGAGCAAGATAAGTCAATTTATGGATAAACCTAATAAAGTTCACTGCCAGGCAGTTATGACAATTCTTAGGTATTTGAAAGCGTCTCCAGGAAAAAGGGTTGTTGTTTAGTCAAACCCCACCATTAGAAATCATTGCTTATTCGGATGCCGACTATGTTGGGTTTGTTAGTGACAAAAAGTCGACAACTGTGTTTTGTGTATTTGTGGGAGGAAATCTGATTACTTGGAGAAACAAAAAGCAGACGGTGGTAGCCAGGTCAAGTGCAGAATCAGAATACAGAGCTATGGCTCAAACTACTGCAGAAATGATGTGGATTAAATCAGTTCTAACTGATCTTCAAGCGAAAGTGTCATGTCCTATGGCGATGATGTGTGACAACAAGGTTGCTACCTATATTGCCAATAATCTAGTGTTCCATGAGAGAACAAAACCTATTGAAGTTGATTGTCATTATGTACGGGACTTGGTGCAGACTGGACTCAACTGTACTAAACATATTTCATCTAAAGATCAAGTAGCTGACGTCTTCACCATGCCTCTTGCTAGTTCCAGTTTTCTTAGATGTTGTGACAAGCTGAGCATGATTGATATCTATGCTCCAGCTTGAGGGGGAGTGTTGAGAGTATTAGGCATGTGCCTTTTATACTCTTGTTAGTTTAAACATAGACAGGGGTAGTTTGTTATCTATGTCACATGGGTGCGGGTGCGGGGATTCGTCACTTCCAAAAAACCCGAGGGAGGGGGTGCGGCGGGGTCAAAATGTAATATATATATATATATATAAGGGGGTCCGGGGTTCCCCCGACGCGGGTTTTTTCAAATTTCATTTTATATACAGCTGCACGATAGCGCACCCATCTCGTCAGGAGAACAACGAATACTAATAGCCAGCAAGGCTACCACCATCATTATTATTTATTATGGAGAGAGAAAATCCTTTACGAAAAGAAGGATCAACAAGGCTACCACCATCATTATCATTTATTATGGAGAGAGAAAATCCTTTACGAAAAAGAAAGATCAGGATTGAAAAGGCAGGAGCAGCAGCAGCTGGCAGCAGAATTTAAAAAAAAAAAAATCCGCAGCCCATTTCATAGGGCAATTTTTTTTTTTAAATTTCAAAAAAAAAGGACCTAAATGATCTTGGGTGCGGTCAACGCACCAAGGATCGGGTTGACCGCACCCGGTGTTGCACCCGCACCCGCATCGAGTCGCGTCGACGCAGGTGCGACACCCTGCTAGCCGAATCCCTGTGACATAGTTTGTTATTATGCATTTTTTTTCAGGTCTCTATTGTAACTTAGGTATTTTGGCTAATCTCTACTTAAAGGAGATTAGACCTAATGTTAAGAGATTCCTTTTTCAGCGTCAAACTGCTCTTCATGCACTGCTCGTCACGCTCGTTCTTTTCAGCGTCAAACCAATCTTCACACAGTGCTCTCCATGCAACAAATACTATTGTCGTCGGCGATGCAGCACTTTAAAAAAACTTGGGTGCGGGGGTGCGAGAAGTATATAATATAGATAAAAATGAACTTGATTAGGGTTAACTGAATATACTTTTGGATAGAAATGGACCTCAGTGTGGTTGACTTCACCTAGCACAAAGGAAGTTGTGTTCAAGTGTTGCACCCGCCTGAGTGTGGGTGCGACTCGGGTGCGGTGCCCTGTTAGAGGAGTCCGTGTGACATAGGTGGAAACATACTGACCTAAATTGAAGAAACCTTATGAGAAGAAGGTTGCCTTTGTTGAACCTTCACAAAAGTCAAGTGATACAAAAATCTCACAAGATCCAGCCATTGAAAATATGTCCTTGGCACAATTAGTGGAAGCTCTTCAACCTCTACTTAAAGGAGCATCATCAACTGGAGCCTCAATTTTTTCTTACGGCCTCTTCGATCCTAGTAAATCTCTTTGGCTTCTTGACTCAGGCGGCTCTTTTCATATGACACCAAATGGTAATATGTTATCTGAATGTCATAACTCAAGTGGATCAAATGCATTTATTGTTGATAAAACATTTCTTGAGATAAAATGAATAGAAAATTTTGAAAACATTTCTCAAAACTCAAAAAGGTTTTCTATTTCAAAAATTAGATATATTTCTAAATTAAATTTAAATCTTTTACATGTTTTTCAATTATCTGATCATGGGTATAATGTTTCATTCTCCTCTCATGGTTGTCGACTGCAGGATCGCCAGTCAGTGAAGCTGATTGGGGAAGGCCATAGAGAAGGAGGTTTGTACTACATGTATTTTTTGAAAATACCTAATAATACATTTTGTTGCAATGTTTAGAAATTGGATTTGGATTTGTGGCATAAGAGGCTTAATTACCCTAGTATATCCAACATTAAGTTTTTTCCAAAAATGATTTTTTTTGTAATCCTTAAAATTTTACATGTGAAAATTGTATTCTTGGCAAAATGAAGAGATTACCATTTCAAGAAAGAACATTTGTTTCTTCTCGACCACTTGAGTTAATACACTTGGATGTTTGAGACCCAACACCCGTTATATCTAAGGGTGATTTTGTGTATTATGTAATTTTTGTAGATGATTTTGCGAGACACACTTGGATTTATTTCCTTAAACACAAGTCTGAAGTTTTTTTACATTTTCAAATATTCTATAATTTGGTCAAAAGCCAATTCAAGAATGATATTTTCATCTTTCACACTAATTTAAGGGCAGAGTTTTTATCAAAAGAATTTAAAGACTACTTAAACTTAAATGATATCATATATAAATAATCTTGTCCTTTCACTCCTTAACGAAATTGTTTGTCACATAGAAAACATAGGCATATTATAGAAACAACAAGAACTTAGCTTATTGCAAACCAAGTACCCAAAGAATTTTGGGTTGAAGCTACGTTAACTGCGATGTATCTTATTAACGTAATGCCATCTTCTTCTTTGAAAAATGTATCTCTTATTGAAAAACTTTTCAAACAAGTCTTAGATTACTCTAGATTGAGTCTTTGGGTGTAAATATTTTGTTTTTACCGATAAAAATGACAAACTCTCTCCCTGTGCTATTTCTTGTATTTTTTTTAGGATATACAAATAATAGAAAAAGGCTATAGAGGTTTTGATGTAAAAAATAAAAGGCTATATGTTTCAAGAAATGTATCATTTTTAGAAAAAATAAAGTTTCTTTGAACTTGAGAAAACTAAGGAAATAAATGAGTATTCTTTTTTGTTGGATATAATTCCGAATATTGGTGATTATGATATTGATGTGGATCATGGGGTTAATGAAGAACCATTATATAAGGATCAAAGTTGTATCCAATATTCGAGGCGTAGTCATTCTGAACATATGATGAAAAACATGTAGAAACACAAACTAAAAGATCATCTAGAGTATCAAAACCCCTGAAAATTTTTGTGTCTTATAAGTATTTTTCACCTAAGTATCAAGCCTACATTGCGTTGATACATTCCTATTATAGAACCCTCAAACTATGCTGAAGCAAAAAAACATCCTTAATAGGTAGAAGTAATGAAAGTAGAATTAGATGCCTTAGAAAAAACAAATACCTAGACTGTCCAAGACATTCCCCCAATAAAGAAACCTATAGGGCGTTGATCAGTATATAAGATTAAAACCAAGAGTGATGAAACCTTGAAAATGTACAAAAGCAGATTAGTTGCCAAGGGATACTTTCAAGAGTATGAAATGGATTATGAGGAGTCCTTTGCACCTGTTGCCAGAATGACCATTGTTAGGACCTTAGTAACTCTTGCCTCTATGAAGAAATGACCTATATATCAAATAGATGTTAAGAATGCATTTCTTAATGAAAACTTGGTTGAAAAGTGTAAATGGAAATACCGCTTGGTGTAATTATTCCTAAAAGAAAGACTTCGTTTAGATAATGTCCCGTATGGCTCTAAACAAACACCAAAAGGCTTGATATATCATGTTTAATCAAGTATTGCTTGATGTTGGATATCAATCTTGTTTGACTTTCACAACTTTGTTTGTTAAGATTTTTGCTGCATGTATTATTATCCTTCTCCTCTACATGGACGATATGATCATCACAGTAAGTGATAAACAGGGAGTTGAACACATTAAAAGGGTCAACTTTCGAACAAAGCAAACCGTTCATAAAAAACTCCTCTAGACGAGGGAGATACGAACAATTTATCGGACGTTTGTCTGGTCGGTTTGGCATATTAGCGGGTAAAATACATTTTGAAATGATTGATTTGGGGTTTGTAAAATATTTTTTGGTATAGAAGTTGCTTATTCTTTTAGAGGTTATCTACTCACTCAATCTAAATTTGTTGTAGATATTAGTGTCAGGTCTGGTATCTCAGATAAGAAGGTTGACACTCTTGAAGTTGTCAATGTCAAAATGAAGATTGATGATGGGGAATCACTCGAAAACCCAACACCTTACAGACAACTTATTGCGGTACTGTTGTATTTCTCAATTACGAGATCTGACATTGCAGATACAGTTCACACAATGAGCCAATTTCAACATGCTTCCACCATTGTTCATATGGGAGCAGTTTTGCGTATTGTTAAATATATCAAAACTTTTGTTTTTCAAGGAATTTTCTTGTCTGCTTATTCTTTAGCTTTACTTGCTTATACTGATGCTGATTGGAGAGGTGATTCAAATAATCGATAGTCAAGCACTGGTTTTTATGTATTTTTAGGTGACTCGTTAATTTTATGGAGGTGCAAGAAGCAACAAAAAGTTTCTCTCTTCAACCGAAACAGGATATCGAGCCATGACTACAACCACTATTGAGGTGGTCTAAGTAAGGAGATTATTGGCTGATATGGACAGTCACAGTACAGGAGCATCATGATTGTGTTGTGACAACAATAATTCTATCTATATTGCCCGTAATCGGACCTTCTACAAATGAACCAAACACATTGAGATGGATTGTGACTATGTACGAGAAAAATACCTACATGGCACTATTGATCTTTCCTACATTATTTCAGAATATCAATTGGCAAACTTCTTTATCAAACCTCTCACTGCTCCTAGATATTACTTTCTCTTGGACAAACTTTCGGTTATTCAACCGTAAGTTTGACGGTTAGTGTAAAAAATGTAAATGTATATATATATATATATATATATATGTTAGGTTAGTACCTAACTAGTAAATAGTAACTAAGTTAGCATAACTAGGTTAATTTCCTTTTTGTCTTCTTTTTATTTTTTTACCTTTATTTTTCATCTAAGCGAGACATTGGAGAGAGAGCCCAACGACTCTATTGGAGCCGTTAGGACCTCTCCTAGCGTCTCTCTTGGAGACTTTCTTTGTGTATATAAATAGGGGTGAAACCCCCTCTCAAATGTAAGCTTCCTTAAGGGTTGAAATTAATAAAAGTATTATTTTTCATTTCTTGTTCTTGTGCCCTTTAGTGGGTGTTTGTGATTGTACCCATTTGTGGTTCTTTGTGTGTATTCTTTTTGGTATTTTGGTAAAACACTTTTGAGTGTCCACTTTTGGTGATTTACTGAATATTTTCGGAGGAACTCATTTCCTTACATCCGCAGTCCATTCTCCGTTTTGTGTCCTCCATCCTTGCCCCAAATGAGGTGGGATCTGATGGATTTCCGTTTCCTCCCGGTCCATTGCTATCCCTAGTTTTGATCTTAGAAAACAAAAAGCAACATGAAAACAAGGTTGAAGAAGGGAGAAGGCCAAAAAATAGGGTAAATGGAAGTTGGCTTGTATGATACAATATGGCACACTCTTTTATCGTACTTTACTTTTCGATATAGACCAATAATCTTAATAAATATGATATAAGGTGTATATCGTATTGACTTATGTACCAATACTATGATACATCCTATCATATCCTATGATCACATAATATTGAGACTAGAGTTACCGGAAGCGCCTATACAGTAGAGGAAGCATGCTTCCCCGATACGCGTTTCGGAAGCGCGAAACATCGCGCTTCCGAAATGCGTGGTGAAGTGTCACTTTCTTTTGGGAAGCGCACTTCCCATGAATGGGAAGCGCACTTCCCATTTATGGGAAGCACACTTCCCCCTCGCTTCCCTCTTTTTTTCATTTAATTTTTATTTTTTTTCTTCTTTTTTCGCTTCCCCCTTGCTTCCTATGTCGCTTCCGAGACGGTTCGCGATTCACTACTAAGTCGTCCCACGCTTCCCGCTTCCTAAATTTTTGAAAGTGCCTCGCTTCCCGCTCCCGCTTCCATGATTGAGACCACTTTTTTTCTCTCTCTATATGTTTGATTGTGATGTGCTCTGGAAATTTGAATTGATATATTCAAGTTTATAAGACAACTTTCTTTATTGTTGCTATTTACAATTGAATGTACTCTCATGGATTATAAGCGAGAATGGGAAACCTTTCATGGTCAGTTGAATTCTTTTTGTACTAGCCTTCTTTATAAATTACATGCATTTATAGGATGCCTTTAAAGCTTTTGATGCTTATATGTGCATGCATGCATGTGTGTGTGTGTGCATTGGACGTTGGTAAATGTCAAAAAGATGTTTGAGCATGTGCTATTTGTTGTGTGTGCGTGCGTGCGTGCATGTGTGAAATTGCTTTGTGTGGTGCATGTCTCCTCTAGGGTGGAGGATCTGGCACTGAGTCCTTCATATATGAAGGAATTACTGTATAATTCTACCTCTGCATTTGTTTATAATGCATGTGTTGCCTTTTTCATTGTCCCATTTTTGAGAAAGTTATCTTGCCCTTTTCATGGAAGATTTCTAATTGCATACCTTTCTTGGCACGTCCTTTTGGTTTTCTAAAGAGGCTTTCCATTTTCTTCCCCTAATCTCCGTAGTTCTTCCAGTTGATTTGACTGTATTAATCACACTATAAAGATTTTGGACCTGCTTTCTGTTTTCATGAGGAAAATATTGACTTTGTTCATGGCAGGTTAACTGTGGAGCTAAGCTTGAGGATATGGAGCGGACTTCTGCATTTGTAGCTGACTTGTTAGTCTCTTTGAAAAATGAGGATCCTACTGTTGTAAAACAATCTATTGTTAGCGGCACACATTTGTTTTGCAGTGCCCTGCAAGAGATTGCACTGCAGGTTGATTTTGTAATCTTTAACATTTTATATTTGAAATGAAAGTTGGTTCTGTAAGAAACTTGGCAGTTTCCACCAGCTTGAGTTACTTCTGGTTTCATGTTACCCGCAGTTATAGTTTATACAGAAGACTTAGGTGGCATAGATAGTTAATGCTCAGAATCTTGGTAAATTTAGTGAAATAAATTGGAAATCCGCAAAACTAATATTCATTTTTGGCATTTCTAAAATCTCTTGTTCTAATTGTTGGCTTGCCTAAGAAATATGATACAGTTTGCAGTTTGGAATGCAGAATTAACCAAATTGTGCGTTACATATTGTTTTTTTAACCAATGGTTGTTGCACGAGTGTGATTGTTAAAATTGATAAGGCACAACAGTCATTTGTTCAAAGAGTTTAAGGGATCAGTGTTCTTTTACTTTCTACCATAGCTTTCCCAGCCGTTATTAATGGGGCAAAACAAAATGCTTATATCACGGTCTTGAAAGGGTTTATGATTACCATCACAAGTTTGAAAGGATTTAGTTAGAATCAGACTGCAAATATTTGCAACTGCTTCCTGAATTTAATGGTGTAAAAACTGTCTTGTTCATTTTCTCATGAATCTGTCATTCATTGAAGTATAGACCACCAATCCATTCCTCCCTGTTCTTTCAACTTCTGGCTGGTGTTTGGATTTGTTTCACTGGGTTCATCATTTAGTTTACTCCAAGCAAATGAAGACCAATCATCAAAGCCCCAGAAGTAATATTTTTTGTTAAGCCTTGTTTAAAGTTGTTAAGATGTTACTTGTTGGCATCATTTTTCACTATGAGAAAAGAAAAGAAAAAGCAAAGAGAAGGAAAAGTATTAAAGAAAATCTTTTGAATCTTCATTCGGATAATAAATTTTAATCCAGGTTGTATTTTTATTCCTAATAAACATTTTACAATGATAAGCAATTTGGTAAAGCTTTGTTGATTATCCCTCTTATGTAGATGAATATTACAAAAAAATCTTAATATTGAAAGACTTCTATAACATGCAACATCAACTTTAAACATAAATTTTAGGGAGTTAGTTTTGTGCTTGATGAACCTAACAAAAATGTATGATGAATTTGTGCTCTATCCAGTGTCCTTCCCTTGATTTATCACCACTCTGCCAAAATACTCTGATGTTCTTGCACCACATACCTATGCGAACATGTATCATCTGGGATAATTGTCATTGTTTTAAAAATGAAGTGTCTCTAATGATCATTAATATATATCTTTGTATATGGCTCTCTCACATGGACACAAATATGACATGGATATCTTACATGTGCCTGTTTATGTTCTCAGAAGCTGCATGTGTGTGCATGTGTTACCGATACATTTGTATCTATAAGTATCTTGTTTAAGACTCTCACTTTGTGTTGCACAACCAAGTCAAAGCTCCGTAACATTAAGGAATACAATTATGGTCGTATTAATGTTAGACTATAAAACATATAAAGCAAAGTAACCAAGATCAAGATCACGAAAGAAACTTGATGTCACAGATTCTTGGTTCAAAATCATTATATATATATCACTGAAGTTAGATTCTTCTTCAAAATGGTGAAAAATCAACAACCTATATTTCACAAAGATAAGCATCTCTTAAGGATAGTCCAAATCACTATTTTTTCAATCAAGTCAGCATGTGAAAATAGTAATTTGGTTATGCCAAACCTGATCCGACGGTTAGTTTCGACTTTCTTGGGACTCCAATATTTTAGATCCCATTTGTTACCTTCAAAAATCATGAAAGTCATGGATGCAAGTGTATTTTTGGCTTCATCTAAACCTCTAGATGTGTCTATCATAATTAAAAACATGTAATAGATTAGGTATTTTTCATGTTCAAATATGTTTTTTAGAGAGATAAAAAATCAAACTCATTGCAGTAAAACTTGGTTATAAAGATTCGCTTTTTTCTTTAAATTAATTCGATCCAAAGCATGTTTTTTTGTAAGTAAGACTGAAAAACGCTTATAGAGGTTTGGACTAAGCAAATAGCTACTGCAACTATGATTTCTTGATGGGGCCTAACACACAGACTTGCATGCATATATATATATATATTGCAAATTCTTATTGCATAATTTTCAATGCCAAGTGAAGAGCCATGATTAGTGAGGAAATCAAAGATAATTGTGTCGGTCAAATCATTTGTAGATAAGAAAAAAATCATAGTGAAAGTCTACATGTACGTATGTCAGCCAAAAACAATTTTCATATTTTGTTGTGCCTTTATTGTGTAGTTATATTCAAATGTATGTATGTATGCTCCGGTATTGAATTTTGGTGTGGTGTAATTCGTTTATTCATTGATTATGTAAGCTAGAACCAATTTTGTGTGTGTATTTTCACTTTAATTGTAAAATAGTATTTATGCTAATAACATATGTCCTACCTTTGATACTGGAACTAATCTTGGTCTCGTTTTACTGCATTATACAAGAATATTTCTTGCTAATTACATTACTTTTGGTTGGATGAAATTATGTTTTTACTTGTGTAGTTTCTTGGTGCAATATATAACAACCTTTTATTGCTTTTGATACAACTGTTGATTTGTTTTTGATACATTCTCTAGCTTATACTAATTCTGTTTATTTTAATAAATGCTAGTTTCTTCAATCCGGTGAAGTTGAGAAATATCTTCAAGAACTCTGGCTGGGGATTTCCAAGTTCAAGGATGCTGTTTTTCATATTTTTTTGGAGGTATGCTCCTCTGTTATCATTTGTTTTTCAATTATTTCCTCTCTTTTTTCCGATTATTTAATTTAAAGTTGGTTCCATGATGAGGTTATGGTATGTTGCCGATGTCTGCTTTCTTGTATCATTAATTTGTTGTAATATATGTGAGGAGGCTATACACATTGTTCATCTTACGAGTCTAAGCTAAAAGATGAACACATTGCACAGATTGCGACAAATGTTCAATATATACAAAAGAAATCTTAGAGTTTTAATTCACACATGCCACTTTCTGGGGACTCAGTTTTCGTACTCCAGTTTTTGTGAATGGAGGGGAGCTCTTGCTTTTGCCTTTACGTTTGTGTTTTTGTTGAAATGATATTGTCATTATAAATTCACCTTAGTTTGGTTCAATGAAACGTCCAAGGGCAGAAACTAACATGGGTTAACGAAATACCATTTAGGTTCAATTCTAAATAGCCAAACAATAATAATTTGATTGTGTTATATATATTTATATTTGTGAACACTGCTTCTATTGTTATTTATAAACATCAAATAAAGTCATTGAAATGGGGCTTCATCCTCTTATATTACAGTTACAGGTTGCAACTTATGTTAGAAAATTTCCTTTGAAATTAAACATGCTTATAAACTGAGGTCAACTTTGTTTTATTGTGTAAGGCTCTTTGTTGTGGTGGTTCATAAGTTAAACTGGCTGCCAATGCAAAACTTGCATCTGGGCTACTGCAACATTGAAAGCTTAATCATTTAGATTGCCTTGTCACTTGCTGTTGATACATCTTTCATAAGTTTCAAATTCTTTGAAGATTTGAATAGATCTATTCCCGTGGGACAGTTCTGTCAGTCTTCTTGAGTGTTTTTCATTTGTTTTGGTTTTAAAAGAATTTCTGGATGTTGTTTGGAATCATATTATGTTGCTACTCATTTCAATTTTCTTTCGCTTGTTTCTTACTGTTTTCCACTATAATGCGAGAAGTTGGGCACGTAACGTGCATACAAC
Source organism: Nuphar pumila (assembly GCF_984573655.1). Taxonomy (NCBI): domain Eukaryota; kingdom Viridiplantae; phylum Streptophyta; class Magnoliopsida; order Nymphaeales; family Nymphaeaceae; genus Nuphar; species Nuphar pumila. The sequence continues at coordinate 104,203,586 of NC_143259.1, forward strand.
TGTTATGTTACTTTTCTTTTTAAGTTTCTAAATAAGAGGTTAAATGCCATGGGTCTTTACTGTATAAATTATTTTTCTTAACAATTAATGCTGTCATTTTCATGCTGGACTTTCTCGATCTTATTCATTGTTGCAATTATAATAATTACTCCATGTTTTGAATTGACTTGGCTGCTTGATTATCTATACTTTTTCAACAAAGACTACGAGTGTACTTCATGACTCACTTGTATTGTTTATTCTGGATTGTTGCCATGCAGCGTGGTTCAATCGGGCTAAGATTGGTAGCTATGAAATTTATTGAGATTTTTATTTTACTTTTCTCACCTGAGACAAATGGTTCTGAGGCGCCATCTCCACTTCAAATACGAGAAGGTATCAATTTGATAATTTTGATGTGGGTGCGAAACAGATTTCACCTATTGTTTTCAGTTATTAATATTTTGGAGCTCTTTAAATTTCAATAAGAAATATAATCCTCTTATCAGTGTCATTTTTTATTTACAGGGAAATCACAAAGGTTCAATATTTCATGGTTAAATGGAGAGCATCCGGTTCTTAATGTTGATATTTTAACTCAAGAAGCAGAGAAGCAGTTAACTCTTCTGCTGGACCAGCTTCACTCAACTAGTTTGCTTCGTGGTTCTGCCATAATTGCTCTTATTAACTGGTGAGTATGAAATTCCCCAAAAAATATTAAAATATAAATTGTGCTTGTCCCCGTCTTTTTGAGATTTTGTATTTTGTATTTTGACATTGCATTGTTTGGTGTCTTATGAGCATATGAACATGCTTATGAGAAGATGTATAACTGTGTGCATGTAATAGAGAATTCTTGTTTGTGAGCTGTTCAAATACTCTCAATAATTCCTGTTCCTTCTGTTTAACAAAAAAACAGTTTTATCTGAAATATAAGATTGCAAATACATGCTAGAAAATGCAAAGATCTTATCCTTTGAAGCTACACCTATGTAGGTGTCTTAATTTGCCATGATTCCTGACTAAAAGCTTCTTGGCCAAGGCTCCTTGGTCCAGGGGGAGATTTTTTCACTCAAGGCCTTGGTGAATATTTCTTCTTATTGAACTGGCTACCTCTAAGTTATGAGCACTTGGTGTCCCAGAAGTTGCCCCTGCGTTGTTCCTTTTAATGTCCATCAATATCTCCTATTGATCTTATTGGTAATGATTCAAAATGCACATTTGTTGTATAGTCACTGGATTCTCTTTTTTGTTATTTGGGTTGCGTTCTGGTTTTCATTCATCCCAATTGGATGTGAGCTTTTCTCTATGAACTATGCACTTAAAGGAAATGAGTGCCTCAACAAACTTAAAATTGGCCTTCTCCCTAGAACAACAGTTATCTGTTTAAAATTCAAGTAATCTTATATGTACATTTATCCAAGTGAAAGGTGTTAATACTCTAAGTGCACACTAATAATAACATACGCACTGGAAATAGATATAAATGTCACATGCCTATGTCCAACAACAAGCATAGATCTGTAAGACATGTATATGCAACGTATAATTTTCTTCCTCTGTGTGTGCATGTGTGTGTGCTGCGTGTGATCTTGCCTGCAGCATACATGTGTGTGTACAAACTAGATGCCAATTCTATTTAGGCCACTTTATAAACAATGCATATTATTGATACCAACATATTCATAACATTATAGGAAAATAAGTGCCATTTTGAATGATTGGAAATCATCATTGATAGGTTGGTTGTGGAATGCCTAACTTCAAACTCATTGTCTTTTTGCGATTTTTATGTTGAGAACTTGATATTCAGTTAGCCTTGTTGGTCTTTAGTCCGATTATCGATTCATATAGTCAGCCATTCTGCATTAGATGCAATGCAAGATATTCATGCTACACTTACTAAACAGGTTCCCTTGTTTTTCATGCATGCTCCTGCCTGCTCTCTCTCTCTCTCTCCATGCGTATACATGTATATACATACACATACATATTATTATATAAACATGTATATGTGTCTGTATGTATTATGTGCAAAGCTAAGTGGTCATTTGAGATAGTTTTATTTTGGTTTTGTCATGAAGAAACCTAAAACATCAGTGTGAAAGGGTGAGATGACAAATGGTGAGGGTGTAGGTCTGTATGAACTTTGAGGGAGATGGTAAGCTGAGACATGAAACTATGGTGTGAAACTAAGGAATGAATGGAGTAGGAATATGAAACTGACCTATGTACTCTACTAAATGTTGTTTGATGGTTCTGGTTTTCAACCTTGGTGTTCGAGTCACTTCTGGTGCTGATTGCACCTTAAAAAGGCAGCGAGGCAATGGTTTGGGGGTGCAGTAAGGTGTTGGAGATTCTGGTGCTAAACTATAGATTACAAAACGTGATATTTGTTAGATCTATCCATTTTACTGGGGTTATGAAGATCTTTATTTCATTGTTTTTTATCATCCCCTCCACCCTCTGTCGCTGTTGTGTGTTCTCATTTTTCTCCCACCACCACTCTCAGTTTCATGCAGCCTTGCTGTCTACATCAGGACATGCTGGTGCAGTCATTCAATGCACAATCAAGTCTGGCCCTCTTTTGATGAATGGTTCATTAAAACATTCATATAAAGAATGAAGTTCTTCGCAATAACATAATAAAAGTTTAGGAGTCCTGTCATCTGACTCAGTGGTTGTTCATTCTGTACCAATGGGGAGTAAGATTTTAAAGATTCTACCCCGCTTGTGTAATAACTAAACGGGACATATTCTTGCTAGGTCCAAGGGAGAACTAAGAAGGAACAGTTTATGCTGGAAATTGGGATCAAATGCGATGTTGAAGCCCATGAGGGCTCTTCCTTCCTGGTCAAGGGGAGCTTTGGATTGTCACCTAACATGGGATGACCACTGTTTGAAACCTGCAGGGGCATTCTTTGCCACAAGGTCAAGGCTGTGTGTACTCCCCAATGGGAGGACCTCAAGGGATTTACCAACTGGATGAGTGTTCCCTTGGTGTAGCCAAAAGAAAGAGAACAAACGTTGAAATCACCGACCCGACCCGACCCGCGGCGTACCGGTACCGCGTCCGGTAATCGCTCCTGTGTCGCCCGTGTCAACGCGGGTACGGCGAGCAATTTGCCGTGTTGCGGTGACAAAGTCTATGGGTATGAAGATTCTTTTACTTCAACATATTGGCAATGTAAATATATGGGCAACTGAATGCCTGCTTTTCTATTATGTTGGCCTCAAAATGATGTTTTAGTAATTGGCGAAGTTTGGTTTGTTACCAGGTTTATGCTTGAGCTTCTCCTAAATGAAATAGAGTTTGGTGTGTTACCAGTTCAAGCTTGAGCTTTTCCCAAATGAAATAGAATTAGTCCAGAGCTTTTCGATGGGTTTCTTAGTTGGCAAAGTAGATAGCTTTGCTTCTCTTCCATGTGATTTTTGTGGACAGTTGTCAAGTGTTCTGGTCTAGAACTCACTGTGGATCATATCTTTCTAGTAATTTATTGAGGTTTCAATTGTTGATCCATGCATTCAGCTGATCGTGTTTGTTTGCTAGTGTCATTTTGTGATATGTTTTTTTTGTCAAATTTCAGTTTACCTACCTCATTCTGCAGGCAATCTTGACATCTGTTGATATTTTTGCTTCAATATTTTGAAAAATATTCATACATTTTTATAAAATTCATAATCAAAATATCCAAGAACTTGTGATAAGGGAAATTTTATTATTTGTGCATGACCAGAAAAAGTTTTCGCATATTAGTATAGGGGATTCCAGTGGTTGTAAGAGGTGAAGAATGATTTGCCAAGTATTCTATCAGTATGACATGGGCCATGGATGTCTGTTGCAGCTGTTTCTGTGGAGTTATCTTTATCTTTTAGAAATGGCATGCTTGGGGATATGGTGCGGAAGTAGAATTGAGACTTGGAGTGATATGGGATACATGTGAATGATGATTGTATTATTATGCTTTTCAGTAAAGAGATCTTCAATATGAATGCTGTTGTAATTCTTCAAGAATTGTCCATCAATTTACACTCCAATATATTATTTTCTTGAAATGCCTTAGAGAAATTCACCATATTTTTGTAATATGCAACTCATAAGTTGTATTGCTTATCTCACGGTCTTTGTGTTGCACACTTTACACATGTTCAGTTATTGCAGCCATATAGAGACAATTCCTCCTCTAGCTTTAGAGATGGACTTTGACTTTCCCGCCTTGTGCATATACTTTTTGTTAACAAAGTTTGCCAAAGGCATATTCCTATGTATCTTCAGCAAGCTTACTGCTGCGATTTGCAGTGTGGATTGGGAGGTTTCAGTATCTGGTTATAGTTCATCTTGTTGATTGTGTGTGATATGTAAAGCTATGATGTTGATCACTTGTTCTTGTTATTGTGAATCTTGGGTCTTTTACTCTTCTGGGAGAGACCATGAGCAGAATTTGCAGAGGTGCATTTAAGGTTAGGGATGTCTAAAATCACCTCTTTTACTTAAAATATCCATAATTTTTATTTTGATGGCCTAATAATTTTTTGATCTCTAAAAACAAGAAGCAGGATGTTGTCACTTAGCCCCTTTCTTAGATTGAATGTAAAGTGATTTCACAATAATGACTCTGATAGTTGCTCTCGTATTAGAGTTCTATCAGCATTCCTATTGCATTATAATGCGATAGTAAGATTATTTTTTTATTCAGGTTGCAATTTACTCTGTCTTTGATACGCAGACTAAGCTTATAAAGGGAGAGTTATTAGTTCTTGTTATCTTTCCTGGATCAATTTCTCTTCTAATATTGTTTGATTTGTTATCAATGCTTTGTGGTTACAGATAGTTCACTAAATCTTGCTTTCCACTCGCAATTTCATGCCACGTTGGGATGATTGTATCTTTGTGTTAACTTTTTAAAATTGTTCTCGCAAATTTGTGCAGTCAAGGGTAGTTTGTATGTGTGTTGGCTTCTTCCACAATTTATCAATGGTATCTGAATTTTCCCCACATTATCCAGATTTTTTCTGAGTTTACTTGCTGATGAAACTTACAATAGCAGTCAATCACAGGATTGTTAATTGTTGTGATATGGTAGCTTAATCATACACAACTGTGTTTTGTGATTGTATAAGTCTGTAAGCCTTGTGAGGAAAAAGCTGAGCCTAGTTCATTTTGGTTGGCAGTATATGACATGCCATTTATCTGTCCATGAAAATTTGAGATGTCTCTTTCTGTGTGTTTGCATTTTGACCAGGATTCACTCTTCTTAACCAAATAGTGTTAGAATGTTCAAAAGTCTTCAATAATTTGGACTTATCTCTAGTTTGTATAACTGTTGGTGGTTTGTGTAGTAAGGAAATGTTGTTATTACATCATTAGTTCCCTCTTATTTTTTTTAAAAGATGCAGAGAACTTTTTTTCATTTTTTCTGTAACACTGTTCTTTCATTTCAGCCTTGCAGCCATCGCAAGAAAAAGGCCTTTATATTATAACCACATTCTCTCTGCATTGGTCAGTTTCAATCCTAATATTGAGTCTGATGGAAATCATGTCGTCAGTATCCAGTATTCACTAAGAACTGCCTTCTTGAGCTTCTTGAAGTGCACAGATGTGGCCATGATTGCAGTTTAGTTCTTTCCCCTTCAAAATAAGCTCTTATTGTGAATTTTTGTTTTGGATAGAATGGGTTCTCATTCTTAATGTTATTAATCATTTCTTGCATTATTTGTCTTCATTCTTAGTAGTTAGTACATGTTGGTAATGCTACTGTAGGTCATTGAAATCATCTCGTTATGTAGTTGAACATTAATTTCTCATGGTTTATGAAGATTCTTTTGCTTGCATTTATTCTGGATTTTCAGCCTAGGGGTGTAGTTATCCTAAGTTATCTAAAATCTTTTCATTATTTGTATTCCTTAATACACAGCCTAGGGCTGCTCTCCACGTGTGATTGTTGGAGATGGTCTATGGTGTCTTACAATGTGTTGTTAAGAGAGAGAGAGAGGTGTTATGAAGATGGTGTGATGTAAGGTATAAGGTTTTAGTAGCAGGTGCTAGTGTTAAAACCAAGTGAGGTAGTAATCAGACTTGTAGATCCAATTCAAATGCAGATTTATTTTTAAAATATGTTTTGCTTTTATTTTTGACAAAGTTTTCCTGGTTTTCGGCTTTTTTGTTCAGCTTGTTTGTTGGGTTCTTTACAAGGAGAGTTTGTGGCGTGGAATGGGAGCTGTTGGTGAATGAGTGCCACAATCATTCGGATTGTGCATAAAAGCAAGTCGTGCATGGAATGGAAACAAAATCACTACCATGTCTGTGCATATTGGGATCTCTTATGATCTAAAGTTACAAAGAACATGCCGGAGTCTAACATGGAACAAATAAACTTTCATCCCTTTGAACTACTGAAAAGTGAAAACATAAGTGTTTTATTGTGATTGTGAACTTCATCTTAAATTGCTAACGTTACAGGTTTTACATGCATGCAAATCATTTTGAGATGGTGATCCCTGAGTTTGGTGGTTATCTGGCTTCAAATTGGACATGTTACTGAATGGAGACGAGAGATGTATGATAATAGTTTGGTGGTTACCACCTACATGTTGACAGACATATGGATGTCCATGTGGGTGTTCACATTGTCTTTCATGAAAGACAGAATTTTGAATTCAGTTTTTAAGATTTTTGTCCTACAGCTTTGTTGTGCATGACACTGGGCCAAAACAGTGATGCTTAAGTGAAATTTTGCGTAAATTTTATATAGAACTCAAAAATTTGAATCCATATTCAAGTACCTGATCGATTTCTCTTCTATTAATGAATTATTTCTTTGTACTCAGCCTTCCATTTCTGCATCTATGTGCATTGCACGTGAATTCCACTAGTCTTTATCTATTTTTTTATGATCTTGATTACTTATTTTGCATTCAATTGTTTCATTTTCTTTTAAAATTTATCATTGATTACATCACATTTCAATTTCAATATAATTTTATTATTTGTTATTTTCAATTACACTGATTTCAAATTATGCTCAAGAGTTGGCACTTTAGAATTTAGATGGTAATTGTGTTTTACTGCTTTAGGTTAAGAAATACAAAAACACATGCATACATACACACATCCATTTCCCCATGTCCTAATTTTTGAAAATTTGCGTGTTGTACTAAGTGTTGTTAAGGATAGAAGACGTGAGGGTATTCTGGTCATAATAGGAGTTCTAGTCATAACAGGAACCCACCTTGTGGGTATTTTAGTCATATTGTAGGACCAGTTTTAGTCCAACTCAAATCTTGTAAAATAGTCCTGATGTAACACAATATCTATATTGTTTTCTATATAAGCATAACTGGGGATGTCCTCTCATCTGTGCTATCGCATACCGTTGCCACAATGCCAATACCGTTGTCCATCGTATGACATGCTACCACTGCACGCCACCAATAGCCCGACACTTACTGCCTGCTGCCACGTCCTTTGCCATCAACACATTGTCACACCAATGCCGGCACCGTTATCCATCGCATGACATGATACCACCACGTGCCACCTATAGCCTAACGAATACCGTCGCTACTACATCCGATGCATTCCCCACTCAATGGTGCTCAACACCGCTCTTGCCACATTCCAACTCTTGCACAACCCAAGACAGTACACACACAACTCTTGCCCAACGCCGGCCATCTACCTGAACACCGAGTGCCTTTCTAACACCCGCACGGCAGGTTAATGGCAAAACTTTCAACATAAAATACTGGAGACAATAAGCATTTGGATCTGGACCAACAGCTCCATTCGCATATCCAGTACAACCTTGCATCTCAATATTGATCACTTGATTGAGTTAGTAACTTGGATGCAGGGAAACCTACACATTTTTGTAGAATTTTGAAAAGAAATTTAATTTCATTGAGAAACAAGAAGCAAAAAAGAATAGTGAGATTGGTTATTCAGTTTGAATATATGATTTGCAAAAGCACTTTAAACAAATATATAGATATGAGGATTAAGTAATGCCTTAAGAATGAAGATCCGTCGTTCTAGAGCTTAGTGATGACTGGAGATCAATTTTTTGAAAGCGATAACAGGAATTCATTGACATAAGCTTTATATGTAGTTTTGCATGAACAATCCAAGCATTTTCAGATATGAATCACTTTTCAAGAAAGGGATATATAAGATATTGGCTGAAATTTTGTTGGGTCTAAGGATTGTGTTATAGACATCTTTATGAATGGACTCTCAAAAATGGAAGAGAAGAAATTTTCACATTCAAGTTACACATGTTTAAGCGCGATGCACTTTTTGAAAGAAAGAGTTAAGTATAACTATTCAGGTGTACTACATAATTTGAAGCATGTTTTTGTTCGTAATTTTAAGGGTAAGCATGCTATACTGCTCTATGTTTTACTTGTTTACTTTTGTCTTTTATATCATGTTTCTTCCCCCCCAACTTCAGATTTGTCCTGTGATACACTTAGTAATCTTTGTAGTTTTTTATCCTTTCTAAGTAGGAGTAACATACATGCAAAGCATATTTCTTTTGATAGACAAAGAGGTATTCCATGTGAATCCTTTTGTCATATGATTGTTTAGCCTTTTATGATTTATTGTAGATTCAGTTGCGATTCTCACAATTTTAGATATTGTGCATTCTATTATTCTTGATAATGTGCTTACTATCTATTTTGTGTTTGGGTTCAATGTTGACCTTTGGTCTTTGTAATATGTTGTGGTTGTCATGTGGGTTTCTATATTTTACTTTAACCTTTTCTTCATCCTTTGGATATTAGTTTTCATCTTTTTCCTTGTTTTGTTTAGGTTCCTTTCTTTTCTCTGGACAACTTACATGCCGTGCTTCGTGTCATTTTCCTGTCAACAATGATACTAAATATGACATTTTCTTTTCACTTTCATTTGGTGCTTGGAAGGAGTGAGTTACTTAAATACCTATTGTGTGTGTGTGTTTTTGTCTAGTCACGTGATCGGCTCCTTGGAGTTTTACGAGGAATGAATGCTGCGGAAGCAGCTGATCAAGTTATTCGGCACATTGAGAAAATGACAAGAAATAGTGAACGAGTATTTGGTGATGCTCGATACACTAAGGTAATTTAGTTTGTTTCTGCATCTACTATGGATTTCATGTTTGTTTTATTGGATGGCATTATAGTTTAGTTGTCTTTGTCACACCTTGAAGCCTGTATGTTTGTTACTTTAGGAGGAGCAACTGTCTAACCAGATGTCAGTTTCTGGGGATTTAAATCGGAAGCTATCAATAATTCATGACAATGGAAGAGCAGCTATTCCTGAGGATACTTTTCCCAAGCGAGCACGCCTAAATCCTGTCGTGTCGTCGGTTAAGCCTGTCCAATCAGCTAGTGGTTTAGCATCAGATGTTGGTTCAACAGAGGGACACACAGACTCTATTTTTCTCAACAGTGATATGACACCAGTTGAACAAATGATTGCTCTGATAGGTGCTTTGTTGGCTGAAGGAGACAAGGGTGCAAAATCATTGGAAATTCTAATCTCAAATTTTCATCCTGACCTGTTAGCTGATATAGTTATGACTAATATGAAGTTCCTTCCAAAGAGCCCTCCTCCCTTATCTGGGATGCTTGGGCCCGCTTCAACAACTTCACAGAGCTCTCTGTCCGGTATACCGCAAAAGGTTCTATCTTCTACTGCTGCAACAGTGTTTGCTCAGAGTTCAGGTTTTCCATCTCAGATCACATCTTCATTGTCTGCTCCAAACGACATTAGTTTGTCTACATTGGATGACTTACCGGCTACCAGCATTCTTACAGATGTCAAGCGTGACCCAAGAAGGGTAGACTATGATTTGAGATCCCTGTGACCTCATTTATAATAGCTTTCACATATAATTTTATGTGTACATTTGTCATATTTCAAATTGCTTTGGTAAAAACTGAACATGGGACACAATTGACATGTTTAGGACCCTCGTCGCCTGGACCCAAGACGTGCTGCAACACCTACTGGTGCCCAATTGGCACCAATCAAGGTGGAGGATGCTGGTGGCATACAAAGTGGTTCTGATGGTTTTGAATCTTTTGATTCATCTGCTACTACTAGACCTTATTTGCATGTTGTTACTGCAAAGGTCGAAGTGGCAGCAGTTCCTGTGACGTATAAGACAGGGGCTGTAGTTTCAGAAAGCAATGTGATACCTGCTGCTGGCACAGTTAGCACTGAAATATCTGAGGCACAAGAAGAATCTTCTGACACAGAGAAAGCAGCTGAAATTCACATGCCACAAGATAATGATGTTCCTTCTGAGCCCCTTGTTGAGCTTGAGGAGCAAACTTCAGCATCGATGGAGACTACAACGTTAGAGACTGTTGATGCTTCTTATTCTCATGAATCTGATCAGTGTTCTTCAGCAGTCTCAAGCTCCACCACCTCAGAAGATTCCATTGGAAATTTGATAATACCCCCATTTGTGGAGTTATCTAATGGAGAACAGGAATCCTTGGGAAAATCAGCAGTTACACGAATTATTGAGTCTTACAGCCAAATCCATGCTGCAGGGGGTAATCATGTTCGTCTTGCATTGCTTGCTCGCTTGGTTGCTGAAGTAAGGACCCTTGTCAATCAAGATCTTGACCTAAAAAAATTCAATGTTGTATTATTCTGGATGAAATCCTAAACATGTGGCTTGTTGTAAGCCACATGGATGTTCAAATATATTTCACATCAGTATGCAGAAGCTATTCGTTCACTTGTAAACTAATACCTGCTATGCCATGTCTGGTACTTGTTCACACCTTGCTTGATGATGATAATTGGACACATTATGGTTTTCCTAATTGGCTGTGATGTGGATCTCTATTTTGGTCCCTTCATTCTCAAGAACCTTGTCTCCTATTGCTTGGCATACACGCAAATTAAAAATGCTACAGCAGCAATAAAGTGGCCCCCCCTCAAACTTTACGGGGGAAGGACGGAAAGTTTGCCGAGAAGAAACATGAACCGAGGAGCTGGAAGAGCTTTGGTGAAGAAGTCTGCCAACTGATATTCTGAAGTGACGTATGGCAGAGCAATAGTTCCTCGTAAAAATTCGTCACGAACATAGTGGCAATCCATTTCGATATGCTTCGTACGTTCATGAAAAGTATGATTGCTTGCGATATAGATGGCACTCTTATTGTCGCAACACAGCTTGGAGGCTTCAGTAATATCAACTCCCATATCTTTAAGCAAACTGCGAAGCCATACAAGTTCCATTGTTGTGGTTGCCATTGCCCGGTACTCAGCTTCAGTGGATGAGAGTGAAACTTTCTGCTGCTTCTTGCATCGCCAGGCAATCAATGAGTCCCCTAAAAAGACACAAAAACCAGTAGTTGAGACTCGATCATTGGGATTACCTCCCCAATCTGCATCAGTATAAGCAAGAAGATTCAAAGGGGAAGAGGAGGATAGAAATAACCCTTTATTGATGGTATTCCGAATATAGCGAATGATTCGGAGAACCGCACTCATATGCACGGTTGTAGGAGCATGCTGAAATTGACTGACTGAGTGAACCGCATGAGTGATATCTGGTCTGGTGATGGTTAAATATGTAAGAGACCCAATGAGTTGTCGGTACGGTGTAGGATCTTCCAGAAGAACCCCATCTTCTAACCGTAACTTGGCATTAATAACCTCGGGAGTCTCTACCTTCTTATCATCAGAAATCCCAGACTTAGAACATATATCTGCAGCAAGCTTCATCTGTGACAAAATATATCCTCTAGGAGAATATGCAACCTCAATTCCAAGAAAATATCTGAGAAAACCTAAATCAGACATATCAAAATTATCTTTTAACATATTTTTAACATTAATAATACTACTTTGATCATTTCCAGTGATAATCATATCATCAACATAAAGCAACAAAATTACGATACTAGAACCTGCATTTTTAACAAAAAGAGCAGTGTCAGTATAACAAGAATGAAATCCTAATTTTATCATGATATCACTAAAACGATCATACCAAGCCTTAGGAGCTTGTTTAAGACCATATAATGCCTTTAAAAGCCGAAGTGTTTGACCTTGCTTAATATTTATTCCGGGTGGTGGATCCATATAAACTTCTTCACTTAAACTTCCATTTAAAAAAGCATTTTTTACGTCAAGTTGATAAATAGGCCATTTTTTGGTTGATGCGACAGCTATTAAGGTTCTGACACTTGTCATACGAGCTACGGGGGTGAATGTTTCTTCGTAATCAATACCATATTCTTGGGAATATCCCTTAGCAACCAATCTTGCTTTATATCGTTCCAACGAGCCATCGCTTTTAGTTTTAACTTTGAAGACCCAGCGACAACCAATAGGTTTTTTGTGTGAGGGTAGATCAACTACTTCCCAAGTATCGGCCTTTTTTAAAGCATTTAGTTCAACTTGCATTGCTTCAACCCAATGAGGTATAAATTTAGCTTGATTATAGTGGGTTGGTTCAAAATAAGAGTGTAGAGTTATCAAACATGCCCGATAGTTGGGAGTTAAAGAGTCATAGGAGACAAACCTATTTGGGGGTATTGATATTCTAGAAGAATGCCTAACTTGTGGTTCCTCAATGGATTCGGAAATTTGAGAGTATTTTTCGAGGGCACTAATAGGTTTTTCTTGATTTCTTCTTGAGTAAACATTTATATTGGCATTGCTATCATGAACATTTGTATTGGCATTATTATCATTTGAGAGTGTTATGTCAAGAGGGGATACCTCGTGAGTGTCATCTATGTTTTCAAGAGAATCTTCTTGTATGTCATCAATAAGATCATATAAGAATACATAATCAATTTCATTTGTCTCTTCTATTTTATCAAAACCGTTTTCGTCTTCGAGAAATGTTACATCTTTTGAAACATATAGTTTATCATTCTTAAAATCATAACATCTATACCCTTTTTGATTTTCACCATATCCAAAAAATACACATTCAATTGCTTTGGGAGATAACTTGTCCCTTTTATGTAGTAGGACAAAACATTTGCAACCAAAAATACGAAGTCGATTAAAATCGGGTGAAAACTTAAAGAGTTTCTCATAGGGAGAAGCATTTTTTAACTTAGAAGAGGGCATTCTATTGATTAGATAGGTTGAGGTAAGAACGGCTTCCGCCCAAAATTTTTTTGGAATATTTCTAGACACAAGCAATGTTCTAGCGGTTTCTATAATGTGCCTATGTTTCCTTTCCGCTAGGCCATTTTGTTGAGGAGTCCTAGGACATGACTTTTGATGACAAATGCCATTTTGGCTTAAATAGTTTTGGAATTCATGAGATAAGTATTCACCACCGGAATCGGATCTTAAAATAGATATGTTACTTTGAAATTGATTTTGAACCTTTTTATGAAAATCTTTAAAGAAAGTAAATACTTCCGACTTATGACTAAGGAAATAAATCCAAACATACCGAGTAAAGTCATCAACAAACGTAACATAATATGAATAACCCCCTTTAGACATAACCGGAGAAGGACCCCAAACATCCGAATGCACCAATTCAAAAGGCCTTGATGAGAAAAAAGATCTAGTTGGAAAAGGAATAGACTTCATTTTTCCAAAAATGCAATCTTTGCAATTAATTTCTTTTTCCTTACAAAATTTGTTTCCAAAAGGAAAGAGATACATTTTGGAATAACTTGGATGACCAAGTCTTTTATGCCAAGTTTCCATATTTTTTCTTGGACATAAGAACAAAAAAAGTTTGTAGGGAGATCAAGATGGTCCATATAATAGAGGTCTCCCTTTCTATGGCCTTGCCCAATCCGCTTCCCGGACCGGAGATCCTGCACAAAGCAACCATTAGATGAGAAAGATATTTCACATCCATGGTCGGCAATTTGAGAAACCGAAAAAAGGTTTAAATTTAATTTGGGAACAACTCTTACTTTTGGAACACAAAAATTTTGAGAATCTTTAAAAGAGCCAATACTTGAAATTTTCAAAAAAGTTCCATCGGCCGTTGAGACACAAGAGTCCTTTGAATTGATGCAAACATCACTAAGTGCATTCTCATGAGGGGTCATATGAAAAGAAGCTCCGGAATCAAGGATCCAAGAATACGTACCGGGTGATGATGTCGAAGCAATGGCCGCACCCGATGTGGAGGAAGAAACTTTAAGCATTTGTTGGAGAGCCATAGATATTTGTCCAAGAGTTTCTTTAATGTCATTGTTTTTGCCTTCATCTTCTTTGGAGGTGGTTTCTTCAAGAGAGGCTACTTTAGGCTTGAAGGCTCCCATAAGCTTTGGACAAACGGGTCTAATGTGACCCGGCTCATTGCAATAATGACAAACAATCATTTTTCTTCCTCCATTGTAGTTCCCTTGTTTCCCAAAATGAGGAGGCTTATAGGTTCTAACATTGTTACCCGGTTTGGATACGGCAAGGACTTCATCAACATGCTTACTCATGCCAAGCCTTGTCTCCTCTTGAGTGATTTCGGCAATAGCATCCTCAATAGGAGGAAAAATAGATCTATGGAGAAGTGAGGATCTCACTTGCTCAAATTCGGGGCGTAGCCCAAAAAGAAATTGAAACAATCGCTCTTGTTCCATTTGTTTTTGTCTTAAATCAACATCTTCCATAGAAACCCACTTTGGCTCTAAAAGAGCCAATTCATCCCATAGTGGGTTAAGGGCACTATAGTAGTCTTGAATGCTAGAATCACCTTGCTTGGTGGTTCTAACTTTTTCTTGCAAGAAGTATGCTCTTGCAAGATCCTTTTGGGTATACATACCCCTCATAAAGGACCAAGCCTCATTGGCTCGACGAAATTTAGCTATATTAGCACATACCTTAAGCTTCACATTGTTCATAAACCACGCAAGGATTTTTGCGTGATTGCTTTCCCAATCTTCTACTTCCTTTTGATGATTTTCAATGGCCTTGAGACGAGCATCTCCCTCAAGAGCTTTTTCTTGGTCTTCTTCCATTTTTGTGAGCATAAGCTTCGGTTCCGGAACGGTCCCCATGACATAACCCCAAAGCTTCTTCCCTTTGAGATTATTCTCCATTGCCGATGCCCACATCATATAGTTCTTTCCATTGAGTTTGAAAGAAAGATCAATCTTTGTCTCCATGATGTTGCCAAGAAGTGAGAAGATGTCCACCAAAATAAGAGATACACGAACCACACCTTTCCTTCAAGAATCGAGTGGCTCTGATACCATGTAATGAGATATTGCGGAAATATAAAGGGTGCATACAAGCACATACAACAATGAAAAAGAGAAAATATCACAAGTCCACGAAGGGACAATACAAGCACAAGCCTTTAAGAAGGCAACAATATACAAAGCCTCTTATTGAAAAGAGAGAGGAGCTCTCCAAGATGAAAATACACAAGGGGATCACCCCTATTTATACAAGAGAAGGAGGAGGAAAAAGGAGGGCCAAAGGGCCTCAAAAGGAGAGCCAAAAGGGGGCTCCCATAGAGT
Organism: Nuphar pumila; assembly: GCF_984573655.1. Lineage (NCBI taxonomy): Eukaryota > Viridiplantae > Streptophyta > Magnoliopsida > Nymphaeales > Nymphaeaceae > Nuphar > Nuphar pumila. The sequence continues at coordinate 104,219,018 of NC_143259.1, forward strand.
CGTTGGGAGCCCCCAACGGTCACAAATGTGACCGTTGGGGGCTCCAACGACTTCTATGTTGGAGCCCCTTTTGGTCCTCAAAAATAATAAAAAGAAAAGTAAAAAAATAAATAATAAAAATTACATTTGATCAAAAAAGGAAAAAATAGTTGTTTTCTAAAACAACTGTGAAATTACAAAAATACCCCTATCGGGTATTGATGTAATAAACAGAATATATATATATATATATATGTATATATATATATATAATAGGTACATTTTAACAGTTCCCCCTTGTAAATCCTCAAGCTTGAGAGTCTCAAGCATTTGCTTCCATTTTATGAAATACATGCATTATTGCATGTTTATTATTTATACGCTTTTTGCGTATTTTGTAAGTGTTGTGAGAGTGCTTTCGTGCACTTCTTTTATAAAGTATTTATGCTTGTATGCGTATTGTCTCTTTGTAGACAATTTCACATGGGATCAGAGCTCGGTTGGTGATTGAAGATCGTGGGATTCTCCTTTTTTCGAGTGCCTCGAAAACCGTGCCTTCGGATCTTTAGAGATTAAAGTGGTGGATCTTGCTTCTCAAATATTTTAGAAGGATCTTGTGCAAGCTAGAAGTTGAAACATTGTGTTGGTATGCCCTTTTTCTCCTTCTCTTTATGCATTAATGGGTGAAAAAGAGTCTCACTTTGCCCTTGGCTTCAAGTTGAATGGGTCCAACTATTATATTTGGGCCGGGAACATGGAGGCTCACATAAAATGAAAAGGATTGTGGGGTTATGTGAAAGGCACAATTCCGGAACCGGAACCCAAAATAACCGTAATGGACGGAAGTGAAATCAAGATTCTTGAGGGAGAGGAAAGGATCAAAGCTCTTGAAGAATACTCCAAGAAGCACGACGAATGGGAAATGAAGAACTTCAAGATTCTTTCTTGGTTCTTCTCATCCGTCGAAACAAAGATTAATGCCAACATTATCAAGTTCAAAAAAGCATCGAAAACTTGGCATTATCTCGAGAAAATGTATACATCAAGAGATCTATCCCATAAGTATTACCTTCAAAAGAAGGCCCTCTCCCTTACTCAAGGTGAAATGTCTATTAGGGAATATTTTGCCGACCTTTCCTCTATTTGGGATGAGCTCTTTATGCTTGAACCAAAATGGAGTTGAGAGGCAATTGAACTCTGCCACAAGCAACTTGAAGAAGATCGGTTCTTCAATTTTTTGAATGGGTTAAAATCGGAATTTGAGCAAATAAGGTCATCACTTCTATCCTCATTTACTCCTCCTTCTCTTGAAGATGTTCTCACCAAATTAAGTGGTGAGGAGACTCGTATGAATTTATGTAAACGAGGATCAAATGTTCTTGTGGTTCCTTGTAATCATGAAGAAAACAATGAGGTCAATGCCGTATCCAGTGTTGTGAGAGGCGTACGCCTCAGAGGCGAGGCGCACGCTCAAAGTACTGAGGTGTTGCTGTGATGCACCCCTCATCAACCTCCGACCAGTTGTGACCACCGACCATCGGAGTTGCTGTGCTGCAGCTGCTGCTCAATCTTCTCCGACCACCCGACGATCGCATATCCCTCGCTTCCGTACCAGCTGGGCGGGTGGTCCTTCTCTTACTGCCTCTTCTCCCATCGCTTCACTTCCATTCTAGTTGTGAGAGGCGTACGCCTCAGTACCTGAGGCGTACGCCTCAGAGGCGAAGCGCAGGCTCAACGCCTCACTTCGCCTCATCGCATTTAACAACCTTGGCCGTATCAAGACCCAGAAATAATGTAAAGACCTATCGTCCTCCTCATTTTAAATTCCAAAATCAAGGAGGAGATGGTGGATAAAGAGGAAAGAGGGACTATAGCAAGACTATTTGTCATTTTTGTAAAGAACCGGGGCATATCAAGCCCGTATGTCCCAAATGGAAGAAGCTTCTCGCTATGGCCACCACCGGTGTACCACAAAAGGAAGAGGCATCATCAAGTGGGTCACTCTCGTTGAATCAAATAATGGAAGCCCTTCAACCTCTTCTCAAGGGAGCTACATCTGGTGCCGCCGTGCTTACTTCTTCCATTCCAGGTAAAGTCTCTTGGCTTTTGGACTCATGTGCATCTTTTCATATGTCCCCAAACATGTTTTCACTTTCTGATTATTCAAAAAATGTTTCTCCATCCTTTGTTTCCATTGCGGATGGAACCTCTCTTGAAATTAAAGGAATAGGTAATTTTGAAACTCAAGATTTTTTTATTCCAAAAATTAGATTTATACCTAAACTTAACTTAAACCTTCTCTCTGTTTCTCAACTCTCGGACCATGGTTGCGATATTAAATTTTCATGTGATAAATGTTTAATACAGGATCGCCGGTCCGGGAAATTGATTGGGGAAGGCTTTAGAAAATGAGACTTATACTATATGGAATCTCTTAAAGTTCCAAAATCTTTTTGTAATGTTGCCCGAAACAAAGATATAAATGTGTGGCACAAATGACTTGGTCATCCTAATATCATCAAGTTATCTTATTTGCATTTTGCAAAGGACCTATGTAAAAGTTCTTTTTCTTGTAATGACTGTATTCTCAGAAAAATGCAAAGTTTACCTTTTGAGCAAAGAACGATGTTTTCATCTAATCCCTTTGAAATTGTTCATTCCGATGTTTGGGGACCCGCACCTGTTGTCTCAAAAGGAGGCTTTTCTTATTATGTTATTTTTGTGGATGATTTCTCTACATATTCATGAATCTTTTTTCTCAAATTCAAACATGAAGTTTTTTCGTGCTTTAGAACCTTCTATTCAATGATCAAGAATCAGTTTAACAGTAACATAAAGATTTTTAGAAGTGATTCTGGAGGAGAATATCTCTCCAACCAATTTAAAATATATCTTGAAGATCACAGAATCATTCACCAAAGATCTTGTCCTAAAACCCCTCAACAGAATGGGTTGGCCGAAAGAAAACATAGGCATATCATTGAAACCACTAGAACCCTTCTTATTTTCCCAAACATCCCTAAAAATTTTTGGGCTGAAGTAGCTCTTGCTTCTGTTTATCTAATAAATTGCTTACCTTCTAAGATATTAGGGAAAATATCCCCTTTTGAGATTTTATATAATCTCGAACGTGATTATAATAGGATACGAGTCTTCGGGTGTAAGTGTTTCATACTTACGGATAAGAATGACAAACTCTCTCCCAAAGCTATCCCCTGCGCTTTTCTTGGATATTCTGAAACTCAAAAAAGATTTCGTTGTTATGATCTTCGAGAAGATAAGTTATATGTCTCTAGAAATGTAACCTTTTTGGAAAATGAAAGTGGATTTGAAAAAAATGTTTCTCAACAAGAAAATTTTGATTACTCCTTCCTTTTTTGACTTATTATCTAGTAATGATGATATATCTAGTGATGATGATGTATCATCAAACCTGTAATGAAAAGAGGCGGAAGCACCAATAGAGCGAAAGACACTCTTTAAGAGTGACCACAAGAGCCAAGAACACAAGCACTAAAAGTGCACACACAAAACTCTCAAAAGTAGAAAATGGCTTAAAGTCATAAGTTGGATATTATTGAAGAAAGGAAAAGAAGGGTGAAAACCCAATACATTTACAAGGGGGAGTCTCCTCTATATATAGAGGAGGAGAGCATAAAGGAGGACCATAAAGGGGGCTCCCTTCTAGTCGTTGGGAGCCCCAACGGTCATAAATATGACTCTTGGGGCTCCAACGACTAGATAGGTGGGGCCCCTTATGGTCCTAAAAAGTAGAAACTGAAAAAGTAAAAAGGAAAAAGAAAAAGGGGAAAAAGAAAGAAAAAAGAAAAAAGTAAAAAAAGAAAAGGTACAAGTGGAATTACCAAAACACCCCTATCGGGTTTTTGGTTTATATAAAACAAAAAAATATATTATGTATATATACATATATACGTATATATACTTATATATATATACGAATGTATATATATAAGTATATGTATATATATATTTATATATACATAATTTAACAAAACCATGATAAGGAAATTGAGGGTAATGTTGAAGAACATAACCAACAAGATGGCAGGATTTCAAGTGATCAAATAACCTACTCACGTAGAAACCAAGACACCTTTAGAAGTGCTATAGATCAATATAGTGAACTTGTTCCCGCTCTCGATCACCGAAGATCTGAGAGGAATAGGAGACCTCCAACTCGTTTTGTCTCTTTTGATTCCTTTTCACCTCGATATAGGGCTTGTCTTAGTGCCATTCATTCTTATTTTGAACCAAGGAATTTTGAAGAAGCTAAAAAATGTATAGAATGACAAGAAGCTATGCAAAATGAACTTAATGCTCTTAAAAGGGCTGAAACTTGGGATTTCCAAACTCTACCCATGGGAAAGAAAACTATAGGTTGTCAATGGGTTTTTAAGGTTAAAACTAAGAGCGACAGATCCCTTGAAAGGTATAAAGCTCGCTTAGTTGCAAAAGGGTATGGGCAAGAGTATGAAATTGATTATGAAGAAACTTTTGCTCCTGTAGCCCGAATGGTTACAGTTAGATGTCTTATCACTATTGCATTTATTAAAAATTGGAATATTTTTCAAATGGATGTGAAAAATGCTTTTTTAAATGGTGATCTTAATGAAGAGGTGTATATGGATGCTCCACCAGGCATGGAGATCCCTAAAGATAAAGTTCTTCGTCTTCGAAAGGCCCTCTATGGTTTGAAACAGGCCCCCAAAGCCTGGTATGACAGATTTACCAGTGTAATGCTGGAAAATGGTTTCTCCTCATGTTATACTGACACTGCTCTATTTACTAGAAAATCTAAGGCAGGGATTGTAATATTATTACTATATGTTGATGACATGTTGATTACAGGTGATGTTCAAGGAGTCAAGGGTATTAAGTCCGTCTTGACTTCAAAATTTGAGATGTCAGACTTGGGTTTTCTGACATATTTTCTTGGAATTGAGGTTGCCTATTCGCAACGTGGTTATTTTCTATCTCAGTCTAAACTTGCTTGCGAGATTATTGACAGGTCAGGAATTTCTGATGACAAAGTATGCGAAACTCCTGAAGTTGTGGGAGCAAAAATAAAGATTGACGACAGTGTTCCTCTAACCGATCCTACTCCTTACAGGCAGCTGATAGGTTCTTTAATGTATCTTAGCATTACCCGACCTGACTTGTCACATGCTATACACATCGCCGATCAGTTTCAACATGCCCCTACAACTGTTCATATGAGTGTTGTGCTTCGCATCATCAAATATTTGAAGGGAACTGTGAATAAGAGACTATTTTTATCTTCTTCTTCTGAATTGAAAATACTTGCTTATACTGACTCAGATTGGGGAGGTGACCCTAGTAACCGTCACTCCACCACTGGCTTTTGTGTTTTCTTAGGTGAGTCATTGATCTCATGGCGATGTAAAAAGCAACAAAAGGTCTCTCTGTCATCTACCGAAGCCGAATATAGAGCCATGGCATCCACTACCATGGAAATTGTATGGATTCGACGCCTTTTGGAAGATATGAGAGTACTTATCAGAGAACCAACAAAACTGTGCTGTGACAATAAAAACGCAATTTATATTGCCAAGAATCACACCTTTCACGAGCGAACAAAGCATATAGAAATGGACTGCCACTATGTCAGAGAAGAATATTTGAAGAAGATCATTGATCTACCATACGTGACATCTGAGTATCAACTTGCGGACTTCTTCACTAAAGCGCTATGTTCGCCCAGATTTCATTTCCTTCTTGACAAACTTGCGGTTATCACACCGTAAGTTTGAGGGGGGGTGTTAAAATGTATCTCCAAAAACATGTTGTAAGTATAAATATATATACTTATATACTTAGAGATACATATACATATAATATATCATATGTATATGTATCTCTACATATATAATTATATATATTTATTCATTTTTATTTTCTTACCTTAAAAGGGTATTATTGTAATCTTGCGCATATTCCATTTTGAATATGTTGTAATTTATTTTTGTATTTTCATTTCTTTATTTTTTTTTTTAATATTTCTTTCATAAAGTGCATTGGGGGTCCCCCAATAGAGTCGTTGTGTAAGAACTCAAAAAAAAATGTTTGGATCCGGGCCGGATCCGGACCCGGGTAAATCAGTCGGCTGCGTGCTTTTAAAAGCACACAACGACTGAGGGAGGAGGTTCTCGAAACCTCCTTTCCCTTCTCATCTCTCGGTCTCTCTCCCCTCGATGTCTCTCTCCCTCACCGCCTCTCGATCTCTCTCGCTCCTCTGCGTTGCCGACCCGCCGCCACCTGCGACCTCCCTCCGACGTCGATGCTGCCGCCGCCGCCGACCACCAGGTACGCCCCTCTTTCCCCCTATTTCTCCCTCACTTCTTTGTTGCGCAGGGAGGGGCTGAGCCGCCTCCCTGCCTCCCTCAATCGCAAGGGAGGGGCAAAGCCCCCTCCTTGCTGCCTTAAAACCCCAGGGGCGGGGCAGAGCCCCCTCCCTGCGATGGGTTTTGCAGGGGAGGGGCCCAGTCTCCTCCCGATGCCTCTGTTAGCAGGGGAGGGGTCGAGCCCCTCCCTATGTGCTGTTACGGGGGAGGGGGTCGAGTTCCTCTCCCTGCTCCCTGCGTCTCACTCCGGTAGGGGAGGGACGAGCCCCTCCTCCCTGCCCCTTTTTACCAGCCTCTTTTGGTTGTTCTGGCAGGGGCCGATACCCCTGCCCCTTTTAGTTGTGCCAGCAGTGGCCATCGACCCCTGCCTTTTAGTTTGCTAGCAGGGGCCGAAGGCCCCTGCCCCTTTTTCTGTTCTAGCAGGGGCCATCGGCCCCTGCCCCTTTTTTCGGTTCCCCCATTTAGGTGCACAGGGAAGGGTCCGACCCTCCCTGCCTCTGTATATCGTAGGGAGGGGCTCGAGCCCTCCTTGCTTTCGATCTTCGCAGGGGAGGGCTCGACCCTCCCTGCCTTCGCAGTATGCAGGAGGGGCCGAGCCCCTCCCTGCTTACTGGTACGGTAGGGGAGGGGGCCGACCACCTCCCTGCTACCTGTTACGGTAGGGGAGGGGGTCGAGCCTCTCCCTGCTCCCTCTTCTCGAGCGTCAGGCAGGGGCTTTGCCCCCTGCTTGTTTGCGTGCTCGACCGGCAGGGGCCAAGCCCCTGCCTCTTGGTGTATTCGGCAGGCAGGGCGAAGCCTCCTGCCTCCTACTTTGTGCTAACGGGTGGGGGCTTGGCCCCCTGTCTCTTTGCTCTTCTGGCAAGCAGGGCGACGCCTCGGCCTCCCTCGTTGCCTTCATAAGGCAGGGGCACAACCCTGCCTCCCCGTTGTTCGTTGACAGCATGTCAGCAGGGGCTCGTGGCCTTGCCCCTGCTCTTTGCGCTTATAGCAGATGCGCATGTGCACGATGCCCCTACCTCTGCTTCCCTTACGTCAGGACGACGTCAGTGCCCCTGACTTCCTATTTTGATATTAGCTTGCTATGATCGTTACTTTTGCAGCTCGTACGACGGATCCCGCTCGCGCTCCGCGACCCGAGCCGCCAGTTGCGTACATTCGCGGACGACAGCAAGCTTGCAACTCTCAAAGGTAGGGGAAGATTGCACAGAAGACTTGGACAATTGAATTGAGTTCAATTAACTAAAAAGGACAATTAAATAAATATATATGCATATATATATCATATATATTTATATGAGTACGCATTTAACTCAAGAACGCAATTTCGCGATCCTTGTCCTTTACTTTGCCGTCGTGCATCACGCAAAGGTTCTGCGTTGCACTCCTGCTTACGGTCTTTACTTTGCCGTTGCGCGTTGTGCCGGGGGTTTGCGTTGCATTTCTGCTTACCACCTTTACTTTGCCGTCGTGCTTTGCGCCTAGGCTCTTGCCTTTGCATATGTGTTGGTATTGCCTTGCTATTGCAGATGACGTGCAGGTTCTTGATCTTTGCGTATGCCTTAAAGGCATCCTCGTGGAGGATGCAAGGGGCATTTACCCCTCTCCCTCTTGCGACAAGAGTTCAGTCGGGAGCGAGCGACACATCCTCGTCTAAAGAGAGGGATACCTCGCAAGGATCTTGACTTTTCGTGTGTGCAGTCCTGCAGAGTCGACTTGAGATTTCAGGGAGCTGCGCAAAAGCATCAAAGAATGCTCCAAATCGAAGCATTTGGAATGATGTGACTGGCTGGTTCTGCTCGCCTTTTTGGCATATCTCGGGTGATCCCGAATTGGGGGTTCGAGCGAACTTCTTAGCGGGTGTTCTGTTGAGAAACCCGTATCCCGTCTATCGAGGCCGGTATCGAGTCATGCGAGACATGTAGATACTCTGATAGCGGATGTCATTCAAGATAATCACATGCATAATGTTGGCACAAGGTACTGCTGTTTCAAAAGATAGAGTAAAGTTGATAAACTTTACATCTTTGTGAAACACTCATGTTGAGGCTTCTATTGACGAGCTATACCCCCTTCATCCTAGAGTACTTGTAGTCGTGCAGGACACGTCTAGTACTGCGATGATCGAATGAGACGGTCGTGCGACCTTGAACAACGCTAAATAAAAAATGTTTTAATCACATAAATGGCCTCACATTCGCCTTCACAGGCAAGATGCTCGAGTGGTTTAAATACCATATCATAGAATGGGTCGTTAGTTAAGCAACCCCTAACGTACCTATTCGCTTCTTTGTGTCTGTCAAGGGAGAGGACAAAGCGATACAAACTCCAATGGACAGGTTGTTAACAACCACCCTACGGGCAACGATTCGGCCTCCTCAGTCATTGGAGTTAGGGGAAAAGGGCTACATTAGTTAGCTCAACACTTGTGCAGAAGTTGGATGCGTCCGTGACACAGCCTCCTTTTGGGAATCCTCTCTCGGCTAAAGCCATCCCTTTGGAGCGAACTCAACTAACTATTCGGGTTATTGAAAATACATGTAATAACAAACGCCCGAACTAGTCTCAGTTGGTTCTACGTTTTGCCTGCGCGTACCCGCAGGTTCATAATTATCGAAACATAAGGTCTGTTCACACTGGTCGTTGAGTCGTGAGCTTCACTTGCACTACTGATTCGCTTGCACTACTGCTTCGCTTGCACTACTAATTCGCTTGCTTGCTCGATAGTTCAGTATGCTACTCGTTAAACTGTGCACGCCTGTCAAGGCGTTACTCTAGTTGGTTAAACTGCTTACGCAGTTCTTTTCGGAGTAATAAGGAGTTTTCATACTAGTTAAATGCTTATAATAATAGCATTATACCAGTTGCTACATATTAGCATGTGACTTGCTTTATCGCTTGGTCGAACTGTTTAGTGCTTATTGTAGCGTAGCACTTGTTGGCTTGCATCTCTTATGATTGATGTGATTGCATACAACTCGTAATCTACGAACTGGTGGCAACTAGGTTTGATGTGGCCGCTTGTCTTATAAGCTGCTTACATATTGTGATATAACTGTTGCCGTATGATTGCTTATGAATCATTACTTGTTGATGGACTGAGCCATTTTATGGTAATTATATGTTTTACGAGCATTGTTATGAGTGCTTGTCTTATTCAGTTGTTTTATTTGGCTGACGGGTAGAGTTAGTTACCCTTCGCCCATAGAATCAACTAAATTGCCATATTTGCGCGTTCTCATGTGTCGTTTACACATGCTTTGAGGGCCTATTTGAGGGTTGCAATATTCCTTGTGGCAATAACACGATGCGTAGGATTATATGCTTTTATGTGAAGTGATACAATGCATGTATCACTGAGTGGGGTGTCTGTCGAGCACCTGATCTCCAAAGGATTATCTGCGAGGGCATTCATGATCAAGACCAGGTATCCGGCTAGAGTGGTAAATTATCTGTGAGGATGTACACTGTCCACGAACGGGTAGCTGCAAAGACGGTGAACTCCTGTGAGGAAGTGAATGGTCCAAGACCAGGTACACCATCTAGGGCGGAATTCCTTGTGAGGTTATACATTTCCCAGACCAGGTGATCCAACATTGATCTTGTCGTTTGTATTAGTGGCTATTGACCCCGAGAGCAGTCATTTGTGTTGATGCGTGTATCACAATGATTTTCATTGGATATGGCATTTGTTGGGGACCGACTTCCAAAAGGTTTCGCTGTGAGGGTATGTATGATCAAGATCAGGTGATCCGGCTAGAGCGGTAAAATCTTTGTGAATATGTACATTGTCCACGAACGGGTAGCCGCAAAGACGGTGAACTCCTGTGAGGAAGTGTATGGTCCAAGACCGAGTATATCCTCTAGGGCGGTAATTCCTTGTCAGGTCGTATATCTCCCGGACCGAGCGATCCGATGTGGATCTTGTGTTTTTGCTTACCATAGAAAGTTATGGTGAGCTGTGACGATCTTCTGAGATTGTTTGTGATAGCCAACTATGAATTCATAGTTTCGACTTTCTGTTTTAGTATGATTACATGCTTGACTCAGGTGTGAGAATCATATCGTTAGCGATTTGAGTTAGTGATCATGTTTTGGACCTTCTACGGAAGGGTGAGCTTTTCTGAGAAGGTATGACGCCTTAGTGCGTCATAACCGGTGACGGTTAACCGCGTAAGACTTTGAGAGATGAGGATAGATTAAGGTCGTTCAGGACAAAGCGTTGGTTAGAAGTAGTGAGTGGCAAACTATGTCCTGGTGGTGATTAGATGCAGACCTCGTTCTAGGAACGAGGACAAGTTTGTTGCGTAGTAGTTCACAGCTTACGATCAAATGGATCGTATGCTGCGTTGGTCAGTTGCACTGCTTACTTGCTTTAAACTGCTTACTTGCGTTGAACTGCTTACTGTTTGCACTGCTTACGTGCTTGCACTGCTTACGTGCTTGCACTGCTGATTCGCTTGTACTACTTACGTGTTTGCACTATTCACCTGCTTGCATTGCTTACCTGTTTAACTGCCTATCTGCTTTAAACTGCGTAGCCTACTGAATTAAATATACTTAATTCAGTTTCCTGTTAGTCTCTCTTGTGCACCTACTAGCTTTTCGCGAAACTAACCCATTCTATGGGTACAGGTGATGATTAGGTACTCTACGGGCGATGGCGCGATTGCAAGATGACTTCAAGACTTCTTCTTCCTGCTTTTAGCTCGCGTTCTAGACGCTATGGGTTTGTATCAGATTTTTCTTGGGATATCCGAATCTTGTGAGTTTTGGTTCTTTAAGCTAACGTGCCCAAAGTTGTCAGCTTGCCTTATGATTTATCAAAGAAAAATCTTCCGCTGATTTCATAAACAAACTCTGAAGGAAAGAGATATTTCTAGTCTCTTGCATGTTTTTTTGAAAAGGTCCGCAAGTTTGAAATTTGGGGCGTTACACGTTGCCCCCCCCCCCCCCCTTTGCAGTCCTTTCTTTTTGTATAAATGGGGGCGTTCCCCCTTGTAAATCCTCAAGCTTGAGAGTCTCAAGCATTTGCTTCCATTTTATGAAATACATGCATTATTGCATGTTTATTATTTGTACGCTTTTGCGTATTTTGTTCAAGTGTTGTGAGAGTGCTTTCGTGCACTTCTTTATAAAGTATTTATGCTTGTATGCGTATTGTCTCTTCGTAGACAATTTCACAAAAGACAACAAAAAATAAAAATAAAAAATAAGAAAAAAGGGGGTACATGCAATACTTAAATATTATTTTATTACAAGAAAAAGACCAAAATAACCCTGACTCAAAAAACAAATTACATGACATAAATAGTGTATATATATACACACTATCTTAACAATATATACTCCTAAAAAGTCATGGCAACAATAACTGGATAGTGTGTGATACTAGTTCTTTGCCATAACTAGGTCAATGCATAGGTTTCAAGTTGAATGTTTAATCGAGCTATGTATCTGACTTGTAACACCAAATATTTTGTTTCATTTGTATTTTTTATTAATCAGTATTGCTGATTCAAGGGAAAAATCTATATGCTATCACCTCTCTCCATGAGTTTGTAAAGCGTGGGTGGCTGTGTGGTACCATGCTTGTATTATCTTCTAAGCATTTTCTTTTGCTTGCTTCAAGGGAAAAGTTTGTACACTATTGCCTCTCCCCAAAAGTTCGGGAAGTTAGCTTAGCTGTGGGTACCATGCTTGTCCTATGTTGTGAGGGAGAATTATGTGAAAAAGTATTTTGCTTTTGAGCTTTCTTGAAGTTCAAGGCATATAGGCACCACCTTCTCTTTTTATGTCTTTTGGGTACTACTGCTATAGGGATTTTGAGTGCTTTCTTTTCTTTTCATTGTTATTGGTATGGATATTTTGACTTATCAAAATTTGGATCAAATTTGCTGATCATTATTTTGATATGAAATTTAACAGATTGATGCCAACAATGACATTGTTGTGATGTTACAAAGGCATGTAGTTGCAGATTACCAACATCATAAGGTATGCCTATTGAACATTTCCGATTTACAAGAACGCCGTTGTCATGTAGGTTTTAATTTTCTGTTATTGCAACTATCTAGTTTCAGATTCTCCTATTGATAAATGTTCTTGCATTTTTAAACTTGCTTGCTTGCTTGCTGGAGGATAAAAACTGTGTGCTATTATATTCAAATGGCTAGTTGCTTATTATTTGGAACTATGATCATGCTGGTTTAGTCCTTATGGCAGCTTTTTGAGGCCTGTTGGTTCTTTTCTTTTGCTTTGTATTCTCAAACTCATAGATGAGAAACTGGTTCACACTTTGATTATATTACCAATCAGTCGGGGTTTTCGCCCAAGTAGATGGTGGCTTATTTATATGTAGTACCTCACGGAAAATAGATGTTGCAGATACTTTATTGCATTTTATTTATAAACTGCCACAAAGATAACATTCTACAATTATTCAATATAAAGTTGTGGGATATTTGTTTGCATCATTAGCTAATGACAGCCTAACAATATTTCATGTGCTACATATACACATGCATCTCTAATAAACTGGCAAGAACAAATTTGTTTGCAACTTCTGTCTCGGCAGCTTTTGGGATATTCAGTTTCTTAAAGCTTATGAAAATCTCACAATTTTAACTGATCTTGGGAACACTTTTTTTTTCAGGGACATGAACTATCAATGCATATACTGTACCACTTGCATGCTGCCATGGTATCCCAATCTGGAGGACAAAGCTTATTGTCTTCCGAGACAATTTATGAAAAGTTTCTTCTCTCTGTGGTAGCTACTGCAGAAACTTTAGCTGATTTTGACTTATCTTTTTCCATGTATATGGTCTTGTTGATTGCAAGGTCTCATTTGTGCCTGTTTTTTTCAGGCTAAGTCTCTGCGTGATAACCTGCCAGCTTCAGATAAATCTTTTAGTAGGCTTCTTGGTGAGGCTCCTCTTTTGCCTAATTCAGCACTGCAACTGCTGGAGGAACTTTGCCACCCAGAGTCGGTTGAACACAATGGAGAAGAAACATACAATGTAGAAGTTGAACGTGTCACCCAAGGTCTTGGTGCTCTTTGGAGCTTAATTTTAGGGCGCCCACTTGTTCGTCAGTCCTGCTTGGACATTGTTTTAAAGGTTATATGGTTCAGCCTTTTAGTTAGAAATAAAGTGGTTGCATAGTACTTTCTCAACATCTTTGTTTGGATATTGTAACTTGTATGCTTGCAGAGTTGCACATGCATATATTATTCTCAGATATTTGGCTTTCTTAATTACACTGATCTTGCATACAGGTGTAATTATCAGGTTGCACAAATCTAGGTTTAACCATAGCATTTTTAATTTGCAGAATTTTTAGGTGCACCTTATGCTTGTAATCATCTGCATGCAGAAATGATTGAGTGATGCTCTTTTTAAAGGTTTTAAGTTCTAAAAGATATAGTGAGAGCATATTCACTTGTATCGTTCAAGATAATTTCTCGGTGAGAGCTCAAAGAGATTTTTAAAAAGTGGGCTGTCGGGAACATCTCGGCAATATTTAAAGATTAAATAGAAATTCTAAAAAATAAGTAAAACTACCAAAAAATAAAAAAATGAACAAAAAAACTAAGATAAAGACCTCAAAATAGACAAAGATAAAATGATAAATGAGCAATTAAGCTAACAATTAACAATAACTAAATAACTATTAAGTAACAACATAACAAATAATCATAGCATCCATCTAATAATAAGAAAAAGAGAACAATTTAGATGTAAACATGAAATGACTAGCAAGTAACAAGTAAACTCCTCCCAAGAAAAGTCATATCCCATGACTCCATATGTCATAGTGACATGCTCAAAATGAAAACCACAAAGTTATACAACGCCAAAATAAAGTTTTCAAGCTTCAACATCTTAGTTTCTAAAAAAAAAAAGAGATCATCATCCTCTGATGATGCAGAAGCAAAATCATTTGCTCTGTGCCCTCACTATCTACAACTTCCATGAGCATCTTCTTCTTTACTATCTTCTGAAGGTGGATTTTCCTCCATCTCATCATTAGCAAATGTATCTATCATCTATGTGATCAATGTAGATTGGAATTGCATTCTTCTTCTTCTCTATTTCTGGAGCTATATTCTTCATATGCATATTCATTCTAATAAACACCAAATCATCTAACTTTGCTGGTGTAATGAAATACAAAAAGAACAATAGGATGCCTCTTATGGGCTTTACAAATACACTAAAGTCCTTGCTGTCTGTTCTTTTTTTCTCTCCTTCCTTTCTTGCCTTCTCTTCTTTCACATTGTATGCTGCAGTCTATATCACAGTGTCACGAAGTCTGACATGTTTTGGAGAACATGCTAACACATTCCAAAACATGTCAGACTTGGTCAAACAATTTTCAACGCGTCAAGCCTATTTTCGTCTCATATTTACATTCCAAAAATAAAAGTTTATGTTCTGTTTTGAGGGGGTTTCTTGACCCTGAGCACCCCCACCCTCATTCTTCCCCTCCAAACCCTTCTTCCCTCTTCTTCTTTCGGCAACCAACTTTTGACATCCATTGTTGATGCCTGATAGTGAGGGTCTTTGGCATCTGACAATGGAAACTGAAAGGGCACCGACGCCGACGACAGCCAACACGGTGCAAAATGCGATGGTGACCCTATGGCAGCGGCAATGGTGAGTCAACTCTACCTTTGGAAAAGTGTGATTGGCTTGACTTCATCCATCGCTCTTCCAGTCGATTGTAATGAAGCATGCAAAAATACAATAGGAAACCCACTAAGGGTTAACAAGAATAAAATAAAAGAGTGCACAAGCACAAGTCCACCAAGTGCACACAAGAGCCTCTAAGGGCAAGCAAAATACATAAAAAATAAATATTATTCACTTAAGAAATGCTTATCAAAAGCATAGCATACACAAGGGAGAGTGTGCCTTTAAATAGGCACACAAGAATACACATGAACTGGTCCAACTAGATGTTGGATCAGCCCCAAGGCTATAAATATATCCATTGGGACCGATTCAATGTCTAGTTGGACTGGCCCAACAGCTATAATGTACATCAAATAAAAAATAAAAATAAGAAGTAACAAAAAAAACAATTTACTAGTCATCCCCTAATGGGCCGACACCTATTACATATGTAAAAAGACTGAAATACCCTGATGGGTATTTCAGTTTACATAAAAAAGATCAATATATATATACATAGTACATTAACACTACACTATGATTTACCACTCCCCCCTCAAACTTACGGTGTGATCACCGAAAGTTCGTGAAGAAGAGATACAAAACGAGGTGAAGGCAAGGCCTTAGTGAAAAAGTCTGCCAACTAAGATTTCAAAGTCACATCGGGCAGCTCAATAGTTCCTCTTAGGTATTCCTTTCGGACATAGTTGCAGTCCATCTCTATATGCTTGGTTCGTTCGTTGAATGTGTGGTTACTTGTAATGTAGATAACACTTTTATTGTTGCAACATATCTTCCAAGGACTAGAGATGACTAAGCTCATATATTCGAAAAGACTCTTCAACCAAAAAAACTCCATAGTTGTTGCCATGACTCGATATTCAGCTTCAATGGATGATAAAAAAACTTTTTGTTGTTTCTTACACCTCCAAGATATAAGAGTCTCCTAAAAACACACATAAACCAGTAGTTGACTCTGTCATTAGGATTACCTCACTAATCTGCATCAATATAAACAATTAAATCTAAACAAGAGGATAAAAATAACCCTTAGTTATAAAATTCTTGATATAAATGACAATTCTTAAAATAACACTTGTGCACCATAGTTGGTGCATGTTGAAACAGACTAACTGAATGCGCAACACGAGCAATGTCTGGTCTTATAAGGGATAAGTTGGTAAAAGTTCAGATCAATTGTCGGTATGGAGTTGGATCCTCAAGAGGAGTCCCATATTCCAATCTTAATTTTGCATTCACGACCTTCAGCGTGTAAACCTTATCATCAGAAATTTCAGATTTATGAATAATATCTGCAGCCAGCTTCATTTGAGACAAGATATATCCTATAGGTTAGTAAGCAACTTCGATACCTAGAAAATATCTTAGAAAACCAAGGTCAAACATATCAAAGTGATTTTTTAGAATATTTTTAATTTTATCAACCCCCTTTTTGTCACTCCATGTAATATGATCATATCATCAACATATAATAGAAGAACAACAATGTCAGTACCTATATCTTTGACAAAGAGAGCAATGCCAATATAACATGATCTATAACCCAAGTTTAACACTATTTTACTGAACCTATCATACAAAGTTTTTGGGGTTTGCTTAAGCTCATACAAAGCTTTTCTTAATTGAAGAACTTTTCTTCTATCGACCTCAAGGCCATGAGCTGGATCCATGTACACTTCCTCATTTAGGTCACCATTCAAAAGAGCATTCTTGACATCAAATTAGTAAATAGGCCACTTCCTAATGGATGCTAGGGCAATGAGTGTTCTTACACTAGTCATACGGGCTACAAAATTAAGTCTCTTCATAGTCAATCTGATATTCTTAAAATTAACCTTTCACCACTAGCCTAGCCTTATATCTTTCTAAGGATCTATCTTCTTTTGTTTTGACTTTATAAGCTCACCTACATCTTATGGTCTTTTTCTCTATGGGTAATGATTGGATTTCCCAGGTCTTGGCCTTCTCTAGGGCTCCTAGTTCTAGATTCATGGCATCAACCCATTCAGGAATTTCTTTAGCCTCATTATAGGTTGAAGGTTCATGATATGAGTGGCTATACATAAGGTAGGCTATATATCTAGGTGAAAATGTCTCATATGACACAAATCTTCCAGGTCTTTCCTAACACTATTTTTTCTAATATTTTGGTTTTGAGAAAATATATCAAGTGCACATAAAGGATTTTCAATAGTTCTTGTAGAATAAATTTGAATATCACGATTCTGGGTATCCTCCAAGGGAACACCATAGTCATCAATATGCATATCATCATCATGATCATTATCAACATGTAGAACTTCATCAAAAGCTTTCTTATACAACAAACCAAATAAAAATGAATACTCAAGATCATTCTTAGGCTTATCCAAATCAAAACCATTTTCATTTATGATAAAATTCACATTTCTTTAGATATACAATTTGTTATTTTTCATATTATAGCTTGGTTGTCTACATAACCAAGCAATACACATTCGATAACTTCAGGTGATAATTTTTCTTCTTTTTCAAAAAGTACAAAATGCTTGCATCCAAAAACTCTTAATCTACTTAAATAAGGAGAAATTTGGTAAAATTTTTCAATTAGAGATAAGTTTTGTAAAGAAGATGAGGGCATTTGGTTGATGAGATATACCACAGTTAGGGTACCTTCAGCCCAAAAAAAAATTTGAAACGTTTTTTAAAATAATCTACTTTTTTGTGGTTTCAATGATATGACAACACTTTCGTTCGGCTAATCCATTTTGTTGAGTAATATTTGGGCAAGATATTTGATGTGAAATTCCACTTTCTTTTAAATAATTTTTGAAATTGTTAGACAAATATTCTCCCCTTGAGTCAGATCGAAAAATAACAATATTGGTTTAAATTGGTTTTACACAATTTTGTGAAATTTCTTGAAACATAAGAACACATCATATTTTTTCCTAATAAAATATATCTAAGTATACATAGTATAATAATCAATGAATATAATATAAGAAACCCTCATTTCGATATGATCTGAGCCGATCCCCATAGCCTTTTCTCTCTCATCATCATCAAGGGCTTTAACTTGATCTCGATCATCATCAAGGGCTTTAACTTGATCTTCATCATTTTCGGTAAGTATGAGTTGTGATTTACATGCAATACTACTTACACACCCCCACAATTTCTTTCCTTTAAGGTGGTTCTCTATGGTGGCGATCAACATTATGTAGTTGGAGTCGTTTAGCTTGAATGTGATGTCTGTCATGGGTTCTTTATTCGCCATCTTGATGAAGATGAGCAAGAGATTGAAGATCCTTTGCCGCAAACACAATCTTTGAAGTGATTTCATGTACCCAAGAGCCTATGGTTTTGATACCATGTAATGAAACAAGCAAAAATACAATAGGAAACCCACTAAGGGCCACAAGTCCCCCAGGGGACAATACAACAACCAAGTGTAAGCAATCATAAAAGCACACTAAGTGGACA
This sequence comes from Nuphar pumila, assembly GCF_984573655.1. Taxonomy (NCBI): domain Eukaryota; kingdom Viridiplantae; phylum Streptophyta; class Magnoliopsida; order Nymphaeales; family Nymphaeaceae; genus Nuphar; species Nuphar pumila. The sequence continues at coordinate 104,237,541 of NC_143259.1, forward strand.
TAAGAGCCTCTAAGGGCAAGCACAACAACAACAACAACAACAACAACAACAACAACTACTACGCCTTCATCCCAAAACAATTGGGGTCGGCGATATGAACCAACAAAGAAAATCATTCTGGGTCTTTCACATGAATTCTTCTCCTCCAATCATTTCTATCCAATACCATGTCCTCGGTGAGGTTCAAAGTATTCATATCCTTTCCTATCATCTCCATCCAAGTCTTCCTAGGCCTACCCCAACCTCTTTTAACTAATATATTTTTCCATTTCTTCATCCTTCTAACTGGAGCATCATTAGGCCTTCGCCGAATATGTTCAAACCATCGTAAACGAGTCTCTCTCATCTTATTTTCAATGGGTGCAACGCCTACCTTTTTATGTATCTCCTTGTTCTGAATCTTATCTTTTATTGTATTTCCACACATCCATCTCAGCATACACATCTCAGTTACACTCATTTTTTGAATATGATGTCTCTTGGCAGCCCAACATTCCGTACCATATAGTAAAGCGGTCCTAATAGTCGTCCTATAAAACTTTCCCTTCAACCGCAATGGCATTCTACGATCACACAACACTCCAGTTGCACTTTTCCATTTCATCCACCCAACCTTTATCCTATGATTTACATCTCCATCAATTTCTCCATACTTCTGAATGATAGATCCCAAATATTTGAAACAATCATCCACCGGTATTTCTTGCTCACCAAGCTTCACTATACTCCCATCACTACTTTGTTGCTTACTGAACCGACATTCCATATATGTTGTCTTACTCTTACTCAACTTAAAACCTCTTTCTTCCAATGTCTGTCTCCATAATTCTAACTTAGCATTAACCCCAGCTCTAGATTCATCAATCAAAACAATATCATCAGCAAACAACATACACCACGACACATTTTCTTGAATTGATCTCGTAAGCTCATCCATCACTATAGCAAATAGGAAAGGGCTTAAAGCAGATCCTTGATGTAACCCAATTGTTATAGGAAAATTTGTTGTCACCCCTCTACAAGTGCGGACATTGGTTACTGCTCCTTCATACATATCCTTAATTATACTAATGCCCTTGAAAAAAGCACCTTTCTTCATCATTGTCCACCAGAGAATGTCCATAGGTACTCTATCGTATGCCTTCTCCAAATCAATAAAAACCATATGCAAATCTTTGTTCCTCTCTCTATTTCTCTCAATAAGTTGTCTAAGAAGATGTATAACTTCATAGTTGATCTTCCGGGCATAAAACCAAATTGATTCTCCGATATCATGACAACCTTTCTCAACCTAGACTCAATCACCCTCTCCCAAAGTTTCATAGTATGACTTATGAGTTTTATACCACGATAGTTTGTGCAATCTTGTATATCACCCTTATTCTTATATACAGGCACCAACGCACTCTTCCTCCACTCATTAGGCATCTTATTTGTCCGCCAAATCTTGTTAAAAAGATTTGTCAACCATTCTAAATCTTTCTCTCCTAAGCATTTTCAAGCCTCGATAGGTATACCATGTGGGCCAACTGCCCTTCTTGATTTCATTTTCTTCAAAGGCTCTGCAATTTCTTTCTTTTGAATCTTGCGCATGAAATCACGATTCATCTCATGAAAGGGAATGGACAAGTCTCCAAGATCCTGAGCATGACTTCCATTAAATAGCTTATCAAAATAATATTTCCATCTCTCCTTAATCTCCTCATCTTTGACTAAAACCCTTTCTGTTTCATCTTTGATACATCTAACCATACCCAGATCTCTCGATTTCCTATCTCTCATCTTTGCAAGCCTATAAATATCCTTCTCGCTCTCTTTGGTATCCAACTTGTCATAAACCTCCTTATATACCTTATTCCTCGTGTTTCGAACTACTTTTTTAGCTTCCTTCTTTGCTATCACATACTTCTCCAAATTCTCATTATCATGACTCTTAGATTTCTATAACACTCTCTTTTAACCTTAATAGCTAATTTGACATCCTCGTTCCACCATGATGTATCCTTACCTAGCGGTGTACCGCCTTTAAACTCACCCAATACCTCCTTAGCCACCTTTCTCATGCCACCCGCTATCTTATTCCACATTGATTCTGAATCTTCCTTGAGACACCAATCAACTTTCTTAACTACCTGCTCTACAAACATTTATTGTTTAGCTCCTTTCAGTGTCCACCATTTAATTCTAGGATCTATTCTATGTCTATCCCTTTTGTGGCATTGTCTAATTCTAAGATCTAAAATTAAGACTCTATGTTCTGTAGCTACACTTTCTTCCGGTATAACCTTACAATCGATGCAACAACTCCTATCTCTCTTTCTAAGTAGGAAACAATCTATTTGACTCGTATTAACCCCACTTTTAAATGTTATTAGGTGAGACTCTCTCTTCCTAAACCAAGTGTTTGCTAAGATCATATCAAAGGACAAACCAAAATCTAAAATCCTTTCTCCACTTTCATTTCTTTCTCCTATACCATAGCCTCCATGGATACTCTCAAATTCATCCCTACTAATGCCTACATGTCCATTAAGGTCACTGCCGATGAAAAACTTATTCACTTAAGAAATGTTTAGTAAAAGCATAACATATACAAGGGAGAGTGTGCCTTTAAATAGACACACAAGGACACACATGGGCTGGTCCAACTAGACGTTGGACTAGCCCCAACGACTATTAAGTATAGCCGTTGGGACCAGTCCAACTTCTAGTTGGACTGGCCCAACAGCTATAAAGTACATCAAATAAAAAATAAAAATAAGAAACACAAGAAAAACAATTTACCAGTCAGGCCCTAGCAGGCCGACACCTATTACATATGTAAAAAGACTGAAGCACCCCTGATGGGTATTTCAGTTTACATAAAAAAAGAACAATGTATATTTACATACATATAAATAAATAAATATATGTACATAGTACATTAACACTACAATGTGATTTAACATCCACATCTTCTGGAAGCCATATATCATTCATTACCTCCACTGGTCAGATTGCTACACTAGAGAAGGGTGTGTGCTTGTGGGATATGCTGGTTGCGAGAGAAGCGTACAACAGAATCGCTGGCTGGTGGTTCTCCCTCCTGCCCGCCGATGAGGTGAGAAATGACATGGACGTAATAAGGTTATTCTAAATTTATCTTTAACAACTCTACTTTTTTGGCTTTTTAACTTAACAATATATATATATATATATATATATATATATATATATATATATATATATATATCATAGTCACCTATATCGTTTAAGATAATTTCTCGATGAGGGTATTTCTTGGAGAGATTTTCAAAAGCTGATAAATCTGGGGAATATCTTTACAATATTTAAAAAAATTCTAAAAAAGTACAAATACAAAAAATAGAAAAATGAAAGAAACTTCTTTCCTTTTCTTTCTTTCCTTTCCTTCTTTCCTTTCTTTCCTTTCTTTTTCTTCCCTTCATTCCTTCCTTTTCTTCCCTTCCTTCTTCTGTTCACTTGCTGCAATCGACCCCCTGTTCACAGAAACGAGCCAACATTTTTTACAATTCTGTTTTTTTTTCTTCTAAATTCAAAATGGGGAAAGCAAGCGGTGTTCATTGTAGCAATATTTATTGCTGTAATACCATGATAATATAGCAATATTATCGTGATATAAATATTTTTTTGGTATTTTTAAAATATCATGATATATTCCTGATATTATCCGACACCTTGAAATAGCCGCTATTATCTTGATATTTAAAAAATATCGGCGATATTGGTCGCACTTATATATATACACGTATCGTCGTATCATAGTTTTTGAAAATTAATGAATTCATGCCACGTATATGATTCACGTATCCGTCTGTGTCCATATCTTTGTGACATAGGCTGCAATCAACACACACTGCCCCCTTTCTTGTCTGCCTTTATGAGCCTTGAAAGGGCTCTTAACTTTTTTAAGTTCCATAACCCTTGAAACTTTTTTAAAACCCATGTGCCAAACGTTGGTTTTCATCTTTTCTTTTTTACCCTTTAAAACCTTTCAAATATACACTTTCAAAATTTTGAAAAAACTCAAAATTACCCTTCATAAACCCATCCATAACGACATTCAACTTGGGGATTTTTCAAATCTCACCCAAAGTTAGTGTTTCTTTGTAAATCATGCCGTTTTTATTAATAGAGAATAATAGTATTTTTTATTTTTTAAGTCCTTTATTTTTGATATTTTTTTAAAACAGAAAGTTTTACAAAAACACCCAAATCTTATAAAATCCATCTATTTGATTTGGATATTTTCCCAAAAATTTTATCTCTCAAAAATTTGTTTTTTTTTCTGAATAAAAAAGATAAAAAACAACAATGCTTCCTGTAGCGATATATATATATCCAATATTTTGAAAATATCACAATATTAATGACACTGAGTGAGAGGTAGAGGGGATGTGCATGCACACATCATACCCCATTGAGTTCAAATGGAGGGTACAAGTTCTCCATCTAACTTTGTTACTATTGTAATGAAATAACGAGAACTACAAATAACAATTGAAAAACACTTGTAGGTCCAACAATGGACAAAAACCAAGAAGATTACACAAGCACTTTAAGTGCAAACACATAAACCTACAAAGGGGAATTGCCAAAAAGCAAAAAGAAGTAATATTATTGAGAGAGTGAGAGAACAACTACAAAATAGAGGGGGAACACCCCTCTATATATACACAAAGAATGAGAGAGAGGGAGGCCTTGGGGCTTCCACAAAGTAGATGTTGGGGAGCCCCAACTGTCATATTTATGACCGTTGGGGACCCCCAACGTCTACAAATTTGGGGTCCCCCAGGGTCCCAAAAAGAGAAAAACAAAAAAGAAAAAAGTAAAAAGTAAAAAGTAAAAAACCTAAAAAATAAGTTGTTTTTAAAGAACTTATATTACATGCAAAAGACCAAAATACCCCTATCAGGTATTTTGGAATAAACAGAATATATATATATATATATATATATATATATATATATATATATATATATATATATATATATATATATATATATATATATATATATATATATATATATATATATATATATATATATATATATATATATATATATATAACAACTATGACACCAATTTTTGTGTTCATAAATGGTCTTTCATACATTTATAATGATATTGATAGATGCTTATACAAAAAATTGATTGGCATTGTATAACATGCAGTGTTCTGTTCATGTGGAAGATGATGTGCGAGCCAAAGCAATTCGTCTGGTATGTGATAGTTGCATTGGAGAATTGCACTATTTTTATACTTTTCCATTATCATTATTCTTTATGATGTTCAATCTAACATTGGTCTATCTTGATACTCATGCCATTTCTGAAACAATGCTTCAAATTACTTAATATTCTCATTGCTTTAACTAAATTCGATTTGTCATGTTATTCTGATATGTTCTTTTCTAATGCAGGTAGCAAATAAACTATTTCATCTTGGTTATTTATCAGAAAGAATTGAGCAGTTTGCGACAAATATGTTGCTGCTGGTTGTTGATGGCAAGCCATCTCCAAATGCAGATTGCATTGAACAAAGAATGCTATTGAATGTACTATTTTCTTGCCAGCTGCTTGTCATGCTCAAATGTTGTATGGTTGTAAAAGTTGCTTGGATTAAGATTGACCTTTTGAATTTTGATCATTTGTTTAGAAAATGTCATTTATCATTGATTTTTTTTCGCATAAGAGTGGGAGAGGGAAGTGGTCACGAGAAAGTACATGGTTCCTTGATTTATCATGAGTACTTGATAATGTGCTTTGAGTGCCAGCAGTTTGTGTTCGTTATGTTGGGTATGGAAATAAGGCTTGTGTATCATAAATCTTAGCATGTATGGTGGAACAACCATACAAGGATAAGGTCCTTCAAACACAGCAAGGATCTAGTTTATGCATGGTTTGGCCATCGATGACCTGCAGTTGGCAAGCGAGTGCATGATCAATTAACTTTCAAGCTGGTAGCTGCTGCTTAGAAATTGTGATTGACCTCTTCACTTGTCTTCATGGAACATGTTTTATTTCTATTACAGTGAACTGTACATATATACAAGTAACACTAGGATTATCACAATGCATGAAGGATTAAGAGTGATGTTCTAATAAAGCTTATACTGTAGTATTTTATCTTATATAACCTCTGATGTAACAGCTCTCATGGATCAATTCCTGGATTTTGTGCTAACATGAACTAAACCCCTTTTTTCTTTACTACAAGAAATGAAAGGATGTGGAAAACGCCTTTTGTGGATAGGCTACTGATCAGGTTTCCTTTGGATATATTTCAAGATGCAGCACAAACCTTTTGTCTTGATTACCAGAAGGGTCGTCCATATAGTGGGGAAAAAATGTTTCATGGTTGCACTGGTCAGTTTATTGAAGTGTTTATTATCATTTTAGAACTTGAGGCTGCAAGAATGCAAAAACCGTTAATTTCACTTATGACCAAATTCTGAATCAAATCAGGCTTGATTATGTCACATCATTTTTAAGCAATCCAATCTACAATTTTGATTTAATTCGAGAGGGCCAGTCCATCCGAATCTCGTCATGAACAAGCTGTTTGATGTGGGTGATATGATCACCTAAATTCCTTACTGTAATCTTATCATTTGCATTGAACGAATAGAATAATGCCAGGAGACTCTATGGATGTGGATAATGAGTAATTAAATAATAATCAAATAGATTTTGGTTAAGTTTGTGAGAAAATTTTAGTAAAACCTTTTGAGACATGAGCGAGTATTGGTTGGTGAATGTCCTCATCATAAACTTTTTCTGTTTGCAACCATCCAATATCAATGCAACATGCTGCTCCGCACAACCCATTGTGGATAAAAATATTTGTTTCATCTAACTGATGCAAGATCCACTTTTTAAAAGAAAATTTCTTGATGGTCAGTCAGAGCTCCAACCTAAATATCTCAACCAAGAACAAAATGCCTTGATTTCATCAGTGAGAGTCACTTTATAACATTCAATCCATATCCTTCATATTGGGTTGCTAACCTGTTGACATTAAAATACATTTCATGGTCTGCATCACTTGTAAATATGTACTGAAGATGGTGGGAACTAGAACTTGTTCTCTTTATTAATTGGTGGTTGTGGCTGCCCTGGAGGAGGTGCTGCAATTTCCCTGTAGCCATGTTTATTGATGATGATGCATGGATTGATTCCTATGACAGATGGATACTCCACTTTTTATACCCGTATTTTATCCCCTTAAATACTATCTATAACAAATAGTTGTCCCCAAACCTACATCTATATCCATGCTGTTGAATAGTGTAACTCTTGTGTTGATTGTAACAAATGTATTGAAAGAAACACACCTTTTAGTATCCGGCTCTTCTGCTTGCTGGAAGGGAGAGGAGGGAGAACCACTGCAGCAGATCTTCGAGCCTCCAATACACTCTTGCCCTATTTCTTTACGTGAACTTATAACCACCAGATCGGGTTGGTCTGAGACTCTTCAGTCCAGACCCGATATTATAAAGATAGAGATACGGGTCCAGATCTGGACCCGTATATGCATGCAGTCCAATCTTAATAGTCTCTCTCAAGTTGTGCATGATTTTGTACCATGGACAACTTGCCTTTTAAAAACCAAAAATAGACGCTAGTAAGTCCCTTAGTAAACAAATCTGCCACTTGATCAGCCGTGGGAACATAGGCTGGTTCAACTTCTCTATCTTCGACTTTTTGCCGAACAAAGTGTTGATCAATTTCTATATGTTTGGTATGACTGTGATGAATGGGGTTGATGGCAATTTGTATGGCACTCTGATTATCACAAAAGAGATTAGTAGGCATAATAAATTCTCTGATCTCAGTCAAAAGATGTCTCAACCATGTAGCTTTTGCTGTAGCAGCCGCCATAGACCGGTACTCAGCTTTTGTACTGGATCGTGCAACCGCACGCTGTTTCCTGCTACTCCATGCTATTAAGTTTCCGTCAAGAAAAACACAATATCTAGAAACTGATCGTTTGTCATCTGGATCTCCTGCCCAATCGACATCTGTGTAAACATCCACTCGATGTCGCTTCCCTTTGAACTTGGATTGATTATAAACTAGGCCATCTCCAAGAGTTCCTTTTAAATATCGAAGAATTCTCTTAACAACATTCATATGCTCTGATCGTGGGTCATGCATGAATTGTGACACTTAGTTCACGACATACACAATGTCTGGTCTGGTGAAGGTGAGGTATTGAAGCATACCAACGAGACTACGATACTGCCTGGAGTCTTTATATGGTTCTCCATCTTGAGAACTGAACTTGTGATTTAATACACTAGGAGTGGATATTGGTTTACAATCTGTCATGCCTGTTTTTTCCAATAGATTCAAGGTGTATTTGTGTTGAGTTAATGAAAGAGATTCATTTTGTCTATCCACTTCAACTCCCAAGAAATAACGCAAGACTCCCAAATCTTTCATTTTAAACTGCCGACTCAGTAAGTCCTTGGTGTCTTCTATGCGTTCATCAGAATTTTCAGTAATAATAATGTCATCCACATATATAAGAATCAAGGTACATACCTGACAGTCACAGAAGATAAACAATGAATGATCGAGGTGGGAACGAATGAAACTATATCGCTGAACTTCAAGGGAAAAACTGTCAAACCAAGAACGAGAAGCCTGCTTTAACCCATAAATGGCTCTTTGTAGTTTGCAAACATGTGTGTTGGGGCTGTATTCTGCATAACCAGAGGGTTGTTCCATGTACACCTCTTCTTTCAGGCTACCATATAAGAATGCATTTTTGACATCAAGCTGACTGCGAGTCCATCCACACTGAACTGACAAAGACAAAATTAATCGAATAGTTCCCATCTTGACCCCAAGACTAAAAGTCTCATCGTAATCTTGCCCATGTAGCGCTCGATGGATCCATCAAGTTTGTACTTTATTTTATAGACCCATTTAGACCCTACAACGTTTTTGTCTGATGGTCTAGGAACAATCTCCCAAGTTCCACACACATGTAAGGCTCTCATTTCCTCATTCATGGCTTCAACCCATTTAAGTGACATAGACGCTTGTGCAAAGCTAATAGGTTCATCCTGTTTTTCAATCTGAGAGAGGAACAATTGTAACTCCATAGAGAAGTTGTTATAACTAACCCATCTTTCAATAGGATGACGAATCCTTTCAAGTCTTCTAGGCTGCACATCAGTTCGTTGAGCATTATCTTTATTCCGCCGTACATAGACAACTTCTTGGAACTTGGCAACATCTGAAACGGTAGGCATAGTGTCCTGGGTATTTGGTGATTCTTCCCTTTGTAAACACACATCGGTTTTACTTTGTTCAGACGATATAGAATGGCATAAGGAAGTATCGAGGGTGGCCATTTGATCGAATACCTCAGCAGCAAGCCACGACTGATAACTGTCACCATCTACGTTGTGTTTTTCTATCCTTCCTGAGCTCTCGGTATGGGTCTCATCAAACACAACATTCTGTGAGACTCTGATTCGATGGGCAGTAGGATCATAGCAACGATAACCTTTGTACTGATCAACATAACCAACGAACTTACATTTGCTTGCCTTGTTCTGGAACTTGTCACGTTGGGAACTGTCAATATGAACATAACATACACAACCAAACACTCGTAATCCATTATAATCAGGGTAAGTCCCAAAGAGTGTAAAATAATGAGATTGGTTTGCAAGCAATTTCATGAGCAGTCAATTTATGACATACACAACATAATGAAAAGCTTTAGTCCACAAGCTCAAAGGGACATTAGTACCATGTATCATGCTCAAGGCACTTTCTACAATATGCCGGTGTTTTCTTTCCGCCACACCATTTTGTTGGGGTGTATGTGGACAAGATATTCGACGACTTATTCCATTATCCTGGAGAAATTCAGTAAATTCCTTTGATAGATACTCTCCCCCACCATCACATTGAAAATGTTGGATTTGAGATGCAAATTGATTACTAAGGGACAAAATGCACGAAAAAACTTAAACACTTCAGATTTGTGTTTCATAAAATAGATCCAAGTATACTTGGAATAACTATCAATAAAGGTGACATAATAGCGGCTACCCGACAAAGAAGATTGTGGGGTAGGTCCCCAAACATCAGAATAGACAATTTCAAAAGGCACAAAAGCTCTTTGATTTATTGAGTGAAATGGAAGAACATGACTCTTACATAAATGACAGTTGGGACAAAGAGAAATATCAGACTCATTATTTAAACTAGACTGTTGAACAAGTCCACTAGACACAAGTCTTTCAATGAATGAACGATTACAATGACCCAAACGACGATGCCAAATGTTTGGCTTATTACACTGAGACAAACTAAAACAATCTTTGAATGACACTGGTTGAACCGTCAATGACTTTATTGGAGCAACACGAGCAGTATGAGACTCCTTGAGGACATACATATTTCCCTGTCGTTCTCCTTCAACGAGCGTCTTCTTCGTGAGGAGATCCTTGACACAAACAAAAGGAGTGAATTCGACAGAAGAATTAGTATTATCAAGTTTAGAAACAGAAACAATATTTTTAACAATACTGGGTGAGTGATAAACATTTGATAAAAGAAGTGACGAGTTTGGGAGTGGAAGAGAAACGTTTCCAACATGAGAGATAGGATGGAGGGCACCATCTCCAATTTTAATACTGAATTTACCATGATAAGGAATGAGTTGAGAAATCTTACTAGCATCACCTGTCACATGTGCAGCAGCCCTAGAGTCAATGTGCCAAGTTCTTTGCTCAGTCTGCTTAAAACTTAACTCAGAAAGAGCAGAAATCAAGAGATTCTTCACATTCTCCTTTTCATCCCTTGCTTGGCCTTTAGTGGAAGCCCCAGTACCATTAAATCTGCCTTTGTTTTGCGGATTATGCCAACAATTTGCCTTAATGTGCCTCCTTTTATTACACTGAAAACACGTTGGTATATGTCTAGAGGACTGGTTCATTGGAAGTGAGTTGGGTGACATGTTAGGCGTGGGAAGTAATCCACAACCTCCTTGATTACCTCTTCCCTGTCCCCATCCACCGCGAAAACCTCCACGTCCTCGTCCTGCCATCATACCTGTGGCGAGAACCTCATTATTGCTATTTTGAATCAGCTCCTCACCTCTAATGGTAACTTCATACTGTAGTAGTTTTGCCCGCATATCATCAAAGTTAGGCAATGAAGGAAGGCATAGAAGAGAGGTGGCCAACATGTGATAGTCAGGTCCAAGACCATTCAGCGCTTGCTGAAATTTTTCTTTGTCAGGAATTACACAACCCACCATCGCTAATTGATCTGCGATGCTCTTGACTTTGTTCATGTATTTTGTAACTGATAAATTGTCTTTCTTTAGGAGCTAAAACTCTCTTTTTAAATGAAGAATCCTAGCCTCTGAAATCTGTGAATAGGTCTGTGCTAATATCTGCCATAGTTCTCTAGCTGAACATTCATCTGGAATGGCCACTAATACCTCTTGAGAAAGAGTAGAGGTAATGTAAGCCATGACAACTTGATCTTTTCTTTTCCATGTTGTAAACTCTGGATTGCGAACTAGTTTGTTAGAAACTTCCCCTTTATGATCTTGCTCTTCCTACATAATGAACTCAGATGGTGCATGGATCATTCCATCGATGTGGCCAGAGAGGTCCAAACTACGAATAAAAGGCAAAATTTGCCTTTTCCAAGTCAAGTAGTTGGAATTATTCAATTTCTCAGATATGAGTTGGCCAAGAAAACTGGACGGAAATGATGGAGAATCCATGAAGACGAGACGAATTGACTAAGAAGGAGAATAAGAGAACACGAGTTGAATAAAAAGAATGTAAGAAAAATTGCTCAGCAATGCAATGACCCAGACTTGTCCGTTTTTTTTTTTTGGACAGTCTTGATATATTTCTTCATAAATGATTTGCAGAAATTGAGATCAGGAACAATTACAAATATGGTCAAAAAAAAAAAACTCGTGCTTTGGGTTATATGCTTTGACTAAAAAAAATATCGTGAATGAACGATATACGCACCTCTGATTTGAAACAAAAATAAGATATAGAACGAGAGCAGGGGAAAATATGCAAGAAAGGAACAACCTCTCTTTTTACGCAATCAAAATCAATCTGGGGTCCAGACGTTAAGATCTGATCTGAATGATCAGATCAGACGTTAGCGTGGCCTGTTGGGAATTATCAAATCTGAATGATCAGATCTGAACAAATTAGGTAATAAAATTAACGTGGTTGGTAACGATAGAAAGAAACTTGTTTAGGGAAATAAGAAGAAAAGGGGAAATAAGGTTGGGCACGAACCCCTTTTTTTGTGTTAACTCTCACAGGATCAAGGGAAAAGGGCCCAATTAGGTACAATCAGAAAAATCCGAGAAGAATCGAATCAGAGAAGAAAATGAGATTTTTTTTTGTTAACTCTCACAGGAGCAAGGGACGATTAAAAAATCAAAGAAGAAGAACAGAGGAAGGTGAAACTTGAAGAAGAAGAGGAGAGGGAGAAGGAACTAGACCTGGTCATTAGACTTACCTGCTCTGATACCATGAAAGAAACACACCTTTTAGTATCCGACTCTTCTGCTTGCTGGAAGGGAGAGGAGGGAGAACCACTGCAGCAGATCTTTGAGCCTCCAATACACTCTTGCCCTATTTCTTTACGTGAACTTATAACCACCAGATCGGGTCGGGTCTGAGACTCTTCAGTTCAGACCCGATATTATAAAGATAGAGATACGGGTCAAGATCTGGACCCGTATATGCGTGCAGTCCAATCTTAATATGTATTACTATTATTGATGACCCTTCTAGTCTTGTATATATCATTATTTAGAAGGTCATTTCTGTACTTAGGTAGGTAGAAAGTGAACAATTTTTGTCTTGTAGTGTATAAAAAAAGGATGTCTCCTATGTAATGAAATGAGAGTTCAAAACACAAATGTCCACCAATACGAATCCCAATGGACATGCACAAAAGTGGGCCACAAAGTGCACACTCACAAAACCCACAATGGGCACACACAAATAAGACACTCAAATATGCTTGAGAAGCATTACAAAAACGAGGGGATTCATCCCCTTTATATACACAAGAAAAGAGGGCAAAATGGGCTCAATGGAGAGCCCATTATAGCCGTTGGAGCTAGTCCAACGACTAGTCAACCAAGGGTTGACCAAGATAAAAAGAAAAGAATGAAGAAAGAAAATGAAAAATATGAATAGAAAAATAGAAAAAATATACAAAATTAAAGTATATAATATATATATACAAAAATACATGTATATACGTATGCATATATATATACATATACATATACATATTGATATATATATATATATATATATATATATATATATATATATATAGATACATATATAATATATACACATTATATATGTACATTTTAACACCCCATCAAACTTACCAAAAGTTTTCCTAAAAGGAAGTAAAATCTAGGAGCAGAGAGAAACTTGGTGAAGAAGTTTGCCAATCGGTACTTTGATGTAACATACGACAGATCAATGTTGCCTTGTAGGTACTTCTCCCGTATAGAGTGACAATCCATCTCGATATGTTTGGTGCGCTCATGAAACATATGGTTAAATCATACTTTTGTTGTCACAACATATTTTGAAGTACCTGCTATTTGAATGCCCATATCTGCCAGCAATCGTCTTAGCCAGACTACTTCCATCTTGGTAGTAGCCATGACTCATTATTCAACTTTTGTAGATAACAAAGAGAGCTTCTATTGCTTCTTACATCTCTACAAAATCAAGGAGTCACCTAAAAATACATAAAAACCCGTGGTTGAGTGCCTGTTATTGGGATCATCACTCCTGTCAACATCAATATAAGCAATTAGTCAATGGCTCCCATGTGAACAAAAGTTTGATGAAGACAAGAAGATACCTCTAGTAATAAAAGTTTTAACATATCTAATAATTCGTAAGACGACTCCCATGTGAACAAAAGTGAAAGCGTATTTGAATTGACTAGTTGTGTGTACAACATGAGCTATGTTAGGTCTAGTAATGAAAATGTAAGAGAGTGCCCCGATAAGCTGTCTATAAGGAGTCAGATCTTCAAGAGGTTCTCTACTGTCTATTCACATCTTGACATTTACAATCTTTGAAGTATCTACTCTCTTATCATCTGTGATTGTAGAGCTAGAAATAACATCAAAAGCTAACTTAAACTGAGACAATAAATATCTTCTAGGGGAATAAGCAATTTTAATTCCTAGAAAGTATCTTAAGAAACCCAAATCAGTCATTTCAAAATTATTTTTACGCAAATTTTTAATATTTGTCATTCCCTGTGTACCTCCTCTAGTGATGATCATGTTATCCACATATAATAGGCGAACAATAATACCTGCATTAATTTTCTTAACAAATAAATTTATATCAGTCAAAAAAGATCTAAAACTATTTTCAAGCATAATTTATAAATAGATTGACAGGATCTAAAACAAGATCTAAAACCTCCAGTGATGACTACTCTCGCTTTACGTGGATATACTTTCTCAAACATAAATATGAAGTATTTGAGAATTTTTAAAATTTTCATAAGTTAGTGACAAATCTTTTGAAGACCAATATATCGATTTTTCATTCTGACTTAGGGGATGCGTATATGTCCAATGGTTTTCAAAAATATCTAAGAGAAAATGGAATACTTCATCAAGGGTCTTGTACTAATACACCACAACAAAATGGTTTAGCCGAAAGAAAACACCGGCACATGATAAGGGCCACTCGAACCTTACTCATATCTAAGGGTGTTTCAAAATATTTTTGGGTTAAGGTAGCCTTTACTGCTATGTATCTTATAAATAGATTGCCTTCCTCAAAAATTCAAAATCTTTCACCATATGAAAAGATTTATAAAGTCTCGGCTGATTATTTTAGGCTAAGAATCTTTGGGTGTAGATGTTTTGTACTCAACCATAAAAATGATATACTGTCTCCTAAGGCCATCCCATGTGTGTTTTTAAGTTATGGAGAAAGTAAAAAGGGATTTAGGTTTTATGATTTCGAAAATAATAAACTATATATTTCTAGAAATGTCACCTTTTTAGAACTGAAAAATTGATTTGAAACTAACACAAAAAAATGAGAATGAATGCAACTTTTTAGAAATTTGTCTTGAAAATAATAACATACAAAATGAAGACATTAAAAAGATAACTTGCAGTGAATCTCAATTTGACATTCAATATCAAAGAAGAAAGGATAATGAAACACTAAGTGCCTTAGAAAAATATTCAAACATATAAGGACAAAAGACCTCAACTATTAGGCACTTAGAGAGACCACATAGAGCTCTAGATAGGCTTGCAAAATAAGAGTAATTTGAGCCTCATTATAATAGAGCTTGTTTAGCAAAAATCTTTTCATATTTTGAACCTTTTATATATAATCACTCAAAGGATTATCCTTAATAGAAAGATGTTATGAATGAAGAAATTAGGGCCTTAGAAAAATCCAAAACTGGGGAACTATCAAACTTACAAATCAATAAGAAAACAATAGGTTGTAGATGGATTTTTAAAGTTAAAACTAAAAGTGATGGAACACTAGAAAGGCATAAGGCTAGGTTCGTCGCCAAAGGATATGTTTAAGAATATGAAATTGATTATGATTAAACATTTGCTACTGTAGCCAGGATGACCACTGTTCGAATTCTCATAGTTGTAGCTACTATTAGGACATGACCAAATTACCCACCAAATGAACGTTAAAAATGCATTTATAAATGGTGATTTAAAAGATGTATATATGGATCCACCTTCTGGATATAATGTTCCTAAGAGAAAAGTTTTCGCCTTAGAAAGACCTTATATGGTCTTGAGCAAGCTCAAAAGGCTTGGTATGATCGCTTTAGTCATGTTATAGTTAAACTTGAATATATTTTATGTTACACTGAAACTGCTTTGTTTGTTAAGAATTTCGCTGTAGATATTGTTATCCTATTGCTTTACGTTGATGATATGATCATAACTGTTGGAGATAAACAAGGAGTAGATCAAGTTAAATTCATTCTTAAACAAAGTTTTGAAATGACTAACATTGGTTTTCTCAGATTTTTCTTAGGGATTGAGGTTGCATATTCTCCTAGAGGGTACTTGCTATATCAATCCAAATTTGCAAATGAAATTATTGACAAGTCTGGAATCACTGATGACAAAAGAGTGGATACACCTGAAGTAATAAATTTAAAGATGAAAATAGACGATGGAACCTCACTGGATGATCCCACTCCATATCGGCAAATGGTTGGGCTATTGACATACTTGACTATTACCAAATCAGACGTATCATATGCAATTCACACAACCAGTCAATTTCAGCATTCTTCTACCACTATGCATATAAGTGTCGTTATGCGTATTGTCAAATATTTGAAAAACTCTACTTCTAAACGATTATTTCTATATTTATCTTCCCCTCTTGATTTAATTACATACTCTGATTTTGATTGGGGGGGAGACCCTAATGACATGCGCTCAACTACTGGTTTCTGTGTTTTTATAGGAGATTCTTTGGTATCTTGAAAGTGTAAAAAACAACAAAACATATCTCTATCCTTTATAGAAGAAGAGTATTGAGCGATAACTACTACATTTGAAATTGTATGGTTGAGGTGTCTTTTCAAAGATATGAGAGTGATTATGACAGAGCCATCACGATTATGTTGTGACAATAAGAGTGTCATTTACATTGTTGAAAATCATACTTTTCATGAACACACTAAACATATTGTGATTGATTGTCATTATGTTAGAGAATTTTTTTGGTAGAAGACTATTTCATTGCCATGTGACCTCAAAATATCAGCTCACAGACTTCTTCACAAAAACCTTGCCTTCCCCAATGTTTCATTTCTTGTTGGGCAAACTTTCGATGATCCCACCATAAGTTTGAGAGGGAGTGTTAATGTAAACATATGTGTACATATATATATATATATATATATATATATATATATATATATATGTTTACATATGTATCTTAGGGAAATTTGTCTTTTCACATGTAATTCTCAACAAGTGTATTATTTTATTTCTTTTCTTTTTTATTCTTTTATATTTTTTTATTGTAAATATTTCCATCCCTAAAGGGATTTTTGAGAATCTTTCTAGGAGTCATTGGATCCTACCCAACGGCTCTCTAGGGATTCCTTTTTATATATAAAGGGATGAGACCCCTCTGTCATTGTATCTTTTTTTCTCAAAGGTTATTCCCTAATAAAGTGCATTCTTTTGTGTGTCTTCTCAGCCCTTAAGAGGCTTCTTTTTATATCTTCTTTGTGTTGGACCCATAAGTGGTCATTTCTCAAGTTGTGCTTTAGCCCATAAGTGGCTCACTATAGAATCATATTGGTTCGTGACAATGGCTGCATAAGAGTCTATTCTAATCAATTGTTATCCTTGCAATGGGTCATTTCGCACTGCAAACTGGTCCTCCATAAAAGTTTCAAAGGTTGGATCTGTTACTCCCATATCTTGTCCTGGGAGCAACTTGAATATTTCTCAAGTGTTTCATGTTCCTTCTTTTGTAATGTAATCTTCTCTCCTATTGATTGTATTGTGCAGGATCAACTTTCAGGAAAGCGGATTGTGATTGGCCATAGGATAGGGGACACATATTACTTGGACTCATTAGATTTGAGTTATCAGAAGGGACTTAGAGGTGGTTTAGGAGAAACAGTTTTGGATGACTCTATGTTGTGGCATCAACGACTTGGTCATATTTCTAGTTCTAGATTGCAGTATCTTGTGCCCTTGGGTGGATCTAAAATTTCTATGTCAGCACATGTAAAGGAATGTGAGAGTTGTAGACTAGCAAAAAGTCATGCCTTACCTTTCGAACCCAGCGAGATAGAGTCAATTAGAACTTCTGATCTTGTTCAATTGGATGTTTTGAGTCCACCAATTTTGTCTAAGGGTGGTTCTAGCTGTTTTGTTACCTTTATTAATGATTACACACGATTCACTTGGATCTACTTTATGACAAACATGAATGAGCTGTTTGAAATCTTTAAGAAGTTTTATTCTATGATTGAGACTTAATTTTCTACTAAAATTAAAACCCTTCACTCGGATTTTGGGAGAACATATATTAGTCATCTGTTTCAGAGTTTTCTGCAAGAGAACATCAAAAAAATTAATCTTTCATGATTTTAGTAAAAATTTTACATCTTCCAGAAAAAGAAGAAAACATGAAAAATTTACTTTTTTTGAGTAAAAGACTTTTAAGACCACTTAAACCAATCTTATTTTGAAGTTTGAAGTAGCACTAGTTGCTTTGTTTATTAACAAATTCAAATGGGACTAAAAGGAAAAAGTTATAAGCTGCCTCTCAAAACTGATGTTAGAATTATTAATGAAAAATTCAGCTTGGCATGAATACTTGTTCAAATAAAGGTTGTCAGATACAGGAGATCTTCTAGAGCCAGTGTTTCTTTCTATACTGGTGGTGATGGTGTTTGGCAGGAGGGCGAAGTAAATTTTGTCATTAAAGGGGGAAAATAAGTATACAGCATGTTCCAGGTTGCATGCAATAAAAATTGGTTCCTACATTCCCAAATGCTCGAGCAATGTTTTTGACAACCTGTAAAACCTTACCATTCAACAACAACAACAACTACGCCTTCATCCCAAAACAATTGGGGTCGGCGATATGAACCAACAAAGAAAATCATTCTGGGTCTTCCACATGAATCCTTCTCCTCCAATCATTTCTATCCAATGCCATGTCCTCGGTGAGGTTCAAAGCATTCACATCCTTTCCTATCATCTCCATCCAAGTTTTCCTAGGCCTACCCCGACCTCTTTTAACTAAAATATTTTCCCATTTCTCCATCCTTCTAACTGGAGCATCATTAGACCTTTGTCGAATATGTCCAAACCACCGTAAACGATTCGCTCTTATCTTATTTTCAATGGGTGCATCATTAGACCTTCTTATGTATCTCCTCGTTCTGAATCTTATCTTTTATTGTATTTCCACACATCCATCTAAGCATACGCATCTCAGCTACACTCATTTTTTGAATATGATGTCTCTTGGCAGCCCAACATTCCGTACCATATAGTAAAGCGAGTCTAATAGTTGTCCTATAAAACTTTCCCTTCAACCGCAATGGCATTCTACGATCGCACAACACTCCAGTTGCACTTTTCCATTTCATCCACCCAACCTTTATCCTATGATTTGCATCTCCATCAATTTCTTCATACTTTTGAATGATAGATCCCAAATATTTGAAACAATCATCCACCGATATTTCTTGCTCACCAAGCTTCACTACACTCCCATCACTACTTCGTTGCTTAATAAACCGACATTCCATATATTTTGTCTTACTCTTACTCAACTTAAATCTTCTTGATTCCAATGTCTGTCTCTATAATTCTAACTTAGCATTAACCCCAGCTCTAGACTCATCAATCAAAACAATATCATCAGCAAACAACCTACACCATGACATATTTTCTTGAATTGATCTCGTAAGCTCATCCGTCACTATAGCAAATAGGAAAGGGCTTAAAGCAGATCCTTGATATAACCCAACCATTATAGGAAAATTTGTTGTCACCCCTCCACAAGTGCGGACATTGGTTACTGCTCCTTCATACATATCCTTAATTATACTAATGTACTTGAGAGAAACACCTTTCTTCATCATTGTCCACCAAACGTCCCTAGGTACTCTATCGTATGTCTTCTCCAAATCAATAAAAAACATATGCAAATCTTTGTTCCTCTCTCTATTTCTCTCAATAAGTTGTCTAAGAAGATGTATAGCTTCATAGTTGATCTTCCGGGCATAAAACCAAATTGATTCTCCGATATCATGACAACCTTCCTCAACCTAGACTCAATCACCCTCTCCCAAAGTTTCATAGTATGACTTATGAGTTTTATACCACGATAGTTTGTGCAATCTTGTATATCACCCTTATTCTTATATACAGGCACCAACGCACTCTTCCTCCACTCATTAGGCATCTTATTTGTCCGCCAAATCTTGTTAAAAAGATTTGTCAACCATTCTAAACCTTTCTTTCCTAAGCATTTCCAAGCCTCGATAGGTATACCATGTGGGCCAACTGCCCTTCTTGATTTCATTTTCTTCAAAGGCTCTGCAATTTCTTTCTTTTGAATCTTGCGCATGAAATCACGATTCATCTCATGAAAAGGAATGGACAAGTCTCCAAGATCCTGAGCATGACTTCCATTAAATAGCTTATCAAAATAATCTTTCCATCTCTCATTAATCTCCTCATCTTTGACTAAAACCCTTTCTGTTTCATCTTTGATACATCTAACCATACCCAGATCCCTCGATTTCCTATCTCTCATCTTTGCAAGCCTATAAATATCCTTCTCGCCCTCTTTGGTATCCAACTTGTCATAAACCTCCTTATATACCTTATCCCTCGCGTTTCAAACTACTTTTTAACTTCCTTCTTTGCTATCACATACTTCTCCAAATTCTCATTATCATGACTCTTACTTAGATTTCTATAACACTCTCTTTTAACCTTAATAGCTAATTTGACATCCTCATTCCACCATGATGTATCCTTACCTAGCGGTGATCCGCCTTTAAACTCACCCAATAGCTCCTTAGCCACCTTTCTCATGCCACCCGCTATCTTATTCCACATTGATTCTGAATCCTCCTCGAGACACCAATCAACTTTCTTAACTACCTGCTCTACAAACATTCATTGTTTAGCTCCTTTCAGTGCCCACCACTTAATTCTAGGATCTATCCTATGTCTATCCCTTTTGCGGCATTTTCTAATTCTAAGATCTAAAATTAAGACTCTATGTTGTGTAGCTACACTTTCTCCCGGTATAACCTTACAATCGATGCAACAATCCCTATCTCTCTTTCTAAGTAGGAAAAAATCTATCTGATTCGTATTAACCCCACTTTTAAATGTTATTCGGTGAGACTCCCTCTTCCTAAACCAAGTGTTTGCTAAGATCATGTCATAGGACAAACCAAAATCTAAAATCCTTTCTCCACTTTCGTTTCTTTCTCATATACCATAGCCTCCATGGATACTCTCAAATCCATCCCTACTAATGCCTATATGTCCATTAAGTTCACCGCCGATGAAAAGCTTTTCTCCATAAGATATCCCTTGTACTACTCCATCTAAATCTTACCAAAATTGACGGTTAATGGAATCATCTAAACCTACTTGAGGTGCATAAACACTACAACAACAACAACAACTACGCCTTCATCCCAAAACAATTGGGGTCGGCGATATGAACCAACAAAGAAAATCATTCTGGGTCTTCCACATGAATCCTTCTCCTCCAATCATTTCTATCCAATGCCATGCCCTCGGTGAGGTTCAAAGCATTCATATCCTTTCCTATCACCTCCATCCATGTCTTCCTAGGCCTACCCCGACCTCTTTTAACTAATATATTTTCCCATTTCTCCATCCTTCTAACTGGACCATCATTAGGCCTTCGCCGAATATGTTCAAACCATCGTAAACGAGTCTCTCTCATCTTATTTTCAATGGGTGCAACGCCTACCTTTTTATGTATCTCCTTGTTCTGAATCTTATCTTTTATTGTATTTCCACACATCCATCTCAGCATACACATCTCAGTTACACTCATTTTTTGAATATGATGTCTCTTGGCAGCCCAACATTCCGTACCATATAGTAAAGCGGGCCTAATCGTCGTCCTATAAAACTTTTCCTTCAACCGCAGTGGCATTCTACGACCGCACAACACTCCAGTTGCACTCTTCCATTTCATCCACCTAACCTTTATCCTATGATTTACATCTCCATCAATTTCTCCATACTTTTGAATGATAGATCCCAAATATTTGAGATAATCATCCACCGGTATTTCTTGCTCACCAAGCTTCACTACACTCCCATCACTACTTCGTTGCTTACTAAACCGATATTCCATGTATTCTGTCTTACTCTTACTCAACTTAAAACCTCTTGCTTCCAATGTTTGTCTCCATAATTCTAACTTAGCATTAACCCTAGCTCTAGACTCATCAATCAAAACAATATCATCAACAAACAACATACACCACGACACATTTTCTTGAATTGATCTCGTAAGCTCATCCATCACTATAACAAATAGGAAAGGGCTTAAAGCAGATTTGTACCTAATACTAATTTAATAAGTAAAATCATATCACCCTTCCTACGGACCTCAACTACATTATCTATAAATTCAAGACTCATAACAATCCCTACTCCATTCCTATTTCTATTTATTCCTGTATACCAAATCTTATATCCCCAAGGTTCTATCACTTTTTCCTTCTCGCCTACCCATTTGGTCTCTTGTAGATATAAATTATCAATCTTTCTCCTACACATAACATATACTAACTCTACCAACTTACCAGTTAAAGACCCTATGTTCCAAGTGGCTAACCTAATTTTATGGTCTTGGACTAACTTCTTTACCCCCACCGGTCCAACAAAGTGAGGGAACTCTTGCCTATTTGACACCACACCCGGGCACCGGTGTGACGTGTCGCTTCTGGGCGACGACCTAGCAACCCTTGCCCATTTATCACTGTCTCCGGGCCTATAGAGTACAACGCATCGCTTAGTAGGGAACACCCCAATGAAATTCTCATATTGGTTCATATTCATAGGGTATGACTAAGTTTTTATGCTGGCTGTCACTGGCCTACTGCAACCCTCCTTTATCCGGGCTTGGGACCGGCGGTGTATAACTAAAGAGTTATACATAGGCGGAGTTGTAAAACCTTATCATTATTAGTTAAATTTTAAAATTTAACTATTTAGGACTCTCATAGAAGTTTAACAATCTATTTCTGAAAATAAAGTTACCATTTAGTTTTTTTTCTTTTTTGGTTGTTGTTTAGGGCATTAAAATTACCTGTTTTACCTGGTTTTATAGAAGCATTATGTGCTAAATTACTTTCCAGGCAGAAAGGTGATCTCTAGCATTCTATGTGAAACTAATTGAAATAGTCCATAAGCCTTTGGAATAAATCAAAGATGATCATGTCATAATTGCAGTAATAGCTTCCCAGAAAACAAAGTTCGACTGTTTTCGTTCTTCTGAAAGGGGAAAAAAGAAGAAATGGCATGGTACTGGCAACTGATGCAGACGCAATACACAAATGCATCAAAATTTGATTTTATATAAAAGGATTATCAAATGGGAGGAGAAAACATGTCATCTATTAATTGGTAGATAATACATGTATGGCACAGGTTGATAAGACTAGTCTGTGTGAAAAAAAAACTAAAATTAAAATTTGACTGAAGTATTAGAATTAGATCAAATAGGTGGCAAGCCATCTAAAATCTATTAATGGGTAGGTAAGACATAAAATGTACAAGTTCATAAGATGAATGCCTTTTGTCACTTGTGCAGGTTTGTTCAGATATGTGAGAGACACAATAGCTATCACTAGTAAAGGATTTCCCATATGGTGAAAAGTAGATGAGACAAATTATGAAGGGGAATTAGTCATGATCATATCGCGTATTAACGGAATAAATAAGATCAAAGGTGTGATTTGAATTTTAAATCCATATGCATGAACTGGGACTTTCTCTTCTTCATAAGTAAATGTCGGTTAGGTTGTTCTACCTATGCATTTTACCTTAACATGATGACATACGTTTCCTTTTGATCTATAGAGAGTAAATTTATGATCACTAGCATATAATGGGTTGGGCTTGGCTTACTAGAAGATTGACTTTTCAGCAGCTAGTCATATTTTTTTTATTTGATTTCTGATCAAAGTTGATAGATATTTTTATTATCTCAATGAAATCTGTGCAATACTTTATTGAAGCTGGGTTATAGTCCAACCAAGACTGGAAATGCTTAAAATGTTGGGAATGATTAAGTGATTTTCTCCTCAGCTATGTCACAGGGACTCGCCAACTAGGTGCCGCACCCACGTTGCACCCGCACCTGCATTCGATGTGGTCAACCTGACCCTGGGTACAGTCAACGCACCCAGGGTCATTTATGTTCAACTTTTGGACTTTATATATATATATATATATATAAATTTTTATATTTTTGCCGCACCCCCGCACCCAAATTTTTTGAAAGTGCCGCACCCGCACCCATGTGACATAGCTCCTCAGATTTGGATGGACTCTTTTTTTGTTGCATTTGTTCACTTATAGTCTTTTGTAAATCTTTACCTTGTTTGGTGAATTTGAATATGTTTCTAACATATAATTTCATGTTTTCTCCTTCAGTTTGAAACCCATGAAACATCTGCTGGTGGTTCCCAAAGCTCAGAACCTGGAGCTACTGACAGTGATTCAGTCAAAGGTGACAAGAAGTTTGTGGATAATGTCCGACATGTGTCCTTGTCACGAGCTCAACGTTGTATGTCCCTTTACTTTGCCTTGTGTACTAAGGTTTGTATGTAATATTTTCCTTCTGCCGCATCCTTTGTGTGGATGAGAAAACCTTTTCTTTCTTCTTGTACATTTCTTTATTTTGTTAACAGCAGACATTGTCTTCGTAGAAACCAAGCCTTCTCCAACTTGTCTTTAGTATTTATGGATGGGCTCAAAAAGCTGTCAAGCAGGTCCTTTGTTTTTTTCCCTTCATTCACTCTTTTGTAATTCAAAAGTATACCTTTGGTTGGATGTGCATTAGTTAAGCTCTATCTGGAGTTTTTGGACTAGCTATTTCTAATTTGTTATAGAAATTTCTATGGTGCAGGTGATTCATAGGCATATCCCTATTCTTGTGAGAAACATTGGGTCATCATATTCTGTGTTATTACATATAATCTCTGAACCACCACAAGGGAGTGAAAATCTATTAATAGTGGTAATATTCTTTATCCTTCATTCAATGAGATCAACCAGATCTGTTAACTACTTTTCCTAACTGTCTCTTCCTTTTCCTGTACTTGAAATCTGTTAATATTGGTAATAGTCTTTATCCTTCATTCAATGAGATCAACCAGATCTGTCAACTTTTTTCCTAACCATCTCTTCCTTTTCTTGGAATATTGATACTATCTATCTCTGTTAGGTATTGCAAACTCTGACGGCTGAATGCACACCTGCTGCCGATCTGATTGCTGCGGTCAAACAATTATATGAGAACAAACTGAAGGTTCCTTTCCTTTAAGATGCTCATTTTTTCGATTTTGTTAAAAAAGACAGCTACTTGCTGTCCTCTCGACATAGTTACTCGGCCTTTCTTTTTAACCTTTTGTATAAGTCCATTTGCTTGTGTTGCTTTTGCAGGACGCAGCTATTCTTATCCCCATACTGTCTTTGCTTTCTAAAGATGAGGTTCACATCTATAATCCTTTTACTAATTTCTCGTATTTTATGCTTGTAAAAATTTCTATCCACATTTATTATCTAATATTTCTAGTGCATAGAATGCTTTCCTTCCATGCAAGTATTTTCTCCTTGCTGACTGTAACTCCAAGGTTGGTTCTTTACAGTTTTGCATCAACCTACTGATAGCTCAAGTTTTCTCTTCCATATGCCTCAAGTGTCCACTTGTGAAGCATACTATGCATAATAGTCTGTGAATTTGGATGCATGAAAGGCATTAGTTGAGTTTCTAGTTTAAAACCTAAAAAAAAGGCTTTGATTCGGGTCGGATCCAGACCCCAACCCGACCCGGACCCAACCTGAGGCCACCGCCTCTCTCGTGCTTTCTAAAGACAACGAGGTAGGGGAGGGGTTTCAAATAGAAACCCCCTTTTCCCTCTCGCCCTCTCGTCTCTCTCTCTCTACCCGACCCCCCCTCTCCTCGCGTCTGCCGAGTAGCGGCCACCGGCGACCCCCCTTCCTCCGGCAGGCTCCTTTCTGGCGAGCTTTTTTCGGCAACCCCCAGGTACGCTCCCCTCGTTCTTCTTCTCCTTTTCCTTCCGTCTCTCTCTCCCTCACTTCTCCGTTTGCACAGGGAGGGGATGAACCACCTCCCTGCCTCCGTCAATCGCAAGGGAGGGGCAAAGCCCCCTCCTTGCTGCCTTAAATCGCAGGGGAGGGGCAGAGCCCCTTCCCTGCGATGTGTTTTGCGAGGGAGGGGCCCAACCCCCTCCCGATGCCTCTGTTTGCTGGGGAGGGGTCGAGCCCCTCCCTGCGTGCCATATTTGCCGGGGGAGGGGTCGAGCCTCCTTCCTGCGTCTCCTTTTGGCAAGGGAGGGGTTGAGCCCTCCCTGTGCTCCCTACAGCCAAGGGACGGGTCGAACCCCCCTCCCTGCACCATCTTTAGCAGGAGAGGGGCCCAGCCTCCTCCCTGCTCCCTTTGACGGTAGGGGAGGGGTCGAGCCCCCTCCCTGCACCCTCCAGTGACAGGGAACGGGCCGAGCCTCCTCTCTGTACCCCTTGTATGCAAGGGAGGGGCTGAGCCCCTTCCCTGCGTACCCTTTGGCAGGGATGCGGCCAAGCCCCACCCTATGCACTCATTTTGCAGGGGAGGGACCGAGCCCCTCCCTACACCCTCAGTTTGGCGGGGGAGGGGCCAAGCCCCCTCTCTGCGCCTTCTCCTTCTTGTAGGCAGGGGTGTGGCCCCTGCCTCCGCTAATTTCGGCAGGCAGGGGTGAAGCCCTCTGCCTCCCCCTTTTTGATCGACAGGCAGGGGCCTCACCCGTGCCTCCTTGCTCCTTCGGCAGGCAGGGGTGAAGCCCCCTGCCTCCCTTGGTTTTGTTAGGCAGGGGCTTTACCTCTGTCTCTCTTCCACCTTGTCAGGCAGGGGCACAATCCCTGCCTACTCTCATTTTCGAAAGGCAGGGGCGCAACTCCTGCCTCTGTCCGATTTTTTGGAAGGCAGGGGCATAACTCCTACCTCTGCCTGAACCGTCGACAGGCAAGGGCACAACCCCCTGCCTCCCCGTTGTTTGCTGACAGCAGAGGTTCGCGGTCGCAGGGGCACGATGCCCCTGCCTCTGCTTCTTTCACGTCAGGACAACAGCAACGCCCCTATCGTCTCTACCTTTCTGATTGAGATAGCATGTTGATGTCTTACTTTTGCAGCTCATACGACGGATCTCGCTCGCGCCCCGCGACCCAACCCGTTAATCGCTTACACCCTCAGACACCAACATGCTCGCAACTCTCCAAGGTAGGGAAAGATTGCACGGAGGACTTGGATAATTTAATTGAGTTCAATTAACTAAAATGGATAATTAAATATATATATATATATATATATATATATATATGCATATATATTTATACGAGTATGCATTTATCTCAAGGACGCGGTTTTGCAATTCTTGTCCTTTACTTTCTGTTATGTCTTTCCTTTGCCAGCGCGCTTTGTTCCTAGGCTCTTGCTTTTACAAATATTTCGTTACTGTCTTCTCATTGCAGATGCTACTCAGGTTTTCGCTCATTGCATATGCTATAAAGGCATCATCATGGAGGATGCAAGAGGCATTTACCACTCTCTCTTGCGACAGGAGTTGAGTTAGGAGCTTAACGATACATCCTCATCTAAGGAGAGGGATCCCTAGTAGGGATCCAAACTTTTTGAGTGAGCAGTCCTGCAAAGTAGACTTTAGAATTTAGGTAGCTGCGCAAAAGCATCAAAGACCGCCCAAATCAAAGTATTTGGAAAGATGTGATTGGCTGGTTCTGGTCGTCTATTCGACATATCTCGGGTAACCCCGAATTGAGGCTTGAGCGAACTTCTTAGCGGGGGGGTTCTGTTGAGAAACCCGTATCTCGTCTATCGAGGTCAGTATCTAGTCATGTGTGGCATGTAGATACCACGATAACGGATGAGATTATAGAAAATCGCATGCTAAATGTTGGTACAAGCTGTTGGCTGTTTCAAAAGATAAAGATTGTCAAAAGTAAAGTTTGTGAAACATTTTTGTTGAGGCTCCTATTGAGGAACTATACCCCTTTCATCCTAAAGTACTTGTAGTTGTGCACTACACGCTAGTACTGCGATGATCGGATGGGATGGTCTTGCGACCTCGAACAGTGCTAAATGTACAATGCTGTAAATACATAAAAATGGGATCACCTTCAAAGGTAAGATACTCATTTGTTTAAAAGACCAGAGCATATAGAATGAGTCGTTAGTTAATTTACCCCTAACTCACTCATTCGCTTCTTGTTGTCTGTCGAGTGAGAGGACAGAGCAGTACACACCCCAATGGACAGGTTGTTAACAACCACCCCACGGGCAAAGATCTGGCCTCCCCAGTCGTTGGAGTTAGGGGAAGGGACTACCAGACATTATCCTAGGTGGTAAATACCATGGACTTCTGCAGAAGTTGGATGCATCAGTTGCCAAGTACCTACCTTTGGGGAATCCTCTCTCGGCTAAAGTCATCCCCTTAGGAGCGGACTCAACTGCTATTCGGGTTATTGAAAATACATAGAATAACAGACGCTAAAACTAGTCTCTGTTGTTTTTACGATTTGTCTGCGCGTACCCGTGGGCTAGTAATATCAAAACATAAAGTCTGTTCACACTGGTTCATGGGTCATGAGACTTGCTTGTTGCGTGGTAGTTCACATCTTACGATCAAATGAATCGTCATGCTGCGTTTTGACAGTTGCACTGCTTACCTGCTTTGAACTGCTTACCTGTTTAACGACATATCTGCTTTAAACTGCTTAGCATGCTGTGAATTAAATGTACTTAATCTAGTTTCCTGTAGTCTCTCTTGTGCACCTACTAGTTTTTTCCGAAACTAACCCATTCTATGGGTACATGTGATGATTAGGTACACCACGGGCGATGGCGCGATGGCAAGATGGCTTCAAGATTTTCTTTTCCTGCTCTTAGCTCGCATCCTGGACGTTTTTGGGTTTTGTAACGGATTTTTTTTTGGGATATCCGAATTTTGTACTATTTAGGTACTTCTTTTAATGAAAGTGGCTTTTACAAGTGTTTTGCAAGTAACATAGATTGTGAGTTTTGGTTCTTTTAGCTAACGTGCCCAAAGTTGTTAGCTTGCCTTTTTAAATTCAACAAAAGAATTATCTTCCGCTGATTACATAAACAAACTCTGAAAGGAAAGAGATTTTTTCTAGTCTCTTGCCTGTTTTCTGAAAGGTTCGCAAGTTTGAAATTTTGGGGCGTTACAGATTTGTATCAGAGCTAAGAGTAGAAAGGATTCTTGACCATTGAGCATCCGCATGGCTCTGTGAGTATACAATTTCTCTTGTTTTGTAGTTGTATTGTTAAGCTAAGTGGCTTGACACGTTCTGCTTATGTACTAGCATTGCTAGGTTTTTGTAAACTACTCGTGTTACGCATGAATAGTACAGATGTTTTGGCTTCTATCTCGAGCTTCATGAAATTTTTTATCTTTGGTATCCCTTGTTTATTTCAAGGATGGTAAGGAACTCGAACGACGATTCTGCTGACGAATGGAGACCACATTCGTTCTCAAAGGGAACAAGCACCCTTTCCTGAACTGAGCCAGCATACCGTAGTGACCTATAAAAAAAATTTGAATCTTGACCCTCGGACCTTCGCTGGTAAGCCTGATCTAGACATGGCCGATAACTGGGTGAAGGAGGTGGAATAAGTGTTTGAGGTCTTGTCAGTCCCCGACGATAAGAAGACGTTATATGGGACCTTCAGGCTGAAGGACAATGCCCGTAGTTGGTGGGATATGGCCCGGGGTGTGCAATTTTCGGGAATTTAAACAATTCCTTGGGAAGCTTTCAGAAAGGCTTTCTTGGAGAACTACTTCCCTCTTCATGCGAGGGACAAGAAGGTGGAGTTCTTGGAGCTCAGCCATGGCAATTCGAGTTTGACGGATTACATCGCCAAATTCCAGAGTTTAGAACCCTACTGCCCCAACCTGTTCGCGGATGATTGCGAGCGGGCAGGAAAGTTTATTCGGGAGCTGAAGGAGGGGCTCATGTATCAGGTCCTAACTAGTATGCCCTCGACCTTCTCTGCGACAGTTGTTGCAGCCACCCTCCTGGGTGAAGCCTGGGAGCACTCTAAGAGTGCACAGAGCAGGAAGCCACCCGCTGCGGGTGGTGAGCTGAAGACACCATCCGGCGGCCCAGGCAAACGGTCGTTTTTTCCCATAAAGATCGAAGGAGGAAAGAAACA
Source organism: Nuphar pumila (assembly GCF_984573655.1). Taxonomy (NCBI): domain Eukaryota; kingdom Viridiplantae; phylum Streptophyta; class Magnoliopsida; order Nymphaeales; family Nymphaeaceae; genus Nuphar; species Nuphar pumila. Next base: position 104,267,654 of record NC_143259.1, read on the forward strand.
GTTTCCTCCTTCGAAGCGTCATCTGCCTCAGGGCAACCCTCCAGCCAGGCAACATGCTGGCAATATATGCTCCAGATGCCGACGATCTCACTTTGGCATGGATTGGCTGCACAAGTATCATGCCAAGATCTTCTACCAAGATAGCAGGATTGTCTTATCTCTACTTGGAATGTCCAAGGTGGAATTCAAGATCGTGAAACTCGTTCGGGCGAGCAAGTTGATTTCATCGCTAAAGGCACATAACTACCTGAGGAAGGGATGCACTGCCTTCTTGGTTAGTGTCATCCAGTCTGAGCTGATGTGAGTCCCGATCAGAGACTTGGAGGTGGTTCGAGATTTTTCAGACGTCTTCCCAGAGAATCTGTCAGGACTTCCTCCGTCGCGTGAGGTGCAGTTCAGCATCGAGTTGTTGTCGGGTATTACGCCAATTTTAAATGCTCTATATCGGATGGCGCCAGTAGAGCTCAAAGAGCTCAAGAAGCAGTTGCAGGAGTTGATGGATCAGGGATTCATTCGCCCCAGCGTCTCGCTCTGGGGAGCTCCTGTCTTGCTTGTGAAAAATGACAGATCATTGCGGTTGTGCATCGACTATCGGATGCTCAACCAGGCAATAATAATGAATAAGTACCATTGCCACGCATCGAGGATCTGTTCGACCAATTGGAGGGGGCCAAGATCTTTTCAAAGATCGACCTTAGATCTGGGTACCATCAACTCAGAATTAAGCGAGATGATATCTCCAAGACGGCCTTTCGGACCAAATATGGGCATTACAAATTTGTGGTCATGCCCTTCAGACTCACTAATGCTCCTGCATCCTTCTGTTAAATTATGTAATCAAATCATGTAATCTAATATATATTTTATATATATAAGGTAATACATGTACATATATATAATATATAATATATGCTATGTCACACGGACTCGGCTGCAAGGTCGCCGCACTTGCGTCGACACGCACCGACACGGGTGCGGACACGGGTGCGGCTCGGACTCGGTCAACCCGACCCTGGGTGTGGTCAACGCACCCAGGGTCATTTTCGTCCATTTTTTGGATTTTTTTTTTGAATTTTTTTTTTAAATTTTCTGGGCTACAACTGTAAGGAAAAAACCCCATCACAACTAAAAAACCTGTACACTTTCAAGTTTTAAGTACAGAATGGGCACAACTCAAGTTTTTGTGGTTTTTTCCTGTATGAAGAAAGTGAATTATTACAGTGTATGAAGAAAGTGCCCAAAAGTGAATTATTCCTATACGAAGAAAGTGTACATAATGCCTTCACAACTCATCACTTGTCCCCTAATGGGCACAACTTTGACCGAGTCTTATATATATATATATATATATATATATATATATATATATATATATATATATATATATATAGTTGAGTCCCCGTGTCCAAAATTTTTGAAATTGCGCCGCACCCGTGTCGCACCCGCACCCGCACCCATGTGACATAGAATATATGTATGTGTATCTACCTATTATATATATAAAATATATTTATTTATTTCACCTTAGCCGTAGGGGTATACTTGTCATTTTACACAGTCTTTTTGGAATATGTATGTATTTTTTCCCCTTTCTTTTTTCTCTTTTTTATTCCTTTTTTTCTTTTGGCGCATGGAGGGGCCCACCCAACATGATCGTTGGGCCCTTCCAACGATTATAATTATAACCCTTGGAGGGGTCCCAACGATTATATTGGGAGCCCCTCCATGGCTTCCCATTATATAAGGGTATTCCCCCTTGTGTTTTTCTATGGCTTTGAGTCAAAGCCCAAGTGCTCAATAAAGTGATTTCAATATTTTTTATGTCGTTGTGCATTTGTGAGATTTTGTGAGTTGTGCTTTTGTGCACAAGTGTTCTAAAGTGTTCTTATTGTGCATGTGTGCTGAGTTTATTATCAAGAATATTAAGGTCTTGATCTTAGTATCTTGTTGGAGATACTTTTACATGGTATCAAAGCCTCGTTGAAGAAGGGAAATCGTGCATCTCTTCATTTTTTGAAGTGCCTCGAAAAACGTGCCTTCAAGCTATTGGAGTTTAAAGTGGATCATCTTCTTTGGGCAATATTTTAGAAGCCTCTTTTATCAAGAAAGACTTGAAAATCGTTTGAAGTACGTGTTATTTTTTATCTTCTACCCTCTCTAATAGGTGAAAAAGACTCTCACTTCTCCCTTGGTTTTAAACTTAGTGGTTCAAACTATCATGTTTGGGCCGGGAATATGGAAGCCCATATCAAAGGAAAGGGTCTTTGGGGGTATGTTCAAGGTTCAATACCGGAACCTGAACCCAAACTTACAATCATTGAAAAAAGGGGATATTAAGATTCTTGAGGGGGAAGATAGACAAAAAGCCTTAGAAGATTATTCAAAAAAAAGCATGATGAGTGAGAGATGAAGAACTTCAAGATCTTGTCTTGGATTTTTTCGTCCGTAGAAACCAAGATCAACGCCAACATCATTAAGTTAAAAAAGGCCTCCGAAGCTTGGTTGTACCTTGAAAAAATGTATACTTCAAGGGATTTATCACACAAGTATTACCTCCAAAAGAAGGCATTGACCCTTCAACAAAACGATCTGTCTATTCGAGAATATTTTGCCGAACTATCATCTATTTGGGACGAGTTTGCTATGCTCGAACCAAAATGGAGCGGAGAAGCAATTAAGTTAAGACACAAACAACTAGAGGAAGATCGATTCTTCAATTTTCTAAATGGTCTTAGACCCAAATTTGAGCAAATTCGGTCCTCTCTTCTATTCACTTTCATATCTCCCTCTATCGAAGATGTAATCACTAAGCTAAGTGGTGAGGAAACCCGTATGGGGATTAGTAAGAATAATCCTAGCATCCTTGCTACACCTTCTTCTCAAAATGATTATGAAGGGGTTAATGCTGTGTCGAGACCCAGGAATAATATAAAGGCCTACAAACCTCCTCATTTCAAAAATCAAGGTCAAGAAGAAAATGATCGATATGGCAAAAGAGACTATAGCAAATTAACTTGTCACTTTTGTAAAGAACCCGGGCATATCAAACCCATTTGCCCCAAATGGAAGAAAATACTTGCCGCGGCTATGGCATCCCAACCTGAGGAACGACCTTCATCAAATGAGCCTCTTTCCCTTCAACAAATTATGGATGCTCTACAACCTCTTCTCAAAGGAGGCATTTCCGGAGCCGCTATGTCATTCTCCTCATCTCTCGGTAAGACATCTTGGCTCCTAGATTTCGGTGCATCATTTCACATGACTCTAAGTGCTTGTTCTCTTTCCGATTTTTCTAAAAACTCTTCCATCTTTTGTCTCAACGGCGGATGGAACACCTCTTGAAATTAAAGGAATATGCAATTTTGAAAAACAAGACTTCTTTATTCCAAAAATTCATCTTATACCAAAACTAAACTTAAATTTATTTTCGGTTTCTCAACTCTCGGACTATGGTTGCGATATAAAATTCTCTTCTAATAAATGTTGGATACAAGATCACCAGTCCGGGAAGTTGATTGGGGAAGGCTTACCCAACTTATCACTTTAAGTCATTTTCTACTTTTGAGAGTTTTGTGTGTGCACATTTGGTGTTTGTGTTCTTGGCTCTAGTGGTCACTCTTAAAGAGTGCCTTTTGCTCTATTGGTGCTTCCGCCTCTTTTCATTACATGGTATCAAAGCTCGGTTGGTGATTGGGCTTTTCTTTGTTATCTTGGAACATGTGCCTCTCAAATTTTTGAAGAAAGGAAGGATATTTGGTGCTGATGGAACGTGACTCTAAAGTGAAGCTTTCTTTTAAGCTAAATGGGTCCAACTATCTCATGTGGGCCTCCGCTATGGAAAATCATCTAAGAGGTAAGAAACTTTGGGGTTTTGTTATGGGAACTACTCCCGAACCCTCTCTTGTTATCACCAAAATCGAAAATGAGGTTAAAAAAGCTTTAGATGGCGATGAGCGCATCAAAGCTATTAATGACCATCAATCCAAAATTGAGGATTGGGAAAGTAACCATGCCAAAATTTTGGCATGGTTTATGAACAATGTAGACCTTAAAAATTGTGCTAATATTGCCAAATTTTGAAGGGCCAATGAGGCTTGGTTTTTCCTTAAGGGTATGTATACCCAAAAGTATCTTGCTCGACAATTTTTTTGTCAAGAAAAAATCCGTTCCACCAAACAAATAGATATGAGTGTCCGGGACTATTTTAGCTCTCTAACCTCTCTTTGGGATGAACTTGTTCTTCTTGAGCCTAAGTGGGTGGCTCCGGAAGATATTGAATTAAGAAGGGAACAAATTAAAAAGGAGCATTTTTTCCAATTTCTTCATGGTCTTCGCCCGGAATTTGAACAAGTTAGGGCATCTCTTCTCCATAGAAGCAAAGCTCTACCTATTGAAGACGCCCTTGCCGAAACATGCCAAGAGGAAATTCGACTTGGCTTAAGTATTAAGAGTGATGAAGTTTTGGCCGTTACTAGGCCCGGATCAAATGTTAAAGCATATAAACCCCCTCACTTTTACAAAAATAGCAATGGGCCTAGAAAGGGAATAATATGCCATTATTGTAATGAACCGGGGCACATTAGACCGGTTTGTCCCAAACTTAAGGGAAAAGTAGCCGCGGTTGGAGAAAATTCTCCAAAGAAGGAAGAAGAAAGTGCCAAAGAGGGAGATATCAAAGAAACTTTTAATCATATCTCCGAAGTTCTCCAACATCTTCTCAAGACTTCTCCTTCAACTTCCGGAGCCGCCATCGCATATTCTTCATCACCTCCAGGTATGTGGATACTAGACTCTGGTGCTTCTTTTCATATGACATCTCATAAAAACTCTCTTTCAAATGTTTTTTCCGAACCCATATCCTCTTGTGTTTCAACGGCCGATGGAACATCATTGAAAATTGAAAGTATTGAAACACTTGATTTTAAAAACTTTTTCGTTCCTAAAGTAAGAATTGTTCCTAAAATTAATTTAAACCTTTTTTCCGTTTCTCAAATCACCGATCATGGATGCCAAGTCTCTTTCTCACCTAAAGATTGCACCGTGCAGGATCTCTAGTCAGGGAAGCTGATTTGGCAAGGCCATAGAAGGGGTGATCTCTATTTTGTGGACTTTTTGACTCTTCCATCTAAGTCATCTTGCAATCTTGTTAAAGACAAAAGTATTGGAATTTGGCATAAGAGACTTGGCCATCCAAATTTTGTAAAAATGTCTCTTTTTCCGTTTTTGAACAATACTTGTAAAGGAAATCACATGACTTGTAAAGATTGCATTTTTGGGAAATCTAAAGCTACTCCATTTCCTCAAAGAAGTTACTTTACCACTCGGCCATTTGAACTTGTTCATTCCGATGTGTGTGGACCTTCCCCTATTTTGTCTAAAGGAGGATTTTCGTATTACGTGGTCTTTATTGATGACTTCACTCGATTTACGTGGATTTACTTCCTAAGTCGCAAATCCGAAGTTTTCTCATTCTTTAAAGAATTTCATGCAATGGTAAATAATCAATTTTTGGGAAATCTATCTATTCTTAGGTCAGATTCGGGAGGCGAATATATGTCCAATGATTTTCAAAGCTATTTAAAAGAAAATGGAATTTGTCACCAACGCTCTTGTCCCAACACTCCGCAACAAAATGGTCTTGCGAAAAGAAAGCATAGACAAATAATAGAAACTACAAGAACGTTATTAATTTCAAAAAATATCCCAAAATCCTTTTGGGCCGAAGCGGTTCTAACCTCAACATATCTTATCAACAGAACTCCTTCATCCTCTTTGAAAAATCTTTCTCCATTTGAAAAACTTTACAATATGTCTCCCGATTATAAAAGACTAAGAATTTTTGGATGTAAATGTTTTGTTCTAACTCACAAAAATGATAAACTTTCTCCTAGGGCTATTGAATGTATCTTTTTGGGATATGGCGAAAAACAAAAAGGTTATCGGTGTTTTGACATACTTAAGAACAAACTTTATATCTCTAAAGATGTCACATTCCTTGAAGAGGAAAATGGTTTTTCGCACCAACCAAATGAAAATATTGATTATTCTTTTCTATTTGACTTGTTGCCTCAAGAAAACATCATAGATGATCATATTGATCCTAGTGAATCCCATAGCGAAGATCATTCTGAACATCCAAGTGATGATCAAAACTTAGAAGAAAATGTTTCAAGACAAATACAAGTCTACTCTAGAAGGAATCAAAGAAATCCTCCTTGTGCCCTTGAAATTTTTTCCCAAAGTGAGTCAATCGAAGAGACTTCTCAAAGAAAATCAAATCGGATTTCCAAAATACCCAATAGATTTGTTTCTTATGATTCTTTTTCTCCTAACTTTCGAGCATGTCTACTTGCTCTGTAAAATTGTCTACGAAGAGACAATACATATGCAAGCATAAAAACTTTATAAAAGAAGTGCATGAAAGCACTCTCACAACACTTGAACAAAATACGCAAAAAGCGTATAAATAATAAACATGCAATAATGCATGTATTTTAATATATAAAAGCAAATGCTTTAGACTCTCAAGCTTATTTTACAACAAGGGGGAACACCCCTATTTATACAAGAAAGGAGAGGTGTAAGGAGGCTCCCCAAAGGAGTCGTTGGGGAGCTCCCCCAATGCATCTTTTTGTAAATACAAAAAATAAAAAATAAAAAATAAAAAATAAAGAAATTTAAAAATAAAAGAGAAATTACAGCATATTCCAAATGGAATATGCGCAAGATGTAAAAAGACTAAAATACCCTTTTTCGGGTAAAAAGGAGAAAAATGTATAAATATATATACTTATATATAGAGATACGTATCCTTGAGTATACATTTTAACATGCTCTTCACTCCTTTCATGAACCATCTCATTACAATGATGCTAAACAATATGCTCATTGGAATGAAGCTATGGAACTAGAACTTAATGCTCTTAAAAGGGCACAAACTTGGGAAATCATTGATCTTCCCAATGGCAAGAAACCCATTGGATGTAGATGGGTTTTTAAAGTAAAAACTAAGAGTGATGGTTCATTGGAAAAATATAAGGCTAGGTTGGTAGCCAAGGGATATGCCCAAGAATATGGGGTAGATTATAATGAAACTTTTGCCCCAGTTGCTCGAATGACTAGTGTTCGATCTCTTATTGCTATAGCCTCTGTTAAAAAATGGCCAATCTTTCAACTTGATGTCAAAAATGCCTTTTTGAATGGTAATTTAAATGAAGAAGTTTATATGGAACCGCCTCCAGGTATGAATTTAAATGGAAAAATTTTGAAAATAAAAAAGGCTTTGTATGGACTTAAGCAAGCTCCTAAAGCTTGGTATGATAGGTTTAATAATGTATTAAGCAATTTAGGATTTTCTTCTTCCTATACTGACACTGCTCTTTTTGTTAAAAGGACAGGTGACTCCATTATTATGCTTCTACTGTATGTTGATGATATGATCATCACTAGGAATGACAAAAAGGGAGTAAATGATGTAAAGTCTATGTTAAAAGAAACTTTTGATATGTCTAACCTTGGTTATTTGAGATATTTTTTAGGGATTGAAGTGGCTTATTCCCCGCGAGGATACATCCTATCTCAAATGAAATTAGTTGCAGAAATTTGTACCAAATCAGGAATATCTGATGAAAAGAAAGTTGAGACTCCCGAAGTTATTAATGCAAAACTGAGACTTGGAGATGGTGTTCTTCTTGAAGATCCAACCCCCTACCATCAATTAATCGGATCTCTCACCTATCTATCCATCACACGTCTAGATATAGCTCATGCGGTTTATGCAGCAAGCCAGTTTCAGCATGCGCCTACTTCGGTTCATATGGCAGCCGTAATGAGAATTGTGCGATATATCAAAAATACTATATTCAAGGGACTCTTCTTATCCTCTTCTTCATCCCTTAACTGCTTTTACTGATGCTGACTGGGGAGGAAATCCCAATGATCGTATCTCAATAACGGGTCTTTGTATTTTTTTAGGTGAATCTCTTATTTCGTGGAGATGCAAGAAGCAGCAGAAGGTTTCACTGTCCTCCACTGAAGCTGAATATCGGGCCATGGCAATGACAACTATGGAAATTGTATGGCTCATGAGTCTCCTTGGTGACATGGGCGTCCCCATTTCCACTCCCACCAAGCTTTGCTGTGATAACAAAAGTGCGATATACATTGCCAGCAATCACACCTTTCATGAGCGGACCAAGCATATCGAAATGGATTGCCATTATGTTTGAGACGAATACCTCAGAGGGACTATCTCATTACCATATGTTACTTCAGAGTATCAACTAGCTGACTTCTTCACCAAGGCGCTCCCAACTCCACGATTTATGTTTCTCCTTAGCAAACTTTCGGTCTTCTCCCCGTAAAGTTTGAGGGGGCGTGTTAAAATATGTATATATATACATATACTTATATATATATATACATCCGTATATATAAGTATATATATACATATATGTATATATATACCTGTTTCTCTTTTAGTAAAATACCAAATAAGGGTATTCCTGTAAAACAACCAATGTATTTTTGTTTTTTACGTTTTTCCTTTTCTTTTTTAACTTTTTTTCTTTTTATTTTTTTCCTTATGTAAGACCACAAGGGGCCCCACACTTGTAGTCGTTGGGGCCCCAACGGTTCTGATCGTTGGGGCCCCAACGACTACAAGGGAGTCCCCTTGTGGTCCCTTGTTTGTGTCTCCCTCCTCTATAAATAGAGGAGGTTTTCTCCTCTTGTAGCATGGGTTTTTCACCCTTCTCTTCCTTTCTTCAATAATACCCAACTTATGACTTTAAGTCATTTTCTACTTTTGAGAGTTTTGTGTGTGCACATTTGGTGTTTGTGTTCTTGGCTCTAGTGGTCACTCTTAAAGAGTGCCTTTTGCTCTATTGGTGCTTCCACCTCTTTTCATTACAGGCTCTAGGAGAGGAGACCTCTACTATGTTGATTTTCTCTAAATTCCCAAGAACCAATTTTGTAATGTTGCTCAAAACAAAGATATTCTTGTATGGCATAAGAGATTAGGGCATCCCAACATTGTTAAAATCTCTTATTTGCCTTTTATTAAGCATCTTTGTAATGAAAATTTTGTATGTAATGAATGTATTCTTGGGAAAATGAAAAGTCTACCTTTTACTCAAAGATCCATGTTTACAACAAAATCTTTTGAAATTGTTCACTCTAATGTATGAGGTCCGGCTCAGAGTTACCGAAAGCGCCCCTACTATAGGGGAAGCACGCTTCCCGGATACGCGCTTTGGAAGCGCGAAACGCCGCGCTTTTGAAACGCGTGGGGAAGTGCACGCTTAATGGGGTACGCGTACCCCATTAAAGGGGGACGAGTACCCCATTAAAGCATTTTACCCTTTTTTTTAAAGAAAGTTTTTTTTTCATTAAGGGTAAAATGGGAAATTTCAAAAATCATGAAATAAAAACTCGAAAGAGAGGCTTAGGGTTTTTTTCACGCCTCTCCTCCTCCCTCTCTCGCTCAGCCGATTTAGCAACCTTTTCCAACGACATTCTCCGGCGACCTCCGACGTCTTACAATCAGTTGAGTGGTTGATTTTTTATCGATTTTTTAATGATTTTTGGATATTGAGGTTTCTTATGTCCAGATTTGGTTTTTTGTTTAATGTAATCCAATCGATGAGTGTTTGGGTCTTGGATGGATTGTATTTTGGTCGTTTTGATGTATACCATCAGACAGACGTGATTTGGGTTGATATTATTCATGTTTGGTTGAGTTCTCGTGATGCTTATGAAGTGATACTAGAGGCGGTAACCTGGATTTGGCTTGATGCGCTTATCGGCATTGTGAGGTAAGTTCATCTCATTGTATTGATGGCTTGGATATCATGTATGATATTTGTGGTAATATGGATGTGATATACTCAGTTTGGATGTGAACTTATTATTAGTTCTCGCTTACTTTTGGTGCCTATAGTTGAGTATTCATATTCATATGAAGCTAGTTGTATGATATTTTATTGGTGTTATCGTGCCGAGTTTTAGATATATTCTGCATATTTTTTCTTGGTGTTCTATTTGTGTGCAGGGACATTAACAACAAATACAGGTTGTGAGATTGCACGGTGTTCCTGTGTCAATTATCTCCGATCGTGACCCGAGGTTCACCTCAAGGTTTTGGGGGCAGCTGCAGTTGGCCTTGGGCACGAAACTGAAATTCAGCATTGCCTTCCACCCCCAGACCGACGATCAATCTGAACGTACGATTCAGACTATGGAGGACATGCTGCGAGCTTGCATGATGGACTTGAAGGGAAAATGGGACTCTCATACCGGGTTGGCAGAATTCGCGTACAATAACAGTTATCATGCGAGCATCAGAATGGCCCCGTACGAAGCCTTGTACTGGAAGCCTTGTCGATCATCTATTTACTAGGACAAGGTTGGTGAACGGACGCAAGATTCACCAATAGTGCTACAACACTATACTCATTAAGTGCATATGATCAGGGAACGTTTGCATTCCGCGCAAAGTCGAAAAAAGTGTTACGCCGATCGTCGGTGTCGAGAGCTTGTTTTCTCAATGGGAGATATGGTTTTTGTCAAGGTATCTCCTACAATGAGCGTTTTCCGGTTCGGGAAGAAGGGAAAGCTGAGTCTCCGATTCGTCGGACCATTTGAGATCCTGGATTGGATCAGTGAGACAGCTTACCGTGTTGCGCTGCCTCTTCAGTACGCTCAGATCCACGTCTTCCACATATCTATGTTGAGAAGATACGTTCACGACCCATCACACATTATTCATTACGATGATGTGGATAACAAAAAAGACTTGACATTCGAGGAAAGACCTGTGACAATTGTTGATCTTCGAGTCCAAGTGCTCAGATAAAAAACGATTTCTCTTGTAAAAGTACGTTGGAAATACCATGAAATAAATGAATGTACATGGGAGCCTGAGTCAGATATCAGGGAAAAATACCCTGACTTGTATTTTGACCAATGAATGCAATAGAAATTTCGCGGACGGAATTATTTTTAAGGAGGGTAAGATGTAAAAAGATAAAAAAAGGCTTGGATTCGGGTCAGATCCAGACCCGAACCCGACCCGGACCCAACCTGAGGCCACCGCCTCTCTCGTGCTTTCTAAAGACAACGACGTAGGGGAGGGGTTTCAAATAGAAACCCCCTTTCCCCTCTCGCTCTCTCGTCTCTCTCTCTCTACCCGACCCCCCCTCTCCTCGCGTCTGTCGAGTAACGGCCACCAATGACCCCCCTTCCTCCGGCAGGCTCCTTTCCGGAGAGCTTCTTCCAGCAACCCCCAGGTACACTCCCCTCGTTCTTCTTCTCCTTTTCCTTTCGTCTCTCTCTCCCTCACTTCTCCGTTTGCGCAGGGAGGGGCTAAGCCACCTCCCTGCCTCCCTCAATCGTAAGGGAGGGGCAAAGCCTCCTTGCTGCCTTAAATCGTAGGGGAGGGGCAGAGCCTCCTCCCTATGATGTGTTTTGCGAGGGAGGGGCCCAGCCTCCTCCCGATGCCTCTGTTTGCAGGGGAGGGGCCCAACCCCCTCCCGATGCCTCTGTTTGCAGGGGAGGGGTCGAGCCCCCTCCCAGCGTCTCCTTTTGGTAGGGGAGGGGCTGAGCCCTCCCTTTGCTCCTTGTGGCCAAGGGAGGGGTCGGACCCCCCTCCCCGCACCATCTTTAGCAAGGGAGGGGCCCAACCTCCTCCTTGCTCCCTTTAACGGCAGGGGAGGGGTTAAGCCCCTTTCTGCTCCCTCTATTGATTAGGGGAGGGATCGAGCCCCCTCCCTGCACCCTCCAGCGATAGGGAATGAGCCGAGCCCCCTCCTTGTACCCCTGTATGCAAGGGAGGGGTGAGCCCCTTCCCTGCGTATCCGTTGGCAGGGATGGGGCGAAGCCCTTCCTTGTGCACTCACTGCACCCTCAGTTTGGCGAGGGAGGGGCCAAGCCCCCTCCCTACGCCTTTTCCTTCTTGTAGGCAGGGGCACCGCCCCTGCCTCTGCTAATTTCGGCAGGTAGGGGTGAAGCCCCCTACCTCCCTTATTTTTGTTAGGCAGGGGCTTTACCCCTGCCTCTCTTCCACCTTGTCAGGCAGGGTTTCAACCCCTGCCAACTCTCATTTTCGAAAGGCAGGGACGCAACTCCTGCCTCTGTCCGATTTTTTGGAAGGCAGGGGCGCAACCCCTGCCTCTGCTTGAACCGTCGACAGGCAGGGGTGCAACCCTCTGCCTCCCCGTTGTTTGCTGACAGTAGGTCAGTAGGGGCTCGCGGCCCCTGCCCCTACTTCTTTCGCGTTCAGCAGGTTCGCAGGGGCATGATGCCCTTGCCTCTGCTTCTTTCACGTCAGGACAACAACAACGCCTCTGTCGTCTTTACATTTCTGATTGAGATAGCATGTTGATGCCTTGCTTTTGCAGCTCATACGACGAATCTCTCTCGCGCCCCGCGACCCGACCTGTTAATCGCTTACACCCGCAGACGCCAACAAGCTCGCAATTCTCCAAGGTAGGGGAAAATTGTACGGAGGACTTGGCCAATTGAATTGAGTTCAATTAACTAAAAAGGACAATTAAATAAATATATATGCATATATATTTATACGAGTACACATTTAACTCAAGAACGCGGTTTTACGATCTTTGTCCTTTACTTTCTGTCATGTCTTTTCTTTGCCATCACGCTTTGCGCCCGGGCTCTTGCTTTTGCAAATATTTCGTTATTGCCTTGCCATTACAAATGACTCTTAGGTTTTCGCTCATTGCATGTGCTATAAAGGCATCCTCGTGGCAAGGGGCATTTAGCGCTCTCCCTCTTGCGACAAGAGTTGAGTCGGGAGCATAACGATACATCCTCGTCTAAGGAGAGGTATCCCTAGCAGGGATCTTGGCTTTTCGAGTGAGCAATCCTGCAAAGTAGACTTGAGAATTTAGGGAGCTGCGCAATAGCATCAAAGACTGCCCAAATCAAAGTATTTGGAAAGATGTGATTGGATGGTTCTGTTCGTCTATTCGACATATCTTGAGTAACCCCAAATTGGGGCTTGGGCGAACTTCTTAGTGGGGGTTCTGTTGAGAAACCCATATCCCATCTATCGAGGCCCATATTGAGTCATTCGAGGCATATAGAAACCACGATAGCGGATGAGATTCTAGAAAATTGCATGCTAAATGTTGGTACAAGTTGTTGACTGTTTCAAAAGATAAGGAATGTCAAAAGTAAAGTTTGTGAAACATTTTTGTTGAGGCTCCTATTGAGGAACTATACCCCTTTCATCCTAGAGTACTTGTAGTCGTGCACTACATGCTAGTACTGCGATGATCGGATGAGATGGTCGTGCGACCTCAAACAGTGTTAAATGTACAATGTTGTAAACACATAAAAATGGGATCGCCTTCACAGTTAAGATGCTCATTTGGTCAAAAGATCAGAGCATATAGAATGAGTCGTCAGGTAATTTACCCCTGACGCACTCATTCTCTTCTTGTAGTCTGTCAAGGGAGAAGATAGAGTGATACACACTCCAATGGACAGGTTGTTAATAACCACCCCACGGGCAAAGATCCGGTCTCCCCAGTCATTGGAGTTATGGGAAGGGACTACCAGACATTATCTTTGGTGGTAAATCCCATGGACTTTTGCAGAAGTTGGATGCATCTGTTGCCAAGTACCTTCTTTTGGGTCCTCTCTCGGCTAAAGTCGTCCCCCCTTAGAAGTAGACTCATCTAGTTATTCGGGTTATTGAAAATACATAGAATAACAGACGCCAAAACTAGTCTCAGTTGTTTCTACGATTTGTCTGCGCGTACCCTCAGGCCAGTAATATCGAAATATAAAGTCTGTTCACACTGGTTGATGGGTCATGAGACTTGCTTGTTGCGTGGTAGTTCACTGCTTACGATCAAATGAATCGTCATGCTGCATTTTGACAGTTGCACTGCTTACCTGTTTAATGACATATCTGCTTTAAACTGCTTAGCATGCTGAATTAAATGTACTTAATCTAGTTTATTGTAGTCTCTCTTGTACACCTACTAGTTTTTCGCGAAACTAACCCATTATATGGGTATATGTGATGATTAGGTACACCACGGGCGTTGGCAAGATGACTTCAAGATTTCTTTTTCCTGCTCTTAGCTTGCATTCTGGACGTTTTTGGGTTTTGTCACGGATTTTCTTTTGGATATCCGAATTTTGTACTATTTGGAAACTTCTTTAAATGAAAGTGGCTTTTCCAAGTGTTTTGCAAATAACGTGTAGTGAGTTTTGGTTCTTTTAGCTAACGTGCCGAAAGTTGTCAGCTTGCTTTTCTAAATTCAACAAAAGAATTATCTTCCGCTGATTACATAAACAAACTCTGAAAGGAAAGTTGTTTTCTGAAAGGTTCACAAGTTTGAAATTTTAGGGTGTTACACTCACTATTGAGCAGTTGACATGAATAGCAGAGAATTGTTAATCTCCTAAACATGAAAAGACTATTGGCTTTATTTCTTTAGCTTTAAGTTGCCCACTACTGGCGAAAAGCTGTATTAGAACATTCTAGAACCTCAACAATATTTGACGGGATGAGAGATCACACAAAAAGTGAAGTTGTTAAAAGTAAATCTTTATATAATTGAATTGTAAGTGATCCGTCAATAATTTCTAATATAGAGAAAGTTGTTTGCATGCTTGCATGTGTTTTTTGGCTTGGGGGTAGGGGTGGGGGATGGAGGAAGAGAGATTGGAATCCTGAATGTTGTTTGTATGCCATAACATGACATGTGTGTTAAAATGTATACTCAAAAGCATTATTGTAAGCATAAACATATATACTTATACACATAGAGATACGTATACATATGTTATATGTATACGTATACGTATCTCTATATATAAGTATATATATTTATACATTTTTCTCTTTTTACCCGAAAAGGGTATTTTAGTCCTTTTACATTTTGCGCATATTCCATTTGGAATATGCTGTAATTTTTCTCTTTATTTTTTAATTTCTTTTATTTTTATTTTTCCTTTTTGTATTTCCAAAAAGAAGCATTGGGGGTCTCCCCAATAGAATCGTTGGGGAGCCCCCAACGGTCACAATTGTGACCGTTGGGAGCTCCCCAACGACTCCTTTGGGGAGCCCCCTCTAGCCCCTCTCCTTTCTTGTATAAATAGGGGTGTTCCCCCTTGTTGTAGAATAAGCTTGAGAGACTCAAGCATTTGCTTTTATTTATGAAATACATGCATTATTGCATGTTTATTATTTATACGCTTTTTGCGTATTTTGTTCAAGTGTTGTGAGAGTGCTTTCGTGCACTTCTTTTATAAAGTATTTGTGCTTGTATGCGTATTGTTTCTTCATAGACAATTTCACATGGTATCAGAGCTCGGTTGGTGATTGAAGATCGTGGGATCCTCCTTTGTTCGAGTGCCTCGAAAGCTGTGCCTTCGGATCTTTAAAGATTGAAGTGGTGGATCTTGCTTCTCAAATATTTTAGAAGGATCTTGTGCAAAATAGAAGTTGAAACATTGTATTGGTACGCCTTTTTTCTCCTCTTTACGCATTAATGGGTGAGAAAGAGTCTCACTTTGCCCTTGGCTTCAAGTTGAATGGGTCCAACTATCATATTTGGGCCGGGAATATGGAGGCTCACATAAAAGGAAAAGGAATGTGGGGTTATGTGCAAGGAACAATTCCGGAACCGGAACCCAAGATAACCGTAATGGACGGAAGTGAAATCAAGATTCTTGAGGGAGAGGAAAGAATCAAAACTCTTGAAGAATACTCCAAGAAGCATGACGAATGGGAAATGAAGAACTTCAAGATTCTTTCTTGGTTCTTCGCATCCGTCGAAACAAAGATTAATGCCAACATTATCAAATTCAAAAAAGCATCGGAAGCTTGGCATTATCTCGAGAAAATGTATACATCAAGAGATCTTTCCCATAAGTATTACCTTCAAAAGAAGGCCCTCTCCCTTACTCAAGGTGAAATGTCTATTAGGGAATATTTTGCCGATCTTTCCTCTATTTGGGATGAGCTCTTTATGCTTGAACCAAAATGGAGTGGAGAGGCAATTAAACTCCGCCACAAGCAACTTGAAGAAGATCATTTCTTCAATTTTTTGAATGGGTGTAGACCGGAATTTGAGCAAATAAGGTCATCACTTCTCTCCTCATTTACTCCTCCCTCTCTTGAAGATGTTCTCACCAAATTAAGTGGTGAGGAGACTCGTATGAGTTTATGTAAACAAGGATCAAGTGTTCTTATGGTTCCTTGTAATCATGAAGAAAACAATGAGGTTAATGCCGTATCAAGACCCGAAAGTAATGTAAAAACCTATCGTCCTCCTCATTTTAAATTCCAAAATCAAGGAGGAGATGGTGGACAAAGAGGAAAGAGGGACTATAGCAAGACTATATGTCATTTTTGTAAAGAACCGTGGCATATCAAGCCCGTATGTCCCAAATGGAAGAAGCTTCTCGCTATGGCCACCACCGGTGCACCACAAAAGGAAGAGGCTTCATCAAGTGGGTCACTCTCGTTGAACCAAATAATGGAAGCCCTTCAACCTCTTCTCAAGGGAGCTACATGCGGTGCCGCCGTGTCTACTTCCATTCCAGGTAAAGTCTCTTGGCTTTTGGACTCAGGTGCATCTTTTCATATGTCCCCAAACATGTTTTCACTTTTCGATTATTCAAATAATGTTTCTCCATCCTTTGTTTCCACTGCGGATGGAACCTCTCTTGAAATTAAAGGAATAGGTAATTTTGAAACTCAAGATTTTTTTATTCCAAAAATTAGATTTATACCTAAACTTAACTTAAATCTTCTCTCTGTTTCACAACTCTCGGACCATGGTTGTGATATTAAATTTTCATGTGATAAATGTTTAATACAGGATCGCCTGTCCGGGAAATTGATTGGGGAAGGCTTTAGAAAAGGCGATTTATACTATATGGAATCTCTTCAAGTTCCAAAATCCTTTTGTAATGTTGCCCGAAACAAAGATATAAATGTGTGACACAAAAGACTTGGTCATCCTAATATCACCAAGTTATCTTATTTACATTTTGCGAATGACCTATGTAAAAGTTCTTTTTCTTGTAATGACTGTATCTCGGAAAAATGCAAAGTTTACCTTTTGAGCAAAGAACGATGTTTTCATCTAATCCCTTTGAAATTGTTCATTCCGATGTTTGGGGACCCGCACCTGTTGTCTCAAAATGAGGCTTTTCTTATTATGTTATTTTTGTGGATGATTTCTCTAGATATTCATGGATCTTTTTTCTCAAATTCAAACATGAAGTTTTTTCGTGCTTTAGAACCTTCTATTCAATGATCAAGAATCAGTTTAACAGTAACATAAAGATTTTTAGAAGTGATTCTGGAGGAGAATATCTCTCCAACCAATTTAAAATATATCTTGAAGATCACAGAATCATTCACCAAAGATCTTGTCCTAAAACCCCTCAACAGAATGGGTTGGCCGAAAGAAAGCATTGGCATATCATTGAGATCACTAGAACCCTTCTTATTTCCCAAAACATCCCTAAAATTTTTTGAGCTGAAGCAGCTCTTGCTTCTGTTTACCTCATAATCCGCTTGCCTTCTAGAATATTAGGGAAAATATCCCTTTTTGAGATTTTATATAAACTCGAGCCGGATTATAGTAGGTTACGAGTCTTCGGGTGTAAGTGTTTCATACTTACGGATAAGAATGACAAACTCTCTCTCAAGGCTATCCCCTGCGCTTTTCTTGGATATTCTGAAACTCAAAAGGGATTTCGATGTTACGATCTTCGAGAAGATAAGTTATATGTCTCTAGAAATGTAACTTTTTTGAAAAATGAAAGTGGATTTGAAAAAAATGTTTCTCAACAAGAAAATTTTGATTACTTCTTCCTTTTTGACTTATTGTCTAGTAATGATGATACATCTAGTGATGATGATGTATCATCAAACCATAATTGTGAGAAATCAGATGTGGGAGTCACCTTACTATCGTAGCAAGAGATAGAGAGAGAGGTAAGAGGGAAGAGAGAAAAAAAATGTTGGGCGGCAATAGAATCTTCTCCCCTTTCCATTGATATTTATATGTTGTACAAGTGGTACAATACAGTACAGTGGTACAATACAGTACAGTATGCTGTACAAGTGGTACAATACAGTACAGTGGTACAATACAGTACAGTGGTACAATACAGTACATGAAATATATCCATTTACATATACATATTTAACAGCCTCCCTCAAGTTGAGGATGATCTTCAATCATGCTCAACTTGCCCTTAAGTAACCAAAATTGATGACTAACCAATCCTTTGGTGAAGATGTCTGCCACTTGGTCTTCTGATCTGACATACGAAGCCTCAATTTCTTCTGTTTCAATCTTTTGTCTAACAAAATGCTGATCAATCTCAATGTGCTTCGTGCGACAATGATGAATAGGGTTAAAAGAAATATTAATGGCACTTTGATTATCACATAAAAGCAGAGAGGAAGAGATGAGTTCATTCAACTCTTGAAGAAGATGCCGTACCCAAGTGACATCAGCTGTCCCTGCTGCCATTGCCCTGTACTCTGCCTCAGTGCTGGATTTAGCAATGGCCTTTTGTTTCTTACTACTCCAAGTGACAATATTTGGGCCAATGAAAACACAATATCCTGAAACCGACCTACGCTCATCAGGGTCCCCACCCCAATCTGCATCACAATATGTAAGTAAACGGTGTCCTGTAGTGAAGCTTTCATCTTTGTGATAGAGCAATCCATCTCCAATAGTCCCTTTCAGATATCTGAGAATACGCTTAATACATTCTATATGACAATCAGTGGGAGCATGCATAAACTGAGATGCTTGATTTACAGCATAAGCAATGTCAGGTCTTGTAAATGTAAGATATTGCAACATACCAACAATGCAGCGATATAAAGTGGAATCATGATATAATTGGCCTTCTTTTGCACTAAACTTATGATTTAAGACAGATGGGGTGCTAAGAGGTTTACAATTAATCATACCAGTGGTGTGAAGAATGTCAAGAGTATACTTGTGTTGACTTAGAGTGAGTCGATCATCTTGCCTATCGACTTCAACTCCCAAGAAGTATCGCAATGGGCCTAAGTCCTTCATCTTAAATTTGGCCATGAGTAAAGACTTGACCAAGGCAATATGTGCATCATCACTCCCAGTGATAATGATGTCATCAACATATATAAGAACCCAAGTAGTAACATGATCATTCTTATACATAAATAAAGAATGATCAAGTATACTCTTAGAAAAGCCATGCTGCTGAATTTCCATGGAGAAACTCTCAAACCAAGACCGAGATGCCTGTTTTAAACCATAAAGAGACCTTCTCAATTTACAAACCCATGTAGCCGCATCATGTTCACTATATCCAGGAGGTTGCTCCATATACACCTCTTCCTTCAAGTCCCCATGTAGGAACGCATTCTTGACATCCAATTGGCTAAGAGACCAACCATGCTGAATTGCCAAAGTGAGGATCACACGAATGGTGCCAATTTTGACAACAGGGCTAAAAGTTTCCTCATAATCTTGCCCATATTGTTGTGTGAATCCGCGTGCAACAATGCGAGCTTTATATCTTTCAATGCTACCATCTGGTTTACGCTTGATCTTGTAAACCCATTTGGAACCAACAACATTTCTATCAACAGGTCGAGGAACAATATCCCATGTATGACATTCATGAAGTGCTGCCATTTCTTCGTTCATAGCTTCAACCCAAGCTCGAGAATGGGCTGCCTGATGGAAAGTAGACGGCTCTTTCTCTTTGGCCACATTGGTTAGAAACAACTGAAAGTCAAGAGAAAAATTGTTGTAACTAACCCAACGATGGATAGGATGCCTTTCACGTGTGGATCGTCGAAGAGGGGGAGCCTCGTGAGATAGAGTTGGAGGGGCTCCTCGACGGGCATAAACCAAACCTGAAAACCGTGAAGGTGCATCCTGGATGATGGAGTTGTCTGCTTCAAACTGAATTGGTTCATCAACAACAGGATCTCTGATAGAGTCATATAGCAAAGTATCACAAAGCCATGGATCATAAGTAGTTTGCTCATATACCTGAGAAGTATCACAAGTGCTGAAATGGTCATCATCAAAAACAACATTTCTAGACACCTTAATCTTACCCAAAATAGGATCATAACATCTATATCCTTTATACCCATCGGCATATCCCAGAAATCTGCACTGAACTGCTCTGTCCTGAAACTTGTTACGTAAAGAATGATCCACATGGACATAACAAATGCATCCGAAAGCATGCAAATCATCATAAGAAGGGTGAGAACCGTGAAGCAAATAATAAGGAGACTGATCTCCTAATAATTCCATAGGCAACATGTTAATGATATGCACTGCAGTGTGAAAGGCCTCAGTCCAAAGAGAGAAAGAAATATCAATATTGTGCATCATACTTAACGCGGTTTCAACAATATGCCGATGCTTACGTTCTGCTACTCCATTCTGTTGTGGAGTGTAAGGACAAGAGGAGTTACGTGTGATGCCATGGTCCTTTAAATATTCACTAAAATCATGAGATATGTATTCTCCACCACCATCACACTGGAAATAAGTGATATTTGAATTGAAAAGGTTCTGAACAAGAGCATGGAATTGTTTGAAAAGTTTCAACACTTCAGATTTAGATTTCATAAAGTAAATCCAAGTGTAACGAGTGAAAGAGTCAAGAAATAACACATAATAACGAGAGCCAGATAGAGATGAAACAGGAGCTGGGCCCCAAACATCAGAGTGAATAATTTCAAATGGCTTGGAAGCTCTTTTATTGATACTTTGAAAGGGAAGTACATGACTCTTGCAGACATTACAACTAGGACACTTATGATCTAATTTGACTTTGGGAATAAAACCTAGAGAAGACAATTTGTCAAGGAACCCTTGACTACAATGACCTAACCGACGATGCCAAGAAACTGGCTTATTACATTACATAACAGAAGAAGACTGACTCAAATAAGCAGGAAAAGATGGAGTCACGGTAGATGACGTCTTCAAAGTCCCGGGGGCTGCTTCGAAGACGTACATGTTTCCGCGTCGTTCACCCTTAGCGAGCATCTTCTTGGTTCGAAGGTCCTTAAGACAAACAGAAGACGGAGTAAATTCCATTGATGAATTTGTTTCATCAACCAATTTAGAAACAGATAAAATGTTTTTCTCAATGGCAGGAGTGAGTAAGACATTTTTCAATGGTAGTGTAGATTGTGACAAAGAGAGAGATGCATTTCCAGTATGAGAAATAGGGTGGTGGGAACCATCTCCCATGACAATAGTGCCAGAGCCAATATAAGGAACCATGTTGGAAAGTTTACCTGCATCAGAAGTAACATGTGCGGCTGCTCCAGAATCAATATACCAAACTCCATCATCATTCTGACGCAAATTCATGTTGTTAAATGCAGTCATCAGAATTTGTTGCACATCATGTGGCAACCCTGCACTCTGTCCCTGATCAGTACCCTGATGTGCTCGAAAATTTCCCTGCGGCTGCCCCTGAAACTGTCTAACATTCATCTGTCCAGCTCTTGGTCCTGGCCTCCCTGCCTTGTTGCGATTCTGTGGGTTGTGCCAACAATCTGCTTTCACATGACCACGCTTGTTGCAATGGAAGCAAGTAGGGACACGAGTACCTCTAGTGGCAGGTGGAGCAGTAGGAGTAGGAAGGAGTCCTCCACGGCCCATATGAGCAGCAGGTGGACGAAATGAGGTAGACCCAGATGTAAACATGACAGGATGAGGATCATCAATAAGATGATCTTGAGTCAAACTAACTTCATACTGTAGGAGTTTGGCCTGTAAATCCTCAAAGCATGGAAGTGTAGAGGCAACCTGTAATGCAGTGCAAAACATACGATATTGGGGCCCAAGGCTTCCCAATACCTGCTGAACAACATCTCTGTCAGAAACAGGATATCCAATAGCGGCCAACTGATCAATGATAATTTTGATATCCCCTAGAAATTCAGTAATGGTCTTAGTTCCCTTTCGCATAGATTGGAACTGCCATTTCAGTTGAAGTGCACGTGATTCAGAAACCTGTGAATAAGAGTGAGCAAGATGTCTCCATAGTTCTGCAGCAGTAAAATGGTCAGAGATAGTTTGTAATATACGATCAGATAACGTGGCAGTCAAATAGGCAACCACAGATTGGTCCTTCTGAAACCAAACATCATACGCAGGATTTGGAATAGCAATGCAACTCACCTTCCCATCATTACCAGTTACCTCTTGCGTAATAGTCATAGGTGGGGCGGGTGATCCCCCATCCAGATGCCCGGAAAGACCATGACTTCGGATAAACGGCAGAATTTGGCGTTTCCAAAGTAAGTAGTTATCATGAGTTAATTTGTGAGAAACAAGTTGAGAAAGAAATCCGGGGCTGATTTTAGAATCCATAAGGAAGAAGATCAAGGATGAATCAAACAGCACGACAGAAATTCGTAGGTTGTACGGACAGAACCGTACGGACATAAATTTTTGAGTTTTGGAAATCACGATTTTTCAGTTAATCGTGCAGAATGTACGATTTATCAACTATATTACAAGAAATAGATAAGAAATCACAAGAAGTTTGAGAAAAGAGGCACTTTTGAGAAATGAGGGTTCCCAAATTTGGGAAAACAGAAATTAGGGTTGATAAAATTGGGGATAACAGAATATGTAAGAAGGAAAAGATGCACGATATGAGGAAATGAAGAAACGTCGTCGAAATATAGTGATTCAATGGAGAAACAACAGAGAAAAGATGGAAAAAACACTTTCCTTGAGAACGCCCAAAAACGCACGTCAAGGTCCTTAGGGGTCTTCCAGATGATCGTGATTACCACGCCCTTGGCTCTGATACCATGTGAGAAATCAGATGTGGGAGTCACCTTACTATCGTAGCAAGAGATAGAGAGAGAGGTAAGAGGGAAGAGAGAAAAAAAATGTTGGGCGGCAATAGAATCTTCTCCCCTTTCCATTGATATTTATATGTTGTACAAGTGGTACAATACAGTACAATGGTACAATACAGTACAATATGCTGTACAAGTGGTACAATACAGTACAGTGGTACAATACAATACATGAAATATATCCATTTACATATACATATTTAACAATAATGAGGACATTAAGGGTGATGTCGAAGAGCATAACCAACAAGAAGGCAGGATTTTAAGTGATCCAATAACATACTCACGTAGAAACCAAGACACCTTTAGAAGTGCTATTGATCAATATAGTGAACTTGTTCCTGTTCTCGATCACCAAAGATCTGAGAGGAATAGGAGACCTCCCACTCGTTTTGTCTCCTTTGATTCTTTTTCACCACGATATAGGGCTTGTCTTAGTGCCATTCATTTTTACTTTGAACCAAGAAATTTTGAAGAAGCAAAAAATTGTATAAAATGGCAAGAAGTTATGCAAAATGAACTTAATGCTCTTAAAAGGGCTCAAACTTGGGATTTCCAAACTCTACCCATAGGAAAGAAAACTCTAGGGTGTCGATGGGTTTTTAAGGTTAAAATTAAGAGCGACGGATCCCTTGAAAGGTATAAGGCTCACTTAGTTGCAAAACGGTATGGGCAAGAGTATGGAATTGATTATGAAGAAACTTTTGCTCCTGTAGCCAGAATGGTTACAGTTAGATGTCTTATCACTATTGCATCTATTAAAATTTGGAATATTTTTCAAATGGATGTGAAAAATGCCTTTTTAAATGGTGATCTTAATGAAGAAGTGTATATGGATGCTCCACCAGGCATGGAGATCCCTAAAGATAAAATTCTTCGTCTTCAAAAGGCCCTTTATGGTTTGAAACAGGCTCCCAAAGCCTGGTATGAAAGATTTACCAGTGTAATGCTGGAAAATGGCTTCTCCTCATGTTATACTGACACTGCTCTATTTACTAGAAAATCTAAGGCAGGGATTGTAATATTGTTACTATATGTTGATGACATGTTAATTACAGGTGATGATGTTCAAGGAGTCAAGGGTATTAAGTCCGTCTTGACTTCAAAATTTGAGATGTCAGACTTGGATTTTCTAACATATTTTCTTGGAATTGAGGTTGCCTATTCCCAACGTGGTTATTTTTTATCTCAGTCTAAGCTTGCTTGTGAGATTATTGACAGATCAGGAATTTCTGATGACAAAGTATGCGAAACCCCTGAAGTTGTGGGAGCAAAAATGAAGATTGACGACGGTGTTCCTCTAATCGATCCTACTCCTTACAGACAGTTGGTAGATTCTTTAATGTATCTCAGCATTACTCGACCCGATTTGTCACATGCTATACACATCGCCAGCCAGTTTCAGCATGCTCCTACAACCGTTCATATGAGTGTTGTGCTTCGCATCATCAGATATTTGAAGGGAACAATGAATAAGGGAGTATTCCTATCCTCTTCTTCTGAATTAAAATTGCTTGCTTATACTGACTTAGATTGGGGAGGTGATCCTAGTAACCGTCACTCCACCACTGGTTTTTGTATTTTCTTAGGAGAATCTTTGATCTCGTGGCGATGTAAAAAGCAACAGAAGGTCTCCTTATCATCCACCGAAGCCGAATACAGAGCCATGACATCTATCACCATGAAAATAGTATGGATTCGACGTCTTTTGGAAGATATGGGAGTTGTTATGAAATAACCAGCAAAGCTATGCTGTGACAATAAAAGTGCAATCTACATTGCCAAGAACCACACTTTTCACGAGCGAACAAAACATATAGAGATGGACTGCCATTATGTCAGGGAAGAATACTTGAAGAAGGTCATTGATCTACCATACGTGACGTATGAGTATCAACTTGCGGACTTCTTCACAAAAGCTCTTTGTTCGCTTAGATTTCATTTCCTTCTTGACAAACTTGCGGTTATCACACCGTAAGTTTGAGGGGGGGTGTTAAAATGTATACTCAAAAGCATTATTGTAAGTATAAACATATATACTTATACACATAGAGATACATATACATATGTTATATGTATACGTATCTCTATATATAAGTATATATATTTATACATTTTTCTCTTTTTACCCGAAAAGGGTATTTTAGTCCTTTTACATTTTGCGCATATTCCATTTGGAATATGCTGTAATTTTTCTCTTTATTTTTTAATTTCTTTTATTTTTATTTTTCCTTTTTGTATTTCCAAAAAGGAGCATTGGTGGTCTCCCCAATAGAATCGTTGGGGAGCCCCCAACGGTCACAATTGTGACCGTTGGGAGCTCCCCAACGACTCCTTTGGGGAGCCCCCTCTAGCCCCTCTCCTTTCTTGTATAAATAGGGGTGTTCCCCCTTGTTGTAGAATAAGCTTGAGAGACTCAAGCATTTGCTTTTATTTATGAAATACATGCATTATTGCATGTTTATTATTTATACGCTTTTTGCGTATTTTGTTCAAGTGTTGTGAGAGTGCTTTCGTGCACTTCTTTTATAAAGTATTTGTGCTTGTATGCGTATTGTCTCTTCGTAGACAATTTCACAATGTGGACATGGAAGCAAAAGCAAGAGCTTAAAAGAGGCATGACACAAAAATGGAGCTCTTAAAAAGAACTTTTGATAAAGTTTAAGAGATCCAACAGTGATTAGTAACATGGATAAATAATTTAGATACGGAAATGGACTCACTTTCTCATTCATCATGTGTTTCAAGTGTGCTCTCTATTAGAAATTTGACTTTTTTTATTTTACTGTCATCTATATGCCTTCATGGGGCCAACTAGTGTTATCAAAATGCGCCTTGAGGCGCAAAAGGCGCGGCCCTCTGTGCCTCAAGGCGCTAGACTGAGGCGCAACATTTTTTTTTTGTACAACAAGATTTCTTAAGACATAATCAACAAGATTTTTGTAGGTTAATCTCATATATTTTCCAGTTATTTCAGTTATGTAATCAATTTCTTAGTATATTTTAACTTTTGTTGGTTAATCTCATATATTTTTGAGTTATGTAATCAGTTTTTTTAGTTACTTTTATATGTTAATCTCATATTTTTTAGAATAATCTTATATATTTTAACTTTTGTAGGTTAATCTCATATATTTTCCAGTTATTTCAATTATGTAATCAATTTCTTACTATATTTTAACTTTTATTGGTTAATCTCATATATTTTCCAGTTATGTAATCAGTTTTTTAGTTACTTTTATATGTTAATCTCATATTTTTTAGAATAATCGCATATATTTTAACTTTTGTAGGTTAATCTCATATATTTTCTAGTTATTCCAGTTATGTAATCAGTTTTTTAGTTACTTTTATATGCTAATCTCGTATTTTTTAGGACTTATTTGAGATTTTCTATTTATTATTGGTTGTTATTTCATCAATAAAGCATTTCTTTATTTATTTGTATTTTTAGATATATTTTTTTATAATGTTTTTAAAGTTTTCAAAAAAAAAAATTGAGGCTTACGCCTCGCCTCGGTTTTTGGTGGAGCGCCTCGCTATGCCTCAACGCTTTTCACAACACTGGTGCCAACCATTCCATTACATTGGTTACCGCAGATTTAATATTTTCCGGTTATAAAAAAGAAATGGGAGATTGGCTGCTTGTTGGTGAGTGAAATAAGGGGAAACACAAATAAGTTGTCTTTCTGTAAAACTTTTCCTAATGAGTTTATACTATATTTTATCATGGTTTTACCTTCTTGTGCTTATGCATTTGGGTAAATGATGCTGTTTAAATTGATTCATTCCATGTTATGTTTACAAAGAATTAAAATTATATTTTCCAATAGTTTGTGATTTTACTTTCTCACCCATTAATAAATAGTAAAAGGAAACTGAGTATCATAGAGCTAACCAGTCACCCAGGCCTTACCTCAGATTCAATTAAGCTAATTGGATGTGGACCCAGATATAGGTCCAGCCGTTTATCCACCAAGATTGGTAAACATGCCCAGTCATCCTATTTGACGTGGGTCTGATAGTTTTTCATGTTTTTAAGGAATGTATATTGTGCATGTTTAAAATAGCATAAAACATGATCCAAATCCAAATCATGCTTATGGGGTCCAGCTGAAAGATTCAGGCTAACCTGTTCCAACCCATTTAACAGACTCGGGTATGAGTAATCTATTGCATCTCAAGTGGTAGTAACTAAAAAAGATGAAAAACTTTGAATTTGCTCTGGTCTTAATTTTTTTTTCTATAAAATTTGCACAAGTGGTAAAATTATTTAAAGATCTGAATGAGGTGATTTGCAGTTATATATGTTAATACAGATGCAAATTGTTTCAGTTTATTCATAAACATTTCCTTAAGGTACAACTGATTTGAATCGTTATGATGAAAAAGGGAAACTATTTGACAAGTACTGGTGGCAAGCACATTTACGTGAATTTTTCTTTATTGGTAGAAATGATTGTTCCTTGCCTCCTGATTACTTGGATCTCTAAGTCACCGGGTGTGCACTTTTTTCATGAGGTATTCGATCCACTCTAACATTCTAGAAAATTAGACTCTTCAAGGACTTGAACTTTTAATGTTCATAACCCTGACTTTTATCCTTGTGGAAAATGGCTAAAGTTCAAACTTTAAACCCCTGTATTGAATCTTACACGATTGTACTACATGATGGTCTCACTAGCTAATGCAGCATGTACTTGTGGGAAAGATTTTGTCTGAAGGCTTTTGGACAAGATGTATGAATAAATGTATGCTGATGTTCTCTGTACCGTCTCAGGTTCTTCCTATTTTTCCTAGGCTCATTGATCTTCCTCTGGACAAGTTCAAGGCTGCACTGGATAACATACTGCAGGTGAATGTCTCATATGCTCTACCTTTTATTTATCTTTCCATGTTAATCTTTACTTTCAAAAACTCCTCCAGAAAATGTCATTTCTTTCCCTAGTTGGTGCTGGCTTTCATTTATTTGTGTCTTGATTTGGTGTGTCTTGATTGGGAATGCTCTGCCTGTTTGATCATCTCTGGGAATTCTGCATGCTGCAGTAAAAAAAGAAATCCAGACTCCTAACTGTAATGATACCTCAAGAAGTCAAGTAACAATGCCTACTAGGGCAAGAATACACTTACAAAGGCATATAGACAACAAGAGCACACACACACACAATGTTAAAAGAATAAATATTTTATTAGTCACAAGAATGCACAAAACATGCATACAAAATAAGGGACATCAGTCCCATATATATTCACAACACAAGAAGCCCATCTAGCCATTACCCGTTAGAGATTCCTAACGGCTAGTTGGTCCTATCAATGACCAATATGCCCCTAATGAGCATAACTCTAAAAAGTTAAAAAATAGAAAAATAAAAATAGAAAAATACACAAATATCCTAAACACACACACACACACACACACATAGTAGGCTATAACGTCGCACGTTCAAAATCGCTTTTTTGGACCTTTAGCAGCGGTCCTGGACTGCCGCTAAAGGCCCATTTTTCGCTGGGACCCTTAGCGGCTGCCTAGGACCGCTGCTAAAGGGTCCAAAAAAAACACAATCGGATGTGCTGGGCTCCTTCGATGCCTAGTGTGTCCGATGTTACGACCGTCTGTGTATATATACATGCATATGTATATACATGTATGTGTATCTTTGTTAAGAATATGTATTACCGTGTGCAAGGGTATTTTTGTCACATTTGTACTTTAGTGTAAAATTGTAATTTCTCCTTATGTGCAGGGAAATTCTTGTACACCATATATATATATATATATATATATATGGAGAGAGAGAGAGTTGGGCATGACCCTTGCTATATTTCTTTTTCCCTTAACTTTTCTTTCTTTCTCTTTCTTGTGAGGTAGCAGGGCCATGGTATCAGAGTAGGGCAAGGATAAGGCCCTGTTGAATCAAGACTGCTGATTTTCATTGAGGCTCCAAACATTTCCACGTTAGTCTCAATCTTTTCGTTCAATCTCCTTTCTTCTTTCTCTTCTTCCTCCATTCTTTCAAAATCTATCGTCTCAATATTCTTATTCCTTCTTTTTTCTTCCTTACCTTCTCCTTATTACGTTGATCCGATCCAGTCGTGATTTAAAAAAAAATTTAATCTGTCAGATTAGATCATGACCCAAGTGTGATTCTCTAAAAAAAAAACACACGAAGGGTTCTTTCTCCTGTATTTTCTTCTTAACATCACGCTGGTGTGATCCAAGTGATTAAAAAAAAATCACGTCAAATCAGATTTTGGTCCAGGCGTAATTCCAAAAAAAATGGGTCACTTCAAATATGGTCTCTCTAAACCTTCCTTTCTTTACCTTTCCTTATTCTTCCTTCCTTCTTTCCCTCTCAGTGCTTCTTTATACTTATTTTTTTTATTTCCTTTTCTTTTCTCGTTAGCGTTTCATTAAAACCTCCCTTCTTATCTTTACTTATTTTTCTCCTTTACTTCTTACCACTTTCTTTAAAACTTCTTTCCTTTCTTTAAAACCTTCTATAAATTTATTACCCTCTTATCCATTTTCTTTCCTTTTTATCTATTTCACGATTGACCTTATCTGATCGTGATCTATGTCACATGGACTCTTCTAACAGGGCACCGTACCCACACCCAGGCGGGTGCTACACTTGGACACTTCCTTTATGTTACGTGAAGTCAACCACACTATGGTCCATTTCCATCCAAAAGTAGATTCAATTAACCCTAATCAAGTCCATTTTTATCTATATTATATATATAAATACATAAATGCACACAAATACACATAGTGTAAACTTAAAACTGTTAATATATATATATATCCTCTCTGCACCCCCGCATTCAAGTTTTTTTAAAGTGCCACATCACCGCATCCACACCTATGTGACATAGATCGTGATCTTCAAAAAAAATGAACGACCATACTGAGTCTTTAAAAAAAACATCGTTCTCAGGTTCAGCCAATTGTTTTAGCATTCTCTCTATTCACACCTTGATTATCTCCCTTCTCAAACTCTATCCTTATGGCTTCATCTAGTCCCATCAATTCTTCGTTTCTCAGTCAGCTTGTTAATGATAAGCTGAATGAGAATCACTACCTGGAAGAAACAAATCATGCCTTTTATCAGTAGTCACTATTTAATGGGGTACCTTGATGGAACTAAATCCATGCCTCCTGAATTTGTTCCTGCACCTCAAGAGAGAAACAGATGAGCAATCAAGGGAGCCATCTGTTAAAATATTATGTATCTTTTAACTGTAAACTGAAATACCCATCAGGGGTATTTCAGTCCTTTTACTGAATAGATATCAGCCACCCTAATGGGCTAACATTTTTACTTTTTCTTTTTTTATTTACTTTTGCCTTTTACACCTTTTTCTTTTTACGCTTTTTTTCTTTTTGACTGTTGTGAAAGGGACAACTCCATATAGCTGTTGGAGCTGCCCCAACAGTCACAAATGTGACCGTTGGGTGCAGCTCCAACAGTCATATTAAGCTGCACCCTGTGGCTTCTTTTTGCATTATGAATAGGCCTTAGTGGCCCTTGTAAACACATCCTTTTTTGTGAGTGCATATGCAATAACAATGCTTTTGTAAAGCCCCTCTTGGGAACTTATGAATTGAAGTTCATTTTGTTTCATGCTTTTGTGCATGTGTATCCGTGCCTTCGTGCACTGGTGAGTGTTCTCCTTTGTGCCTTTGTGCACTCTTTGTATTTCTTGTATTGTGGTGTTACACACAATCTCTTTTTGTAGAGATTTTCACATGGTATCAGAGCAAGGTTGTTTGGAGAAAGAAATTGGTGTGATTCTTCTCAATATCAAGTGCCTCGGAAAATGTGCCTTCAACTTTTTGGTGATTGGAGTGGAGACTCTTCTTCATTCAATATTTTAGAAGATTACTACAACAAGAAAGATTTAAAATCTTATTGTGGTACGTATTCTTTTCTTTCTTCTTTCCTCTCTAATGGGTGAGAAAGACTCCCATTTTTCTCTTGGTTTCAAGCTAAATGGCTCAAATTATCACGTGGGGGCCGGAAATATGGAAGCTCACATCAAAGGGAAAGGGCTTTGGGGTTACATTCAAGGCTCGATTCCGGAACCAGAGCCTAAAATTACTTTGATTAAAGAAGAGGAAATCAAAATCCTTGAGGGAGATGAAAGAACTAATGCTCTTGAGGAATATAGTAGGAAACATGAGGAATGAGAAATGAAGAATTTCAAGATCTTGTCTTGGATTTTCTCTTTCGTTGAGACAAGGATTAATGCCAACATTATATAGTTTAAAAAGGCTTCTCAAGCGTGGGAGTATCTTGAGAAGATGTATACTTCTAGGGACTCGTCCCATAAGTATTATCTTCAAAAGAGAGCGTTAACTCTTGTTCAAGGTGATATGTCTATAAGAGAGTATTTTGCGGAACTCTCTTCCATTTAGGATGAGCTTGCCATGCTTGAACCCAAGTGGAGTGGAGAAGCCATAGAGCTTCGTCATAAGCAATTAGAAGAAGACCGATTCTTCAATTTTTTGAATGGGCTAAGGCCCGAGTTTGAGCAAATAAGATCTTCTCTCTTATCCTCTTTTACCTCTCCCTCTCTTGAAGATGTCTTAACTAAATTAAGTGGAGAGGAAACCCGTATGGGCATTTGCAAGCAAAATCCTAGTGTGCTTGCAATGTTCACAAATCAAGAAGAATGTGATGGTGTTAATGCCGTTTCTAGACCCGGTAACAATTTAAGAACATATAGACTTTCTCATTTTAAGAATCAAAATCAAGGTAATCAAGGAGGAAGAAGAGATTATAGCAAAATCTCGTGTCACTTTTGCAAAGAACCGGGTCATATCAAACCGGTTTGCCCAAAATGGAAGAAACTTCTAGCAATGGCAACTACATCTCAACCATCCAAAGAGGAATCTTCAAAAGAAGCTCTATCTCTCAATCAAATTGTGGAGGCTCTTCAACCTCTTCTAAAGGGAGCTATTTCTGGTGCCGCCGTATCCACCTCTTCTCCTCCAGGTAAAACTTCTTGGCTCTTAGATTCGGGTGCATCCTTTCATATGACATATCTTTCTGAGTATTCTAAAAATGTGTCACCTTCTTTTATTTCGGCCGCGGATGGTACTTCTCTCGAAATTAAGGGAATTGGAAATTTTAAAACCCAAAACTTCTTTATTCCAAAAATTAGACTTATACCAAAATTAAATTTAAACTTGCTTTCCGTTTTTCAACTCACGGACCTTGGGTGTAACATTCAATTCTCATCTAATAAATGTTTAATACAGGATCACCGGTCCGGGAGATTGATTGGGGAAGGCTCTAGAAAAGGAGACTTGTACTATGTGGACTTTCTTCAAATTCCTAAAAACACCTTTTGTAATGTGGCCCAACATAAAGACATAAATGTTTGGCACAAGAGACTTGGTCATCCCAACATTACCAAGTTATCCTATCTACATTTTGTTAAAGATCTTTGTAAAAATACTTTCTCTTGTAATGATTGTATTCTTGGAAAAATGAGAAGTACATCTTTTGAACCAAGAACTATGTTTAGTACTAAACCTTATGAAATTATTCACTCGGATGTTTGGGGACCGGCACCTGTCATATCCAAAGGTGATTTTGCTTACTATGTGATTTTTGTGGATGGTTTCTCATGATGTTGTTGGATATATTTTTTCAAACATAAGCATGAAGTTTTTTTATGTTTTAAAACATATCATATGATCAAAAATCAATTTAATAGTAATTTAAAGATATTTAAGACCGATTCCGGAGGTGAATATTTGTCTAATGAGTTTAAGAAATATCTTGAGGATTGTGGCATTGTCCATCAAAGATCGTGTCCTAAGACCCCACAACAAAATAGTTTGGCCGAAAGAAAGCATAGGCATATCATTGAAACCATTAGAACCCTTTTCATTTCCCAAAATATTCCTAAAACAGAAAAGCTTTTGGTGGTTAAGAATCCAAATTTCGTAGCTTGGAGAAAAAATGATCAGGCTGGCGTTGCCCCTCTTGTCGTCGCCTCACGTGTTCCAGCCAATAGGCGTGGGAGGGAGCGACGCCCCCCTACCGTTTTCTTTTTCGGCTAGAGGGCAGGGGTGCCGCCCCTGCCTTCCTGTGTTTTTCGGTCAACGACACCCCTGCCTCCACTTTTCTGGCCGACAGGCATGGGCGACACCCTTGCCTCCTTTTCTATTCTAGCTGACAGGCAGGGGCAACACTCCTGCCTCCTTTTCCCTTTTTAGGCCAGTAGGTAGGGGCGCCGCTGCCTCCTTTTTCCGGTCATCAAGCAAGGGAAACACCTTTGCCCTCTTGCAACTGGGCTCGTTCTGAACTGAGCCCAACCCGATCCTTGGTCCCGTCCGAGGATGGGGGTAGGCTCAGCCTGACAGTTGAGCCCGCCACCCTTCTCCTGCTTTTCTTGGTGCCATCAAAGTTTAGAGAAAGATTTAAATAGTTCATGTAATAGAGATCTCCCTTCCTATGGCCTTGCTCAATCAGTTTTTTAGACTGAACATCCTGCATGGAGCAACCCTTAGATGAGAAGGAGATTCCATATCCATGATCGAAAAATTGTGAAACAGAAAGAGGATTCAAACTTAGTTGTGGAACAACTCTTACTTTTTGGCAAAAAAAAGTTTTTACAAGAATTTAAAGTTCCAACACTTTTAATTTGTAAAGATGTTCTATTGGCAGTTGAAACATAGGAGGTTTTTGAATTAGTGCGTAAGTCAGATAAACCATTCTCAGGAGGTGTCATATGAAAAGAGACATCCAAATTAAGGATCTAAGAAGACATATTTGGAGGGGGGAGATGAGGCTATTGCGGCACCCGATGTGGATGGAGATTTGTGTAGCATTTGAAGTGCCTCCAATAATTGAGCAAGCGAAAAAGAATCCTTTCCTTTAATTGGTTCTTTCTTCCTTGGTGTATGTTAAGATAAGTCAACCACGTTAGAATTTATCTTCTTAAGGTTGTTTTATATTTTACAAAGATTAAGGGACCTAAATGTAATTTTTATTCTTTTGGCTAATCCATACTTAAACAAGAGATTAGACCTAATTCAATACACGAGTAAGGATTTCTTTTCTCTCATCTCTCAATTCTCACATGGTATCAGAGCCATCGTCCTTGGGAACGTGACCTCTGGATCGCATGAAGGTGGATCATGCGGGATCGCGTGAAGGTTGATCGCGGGAAGATCACTTGAAGTGGATCGCGTGAAGGTGGATTGCGTGAAGAGGACCGGGTAAGTTTTTTTTCTCTTGGTGGTACAGATCTGTAGTTTGACAAAAGTCATGACTTAGATCTGTAATCAGATCTAACAGTCGTGGTGGAGACATGGGTTTTCGATCGACATATAGGTATGAGTGTTGTGCAGACGTCGTGAAGCAGGCGACAGGCGGTATCTATGTTTATGTTTTGGTGATGATGGAGTAACAACGTGGGACGGTATATTGTATCAGATTATGTTATAGTGTTGTGCAGTTGTCATTATCAATTTTTTTCAGATCTGCAGTGTGGACCTGCATATTATGGAGTGGTGTTTTTTTTTGTGTCGTTGATTTGATACAGATCTGGGTGTTGTGGTGAAGGCCTATTACAATCGTCGATCTGCGTATTGTGGAGCATTTTTTTTTTGGTGTCGTTGATCTAGGTGTTGTGGTGAAGGCCTATCACAGTCGTCGATCTGCGTATTGTAGAGCAGATCGTTAGTACGTGAAGATTTTTTTTGTGGAGTGGAGAGTTTTTTTTGGTAATCGATCTGATTTTAAACTGACAGTTTTTTTTTTTGCTCGTGGACTTCTATTGCAGCAACAACATTTGTTGTGATTTCTGAGTTATTGTTAATCATTATGGGTGAAGTTACCAAATCTGATTACAAGAATGAGGCTATTGGGGAATATAAAGCCTTCACCAATCCTTTCTCATATGGATCTTCCGTGAAATTGAATGAAACAAACTATGCAAGGTGGTCAAGGACGTTTATGATGTTGGTGTCTGGACATCATAGAAAACATATCTTATTAGAATCTGAACCAAATGATAAAACAGGAAAATATAATACTTGAGAAGAAGATAATGACGTTGTTATGTCATGGATCATGAACAACATTGAACCTCATATTGCAGATGGCCTAATTTATTATAATATGGCTAAATAGATGTGGGATAATCTTCGAGATACATATTCTCAAGAGACTAATGTGAGTCGTATCCTCCAAGTCGAACAAGAGATATATAATTTACAGTAAGGTGATCAGACCTTGGCCCAGTACTATGCCTCTGTTAAGGCTGCCTTTGAGAGACTTAATGCTCACAGACCTCTATGTTGCTCAAAGCAAAAAGATCATCAAGAACAGACTATGGTGGCTCGGTTCCTCACAGGCCTATCGTCAGAGTTCATAGTTGCTAAAGCTCAAATGTTGACCGAGTCTGATGTTCCTACTCTTGCTGATGCATACAATCGATTGAGTAGACTTGCCATCTCTCTTCTACAATCTCAACCTGCATCTCAGTCATCTGCTTTAGCTGTTCCATCTAGTTATGGACGAGGAAATACTCTGAATGTTAGAGGCAAAGGTCGTGGAAGAGGTTTGGCAGGTAGAGGCAAACTCCAATGTACCTATTGCGGAAAACCAGGGCATTTAGAAGATCGTTGCTGGGTTAAACATGGTCGGCCTACCTTTTCTCCATTGAAACCAAATGCTCTAAAGGCTAATGTTACAAAACTTGAGGCAAAACATGAAACCCATTCTCCTAGTCATTCAATCACTCTTAGTCGTGCTGAATACGATGAACTGGTTGCTCATCGCCCTTCAAGTTCCTCTTCTCTTGTAGCTGGTGTGGCTCTCTCAACAGGAGACCATCTTTCTCCTCATGATAGTAGGTGGATTATTGACTCTGGTGCATCTAGACATCTATGTGGAAACTCTTGAATTTTTTCAGAGTTAAAGACTATTACTGCACATCGAAGTGTTTCATTAGCTAACGGGAGTTCCTCCCCTGTTATTGGTCAGGAAAATGTTCCTATCTCCTCCTCCTTGCAGTTGAACAATGTTCTTCATACTCCTTCATTTCCTCAAAGTCTACTCTCAGTTAGTTGCCTTACAAAAGAGCTAAATTGCAAAGTGATATTTGATCCTGTGTTGTCATTTTCAGGATTTGCTGACGGAGAAGAAGATTGGTGGAGGCTATGAAGAAAATAGAGTCTACTACCTACGTCACCCTGTGGAAAACATTTATGCTGCAGTCGATTCTTTTTCGAGTCCTGTTCAGTGGCATCGTCGTCTCGGACATCCTTCGTTGTTGAAGCTTCGTCGTGTCGTTCCTCAAATTCCCTCTACCACATCATTCCAATGTGAAACATGTCAGTTAGACAAGCATCATCGGAGTTCGTTTCCTTCTAGTCAGAGTCAGTCCAGTCATAAAGTCTTTAAACTTCTTCATGCAGATGTATGAGGTCCTAGTAAGATTTCTACCAAGACCCAATGTCGTTATTATCTTGTTATTGTTGATGATTTTTCCAAGTTGTCTTGGGTGTTCTTAATAAAAGAAAGATCTGAAGTTCCTAACATTATAAAATCTTTGGTCATTGAAATAAAAACTCAGTTTGAGTCAGTTGTTAAGATTATTCACACTGATAATGCCTTTGAATTTAAAACCACAACAATGTTGCAATTTTATCGAGACCATGGTATTCAACATCAAACCTCTTGTGCTTACACTTCCCAACAAAATAGGGTGGCTGAACGAAAACACAGATATCTCCTTGACGTTGCACGCACCCTTATGATTCAATCCAATGTCCCTGCTTCATATTGGGGTGATGCAGTTACTACGGCCTGCTATTTGATCAACCTATAACGCTCCAAAATTTCAAACTTGCGAACCTTTCAGAAAATAAGCAAGAGACTAGAAGAAAATCACTTTCCTTTCAGAGTTTGTTTATGTAATCAGCGAAAGATAATTCTTTTGTTAAATTCAGAAAGACAAGCTGACAACTTTGGGCACGTTAGCTAAAAGAACCAAAATTCACAACACATGTTACTTGCAAAACACTTGAAAAAGCCACTTTCATTTAAAGAGGTTCCCAAATAGTACAAAATTTGGATATCCCAAGAAAAATTTGTTACAAAACCCAAAACGTCCAGGATGCGAGCTAAGAGCAGGAAGAAGAAATCTTGAAGTCAGCTTGCCATCGCCCGTGGTGTACTTAATCATCACTTGTACCCATAGAATGGGTTAGTTTCGCGAAAAACTAGTAGGTGCACAAGAGAGACTACAGGAAATTGAATTAAAAGCATTTAATTCAGCATGCTAAGCAGTTTGAAGCAGATATGCAGTTAAACAGGTAAGCAGTTCAGAACAGGCAAGCAGTTCAAAGCAGGTAAGCAGTGCATCTATCGAAACGCAGCATGACGATTCATTTGATCGTAAGCTGTGAACTACCACGCAACAAGCAAGTCTCATGACCCATCAACCAGTGTGAACAGACTTTATGTTTCGATATTTCTGACCTGCGGGTACGCGCAGACAAATCTTAGAAACAACTGAGACTAGTTCGAGCGTATGTTATTTTATGTATTTTCAATAACCCTTATAGCTAGTTGAGTCCGCTCCTAAGAAGACGACTTTAGCTGAGAGAGGATTCCCCAAAGGCAAGTACTTGGCAATGGATGCATCCAACTTCTGCAGAAGTCTATGGATCTACCATCTAGGATAATGTCTGGTAGTTCCTTCCCCTAACTCCAATGACTGGGGAGGCCGGATCTTTGCCCGTGGGGTTGTTGTTAATAACCTGTCCATTGGAGTTTTGTACCGATCCATCCTCTCTCTTGACAGAAACACAAGGGCGGATGAGTGTGTCAAGGGTAAATTAACTGACGACTCATTCTATATGCTCTGGTCTTTTGACCAAATGAGCATCTTACCTGTGAAGGCGATCCCATTTTTATGTGTTTACAACATTGTGCATTTAGCACTGTTTGAGGTCGCACGACCGTCTCATCCCATCATCGCAGTACTAGCGTGTAGTGCACGACTACAAGTACTCTAGGATAAAAGGGGTATAGTTCCTCAATAAGAGCCTTAACAAAAGTGTTTCGCAAAGATGTAATGTTTCTCAAACTTTACTTTTGACATTCTTTATCTTTTAAAACAGCCAACAGCTTGTGCCAACATTTGGCATGCGATTTTCTAGAATCTCATCCGCTATCGTGGTATCTACATGCCTCGCATGACTCGATACCAGCCTCGATAGATGGGATACAGGTTTCTCAATAGAACCTCCGCTAAGAAGTTTGCTCAAGCCCGAATTCGGGGTTATTCTAGATATGTCGGATAGACGAACGAAACCAACCAATCACATCCTTCCAAATACTTTGATTTGGGCAGTCTTTGATGCTTTTGCGCAGCTCCCTAAAATCTCAAGTCTACTATGCAAGACTGCTCACTCGAAAAGCCAGGATCCCTGCTAGAGATCCCTCTCCTTAGACGAGGATGTATCGTTAAGCTCCCGACTCAACTCTTGTCGCAAGAGGGAGAGTGGTAAATATCTCTTGCATCCCCTATGAAGATGCCTTTTATAAAACATGTAATGAGCGAAAACCTAAGCGTCATCTGCAATGGCAAGGCAATAATGAAACATTTGCAAAAGCAAGAGCCTGGGCACAAAGCGCGACGACAAAGTAAAGACATGGAAGAAAGTAAAGGACAAAGATCACAAAACAACGTCCTTGAGTTAAATGAGTACTCGTATAAATATATATATGCATATATATTTATTTAATTGTCCTTTTTAGTTAATTGAACTCAATTCAATTGTCCAAGTCCTCTGTGCAATCTTCCCCTACCTTGGGGAGTTGCGAGCTTGCTGGAGTCTGCGGGTGTAGGCGATTGACGGCTCGGGTCGCAGAGCGCGAGCGGGATCTATTATATGAACTACAAAAGCGATGATCTTATCAAGCTAATACCAAAAACAGAAGGTCAGGGGCATTGCCGCTGTCCTGACGTGAAGAAGCAGAAGGCAGGGGCATTGTGCTCCTGAGCACCTACTATAAGCGCAAGAAGCAAGGGCTGCGAGCCCCTGCTGTCAGCAAACTACGAGGAGGCAGGGGGTTTCACCCCTGCCCTTCGAAAGCGAGGGTAGGCAGGGTTGCGCCCCTGCCTTACAAAGTAGAAGAGAGGCAGGGGTTGCGCCCCTATCTTATGAGGATGCAAGGAGGCAGGGGCGAGGCCCCTGCCCGTCGATCAAAAAGGGGGAGGCAAGGGGCTTCGCCCCTGCCTGCCGAATATGTAAAGAGGCAGGGGGTGAAGCCCCTGCTTGACGTCAGAGAAGAGGGAGCAGGGAGGGGGCTCGACCCCCTCCCCTGCCGTAATAGAAAGCAGGGAGGAGGTTGGGCCCCTCCCCTGCTAAAGATGGTACAGGGAGGGGGTTTAACCCCTCCCTTGGCCGCAGGGAGCACAGGGAGTAGGGAGGGGGCTTGACCCCTCCCTGAAATCAGAGGGAGTAAGGAGGTAGCTCGACCCCTCTTGCGTACTACGAAGGCAGGGAGGGTCGAGCCCTCCCCTGCGAAGATCGAAGGCAGGGAGGGCTCGAGCCCCTCCCTACGATAAACAGAGGCAGGGAGGGTCGGACCTTCCCCTGTGCACCTAAATAGGGGAACTGGGAGGGGCTCGACCCTCCCTGTGAAAAAGGAGACAGGGAGGGGTCTCGACCCTCCCTGTGAAAAAGGAGACAGGGAGGGGTCTCGACCCTCCCTGGTGAAGACAAAAGGGCAGGCAAGGGACCCAAAACCCCTTGTCGGAACCTTTCTCACATGTGGCAAGGGTTTTACCCCTGTCGGCAAACTGGTAGGGGCTAAAGTCCTTGCCGGACGGCCCTTGCCGTAAAAGACCGACAGGAAGGGGCCTTTTCCCTTGTCTGTCGACGGAAGGGAGAAGAAAAGAAAAGAGGAAGATGAGGTGGCCGAGGGAAAATGAGAAGAACAAGGGGAAAGGGTGCATACCTGGAGGTCATCGGAGCGCTCGTCGGGGGGAGGAGGGTCGTCGGTGGTGGGATGCCAGTGGTCGTGCTCGTCGAATGCAAGATCGGCATGGGGGGTCGGTCGGGAGAGAGACGAGAGAGCAGAGAGGGGAAGGGGTTTCGTAACCCCTCTCCTGCCTCGCTGTCTTTAGAAGGCACAAGGGAGGCGGTGCCTCCATTGGGTTCGGGTCGGGTCCAGGTCCAGATCCGACCCAAATTCGACCCGAATCCAAGTTGTATTTTTTTTTCGGGTTTTACAAACCGCATGCCTTCATCATCTGTGGAAGACCAAATTCCTTTATAAATTTTGTCTCTGAGTGCACCTCTCTTCCCTCTTTCACCTAAGGTATTTGGGTGTGTTTGCTTTGTGCACAGACTCGGACCTGACCGCGATAAGTTAGCAACTCAAGTCACTAAGTGTATGTTTATAGGCTATCCAAAAAACCAAAAGGGGTATCGATGTTATGATCCGATATCTCATCGAGAGTATGTCAGTGTGAATGCATCCTTCTTGGAGCCCCTTCCATACTATTCCAGTACTGGTGTTAGGCTGCAAGTTGATAAAGATATCTCTTTTCCTCTTCCTCTTCCTCTTCCTCTTCCTCTTCCTCCTTTTCCTTTGGAATCGGTGTCCCCCATTACCGAATCCAACTCCACCTACCGCACGGCTTCACAATCCTCCATTGGTGTATGTGCGTAGAGCTCCACCTCTCCCAATGCCTCCATCTTCTTCTTCTCCTGAGGTAAGTACTCCTGATAGCAATGACATTCTTGTTGATGATGACAAGCCAATCGCTCTGCGTAAGGGGACAAGACAATGTACCTTATACCCTATGTCCAAGTTTGTGTCTGATGCCAGACTCGGAAATCAGATGAAAGCATTTATTTCAGCCTTATCAGCTGAAACTATTCCTCTCAGTTATCAAACGACAGTACTCGATAGCCGGTGGAAGCAGGCTATGCAAGATGAAATTGATGCTTTACTATCTCAACAGACATGGGACCTTGTTGATTCCCCAGGGGATGCGGACATTGTTGGATGCAAATGGGTATATACCATTAAGTATAACTCAGATGGTTCTATTGAAAGGTATAAAGTCCGGTTAGTAGCAAAAGGCTATACTCAGACATATGGGGTTGATTTCTTTGAGACATTTTCCCCAGTAGCACGAATGGGCACCATTCGTCTTGTTCTTTATGTAGTTGTTCACTGTGGATGGAGTTTGTGTCAGCTAGATGTGAAAAATGCTTTCTTATATGGAGATTTGTCTGAGACCGTCTACATGCAACAACCTCCTGCGTTCGAGGTTGAGGGGGAGTGTCAGAAAGTGTGTAGATTAAGAAAGGTGATATATGGTTTAAAGCAAAGTCCTTGTGCATGGTTTCAAAAGTTGTTTGAAGTGATGTCAAAGTTTGGTTTTAATAGATCAGCGTCCAATCACACATTATTTATTAAGAAAACTAACTCAAGCATAGTAGTTATGGTGGTATATGTGGATGACATCATCCTTATAGGAGATAACATGAACGATATTGCAGCTACGAAGGCTCATCTTAAAAAACATTTTGTTACAAAAGACCTTGGTTCCCTTAGATATTTTTTGGGCATAGAAGTGGCCAGGGGCAGTGAGGGCGTGGTTTTGTCTCAACGGAAGTATGTTCTTGATTTACTAAAAGAGACAGGAATGTTGGGAGCTAAACCAGCAAATATTCCCATGAATAACAAAGTTCACTTGTTGGATGAGGGGTCAAAACCTGTTGATAGCAAGAGCTATCACTCATTAGTAGGGAAGTTACTATATGTAACAGTGACTAGACCGGATATTGCTTTGGCTGTAAGCAAGGTTAGTCAATTCATGGACAAACCGACTGAGGTACACTGGAATGCTACAATGATGATACTCAGGTACTTAAAATCTTCTCTTGGAAAAGGGTTGTTATTGTTAAAGTGTAAAATTGTACATATATGTATATATAATAATATTATATTATTATATATATATATATATAAATACATTTTTTATTTCTTTCTTTTTTGTAATTTTTTTCCTTTATTTTTATTTTTTGTCTTTATGTCATCTAGTTCAGTTTGAACTAGAATGACTGTTGCTAGTCAAGTCCTGTCCAGACTTGACTAGCAATAGAGCTGTTGGACTGACACATTCCAACAGCTCTAAATAGAGCTGTTGGACTGTGCCCAACAGCTCTATTAAGTCCTCTTTCAGCTGTGTATATAAAGGGGTGCAGCCCCTCTTGTATTTCATTCCAATGCTTCTTAAGCAATTGGTTTTTCATATCAATAAAGAAACATTTTTATTTTTATTTTTATTTTGTTTCCAGTTATACCCTTTTTAAGGGTTATGCTTTAGTGTCATTCTTGACACTTGCCCTTGTTAATCTAAGCTCGTGTTTCGAAGATCCCCATTTCATTTCATGGTATCAGGGCCGCGGAAGTACTAAATCTTGAGGAAAAGCTGCCTCGGTTTCCGTGCCTGTTTGCAAAAGTGTTCGCCACTTGAAGAGAAGTGTTTTATCACTTCATTGGAGAAGATTTCACATCTTGTTGTATTGTTTTTTTTTTTTCTTTTCTTTCTTTTTCATTTTCCTTCTTGTTTCTCTTCTATCCCTATTCTTTCTCTCCTTGTAATCGATGGATGACAATGATAAAGTCACCATCATACCTATGAAACTAAGCGATACGAACTATGTAACATGGGCTTCAATCATGAAGCACCATATATGGGGAAAAGGCTTATGGGGGATTGTGGATGGTTCCGATTCGGAACCTAAGCTATCTCTTGCTAAAAAGGAGAGAGATAAAGAGGTCCCTCTATCGGAAGAAGAGAAAATCAAGGCTATTGCCTCATAAGAGAAGAAATGGAAAGAATGGAGAATATCTCATGCGAAGATAATGTCATGGCTTATTAATAGCGTTGACATTAAAAAATGCTCAAGTCTTGCCAAATTTGATCATGCCAATAAGGCATGGGAATACCTTAAGAATATGTATTCCCTTAAAGATATTGCACACGTGTGCAACCTCCAAGAAAAAGTTCGAATGATGACACAAGGAGACAAAACTATTCGTGAATATTACAATGGGTTGTCCGAACTTTGGGAAGAACTTTCCCTTTTAGAACCAAAGTGACATTGTGCCGAAGACATCGAGCTTCGTCAGAAACAACTCGATGCTGAACATTTTTACCAGTTTATCACTGGATTAAGGCCGGAATTTGAAACCACTAAATCGGCCCTTACTTCATCGGGGAAAAATTCCTTCTATTGTTGAAACTATTGAAGAGTTAACAATGGAAGAAAATCGTCTCCAGAAAGGTTTTTTAAAAATTGAAGATGATTCCGTTTTAGCCGTGTCTAGACAAGGGAATCATGTTCGATCATATAGGCCTCCTCACTTTAACCGACAAAATGGTGACTATGATAAGAAGAAAGTTATTTGTCATCACTGTCATGAACCGGGACACTACAGGCCACAATGTCCCAAACTTAAGGAGCTGAGAGAAAAAAGAGCTGCAATTGTTGGATCGGAGCCTAAAGATCAGGATGCACCAGTTTCCTTGGCCCAACTAATGGAGATTCTTCAGCCTCTCATCAAAGGTGCCTCTTCCTCATCTGAAGCTTCAACTGGTGCAACAGCCTCATCTTTTTCTGATCTAGGTAAAATTTCTTGGCTTCTTGACTCTGGTGCATCTTTTCATATGACCCCAAATAATCAAAGTCTATCCAAATGTGTTAAAAATAAAACAAGTGTGTCAAAGGTCTTTACTGCTGATGGGACTTCTCTTGAAATAGAAGGAATAGGAAATTTTGAAAAAAATTATAAAACAAAAAAATTTTTTATTCCAGAAATTAGACATGTTCCCAAATTAAATTTAAATCTTTTATCTGTATCTCAAATTTCTGATTATGGGTGTAATATTTCTTTTTCTTCTCATGGTTGTTGGGTACAGGATCGCCAGTCAGGCAAGCTGATTGGGGAAGGCCATAGAGAAGGAGGACTCTATTACATGGATGTTTTGGAAATGCTGAAGAAAGCTTTTTGTTATAATATTCAAAAAATAGAGTTGGAACTGTGGCATAAGAGACTTGGTCACCCACATATAGCCAAAATCCAACATTTTCTAAATCTAGGGAAATTTTGTAACTCTGAATCTTTTGATTGTAAAGATTGTATTCTCGGCAAAATGAAAAGATTACCATTTCAGAACAGAACCTTTTTCTCTTCAAGACCACTTGAATTAATACACTCGGATGTTTGGGGTCCTGCACCAGTAATTTCTAAAGGAGGATTTGTTTACTATGTTATTTTTGTCGATGATTTCTCCCGGCATACGTGGATGTACTTTCTCAAACATAAGTCTGAAGTATTTTAATACTTTCAAACTTTTCATAATATGGTTAAAAACAAGTTTCAAAATGATATTACTATTTTTCGCACAGATTTTCAAAATTATCTTAAATTGCATGGCATCACACATCAAAGATCTTGTCCTTATACACCTCAACAAAATGGATTGGCAGAACGAAAACATCGCCATATTATAGAAACCACTAGGACTTTATTAATAGCAAATCAAGTCCCGAAAGACTTTTGGGCAGAAGCTGCCTTAACTGCCACCTATCTCATTAATAGGATGCCATCTTCTTCGTTACAAAATATCACTCCCATTGAAAAACTTATGAACATTTCTCCAGACTACTCTAGACTAAGAATATTTGGGTGCAAATGTTTCATATTTACTGACAAAAATGATAAACTTTCCCCTCGTGCGATTCCCTGTGCCTTTTTAGGATATGCTGAAAACCAGAAAGGTTATAGATGTTTTGACTTCAAAAATAATAAACTATATGTGTCTAGAAATGTTTCCTTTCTTGAAAAGGAGAGCTTCTTTGATTTTAGAAAATTAAAAGACGTCACTGAGTACTCCTTTTTGCTAGATCTAACATCAACATCTGATGA
The DNA here is from genome assembly GCF_984573655.1 of Nuphar pumila. Taxonomy (NCBI): domain Eukaryota; kingdom Viridiplantae; phylum Streptophyta; class Magnoliopsida; order Nymphaeales; family Nymphaeaceae; genus Nuphar; species Nuphar pumila. The sequence goes on from NC_143259.1 coordinate 104,312,567, forward strand.
ATATGACCTTGACTGTAACTTTGATGATGATCAAAGAATTATTGATCTTAATGTTCAAAATGAAGAAGTTCATAGAGATACTAGTATTCAATATTCCAGGCGACAAGAGTCTAATCCTCCATGTGCACTTGAGAAATATTCTAACATTCCAACTAGACAATCATCCCGAATCTCGAGGCCTCCAGGAAAGTTTGTATCATACGAGTCTTTCTCACCCACATATAGGGCAGTTATTGCATTAATTCACTCATATGAAGAACCATCCACATATTTTCAAGCAAAAAATGATATTAAATGGATAGAAGCCATGAAAGCTGAATTAGATGCACTTGAAAAGGCTTCTACATGGAATATTCAAGATCTTCCTCCAGGAAAGAAAACTATAGGATGTCGATGGGTTTATAAAATTAAAACCAAGAGTGATGGTACTCTTGAAAGATATAAAGCCCGTTTAGTAGCCAAAGGTTATGCCCAAGAATATGGGATTGATTATGAAGAAACCTTTGCTCCGGTGGCTCGTATGACTACTGTCCGAACCTTAATTGCCTTAGCTTCTATCAAAAAATGGTCTATTTTTCAAATGGATGTCAAAAATGCTTTTTTAAATGGAAAGCTAGTTGAAGAAGTATATATGGAACCTCCTCCTGGTCTAAGTATTCCTAAGGGTAAAGTCCTTCGCTTAGAAAAAACTCTTTATGGACTTAAACAAGCACCAAAAGCTTGGTATGATAGGTTTAGTCGTGTTATGATTGATATTGGTTTTCAATTCTGTTTAACTGACACTGCTTTGTTTATTAAGAATTCTGATGCAGGGATCATTGTGCTTCTTCTCTATGTGGATGATATGATCATCACCGGAAGCGATAAACAGGGAGTTGAAACAATCAAAACACTTCTTAAATCTCATTTTGAAATGACTGATTTGGGCTTGTTGAGATATTTTTTAGGCATTGAAGTTGCTTATTCTCCTAGAGGATATTTATTATCTCAGACTAAATTTGCTTTTGATATTGTTTTCAGGTCTGGTATTACTGATGATAAGAAAGTTGACACTCCAGAAGTTGTTAATGTTAAAATAAAGATTGATGATGGAGAACTTCTTGCAGACCCTACTCCTTACAAACAGCTTGTCGGGGCACTTTCCTATCTATCCATTATCAGACCAGATATAGCACATGCTGTTCATACAGCAAGTCAATTTCAACATGCTCCTACTTCTGTTCATATGGGAGCAGTCATGCGTATTATCAGATACATCAAGTCCTCTCTTTCACGAGGACTTTTCTTATCTTCCTCCTCTTCTCTTGATTTAATTGCATATACTGATGCTGATTGGGGAGGTGATCCCAATAACAGACACTCAACCACTGGCTTTTGTGTCTTTTTAGGGGAATCATTAATCTCGTGGAGGTGTAAAAAGCAGCAGAAGGTATCTCTCTCATCCACCGAAGCTGAATACAGAGCCATGGCAACCACGACCATAGAAGTAGTTTGGCTCCGACGACTGCTTGCTGACATGGGAGCTGAAGCAACAAAGGCTTCACAAATGTGTTGTGACAACAAAAGTGCGATCTACATTGCCAGTAACAGAACATTCCACGAACGCACCAAACACATCGAAATGGATTGTCACTACGTCAGAGAGGAATATCTACACGGGATAATTGATCTGCCATATGTCACTTCAGAATATCAGTTAGCAAACTTCTTTACAAAGCCTCTCGCTGCTCCCCGATTTCACTTTCTCTTAGATAAACTTTCGCTCATTGTACCGTAAGTTTGAGGGGGAGTGTTAAAATGTAAAATTGTACATATATGTATATATAATAATATTATATTATTATATATATATATAAATACATTTTTTATTTCTTTCTTTTTTGTAATTTTTTTCCTTTATTTTTATTTTTTGTCTTTATGTCATCTAGTTCAGTTTGAACTAGAATGACTGTTGCTAGTTAAGTCCTGTCCAGACTTGACTAGCAATAGAGCTGTTGGACTGACACATTCCAACAGCTCTAAATAGAGCTGTTGGACTGTGCCCAACAGCTCTATTGAGTCCTCTTTCAGCTGTGTATATAAAGGGGTGCAGCCCCTCTTGTATTTCATTCCAATGCTTCTTAAGCAATTGGTTTTTCATATCAATAAAGAAACATTTTTATTTTTATTTTTATTTTGTTTCCAGTTATACCCTTTTTAAGGGTTATGCTTTAGTGTCATTCTTGACACTTGCCCTTGTTAATCTAAGCTCGTGTTTCGAAGATCCCCATTTCATTTCAGTTATTCAAGAAAGGAGGCACTCTCGAGGTAGTTGCGTACTCTGATGCTGATTATGTTGGATCTGTAGAGGATAAGAAATCTACCACAGGATTTTGTGTATTTGTGGGAGATAACTTAATATCCTGGAGAAGCAAAAAGCAAACTGTGGTTGCTAGGTCAAGTGCTGAATCAAAATATAGGGTTATGGCCCAAACAACAGCTGAATTAATGTGGGTTCGAACTGTGCTGACTGATCTTCAAGTGAAGGTGTCATCTCCTATGGTGATGATGTGTGATAACAAGGCAGCCACATATATAGCAAATAATCTAGTATTTTATGAGAGGACAAAACATATTGAAGTTGACTGACATTACATACGAGATATGGTTCAAGTTGGACATATCTCTACCAAGCATGTAATCTTTGAGGATCACATTGCAGATATTTTTACAAAGCCTCTTGCTAGGCCCAATTTCTCAAAATGTTGCGGCAAGCTAAGCATGATTGATATCCATGCTCCAGCTTGAGGGGGAGTGTTAAGATAAGTCGACCACATTAGAATTTATCTTCTTAAGGTTGTTTTTATATTTTACAAAGATTAAGGGACCTAAATATAATTTTTATTCTTTTGGCTAATCCCTACTTAAACAGGAGATTAGACCTAATTCAATACACGAGTAAAGGTTTTTTTTCTCTCATCTCTCAGTTCTCACAGTGTAGTTTCTTCAACGGAAGCAACCTTGTTCTTTGGGTTTTCATATAACTTGAGACAATTAGGTCGTATATGACCCGGTTCATGGCAATGATGGTAAATAGACTTCTTGTAGCCTCTATTATAGCTATTTTGTCTCTCAAAGTGTGGAGGCTTATAAGTTTTCACATGATTGTCAGGCTTGGATACGGCTAATACTTCATCTCATCATTTGATTATACCAAAACGAGTTTCCTTTTGGCATATCTCGGCAACAACATCATTTAGAGGAAGAGGCTTAGATCTATGAAGAAGTGAAAGTCTAACTTTTTCATATTCGAGCCTAAGCCCATGTAAAAATTGAAAAAAGTGTTCTTTTTTCATTTGCTCTCTTCTTAGTTCAACATCTTCACTAGCAACCCATTTGGGTTCAAGAAGAAATAGTTCATCCCATAAAGGACTAAGAGTGCTAAAGTAATCATGTGCACTCATGTCCCCATGCTTAATGGTGCATATTTTTTCTTGGAGAAAAAATTGTCTTGCAAGATCTTTTTGTGTATACATACCTTTCATGAAAAACCATGTCTCGTTTGTCTTGCAAAATTTGGCTATGTTGGTACATATCTTTGTTAGAATACAGCATTGCATATGTGTATGGATCTGGATCCAGATCCATACGCATATTATATATGTACACATGTTAAATAGGTTTTCATTAATGGCATTATTGTAATATGCATATGTTTTCAATTTATAATGCTTAGGGTTTTGGAGGTCGAGTATTGTAGTGCCGCCCCAGCCTTTTGTGAATTGCTCTCTCTCTCTCTCTCTCTCTCTCTCTCTCTCTCTCTCTCTCCCTCTTATCTCCCGTGAACAAGTCTGATATGGTATCAGAGCTATCTTCATCGTGAGCAGCAACTCCCCTGCGTGATCATCTTCAGATCGTGAGCAGCAACTCCCCTGCGTGATCATATTCAGATCGTGAAAACTTTTCTTCCAGCGTGAACAGCAAACCCAGATCCACGTGATCATCTTCCAACGTGAACAACAACCCAGATCCAGTTCTTCCAGCGTGAACAGTTTTCTGAAGCGTGATTCTTCAGCATCAACAAGTCTTCAGCGTGGACTGTGATTCTTGTTTTCTGAAATCTGAAATAAACAACTTCCAGCGTCAACAAGTCTTCAACGTGATTCTTCAGCGTGGACTGTGATTCTTGTTCTCTGAAATCTGAAACCTCATCTTCATTCTGAAAGGTGGAACCTTTTCCTTCTCTTTTCTTTCAGCGTGCTCATCTCTATTCTGCATCTCTATTGGTTTTTTATTCTTGTTCTCTGAAATCTGAAATCTCATCTTCATTCTGAAAGGTGGAACCTTTTCCTTCTCTTTTCTTTCAGCGTGCTCATCTCTATTCTGCATCTCTATTGGTTTTGAGACCTGTATTGGTTCCACCCTCCCTGGTCACAAACCGACTGCAGTTATTACAAACCAGTTTTTTTTTTTTTTCTGATTCCACAAGTTTTCTTTCCTCTATTGTTGTTTCCTTAATTGTTGTTTCAGTGTTCCTTGTGCAACACTTTTGGTAGTACAGAACTTATTCATTTTGGTAGTACAGAACTTATTCACTGTTTCACATTGCTATGGATTTCTCTTCGTCATCCAATTCATCATCCGGTCCCTCTGCCAATTTCTTGAGTCAGCTCATTACAGAAAAACTTACTCATTCTAATTTTTTGACCTGGAAGAGGCAAATCCTTCCTTTTATACGGAGTCAGGATCTCGATGAACATTTAGATGGTTTAGTTCCTATACCACCGCGGCTTATTTTGCAGGAAACCAAGGATAAGAAGGGTGACACAATTACCATTTCCATTAAGAATCCAGAGTATACAGCTTGGAGGAAGCGTGATCAGTCTTTGGTTGCTTATATTACGTCAACACTCTCTCAAGAAGTGTTGGTTACTCTTTCAGATGATTACACTGCGGCAGATCTATGGAGTAAGTTGTCTCAGACATACTCTCAGATATCAGAAGCCCGAGTTATGTACTTAAAAACATGAATTTCAAAGTTTGAAGAAAGGGTCCATGACAGTCATGGAATACATAGGCCGCTTGAAGAGTATTACTGATCAATTGGCTGTTATTGGAAGTGCTATTGCAGATAAAGATAAAGTTCAACAACTTCTCAATGGATTGGGTCCTGATTTTGACATGTTTACCACAGCTTTATCCTGCCTTCCTCACTTGCCCACTTTTGACGACCTCCAAGCGAAACTTCTCCAGCATGAGATGATTATGAAGCAAAGGGCAGAAGGAAATGAATCAGCCCGTCCTCATTCAGTTTTGGCCATGGACACTTCTGTAGGTTTTGGACGAGAAAATGGAGGGCATCAAGGAGGCAGAGGCCGCGGACGCTTCGGGCAGGGAGGACGTGGTATCTTGCCCACACCTAATATTTCAGGGACTTTTAATACAGGGAATCAGAGGAGAGTGCCCACTTGTTTCTTATGTAACAAAAGAGGACATGTGAAAGCTGATTGTTGGTTCAATCTACAGAATAGAGGAAAAATAAACAAAACTGAGAATAAATCAGCTACTGTTGTGGACACAAAAGTGCCATCCCCAGATGTGCAACAACTTTTGTTGTCAGCATTGTCACAAATGTCGATCAAGCAAAATGAACAAGGCGAATGGTATGTTGATTCAGGTGCCGCCACACATGTTACGGGTAATGCGGGTAAGTTATCTCACTTATTGCCTTATTTTGAAAAAGGTAGTATAGTTACGGGAGATGGAACTTATCACTCCATTAGTCATACTGGCAATGCACATATCCCTATGTCAAAGTCCTCACTTCACTTGTCCAATGTCCTTCTTGCTCCTAATATTAAAAAGAACATTGTTTCTGTAGCTAAACTTGTTGACGATATGAATTCTTCCGTCGAATTTACTCCCTCTTCTGTTTATGTTAAGGATCTACGAACGAAGGAGACGTTCGCTAAGGGGGAGCGACAAGGAAACATGTACGTCTTCAAGGAGATTCCTTCAGTGTCTTCACCCTCAGTACCAGTCCTCCAGTTGAAGTCGTCCAAGCATTCTTCAGTGTCTTCGCCTTCAGAGTCTTTGTTTTTTCCTTAATTGGAAGTTTTTAATTCATCTCATTGTAATAAGCCAGATATTTGGCATAGTCGTTTGGGACATTGTAGTCGAGGTTTCGTTGAAAATCTTGTATCTGATGGTCTCCTTCCAGAATCTAGTTTATGTTCATTTTTTAATAATAATAATAAATGTTCTTCATGCGAACTCTGCAAAAGCCATGTCCTTCCTTTTCATATTATAAATAAAAGAGCTTCAAAGCCATTTGAGATTATTTGTTCCTATGTTTGGGGACCTGCACCTATTCCTTCTCTTTCTGGTAGTCGCTACTATGTTGTCTTTATTGATTCCCATTCCCGTTATACTTGGATATATTTCTTAAAACACAAGTATGAAGTTTTTCAAATATTTCGGGAGTTCCATTCGATGGTCAAAACAAAGTTTGCTTGTGATATTGTGCATTTACAATGTGATGGTGGAGGAGAGTATTCATCGAACGAATTTCTTGCCTTTCTTCGGGATAAATGAATAAGTCGACAGGTTTCTTGCCCTCATACTCCTCAACAAAATGGGGTTGCGGAGAGGAAACACAGGCATATTGTTGAGAGTGCGATGAGCATGTTACATGATAGCAATGTGCCCGTTAGTCTCTGGACAGAAGTTTTTCACACATCTGTTCATATCATAAATCGTCTTCCTATGACACTTTTGGATCGGAAATCTCCCTATTATACTTTATTTGGGCAACATCCCTCTTACGATGAGCTGCGTGTTTTTGGTTGTGTATGTTATTACATATTGATTCATCTCTGCGAAATAAGTTTCAGGATAAGGCTGTCAAGTGCAGATTTGTTGGGTATGCAGATGAATACAAAGGTTATCGATGCTATGAGCCTACTACAAAACGCATTAGGACCTCCAGAAATGTTGTTTTTGACGAACAAAATTTTCAGGTCAATGACTCACAAATGCATGTTGAATTATCTCCAGTTGAGCCACCCCCAGTAGAACGTTTCTCTGGACAGATATACACTAGACGGAGCAAAAATACAAAGCCGAGGAATGTGGAGGAAAGCATCGCCAATGATTCGGCTCAAAGGCCGTCACGCATTAAACATCCTATTCAACGATGGGTGAGTTATGAGACCTTCTCCCTTGATTTCCAGTTGTTTATGTCTCAGCTCACAAAACAGGATGAACCCACTTGTTTTAATCAATCTCTTCAATCCCGTCATTGGACTGAAGCTATGAATGAAGAAATGGAAGCTCTTCATGAATGCCAGACTTGGGAAATAGTCCCTCGGCCAGAAGGAAAGAATGTAGTTGGCTCAAAATGGGTTTATAAATTAAAATATAAGCCTGAAGGAAGTATTGATAGATATAAGGCGCGACTTGTTGCTCGAGGATTCACACAACAATATGGTGAAGACTACGACGAAACTTTTAGTCCCGTAGTCAAAATGGGTACTATTCGTATTATCATATCCCTAGCAGTCGATCAAGGTTGGAGCCTTAGCCAGATGGATGTTAAAAATACATTTTTGCATGGAACTCTAAAGGAAGAAGTATATATGGAGCAACCACGTGGTTATGCCGAGAAGGATCCTATTGCCTGGGTGTGCAAACTAAGGAAATCTCTGTATTGGTTGAAACAGGCCTCCCGTTCCTGGTTTGAAAGTTTCTCTATGCAGATTCAGAGTTATGGTTTTAGAAGATGCTCTCTGGATCACTCTCTCTTTATTTACCAAAAGGCTGACATTGTTATACTTCTTCTTATATATGTTGATGACATTGTGATCACTGGGAGCTCAGATAGTCATGTGCAAGACGTGAAATAGTTTTTAATGAAAACTTTCAAGATGAAAGATTTAGGGAAGTTGCGGTACTTTCTTGGTGTGGAAGTTGACAGACAACAAGACACATTGACTCTCATGCAACAAAAATACACTCTTGATCTTCTGGAAAGAGCCGGGATGACGAATTGCAAACCAGTCAGCACTCCTAGTGTATTACATCAAAGGCTGAGCTCTGAAGATGGTCATCTTTGTGTCAATCCTACAACATATAGAAGTCTCGTGGGGATGTTACAGTACTTGACCTTTACCAGACCTGATATAGTTTATGCTGTCAATCAGGTATCCCAGTTTATGCATGCTCCAACGGAGGGTCATATGGAAGCTGTGAAGCGCATTCTACGCTATTTAAAAGGAACTATAGGAGACAGACTTGTTTATCGCAAGAACGATAATCTGCATAGAGGACATGCACTCATCACTTATACAGGCGCAGATTGGGCAGGGGATCCAGATGAGAGACGATCTGTCTCTGGATACTGTGTTTATATTGGGCACAATTTAGTGTCCTGGAGCAGCAAAAAACAAAAAGCAGTGGCACGATCGAGTACAGAGGCTGAATACAGATCGATGGCTGCAGGCACGACAGAGGTCACATGGATTAGACACTTATTGAGTGATCTTGGGGAGACAATTATTCAATCATTTCTTTTCTGTGACAATCAAAGCGCAATAAATATTGCATGTAATCCTATCCAGCATAGCAGAACGAAGCACATTGAGATTGATCAACATTTCATACGGCAGAAAGTCGAGATGAAGGAGATAGAACTACGTCATGTTCGAACAGAAGATCAAGTGGCAGACCTATTTACCAAGGGACTAACAGGACGTCAATTTTGGCTATTGAAGAGCAAGTTGTACATGCTCCAAAATCACGTACAACTTGAGGGAGGGTGTTAGAATACAGCATTGCATATGCGTATGGATCTGGATCCAGATCCATACGCATATTATATATGTACACATGTTAAATAGGTTTTCATTAATGGCATTATTGTAATATGCATATGTTTTCAATTTATAATGCTTAGGGTTTTGGAGGTCGAGTATTGTAGTGCCGCCCCAGCCTTTTGTGAATTGCTCTCTCTCTCTCTCTCTCTCTCTCTCTCTCTCTCTCTCTCTCTCTTCCTCTTATCTCCCGTGAACAAGTCTGATAATCTTGAGCTCAACATCGTTCATAAACCATGCGAGGATATTGGCATGTTTACTTTCTCAATCCTCTATCTTGAATTGGTGATCCTCAATAGCTTTGGTGCAAGCATTTCCTTCTAGAGCCTTTTCTTATCCTCCTTCCATTTTGGTGAGTTTGAGTTGTGGTTACGGAATAAAGCCCATCACATATCTCCAAAGCTTTTTGCCTTTGAGGTTGTTCTCCATGGCAGATGCCTACATCATATATTTGGTACCATTCAACTTGAAGGAGAGATCAATCTTATGCTCATTCTCCATAGTGACTTAGAGAGAAGAAGGTCAAAAAGTACGGAAGAGATTCCTAAATCGATCCTCCACTTAAATTGCGTCAAGGACTTGATTCCTGATTCACGATCTTTCAATGGTCACCTTTAACGAGACCAAGAGTACAACCTTGCTCTGATACCATGTAATGAAGTATGTAGAATTATAAGTAAAAAATGCAAAAGCATCAACTAAGTCCAATAATGGACAAATGCAAAAGCACAAAGAGCATACAAACAAGAAGTTCACAATGAGACAATACAAAGAGCCTTAAAAGGCAATACCAACAAGTAAAGAATACAAAAACTTTATTGAAGAGTGCTTGAAAAGCTACATTGGAACAAGGGGAACATCCCTTATTTATACACAACAAATGAGGAGAGAGAGGCTACTGGGAGTCCTCATAGAGTCATTGGGAGCTCCCAACGACTCCATGAGTGGGCTCCAATGCAATAAAAAAGAAAAGAAAAGAAAAGAAAAAAGATAAAAATACATTTTGAATAAATATAAAAACCTTTATTAGAAAAAAATAATTGGTTCTAGAAACAACTATGTGAAAAGGTGAAAATGACTCTATCGGGCAAACTAGACAAATTATATATATATATATATATATATATATATATATATATTAACATGTACATCACTGGATTAATCAAGTTAATATTAATGAAATTAATATTTTTGAAAAAATTGTAATATCTCTAGAGATGCAAAAGATAAAGACTTGAATATGGGCCATGTGCTCAGTTGCTTGGATATTTCCCTGCAGGGTTCAGCTCATACAGGCCCAGCCTTGACACCTGTTGAAGTATTGGTTGCCATCCATGGGGTTGATCCTGAAAAAGATGGAATTGCACTTAAGAAGGCATCATTTGTTAAACTTTTGCTATGTAATTACTCCAGTTTTAGATTTTTCTGCATTTCATATATTAAGATGCTCATTAACTTTCCAGATAACTGATGCATGTACAGCATGTTTTGTGCAACGCACTGTTTTCACTCAACAAGTTCTAGCCAAAGCATTGAATCAATTGGTAAGTTCTGTGAAGAAATCCTGTCATGTCGATGGGAAGAATAGTTGGCTCTGATTGTTGCCTTTTTTCAGGTTGAGAAAAATCCACTTCCTTTGCTATTTATGAGGACTGTTATTCAGGCGATTGACGCTTTTCCTGCACTGGTAACTTTCCTTCACAATATTTGCTCTTTTTGACAATTATCAAAGATTAAGGACATAAGAATGGATTTCTAACGAATAATAGAGTCCTGCTTTTAGCTACTGATCTTTACTAATTGCTGACTTCTGCTCATCAGAGAAATGGACATAACAGCTAATAGTACATTTTTATGTCAGTAGATCATAGGCTACATGGAGTCATTTTGTTCTTTTCTCAACTGCTTGGATGAGAATGGGCTGTGTGTGCCCTCACATGCACATGTTTGTGGGTTCCTTAGACATTATATTTAAATCTTTTGCAGGTTAATTTTGTAATGGGAATATTGTCCAGACTAATAAGTAAGCAGGTATGTGGTCCCTAAGTAAGGAAAAGAATATTGTTTCTACTTCTATTAAGATGTATTCAATGTTATTTTTGCTTCAAATTTTTGTCCATTGGTTCTTTGAATTTCTTTTCTGTGATTAATTTAATTTTTAGGTTACATGTAGTCAACTGTTTAGTAAGCATAGTGGACTATATGTTAGTCTGACAGTATACAGAGCATATGGAACTTTGGAAAGAGGCTAAGGGATCTGCAAGAACCAGTAACGGATCCATTTTCCATGTTGCATGAAAATTTCCAATCAAACTAGTATACAAGGGATAAGGGGTTGTATCGCTCTAAAATTGGAATATCCTTGTAGCCATAGTTTTTCATTGAGTAATGCTGAGGATTCCACCTTTCGAAATATCAATGAAATGAGTAATTTTTTTCCATAAGGAAGGAAATGAAATGAGTAATTGATAGATGGAATTTGAAACAAAGTTGACATGGTTTTGTAGACTTTAAATCTTTGATTCCAATTACATCTTCAAACTGCTTGTGACAGAAAATAAGCCGCAAACTTTACATTAAGGCATGTTTGGTAACGTCTCATGAGATTCTGACTCATGCAAATGAGAGAATGAATTCCATTGGCATTAGCTAACCAAACATCAGAAACTGAGCGGTGAGAATCAGAATCATAAGGGCCTTTGGTGATCCTGATTCATATGACTAAATCAAATTTGATCTGGAGTCACGTGGCCCAGCAAACCAAACTTTCCCTAAATGGATAGCAGCAGTATGCTTTGTGTGATTTTTGATAGGCAAACGTTCCACCAAAGAAGCTTGGTGTTAATTGGACGTGATTTTAAGGTTTTAAATTGTCAATTCTTATGACTTCAATTTCAACCAGAATTTTATGTAAACAATTCCTCTTGCTTTGAGCTGTTCTCGTCTTACATCTAATGGTTCCATTCATACTTGTTGAATGTCATAAATCAGACAAAGAATCTCACTTTTTTTCTAATGCCTAAAAATACTTTTTTTCTTAATTACCTTTTCATTTAATTCAGAGGTTTTTGTCAAAGTATATGCTGAGTTTCTTGAAATTATTTTTCACAGATCTGGCAGATGCCGAAGTTGTGGGTTGGATTTTTGAAGTGTGCAGCTCAGACGCAACCACATTCTTTTAATGTGTTGTTGCAGGTTTTGACTCGCTTTTAGCCAAATCATACAAAGATTTCCTCTATTGCTGATTGGCTAACATTGTTCCCCCTGTTACAGTTACCAGCACCGCAGCTTGAGAGTGCTTTGAATAGACACACTTTGCTCAGAATTCCCCTTGCTGCATATGCCAATCATCCAAGTATCCGAACAGCATTGCCTAGGTATATTCTTGTGTCTTAATCTTTTCATTTTTACATTCTGAGGGAAGGGGAAGGAGGAACTTGAAGGTATGTTTCCCTTTGTTTCCATCAAAAAGCATAATTTTCTACTGAACTATATATTGCAGGTTTATCTTTGTCTGGAAGCTCTAAGATTTTTATACCAGTAATGAAACCACGTTTAAGACACTTGCTAGTATTTGCAAAATGATAACAAGGTGGTACATTTCTCCATAGGCATTGATGGCTTTTCTGTAATGCCCCAAAATTTCAAACTTACGAACCTTTTAGAAAACATGCAAGAGACTAGAAGAAAATCTCTTTCCTTTCAGAGTTTGTTTATGTAATCAGCAGAAGATAATTCTTTTGTTGAATTTAGAAAGGCAAGCTAACAACTTTGAACACGTTAGCTAAAAGAACCAAAACTAACTACACATGTTATTTGCAAAACACTTAGAAAAGCCACTTTTATTTAAAAAAGTTTCCAAATAGTACAAACTTCGGATATCCAAAGGAAAATCCGTGACAAAACCCAAAAACGTTTAGGACGCAAGCTAAGAGCGGGAAAAAGAAATCTTGAAGTCATTTTGCAATTGTGCCATCGCCCGTAGTGTACCTAATCATCACCTGTACTCATAGAATGGGTTAGTTTCGCGAAAAACTAGTAGATGCATAAGAGCGACTACAGGAAACTGAGTTAACTACATTTAATTTAGCATGCTAAGCAGTTTAAAGCAGATATGCAGTTAAACAGGTAAGTCGTTCAAAGCAGGTAAGCAGTGCTCTGTCCTCTCCCTTGACAGACTACAAGAAGCGAATGAGTGTGTCAGGGGTAAATTAATTGACGACTCATTCTATATGCTTTGGTCTTTTGACCAAATGAGTATCTTACCTGTGAAGGCGATCTCATTTTTATATGTTTACAGCATTGTGCATTTAGCATTGTTCGAGGTTGCACGACCGTTTCATCCCATCATCGCAATTCTAGCGTGTAGTGTACGACTACAAGTACTCTAAGATGAAAGGGGTATAGTTCCTCAATAGGAGCCTCAACAAAAGTGTTTCTGTAACGCCCCAAATTTCAAACTTGCGAACATTTTCAGAAAAACAGGCAAGAGACTAGAAATATCTCTTTCCTTCAGAGTTTGTTTATAAAATCAGCGAAAGATTTTTCTTTGATAAATCATAAGGCAAGCTGACAACTTTGGGCACGTTAGCTTAAAGAACCAAAACTCACAAGATTCGAATATCCCAAGGAAAATCTGATACAAACCCATAGCGTCCAGAACGCTAGCTAAGAGCAGGAAGAAGAAGTCTTGAAGCCATCTTGCAATCGCGTCATCGCCCGTAGAGTACCTGATCATCACCTGTACCCATAGAATGGGTTAGTTTCGCGAAAAACTAGTAGGTGCACAACAAAGACTAACAGAAAACTGAATCAAGTACATTTAATTTAGTAGGCTACGCAGTTTAAAGCAGATAGGCAGTCAAACAGGTAAGCAATGCAAGCAGGTGAATAGTGCAAACACGCAAGTAGTATAAGCGAATCAGCAGTGCAAGCGCGTAAGCAGTGCAAACAGTAAGCCGTTCAACACAAGTAAGCAGTGCAACTGACCAACGCAGCATACGATCCATTTGATCGTAAGCTGTGAACTACTACGCAACAAGCTTGTCCTCGTTCCTAGAACGAGGTCTCTGCATCTAATCACCACCAGGACATAGCTTGTCACTCACTACTTCTAACCAACGCTTTGTCCTGAATGACCTTAATCTATCCTCATCTCTCAAAGTCTTACGCGGCTAACTGTCACCGGTTATGACGCACTAAGGCGTCATACCTTCTCAGAAAAGCTCACCCTTCCGTAGAAGGTCCAAAACATGATCACTAACTCAAATCGCTAACGATCTGATTCTCACACCTGAGTCAAGCATGTAATCATGCTAAAACAGAAAGTTGAAACTATGAATTCATAGTTGGCTATCACAAACAATCTCAGAAGATCGTCACAGCTCACCATAACTTTCTGTGGTAAGCAAAAACACAAGATCCACATCGGATCGCTCGGTCCGAGAGATATACGACCTGACAAGAAATTACCGCCCTATAGGGTATACTCGGTCTTGGACCATACACTTCCTCACAGGAGTTCACCGTCTTTGCGGCTACCTGTTCGTGGACAGTGTACATCCTCACAAAGATTTTACCATTCTAGCCGGGTCACCTGATCTTGATCATACATACCCCCACAGCGAACCCTTTAGGAAGTGGGTCCCCAACAAATGCCATATCCAATGAAATTCATTGTGATACACGCATCAACACAAATGACCACTCTTAGGGTCGATAGCCACTAATACAAACAACAAGATCAACACTGGATCACCTGGTCTGGGAAATGTATAACCTCACAAGAAATTCTGCCCTAGATGGTATACCTGGTCTTGGACCATACACTTCCTCACAGGAGTTCACCGTCTTCGCGGCTACCCGTTCGTGGACAGTGTACATCCTCACAGAGAATCTACCACTCTAGCTGGGTACCTGGTCTTGATCATACACGCCCTCGCAGATAATCCTTTGGAGATCAGGTGCTCGACAAACACCCTACTCGGTGATACACGCATCTATACAATCGACTGCTCCGAACAGTTGCCTGCTCTCGATGTCAGTAGCCACAATATGGGCACAAGCATGTATATCAGCAATATGCATCATATCACTCCACGCAGAAGCATATAATCCTACGCATCGTATGATTGCCACAAGGAATATTACAATCCTCAAATAGGCCTTCAAAGCATGTGTAAACGACACATGAGAACGCGCAGATATGGCAATTTAGTTGATTCTATGGGAGAAGGGTAACTAACTCTACCCGTCGGCCAAACAAAACAATTGAATAAGACAAGCACTCGTAACAATGCTCGTAAAACATATAATTACCATAAAATGGCTCAGTCCATTGATAAGGCATAAACCATTACATCACAAGTCATTCATAAGCAATCATACGGCAACAGTTATATCAGAATATGTAAGCAGCTTATAAGACAAGCGGCCACATCAATCCTAGTTGCCACCAGTTCGTAGATTACGAGCTGTATGCAATCACATCAATCATAAGAGATGCAAGCCAACAAGTGCTACGCTACAATAAGCACCAAACAGTTCGACCAAGGGATAAAGCAAGTCACATGCTAATATGTAGCAACTGGTATAATGCTATTATTATAAGCATTTAACTAGTATGAGAAACTCCTTATTACTCCGCAAAGAACTACGTAAGCAGTTTAACCAACTAGAGTAATGCCTTGACAGGCGTGCACAGTTCAACGAGTTGCATATTGAACTATCGAGCAAGCAAGCGAATTCATAGTGCAAGCGAAGCAGTAGTGCAGACGAATCTCACGACTCAACGACCAGTGTGAACAAACCTTATGTTTCGATAATTACGAACCTGCGGGTACGCGCAGGCAAAACGTAGAACCAACTGAGACTAGTTCGGGCGTCTGTTATTCTATGTATTTTCAATAACCCGAATAGCTAGTTGAGTTCGCTCCAAAGGGACGGCTTTAGCCGAGAGAGGATTCCCCAAAGGAGGTTGTGCCACGGACGCATCCAACTTCTGCAGAAGTGTTGAGCTAACTAATGTAGCCCTTTTTCCCTAACTCCAATGACTGGGGAGGCCGGATCGTTGCCCGTAGGGTGGTTGTTAACAACCTGTCCATTGGAGTTTGTACCGCTCTGTCCTCTCCCTTGACAGACACAAAGAAGCGAATAGGTATGTTAGGGATTGCTTAACTAACGACCCATTCTATGTTGTGGTATTTAAACCACTCGAGCATCTTGCCTATGAAGGCGAATGTGAGGTCATTTATGTAATTACAACATTTTGCATTTAGCGTTATTCGAGGTCGCACGACCATCTCATCCGATCATCGCAGTACTAGACGTGTCGTGCACGACTACAAGTACTCTAGGATGAAGGGGGTATAGCTCGTCAATAGAAGCCCCAACAGGAGTGTTTTACAAAGATATAAAGTTTATGAACTTTACTCTATCTTTTGAAACAGCAGTACCTTGTGCCAACATTATGCATGTGATTATCTCGAATCACATCCGCTATCGGGGTATCTATATGTCTCGCATGACTCGATACCGGCCTCGATAGACGGGATACAAGTTTCTCAACAGAACACCCGCTAAGAAGTTCGCTCGAACTCCCAATTCGGGATCGCCCGAGATATGTCAAAAAGGCGAGGAGAACCAGCCAGTCGCATCCTTCCAAATGCTTCGATTTGGAGCAGTCTTTGATGCTTTTGCGCAGCTCCCTAAAATCTCAAGTCGAATCTGCAGGACTGCACACACAAAGAGCCAGGATCCTTGCGAGGTATCCCTCTCCTTAGACGAGGATGTGCCGCTCGCTCCCGACTGAACTCTTGTCGCAAGAGGGAGAGGGGTAAATGCCCCTTGCATCCTCCACGAGGATGCCTTTAAGGCATACGCCAAGATCATGAACCCGCACGTCATCTGCAACAGCAAGGCAATACCAACACATATGCAAAGGCAAGAGCCTAGGCGCAAAGCGCGACAACAAAGTAATGGCGGTAAGCAGAAGTGCAACACAAACCCCCGACACAACGTTTAACGGCAAAGTAAAGACCGTAAGCAGGAGTGCAACGCAGAACCTTTGCGTGATGCACGACGGCAAAGTAAAGGACAAGGATCGCGAAACTGTGTCCTTGAGTTAAATGCGTACTCATATAAATATATATGATATATATATATATATATATATATATATATATATATATATATATATATATATATATATATGCATATATATTTATTTAATTGTCCTTTTTAGTTAATTGAACTCAATTCAATTGTCCAAGTCTTCTATGCAATCTTCCCCTACCTTTGAGAGTTGCAAGCTTGCTGTCGTCCGCGGATGTACGCGATTGGCAGCTCGGGTCGCGGAGCGCGAGTGAGATCCGTCGTACGAGCTACAAAAGCAACGATCTTAGCAAGCTAATACCAAAATAGGAAGTCAGGGGCACTACCGTCGTCCTGACGTAAGGGAAGCAGAGGTAGGGGCATCGTGCACATCTGCACCTGTTATAAGTGCAAAGAGCAGGGGCAAGGCCACGAGCCCCTGCTGACATGCTGTCAGCAAACAACGGGGAGGTAGGGTTGCACCCCTGCCTTATGAAGGCACGAGGGAAGCCGAGGCGTCGCCCTGCTTGCTAGAAGAGCAAAGAGACAGGGGACCAAGCCCCAACCCGTTAGCATAAGGGAGGAGGCAGGAGGCTTCGCCCCTACCTGTCGAATACACCAAGAGGCAGGGGCTTGGCCCCTGCCGGTCGAGCACGTAAACAAGCAGGGGGCAAAGCCCCTGCCTGCCGCCCGAGAAGAGGGAGCAGGGAGAGTCTTGACCCCCCTCCCCTGCTAAAACAAAGAGCAGGGAGGGGAGCTCAGCCCCTCCCCTGCCGTGACAGAAGGAACAGAGAGGAGGGGGGCGAGCCCCTCCTCTGCCGTAACAGGAGGCAGGGAGGAGGGGCTCGACCCCTCCCCTGCCGTGACAGAGGGAGCAGAGAGGAGGGTGTCGAGCCCCTCCTCTGCCGTAACAAGAGGCAGGTAGGAGGGGCTTGGCCCCTCCCCTGCCGTGACAGAGGGAGCAGAGAGGAGGGGGCCGAGCCCCTCCTCTACCGTAACAGGAGGCAGGTAGGAGGGGCTCGGCCCCTCCCCTGCCGTGACAGGCCAAACGGCAGGGGCTTTTGCCCCTATCAGTCGACGAAGGGAGAAGAAAAGAAAAAAAAGGGGGGGGGGGTGCGCAGCACCTCCCTCCCTGGCAGACCCAGAGCCACCACGATTGGTGGCTCTGGTTCACCGACCCTTGAAGAGGAGGGTCAGGGAGACAAAGAGGAGAGAAGAAGAAAAAGAAGCGTACCTGGGGAGTCGCCGACGGTGGCAGCGGCGGCGTCGGAGGGGGGGTCGCAAGTGGCGGCAGCAGACGAGCGAGGGAGAGTCGGGAGGCGGTGAGGGAGAGAGACATCGAGGGGGGGTTTCGTATTTGAAACCTCCTGCCTTATTTTCTAAAGAAGGCTCGAGGGAGGCGGTGCCTCAATTGGGTCTGGGTCGGGTCGGGTTCGGATCCGACCCGAATCCTAACTTAAATTTTTTTTTTTCAGTTTATTACAGTTTCGCAAAGATGTAATGTTTCTCAAACTTTACTTTTAACATTCTTTATCTTTTGAAACAGCCAACAGCTTGTGCCTGTAAAATTGTCTATGAAAAGACAATACGCATACGAGCACAAACAAAATAGAAAAGATGTGCACGAAGTTACTCTCACAACACTTGAACAAAGTACGCAAAAGCGTAAAAATAATAAACATGCACAATGGCATGTATTTCATAGAAAGAACTGAATGCTTGAGACTCTCAAGCTTAAGAAAAACAAGGGGGTAACACCCCTATTTATACAAGAAAGAGGAGGTGCAATGGGGTTCCCAAAGGAGTCGTTGGGGAGCCCCCAACGGTCACATTTGTGACCGTTGGGGGTCCCCAACGACTCTATTGGGGGACCCCCCAATGCACCTTTTATGAAAAGTGAAAAAATAAAAATAAAAAGAATAAAGAAAATACAAAAATAAAAAGAAAGAAAAGTACAACATATTCCAAATGGAATATGCGCAAGAGGGGAAATTACAATTATACCCTTATCGGGTAAACATAAAATAAAAAGGGAAAAAATATATATAAATATATATATTTATATATATAGAGATACATATACATATATGAATTATATGTAAATGTATCTCTATTTATATAAGTATATATATTTATATTTACATCAACGATTTTGGGATATACATTTTAACACCCCCCCCCCTCAAACTTACGGTGTGATAACCGCAAGTTTGCCAAGAAGGAAATGAAATCTGGGCGAACATAGAGCTTTGGTGAAGAAGTCAGCAAGCTGATACTTAGACGTCACGTATGGTAGATTAATGACCTTCTTCAAGTATTCTTCTCTGACATAATGGTAGTCCATCTCTATATGCTTTGTTCGCTCGTGAAAGGTGTGATTCTTGGCAATATAAATTGCACTTTTATTGTCACAGCACAACTTTGTTGGTTCGCTGATAAACACTCCCATATCTTCCAAAAGACTTCGAATCCATACAATTTTCATGGTGGTAGATGCCATGGCTCTATATTCGGCTTCAGTGGATGACAGGGAGACCTTCTGTTGCTTTTTACATCGCCATGAGATTAGGGACTCACCTAAGAAAACACATAAACCAGTGGTGGAATGACGGTTACTAGGGTCACCTCCCCAATCTGAGTCAGTATAAGCAAGCAATTTCAATTCAGAGGAAGAGGATAAAAATACTCTCTTATTTACCTTTCCCTTCAAATATCTGATGATGCGAAGCACATCACTCATATGAATGATTGTAGGAGCATGCTGAAACTGACTGGCGATGTGTATACCATGTGACAAATCGGGTCGAGTAATGCTAAGATACATTAGGGAACCTACCAACTGCCTATAAGGAGTAGGATCGATTAGAGGAACACCGTCGTCAATCTTCATTTTTGCTCCCACAACTTCAGGAGTTTCGCATATTTTGTCATCAGAAATACCTGACATGTCAATAATCTCGCAGGCAAGTTTAGATTGAGATAGAAAATAACCACGTTGCGAATATGCAACCTCAATTCCAAGAAAATATGTCAGAAAACCTAAGTCTGACATCTTAAATTTTGAAGTCAAGACTGACTTAATGCCCTTGACTCCTTGAACATCATCACCTGTAATCAACATGTCATCAACGTAAAGTAACAAAATTACAATCCCTGCATTTGATTTTCTAGTAAACAAAGCAGTGTCAGTATAACATGAAGAAAAACCATTTTCTAACATTACACTGGTAAATCTATCATACCAGGCTTTGGGAGCCTGCTTTAAACCATAGAGAGCCTTACGAAGACGAAGAACTTTATCTTTAGGAATTATCATGTCTGGTGGGGCATCCATATATACTTCTTCGTTAAGATCATCATTTAAAAAGACATTTTTAACATCCATTTGAAAAATGTTTCAATTATTAATAGATGCAATAGTAATAAGACACCTAACGGTAACCATTCGAGCCACAGGGGCAAAGGTTTCTTCGTAATCAATCTCATATTCTTGCCCATACCCTTTTGCAACTAAGCGAGCTTTATACCTTTCTAGAGAGCCATCGCTCTTAGTTTTAACTTTAAAAACCCACCGACAGCCTATAGTTTTCTTTCTTGTAGGTAGAGTTTGGAAATCCCAAGTTTCTGCCTTTTTAAGAGCATTAAGTTCACTTTGCATGGCTTCTTGTCATTCAATGCATTTTTTAGCTTCTTCAAAATTTCTTGGTTCAAAATAAGAGTGAATGGCACTAAGACAAGCCCTATATCGAGGTGAAAAAGATTCAAAAGATACAAAACGAGTTGGAGGTCTTCTATTCCTTTCAGATCTTCTATGGTCAAGAATAGGAGAAAGCTCACTATATTGACCAATAGCACTTCTAAAGGTGTCTTGATTTCTACGAGAGTAGGTTATAGGCTCACTTGGGACTCTACTTTCTTGTTCATTGAGTAAGTTATGTTCACCAATATCTGCATCATTTTCCTCATCATGGTTTAATGATACCTCATCATCACTAGATATATCATCATTACTAGATAATAAGTCAAATAAGGAGTAATCAAAATTTTCTTGTTGAGAAACATTTTTTTCAAAACCACTGTCATTTTCCAAAAAAAGTTACATTTCTAGAGACATATAACTTATCATCTCTAAGGTCATAACAACGAAAACCTTTTTGTGTTTCGGAATAACCAAGAAAGGCACAAGGAATAGCCTTGGGAGAAAGCTTGTCATTCTTATCTGTAAGTATAAAACACTTACATCCAAAGACTCTTAACCTATTATAATCAGGTTCAAGCTTATGTAATACCTCAAAGGGAGATATTTTTCCTAATATCCTAGATGGTAAGCGATTTATCAAATAAACAGAAGCAAGATCGACTTCAGGCCAAAAGTTTTTAGGAATATTTTGAGATATAAGAAGGGTCCTAGTGGTCTCAATAATGTGCCTATGTTTTCTTTCAGCCAACCCATTCTGTTGAGGTGTTTTGGGACAAGACCTTTGGTGAATAATTCTGTGATCCTCAAGATATATCTTAAATTGATTGAGAGATATTCTCCTCTAGAGTCACTTCTAAATATCTTTATGTTGCTGTTGATATGATTCTTAATCATTGAATGAAAATTTTTAAAACATGAAAACACTTCATGTTTAAACTTAAGAAAATATATCCACGAATATCTGGAAAAATCATCCACAAATATAACGTAATAAGAAAATCCTCCCTTTGAAACAACAAGTGCAGGTCCCCAAACATCCGAATGAACAATTTCAAAAGTTTTAGAAGAGAACATAGTTCTTTGCTCAAAAGGTAAGCTTCGCATTTTTCCGAGAATGCAGTCATTACAAGAAAAAGAGCTTTTACATAGGTCTTTTGCAAAATGTAAATATGATAACTTGGTGATATTAGGATGACCAAGTCTTTTGTGCCACACATTTATATCTTTATGTCGGGCAACATTACACAAAACTTTTGGAACTTGAAGAGATTCCATATAGTATAAATCTCCTCTTCTAAAGCCTTCCCCAATCAATTTCCCGGACTGGCAATCCTGTATTAAGCATTTATCATAAGAGAATTTAATATCACAACCATGGTCCGTGAGTTGAGACACAGAGAGGAGATTTAAGTTTTGGTATAAATCTGATTTTTGGAATAGAAAATTCTTGAGTTTCAAAATTACCTATTCCTTTAATTTCTAGAGAGGTTCCATCTGCAGTGGAGACATAAGATGGAGAACCATTTTTCGAATAATCGAAAAGTGAAAAAATGTTTGGGGACATATGAAAGGATGCACCGGAGTCCAAAAGCCAAGAGATTTTACCTGGAGAGGAAGAAGTGGATACGGCCGCACCGGAAGTAGATCCTTTGAGGAGAGGTTGAAGAGCTTCCACTATTTGATTTATAGAAAGAGTCTCACTCGAAGATGCCTCATCCTTCTGTGGTACACCAGTAGTAGCCATGGCAAGAAGTCTCTTCCATTTGGGACATACGCGCTTGATATGCCCTGGTTCTTTACAAAAGTGACAAATAGTTTTGCTATAGTCCCTTCTTCCTCTTTGATCACCATTTTCTCCTTGATTTTGAAATTTAAAATGAGGGGGACGATAGGTTCTTACATTGTTTCCGGGTCGAGATACGGCATTGACCTCACTATTTTCTTCAATATTACAAGGAACCACAAGAACATTTGGTTCTTGTTTACATAAATTCATACGAGTCTCTTCACCACTTAATTTGGTGAGAACATCTTCAAGAGAAGGGGGAGAAAAAGCGGAGAGAAGAGATGACCTTATTTGCTCAAATTCGGGGCTTAGCCCATTCAAAAAATTGAAGAACCGATCTTCTTCAAGTTGCTTGTGACGGAGCTCAATTGCCTCTCCACTCCATTTTGGTTCAAGCATTGCAAGCTCATCCCAAATAGAGGAAAGATCGGCAAAGTATTTCCTAATCGTCATTTCACCTTGAGTAAGGGAGATAGCCTTCTTTTGAAGGTAATACTTATGAGAGAGATCCCTTGAAGTGTATATTTTTTCAAGATAATGCCAAGCTTCCGATGCCTTTTTGAATTTAATAATGTTGGCATTAATCTTGGTTTCTATGGATGAAAAGAACCATGAAAGAATCTTGAAATTCTTCATTTCCCATTCATCGTGTTTCTTGGAATATTCTTCAAGGGCTTTGGTTCTTTCTTCTCCCTCAAGAATCTTGATTTCGCCTCCATTTACTATGATAATCTTGGGTTTCGGTTCCGGAATTGTGCCAAGTAGATATCCCCATAGGCCTTTTCCTTTTATATGAGCCTCCATATTTCTGGCCCAAACATGATAGTTGGACCCATTTAATTTGAAACCAAGAGCAAAATGAGACTCTTTTTCGCCCATTAGAGAGTAAAGAGGTAGAGAAAAAAGCATACCAACACAATCTTTCCAACACCAACTTTGCACAAGATTCTTCTAAAATATTTGAGAAGGATCCACCACTTCAAACTTCAAAGATCGGAAAGCACATTTTTCGAGGCACTCGAAAATAGAGAATCCCAAGATCTTCAATGGTCAACCTTGCTTTAATACCATGTAAAATTGTCTATGAAAAGACAATACGCATACGAGCACAAACAAAATAGAAAAGATGTGCACGAAGGCACTCTCACAACACTTGAACAAAGTACGCAAAAGCATAAAAATAATAAACATGCACAATGGCATGTATTTCATAGAAAGAACCGAATGCTTGAGACTCTCAAGCTTAAGAAAAACAAAGGGGGAACACCTCTATTTATACAAGAAAGAGGAGGTGCAAGGGGGCTCCCAAAGGAGTCGTTGGGGAGCCCCCAACGACTCTATTGGGGGACCCCCCAATGCACCTTTTATGAAAAGTGAAAAAATAAAAATAAAAAGAATAAAGAAAATACAAAAATAAAAAAAAAGAAAAGTACAACATATTCCAAATGGAATATGCGCAAGAGGGGAAATTACAATTATACCCTTATCGGGTAAACATAAAATAAAAAGGGGAAAAATATATATAAATATATATTTATATATATAGAGATACATATACATATATGAATTATATGTAAATGTATCTCTATTTATATAAGTATATATATTTATATTTACATCAACGATTTTGGGATATACATTTTAACAGTGCCAACATTTGGCATGTGATTTTCTAGAATCTCATCCACTATCGTGGTATCTATATGCCTCGCATGACTCGATACCAGTCTCGATAGGTGGGATAGAGGTTTCTCAACAGAACCTCCGTTAAGAAGTTTGCTCAAGCCCCAATTCGGGGTTACCCGAGATATGTCGGATAGACGAACGAAACCAACCAATCACATCCTTCCAAATACTTTGATTTGGGCAGTCTTTGATGCTTTTGCGCAACTCCCTAAAATCTTAAGTGTACTATGCAGGCTGCTCACTCGAAAAGCCAAGATCCTTGTTAGGGATCCCTCTCCTTAGATGATGATGTATCGTTAAGCTCCTGACTCAACTCTTGTCGCAAGAGGGAGAGTGGTAAATGCCTCTTGCGTCCTCCACGAGGATGCCTTTCATAAAACATGTAATGAGCGAAAACTTGAGTGTCATCTGCAATGGCAAGGCAATAACGAAACATTTGCAAAAGCAGGAGCTTGGGCGCAAAGCGCGATGGCAAAGTAAAGACATGACAGAAAGTAAAGAACACGGATCGCGAAACCGCGTCCTTGAGTTAAATGCGTACTCGTATATATATATATATATATATATATATATATATATATATATATATATATATATATATTATCCTTTTTAGTTAATTGAACTCAATTCAATTGTCAAAGTCCTCCGTGCAATCTTTCCCTACCTTGGGGAGTTGTGAGCTTGTTGGCGTCTGCGGGTGTAAGCGATTAACGGGTCGGGTCGCGGGGTGCGAGCAGGATGCATTGTACGATCTACAAAAGCAAGACGTCAACATGCTATCTCAATCAGAAAGGTAGAGACGACAGGGGCGTTGCCGCTGTCCTGACGTGAAAGAAGCAGAGGCAGGGGCATCGTGCCCCTGCGAACCTGCTGAACGCGAAAGAAGTAGGGACAGTGGCTGCGAACCCCTGCTGTCAGCAAACAACAGGGAGGCAGGGGCTGCACCCCTGCCTGTCGACAATTTAAGCAGAGGCAGGGGTTGCGCTCCTGTCTTCCGAAAAATCAGACAGAGGCAGGAGCTGCTCTCCTGCCTTCCAAAAATGAGAGTAGGCAGGGGTTGTGCCCCTGCCTAACAAGGTGGAAGAGAGGCAGGGGTAAAGCCCCTTCTTAACAAAAACAAGGGATGCAGGGGGCTTCACTCCTGCTTGCCGAAGGAGCAATAAGTCAGGGGCAAGGCCCCTGCTCGTCAATCAAAAAGGGGGAGGCAGGGGACTTCACCCCTGCCTGCCGAAATTAGCGAAGGCAGGGGTACTAGAAGGCGCAGAGAGGGGCTCGGCCCCTCCCCTGCAAAATGAGTGCACAGGGAGGGGCTTGGCCCCATCCCTTCCAAAGGTACGTAGGGAAGGGGCCCAACCCCTCCCTTGCATACAGGGGGTACAGGAAGGGGGCTCTGCCCCTTCCTTGTCGTTGGAAGGTGCAGGGTGGGTTGCAGCCCTTCCCCTGAACAATGAGGGTGCAGGGAGGCGGTTGGGCCCCTCCCCTACTAAAGATGGTGCAGGGAGGGGGTTTGACCCCTCCCTTGGCCGCAAGGAGCATAGGGTGGGCTCGACCCCTCCCCTGCCAAATGGAGACGCAGTGCGAGGGCTCCACCCCTCTCTCGTCAAATATGGCACGCATGGAAGGGCTCGACCCCTCCCTTGCAAACAGAGGCATCGGGAGGGGGCTGGGCCCCTGCCCTGCGATTTAAGGCAACAAGGAGGGGGCTTTGCCCCTCCCTTGCGATTGAGGGAGATAGGGAGGTGGTTCAGCCCCTCCCTGCGCAAACGGAGAAGTGAGGGAGAGAGAGACGGAAGGAAAAGGAGAAAAAGAAGAGAGAAAATGGTGTGTACCTGGAGGTTGTCAGGAAGGTCGCCGACGCTGCTCGGCAAAAGCAAGGAGTGGGAGAGGCGGTCGGGAGAGAGAGTGTACAAAGAGAAACGAGAGAGCGAGAGGGGAAAGGGGGTTTCTATTTGAAACCCGGCTGTCTTTAGAAAGCACGAGAGGCGGTGCCTCCGTTGGGTCTGGGTTGGGTCCAGATCCGACCCGAATCCAAACCCTTTTTTTGGGGGGTTTTACATTTTCCATGTCATATACCCAAACTTTTCTTGCATTACCTCGTTGATTTGTCAAACTAAGGCAAACCTGTCTTTGTAACAGAACAAAAGAATTACTTTTAGTCGTTCCCCAATCTTTCATAGATCAGTAGTGTTCCTTTTGGGGGAGCAGAGACGCTGCTACTATTTTTGGTTGCATTATTTGATTTCTTTTTCCTACTACTTTTTGTGATATTGATAGGCTGCCTAAGCCAGACTGCTTAGCAGCAGTAGTGTACTTCGAGTTGATTCTCAGACTTTTCCAACAGGTATACGCTAGCCGTCTTGGGGCTTGTTAACGAAAAGTTGCCAGCCACACCTATGCAAGTGCCATCACACACGTCCGAGACATGCTCTTCGGTACGGAGTACAACTTCAAATTGAGATTGAAAACGCTCAGTTAAAGATTCCTAATACGATGGATTAACTCCGTATATAAGAGCATGGGTGGGTGAAAGGTGCTCGCATCCAGTTGCAGTGGCTGACAGATAATTAGGTCAGCCTGTGGCAGCATTAAAAGGTAACTCCAGTGCTACAAGAAGCTTCTAGCCTGTTGGTGTTTGGTCCAGATGGATCACAAGGTGTTTACACTCTTGCTAGTAATAGCATTTTGGTCCAGATAATTAGGTCCGCATGTTGGTGTTTACACCGGAAAAAATCACCAGCATGCTTGAATCCCCGCAAATGTACAATAGCTGTATCCATAGTTAAATCTAGGCAGGTTCATCTTGTTTTTCATTTTTTTGTTTCTCCCTAACATCATCATTATTATTATTATTATTTTCTTTTCCTGCATTTGCTTCTTTACCTTCTCAGTTTTGTGCGGACTATAAAAGAAACTGTCGGGTCTGTAATTTTATGAAATATGGTCTCCAAAGACCACAATATTTTTTCCTAGTGAATGAGATATAACCCTGAAACCATATACGGAGAAAAAAAAATTGAATGTATCTGCACGTTATAATGTGGAGGGATTTTTCTGCTCTTACTGATAACAGACGAGTTGGGCATCACTCCACGTTTGACTGCATCCCACATGACGTGCGGATGTGTTCCACGCGTCGCGCGAGATGTAGCTTTTCCATTCCGACCACCAGGGGAGGGACAGTATTAAAAAAAAAACCAAGTGGACGAGGAGGGAGAGGGTCGGGGGGGGGAGGGAATATTCAAAATTTAAATAAAAACATAAGAATGTCCTGCGGGAAGGTGTGTCCTGAACAAGAGTAATGTCCTATCTGTGCTGGACAGTGCCTTCTGTCCAAGCTTGGACAAGCAGCAACCAGTCAAACACCCTCTTATGAGTATGGTTGCACAGTTTCTTCTCACAGAGAAGGGAGAAACCAACTGTTTTACCAATAGAAAACAAAAAATAAAAAGGGAAAATGACTGTACTGTAAGTGTAATTTGATCCAATTCTTTAAAAACTCTATAATTTTTTATATTCTTTTGATGTCAAAAATTGCAAATACTCGACATTATTAGGACCCTTTTATCCTTCACAATTACTAATTTAGGTTTTTTTGTGTTAAAATTGTACCATCCGTCAGTTATCTCCAACAACCACTTAAATACAAAATTACATGTTTTTTTATGTGAATTTAGACCTCACAAACATCACATAAATTTATTTACAAAATTTTGGTAAAATTGAAGCCACCAAAATCGTAAATGTCTTAATATTTTACATATAATAAAATATTTTGCATAAATATATTTGTGAAACACCTTTTGCAAATATCCTATTGTTTTGAATATACTTTCCAAAATTGCATAAATTTATGTGTGAAATTTTGCTTAAAGTTTACCAGCAAAATCGCAAATATGTTATTCAAATATTTTTGAAATTTTTATTATATGCGATTTTTCTTAATAGTTGCGATTTTGTTGAATTATATATATACTCATTTTTGTTCAAGGGTTTCTTATTCTCGTTTGTATTTGCAAAGAACTTCTATGTAGAATCCTTGCGGCAATTTTTGCTTTTCGAAGAGGTTGCGGTATCATCCTTGTAATGTAAGAAAGTCTTGCGAGAGAGTGTGTCCTGGACAAGAGTAACGTCATATCTATGCAGGACAATGTCTTCTGCCCAAACTTGAAAAACCAACAAGCAGTCAAACACCCTCTTATGTGTATGGTTGGATAGTTTCTTCTTACAGAGAAGGAATAAACCAATTGTTTTATCAATAGAAAATGAAAAATAAAAATTAAAAATGACTGTAATGTATGGGTAATTTGACCCGATTTCTTAAAAACCTTATAATTTTTTATATTATTTGGATGTCCAAAATTGCAAAGATTCGACATTGTTAGGACCCTTTTACACTTTGCAACTACGAATTTAGGCTTTTTTGCGTTAAAATTGTATCAACCATTGGTTATCTCTAGGGGTGGCAATCGGGTCGGGTTGGCGGGTCAGCATACCTCAACCCGAACCCGACCCGTTTATTAAACGGGTCAGCTGTGTCAAACACGAACCCGACCCGTTTAATAAACGGGTAACCCGACACGACCCGCCAACCCATTTAATAAATGGGTTGGGTCGGGTAAACGGGTTTTCAGGTTCGCAGGTCAGGTTGGCGGGTCGGGTTGGCGGGTTGGTGGGTTGGCGGGTTGACGGATCGGGTTGGCAGGTAGTCAGGTTGGCGGGTTGGCGGGTCGGGTTGGCGGGTTGACCCACCCGCCTAACCCGTTTATTAAACGGGTCAGCTGGGTTGGCGGGTTGGCATACCCCCAACCCGAACCCGACCTGTTTAATAAACGGGTTACGCGGGTCGACCCGTTTATTAAACGGGTTGGCTTAAGCCCAACCCGAACCCGCCTAAGAGGCGGGTTGGCGGGTCGGGTTGGCGGGTCGTGTCATAAATTGCCACCCCTAGTTATCTCCAACACCCACTTAAATACAAGATCACATGTTCTTTTTATGTGAATTTAGACCTCACAAACATCACATAAATTTATTTGCAAAATTTTAGTAAAATTAAAATCACCAAAATTGCAAATATCCTACTATTTCTCATATAATAAAATATTTTGCATAAATATATTTGTGAACCACCACTCGCAAATATCCTATTGTTTCACATATACTTTTCAAAATCACATAAATTTATGTGTGAAACTCTCCTTAAAGGGAACTAGAAAAATCATAAATATGCTACTTAAATATTTTTAAAATTTTTATTACATTCGATTTTTCTTAATAGTTGCAATTTTGTTGAATCATATATATATATTGTTTTTGTTCGAGGGTTTCTTATTCTTGTTTGTATCTGCAAAGAACATTTCTATAGAACCCTTGCAGTGATTCCTGCATTTTGAAGAGGTGGTGGTTTCATCCTTGTGATTGACTTTCCCATCTAATGGTTCAAAATGTGAGTTTCTTATAATATATATGTGGGTATCCCATGCATATTTTTGTTTAATATGACAACCTATAATCAAGGGTGTGAACGAATCGAGCTTGTGATCATTGAATATCCTCATGTGTATCTGTGTTTAGTTGTTGCTATGGATATTTTGTGTATGTTTCCTTGCGTTGACGTTTAGGGTTTATTATGTTTATGATTTTTTACATAAAAAATTACATATTGTTATAGATTATTTATGCTTGTATATTTATCCTTTAGTTAATATTTGTTGTTTTTGTGTTGGTGTAATGAAGCTAGGATTCACTGTGCACAGGCATTGAAAGGGTTAAGGTACACTATCGTGGTGATTTTAGGCAGTCAATAATAACACATGAAAGGGCTAAAGTACACTATTGTAGGTCTGATTACAGTAATTAAAAATCTTTAATGGCCTCCAAAAATATTACCTTTAAGAATTTGTGGCTTTAATGTCTAATAAAACCGGATACGTGATAGACTTATTGAGCCTCTAGTATAGTTATTCTCCAATCCAAGAAATGTGGATAGATGTTGAGGATGATGAGGATCTAAAATCGATGTTAACTAGTAGTGATGTTTACTTGAAAGTATCCAAAGTTAATAAATAAGCAGTTAAATAAGGATTAATTGATAAATGGAATTATACGAATCCCGTAGAGAATGTGCATGTATCTCATGCAACATCTATCGAGTTGAGTCATTTGTCGATTATCCAATTGTCCCAAACAGTGAATGATATTGATGTTGTACGTAGGAAAAGAAGTGTCAGTGATCTTCATCGCAATAATTTGAATGACCTGCAACCTTCTCGACCATACGACAATTCTATGTACAAGTTGTAATTTTGATGTAATTTATGGTTGAGATGAAGGTGCGTGATGATGAATGTGATATTTTGATGGTTGATCTTGAATGTTGGAAATACAAGAATGATGTATGCATAAAAGCAAATGAAGGGTTAGATATAATGAATTTTGATTTAGTTGTTTCAACTAAATAGTCAATTAGTGATACGAACGATCATGTTGATAGTAAAGAATCAGATGATATTAATGATGATGATTATACCATATTGTTAGGAGACAAAAAAGACATTGATGACATTGGACAAATAAGGGCGGATGAAAATGATGCACCAATGACATTGAAGAATATGAATCCTTGGTTCTCGTTCAATGAGTTTTCATACAATGGAGATCAATTAAAAATCATTGAAGCAAAGATATCTGATTTGTATAAGCAATTGCATAATAAAAGGCTTAATGATTATGAATAATTTTAATGGCTATCAACACACTTAAACGATTGAGAAATTGCTCTTGGCAAAAGGTTTAATGATCTCCAACACTATCGTAAGTTTTTGAAAGATCATGTGATCATAAATAACTATAAAACAAAATTCTTCTTAGAGTTGTAATAACAGAGTGATTGTCGTATGCACGAGAAAGAACGTGCATATGACAGTTGATTGCCCTGAAAATTCATTACACAAAGGTACGCAGAGCAGGTTTCTTTCAAGTGAAGAGGTATGATAGTGAACATACATGTGGTGGATCACTGGACAACCTTGTAGTGGAAAAACGGTATTCTAAGTAAGTTTCAAGTGTTATTCACAAAAATATGCACACTAACTTGAAGATAACTCCAAGAAAAATCTTGATTGACATCAGTCACGAGGAAGGTGTGGAGGTTACTTACAAACAAGCACTGCGTGAACAAGAACACACTAAGGCTGCATTATATGGTTTATTCAAATAGACCTCCAAGATACTTCCCACCTATTTGGATCATCTGATGAATGCTAATTGAGGATCACTAGGATATATTAAGATCAATCAGAAAGATTGATTTAAGTGCATGTTCTTATCCTTTCGGCCAAACATCGAAGATATGCAGGTATATTTTTGTCAGCCCATAATATTGATCCTTGTAGTGAGATATTTTTGGTAACATTTGCAGTTGTTCATAAGGAGTCTATAGATTCATGGGCATAGTTTTTAGAGGTATTAAAACACGAATTCATGAGCGATAAGTAATGACAGTTATCTCAAATAGGCATCCAAGTTTAAGTATTTTGTCTCCCACATATAGCCTATATATCATGTTGGATTTTTTATGAAGCATTTGATAAAGAACTTTTCAAAAAAAAATTGGTTACCACTCAATGCACTTTAGTGCAGTGCAACTCGAGCAGTCATGAAACAACAATGCAATTATTTTCTTGACAAAGTTAAGAAACAAAGCACATACACATGTAATTATATTGTCATTGACGTGAATCCAAAACATTGGGCTAACTATTATTTTCAAGCAAAAAAATATGATTGTTTAATATCTAATATAGAAGAGAGATTAAATTCATGAATTTTTGACATATGTGACAAGCTCCTAATTTCACTTATTGAAAAGTTTTATCTCATGCTGATGAAACTGTTTGAAAAAAGAAAGATTGTGGAACAACATATGATATATGTGGTGTCGAAGGTAAAAAAAAAGCTAGAGGAACTAAAGGAAAATACACAACAAATATGTGTGCAAGTAGTGCATTGCCTCCAATAACGATACGAAGCCCGCAACCAATCTCACAGTTACAATATTGATCTTTAGAGGTGTTTGTGCTCCTGCGAAGAGGAACAGGTTAGCGAGATTCTTTATTAACATGCGATCACATGCATTTTGTATAAGGGCAACCTAACAGAGGATTACTACGATAAGTTCTTCAAAGTTGAATCGTATCGAGCTGTATATAATCAATATTCATTCTTCTCAATAGCGGATAATATCTCACACATCGCTTTACCTACTATTATAGTTGTCTATCCACCAAAAGTAGTTCGCAAAGTAGGGTGACTTAAGGTCAATAGACAGAGAACAAAACACAGAGATGTCTCATACAAGTGTAGTGTATGTGGTGAGGTTGACCACAACAGGTGGCACTACGAATAACAATATGTATATATATTCAGTGTTGTTTAATGAATTGCTTCTTTGTGTGTATATTCAATGTTTTTTAATTAATTGCTTCTTTATATGTATATCCATTATTTTTTAATTAATTACTTCTTTATGTATATATCTAGGTAGTTCAAGATGTATGGCTATACATGTTCTTATAAAATAAAAGGATTCAAAGGGCTCGGGTTTCGAAGAGCAAGGAACATCTGATCGTATATGAGGTATAAGCAATATCCCGAATCATGTGTGTATATTTGATATTAATCATATACAATTTATTTTGATGTTAAAAACAAGTTAGTGAGAAAAGAAAAGCTATAGAAGAGAACACCCCAGAGCGTGAGTTTGGCAAAAAAACTCTCTTGCCAAGTGACATAAGTGTTAGTTTTTTTGCATGCTAATTTGTTTATTTTTTTGTTATGTTTGCACGTAATTTTCTTTGTTCTTTTGTTACCACATCATGATTTATTGTGTAGCATCTTGCAAGATCCATAGAAAGGCTTCAAGTGGCTCAGAACAAGGATTAGGAAAGAGGTAGTTTACCGAAGACCCTTTACCTTACCTCGTGTTTATATTTTTTTTACTATCGATTAATAAAAACTAATTGGTAAACCTTGTCTGTTTATAGCAAATGATCACAACTAAAGGGCAATAAGGTGGGGCAACTCATTACTTATAGAACAATAACTTGCCATAGAATTTTCTTGATGCTGACAAGGTATGTTTTTTCATAACTTTGCATACTTACACATAAATTTTCACGTGCACAACGATATTACACTAGATTTATATTGCAACTCTTAATTCTTTTCAACTGGGGCAATAAGCATTGGGTTCTTTGAGAAATGGGCATGAAAGAAAAGGACTTCAAGTTGCACAATTATATGCTAAACACATATTTAACA
This sequence comes from Nuphar pumila, assembly GCF_984573655.1. Classification (NCBI taxonomy): domain Eukaryota; kingdom Viridiplantae; phylum Streptophyta; class Magnoliopsida; order Nymphaeales; family Nymphaeaceae; genus Nuphar; species Nuphar pumila. The sequence continues at coordinate 104,345,997 of NC_143259.1, forward strand.
GATAAAAACCTTAAACAAATAGTATGATAATATAACTTACTCAATAATGTACTTATTTTTTTGTGTATGTTTGTTATCTTCTTTTGGGTATATGTTTGTTATCTTCTTTTTATGTATATGTGTTGTAGGTTTATTTTTTTTAGCATAGTTTGGGTTCGACTGTTACAAAGATTTGATGACGCAAAGGATAAAGGGTATTCTTCAACAAAAAAATGAATAATTATTTTGCATTTGTTTGTTAACTCATTTCATACATGTATATGTTTTCACTTAGTATTTCATTATTTTACAAGTATGATTATGGTATATTTGTCGTACAATATATGCAGTATTTGGTTAAAAATTAGGTATTGAAGTTCATGCATATATGTCAGTTGTTCACTAGTTTGAGAAGTTCGATATACTTAGTTGTTTGTTAATAAGGCGTTATTTTTAGCAAGATGTCACAAATATAAGGAATCATATGATCAAGTTCTATAAGCACATGAAGGAAAGGGCTTTCAAGGGTGCGGAAGACACTGAAAAAGCGAGGACATTAGTTAGAGAGGTGTTAAAAGAGTTTATCCAGCTAGTTGAGCTATAGACAATTATGAACATTTGTAATAGATCAAGTTAAGCTTACATTTGTAATTGGATGGATCAAGTTAAACTTTGACCATAACTTTGTAATGAAGCTCATGTATTGAATGCAACTTTGTAATTGTTAAACTTTAAGTTATCTGATTTCCTGTAAACCAACTATATTTAGTTTTATGTTAATCATATATGGCGAAACAATTTTGCAAAACTGTCTATTTTTTGCATATCAGTAGGATTTTCACAAATATACTTCACGAGATTTCAGAACCTATATGCGAACAAGTATGATATACGCAAATGAGTTGAAAATAGTTGTCAAAATTAGTTGCCAAAAGGGAAGCAGGTTAGGCACCACTGGTTGGGGAGAAAAAAAAACCCTAAATTATGCAAAAATTAGGTTGGGGACCACATATTTGTCATAGGTTAGGACCACAAATTTATAAATGATTCAAGAAATTCGTTAAAAATAAAAAATATCACACATGTCATAGTTTCACAAATATTTAAGTATGATATTTGTGATATCTGAAGATTCACAAAATAATTTTATGAGAAAGCGTGCAATGTATGAGAAAAAGTAAGCTAAAACGAGGTAGATCCATTTATGAAAGGTCTTTCACGAAAATATTATCCAAAATATATATGAAGGAATATGATTAAAACCTATCAAAGAACTGTGATAGGAACCTACCATGAGACTCAAGTTCTCTGAGTTCTTGGTTCAATGGAGAAAGCAAGTCATTGAAGTAATTAGATGAACATTATAATATATCTATATATGAAGATAAAGAGTATCTTCATGTCTCATTCTGGTGTAAGTGCTCGAAAACTTGTGATATAAGAACGAGTCATTAAGACTCTTAATGAGATTCAAAGGCTAATTTGGCTAAAGTGGTTCAAACATATTTTCACTTTTGATGGACTCACCTATATGAGTATGATAGTGTGGGTCATTTTCTATGAGATTTAAGTTGTCTCTACAATACTCATGAAATGAGATACTTTATAGGACCCTTAATATTTGAGTCTCTATATATTGTTGACACATATGATTACTTGAAAGGAATGTGTGGTGAACAAGCCTAAGATGTCTATAATGAGGACTAAGTTCAAAGCTTAGCTACTTAGTTTTTGAGATTATATGAATCTTGTATACACTAAGTAATATTCAAACCCAAAAGAAACCATCATTTATGCATATGACTTTCATGAGCAGCTTCATGTTTTTCCTATAATAATTTTGACCCACGTGGGGATTGTTTTTATTTTTGCTCAAAATTAATAGTTTTTTTAACCTATTTCTTTGGCCAAATGACACTCTCTTTACCTTTTTTTTTTGAAAAATGAATTTTGGGGAAAAGTTCACTCAATGAAATATGTTTAGTCTCATATTAAACATTTTTTAGAAACACATTGAGTTTCAAATGTTTAGATTTGACATAAAAGGCAAGGCCCTCAAGGAGTTTGTCAATTAAACTTTGAATTTTGAACTTTGGATTTGACTTATATTTAACAACAATTTGATTTGGGAGGTTGACTGATTAGTCAACGATTATTCTAGACCATAACTCAGTTGACCACCTAGCCTGAACGGCTAGCCCAATGTTCTGAACATTAGTGGGTTTATGCATGGCTTTAAGAGCCATTATTAGGTGCATGTGGGGCTTTAAGAGCCATTGGTGGGTGCATGTTTGGATTTAATAGCCATTATGGGGCATGCTAAATGATGTGGTCAATGGACCTCTAAGAACCTGTTGACCAACTATCTAACCCAGGTCTATATATATATCCTGGAACGTTCCTTAGTCCAGGGTCAAAGACTTGCCATGGCTTGGCTGGTGTAGACTCCTTTCTTCTTCCTTTCACTCTTATATCAAAGTTGTTTTCTTTTGTTTATAGGGTTGCTCAAGGTAACCATGTTGTGCTAATCGATTATTTTAGTGTGAAAGCTGATCAAGAAAAACACGTGAGGTGTAGGCTTGGTTGTATCCCAAAAGTGAAGTTGCAATTCACCCTTTTTACCCATTTTTTACTTGGAGGGGCAACTATCACTTTTAAGATAGTGTCATAGTACGTAACTAAGCTAATTCAGTTATTATCATCACCATGGTCGCCATCCGAATCATGCAGAAATTCTAACATATTGTGCACACCTTCAAGCTAATTCAGTTCTTGTCATCACAATGGTTGTCACCCGTATCGTACAAAAATTCCAAAACCTCTGTGTAATAAAAAAAGTTTTTTCTATTAAAGGAATTTATGCAATTGCCAATGTAAAGGTAAGGATAAAGAAAAAGGTAGAATTAGTACCACCATCTTTGAGACAACACTTCGTGCATGTATGCAACCATTATGAATAACTTTCTTAGGTAAGTGGAAATTTTCATATGAAAACTTAGACTTTCGAGCAAGTGAAACATTTTCTCAAATTTATGCTTTTAATGCTTGATATTGAAATCAAGAACATGATGGTGGTGCGAAAGTTGCTTTAAAGAGTAATAATAGATGTCTTATTTCAAATTCTCCCACATGGTCTATTTGGACGACTGCCTTTTATTTCCTAGAACATGATATCCAGGGTATGGATGAAAACAATTGTTTGGCAAGATCTTGGACAAGGGTGTCCCTATATGTCGATTTTTTTATTCCCAAATTCAATGAAACACAAGTGTGGTGTTTTTTCTATATAAGCACAATATTTCACTTGCCTATAATGGAAACGGATTAGATACAGGTTGGATCTAGCCAGATTTGAATTTGAATCAGGAATACAAATAGTTGATCCAAACATGAGTTCAAATCCAGATCATTCCATATTTGAATCTAAATTAGAAATGCAAACAGTAGATCCAAATATGAGTTATGATCTGGATCATATATGATGGGGTAGGCTTGAATCCAGATACAAAACATGTATTATTGGATCCAATTGAATAAGAAAAAGATTGACGATAAGTTATTTATGCATGAAATTTGCATTCTGATTGGTTTTCTTATCCAAATCTACATTAGATCCAACATAAAACATTGATCCAAAATAATCTGCTTAACCAAATCCTAATATGATTTGGATGCACGTTTGGAACTCACTTTAAAGCTCTGAATCCATAAATAGCATGTTAGATTCAAATCATATATTTGACCATATTCAATCCTTTTTCACCCTTAATTGGCCTACTCTTGCTTCCCTTCAGTATCATTGTCTTCTATATTTTTATTTTTAGGATTGGGGTTATTCTCCTTTTGGAAATGATCATATTTTTCTTCAAAAATGACACATTTCTACAAATACCAAGAAATATGTCCAAATTTCTCCCATAGCCAAAATCACTAATTCCTTATTTAGATCCATTTTACCCTTTGTATGTAATTTGGGTGGATTTACTGAGTTTCGCATAAATATTTTATGAACCTCTAAAAGACTAAAATCCAACAAAAGAGATTCATGTGATATTTGTGCAGACTTCTTGACCTTCACACAAATATTTGGCGAACCTATGAAAGACTAAAATCTAACTAAGGAGGTTCATATAATATTTGCAGAGAGTTCTTGACCTTCACACAAATATCTTGTGAGCCTCTGAAAGACTAACATCTAAGTAATGAGATTCACATAATATTTATGTGAAACACCGCACCTTTACACAAATATCTTACGAACCTCTAAAAGACTAAAAATCTAAGTAAGGAGATTCGCATGATATTTACATGAACTTTCTGACCTTCACAAAAATATCTTGCAAACTTTTAAATGACTAAAATCAAACTAAGAAGATTTGCTTGATATTTAATCGAACCTCTTGACTTTTGCATAAATATCTTTTGAACCTCCAAAAAACTAAAATCCAACTAAGAAGATTCACCTAATATTTGTGTGGACCTCTTGTCCTTTGCGTAAATATTTTGCAAACTCTCAAAAAATTAAAATCGCAAACTAAGGAGATTCGTCTGATATTTGTGTGGACCTCCTGACCTTCGCACAAATATCTTGTGAACCTCTAAAAAATTAAAATCCAACTAAGGATTTTCATATCATATTTGCAGACCTCCTAACCTTAGTACAAATATCTTGTGAACCTCTAAAAAATTAAAATCCAACTAAGGATTTTCATATCATATTTGCACGGACCTCCTAACCTTAGTATAAATATCTTGCGAACCTCTAAAAGATTAAAATCCAACTAAAGAGATTTGCATGATATTTGCACAGACCTCCTGACATTCACATAAAAATCTTATGAACCACTAAAAGCCAAAATTCCAAGTAAGGAGATTCACATAATATTTGTGCGGACCTCTTGACCTTCGCATAAATATTTAAAATAAAAAAAGATCATATTGTATGACAAAAATGATGCTTTTTTCGAAAAACCCTACAATTTTTAAAAATATGCCCAATGTCCAAAACCATAAATATTCAATGTTAAAATGACTATTTTAACCTTCACAAGTGTAAATTTCCTTTGAGATATGCAAATTTTTTCATAAATATATGATCAAGTATTGTATCCAAGACCTTGTGACTAATTTTTAACCTAGAAAATAAAAGATTTTAAAAAACACAAAAATGAACAAGGAAATTAGACATGAATACCTTTTCAATGACACCTGATTTGCTAAAAAATAATGAATGAGCATTTTAGATGCAGCCCTAGTAGTGTTCCTAATATAGGTGATAAACAGACATAGATGGGCCAATCTTGATTATTTTATGCTATTTTTTGGCCACCTATGCCAAAAGTTCTAAAAAATGATAAAAAGAACAAAGACAGATCAAGGTGTTAGATTTTTAATGCCACTAATATCACCTTGATCTGATGAGAGGTTGGAAAAAAATGTCATATGAAAGAGATTGTTTGGTTGTTCGAGTCTGTAAAGCATATTTTTGTTCTGATTTTGGAACTCAGAAATGAGAACCCTGAGGGAATTTTTTATTCTGACTCAAAATATGAAAGTTACAGGCCTATGTCTCAACTTTCCAATGACTATAATCGCACTGGTTTCTACTGTCTTATCAAAGAGATACTGATATAAAAAACAGAGACTGTTTTGAATTTCCTTCTAAATATATTTGAATTTTCTCCTAAACATGTAAATTTTCTCCTATATATGTAATTTTTCTCCCAAAATATGAAAATTTCTTTCTAAAAATGCAGATTTTTTCCTAAATATATGTGAATTTTCTTCTAAACATATGAATTTTCTTCTAAATATGTGATTTTTCTTCCAAATATGTGAATTTCTTCTTAAATATGTGACTTTCCTCCCAAATATGTGAATTTTCTCTTAAATATGCAACCTTTTGGATATATTTAAGAGAAAATTCACATGTTTAAAAGGAAATTCACATATATTTAGGAGGTAATTCACATATTTAGTTGAAAATTTTCATATTTGAGAGAAAAATTGCATACTTAGGAGGAAATTTGCATGTTTAGGAGAAAATTCACATATATTTAGGTAAAAATTTACATATTTAAGAGAAAATTCACATATTTGAGAGAAAAATCATATATATAGGTAAAAATTAGCATGTTTAAGAAGAAATTCACATATATTTAGGAGAAAATTTACATGTTTAAGAGGAAATTCATATATTTAGAAGGAAATTCTCATATTTATCTGAACATTTTTATATTTGGGAGGAAAATCACATATATATATATATATATATAAGAGAAAATTTACATGTTTATGAAGAAATTCTCATATATTTATAAAAAAATTCACATATTCATATATTTTTTTGCAGAACAGTCTATGTTCTTATATTTGTATCACTTTAATCCAACATAAAAAAAAAAACCTATGTTTTTATAGTCATTAGAAAGTTGAGACATAGGCTTATAACTTTCATGCTTTTAGTAAGAGCAGAAAACCCTTCTAGGGTTCTCATTTCTGAGTTCCAAAACCATAATAGAAAAATGCTCTACATACTAGAACAACCAAAAAGTTTGTATCTCAGCACTCATTCATCTTTTTTCATTGAATCAAGTATTGGTGTAAAAGAAATTTTTATTTAGCTTTTGTGTTTTTTAAGAATATTTTATTTTTTTGTCTGTAAAATCATAAATTAAGGCCTACCTCCTAAGATTCACACAAATACTTTGTAGACAGTTGGGAAGCCACATATGGTTTAAGAGATCTGGTGGAGGTCTGCCTAACCCCAGCTTGCCTTTCACACAAAAAAATGGTGTTGAAAACCACATTTTCAAGGCCACCCCTGTTAAATTTGGGAGAACGTGTACTTTAGCCAGGCTTGAGCAGCTTTAAATGATAAATATCCATTCAGATTAAATTTTTTCAAATCATTATCATGCTCATGATTCCTCTCACCTATAGCATAAAGCCCTAAACATTTATGACGTGTTGGACTGGCCATGAGTCGGACCTGAGCCAGATCAGAGTGAATCCGGACCTGGACTTAAGACTAGATTTGGGTCTTTGTTAGGATAGCAATAATCAAGCCTGGCATTTTCTACATTTAAAAACATTTTACGCTAAAAAATTCTGAATCTTAATTGGACCTGGGGTTGGACTCTGGCCTTGTCCCAAGCCCATTATGCTACTCTGATCTGCAGGTAAGACCCAATTAGGTAATCCAACCTACCTTGGTAGGTCCAGACCCTAATCAGGTTGGGTGGAGGCAAGACCTGACCCACTGAGAGGCATATCCATGACCCACAGCCGTGAAAGAAATATTGATGGATCGAGAATATTGATTAGGCAAGTTAAAGATGATCCATCTCTTTGGGGCTACGTGCTTACAGGTTATAAGATTCAATTAAGGTGTCAATGGGTCGGATCTGGTTCAGGCCTAGGTGGGACCAAACTGAGATCTGATTTAAGGTGCTGATACTGGGTCCCGTTTCGGGTACAATCAGACTCACCATAAGAGAAACCATACTCAGGTTCTATAAGGATTACATGAACCAGACACACACACATATATATATATATATATATATATATATATATATATATATCTTCTTTCATTGAAGAATTTCAGAAATCGGACTATTTGAGTCTGAACCCAATTCTAATCGGACCTCTTTCTTTAACACCAAACCCTGGTACGGGTTGAGTCTGGATCAAAACAGACCCATTGACACCCTTAGATCCAATTGGTCCCTAATCCAATTAGGGATCTATCATGTTCTTATTTGTTCAAACGTGCTTGAAAAAAACAAAACTTGACACAATTATGTTGGATGCGGGTCATATCCAATCGCCGCCTGATTCTCTAGCCACATAATTGGATCTGGGCCTATGAATTGGACCTAGATATTTATTGTTCCCAATCTGGAGGCTTGTTATCAGATATTATTGCTTATAAAGGTGTAAAGCCATCGATAGAGTGCATTTAATTTTGTGCAGTATGTGAAACGCTAAAGGACTGCCCACTTGGCCTCGAGCTTGGGGATAGGGAGCTTTCTCCCCCATTCCAAGTTCGAATCCCATTTGGGCACTCCCTTCTGCATGGTGAAGCACAATGGGCATTTCTTGAGGGTTGTTTTACGCCGCCGAGATGACGACCGTAGGTACGACAGGTTAAGACCAGCACAACTAAATCTTCAGTTTTTCTGACCTCCGAAAAAATAAAAAATAAAATGTGTTGTAAGATTCCCAATGACCACATTTTTATATTAAAATAGCAAATAAAAACATGCAGCTATAACCATCAGGAAACATTATGTAGCCATGACTGACATTGTGACCTAACGCATAAGCCAAAAATGAAGTTCTATAATTTAAAAGAAAATACAAAATGAGGGCAAGGAAATTTTGGAAACTACATGGACTTGTGGCAGCAGACAGCTATTAAGACTTATTTTTCAAGCTCACCAAACTGAAGACCATGTCACCAAATCATTTTCCTCACTAATTTGCTATGACAGAAAAAACACCTTTGGTGCAAAAATTTTCAGTGAATACAAAGCATTTCCATATATAAAACGGATTGGAGAAACTTTGCTTAAGAAGTGAGATAGCTTTCTTGAGCTTACACACAAGATGACTACCAATATTGGTGCGTGCATAATTGCCATGAAAGGTCATCCAGGCACTGGCAAATCCACACTAGCACAAGCCATCGCTGCTGATCTCCGGTACGCTTTATTGGACAAGGATGACATCCGTGACTGTACCGCCACAGTTCAGAGTGCAATCCCCGATGCGGCGGCAGCCGCCAGTATTTGCAATGAGCTCTCCTACTCTGTTCTCTGGCGGCTTGCTGACACACAGCTACATCTCGGGCTCGGCGTCGTCATCGATTGCCCTCTTTCCCGCCGGCGGCATTTCAACCAGATCTCACAGCTGGCAGCCAGCACCGAATCCCGCATATTGGTCGTAGAGTGCCGACCTGGAGACGTGATAGAGTGGCGGAGGCGGCTGGAGCAGCGCGGCTCAGAGCACGATGCGGATGCATTTCGGCACAAGCCGGGGACATGGGAGGAGCTTCAGAGGCTGTTGGATGGTTACGAGGGTGGTTGGGATTACGACACGTGTGACATCCCAAAGTTGGTTGTTGATACGACTGCGCCTCATGGATCACTTGATGCGGTCTCAGTGGTTCGCCGGTGGGTGAGTACAGGTAATCTTTAGACTCACACTGTATGATGTATCATCGTCTTTGCATGCTTGTGAGTGTGACATCCTTTGGTTTCTGGGCCCTATCAGAAAGCTTCTTCTAATTTCAATGATAATGGAAGGACAATATGGACCGTCCATCTTATGAATGTATGGTACAGATCTTGGTTTTAGAGTTTAATCCAAAAACAGTTTAATGGTGAACCCATATGGCCACTGTAGTTGCACAGATTTGTTCTATTTGTCCAACCCCTATTTTCTTTTGTATGATTGGGTAAGCAAATTAATTTTTGTGATTGAGGTGCTGAGCTTGTCAAATAAGCATCTTGCACTCTCCTCTGTTGAACCCAATTATTCATCATTTTTGGCTCTACCAATTGATTAGGTGATCTGGCTAGGTGTAGATTAATCTGCCTGAGAGAGAGAGAGAGAGAGAGAGGCAAAACCACCAGCCTGTGGTTTTATGCAAGTTAAAAAGCAGCAGAGAAGTTATAGTTGGTTTCATATTAAGAGAAATCCACCAATGACATGCCACCAGTAGCATAAAGAGGTCATTTTAGGAATTAATGCTTTTGTTGTTCATGTGACAGTATTCTACAGGTGACTTTATTCAAATTTAGAACAGGAATTACACCCGAGTTTCTAAATATGTGTAAAAACAAAAGGGCCATTTACCCTTTATACTAGAAAATCAATGCAGAGAATGAAGTCTACTAGGATTTTACTTATCAATACACGCGTTCAAGCAAGAATATGTATTGTTCTCATGTACAGAACCCTCATCTACAACCGCTGCAACCAAAATATAGATAATACTGTAGATGCTGTTGTCCATGCATAGCCTTTGTGGCGCCTATCTTAGTATGACAGCTTTATATGAAAACATCCTTGTGTTTTTTGGGCTGCTGCAACTGGCTTCCTGACCTTTTCCATGTCTAAAACCCATGGTGCTATTTGGACTTCAACAAAGAACTGAAAGCCAAGCCAACCAAGTCTAAACAAAAGGATCACAAGATGTGAAGCCTCATGCTATATAGTTCACGCTCCTCTGGCAGGTTGAAGCCTGATTCATTTTATAACATTGTATGCATGACATGAAATACAGGTTTTTGCTTCACTATATCCTCCCTGCCATTGCATAGACTTTGACACATCATAGCCTTTCTAATTTCTAGCAAGATGTTCAGTTGATGACACAGAACACCACAAAATCAATATATCAGCCGGTTTGTGGCATTTAGTACTGCTTTTCTGAAACCATTCACATTGCTGAAAGTCTATTTGGAATTTAGACACTAGAGCATACTTAGTGACAATTGATGAAGCTAACCTCATCCATGCCTATTTTAGGACAGACAAACAGTCATCCTGGTCGAAGACTATGAGCGAACACTGATAAACATCATTACAGCTACTTTTTGCCAATGCATTTCTGACTACAATATCCCTGATGAACCATTCTGCTTATAATATAATAGCCTGAGTTGGACATATAAATTAATCAATGATTACAGGAAATAAGTTCTAATAACCATACTCCAAATTGAATCTGAAAGTCTATGGATTTAGACGGTAGAGCACATTTGGTGACGATTTATGAAGTTAACTTTAGCCATGCTTAAATAAGGAGAGGCAACAGTCGACCCGGCCAGACACAATGACTCAACACTGATAACCATGATCAGGCTACCTTCTTGCCAATGCATCTCTTACAGTAACATCCATGATGAATCATTGTGCTTATAACACAATAGTTCTAGTTTAACATAGGAACTAATCAGAATTGTAGGAAGTTCCATGGTTACCATACAGAAAATTGGGGCAAATTTGCCTTCCTGAAAGACCATCATCCACACTTGTGATATCCAGATTTTCAAGAAAATGTGAACCATATCTGGATTTCATCACAAAATGGAAGTCCACCTATGGTTCAAGCAACTAGATGCTGATAAATGAAGCTTTTCATGAAAGGGCCTCTTTGGTCATTTACACTGATTTACTTGTGGCAATCTGTAGGGCAAGAATTTGAAATGTCAGGATTCAATGCTAGGCATGCTAATTTTTTATGGAACCAGAGGAAAAGACAACCTGAAAAACTTATGATGCAATTGAAGTAAAACATGGTTAGACAAGTTATGTAATTTTTTTTAATACATAAGAAATACCATAAGAGTTCACAAGGGCTCCACACACATGGCTAGGTGGATTGGCTTAAGACATCTAAGTTGAAGGATGCCTTAATTTCAATATCTAGGGTGTGTCCCTTGTCACAAGGTCGAAGATAATGGAAAACTATCCCCGATGGGGGGAGGAGGGTGTAGTTGTGGAGTTTTATACCACACCGAAATATGGCAATTCTTGGCCTGTAATAGGACGTTTGAACCATCACACGGACTCGGCTAGGGGGTCGACGCACCCACTTCAACACGCCCCGACACGAGTGCGGACACAGGTGCAGCTTCGAACACAGGGCGGACTCGGTCAATGCACCGGGGCCAAGTCCGTCCACTTTATAAACTCGGTCAACTTTGACTGAGTCTATTTTTGTCCATTTTTAGGGCAAAAAATAAAAAAATGATCTTTTTATATATATTTTTAAATATATATATATATATATATATATATATATATATATATATATATATATATATATATATATATATATATAGCATGAGTGTTTTTATATTGTTATATATTCACATATATGGCTTGAAACTCCATGGCCCCTACTCAACCCTAAGGGGCCTTTTGCTTTTTTTGCAGAAAGGGGGCACTCACATGGGAACTCAAACTCAGGGTAGGGGGGTCCTTGTTACGCAAACCGCGAGCAAGAAACAACCGAAGGAAACAATAAACAAGAGAGAAAAGAAAGAAAATAAAGAATTTATACAAGGCAAGGACCCGCGCCGGCGGGAGCCCCCGGACCTCCCTTTCTGCAAGGGCAAAACCTCTGAATCAGACTCCACAACTCATCAGACCTCCCTATCGATGAGCCCAAACCTTGACTACAAAACTCGAATACTCTTTGAACCTGCAGGAAACCATGAAAAACACAACTAGTTTCAGTAAAAAAGGTAACACCCACCAAGACAATCCTCCTCAATGGTGGTGGTATATTGACAGTGTCATCACTGTACCATTAGAATAACCACAGCAAATGGAAACCATTACCAACCTCTTTTATGAGTGAACATCAACAAGTTCAGTAAAATTAAGTTCTTAACAATTCAAAGGATACCATGGTAGTGCCCAAGCACCAACAATGACTTAGATTTGCAAAAAGTACAATTTGCAAAGTTAGTAAAAACACTCATGCTGGTGCCAAACTTTAGAGGACAATATCCACATATATAGCCGTGTCCCCGTGTCCAAAATTTTTGAAATTGCGCCGTACCCGTGTCGCACCCGCACCCATGTGACATAGGTTTGAACCATAACAGTGGTTTCTCCTTTTATAAAAAAGAAAAGCAATACCATAAGAGAAAATGTGAGCCCAAGTCATGATTACCAGAAAAGCCTTATATCCAGTTGGCATTGCAGCAGCGCACAAAAGTATAACTCCACATTTCTTCAAAAGGGTGGTTGAAGTTCATAAAATTAAACAAAACCTCATGGGAATATAAATACTTGCACTAAAACCTGAAATTCTTATAGAAACAACAGATTCGCCACATTATATGCCATTCATCAATCAGTTTTTACTTTTCATCCTGATGAATTGATTGAGAAGAATATATTTAACAATGACATTGAGATCAGAATGATACAAGGGGGAAAACAAAGAATTTTTGTAGCAAATGTAAGTAACTCATATATTAGACAAGTTAAATGTCTGCACTAACTTGGAAAGACTACCTAATTATTCAAGCTGAAAAATTAGTCAAAATGATTCTTCAAGCAATCACTTTTGGAACATAAACAGCCTAAGGACTGAATTTTACAAACACTGTCAAGTGAATTATCTTTTTTAAAGCTTCTCTCAAATTATTCAGAGCCAGTAATGCCTTTAGGAATCTATTGTACAAGAATAGCCAAAAAGTTTAAGACGGAGCAGAAAGGTAGTGAGTGGGAATCAGGATAAAATGTTTGGATACTTCACTCAGCCTTGGTATTTGCTTTTATATACTCATTTTGATTTCACAGAGCATATATTGATTGATGTCCAATGGCTAGATTTCCATAGTCATTCATCTATGAAATAAATCCAATCCAAAAATCTAAACTCTACAGTTTCTAGATTCTGACAGAGTTTTATTGGTTGTATTGTAATAATCCGTGGGGCCCATATTTTTTTTTTTAAAGGCAAGCTGGGGTAGACCCTTACCAGAACAGCCGCCCTATGTGGCAGAGGGATTCAATCCTGGGCCTTCAGCTTGACACAGGACCCTGCTTACCACATGGGATACCACCTCGGTGGTGTGGGGTCCATAGTTCTGAAGCGCATGGTCACACGTCTGCCCTCTGGGCCAAGAATGGCTTCCTAAATTATTGGGAACAAGTGGATCATTTATCATAAATTGGTGAGCTTCAAGGGAATGATTAGGAGTTCTTGCAGAATGAAACCATGCAGCATCAGACATGAGATGGATCTTCCAAACAAGAGGTTTTCCAAATAAACCGTGAGTCTGGTTTCCAAGTGAAAAGCTACAATAAAAAAACAAATTGGTTCAAGTTAATATGATCAACTTTATGATGTATTCAGGTGGCAAACTTTTGAATAGCATCAGATTCTTAGAGAAATGAAATTAACGATGTGACAAGTGCCATTTTACTCTTGTAACTACTATTTGCTTCTTGAAATAGACACTATTTTAATGTTGGCACCAATAATTTCTTCATACCATGTGACTAGCACTCCTAATACAGTTAGTAGTAGCATAAAATCATGCGCATACAACAACTTTTCCCATGCAGTTCTACATAAAAATTAACAAAGAACATCAACTGCAAAGTCATTTTAGAAATGTCAAAATATGAACCCAAGACACTCAAATCCGACCCATTTTGTTAGACCCAGATAGTATGAGTTGGATTTGGAATAGATATAGGCAGGTTCAGTTGGACCCAGGTTCGATCCTGAGTTGATACTGGGTCTAATTTGATCCATTTTGCTTTTTACACATAAAAATCAAATACATGTTACCTGTTTTAAACCGATCTAGTACCATAGGTCCGGGATCATAACAGGATCCGCACACTCTTATGAGACCCTGTTAGGATTCAAACATGGAAGTGGACCTGCTATTCAAAATTTAGATCCAGTGCTAAAAGTTAAATGAGTAGATCTTTTCAAAGAATAAATAGGTCAGTTTTGATGTTGGGTGATGCATTTGCAATGCAAAGATTGATGTCATATATAACAAAAAAAGAATCATATCACAAGATAAGCCCTGGACATTTGGTTTATTAATACTGCCCCCCTCAGGTTGTAGTTGTGGAACCCACTTGCCATTAAAACTATGCACACAAGCCCAGTTTGATTTGTCTGAACCAGTGCCCATCTTCCAATTGAATATCACTTGTATCCACATTGTCATAAAGTTTCCAACCATGCCCACAGGGGAGCTAAGTGATTCCATGCTAAAAGGAGAACAGCAAAATGACCGTACTGTTCTTCAAAAATGGCACCTTTTCCACAAATACCAAGAAATATATCAAAATTATCCGCATACCCAAAATCACTGATTCTAAACTTATTTAAGACCATTTTATTCTTTGCATACAATCTGTGCGAACCTCCTAACCTTTGCAAAAAATATCTTGTGAACCTCCAAAAGACTAAAATTCAACTAATGAGATTCACATGATATTTGCACAAACCTCCTGAATTTCACACAAATATCTTGTGAACTTTTGAAAGACTAAAATCTAACTAAAGTTTCACATGATATTTGCGTGGACCTTTTGGCCTTCTCACAATTATCTTGTGAGAATAAAATCCAACTAAAGAAATTCATATGATATTTACTGAACCTCCTGAATTCGTACAAATATCTTGAGAACCTCTGAAAGACAAAATCCAACTAAGGAGATTTGTATGATATTAGTGTAGACCTCCAAACCTTCACACAAATATCTTATATCTAGTAAGTGTTTGATCTATAATGAGATTGGCTACAATAGGTGAAAGTACACTTAACAATATGTTTTAGTATTTACTCTATAATGCTTATGAGCAAATGTTAGCATGCTTGTATAAATATCATGTGAATCTTCTTTTTAGCTCATTTGTCTCATTCAACATTCTTGGATCTGGTTAAGTTATCAGTTGATAAGAAAACTTGTTACAGAATAACATGCATGAGACAAAGATGACAGTGGAGAGCTTCCCCAAATGTAGCAAGGGAACATATGAAGAGTAGCAACAATATCAAGGGTAGAAGTAGGTGGAACCAACAATATAATAATTTGGTTTGCTAGAAGGAAAATATCACATGCATGCATTGTTTTGTTAAATTGGCTGTGTGATATTGCAGTAGAAGTTCTAACTGCTAATGCAATAGATTAAACGAGGGCATAGTCCTATCAGCTAATCATAACGCTTATGAGAGAAAAAAGGAACACAAAACTGAGAGCAACTAAAACATGGGCATCATTAGTAATGGAACATGCATAATAGTGTAGGCAGAAGTTTCTGCACGAGAGGAAAAAAGGAGCTGACCTGGTAAGTTTATGTGAACTTTCTGCTGGAACCATTTCAAACTTCCTTTTTTATTCTCTCGAGTGATCAAGTG
Source organism: Nuphar pumila (assembly GCF_984573655.1). Lineage (NCBI taxonomy): Eukaryota > Viridiplantae > Streptophyta > Magnoliopsida > Nymphaeales > Nymphaeaceae > Nuphar > Nuphar pumila. The sequence continues at coordinate 104,361,899 of NC_143259.1, forward strand.
GGTGCAAGTCCTTGGACATGGGAACCATCTTGAAAGTTGAAAGGCATGAATGCACTTTTAGTTGATTGTGTGGGAATGGCAGGGCCGCAGGAGGAACATGTTCTAACAGCAACAGGTCACTTTTTAAACTTCTTTTTCATCTTTTTCTTCAGTTTGTATCAACTCAGTGGATCCTTTTTTATTTTCTCTTTGGACCTATGTGTGACTGTTAGGAAAGTTACATAGTCACACGGTGATAACCGTGACATCTTGGGTTCAGTTCCCATGCTCGCAGCTTGCGTACCAAAAAAAGAAAAAGAAAAAAGGATTAGGGTCATGTATTTATTCTTTTCAACAAAAGCAGTTGTGTTTTTTTTCATATTTGAGGAGATGATTATGATATTAGTTGTTTACATGCCGAGAGACGACCTGTCTTTTCACTAACAATTTGATATGAATTACCATTGATGACACCATCATGAGGATGATGCCAGCTATTGAGGGAATGAATAATTTCTATTCCACTGTGGCAAACTATGAAAAGTATTTCTACTTTAAAATGCTAACCGCTGTCTAGGCTGCCACGGTCATAGAAAATCTTGTTGGTAGTTACCACTTAGTGTCGACTACTGCATACATCGTTGTTCATGTCTAGATGCTTAATGACATCGTGGAATATGCTATGATGCTGGTTTACCATCTCCTTTTCTCACCTTACTAGTATTTGTTTACATGACAGGTCGTTTATATGGCAATAGTTGGTTCTTTTCCATTTAATTCTTTTCTTTCAGTAGTTCTTTCATGCATAGGCATTGCAGTTCTGGCAGGTATGTTACCTTCAGTGGTCACGTGGTGCATTCCCATTTTTCAATAAAAGGGGTAATCTGTTGTACCCTTGGTGCATGTTTATGTGGAAACGTTTGTTGTTCAGGACTATTTTTTTCTCTCATGTGTTACTCCTGTCTGTGAGGATACAAGAAAACCAAGAATTCAAGGTAAAGGTGTTTTTCATGTCAACTTTTATTGAAGCTTAAGCTTGACATGGAAATGCCTTTGGTCACTTCCAGGATCGGCCTCCAGAAAGATCTTTCGCTGATTTTGTTCTCTGCAATCTAGTCCTTCACTTGGTGATGATGAATTTCCTGGGTTAGATTGGCTCGTAGTTTGGCCTGATGATGTTACTTTCAGATAAAACATTTGGGAATCTTTTCTGGTTTATGCACCCTTAATGCAAATTGTAGGTCCATATTTGTTTGTTTGAGTGCAATCTGTTCCATGAAAATGGTGGTTTTAAATTTGTCATAACCAAAGTTTTGTGAGGACTACTGGTAATTTAGGAAAAACTGGTGATATAATGGTTCAAGAAATTCATGAAATCTTCGGAATGTTGCTCCTTTTTCTTTCTGATCAGTTTGAAATGCAAGTTTTGGTGATGTACTTCGGCAATGTATTTCTTTGGATTGTTTGCTTACATTGCCACCAGAGAGAGAGAGAGAGAGAGAGAATCAGGTCAACCTAGATCCCAACCTCGTTTAACAGGGAGGAGTTGAACTGTGGGGCCACCATGGGGCGTCCACTCTTATTTTTGGAGCTGGCTAAAAGTGGAAAACTTCTTTATGGCCTTGATATTTTTTAAGAGCCTAAGTTTAACCTAGGCCTATTTTTGATGAATCTAAATTTGAAGCTACCCATTTCTAGAGGTCTTAAAAACATGAGCCATAAAAAATGAAAGAGGAGCCAAGTGGGACCCACCCTAGGGGGCATCCTTTCTTATTTCTGGAGCCCCCTAAAAATTGTGAAGGGGCTTTGATTGCCTCTCTAAGAAAGGAAAATGGAAGTCAAGCGTGGATTAAAAATGAAGACCTTTTTATTTGGTTTAAGTAGGCTTAACCAAGAATAGTCTTAGCCCATTTGGGTTTAAATAGAGTTACTCTTAGCTTATTTGGGGTTTAACTAGATTTGGACTTTTATTTAATATTTGATTAGCAATTGGTGTAAGGCATTGTATGCCCTCTTTGGCTTATATATAGGGACATTGTTCTAAGCTTGAAAAATTATCAAATGAATTGAATTTGCACTTGTCACTCGTATCTCTTTCTCAAATTATTCCATCTCTCTAAGGATGACTCTCCCTAGCTCTCTCTCTCTCTCTCTCATATTTAGGTGTGTTGATCCCTAGTGAGTCAGAGACCCAAGGCTGCAACCAAGGCTCATCTCAATCTGGCATTCACAACTTCGAATCCTCGGTGGTCTCACCTATCCCAAGCCAATCTTGTGGAGCATCTGACCTTCCCAGTCCAATAAGTTGTGCAAGCTCTTCTCTTGTCCCCAATCCTAAATTAGAAGTCCTCAGACCCAATTCAGCCCAACCTGAATTCTGACATACCCTGAAAAGTAGCCAGACTTCGTAAAATCGTCCAACTCAAACCTTAAGGTGTTTAAGTCTAAAATTTGGGCCCAATACACTTTAGGTTATTTAGTGTGTACTTTCTAAATTTCATGATTTATTAAGCTCTCTACAAGAAAACTCAATTTTACAAATTGGTATCTCTGTCCTCAAAACCCAGTTTGTTCCTGTCCCAACAATTGTTTAAGTCATATCTCCATATCCCCGTGTTGTCTTAAAAAAATTTAACTGTACCTAGTCCTAAGTGTCTAGAATCATCCCTCTAATTTTGGGATTTTCCTATAGCATCATTTGGAAGTTTTGATTTTTCTATCAAAATGTATCATAAATCGAATCTCTGTCTACCCAAGTTGACCAATTGACCTAGTTCTTGAGCTAATCGAGCCTACCCCGACCCAAAAATTCTTGAACCTGCCCAGACACATTAAGTGGTATCAAAGCGAACAATTCTTCGTTCCTCTAAAATTTTAAAATGAATTCCGCCTTCATCAATAAAACTACCAAGAATATAAGCAACGTCAAGCTTGTTTGTGTGAGAAACCACATGTCCGGGCTTGCAACTAGCTTCCAACAAATATCGAGCTTGCTACAACAAATCCAAGTGCGTGTCCAAGATACATAGCAGCAGCTCCGACCCACTTTCCTTGGTGAAAATGTTCTCAAAGAACGTATCAAATTTTCAACATGTGAATCGAATCAGTTGTTGCAGCACATCGATAAAACCGACGAGAGTGATCTTGCCTTTATCCCCAAGGTCGATGAGGCTCCTTAGGCTTTGATGGAGGAGGTTACAACAAGTGATGAGCTTCATAGTGAAACAAATGGACTAAATAGCTCCTTGCGAAATGATGCAAAATATGATATAGAACCTTGCAAAATGAACCTCGAACCTCCCACACTATATGTTAGATCATTGTACCCGTTTGACTGACAAGGTGTTGATGGTTTTTGCTCCTTTAATGAGCCTATGCATTACGAGGAGAAGTCACAATACTAGTTTTTCCTTACTGGTTTTGTACTAGACCCGAAGCTTGCAGTGGACATGTATGCAAGAGAGGGCTCTTCCTGCAAAACACGATAAGGAAGAGGCTCTGCATGTGAGCTGAGCCATTTAGGCCACGAAAAATGGCCTATGGTGTTGGGCTGGATCATGTCCCTAATGTTGCTAACCCACTAACAATTTTTTGCAGTACTATGAGGGTCTATGGACCTCATGTTGGCCAAGGAAAGCATGAAATGACAACTACCCTTAATGCTAACGTGTTTGAGTTTTGGGATGACACCATGATGGATGGCTTGTGTCGACGCATAACGTTCCATGTGCTAGCCTTCATTGGAGGTCTATCGATGAAAAGACATTTCTTGATCTTCCCTTCTTTATTGTCTCGTTGTATACATGGGGTTGATACCAAAACAAAACCCAAAGCAACCTTTCTTAAAAAAGTAGTTGAGACTACGAGTATAGTTTAATTGATTGGATTGCTATATATGAGCTCTTCTCCTTGTGTTCTGGTGTCTGTGAAATTTGGGTGGTCTGCTAACATGGAGAGACTCATGAGGGATCAGACCCTTGGAGGCCTCAAGCTGGTCGTTCCCCATGCACAATGAGTTTATGGTTCTCCGTGTCAAATCTGTTTATAAGGACCCTGTTAGCTGCTGGCTGGAACCCAGCGATACAATTAGTGCGCCTCATATTTTCAGATTATATGAGTAACAAGCAATACCTCAAGAAGTTTGATTACTTGGTTTCCTGAGTACTTATTCAGCTTGGATTTATGGCTCAACTACCTGAGAAAAAACCTTGTGTTGTCAAAAGCCATTCAATTTTACTAAGGTATACACGAGGTTCAATCACAACCATTTAATTTCACCAACCACAGTCGGTCGGGGTGTGCTCACAGACTCTCATTGATGCATGTTAAAGGGAGTCATTACCTACTACTATCTATAGTAAAGATGGGTGGTGCCTTATTGTTATACAACCGGATGAAGGCAAGCCACTCCAATTCAAATTTAGTTGTGTTGTAATTGCAATTATAGGACTTTGTAAGGATTCTGTTGCAGCAAGCTAGCATGCATGCAACCAATACTAACTATACATCATCGCAACAGGAAGACATACCGGAGTGATGTGCATTACTGTCACAATTCAGAGCACATGAATTCAGCAAACTCAAGTTTCAGAAAAAAAACTCAAGGCTTGCAAAATTTTGTTCTTTGATCCTGGAGGAAAAGGAGCAGAAAAGGTTGTGGAAGGTGGTGATGTGTGTATTCGAGAGATATGAGTGACCGACTATATTCGACAGATAGTTGTGTTTCGCTCTTGGAGAAACCATTTTAGTGGAAGGATGCACTTATGCCCTGCAGTCGTGGTTCCTGCGACATGTTTCATCAAAGGTCAGTTCCTTCAGGTTCAAAAGTAAGCAGCCGAAGTCTGCCATTCAGTGTCAAGCTTTGATCGAGAAACTGCATCAGAAGGAGATCGTTTGGGATTTCTTCGACAGGAAAGAAACAGTTCCTCGCTACACTTACGCTCGCAACAAGCGCTATAGATTGCTTGGCCCCTTCTTCTGTGTTGATTATCAGCCAGAAAGATGTCTCAGACAGTTTTCGCAGCGGCATGTTCGCGCCAACATTCATTTTCCAACGGGCAACATGCCAGAGTTTAATCTGCAGTCGGATCAGTGGTCTGGGACATACCATGTCACCAAATATACTTGGGATTCCTTAGTGTGGATCCAATGTTATTCCATAAAAGATGAAAATCCTAAGTCTTGTTCACATCCTGACTATGGCCATTGATGCAAATCGTCAACTTAGGATTTAATCACCTCTTATAAAAATGGTGCATGTGCCATTCGTGTTCCCATTTATAAAATTTTGTAATAAAAGAGGAAGAATGATATGAAAACAAGCATTTCTAAAATATTTATGCTCATACATTCTAATCTAATGTAGGGAATGTAAACTTCTCATTATGGTCTAGCTATTACATTTCTGAAGTTGGATATTTAAAATGATAGGACCTCTTTATCTAGGAGAGCAATATAAGTTTTTTATGGTTTTCCTGCAAGAAAATGAGTTAGCACAAAACCAGATATAAAGCATAGAACTAAGTAAAAGATGTTGTAGCCAAATCAACTTACTTATGGTTTGAGTGTGATATCTATAGTTAACTAAGAGAAATGTATGTATACATATTCATGAGTAAGTTGATGGATAGACATACAACAAATGACCTTGCTATAATGAGATATGTTGTTGTAGATGGCAGCAGGATGAGGCAACTTTAATCAAAGTAAACAGGTGAACAATGTAGTGGGAGTGCCGTATCAAGTACAGAAACCCATCTCCAAATCTGGGGGGGAGGGGGTATAAGAGAGTTCGCTGTAGAAAACTCCAGTTCAAACCTTTTAGAAGGCTAAACATGAAGTAACAACAGCTTTAGGTTGGTTGGAGGTGCTGTGTAACCGTGAACCATGCATGTAAATGGAGATTTCAACTGCAGAAATGAAGTGGAGAAATGTATATGCGGTCTGTGAGGAACACAAAAAATAAAGTGCTTAAACATGCAATGATGTGTTAAAGGAGGTGGTACTGTGAAGAAAAAAAAATGCATCAGTGGTGATTGTGAAGGTGCAAGGTGATGGAATACTGTGTTGTATGATGAAGTTAGGAAATGTAAATGTGTAGAAGAGTGCATATAGGTGGAATGAAAAAGGGGTCAATATACACAGGACTATGACCTTCATTGCATAAATGATAAGACTAAGTGGCGGACATGTTTGAGCTAATTCAAACTTTCAGCCCTACAATCCCAATAACATCCGCCACAAGACTCCAAGATTACTGACATCAAATGACCTGCACAGAGACTTCCTTCAATGTTGTCTCAAGCCCAGCCATATGATCTTCTAGTCACAAGTTCATCCTCCCATAGGTCTGCCACCAGTTCTACATCACTTTAGATGGGTTAAATAGGTTGGAACCCATTAACTGAATTTGTTTCTCCACCTCAACAACCTCTAAGTTCCAGAAAGCATAGATGAATTTAGACAGTAATGCCTCGAAACCTCAGGTAGAAAATCTGATCTTTCATGGTCAAGTTTTACAGAAAATGAATTGGTAAGCTTTCAACTTTAAGAAATATCAAGGTTACAATCATAAGGCAAGAATAAGCTATGAGCAACCTAATGAAACATATATAGAACAAATTACCTCCAAATAAACCATACTAAACATAGATAAAATGAATGTGTTTTTTTTAGTAGCATGTGAGTGAGTAAGCAATTCCACAAAATTCAGAAAATTCTGAAAGGAAACAATTTGAGTTTTACCATCGTACCTATTAATGCCACCTCCACCCTGTGAGTGCCAAATTACAATGTTATTCTGAATCCAAAACAGCAACTCATCATGGTCAGTATAGCCACATTCAATCCCTCAAAAAAAAAAAGTGTTTGTTACCCACTGTCAATGTATAGATTATATATACCTTTTAATAATAAAAGCAACAAAATTTCATGGTCTCCATTTTAAATCAACAATAGGTATAGGATGGAATAAGGAGGCTACTACAACTCATAATAAGCAAATACAGACATTTCTCAAATAAATGCTTAGACATACATGGGCTAATATATTGGATCATAGAGAGTTCCCTTACACCAGTTCAGAATATGAGATTCTTGTACAGTAAATCTCAGATTATCCCTACCTCTTGAGATAGCCTCTGAATGAGAGAGATGGTTGTATCCATAGACGATGCTACTATGAGAACTAAAAAAAAAAAAATCTCTTAAGCATAAAATCTGGAAAATAACAAGAAAATCGACTAAGAGCTGAGACATTAAAAACTATACCACGTATATTACTCAAATGCAAAGCTCGAGACCAATATGTTGACAATTTTCTGGAATGATTGAAAACAGAAAATGGTATTTTGCAGGTCTACAACATAAAACTACCAGTGCTGATGAGATCTGATTGATAGTAATACAAGGGAATTGGTGCATACTATGTAATACAGATGAGCCACACAATAACAAGGTGTGAATGCATATATGGTGAGTTGAGGGTAGTTTGGCTTTGGTGAGCCTAGATTACGAGTATCTCAGACTCTCTTGGTAAACTGATATTTTGGTGTTGAATCCGCCATCACAGGGATTGGGTCAACTTAGTGGGTTGAATAAGCAATCAATAGGTTACACAGGATGAACTAAACAGAAATGGATCAATGGATCAAACGACAGTTGACAATTCCAACACATGAACCCATCAAATAGATTTAAACAGCAGCTAATGAATCAAACTCAATGGGTCTGAATCCAATATATGGACTAGCAAGAGAGATCACTAGACTTGACAACCAGTCAAACAACAGACAAATATAAATAATGGAGATATCACAGAGAATGGACATTAAACCCAGACATGCGTACATGTCATAGCAAGACATCACCCATGCTCCCTTTTTTTTTAGAAAACATTTTCTGCAAATGGCGCTGCAATCAACACAAATGGCGCTGCAATCAACACAAATGGTGAACACGACCTTACAGGTATTCACTTATGCATACTCTGTTGATGATGTAACTTCATCGTTCATTGTTGAAGAACTCAACAGAGTTTTGTCAATCAGGTCACCCCTCGTGCTAAAAAATTTTAACGCCTTGAATGTTCACCACAACCCATCGTGATCGTTTGTTATGCGTGTTGCACGAAGGAAAAAAAAACAGGTAAACCCAATAAAGGAAAAGATGTCGAATAATAGCAATGGCAAAAAAAAAGGGAAGAAGAAATCTTATGCAAAAGAGGGAAATGGAACAAAGGAAAAGAATTCAAACTGAAATCATATGTGATGAGTAATGCCCAACAACCATTTTGATATCCTTCAACGTGTTATAATTGCAGAGAAATAATCAAAGGCTAAGGGGATTATCAAGAGAAACCTTGAATCGAGACAGCCATTCGAGGTCATCTCATACTAATGGAATTAAAAAAAAAAGAGAGAGAAAAATTCCAACGTTAAGAGCAAGGATCGTAATATGAACAGAAAATAAGAAAATTAAATGAAAGCAAAACTGGGGAATTAGCAAGGAGATCGGATTGGGGCTCAGATAAATCATGGGGAAACGTCGAACCCGATAGTGTGAACCAAAGTAAATTGCGAAGTAAACCAAGGAAATAAAGATGACAATACAAAGGAAATGTCGGAATTTAAGAGATTTCATTTACTATTGCACAAGAGAGAGATTGATGTTGCTAAAGCGCAACCTAACTCCCTCAAAGATGCGTTAACGGAGATCAAAACGAAAAGGCAAGAAGCAAACGGAAAGCGTAAAGAGAATGAAAGAGGGAGGGATACTCACCGAAGCACTGTAGAAATCCGGAAAAGGGGGAGGCGATGCTCCTTCAGAGGAACCAAAAGGGAGGCTCGCTGATTCCTCTTGCTTGCCGGGACCTTGAAAGAGGGAACCGATCTTCAAATAGCTTCCAGGGGGAGCACCAGAGGGTGAGGAGAAGGGGAAGTGGAGAAGGAGCAATGGCGCAAAGGTCGATAAAGGCGCTAATGGATGAAGGGAGAGTGTGAGTTGATGGATGCTGAAGGAAATGGATGATCCTAGATGAGGTGAATCGCCAATGGGTGCGTGAAGACTGGATGAAGACTCGATGTTGCCCGGTAGTTCAAAAGTCGATCCTTCGCTTCCCCTGTGTGCCCCCTTTTTAAAGAGGGAGGAGAAGGATCAGGAAGGGAGGTTGTTGCAGATCAAGGGTTGAGGGAAAAGGCAAGCGATGGGCGGATGAGGAATGTGATGGGGAGGCAGAAGCTGGATGCAGGGGTTCCATTGGAGATGAAGGGTGGATGAAGGAAGATCGATAGAAGGTTCGAGCAAAAGAGAGGGCGATGGCGATGGAGGTTCGATCTTGAGAGGGTGAGGCCGTTGGGGATCGACGGACGAGCGAGAGGCAGCCGATCGACGGTTTTGAGGGAAATGCAGGGAACTCACTGGATCAGGAGAGGGATCGGGAGAGGGGTTGATGCTCGTGAACGGGAGAGCATTTTCCATTTTTCAAAAAGAGGGTTCCTAAAAAATGGTTTTTCAAAAAAACGATTTTCAAAAAGGGGTTTTTAGTAAAACAAGCTTCAAAGAGTTTTAAACTACTTATTCTTTGCATATTTTTCGATTTTTTTTTGGATTTTTTTTTGGATTTTTTTGTTGTTTTCCTTTGTGTTTTTTGCATTTTTTGTATTTTTAAAATAAAACCCTAAACTTACGAGAAAACAAAGGGCTTTTTGAAATATTTTTGTAAAATTTGAAAATATTTACAAAAGAAAGGTTTTCTTTTTTTCGAGAATTCAAGGCTATTCTCTGAAAAATTCTTCAGAAAATGGGTTTGGATTCAGAATTTGAGAAAATTTTTGAGTTTTGAACCTCGAATCGAGAAATATAGAGCAGTGAATCCAAACAGATGTCGAATGGACTGTTCAAGCCATTCAAAAACTTTTTTTGGTATTTTTGTAATTTTAATTTGAAAATTGGACAACGGGGCTCAGATTTTGATTTTGAATACTGAATCCGGATCCGAAATTGAGTCAGATATAGAAAATAAATTTGATTCTAGTAAATCCGAACAATAAACTGGAATTTTGGTTGAAAACGACTCAATTGCTCAGAAAATGGGGACCAAGGGCAAAAAGGGAAATATTTACAGGATTTTGAAAATTTTGGGGTGTTCACAAGGCCTTACATGGCTGAACCACGTAAATTGTGTTTTAGATCTTGCTATTTATGATATTTCAATGTGGTATCAAAGCTTGGTTAATCATCTGATTGTGTAACGAGGTTCGTTGGTTTTATGGTTGACGGTGAAGAAGAACAATCACAAAATCAGTCATCCGACTTTAATGGTGTTGTGTACACCATGACTGGTTTAACGATGAAGACGGTGGTTCAAGAACAAAATCCCACCTTGAAGATAACATCGGTCCCTTTGAATGGATTGAACTATTTGAGTTGGGCTAAAGCAACCTGTCTTTTTCTTAGTGGCAAGTCCAAACTGGGCTATGTCACTGAAAAAATCAAAGAACCGGAGAAGGACGATCCTAAGTTTGATGAGTAGAAATCAGGGAATCATCTTGTGATGTTTTGGTTAGTAAATTCGATGGATCTATCTATTTCTGAGGGTTTTATGTTCCTTAACACGACACAAGAAATATGGGAATCCCTTCGTGAAGTCTATGGAGAATAGAACAACCTTGCGTGTGTATACTTTCTTCAATAAGAAATTTACAATGCCAAAAGAGGAGAGAAGTTGTTTCATGTTCATATCAACTAGCTGAGAGGTCTCTCGGATGAATTGGCATTATATCATCCCACTACAACTGATGTTAACATTCTAAGACAACGGTAGGATGAAGATAAAGTTTTTATCCTTCTTGTTAGCCTCAGCAATGATTATGAAGCCATTCGTAGTCAGGTATTGCTCAGTAAGCCCCTACCTCCTTTTAATGTTGTTCGTTCCATTATCCAAAAGAAAGAAAGTAGGCAAAAAGTGATGCGCACAAAGCCCAAACCTACGAGTCAAGATCAAGAGAAAATGGCCTTTAAGGCTAAAGCTAAGGCACCTGATAAAGAGAATGGGGATCACGCCACAATGGTGATTGAAAAAAAGGACGTCAAGAATATGGATAGGAATAGGGATTGTCCAAAACCTCAGTGTACCTAGTGCAAAAAGGTTGGGCACGTTCGTGAAAGGTGTTGGAATCTTCACAGAAAACCGAGTCAAGATAAAGGCCCAAGGCGTAAAACTGCTAACGTAGTTAGCATGGATGATCTCGCAAAATTCTTCCAATGTTTTAGCAAAGCTAATCTCTCCATAAATCAGCAAATCTCTAAAGAAAGTCATATAGGTAACCATCTTGCTTTTCTTACAAGTAGACAAGATCAAGGGTGGATAATTGATACAGGAGCTACAGATCATATGACAGGTAGAATAGAACATCTTTCTAATACTCACAATGTTTCTAAGAAACCTGTTTATATAGTTGATGGTACATCTATACCAGTTCATGGTGTGAGAACGACTTGTTTCTTCCAAGATGATGAGAAGTCTAGTGTATTATATGTTCCCAAGTTTCTTGCTAGTTTAATGTTTGTCAGCCGCACCACTAAAGATTATAATTGTCTTGCTTTTTTTTCATCTAAGGATATGGTATTTCACGATGTAATGACGAAGAAGCAGATTGGTAAAGGGTATGAACAAGATGGACTATATGTGTTGGATGCTCCTACACATGGCCTGATTGCTTGAAACCACAAGGAGGAGGATAGTAACTTGTGCATGCTTGTCTTGGGCATCTATCTAATTCTGTCATGTCGCAATTATTTTCTAAGTTACCACCTATTTCTCGTGCATGTGATGCGTGCGAGTTTTCAAAATCTACTAGGCTTCCTTTTAAATTATCAAATAATAGAAGTGATGATTATTTTAGTCTTGTTCATACGGATATATGGGGATTGGCGCCAACTGTGTCTCATGAAGGCTATAAATATTATATTACCTTTATTGATGATAAATTGAGAGTTACTTGGATATATTTTTTGAGACAAAAAAAGTGAGGTTCCAAAAATTTTCTAGGAGTTTTACAAGATGATTTACAGTCAGTATGGCTGCAAAATTAAGATGCTTAGGTCAGATAATGGAGGAGAATATGTTAATGAGACTGTGAAAACCTTTATGAGTGAACAAGGTATTATGTCCCAAAATACTTGCACTAGCACTCCACAACAAAATGAAGTTGCCGAACATAAGAACTAACATCTCCTTAATGTCACTCATGCTCTTATGTTTCATATGCATGTACCTTCAGAATACTGGGTTGAAGCGATTAGTGTTGCCTGTTATATAATCAATCGGCTACCTAGTAGCAGCCTACACAATGTTGTGCCTTTAAAGGTGCTTCTAAATAAAGACATTCTCCTATCCCATATGCATGTTTTTGGATGCAAAGCCTTTGTTCATATTCAAGATGGTCAGAGAGACAAACTTGAAAAGAGGGTTGTTAAGTGTACGTTTTTGGGGTATTCCAACATAAAAAAGGGATATAAATGTTTTGACCCTATGAATCAAAGGATGAACATTTCCCGTGATGTAAAGTTTTTTGAAAAAGAACTATTTTTTATTCTTCTTCAAAGGAGCAGGTTTTGGTTAGGGGGAGTATTCAAAAAGGTTAAGTCATGCTCTCACTCTGTCGTTTCTTCAAAGCTTTGATGATATTTCTTCAAATCTTGCTCTTAATCTTTCAAGCTCCCCTTCTCCAAAACTTGGTTCCAGCCTTCCTTATAATCCTCAAGAACCTATTTCCAACTCTTCTACAGGCTCAACCGAGATCACAGAATCCATCAATGAGGTCGGCAGTGAACCAAGTCTACGGCATTTCCTTCGAACCCCCAGACCTCCTACTTAGCTTCAGGATTATTACACATACTTAGCCACCAATTCTATAGCTCACTCCATAAAAAAATATCTTGATCTTGGTCACCTAACTCCCACATATTTATCCTTTTTGGCCAAAACTTATCAAAATCATGAACCTGCAACATATGAAGAAGCCAAACTTGATCCTAGATGGCGGAAAGCTATGAGTGAAGAGTTAAAGGCCCTAAAGAAGAATCACACTTGGAAAATTGTATTTCTTCCTGAAGGTGAGAAAGCAGTGGGATGTCGTTGGGTTTATAAAATAAAATATCATAGTGATGGAACCATTGAGAGATATAAAGCGTGCCTTGTTGCCAAAGGCTACACTCAAGCTAAAGGACTAAACTATTCCGAGACTTTTGCTCCAGTCGTAAAAATGAGCTCCATAAGAACCTTATTGTCTGTTGCAACAAACAAAAATTGAAAGGTGCTTCAACTCGATGTTAAAAATGTGTTTTTATATGGAGATTTAGAAGAAGTTGTATATATGAACCTACCTCTAGGTAATGAGTATAAAGAAGGTATGGTGTGCAAATTGGAAAAGGCGATTTATGGATTAAAGCAGTCGCCAAGAGCCTAGTTCTCCAAGCTTAGTGAAACTCTTCAGAAAATCGGCTTCAAAAAAAGTACAGTAGATTACTCCATGTTTGTTATCAAAAGAAACACTGACATAACTATATTGTTAGTTTATGTTGATGACATTATACTTACAGGGGATGACGTTGCTTATATGCAGAAAGTTAAGAATCTTCTTCATCACAGGTTTGAGATTAAGGATCTAGGAAGATTGCGATACTTTCTTGGGATCAAAGTAGCTCATTCTGAAAAAGGCATCTTCATATGTCAAATAAAGTATACGCTGAATCTTCTCAAGGAAACTAGGCTCCTTGGATCAAAACCATCTAAAACTCTGACAGACTCTAATTACAAGCTGCGTGTAGATGAAGGAGAGGTGCTTGATGATGTTGATGCCTTCCAAAGATTGGTTGGAAGACTCATCTATCTCACAGTAACCCGTCCAGACATTTCATATGCAGTTAATATGATCAGCCAATTTATGCATCAACCAAGTACTTTGCATCTCGAGGCAACCTACAAAGTTTTAAAATACATAAAGAGTACACCTGGCAAGGGTATTCTCTTGGGAAGGAATAATCACTCTAAAATCTTAGGATATGCTGACGCTGACTGGGTCGGGGACCCAAATGACAGAAGGTCTACCTCTGGGTATGGAGTATTTGTTGGAGGCAACTTAGTTATGTGGAAAAGCAAGAAGCAAAATTTTATAACCAGATCCAGTGCTGAGGCAGAATACATAGCTGCAAGTTAATCTAGATAAAGAGCTTCCTAAAGGACATTGGAATTTTCACCAATGAACCAATTTAGTTATGATGTGACAACCAAGATGCTATCTATATTGGTGCCAATCCAGTGTTCCACGAGCGAACGAAGCATATAAAAGTAGATTGTTACTTCGTGCATGAAAAAATTCAACAAAAGGAAATTATTACTACGCATGTTAATAGTGGAGAGCAAGCAACAAACATTTTTACAAAAGCCTTGACTTGTGAGAAGCATCAGCTAAATACTGACAAGTTGGGGCTCATCAACATTTGCTGGCCAACTTGAGGGGGAGTATTCGAGAGATAGTCAATCACTCATATCTCTCTGGATATCCTTTCCGTTAAAGATGGATAAATATGATGCAACACTTGCCATGATAAGTTTGTTTTTGTATGGCATATGTAATTCATATTCTTTGGAAAGGTTGTTAAGTTGTTATTTGTGGTTATCTCCTCTGATAGGATGTTTACGCCTATTTATACCTCTCTATAACAGAGTTAACACATACAGTAAAAAGGAAAAGAGCAGCCTTCTTCTTTGTCGTGGATGTAGGCCTTACATGGCTGAACCACGTAAATTGTGTTTCCAATCTCGCTATTTCTGATATTTCAACAGTGTGGACGGTTCCACCATGGCTTTACTCCACCACTTGGATGAGCACACATCAAAGCTTGAATTCATATCTCAATGAATGCACCCGCTTGAAGTGTGATTGTGTGGCTGCCCATGAATCAACATATCTTGGATTTGTGCCTAGTGGGCTAGGCAACTCTGAAGGGGGAGGGGATTATGCAGTTCTGGTTTTTGATAAAATGAATCTGGTCAACCTAGAAGGAGTTGGTCTGTGGT
This sequence comes from Nuphar pumila, assembly GCF_984573655.1. Taxonomy (NCBI): domain Eukaryota; kingdom Viridiplantae; phylum Streptophyta; class Magnoliopsida; order Nymphaeales; family Nymphaeaceae; genus Nuphar; species Nuphar pumila. The sequence continues at coordinate 104,376,960 of NC_143259.1, forward strand.
TCATGGGAGGCATTCACTTGTATTTTTGGAGTTGACTAAGAGTGGAGAACCTCTTTACGACCTTGGCTATTTTTGAAGAGCCTAAGTTTAGCCTAGGCTTATTTCTAGTGTATCTAAATTTGAAGCTACTTATTTATGGAGAACTTAAAAATGAGAGTGGATCCTGTCAAATGTTGGGTGAGATTAGCCCAGCGTTTACAACCACAAACTCCACACCCCTCTCTGGGTCCCACTTATACTGAGCTATAGTAAAGAGGTGTGTGGTTTGTGGTTGTAAATTCTAGAGGATATTGATAATCTCATCGAGCGTTTGACATGATCAGCTCTCCTTAAAAATAGGAGTCCTAAAATTAAAGATGAGCCAAGTGGGACCCACCCTAAGTAGCATCCTCCCCTATTTTTGGAATCCCCTAAAAATCGTACAAGGGGCTTTGATTGTCACTCTAAGAAAGAAAAATAAAAGTCAAGGGTGTAGACTAAAAATGAAGAAAAAGACCTTAATTTTGGTTTGGTCCAAGTAAGCTTAACCAAGAATACTCTTAGACTTTTTAGGTTTAAATAAAATTAGTCTTAGCTTATTTTGGGTTTAACTAGATTTAGGCTTTTATTTAATATTTGCTTAACAATTTGTGTAAGGCATTATATGCCCTCCTTGGCCTATATATAGGGGCCTTGTTTTAAGCTTGAGAATTATCAAATGAATTGAATTTAGATTTCTCTCTCTCTCTCTCTCTCTCTCTCAAATTTATGCATCTCTCTAAGGATGACTCTCCCTAGCTTGAGTCTCTCTCTCTCTCTCTCTCTCTCTCTCTCTCTCTCTCTCTCTCTCTCTCTCTCTCTCTCTCTCTCTCTCTCTCTCATGTTTAGGTGTGTTGATCCCTAGTGGGTCTACTTACTTCAGTGGACAAAGGCTGCAACCATGGCCTACCTAAATCTAGCATACACAACTCTGAATCGCCGACAATTTCACACATCCCAGGCTGATTTTGTAAAGCATCCAACCTTTTCAGTTGTGTCAACCCCTATAGAAAACCCTATATGAGTCATCATAAGTCCAGTAAGTCATGAAATCTCTTCCCTTGTTCTCAATCTTAAGTTAGAAGCCGCCAAACCCAATTCAACCCAACCTGAATTTTGGAATACCCTAAAAAGTAGTCAGACTTCATAAAATCACCTAGCTCATATCGTAAAGTATCTGAGTCTGAAATTTTGACCCAATATATTGTAGGGTCTAGTATCTAGCCTTCAAATCCCATGATTTATTGAGCTCCTTGTAAAGAGAACTCGATTTTACAAGTCGGCATGTTTGTCCATGTGTAACGCCCCAAAATTTTAACCTGAAAATACATAAAAAAAATTAAATACAAGGTCTTATCTATGGCATTGCCTTAACCGAATCAAACTTTAAGGAGTCAGCTTGCACATGCACCAGCTTTTTATAGCTCCCTAGAACTGAATTCGAAAAAATATGTCCAATTGATAAAACTCTTTATCAAACAAGTCCAAAATCACAACAAAAACATTGTTTTGAAATTTATTCAATATTTTGGATGAGTTATAGGTATGTAAAAGCATCTCTACCAAACCATAAACAAATCTAAATTATTCATTTCATAAATCAATTGTTTATGAGTCTAAATTTTAATAAAATAAACAATTATACAAGCATAGGCGTCCTAAGGATCAATAATTGGTTCTCATGGCACAACCACAACATCCTACAACTACTCTAGCTCAATTATTCTGTATCTGTTTATTTTAAAAATATAAGAGTCGGACTTTCACAGTCCTAGTAGTCCTATATCACAGTATTTATAAAAACATAGAAAACTATTTTAAGAATACTTACATGTGCTCTGGTCAACTTGCACAATGATGCAGTGTAATGTGCCATTTCCATGCAAGGACTGAACACTCTTCGATCATTCCCCTCCTCTTTATTGTGTGATCGACTCAACATTGCAACATATGAAAATTCAGTGAGACAACCATGTCCCAGGAGTCTTCCAATAGATATGTGCTCACATATTCAAACCTGCAAGAATCAATACAAGGATTAACATAGATTAATAATCAATATAATACATCAATAATGTTAAATAATGTTTGAGTATCAATCAAAAGTTTAAATGCAAAAAAAGAATAAATACCTCCAATAACACCACAATGCGAGAGATGTTTTTTCTTCAATACCTATTTCATATAGGTGTGCAAGTGAGGTTGCTCTCCATGTGTATTCATTGATGTGATCCAGGTTTTCCAACAGTTGAATGTATGATCCATGGATCGACTTCCTCACAATGTCGATAAATACACATGTGCTAAAGATTTACAATAAGAATGTTATCACCTCCTTCTCCACCTTATATATGCCCTTTCCTCCAACACATGGTAGCTTCAATTTCATTATCCTCACCCTGTTTTTTCAACCATGAATACTTGAGGCTTTCACCTTTGAATGTGTCCTCGACCGCTTATAGATAAACACCTAAAGTGTGCTTTAAATCTCTCCACCGATGTGTACTCACTGTCTTCCCATAGCACTTAAATCCAGTGATTCATGTCACGTTCTCCAATATGATGGTCATCTCAATATATCTGAACTAGAATGTGTTGGTTGTTAGATTTCAGAACTACATAACAACTTCTAAGAGTTTGTGACAGATGTTCCATGTTGTGATCATCAAGAATTTTCTAAAATGCATCTGATTCAGTCTGTTCTTCACTTCTTCCATTAGTTTTAAGAACCACTTGTGTACTTAGAACTAGTAGAATCAGTGCATGTGGCTTGCTGGATCCTCTGAATCTTGTTACTGTGGATCCTGCAATCACAATTCATTTTGCTAGAATTAGTCAAATTAATCATTGAATTACATACACACAAATATAAAATTTTAACAAGTGAAACACGAGCTTCAATCTAGTTATCCTAAAAATATGTTTCACACATACATGATAAACTAATCAATCAATATCCTAAAAACATGCTTCACACATATATGATAAATTAAGCAACAAATTACAATACTCAATATAGTTATCTTACAAATATGCTTCGCAACACACATATATAACATGCTTCACACATATATGACAAATTAAGCAACAAATTGCAATACTCAATATAGTTATCTTACAAATATGCTTCACAACACACATATATAACATTTTACACATGAAATGAAAAAATCAAACTAGTTATCATAAAAACATATTTCACACACAGACACGTATATATTACAATATTCAAAATAGTTATATCCTAAAAACATGATTCACACATATATGACAAATTAAGCAACAAATTGCAATACTCAATATAGTTATCTTACAAATATGCTTCACAACACACATATATAACATTTTATACATGAATTGAAAAAATCAAACTAGTTATCATAAAAATATATTTCACACACAGACACGTATATATATATATATATATATATATATATATATATATATATATATATATATATATATATATATATATAATCAATGATTGAATGTGAAATTAACAATGATTGCAAACATCTTACAAACATGCATATACAAAATAAAATGTGTGCAAAGTACTTATCTATGAGTACCAAACCTTGTTCTCTGATGTGACATCTTACTTTCTTTGATGTGACCTCTTACTCAAAACCTGCACTTTCTTCTCTAAATGATCCTCTTTAGGACCCTCACTCACCCCCACTTCTTGAGGACTCTTCACATTAACCTCAACCTTAGGGTTCACATCCTTCTCTTGCCAAGGTACCTCCTCTGCCTTTATATAGAATCTTTCTCTTCTATTCTCTACACTTTTCATCTTCATCTTGCCACTGCTATTATAGGTGGCCATGTCTCCAACTTTATCTATCCGAGCATTGAGGTTAGCAACAACATTAGAGTGAGCCAATGGAAAAACTTTTTTACCACTGAGTCCCTCTCCACCTCCTTAGATGTTTCTGGGATGGGAGACATGAATATAATAACAAACTGATCAACCTTTTTTACAGATTCTGCCTTAAATTTAGGCTATAATGAAATTGTTAGCTATTGTTTATTTAAGCGCATATTTCTGAGTTTTCGACTAGTGAAGTTGCATTTTTTGTGATAAATGTCGGACACCCAAGCTTTTGGCCACAGAGTAGACTCCCTCCCTCTCTACCCATATGTTAAGCCTACTCTGTACTTTATAGTAGGAAAGATCACCCAGTATATAATTATTCTTCTTTGACACTTTATGTTGTGTTACAATACTAACAAATGATGTGGGTATGGCCCCCAATGTGATAGTCTTCTCAATCGCTATATTGTAATAAACAAATTTAGAAATTCCTTTAATAACAAAATGGGTAATATAGATACATAGGCAAGCAAAGAGATAGGACATAGGCTATTAATAAAGCATTGAAAAAAACAAATAGAATAGCCTATAGGCAATACAAAAACTCAAATCGTTAAAAAAATAACAAAAAAATATTGTTCCTTAATCATGTTTATAATACAAGATACACAATACATAAACAATCAAACTAGAGGATAGAGGCATATGAATTATTAAGAGAACAAGTGATTTAAGATAACTAGTTAGACAAATGGACACTCACACACAAATAATTTAATCAAAGAAAAAATAAAATAGGCAATTAAATATCCAAAAATAACTTGAAAACCATGCAATTCTTTTACAAAATAACTCATTGTTTCAAGCCATTATTTAAAAAAAAACTTATGCAAGATGTTGTTTCAAAAAAAAATTTGTTTCAGTAGTTAAAGATGTGCTTATCAGAAAAACTCATCATCGATGATTTTGAAAAACTTAACAAAAAAGTGTCATCGATGAATCACCGAAAAAAGTCACAGAAAATCATCGTTGAAAATTGTGGTTAGGGGGGAGCACATTGGGGACCAAAAAAACCCTATTTTATGTAAAAATAGCCTTGGAGTGCAAACATTCAATTTTTAAAATTGAACGGTTGCAATTAATGCTCATAAAAAAATCCATAAACAAGAACATTTACATTCTATTTATCCCCAAAATTTATGATATTTCAATAAATCCATAAATTTTGGAACAAATCCACATATAAAGAGCATATTCGCAATGACTTATTTGTGATGATCATTTCATAATGTGAACTTCACAAAAATTCACATGCTATATGCACAAATTACCACATATTTGCGGATTTCCTTGGGGATCAATTACAAAAAGAAGGTTTGTGAGATATCTCAAGAATGTCATACTATATATGCAAAATTAGTATATTATTTGCAATAGTCATTTTAGAGTGTGAATTTCACATAAATTCACACCATGTTATATGCACAAATCACCACATATTTGCAAATCTCCTTAAGCATCAGTCATTGAAAGGAGGTTCACACTGTATCTCACGAATGTTGTACTATATATGCAAATTTAATAAGGTATTTGTAAAGTTACATATATTTCAATTACATGAGGTTCTCAAATTTGGTTATGCGTGTAACAACCCCAACTCATACCCCTTAAAAACGCAGAATATTTTTTTTTAACTTTCCAAAATCAATTGCGGAAACATTCTCAGAGACCCGGGGCCTTTACAGTTTCACTCCCCATTGAATAACCAACCAACCAAAAGGGGTCTTACATTTATCATCCACACCATAGCAAACCAAAATTTTATTAATTAAGTAAGAAATAGTAGTCTCGAGACAATTACATAAAAAAGAATCAGAGTTCAATAACAAATATAAAAGAAACAAAAGAAAAGTAGAGCCATATTGTCCATCTGTGAAGCTGTCTAGCAACCATGTAGCACTCGTAGTTCTCCCAGAAATGAGTTACTTCACTGATCCCCTACGACTATGAAAAAGTACAGAAGTAGAAGTGTCAGAACCAAAATCATGAGTACAAGTACCTTTAATGAAACAAATGAGCATAAGGAATACATATAAAATTTTATGCAATAACTTAGAGATATGTAATTATGACAAATACAAAATTTAATTAAGCATTCATGCAATAAAGAACGATTATTAAGCATGAAGAAACATTTAATAAATAACATGGATCAAAATTTAAGTAATACAATCATTTAACATGCATTAGGGAACAACATTATGCATTTACCAATATTTAACTATTAAGGGAACAAGTAAACATGCATGATCTAATGCATAGCAAGAATATGCATGGCTTCAGTGCAATTCATGAGTAAATTATTACCTCTTATTAGATTTTTTTTCTTATGCAGGTTCCTATTAAATGTACACAATTTAAGTTTCTCTTTTTAATTATCGTTGCTCGCGGATACACCAATCGGGTAAAATCCCTGAGGTCAAGTTTGGTTTCTAGGGTAGCTTAGCACACAATTTGTATTTTATTACTGGGTTCCAAACTTAACCCTCGACCGAAACAACCTTCGAAATATTAGACATTCAAATCTAATGTCGAGAACACCAGGGACATCAAAATCTACAAGTGTCACTTTCTTGGTGTACTAAAATAACAGTTGTGTCTACACACCACCCCCAGGCAAAGTGACAAAAACTCTCTAAAATCGTGGTCAGAAGAAAGAACCTCAATATCGGGTTCAGGGGTAATAATAGCGCACACAAAGTTTTTGTATCCTTTCGGTTTCCCCAAAACCGCAACTTCAAGAGTCCCATACTCCCGACAAGACATCTCAGAAGGTACATTGCACTATTCTATTTTTTAAGTTATTATTAATAGTTGCTTCATTAATTTGTAATTCAGCATGCCAAATTAATACCACAAATTCACAATTTCAAATGTGAGGCTCATCACGGAACCAACTTCCCCGTGAAAAACATAGAACAATGCAATATAGAAAATAATATCAATGTGATTTTTGAGACCCATGAAAAATAAGTAAAGAAGCAATCCAAACTCAGGGCTCACTAGGCTCGCGATGATTCGTCTTGATCATCAATGCATCGTATGCAAAAACCATAACAACATGCCAAATATGCAATGATGTCAACATGTTTCCAAATGCACATTCATATATGCCAATTTAACTGTGCATGGAAAAATAACATTCATAAGCATGGTTTCAGAGATTCATGTGCAAGAGTTCACATATTCATGCCAAAATGCATTCTGTCATTCATTGATTAATTCTATTATAACATGTGAACACCCATGAAAGTAGGTTTCAAGCAATAAAGCATTAGTTAAATGATTGCTCATGCCCATGAAAACAACTAGGCAACGATATCTCAATCAAGCATAACAAATCAAGCCTAAGCATGTTAGCATATCCGTTCATCTGTATGAAAAAAACCAAGTCTAACACGATTAGCCAGTATTCTGAAAAATTAGCATGCTAAGCTAAGCTTCCATATGAGTCATACTATACATGAACAAAGATTCAATCAACCTATCATTTGTCTATAAGTCTGGACAGTCAAGAAATACATTCATCATATTTTTTTTTTGTAAAATATAGTCCAGCACCCAACTGACTGAGTCGACTGGGCCTGGAAGGGTACCACACGGCCTGTGCACCACTTTCCAGGGCCTGGCAGTTAACTGAGTGCCCCTCGGCTGCCTGCCAGCCCAAACCGCCCAAAAACAAAAGGGTTGCTTTTTTTCTCTAAGTAATCAGAAAAAGGAGAAAAAAGAGTATTTTATCAAGAACTAAAAGCTCAGACAAGCTATAATAGATAGATGAAACACTTCTCATTATACAGATCTCTCGTGATCTTATGCTCTTCTTACCACTCAATACTTATAACAAACCAAAAAAACTAAAATTATCAAAAAACTATACAATGTTTAGAATAACTAGTTCTAACGCTAGTCAAAAGCAGATATTACAGCTGACAACTCCTTTTGCCATTAAAAAGATGAGCACTTTCGAAAATCAGTATGACCTGGAGAGGGAAATAGGTGATTAGGAGACAGACACAATACATGGATACACATCTATATATTTTACTAGTCAAATTGTCAATACAAAAAATATGATAGTGTGTGCAAAATATGGACACTAAATTCCTAAATCCCTAACACAAGTTACCAAGTCAAGACTTGATGGTGCTATTAGAACAATAGAATGCCAAATTATGAAAAAGAAAAAGAAACAACAAAAAACCAAGAGATCTGCCAGCATGACATATGATTGTAGCATACGCAGAAAAGGATGACAAATCCTACCAGGGCAAAGAAGAACTCAGAATGTCTTGGTGCATTTGCAAAGAGAAGGATAAAGTCACAGGGCATCAATTACAATTAATTGCCAAGAGAATAGACAGGGAATATCCAATGATGTTAGGAATAAATGCAGTTCACAAGTTTAATACCACAAAAGTTGCTGAAAAGTATTGTACATCACGGTTAGAAGTATAAACCATGCAGGGGCAGGGCAGACTTGGACAAATTTTAACCTAAGCATTTAGCAACTTACATAATTCATATACAGTCTTATATAGTTATACATTCACATGATCAAGAGTTAATTATCATAAGCATTCTCTGTATAAGATACACATGCAGATTCATATCATGATCATGCAACTATTTAAGAGAAATACATGCTGAAAATCAGAAACAACTTACATGCCTTCCATGATTCTACATAAATATTAATCTAACATAAACAAGCACTACAAATGTTCTTTGGATTATGATAAAAGTTTGTTTCAACAAAGAAAAACATATACCAAATTTTTTATGTGAGGAATGTTCGAAAGGATCACAAGTATATCTATGAAAATCAATATCCACCAAAATAAACCTCTAAATACGCACATATCAATAAAAATTCTGTTTTAGCAAATACAGAATTTTTATTGCATGAAAGAATGAAAATATCAAGAGTACAACTATGGAGAAAGATCCATGCATCATCCTCCATGTGTTTTTGCAAAAACATAAATATAAAAACTTTTTTCATAGATTTTTATCAAATTATTGCATGAAAATGCAATCTATATCAATTTCTCACTTGATTCAAGAGAGAAAACCCATACCTTGAATAAAAAAATGAAGAAAAATAAGGGTGAAAATTGAAAACCGTGGGTGGAGGGCTGGGGCAGATCTCCTCCTTCTCTCCTTCCTCTCTTTTTTTTCTTTCCTTCTCTCTTTCTTCCTTTCTCTTTTTCTTTTTTTTGACTTTATATAGACAAGAGGGAGGGTGAGGCCCCCCCTTTTCCAGCCCTCTTTAGATGGGCTGAAGAGGGAGAGTTTCCTTGTAAGAGGACTCTCTCTCACCTTCCTTTCCAAGAATTTCTAAAACTCTATTTTTTTTTACATTTTCAAAGTTTCCAAATTTCTTTAAAGTCCATTCTTAAAACCTCTCAAGCCTTTTTAGGCATGAGTAAGGACTCTATTAAAAAGTCCTTCTCAACCCTAAAATACAAATTTCAGAATTAATAAAAATCAATTAATTACTAAATATTAATTAATTAATAATTATCTAAAAGCTTCCAAAAAGAGCCAAATTAATTTAGGTGGCTTATTAACCAAAATAAACTCCAACTTAAAGCCTTAAACTGAATTTAAAGTTAGATTTTTATTGGACATGGATTTAGATCTGAATTCAGATCCAAACCCATATCCAAAACAAAATTGGATTGTGATCTGATTCAAATCCAGATTTAATTAAGTCTTAAATAAGATCCAAATCCATAATAATTTGGATCATATGCATCGGATCCAACTCCAGATTCATTTCGATAAACTGCTCAATATTTAGAAAAACATGATTTCTGGTACAACCGTAGCCTGAATTTAGAAAAGTAAAATATCATTGCGCTCAAAATTCTGAGACGCTTCCAACGACATATTACACAAATATCAAATTCTAAATTTTACCTGAAAATAATCCAAATTTTGCTTGAATATAAAACTCTTTATCTCGCTTCAATTGACTCGTTGTGACCTTGTCGATGGGACCTGAGTCAAGCCCAGACTCAAAAACATCAGTCTAAAAATTGAGTCCCAAACAATTTTTCTTCCAGACTTAGCCAAATCTTCAAAAAATCATAATTTGGCTAAGTGTGAAAAAACACGATATTACAATGCAAGCAAAAAAAAATCACGTGAATCTTCATTTTAATAAAAACTTGTGATACCAAAAAAGCGTTAAAAATGTCCTAAAAAAGTCAGGCATTTGTAAATTTGGATATGCAGCAGATTTTAAAATTTATAGGGCATTTTAAAAAAATGTGTCAGTTTTGTCATACACTACAATGATTTTTCAAAAGAAAAAGAACTTCGAGGAAAGCCAGTCTTTACTGTTAAGAGAATAGCTTAAGGGGCATTATATTTAAATAGCTTGTAATTATATTTTTTCTATTTTATACTATTTAACTAAATTTTTTTATACTTACACCTCAGAATGCCCCAAGGCCTAAGCCTCACCCATAAAATAGCCGAACAGCTTCTCACTTGCCTCAAGCTTTTCCAAACCTTGAATGGTTACTATGGCAACACCTAATGCCACAAACCAAAATGCATTCTTCCCCTTGAGAGAACAATTCTTCACTTGGCTTGGGAGAGCGTGTAGCTCTTTTACCAGTGAAAGAAAATCAATGTATTAACCATGAAATCATATTCAAGAAAAGGTCTTCACCATTTTTTGCTGCAACATGAACATCATTGATATAAAAAATGCCTTGGTGCAGCCATATCTGAATCTTTTTAACAAATAATGCAGCTGTCTCGCCAATTCTTTGCAATGCCAACAGTTTTTAACCAGATGCACAAAGCGTAGCTCAATGAGAGAATTGTTGTCATTGAACTAAATTAAGCAAATAACCAGATATCAGTAATATGGTAACGCTGAATAGAATAAAAAAAGTTGCAACATGTATCTAAACCAAGTGATATTTTTGGATTTGATGAAAAAGTACAGAACGTATTATGTGATGCCTTGTCGTCGATGCCTATACATGTGGCTCACATAACCAAGACGTCGGTCATAAAATGAAAGAGAGACAGCTGCCCAATCATTATATAAAAATTAAATGCCTAAGCTTATTCAAAACCAATTTGTGCGTTGCATTGACAGGTAGACCGTTCTGTTCATATCTTTAAGTACTTTTACAGGGCTTTGTAGTTGCACCTGATTTCATTAGAAAACTGCAAACAGACAACGTGACATGCACGCTCGCATGAGCGTGCACATACACGTACACAGAGATGAGAAATGCTGCATTTTCTGGTCTCTTGGACTCCTGCAACAGTGGATTAGCCCTCTCTTAACATAGCAATAATCAGACTCATTTTTAACAGCTCACATTGCCATCTCGTGTATCTTTGCTTCTCTACCGGACTGGGATATTTTGAAACAGGACAGCATAGAATACTGCCTGACCACATCCCCAGGCCCTAACAACCCAACGCCCTGAGATGTCAGGAATGCATTCTCCAATGCTCTTGTGGAATCAAGCCCCATGATTGCTTTCACATCAAATTATATTTCATGATCATTCCATTGAACATCTTCACACAAGCCAGCTGAATCATTGGTTGCCACCTTCACGTTGTCTCTTGAAAGAACCAGCTCTTGGCATGGCACCACCACTAGCAGCAGGAAATTGAGATGATGCTCTTTGGGTTATCTTAGTAGTAGCGTTTCTATTAGTCGGGCCGACTGATTTTGAATGCTTATGACTTGATCCAGTGTTTCCCTGTGCATTATGCAGCTTCGGAGTCAACTTTGACTTGTGTAAGTGCGGAGTAGAATTATGAGCAGCAGCAGAAACAGTTACTGTGTTCAACAGTGATCGCAGATATTCGATGGAATTGGATGAATTTTGGTTTATAATTGGTTTTTTCCCTTCTGCAGCAGGCACAAAATGCTTCCTTGAAAATGTTGAGCTTTCTATGCCAGCAATCTTTACCATTGTTGTGAGCGAGTCTACAGACATCAACGCAGCATCTAGCCCCGTCATACCATCATATGAGAGCATGCAGGCAATCGCATAAACAGATGCCCCAAGGGCTGGAGGTAGTATTTCCCGAGGATGGTTCACCTGCAGAGGAAGGTAAGGGCTTCAGCGATCATATATGAGTAACAGATCCAAGGTAAGAATATATTTAATTCTCAAAAAATATATCATACTTGAGAGGAGAAACCCATAATTCACCATCAATCAAAAATCATCCCTCGAATGACACCAGACATATATCCACTAGATCGAAAATCATCCCTAAAATAACACTAATACATGATCCAGCAAACTATAGTCTCCATATTTGGATGAAACTCAGAAATTATCAAGAGAAATGTATTCCCACATTTCCTATCAATCCAAGGTCATGTGGACTATATGTGAAAGTTCTTTCACAAGGATCTTGGTCTAGCAAGCAGTGTTTACAACTCATGATCCTGTACATAGCGATACAGGACAAAGCTTAGGATCACAGCTACAAGTAGAACAACTTGACAAGCTATCGACCATCAACATTTGCATAAGAGAAAAAGGTAAAATTTAAATCAGCAATATTTGGCATGTTAAGAGCGAACAGCAAATGAAATAATGCAATTCAAATAGATCATAGCCATTAACAATAAAATATATAGGCTGATCAATGTTGAGTTTGTTTATCAAGAGGTTAAACAAAAGGATCTATCACACTTTGTGCATCAACAGCAAAAGACAAAAGGAAACAATAAAGAATGGATGACAGCCATTAGAGCATCACTGGTTTATTAAAGGCAGCTGCTTACACATGAGATTTGCTTATGTAACTACACAAGTTGTTTCCAATCAGACAAACCCTAGTTTACAGCAGATGCTCTTTGCACCAGTGCAGCATATCTCATAACTAATTCCTGATAACACACAGTAGCAGCAGGTCGTCATGATACTTTTTTTATATACTCAAGTTTTCGTGCTTCAGGTGTACAAATTACATATTTCTACCTTCCACACCATAGTTGAGGAACAGTAAAAAGGGTAGATTTGATAATGGAAACAGAAAGCACTAACACAACATTTTATTTCGTGTGATCTCCCAATTCATGGCTTGCTGATCTGAGAAAATGGATAACCATATGGCATCCCCCATTAGTAAATTAAGACGACATTCGCAATGTAGCAGTCAGCCTCCTGTCTGTTGACAAATGAATAATGATGCAAAGGATGGATGCAAGTTAGTAGCATGATACCCCCAGCACAGTCACAAAAAAATACATAATAACATGTGAATGTATGTGGAAAATAGGCAACATGAAGCATATGCCTGCTGCGCAAGCCTAGGTACTTGAACAGAAACAAAATACCCATACTATATGAAAAAAATGAAGTGACCATTTCAGATAATAGATATGAGAATGGTTTTATAGCATACTAACTTTCAACCCCTTTCTTATTTCATTTTGGAGTCTAGCGGGTAAACGGAATACCAACCCAATCTAGACAAATATTTGAAAAAAACTGGAAGCAGATATAGAAGTAATTCAAAGACGCTTACTATGAATAAGATTGCAGCAAGGAGCCGCTCCCGCAAACAGTAAATCTGAGCAACATCAAGTGCAGTTGATTCAAACTTAAGCCATCTATCAACAACAAGTGAAACAGTATTCTCAGGGGAAGACATGAGTCTTTCTCCTTGTTTCACAGAAGCAGTCTGAATTTCCATTTCATCTTCATCACTCGTGCATGTATCAAATCCTTCATCATATTCATTCTCATCATCATTTGCAGGAGCAACAACCATCTCTGTAGCAAGTAGCAATAATGGATAAGGTCCAACAAGGGTACAGTTTTTTATGTACATGCCCCCATCTCCACGAGTGATTTCATCATACACTATCAAGGGGAAAGTGGAACATTTGCTAAATGATAAGTTAAAATTGGAGGAACGAGGATGCAGGCGAACTTTAGCACCACTAGCAGTCTCCACAACAGCCTTCTGACCATTTTTGAGTCGTGGTAGCAATCTTCCCACCATTGGATACATACCAGCTAAGATTATTGCACGCAAAATTCCTGGATCTTGAGCATTCAGGCTACAGTTGGACATATCTTCTGGTATAAATCCATTCTGAATGAGTTCAGTCTGCAGCTGCTTCCGCAAGCCAAATAACATATTCATTATGCTTGGGGAAATAAAATATTGGGAACAGAATTTCTGCTCTTGACCTTTGGCTTTGGCACCTTTCCAGCAGTCAAATGCTGCTATTAGCATTAGCTGATTACTGTGACCACCATACAGTGAAGCAAGCTCCATTTTGGCTGCTTCCGCTTTCTTCTTCTCATTAGGAGCTATTGGCAAAATAAACGGATCTCTATAGCCTGATGCACATGCTAAGGTCAGTGCAGGATCAAGGCAATTCATCAAGATAGCAAATAGAAGCATTTTGCTAGTCAATGGATGTACAGGCAGAGAACCCAGCTTTTTCCCTAGTTCTGTGAGATTTTCATCATCTGTTAATGCCCCACTATCTTGGAGAACTATGATTGCATTGCGTATAGTCTCAAAAACTGGAGGATCCAAAGTTTTTTGTATAAAGTCTACAATTTTGAATTGTGGGTTAAGCAACTTCACCTGCAGAGGACAGAACAGCATCAGAATTAGAAATTCAAAGGCTTGAAAGTTTAAACATGAAAAGAAAAAATATTAAGGCCCATGGAGAACTCACCTGCAAGCATAGCTCCTCAATAGGTGTTCTTTTGATTTCAGGAACATCATAGTCAGGCAAAGATGCTGCACGAGCTTTTGAATAAAGGTGATAGCAAACTCCTGGCTGGCACCGGCCAGCGCGACCCTCACGCTGTTTTGCACTAGCTTTTGACACCCATGAAGACTGGAGAGTGGAAACATTGTTATAAGGATCATAACTTTTTTCCTTCATACGACCACTGTCTATAACATAAACAACATCATTAATTGTTACAGCAGTTTCTGCAATGTTTGTCGAAAGAATGATTTTTCGAACACCAGGAGGTGGGCGTTTGAAAACCTTTTTCTGCTCCACTGATGGTATCATTGAATGAAGAACTATTATCAGAAACTTTGAGGAATCTCTGAAAAAAGGAGAAGAAAGTAATCTCTCTCTCGATTGGCTTATGTCTTCCCATCCTGGCAAGAAAACAAGGATAGCACCCTCTTCAGAATCAACACAAATTCTTTTCAATAGTTTTTCGATAAGAACAATGTCAATATGAACTGGGTTGACAGTTGACAGATATTTTTCAAGAAGCTGATTCTCTTCTGTTGATCTAAGGTCATAATTCTCCATATGAGATTTTAGGATCCCCACAACTTCTTCATGGTTCTCTCTTTGAGCCCAATCCAATGCTGTACCTCCATCATCGCCACAAAGAAAGCAGTCAGCACCAAATGAAAGCAGCATACAAACATCACCCACTCTGCCTTTTCCAGCAAGCACCATCAAAGGCGTTGTGCCAGTTGATGAATGCTGGTAATTATAAATTTCTGGAGAGACTTCAGTGGAGATTAATTCCAGCAGAGGTTCAAACTCATCATTCGACCATGCTAAGCTAATTGATTCATCCATAGCAATTCTGTATTCCTCTGTTAATTGGGTTATATTTGCTTCACCACATAAAACATCTGCTTTGACATGATCAGCATCTTTCGATCTCAAGATGGCAAGTATATCCTCCAAGTGGTAAGTCTTGATCTAAGGAACCAAAAAAAAGAAGGAATAAAACAACAAACAATTGTTGAAGACTAATGATTCAAAGTTTGAGAAGAAATTTTACTGGATATGTGAACCCTGGGACTCGAATAATAGGGCAACCATTAAAATATTGCGAAAACCGCTCAGCATCAATAGTGGCACTCATTAATACCTGTAGATTCATTACGAGGTAGAATTACTATTAACTCCAAGTATAATTAAATGACAAGATTGTAGCAAAAGGAGACAAAGAATAGGAAGCATGAGTCCAAGGAAATCAGACGACCAGACGTAGATGAGGCCACAAAGGGAGCTGGTCTCTGCATAAAGTGCATAAAATGGTCAGAAGAGGAATAATAAAATTGTACAGCAGTGACAACAGACAAAATCACCAGCTATGAATCCACTACCTTAGAATAGCAAGCATAAAGTCAGCAAAACGATCTCTTTCATGGATTTCATCCTGTAATAAATCATCAAGCATTAAAGACACATATTGCAAGGAAACCCCATCCAAATTGAATAAAAAAATTAACATAGCTGACAGAGAACATCATAATCCTGTTAGGAGGAACAACACTAACAACAGATGTAGGTCTAGTGCGACATCCACAATGAGTGATGAGGATTAGGAGGATTTCAGTTATAGGAATGCGAGCAGAATCAAGTTGTCTTTCAAATGAGATTATGTATAATGCGCTTGATGTAAGATTAACAAGAGTTGTGAGAAAATTTAAATAGCTTGTACATGACAAAATCATTGACAAACAAGTTATATTAGAAGGAGAAAACTCTATGATTTAAAGATGAAAAAAGGTACAAGTGTATTGGAGCAGTTAAATGCCTTCAGCAAGATTGCGAGTCAGCTTCTTAGTATGCATGTGGTATAATTCTATTAAAATCATTGTTTTCGAGGCACGCAAATTTGAATACTATTATTTTGTATGGGAAAGAGTCTCAAGTTTGATGTAATAACTGCAAAGTTACTATTTAGGGTATGTTCGGTTGCATTCAAATGTGATTTGGAATCTCATGCAAATGAGAAAATGAATCTCATACATAGATAACTAAACATGTGATTTGGAATCTCATGCAAATAAGAAACTGAATGTGATTTGAAATCACATTTGAAGTGACTCTCATGTGATTCCAAATCACATGGTGGAATATGTGATTTGAAATCATATGACTTCAAATCACATTTGATCCCATCTCATGTGATTCCAAATCACATGAGATGCAATCAAACCAGTGTTGTTAAAAATGCGCCTCAAGGCGCAAAAAGCGCGCCTCGCCTCAAGGCGAGGGCCTTTGTGTCTTGAGGCGCAGCATAAAAGCGTAAATTCCCTGAGGCGTACGCCTCATACGCTTTGAGGCATGCGCCTCAGGGCAAGGCGCGCCTCAGGGTGAGGCGTACACGCCTCAATTTTTTTTTTGGACAAATAGGGGTCAAAGCTCCCATTTGACCGAAAATTAGGGTTAATATATCGAGGGCCCTCATCTCTCTGCTCTCTCACATCTCGCTTGTCTCTCACTCAGGCCCTCTCTTGTCTCTCTGCTCTCTCCCATCTCTCTGCTCGTCTCTCACTCACTCGCTCATCTATGCTCGTCTCTCACTCACTCGCTCGTCTCGATCTCTCCTTTGTCTCTCTCGTCTGTTAGCCTAAGAAGAAGAAGAAGAAGAAAGATAAATTTTTTATGATGAATTTTGGGTGGGTTGGGGGGGTAAGGCTGGTAAATGAACCAAACAGCTCATGACTCTGCTTGGTTCGGCTTGTCATGAACTATGTAATACGAGTGCTTCATGAACATGCCGATCTGTGTCAACACAGGTATTGGTACTGGTACTTCAATGGGTATGGGTCAGACCAGTTTTGGATTTGACCAATCAAACCCAATCCATTACCTAGTTTTTTAATTGTTTGATATTAAGTTTTTTTATTAAATATTCTTAGATGTTAGTGTATATCTGTGCTTTACTGTGTATGCTTACTGCTTCTTATCTCTTGAATTGCTATTGCTGTAGTTGGTGGAATACTTTTAATAAACCTTGTTTATGTTCCAAACAAGGGATAACTCTATTATGACCTTATTGACTACATCTAGATGACAATATTTGAATTTGTGGTTTGTAAGCAATACAACCATCCTTAATCCTTGTGGCTTGAACAAGGTACAAATGAAAAATGGTAGATTAGTTTTACCATGTTGGCTTATCGTGTTTTGGATGCCAGATTTGGGGAGAGAAACAAAAAAAATGAAGCTTGGAGGAAACCCTTAGACAGAAAAGGTTTGGGAGTTATAATTCAAAAGATACATATATAATGAAAGTTTAGTGAAACTAATGAGGGGGTTATGATTACCGGACTGGGTTGAGGGGAGGAGAAGAGTAATATAACTGAGCATTTGTGGTCGAATTGAGCATGAATAATTGTTGTTCAACTCTGTTAATTCTTGTATAGGTTCATCTATATGGTTTATATAGAATTGAATGAATGCTCATATTTTATTTCTTAGATACTTACGTAGATCAAGTTGTTGCATTTATGTTACTTTTACATGTTAATCTCATATATTTTCAGTATTTATTTGAGATTTTTTATTTCTTGTTGGTTGTTGCTTCATCAATAAAACATTTTTTATTTATTCATAATTTTAGATATTTTTCATAGTCTTTTTTAAGTTTTAAAAAAAAATTTGAGGCTTACGCCTCGCCTCAGATTTTGGTGGGGTGCCTGTTAAAATATTATCCTTAAATGTACATATATATTTATATATATATATAAAGATACGTATACATACATATATATATATATATTCTCTTCCTAAAATACCCTAAAGGGTATTCTTGTAATTTGCTTGGACCTAGTCCAACGGCTAGAAATAGAGTCGTTCGAACCTCATTTCTCTCTTGTATAAATAGGGGCGATCCCCCCCTTTGTATTTCAATGCTTCTTAAGCATCTCTTGTGAAGAAATAAATATTTATTATTTTAGTGTGTTCTTCTATTTTTACTCTTTCATGGGTTGTGCTTGAGGTGTCTCCAATAGACACTCTTTTTGAAGGTTTTTCGTGCTTTTGTTGAAGACCACTATTTCATTACATTGTGGACCTAGGTTGTTTCGCACTAATGGAAAAGAGGATTGGTTCTCTGGAGGGGCTGCTACCAGCCGTTGATCCTTTTAGGTCAATGTTGGACATTAAGCTCGTTCTGTCAATAAACTGTGTTTCTGTAAGGACAATTGTTGCAAATAAAGACACCAAGATACATGACTGCTAGCAGCCTCTAGAAAATTGGTGAATTCAATTTAGAAGGCATTTTAAGGATTCGGAATTGAATGGCTTAACCTAATGGAAGATATATGACATTTGAAACAATCTGCTGAGGATGAGTCTTTTTATTGGATTTGCAACAAATGGGAAGATCACTTCAACATCATTTTATTGTTCTCTAGTGCAGCCGGAGTTAAACCTTTCCTTAACAATATTATATGGAGCTCTGGTGTATCTCCTAGAACCATGATTTTTCCTTCATTGATTTCCTTGGATAAAATTACTCAGTCCAACTTGAAGAAGAAAGGATTTCATTTGGCCAGTACGTGCTTTTGTCGCACCAAGGAGGAAACTACTTCCCACATGTTTTGGTATTGCACTTTTTTCCAAAAAAAAATTGAGATCAGCCTGGATGGACATTAATTGGATTGTCCCTTAAGAGTGTTGTGTTTGCCAACTCTTACTAGGCTCCACACTCCACAAAAGCAAGAATTGGAGATTAACCTGGAAATGGTGGTTACTTTCAGCATTGTAGTTTACTAGGCTTGAGAGAAATGATATATTTGGAACAGTCCTCTCAGCCTATCGTTATCCATTTATCCATTGCGCCATACAAGGAGCCCTTCTTATGTGTGCAAGATTAAAATTACCAGACAGCGACCCTCTCGTGGATTGATTTATACAATATAGGGAATGTGGATCATTGTCAAATATCTTATTTATATATGTTTCTTTGGCTGACTCCACCTTATTTCTGGTATCATCAATAAGTTTCATTCTTTCTAAAAAAAAACGTAAGCATTTGCCTTTCCAATATGATCACCTCTTTTCAATTACTGAAAACATTTCAATACGGATTGACTGAACTCCCATGCTAAAAAATTGTTCTATTTACTGCAACAGTAAGAAATATCAAGAAAACAAAGAACTTATTAATAAATCATTAATAACAGATGACAGTGCCACTTAAAAAAAAGGAAAAACGGCATAAGCTGCTTTCTATCAATGCAAGATAATTTGAATTCGATTTGCAAAGACAAAAAGTGGCTTGATACAAAAATAAACTTCCCAAGAAACTGATTTTCAATACCATTTTTACCTCAAGACAAATAATGGTTAATATAATGTTGTCATGGTCTATGGATAAAGATATACAATGATACAAGTCATTACCACAATAATATGGGTTATCTCATGGGCCTTGGCTTCATCAGAATCGAGGATTGCTTCTTTCTTTGAAGTACCAGAACCCATGCCAATCAACAGCCTTAAAAGAATCCCGTTGGTGCAAAACATGATAGATGAGTGCTTCCCGCCTTTGGACTCTAAGCGAATCTAATCAACATTGAACAATATGAATCTTTAGCAGCCAATAAGAAAAATAAAACGTTACTGGAGCATGCATACACAAGCACCCATGCTAAATTTATTTTTTCACAATACAGTCATATCACTGATTACAATATTTTTTCACTCTAAACGTTTAGACAAAAGTGCTTCAGGAAAAATGGTTAAGCAATTAACAGAATCCTCCAAGGATGTATTCAAGAAGTTTGAACCTCATTATTCATACTATATCTCTATTAACCAAACAAGTTTCACCAAACCCTAGATAGTTGGTATAAAGAGAAGGAAGAAGGATATCCATGCCCAGTGTAACAATCTATTTCTCTCTACAGCTAGCAATTTCCTGTTTTCGACCCCTTTTATTGTAATAACCGTGAATTTTATCAAATAAGTAAACTTGAATTTCATATTTAGAAGCCGCTACGAGGATACTTTCATTGTTTTATTTTATGCCTTATTGGATCTCGGATGTCCTGTTCGGATCTTCGATGTCGGATCCTTAAAATACTATTTGGATCTTCGATAATTGGATCCAGATAAAATACCTAATAGTAGATTTTAATTTTTGGTTCGGATCCTTGATATTGGATCCTCGATATCATGATTAGATTTGATATTGGATCCAAAACTTATTATGCGGATCTGCGAATTTATAATCGGATCGTAAAAGGGAAAACTTTATATAGGATCCATAGTAGTTTATTCTGGATCCATATCAACCTACCGAAGGTTTGGATCCCAAAATGTAGCCCAAAAGGTCTAGATCCAAATTACCTTATTTGGATCTTAGACATCAGAACTTCAATATTAACCTGGATGCATGGTTCCAAATTAGAGTGCGATCAAAACTTCGGATCCCTGGATCCGGATTTAGTAAAGGGTTTTATGAAGCACAATGGACCTTGGATCCATAATAAGTTATGGGAAATCCATAATAATGAGATTGGATCCAAGTAATTTTAAATTGGGTCATATTCAAATCTTAAATATTTAATAAGTTAAACATTTAAAAACGGGTCTGGATCCTCAAATGGATCCGGACATGCCCAAAACCTAGACCCTGCTGTGGTGGGTCACGGGTCATGGGTTCGATCGAACCAAACCCGCAACCGTTGGTGTGTTAAAATGAAGTCATGAAAAAAAAACGATGAAAAATGACTTGCGTTAAAATGAACTCACGATATAAAAAAAACACGCAAACCCTTTTTAGGGTTTGCGTTGGAAATAAAAAGGAAAGGGGGGGGGGGGCAGGGGCTGCAGTTTCAAGCAGCCGCTGGTGAGAAAGGGGGGTAACCGACCCCTCTCCCACTCACGATCTTCCCCATCTCCCCCACGATCTCCTCTGTTTCCCCCTTTCTCCTCCAACTCTCACTCCTTCACCTCTTTAAATCCCCCCACTCTTTCGTTCCTCCTCTCTCTGTCGCACGACTTAAGGAAGAGTGCATGGCGGCAGGGAACTCGACAATAGGGGGGAAAAGTTGCGAATAAGGTAGGATTCATTGTGATTTTTGCATATGTGTCAGTTTCACGTATGCAATGTTTTGTCGTAACACTCATATCAGAAAAATTGGGGATTTTTGGTTCAATGTAGGGTCTTATGATCTTTTTGTGTACTTTGTTCAAGGATTTGCAATGGCATATTGCATTCTTTTTCCGTATGTTGCGGCTGAGCTATAGATCGATTAAGGATTCCAAATTTGCTTTCCCTTTGTTCAACTGTATGCGAACAATACATACCCTCATGTATGTGCATTAACCCTAATAGGAGCATCAGGAAACTGTTCAGGTAGCTAATGAGGATTGGGACTTTCTTTTCTAAATATCGATTCAGATCCATTTCGATATTCATTTTTAGCATGCCTTCTTTGTTGCTGCGTAGAACTTGAGTATTGCTATATTATATACCCGTTCTGATTTAGCTTATCGTGTTATGCTTTGAATGATTTGAATCATTATGTTATTCAATCGCTGGATATTAACTGATCATCTGAATTTGTGGTTGGATATTCGACTTATTAGCCTGGATAAGGTAAGTCTCTAAAAAAAAAAATCCGAAGGTCTCCGTTATGAAACAACATTTATCTATTTGATTGATCTTTGGTTGGGGGTCTGGTTCATCACTAGCAAAAGTGATTCTTTCAATTATATCTTTTCATTCCTGTTAAGTAATGTCTGCTAAACCAGTTATGTAGGATTCACTGTGCTTGTTGTTTATGTACCCTGTTTCAAGCATGAAATGTTTCACCGTAAACCCAAATAAAGAAAAAAAAAATTCCATTCCATGGTTTTTTGAAAGGGTTCTGTGTTACATTTCACACATAATTCCTGATTAAATGTATAAGATAATAATTTTTTTTTGGTTTATCTTACAACATTCTGTTTACATATATCCTCCTTGTGAAACTGATGGTACCAGGAGATGAGTCTATCAAATTGTTGTGAAAAAAAAAACAGATGTCGTCAAATCCATTTATACAGCATGGCAATTGGTATATTGAAAATTGTGAATCGGTTGTGATAAATGTTTATTCATTGTATAAGCAGCCAATTTTTATTGAGAACGGCCCTGAAAAGGGTATTCTTAGAAGTATTCTTAAAATTTGATACCCACTTATAGATGATTTGTATGATGATAATATGGGTCGGAAAAAAAATACCAATGTGATCGTAATAACCAGTATGTTATGTTTATGTTGAATTGTGGTTGAGTTACCACGAGTGAACTCGAATGTAACCGGGGTGAAAGTTTGATTTCTATATGTACTATTGGGTTTATTACCATGTGAATGGTCTGCATTTTCTTAAACTGTATAATTTCTTAAACTACACCTTCTCTGATGATAAATGCATATTGAGCTCCATAGTTGCTTGGGTTCAAGTGCATGTTAAAATGCATAATTTCTTATATTCAAAGTGCACACTTTATGGAATGTTCAAATGTTGATTAAGCTGCACATTTGCTTATGTTAAAATGCCAATTTAACAACTTCGTAAGTTGATGTTCAATCTGTTAAAATATGTAATCTCATATAATATCTCATATGTAATCTCATAGACATGTAATGTTTTATCTCCTTTCTAGTTAGGATTTTTCGTTTAATTAATTCTAGTTAAAATACAACTAGAATTAGCCAAACCAGTCTATCATTGGACTGATTTGGCCTTTACCTTTTTGACTAGTCAAAAAGGTACCTTTTTGACCAAGTCAAAAAGGTAAATCCAAAAAGAGCTGTTGGACTCCCCAACAGCTCTATTAGAGCCGTTGGAGAGTCCAACAGCTCTCTTAAGGCTTCTCTCTACCTCTCTATAAATATGGGGCGATTCCCCTTGTAAATACTTACTCTTGTTTTGGGTTTTTATCTCAAATCAATAAAATTGTTTATTTTTCATTTTTATACCCGTTTCGGGTTGTGTGTATTCTTAAGTTCTCTTTGTGAACCTTTGTGGTTCTTATGATGTATTTGTGAGAACTTGTTGAGAGACATTTGTTGTAGCGTATTTTTCACTTTCTTACATGGTATCAGAGCAAGGTCGGTGGACGTGTATTGGGAAGCGTGTCATGCAACTACTCTTCAAGAAAGTGAAGTCTCTTTGAAGGAGTGCTCGTGTATAGCCTTGAAGGGCGTAGAAGGCTACTTATTTTCGATCTTTGTGGTTAAAATATTCCTCTTCCCACTTGCTTTTCTTCTTCCCCTCTCATTCCCAAGCTTGTAAAATGGATGACAATGATAATGTCACCATTAAGTTCATAAAACTCAACGATTCAAACTATGTAACATGGGCTTCAATCATGAAGCATCTTATTTGGGGAAAGGGTCTATGGGGCTTAGTTGATGGAACCGATAAGGAACCTAAACTAACGCTCACTAAAGAAGAAGGTGGAAGAGAAGTACCTCTTTCGGAGGTGGAAAAAACTAAGGCCATCTCCACATATGAAAAGGAATGGAAAGAATGGAGAATGGGTCACGCCAAGATCATGTCTTGGCTAATTTCTAGTGCAGACATAAAGAAGTGTTCAAGTCTCGCAAAATTTGAACATGATAATGATGCGTGGGAATATCTTAAGAGAATGTATTCTCTTAAAGATATTGCTCATATATGTAACTTACAAGAAAAGGTTCGGAATATGGTTCAAGGAGAGAGAAGTATTAGAGAATACTACAATAGCTTATCCGAACTATAGGAAGAGTTGGCTCTTCTTGAACCAAAGTGGCATTGTCCACAAGACATTGAGCTTCGCCAAAATCAAGTAAATGCGGAGCATTTTTTTCAATTTATAAATGGGTTGAGACCCGAATTTGAATCAACCAAGTCCGCTCTTCTACATCGGGGAAATGTTCCCTCTATTGAAGATACCATTGAAGAGCTAAGTATGGAAGAAAATAGACTCAAGAAACGAGTCGACAAAAGTAATGATGATACAATTTTAGCTGTATCTAGACTAGGTAATCACATTCGTACATACAAACCTCCACATATTGGGAGAATAAACAATGAAAGGCAAGGAGGCGATTTTGAAAGGAGAAAAGTTATTTGTTATTACTGTCATGAACCTGGACATGTTAAAACTTACTGTCTAAAGTTGAAAAAATCTTATGAGAAGAAGGTAGTTGTTGTTGAATCAAAAGAATCAAATGAGACATCCATTGGAAACATGTCTCTATCTCAGTTGGTGGAGGCTCTACAACCTCTTCTTAAAGGAACTTCTCCCTCAACAGGAGTTGCAATCTCTTCTGTTGGCACCTCTAATCCAGGTAAACCCCTATGGCTTCTTGACTCTGGTGCTTCTTTTCACATGACACCAAATTTAAAATTACTGGCGCATTGTTATGACTCAAGTGGATCGAGTGTTTTTACTGCGGATGAAACATCCCTTGAGATAAAAAGAATAAGAAATTTCGAAAATAACTCTCAAAACTCAAAAGGATTTTGTGTTCCAAAGATTAGATATATCCCCAAACTTAATCTAAATCTCTTATCTGTTTCTCAATTAACTGATCATGGGTGTAATGTTTCCTTCTCTTCTCATGATTGTCAAGTACAGGATCACCAGTCAGGGAAGCTGATTGGGGAAGGCCATAGAGAATGAGGCTTATATTACATGGATTTTTTGGAATTACCCAAGAAAACATTATGCTGCAATGTTCAAAAAGTAGGCTTGGATCTTTTACACCAAAGATTTGGTCACCCTTGTATATCCAAGCTTCAGTACTTTCCAAACATGGAAAAAAATTGTAATTTTGAAACTTTCACTTGTGAAAAATGTATTCTTGGAAAAATAAAACGACTAGCATTTCAAGAAAGAACTTTTGTCTCCACTCGACCACTTGAATTAATTCACTCTGGTGTTTGGGGTCCTGCACCAGTTACGTCAAAAGGTGGGTTTTTATACTATGTAATTTTCGTGGATGACTTTACACGATATACCTGGATTTACTTTCTCAAACACAAATTTGAAGTGTTCTCTTTTTTTCAAATATTTCATAATATGGTCAAAAATCAATTTAAGAATGATATTTCAATATTTCACACTGATTCAAGGGGAGAATTTTTATCAACCGAATTTAAAGAATATTTGAACTCACATGGAATTTTACACCAAAAATCTTGTCCCTATACCCCTCAACAAAATGGGTTAGCTGAGAGAAAACGCAAACACATTATAGAAACAACTAGAACACTACTTATCACACATCAAGTTCCTAAAGTTTTTTGGGCCGAAGCTATTTTAACTGTTGTGTATCTTATTAATAGGATGCCCTCATCCTCAATAAAGAATATTTCTCCTACTGAAAAGCTTTATAAACAAAAACCTGATTATTCTAGACTGAGGGTGTTTGGGTGCAAGTGCTTTGTTTTTACAGATAAGAATGATAAATTCTCTTCCCGTGCTATACCCTGTACTTTTTTAGGATATGCAAATAATAAAAAAGGATACAGATGTTTTGACCCTAAAAACAACAAGTTATACGTTTCAAGGAATGTATCCTTTCTAGAAAATGAAAGTTTTTTTGAAAACAAAAATTCTACTGAAATATATGAGTATTCCTTCTTGTTGGATCTAGTTCCAAAGGATAGTGAAAGAGAAATTGATCTAGATGATCAGATGGATGTGATTGATTCTGATCCTCATAGAAATAGTCAAGATTGTATTCAATACTCTAGACAAGGAAATTTAGAAAGACAGTGTGCCCTGGATAAATACACAAGGGAACATGAATCTGCCTCTTCATCTAGAAAATCCACTAGGATCTCGAGGGTTCCTGCAAAGTTTGTGTCATATCAGTCTTTTTCACCAAAACATCAAGCCTTTATTGCTCTAATTCATTCCTATGAAGAACCTCCCAGTTATGATATAGCCAAGGATCAACCAGAATGGGTCAAGGCTATGAAAGTCGAATTAGAAGCCTTAGAAAAAGCAAATACTTGGACCATTCAAGACCATCCTCCAAACAACAAGAAACCTATTGGTTGTCGCTGGGTGTACAAGGTGAAAACCAAGAGTGATGGCACTCTTGAAAGATTAAAGGCCCGGTTGGTGGCAAAAGGCTATTCTCAAGAATATGGAATAAACTATGAAGAGACCTTTGCCCCAGTAGCTAGAATGACCACTGTTAGAATCCTAATAGCTCTTGCATCAATAAAGGGATGGCATATCTTTCAAATGGATGTTAAAAATGTTTTTTTAAATGGAACTTTAGCTGAAGAAGTATACATGGACCCACCACCAGGAATGAATATACCTAAAGGGAAAACACTTCGCCTAAACAAGGCTTTATATGGTCTCAAGCAAGCTCCAAAAGCTTGGTATGATAAGTTTAGTAAGGTTATGTTTGATTTTGGTTTTCGATTTTGTCTTACTGACACAACTTTGTTTGTTAAGAATTCTGATGCAGGTATTATCATCCTTCTACTCTATGTTGACGACATGATCATCACTGGAAGTGATAAACAGGGAGTTTATGATATTAAAAAATTTCTCAAAACACATTTTGAAATGAGTGATTTGGGTTTTTTGAAATATTTTCTTGGTATAGAAGTTGCCTACTCACCTAGAGGTTACTTGCTAACTCAATCTAAGTTTGCATTAGATATTGTTGTCAGGTCAGGTATTTCAGATGAAAGACATGTTGATACTCCTGAGATTGTGAATGTCAAAATGAAGATTGATGATGGAGAGCCACTCGAGAATCCGACTCCGTGTAGGCAACTTGTTGGGGCTCTATCGTATTTATCTATCACAAGACCTGACATTACACATGCGGTCCATACAGCCAGTCAATTTCAACATGCTCCAACTTCTGTTTATATGAGAGCAGTTTTGCGTATTATTAGATATATCAAAAATTTTATTTCTCGAGGATTATTTTCATCTGCTTCCTCTAACTTAGAATTGTTTGCTTATACTGATGCAGATTGAGGTGGTGATCCAAATGACTGTCACTCAACTACAGGTTTTTGTGTCTTTTTAGGAGAATCCTTGGTGTCTTGGCGATGTAAGAAGCAACAAAAGCTCTCTCTCATCAACTGAAGCTGAATATAGGGCAATGGCTACAACTACTATGGAATTAGTCTAGCTTCGACGTCTACTTTCCGATATGGGAGTTGAAAGTCCAAAAGCATCAAATCTGTGTTGTGACAACAAGAGCTCTATCTATATTGCAAGCAATCGGACATTTCATGAACGCACCAAGCATATAGAAATGGATTGCCATTATGTTCGAGAGGAATTTTTGCGTGGCACCATCAATCTTCCCTATGTTGCTTCAGAATATCAGCTGACCGATTTCTTCACCAAGCCTCTCGTTGCTCCTAGGTTTCACTTTCTCTTAGGCAAACTTTCGGTTATCCAACCGTAAGTTTGAGGGGGAGTGTTAAAATATGTAATCTCATATAATATCTCATATGTAATCTCATAGACATGTAATGTTTTATCTCCTTTCTAGTTAGGATTTTTCGTTTAATTAATTCTAGTTAAAATACAACTAGAATTAGCCAAACCAGTCCATCATTGGACTGATTTGGCCTTTACCTTTTTGACTAGTCAAAAAGGTACCTTTTTGACCAAGTCAAAAAGGTAAATCCAAAAAGAGTTGTTGGACTCCCCAACAACTCTATTAGAGCCGTTGGAGAGTCCAACAGCTCTCTTAAGGCTTTTCTCTACCTCTCTATAAATATGGGGCTATTCCCCTTGTAAATACTTACTCTTGTTTTGGGTTTTTATCTCAAATCAATAAAATTGTTTATTTTTCATTTTTATACCCGTTTCGGGTTGTGTGTATTCTTAAGTTCTCTTTGTGAACCTTTGTGGTTCTTATGATGTATTTGTGAGAACTTGTTGAGAGACATTTGTTGTAGCGTATTTTTCACTTTCTTACACAATCTCACACTAAGCTGCATAATAAATTGATGCTCAATGACTATTTAGTGCAAATTCAGTGATGTTCAATTTTGTATTTAGCAGATGCATAAATAATCACACGTTCAAATGATGATCAATTTCATATTTAGTAGCACATTTAATTGCTGAATGAATACCTATGTAATTGTATCCTCAGTTGTTACTTGATGCATAAATAGCCGCATATTCAAGCAAGATTTAAATGCATATTTCTTAAAATGTTCACATGCCCATTAAGTGTATATCATCTGGAAGGTTCAAATGGCTATTAAGATGCTTATTCTCTATTGTTCAAATGCATGTCAAGTTGCATATTTTTCTGAAGTGCAAATGCCTAATAAACCACATATTTTCTGAAATTATCAAATGTCAACTAAGTTGTGTACCTTGTGGAATGTTCAAATGTGAATGTGTTGTGGGAAGGCATATAGTTGTATTACCAAATCTTTGAGATTACACTGCATACTCTCTAAAGGAAACAAACGGGTCTTTGTTTATTTGGCAAGAGTTGTCAATGCTCGTCACCCAGTGTTTGGACGTTGCAAGTTTAAAACCTAATGGTAGGTTGTGGCAGTTGCTATTGAAAATATATATATATATATATATATATATATATATGATAATAAATGATGATCTGGTAATCGAGCTTGACTGGTTTAAAGGTACCGAGGCATCCGTGCTCGACTGATTTAAAGGCACCGGAGCACTTAGAGGGTGAGTTTGGAAAATCTTGCCTAATGGGCAATATGGTTTGGGTACCTGATGCGGGTACTTGGGTTGATGAGCTTGCACTCAATGTCAATAACACTGGTGAAAAACTTAAATTTAATTTTTGTGAGCCTAACTGGTTTAAAGGTAACGGGGCATCCGTGTTTGACTGGTTTAAAGGTACTGGAGCACTCTGAGTGGGTCAGTGCAATCAAATAGACAAAAAATTTGGCTTGTATACCCTTGTAAGATCACAAAGGGTGGGGATCTACTACTATGGTAGTAAATTTTGGGGAAACGCCCATGTACTTGTACTTTAGAAAATTTAAATAAATGAAAACATCAATCCACTCAGATTCGGGCTTACCTTGGAGAGGGTAGATGGTACAAAACTTCGGGGACGTGTTTCTTGTTTCGAGCGAAAATGGCCCGTTGGTCCTCAGTCCTCGGAGTTAGGGGACTCAGACTACCAATGTGTCCTAGGTTGTAGCTTTTTGTTCTTCTGCAGAAGTTAGAGATGCATCCTGTTTTGGTTTTGGGCATTTGAGAGGTTCTCTCAGTCATTGACCGCTCCCTTAAGATTTACAGTTTCAGTTAGAATATTCGGGTTAATAAAACACCAATGCATAATAAACCCCTGAATGTTCTCTTCTAAAATGATTGTCTTGGCCCGTGTGTATCCACGAGATAATTCAAGAAAAACATTAAATAAAAACATCTTGGGTCCAGCAGTTGAATAAGCGATCGTCAGGTTTACACTTTAACTTGTTAATGGTTACTTTTGGCATATGGTTATTTAGATTAACATGAAATATTTTCTCTATGTGAGTTTTATTTGAGCTTTCTTTTGTTCACATATGCTAGTTAGAGACTTATAATTGTGAGATCGAATAAAACATTGGGAGCTTTATACTTGAACTTGTTTACTTGTGATTAGAAAATTAAACATGTGATTAAGTATTTAAGCCAGTGTTACTTATTTGATTAGATGTTAATTCCTGTTATGTTTTGTGATTTAGAATTTGTGCTATGCAGTCATGTTAATTATTTCTTAGTGCCATGCTTAGTACCATGCTTTACTGCAAATAGTTAATCAAACACATTACATACTTGTTACACAGTACTTCTGCAAAAATCATAATAATTACCTACTTGGACAGTTGTAGTCTAATTTCAATCAATTTATCATTTTTCAGGTAAAGAATAAAATATCATGAGTGGCTGCGGGATGAGGCTTCGATCGAGATGTTGATTTATTGTGTTCTCGAGACAATCTCAGATTAAATTTCAATTTATTATTATTCCTGTTATTTAGAAACTCTGATGTCATTATTTATTTAGAATAAAATCAATGTTGTTGCTTGAACACTCCTGTAATGCGCCTGAATGCTTAACCCAATGAAATGGTTGTTTCCGTTACAAAAAAAAAATCTCAAAAAATTGGGTTAAAATTTTAGGGCATTATATTTATGGGTTTTTTTTCCAAAGTCCTACCAAGCAGGAGCTAACTGGGGCCTAATAAAGCCATGAGGCACTTTGTGAACCAATAGTTTTTTTTAATTTTGTTTTTTCACAAATACAAGAATACATTCTAAATCCATGACACTTAATACTAGAGAGCTTGATTGGAAATTCTTGATTGCAATACATGATAGTTTTTGTTTGATGTTGATTTTTACATCAATGGTTGGTTATGTAATGAAATGAATACAAGACAACTAAGGGCATACAAAGGCATAATTCAACATACACAATAACAAGTCCACTAGGGACAACATAAAAAGCCAACAAGGGCTTGCAACAAACATAAAAAATAATGGAATTTATTGATAATATGCTTAGCTAAAAGCATACTTTGAACAGGGACAATGTGTCCCTATTTATACACAAAAACTCAAGAGACAAGGAACCTTGGGAGCTCACATAGAGTCGTTGGGAGCTCCCAATGGCTATATTTATAGTGGTTGGGAGCAATCCCAACGACTCTATGGATAGTTCCCATATAGTCCCTCAAAACTAACCTAATTACATTGTTAAAAAAATAAAAATATACCTAACTAACCTGCCCCTATTGGACTTACCTAGTTACATGAATTGAAATAACCAAAATGCTCCTATTGGGCATTATATATATTCTTTATATTTAAGAATATATATACACATACTTTAACACCCCGCCTCAAACTTTCGGTGTATACATTGAAAGTTTGTTAAGTACAAAGATGAAACAAGGTATAGCAAAGGCTTTGGTGAAGAAGTCAGCAACTAGGTAACATATGATAGTTCAATAACTCCTTTCAAATATTCATTTCGTACATAATGGCAATCTATCTCAATCTGCATGGTGCGCTCATGAAATGTGTGATTGTTGGCAATGTAGATAGCACTTTTGTTGTCATGATACATTTTTGAAGGTCTAGATGTAACACCCCAAAATTTCAAACTTGTGAACCTTTCAGAAAACAGGCAAGAGACTAGGAAAAATCTTTCCTTCAGAGTTTGTTTATGAAATCAGCGAAAGGCTATTCTTTTGTTAAATCATAAGGCAAGCTGACAACTTTGGGCACGTTAGCTAAAAGAACCAAAACTCACAAGATTCGGATATCCCAAAGAAAATCCGTTACAAACCCAAAACGTCCAAGACGCAAGCTAAGAGCAGGAAGAAGAAGTCTTGAAGCCATCTTGCAATCACGCCTGAAATGAAATGGGGATCTTCGAAACACGAGCTTTGATTAACAAGAGCAAGTGTCAAGAATGACACTAAAGCATAACCCTTAAAAAGGGTATAACTGGAAACAAAATAAAAATAAAAATGTATTCTTTATTGATATGAAAAACCAATTGCTTAAGAAGCATTGGAGTAAAATACAAGAGGGGCTGCACCCCTTTATATACATAGCTGAAAGAGGACTCAATAGAGCTGTTTGGCACAGTCCAACAGCTCTATTTAGAGTTGTTGGAATGTGTCAGTCCAACAGCTCTATTAAGAGCTGTTGGACTGTGTCAGTCCAACAGCTCTATTGCTAGTCAAGTCTGGACAGGACTTGACTAGCAACAGTCATTCTAGTTCAAACTGAACTAGATGACATAAAGACAAAAAATAAAAATAAAGGAAAAAAAATACAGAAAAGAAAGAAATTAAAAATGTATTTATATATATATATATATATATATATATATAATAATATAATATTATTATATATACATATATATACAGTTTTACATTTTAACACTCCCCCTCAAACTTACGGTACAATGAGCGAAAGTTTGTCTAAGAGAAAGTGAAATCGGGGAGCAGCGAGAGGCTTTGTAAAGAGGTCTGCTAACTGATATTCTGAAGTGACATATGGCAGATCAATTATCCCGTGTAGATATTCCTCTCTGACGTAGTGACAATCCATTTCGATGTGTTTGGTGCGTTCGTGGAATGTTCTGTTACTGGCAATGTAGATCGCACTTTTGTTGTCACAACACATTTGTGAAGCCTTTGTTGCTTCAACTCCCATGTCAGCAAGCAGTCGTCGGAGCCAAACTACTTCCATGGTCGTGGTTGCCATGGCTCTGTATTCAGCTTCGGTGGATGAGAGAGATACCTTCTGCTGCTTTTTACACCTCCACGAGATTAATGATTCCCCTAAAAAGACACAAAAGCCAGTGGTTGAGTGTCTGTTATTGGGATCACCTCCCCAATCAGCATCAGTATATGCAATTAAATCAAGAGAAGAGGAGGAAGATAAGAAAAGTCCTCGTGAAAGAGAGGACTTGATGTATCTGATAATACGCATGACTGCTCCCATATGAACAGAAGTAGGAGCATGTTGAAATTGACTTGCTGTATGAACAGCATGTGCTATATCTGGTCTGGTAATGGATAGATAGGAAAGTGCCCCGACAAGCTGTCTGTAAGGAGTAGGGTCTGCAAGAAGTTCTCCATCATCAATCTTCATTTTAACATTAACAACTTCTGGAGTGTCAACTTTCTTATCATCAGTAATACCAGACCTGAAAACAATATCAAAAGCAAATTTAGTCTGAGATAATAAATATCCTCTAGGAGAATAAGCAACTTCAATGCCTAAAAAATATCTCAACAAGCCCAAATCAGTCATTTCAAAATGAGATTTAAGAAGTGTTTTGATTGTTTTAACTCCCTGTTTATCGCTTCCGGTGATGATCATATCATCCACATAGAGAAGAAGCACAATGATCCCTGCATCAGAATTCTTAATAAACAAAGCAGTGTCAGTTAAACAGAATTGAAAACCAATATCAATCATAACACGACTAAACCTATCATACCAAGCTTTTGGTGCTTGTTTAAGTCCATAAAGAGCTTTTTCTAAGCGAAGGACTTTACCCTTAGGAATACTTAAACCAGGAGGGGGTTCCATATATACTTCTTCAACTAGCTTTCCATTTAAAAAAGCATTTTTGACATCCATTTGAAAAATAGACCATTTTTTGATAGAAGCTAAGGCAATTAAGGTTCGGACAGTAGTCATACGAGCCACCGGAGCAAAGGTTTCTTCATAATCAATCCCATATTCTTGGGCATAACCTTTGGCTACTAAACGGGCTTTATATCTTTCAAGAGTACCATCACTCTTGGTTTTAATTTTATAAACCCATCGACATCCTATAGTTTTCTTCCCTGGAGGAAGATCTTGAATATTCCATGTAGAAGCCTTTTCAAGTGCATCTAATTCAACTTTCATGGCTTCTATCCATTTGATATCATTTTTTGCTTGAAAATATGTGGATGGTTCTTCATATGAGTGAATTAATGCAATAACTGCCCTATATGTGGGTGAGAAAGACTCGTATGATACAAACTTTTCTGGAGGCCTCGAGATTCGGGATGATTGTCTAGTTGGAATGTTAGAATATTTCTCAAGTGCACATGGAGTATTAGACTCTTGTCGCCTGGAATATTGAATACTAGTATCTCTATGAACTTCTTCATTTTCAACATTAAGATCAATAATTCTTGGATCATCATCAAAGTTACAATCAAGGTCATATTCATCAGATGTTGATGTTAGATCTAGCAAAAAGGAGTACTCAGTGACGTCTTTTAATTTTCTAAAATCAAAGAAGCTCTCCTTTTCAAGAAAGGAAACATTTCTAGACACATATAGTTTATTATTTTTGAAGTCAAAACATCTATAACCTTTCTGGTTTTCAGCATATCCTAAAAAGGCACAGGAAATCGTACGAGGGGAAAGTTTATCATTTTTGTCAGTAAATATGAAACATTTGCACCCAAATATTCTTAATCTAGAGTAGTCTGGAGAAATGTTCATAAGTTTTTCAATGGGAGTGATATTTTGTAACGAAGAAGATGGCATCCTATTAATGAGATAGGTGGCAGTTAAGGCAGCTTCTGCCCAAAAGTCTTTAGGGACTTGATTTGCTATTAATAAAGTTCTAGTGGTTTCTATAATATGGCGATGTTTTCGTTCTGCCAGTCCATTTTGTTGAGGTGTATAAGGACAAGATCTTTGATGTGTGATGCCATGCAATTTAAGATCATTTTGAAAATCTGTGGATAAAAACTCTCCCCCTGAATCTGTGCGAAAAATAGTAATATCATTTTGAAATTTGTTTTTAACCATATTATGAAAAGTTTGAAAGTATGAAAATACTTCAGACTTATGTTTGAGAAAGTACATCCACGTATGTCGGGAGAAATCATCGACAAAAATAACATAGTAAACAAATCCTCCTTTAGAAATTACTGGTGCAGGACCCCAAACATCCGAGTGTATTAATTCAAGTGGTCTTGAAGAGAAAAAGGTTCTGTTCTGAAATGGTAATCTTTTCATTTTGCCGAGAATACAATCTTTACAATCAAATGATTCAGAGTTACAAAATTTCCCTAGATTTGGAAAATGTTGGATTTTGGCTATATGTGGGTGACCAAGTCTCTTATGCCACAGTTCCAACTCTATTTTTTGAATATTATAACAAAAAGCTTTCTTCGGCATTTCCAAAAAATCCATGTAATAGAGTCCTCCTTCTCTATGGCCTTCCCCAATCAGCTTGCCTGACTGGCGATCCTGTACCCAACAACCATGAGAAGAAAAAGAAATATTACACCCATAATCAGAAATTTGAGATACAGATAAAAGATTTAAATTTAATTTGGAAACATGTCTAATTTCTGGAATAAAAAAATTTTTTGTTTTATAAATTTTTTCAAAATCTCCTATTCCTTCTATTTCAAGAGAAGTCCCATCAGCAGTAAAGACCTTTGACACACTTGTTTTATTTTTAACACATTTGGATAGACTTTGATTATTTGGGGTCATATGAAAAGATGCATCAGAGTCAAGAAGCCAAGAAATTTTACCTAAATCAGAAAAAGATGAGGCTGCTGCGCCGGTTGAAGCTTCAGATGAGGAAGAGGCACCTTTGATGAGAGGCTGAAGGATCTCCATTAGTTGGGCCAGGGAAACTGGTGCATCCTGATCTTTAGGCTCCGATCCAGCAATTGCAGCTCTTTTTTCTCTCAGCTCCTTAAGTTTGGGACATTGTGGCCTGTAGTGTCCCGGTTCATGACGGTGATGACAAATAACTTTCTTCTTATCATAGTCACCATTTTGTCGGTTAAAGTGAGGAGGCCTATATGATCGAACATGATTCCCTGGTCTAGACACGGCTAAAACGGAATCATCTTCAATTTTTAAAGAACCTTTCCGGAGACGATTTTCTTCCATTGTTAACTCTTCAATAGTTTCAACAATAGAAGGAATTTTTCCCCGGTGAAGTAGGGCCGATTTAGTGGTTTCAAATTCCGGCCTTAATCCAGTGATAAACTGGTAAAAATGTTCAACATCGAGTTGTTTCTGACGAAACTCGATGTCTTCAGCACAATGCCACTTTGGTTCTAAAAGGGAAAGTTCTTCCCAAAGTTCGGACAACCCATTGTAATATTCACGAATAGTTTTGTCTCCTTGTGTCATCATTCGAACTTTTTCTTGGAGGTTGCACACGTGTGCAATATCTTTAAGGGAATACATATTCTTAAGGTATTCCCATGCCTTATCGGCATGATCAAATTTGGCAAGACTTGAGCATTTTTTAATGTCAACGCTATTGATAAGCCATGACATTATCTTCGCATGAGATATTCTCCATTCTTTCCATTTCTTCTCGTATGAGGCAATAGCCTTGATTTTCTCTTCTTCCGATAGAGGGACGTCTTTATCTCCCTCCTTTTTAGTAAGAGATAGCTTAGGTTCCGAATCGGAACCATCCACAATCCCCCATAAGCCTTTTCCCCATATATGGTGCTTCATGATTGAAGCCCATGTTACATAGTTCGTATCGCTTAGTTTCATAGGCATGATGGTGACTTTATCATTGTCATCCATCGATTACAAGGAGAGAAAGAATAGGGATAGAAGAGAAACAAGAAGGAAAATGAGAAAGAAAGAAAAAAAAAACAATACAACAAGATGTGAAATCTTCTCCAATGAAGTGATAAAACACTTCTCTTCAAGTGGCGAACACTTTTGTAAACGGTCACGGAAACCGAGGCAGCTTTTCCTCAAGATTTAGTACTTCCGCGGCTCTGATACCATGAAATGAAATGGGGATCTTCGAAACACGAGCTTTGATTAACAAGAGCAAGTGTCAAGAATGACACTAAAGAATAACCCTTAAAAAGGGTATAACTGGAAACAAAATAAAAATAAAAATATATTGTTTATTGATATGAAAAACCAATTGCTTAAGAAGCATTGGAGTAAAATACAAGAGGGGCTGCACCCCTTTATATACACAGCTGAAAGAGGACTCAATAGAGCTGTTGGGCACAGTCCAACAACTCTATTTAGAGCTGTTGGAATGTGTCAGTCCAACAGCTCTATTAAGAGCTGTTGGACTGTGTCAGTCCAACAGCTCTATTGCTAGTCAAGTCTGGACAGGACTTGACTAGCAACAGTCATTCTAGTTCAAACTGAACTAGATGACATAAAGACAAAAAATAAAAATAAAGGAAAAAAAATACAGAAAAGAAAGAAATTAAAAATGTATTTATATATATATATATAATAATATAATATTATTATATATACATATATGTACAGTTTTACATTTTAACAACGCCAACGCCCGTAGTGTACATAATCATCACCTGTACCCATAGAATGGGTTAGTTTTGCAAAAAACTAGTAGGTGCACAAGAGAGAGACTACAGAAAACTGAATTAAGTACATTTAATTCAGTATGTTGAGCAGTTTAAAGCAGATATGTCGTTAAACAGGTAAGCAGTGTAAACGGGTTAAGTAGTGCAAACGCGTAAGTAGTGCAAGCGAGTAAGCAGTTCAAAGCAAGGAAGCAGTGCAACTGACAAACACAACATACGATCCATTTGATCGTAAGCTGTGAACTACCACGCAACAAGCTTGTTCTCATTCCTAGAATGAGATCTCTGCAGTGAATCAGTATCAGGACATCGTTTGTCGCTCTCACGACTTCTAACAAACGCTTTGTCCTGAACAACCTTAATCTATCCCCATCTCTCAAGGCCTTACGTGGCCAACTGTCACCGGTTATGACTCACTAAGGCGTCATACTTTCTCAGAAAAGCCCACCCTTCCGTAGAAGGTCCAAAATATGATCATTATCTCAAATCGCTAACGATCTGATTCTCACATCTGAGTCCTACATGTAATCATGCTAAAACAGAAAGTCGAAGTTATAGATTCATAAGTGGCTATCTCAAACAATCTCAGAAGATCATCATAGCTCACCATAACTTTTTATGGTAAGCAAAAACACAAGCTTCACGCCGGATCGCTCGGTCCGAGAGATATACGACCTGACAAGGAAATACCGCCCTAGAGGGTATACCTGGTTTTAGACCATACACTTCCTCACAGGAGTTCACCGTCTTTGCGGCTACCCGGTCGTGGACAGTGTACATCCTCACAGAGATTCTACCGCTCTAGCCGGATTACCCGATCTGAAAAAAGTACAACCTCAGAGAGAATTACCGCCCTAGATGGTACACTTGGTCTTGGACCATACATACCCTCACAGCGAAACCTTTGGGAAGTCGGTCCGCAACAAATGCCATATCCAATGAAAATCATTGCGATACACACATCAACACAAATGACCGCTCTCAGGGTCGATAGCCACTATTACAATCAACAAGATCAACGCCGGATCACCTGGTCTGGGAAATGTATAACCACACAAGGAATTCTGCCCTAGATGGTATACTTGGTCTTGGACCATACACTTCCTCACAGGAGTTCACCGTCTTTGCGGCTACCCGCTCATGGACAGTGCACATCCCTCATAGAGAATCTACCACTCTAGCCGGTTACCTGGTCTTAATTATACACGCCCTCGCAGATAATCATTTGGAGATCAGGTCCTCAACAGACACCATACTCAGTAATACATGCATCTATACAATTGACTGCTCTAAACGATTGACCGCTCTTGGGGTCAATAGCCACAATATGGGCATAAGCATGTATATCAGCAATATGCATCGTATCACTTCACATAGTAAAACAAAACACACGAAAACATGCAGATATGACAATCCAGCTGATTCTATAAACGAAGAGTAACTAACTCTATTCGACAGCCAAACAAAACAACTGAATAAGACAAGCACTCATAACAATGCTCGTAAGACATACAATTATCATCAAATGGCTCAGTTCATCAGCAAGTAATTAAATTAATCGTAAGGCATAAACCATTACATCATAAGTCATTCATAAGCAATCATACGGCAGCAGTTATATCACAATATGTAAGCAGCTTATAAGATAAGTGACCACATCAATCCTAGTTGCCACCAGTTCGTAGATTACGAGCTGTATGCAATCACATTAATCATAAGAGATGCAAGCCAACAAGTTCTACGCTACAATAAGCACCAAACAGTTCGACCAAGAGGTAAAGCAAGCATAATGCTATTATTATAAGCATTTAACAAGTATGAGAAGCTAGATGTTACTTAGCAAAGAACTGCGTAAGTAGTTTAACAAACTAGAGTAACGCCTCGACAGGCGGGTACAACTCAACGAGTAGCATACTGAACTACCGAGCAAGCAAGCAATCGACCAGTGTGAACAGACTTTATGTTTCGATATTACTGGCCTGCGGGTACGCGCAGGCAAAACGTAGAAACAACTGAGACTAGTTCGGGCGTCTGTTATTCTACGTATTTTCAATAACCCGAATAGCTAGTTGAGTCCGCTCCAAAGGGGACGGCTTTAGCCGAGAGAGGATTCCTCAGAGGCTGAAAAGCAGTGTCACAAATGCATCCAACTTCTGCAGAAGTATTGAGCTAACATTGACATATTAAAATATTGGTTTGTAGAATGCAGGCATGCATGTTAAAATCTTGGCTTGTTTACACACATTTATTTCAGCATGATTCCATGCACATAGCCACAAACTATTCGGTAATGGTAGTGCCACAAATAGTGGAATGGTACCATTTTCAAGGTTGCCTCTTGGATGCATACCAAGGCATGCCATTTAGCATCTTGGTGGGATCATGTTATATAGTCTTTAGACTATTCCAAAATATTTTGTTGGTTTGATTTGGAGTTTGCATGATGAAGTGAAGTAGTGGATTATGTTAATTTTAAAGTTTATACTTTGAAATACTTGAAATTAAATTATGATGTTACTTTTGAGTGCTTAAATGTGTAATTTGTTTTGTGCACTTAAAAATTTATTATGCAGTTGGAGTAGACTAACTTAGAAACTCTTTTAGTTTATTGATTTCTCATTTTCTATCCTGCAGAGAACACAACATCAAATAACAAGTCATTTGATTCATTTCTTAAAAAAAGTATACTTTTTAATCAATTTGATTAGTTTTCTTAATGTTATTTATTAAATGTTTGCATGGATTTTTTAAATGGTTGCAACGGGAATATGAATTATGATTTTATCATGATGTATTATTTATTAAATGTTTGCAAGTTGCAACATGATGCATTTGTTAAATAATTATGAATTATGGATCTTTTTTATGCATTATTTATTAAATGCTTGCAACATGAATATGAATTCTGAATTTTACTTGATATATTATTTATTAAATGCTTGCAACAGATGTATTTGTTAAATGGTTGCACTTGTCATATATGATTCAATTTTTAGATACTTAAGTTTTATTTTTTCAATGATCACATAAATCTTATAGATGGTAAATTAGGGAAAATATAATTACATTTTCGCTTCTCTTTCGATTCCTATTTGCTTCTCTTTCGCTTCCCCGTTCAAATCCTAGGTCGCTTCCTTATTCGTTCTCCCCTTCGAATCCTGGTTCGCTTCCGATTCTAGGTCGCTTTTGGTTCGCTTTCATTCTCGCTACCGACACGATTCTCAATTTGCTTCTAGTCATCTCGCGCTTTTCGCTTCCTAAAACTTTGAAAGTACCTCGTTTCCCGCTCCCATTTCCTCGACTAACAACTCTGTTTAGAAGTCTGATTAGGCTATAGAGTCCAGAAAAACCTATTCTCAATAAACAATATGTATGGCCTTGTTCATATCAACATTTCAAGTCCATTTTTATTCTCTATCAAGGCGGTATGATGGCTTATTACTATGAGTATGATTGTCTAAGGCTGTATGATAGCTTATAACTATGAGTATGATTGTGTGTATCTCTTTTTGCATGTATGGACCTAATACATTGAAGAACAGCCATAAGACTTTTGAGTGCTTGAGCCAATTATGAAAGTTTAATACACTAATACTACTTTGTGATATACAGAGGTATAAATGCTACATGTAACATTATCATTCTACAGTTCCACCAAAACTAACCAAGTCAATACTGTGTTGAATTTGTTTCAGGCCATCCAAGCAACTTGGACTATATTGATTAAACTGGTTTGGTTTTGTAATTCAGTCTGTCAGCAACTTAATTTCATCTGGATCACCCAATCAAATCCAATAAGCTTATGTCATTAGGAACAAATCTAACCTAGTATGGAAATATGAGTCACAAGACTCACAACATAATCCACTAATCCGATACCATAGTCCAAATTTAGTCTACTAACAAAGTGATTTGAATCTAGATCTGATTACGAAATTCTGTTTCAGGTAAGGGCACATCAAATGTGAACTTTCATATCCAAACTCAGATTATCTGAATAGGACCCATGAAACCGATGAAAGATCCAAAATTTGCAACTCATCCATGTTGCAAATTCTCAGATATATTCAAACAGTAGATCAAAATTCTGTAAATCATTTCATATTAACCAAATGATAGATTGAGAATTACAATGGAATTCAAAGTGTACCCAAACACTGGTCAGAGAATTCTCTTTATTGAAAATTCATTGGATCAAGATTTATCAATGCCATGAGATTTCTGAAGCAATTCTCCGAACACACCCTGAAAGGAAATCTTTTTCCTTGAAAAGAAGCAAGCAAGAACCTGGCCAACTTGGCCACATGATCACATCAACCATCTGAAGTTTTCCAAGCAAAACAGTGAGTAAATTGAGATGCATACATACATACAGGCACAAATGCAAAGTGCAAGAGGATAATAAGAAAAGGAGCACACTAAGGGCATGTTTGGAAGCGAGAAAATGGTAGGACAAATGCAAATAGGAAAAAAATGGCAACTTTTCCAACCATTCCAAACGAGAAAAATTTTGAAAGGAAAGTTTTTCTAAAAAGTTTGATTTTTTATAGGAAAAATACCACCACCTGAGGGGGTTTTTTGCATTAAGGCAACTGTTCAGTGTTCACCCACAACACAACTTATTCCACGTGGTTGCCACAAGAAGAGCTTCCTCCATCATCTCCCTCCTAACCACGACCATCTTCAGATCTCTCTCTCTCTCTCTCTCTCTCTCTCTCTCTCTCTCTCTCTCTCTCTCTCTCTCTCTCTCTCTCTCATTTTTTCACATTTCCACTCTCTTTTTCCCATGCTACACAAACAAGCGAAAACTTTTCATTTAGAAAAGTTATCATATCAAAACTTTTCATAGCCAAAAATTTCTTTTCCTATGAGAGTTTTTCTTGCTTCCAAATGTGCCCTAAGTCTGCTGGAGAAAATGAGAAAAGTTTTTTTCTTTTCTGAAGCATTGAGCATTGAAATCCTATCGCGAGTATGGCCTATATACAAAGTATCTTACTCCTAATTGGATCCCCCCGCAGCGAATCCCAGCCAGATCTGAATCAGGAGACACTACAGTCGACATTAGTAGGGTACTGGTAGGGTAAGGTAATTAGGAAAGATTGATAGTTATAGTCTTTTCATCATTCCTTAAGTTGCATGGGTTTGATCCTTTAGAAAATAATCCATTTTCTCATCGAACGAAGGGTATGAAATCAATTAGATTGATTTTTCGATCAAAAGTACTATGTGAAATCTTTGGTTTCTTTCCTCTCCCTCTATCTCTATCCCATAGGTACAGGCTTTGAATCAATTTTCTTCTATATGAATCGATGTTCTCACTTTCTGACAGCCAAGAGGGGATCATTTGGCCTTAATGTGGGATTTGCATAACTTATGTTCCTGTAATGCCCCAAAATTTCAAACTTTCGAACCTTTCAGAAAACAGGCAAGAGACTAGAAAAAATATATTTCCTTCAGAGTTTGTTTATGAAATCAACGAAAGACTATTCTTTTGTTAAATTCAGAAAGGGAAACTGACAACTTTGGGCACGTTAGCTAAAATAACCAAAATTCACAATTCATGTTACTTGCAAAACACTTGGAAAAAACACTTTCATTAAAAGAAGTTCCCAAATAGTACAAAATTTGAATATCCCAAGTAATATCCGTTACAAACCCCAAAAACATTCAGGACGCGAGCTAAAAGCAGGAAAAAGGAAATCTTAAAACCATTTTGCCATCGCCCGTGGTGTACCTAATCATCACATGTACCCATAGAATGGGTTAATTTCGCGAAAAACTAGTAGGTGCACAAGAAAGACTACAGAAAACTGAATTAAAAGCATTTAATTCAGCATTCTAAGCAGTTTAAAACAGATATGCAGTTAAACGGGTAAGCAGTTCAAAGCAAGTAAGCAGTGCAACTGTCAAATGAAGCATGACGATTCATTTGATCGTAAACTGTGAACTACTACGCAATAAGCAAGTCTCATGACCCATCAACCAGTGTGAACAGACTTTATGTTTCGATATTACTGGCTTGCGGGTACGCGCAGGCAAAACGTAGAAACAACTGAGACTAGTTTGGGCGTCTGTTATTCTATGTATTTTCAATAACCCGAACAGCTAGTTGAATCCGCTCCTAAGAGGACGACTTTAGCCGAGAGAGGATTCCTCAAAGACAGGTACT
This sequence comes from Nuphar pumila, assembly GCF_984573655.1. Classification (NCBI taxonomy): domain Eukaryota; kingdom Viridiplantae; phylum Streptophyta; class Magnoliopsida; order Nymphaeales; family Nymphaeaceae; genus Nuphar; species Nuphar pumila. Next base: position 104,420,612 of record NC_143259.1, read on the forward strand.
TGGCAACGGATGCATCCAACTTCTGCAGAAGTCCATGTGATCTACCACCTAGGATAATGTCTGGTAGTCCCTTCCCCTAACTCCAATGACTGGGAAGGTCGGATCTTTGCCCGTGGGGTGGTTGTTAACAACCTGTCCATTAGAGTTTTGTACTGATACATCCTCTCCCTTGACAGAAACACAAGAGCGAATGAGTACGTCAGGGATAAATTAACTGACGACTCATTTTATATGCTATGGTCTTTTGACCTAATGAGCATCTTACCTGTGAAGGTGATCTCATTTTTATATGTTTACAACATTGTGCATTTAGCATTGTTCGAGGTTGCACGATTGTCTCATCTGATCATCGCAGTACTAGCGTGTAATGCAAGAATACAAGTACTCTAGGATGAAAGGGGTATAACTCCTCAATAGGAGCCTCAACAAAAGTGTTTCACAAAGATATAATATTTCTCAAACTTTACTTTTGACATTATTTATCTTTTGAAACAGCCAACAACTTGTGCCACATGTGGCATGCGATGTTCTAGAATCTCATCCGCTATCGTGGTATCTACATGCCTCGTATGACTCGATATCAGCCTCGATAGACGGGATACGGGTTTCTCAACAGAACCCCGCTAAGAAGTTCGTTCAAGCTCCAATTCAGGGTTACTCAAGATATGTCAAATAGACGAACAAAACCAGTCAAAACACATTCTTCCAAATGCTTCGATTTGGGCAATCTTTGATGCTTTTGCACAGCTCCCTAAAATCTCAAGTCTACTCTGCAGGACTAAGTACTAGAAGACCCAGGATCCCTGCTAAGGATCCCTCTCTTTAGACGATGATGTATCGCTAAGCTCTCAACTCAACTCTTGTCGCAAGAGAAAGAGAGGTAAATGCCTTTGCATCCTCCACGAGGATGCCTTTATAGCACATGCAATAAGCGAAAACCTGAACGTCATCTGCAATGGCAAGGCAGTAACAAAACATTTGCAAAAGCAAGAGCCTAGGCAGAAAGCGTGATGGCAAAGTAAAGACATGACAGAAAGTAAAGGACAAGGATCGCGAAACCGCGTCCTTGAGTTAAATGTGTACTCGTATAAATATATATATGCATATATGTTTATTTAATTATCCTTTTTAGTTAATTGAACTCAATTCAATTATCCAAGTCCTCTGTGCAATCTTCCCCTACCTTGGGGAGTTGCAAGCTTGCTGGCTCCTACGGGTGTAAACGATTGACGGCTCGGGTCGCAGAGCGCGAGCGGGATCCATTTTACGAGCTGAAAAAGTGACAATCTTAGCAAGTTAACTCTAAAAATAGAAGATCAGGGGCATTGCCGCTAACCTGACGTGAAGGAAGCATAGGTAGGGGCAGCGTGCCCTTGCGCACCTGTTATAAGCGCAAGAAGAGGGGCAGGGGCATCGTGTCCTTGCGCACCTGTTATAAGCGCAAGAAGCAGGGGCTGCGAGCCATTGCTGATCCACTGTCAGCAAACTACGAGGAGGCACGGGGTTGCACACCTGCCCTCAAAAAGCGAGGGCAGACAGGGTTGCGCCCCTGCTTGACAAAGTAGAAGAGAGGCAGGGGCAAATCCCCTGCCTGTCAACAACAAAGGGGAGGCAAGGGGCTTCGCCCCTGTCTGTTGAGCGTGTAAGGAGGCAAGGACTTGTCCCCTGCCTGGCGATTATGCGAACAGGCAGGGGGCGAAGCCCCTGCCTGATGCCGGGGGAGAGGAAGGGGGCTCTGCCCCTTCCAGTCGAAAAGCAAAGAGGCAGGGACTAGGCCCCTACCCGTTAGCCACAAGGGGGGGGAGGCAAGGGGCTTCGCCCCTACCTGCCGTAATTAGTGGAGGCAGGGCCGACGCCCCTGCCTACTAGAAGGAGAAGGCGCAGGGAGGGGGCTTGGCCCCTCCCCCGCCAAACTGAGGGTGCAAGGAGGGGCTCGGTCCCTCCCCTGCAAAACGAGTGCACAGGGAGGGGCTTGGCCCCATCCCTGCCAAAGGGTACGCAGGGAAGGGGCTCAGTCCCTCCCTTGCATACAGGGGGTACAGGGAGGGGGCCCCGCCCCTTCCCTGTCGCTGGAAGGTGCAGGGAGGGTCGCAGCCCCTCCCCTGAACAACGAGGGTGCAAGGAGGGGCTCGACCCCCTCCCCTGACCAATAGAGGAAGCAGGGAGGGGCTCTACCGTCCCCTGCCGTCAAAGGGAATAGGGAGGGGCTCGACCCCCTCCCCTGCCACAACAGGGAGCACGGAGGGGCTCAACCCCCTCCCCTGCCGTAAAAGAGAGGTGAGGGAGAGAAAATAGGAGAGGAGGAGCGTACCTGAGGGTTGCCGAAGGGAGCTCGCCGGAGATGGTCGCCGATGGCAGCAAATCGACAGACGCGAGGAGAGTGGGAGAGGCGGTCGGGAGAGAGAGAGAGAGAGAGAGACGAGAGAGCGAGAGGGGAAAGGGGGGTTTTGAGAACCTCCCCCCCCCCCCTTGCCTTGTTGTCTTTAAAAGACACGAGGGAGGTGGTGCCTCCGGGTCTGCATCTGACCCGCATCAATTTTTTTTACGAGTTTTACAGTTACAGCATAAAAGAATTGAAGGAATTTTCAAAATGAATCATGCTCCAATGGCAAGACAAGAAAATCAACATAAAAGCGCACAAACTGCACAGCTCTGGTTGAAAAAAATAGTCACACCTTGTATCCAACACTTTCACCAACGCCTTCCCCTCTTTCACAAGAGATTCTCTCAGCAACTGTTCCAATAAGACAAAATACTATGAAACAAAAGAGGGGAAAAAAATCTATCACTCTCCAGAAACTCTGGGAATTACCCAAAGACCTGATATGGCAGATATACGCCGAGGCTGAGTGCACACAATTTTACAATTCTGGCCTTCCCCCCACATATAATCCAAAAGATATTGTGGAACCTGCAAAGGAAAGCATAGAAGAAAATAAAAACTCAACATTATGCAAATGGACAAGAACAGAGTATACAATAAAACAGAACTTGTGAATTTAAATAAGCAACATTACAAATTGTTATGTGTTTGAGGCGGAACACACTATAGACAAGGTAGTGTGGGTGATAAGGATATCTGAATATTCAAATGTACAAACATTTAATTGGGCAACCAAACTACAAAGCTCAAACATGTAATCAACATGCACATGACAAACCGATATAATTTGTCAAAATGCTGGTCTAAGATAAACTCTTAACTGAAAAGATATTTAGAAAATCTATAACCATGAAAGCTTGAGCACAACTTTATGAAGTCTTACTGACGAAAGACGGAAACCTGCTGATGTCACATGGACAAGTACAAAAGGATACGGGACATGTAATTTTTGTGCAGTTTCCCATTAGAAATAGTAAACAAGGGTATGCAACATGGGCGTAAGTTGAACTACCCCTGTGACATAGAAACCTTCTGCCTCAAAAGATTTGCTCTAAATCCCTTGAACTGAACATTTATGGCAGTGGGTGTATAACTATTGACCAAGCCAGTTTGTTACAGCAACAATTTTAAAAATACACATGAAGAAACAAACTGCAAAAAGAAAAAAAAAACTGAAAATCATGACTAAAGAATGTCAAAATAGAGGCCCCTTGTGAACTGATTGAAGAGAAAAACGGAAAGTACATTAGACATTGGACTGATCGCAGGTATTTCTATCAGAAAATCACAAGTGAAATCCTTTCTATCAAGAAAAAAAGGAGCAACGTACACTAAAAAGACATGTATCAAGAATTCATCGAGAAAACCAATTTTAACCAGTATTCCTTAACAAGTACAGCATGAGAGATATCTAGATTAAACCTAGGGGAGTGCTGAGGACCTGAGTTGTCTTCCCACAACCGGTTTCACCGGATATCAGCACCACCTAATTGAAAAACCAAGGAAAAGCATTCTGTCATCAAAAGGCGTTTAATCAGAGTACTTAAGAAGTGTAAAATATATAATCCATTAGTCAGTTTGAACAGAAATATATTATAAGAACATGCAAATTCATGATGAGGAAGGATAAACACAGGTTCAATAGTGATTTCCAACTTCAACTGAAGCATGAAGCATTAATCACAAATGAAGAGGATAGTGCCTCATTGCACCTGATGGGATTTCACAGTCTCTGTTATGACATCCTTAAAAGATGCAATTGGCAACTTAGACCTTTCTTCTGTAATCTGCATACAGAATAAATCCGCCCAGTGAAAAAGAACATAAGATAGGCATCGTGCAAGCATATACCAATACAATAGTAAATTATCAGAAATTAAAATGAGAATGAAATGAAAATGGAGAAACAAAAATTTAGGAGTGTTCTTTATATATCAGGAATCAAGTTCACTTGAAGTACACAAAAACCTTTCTAAGTTGTCCAGATTCCTTCATTCTCAACGCAGGTATATCCATCTTTCTTGCAATATCTCGCTTGGACATTGTAGGCTTGCAGAAACTGGTGTCATGAGTCCTCTGTCTAGTATTGTTCTTGCTGGTACGCTGCTTACCTTCAAAGGACTCCCCCTCAGAAGGAGGATAATGAGTAAATAGATCCCTCAAAATCTTTTTTGTCTCATCTGAAAAGGTCAAACAAGTGACATTGGCCTCATCTTTGTTAGCTGCTACATTCTTCTGGCGAGTTTTGAATACTGAAACACGGCGCTGGTTTCCACGCCTGTAAATTTCTAAAATGTTAAAATAAACCAAGATCTGGTAAAACATGGTCATGTACAAGGTTAATAACTACATAGGCACACTAGTTATATTGTTATATGAATGTTGCTGGAAGGAAAATGGGTTAACAAACAAGCTACTGCTTAAGCCAATAAGAACTCAAAGCCAATGACATCATTTTGCTTGATGAGTAAGTGGAAAGGGGAAAAATTGAAGCGCTAGAAGCAAAGTGACTGGCTCAGACATCTCATGTCCTGTAAATTGAGCATTACGGAAGATCATACACATTCAAGAATTAGGCCTGGGCACCAACAGTGATGAAGAATATAAGGTCTCTCCAATTGTCCCACAGATCTTGATCTACCTATTGCTCTCATGAAAGGGAAAAGGCTATGTACCTCTTATCCTCTTTATTTGGCAGATGATTAGCAAGAACCCCCTCAATGGCCTCAATTTTTGGCTCCATTAATCCAATGATATCAATGTAAAAGTATCTTCAACAAGATACTAATATCAAGACCTTAATATTCTTGATATTGAACCCACCACGAAAGCACAATAAGAACACTTTAGAACACTTGTGCACAAAAAGCACAACCCACAAATGCACAAAGGCATAAAAACAATGGAATCAATTTATTGAGAACTTGGGCTTTGACTCAAAGCCATAAAAGAATACAAGGGGAGAGCCCCTATTTATAACAACCCAAAAGGGAGCCTTGGAGGGGCTCCACTCATAGACGTTGGAGCCCCTCCAACGGTCACAAATGTGACCGTTGGAGGGGCCCAACGTCTATTTGAGTGGGCCCCCCAAGGTTCCTTTAAGTTCAAAAATAAAAGAAATAAAAGAAAAAAGAAAAACTAAAAAGAAATTACAAACACATTCAAAAGGTGAATGTGCGTAAAATGGAAGAAAAGACGAAACTACCCCTATGACTAAATAATAAGAAATATATATATTTTATATATATAAAAAGTAGATACATATACATATATATTAATATATGTATATGTATTACCTTATATATATAAAATATATATATATATATTACATTAGGTGATAAGGTACATAATTTAACACCCCCCCTCAAACTTAGGGCAGGATGATCGAGAGTTTGCTAAGAAGAAAGTTGAAACGTGGAGCACACAAGGCTTTGGTGAAGAAATCCGCCAATTGATATTCGGACGTGACATATGAAAGGTCAATGATTCCCTTGAGGTACGCCTCTCGAACATAATGACAATCCATCTCTATGTGTTTGGTCCGCTCATGAAAGGTGTGATTTTTGGCGATATAAATCGCACTTTTGTTGTCACAACAAAGCTTAGTAGGTCCTTCAATAGGGATTCCCATGTCTTCCAGCAATTGGTGAATCCAAACAATTTTCATGGTAGTAGTTGTCATGGCACGATATTCGGCTTCAGTTGATGATAGAGACACATTTTGCTGCTTCTTGCATCTCCATGAGATTAATGAGTCTCCTAAGAAAACACAAAAACCAGTGGTGGAGTGACGGTTATTAGGGTCACCTCCCCAATCAGAGTCAGTATAAGCAATTAACCTTAACTCAGAAGAAGAAGACAGAAAAACTCCCTTATTAATAGTGTGCTTTAGGTATCTTACGACACGTAAGATAGCACCCATGTGAACAGAAGTTGGTGCATGCTGAAATTGACTTGCCGTATGCACCGCATGTGAGATATCTGGTCTGGTGATACTTAGATACATCAACGATCCTACGAGTTGCCTGTAGGGAGTAGGATCGGAGAGAGGAACACCATCATCAATCTTCATTTTTGCTCCTACTATAGCAGGAGTTTCACAAACTTTATCATCTGTAATACCTGACCTGTCAATAATCTCAGATGCAAGCTTAGTTTGAGACAAAAAATACCCTCTATGAGAGTATGCAACCTCAATACCCAAAAAATAAGTTAAGAAACCCAAGTCAGACATTTCAAACTTATCCTTTAAAATGGACTTTATGCTTTTAATCCCTTTAGAATCACTCCCAGTAATAAGCATGTCATCCACATATAGCAACAGAATAACAATCCCTGCATTAGACTTTCTAACAAACAAAGCAGTATCAGTAAAGCATGATGAAAAACCATTATCTAACATCACGGAGTTAAACCTATCATACCAAGCTTTGGGAGCTTGTTTTAAACCATACAGTGCTTTCCGAAGACGAAGCACTTTCCCTTTAGGATATTCCATTCCAGGAGGAGCATCCATATATACTTCTTCGTTTAGATCTCCGTTTAAAAACGCATTCTTAACATCCATCTGATAGATGTTCCATTTATTTATTGAAGCAATGGTTATAAGACATCGGACGGTGATCATCCGAGCAACGGGGGCAAAAGTCTCCTCATAATCAATCCCATATTTTTGACCATATCCTTTTGCAACTAAGCGGGCCTTATATCTCTCAAGAGACCCATCACACTTAGTTTTGATTTTAAATACCCATCTACACCCTATTGCTTTCTTATCTTTAGGAAGGTCTTGAAACTCCCAGGTTTTTGCTTTCTTTAGGGCTTCAAGTTCATTATTCATAGCAACTATCCATTCTGGGTATTTTCGTGCTTCCTCAAAATCCCTAGGTTCTATGTACGAGTGAATGGCGCTTAGACAGGCTCTATATTTTGGTGAAAAAGACTCATATGAGATGAACCTAGAAGGGGGTTTTCTTGATCTTTCGGTCCTACGAAGATTTCCTTCACTTGAAGGAGTAGACTCACTATCATATCTTTCGAGGGCACTTCTAAAAGTACTCCTATCTCTATGAGAGTAGGTTATAGGATCTCTATGTGGTTCTTCATTAATGGGTTGATCAGTATGAGTTTCATCATTTTGATTTGTTTCATCATCGCTAGTATCATCATCTTCAGTTAATAAATCAAACAGAAAAGAATAATCTATATTCTCGTCATTAGTTTCAAGTTTTTCGAAATCACTAACATTTTCCAAGAAGCTTACATTTCTGGAAACATAAAGTTTATCACTCTTAACATCATAACAGCGAAAACCTTTATGAGTTTCAGAGTAACCAAGAAAGGCACAAGGAATGGCCTTAGGGGAGAGTTTGTCATTTTTATCAGTAAGGACAAAACATTTACATCCAAAAACCATTAACCTGCTATAATCAGGTTTTTTTTCGTATAGTTTTTCAAACGGGGAAATCTTGTTCAAGTTTTTAGATGGAAGTCTATTTATGAGATAGACAGAAGTAAGGGCGGCCTCCGCCCAAAGTTTTTTCGGTATATTTTGAGAAATGAGCAAAGTTCGTGTGGTTTCAATAATATGCCTATGTTTCCGTTCAGCCAACCCATTTTGTTGGGGGGTTTTGGGACAAGACTTTTGATGAAGAATTCCATAGTTTTCAAGATAGCTTTTAAATTCATTGGAAAGGTATTTGCCACCCGAATCGGTTCTAAAAATTTTAAAATTTCCATTGAATTGATTTAAAACCATCATATGAAATGTTTTAAAGGTTGAAAAAACTTCATATTTATGTTTAAGAAAATATATCCAACTAAACCTAGTGAAATCATCCACAAAGATAACATAGTAAGAAAAGCCTCCCTTGGATATCACCGGAGCTGGACCCCATACATCGGAGTGAACGATTTCAAAAGGTTTTGTTGTAAACATGGATCTTTGAGGAAAAGGAAGACTTCTCATTTTTCCAAGAATACATTCATTACAAACAAAATTTTCATTACAAAGATGCTTAATAAAAGGCAAATAAGAGATTTTAACAATGTTGGGATGACCCAATCTCTTATGCCATACATGAATATCTTTGTTTTGAGCAACATTACAAAATTGATTCTTGGGAATTTTAAGAAAATCAACATAGTAGAGGTCTCCTCTCCTAGAGCCTTCCCCAATCAATTTCCTGGACTGGCGATCCTGTATCCAACATTTATTAGAAGAGAACTTTATATCGCAACCATAGTCCGAGAGTTGAGAAACGGAAAGTAAATTTAAGTTTAGCTTTGGAATAAGACGAATTTTTGGGATAAAAAAATCTTGTTTTTCAAAATTGCCCATTCCTTTAATTTCAAGAGGGGTTCCATCCGCGGTTGAGACAAAAGATGGAAGGCGATTTTCAGAATAATTAGAAAGAAAACAATGACTTGGAGTCATATGAAACGAAGCACCAGAATCAAGTAGCCAAGATGTCTTACCAAGAGAGGAAGAAGATGACATGGCGGCTCCAGAAGTGCCTCCTTTGAGAAGAGGTTGAAGAGCATCCATAATTTGATGAAGCGAAAGAGGTTCATTTGATGTTGAAGGCCGTTCCTCCGATTGGGATGCTAAAGCCGCGGCGAGGAACTTCTTCCATTTGGGACAATTGGGTTTGATATGTCCCGGTTCTTTACAAAAATGGCAAGTTAATTTGCTATAATCTCTCTTGCCATATCGATCATTTTGCCCTTGATTTTTGAAATGGGGCGGTTTGTAGGTCTTCGAATTATTACCGGGTCTTGACACGGCATTGACCACTTCATAGTCATTTTGAGAAGGTGTAGCAAGAATACTTGGGTTATTTTTACTAATCCCCATACGTGTTTCATCACCACTTAGCTTGGTGATGACATCTTCAATAGATGGGGAGGTAAAAGCCGATAGAAGGGAGGACCGAATTTGCTCAAATTCGGGTCTAAGACCATTTAAGAAGTTGAAGAAACGATCTTCCTCTAGTTGTTTGTGCCTTAATTCAATAGCTTCTCCGCTCCATTTTGGTTCGAGCATGGCAAGCTCGTCCCAAATAGATGATAATTCGGCAAAATATTCCCGAATAGATAAATCATTTTGTTGAAGAGTCAAGGCTTTCTTTTGGAGGTAGTATTTGTGAGACAAGTCCCTTGACGTATACATTTTTTCAAGGTATAACCAAGCTTCGGAGGCCCTTTTAAATTTGATGATGTTGGCATTGATCTTGGTTTCTACGGACGAAAAAATCCAAGACAATATTTTGAAGTTCTTCATTTCCCACTCATCATGCCTTTTGGAATATTCTTCTAAGGCCTTTTGTCTATCTTCTCCTTCAAGAATCTTGATTTCCCCTTTCTCTATAATAGAAAGCTTGGGTTCGGGTTCCGATATGGAACCTTGAACATAACCCCAAAGACCTTTCCCTTTGATATGGGCTTCCATGTTGTCGGCCCAAACATGGTAGTTCGAACCACTAAGTTTAAAACCAAGGGAGAAGTGGGAGTCTTTTTCACCCATTATGGAGAGGAGAAGATGAAAAATAAAACGTACCTTAATGGATTTTCAACCTTTTCTTGACGAAAGTTGCTTCTAAAATATTGCCCGGAGCAAATGCTTTACTCAAAAACTTCACTAGCTTGAGGGCAAGATTTTCGAGGTGCTTCACGAGAGGCGAGATACACGATCTTCTTTCTTCCAACGAGGCTTTGATACCATGTAAAAGTATCTTCAACAAGATACTAATATCAAGACCTTAATATTCTTGATATTGAACCCACCATGAAAGCACAATAAGAACACTTTAGAACACTTGTGCACAAAAAGCACAACCCACAAATAACTCACAAATGCACAAAGGCATAAAAACAATGGAATCAATTTATTGAGAACTTGGGCTTTGACTCAAAGCCATAAAAGAATACAAGGGGAGAGCCCCTATTTATAACAACCCAAAAGGGAGCCTTGGAGGGGCTCCACTCATAGACGTTGGAGCCCCTCCAACGGTCACAAATGTGACCGTTGGAGGGGCCCAACGTCTATTTGAGTGGGCCCCCCAAGGTTCCTTTAAGTTCAAAAATAAAAGAAATAAAAGAAAAAAGAAAAACTAAAAAGAAATTACAAACACATTCAAAAGGTGAATGTGCGTAAAATGGAAGAAAAGACAAAACTACCCCTATGACTAAATAATAAGAAATATATATATTTTATATATATAAAAAGTAGATACATATACATATATATTAATATATGTATATGTATTACCTTATATATATATAATATATATATATTACATTAGGTGATAAGGTACATAATTTAACAATCAAATCTCCCATGTAATCCAATAATTTAGAATAGTTGATGGTCCAGACTCCCCAAGCCTCTACCTGACCTGTTAAATTTATCCCTTGAGGATTGACACCTTGAATCCTTTCTAATTTTGTTAAAGACAAAGCAAAATCCAGGAAAGTGAATTTTGTAGACCAATCATTGACAGTTTGATATTGATGCATATGTAGATGCACATAGGGCAGGTTCATTAGAAGATAAAGATACTTCAAGATATTGTGCATTCGTTGAGAAAATCTAGTATCTTGAAAGAGCAAGAAACAAGTGGTTGTGGCTAGAACAAAAGAGTTGAAGTTGAAGGTGAAGACTGTAAGGAAATGAGATCCTCCAACGATGTTCACCAAATTACCAAAGTGGACACACAAAAGAGCCACAAGTCCACCAAAATACCAAAGTGAACACATAAAAAGCTACAAATAGGCTTACTCACAAAACCCACTAAAGGGGCAAATACAAGAGGCTAAAAAAAATATATTTTATTGATATCAATCCATGAAAGAAGCATACAAATGAGAGGAGTTTCACCCCCTATATATACACAAATATGGGGAGTTCCAAAGAGTCGTTGGAGAGGTCCAACAGCTCTAGTTAACAAGTGTTGACTAGTTCAAACTGAACAAAAAAAATTTAAATAAACTAACTAGCCTAACCTAGTTATATATATATATATATATTATAAATATATATAGGAGACTAAAACAGCTAGAATTCTAGCCGTTGGGAGGTCTCTCCCTTAGGTTATTTGAGAGGGCTTCTTCCCTCTCTTCCTTCACTTATTCTTCTCCTCTATAAAATGGGATGTATGTGTATGTGTAAGGGTTATCTAGAGTGATGGGTAGTATTATGTATGTGTATTTAGTGTATTTGAAGTGAGGTTTAAATGTAATTTTATTTTTGTATTTTTAGTGTCCATTATGAATAGAGTAACTCATATACTAATGTTATTTTCCTTTTTGCATTTTTAATGTTCATTATGAATAGAGTTATTCATTCACATTTTCATGTGTGTCCTTTTAGCTCTTAAGTTTGTGTCCAAATGTATAATGTTTGGATTCTTAGAGTTCATCATGGAGTGCATTGGAATCCATACCATTTTGTGACATGGTATCAGAGCAAGGCATCGGGGTTTTGAAAAAGATTTCTATTAATGAATGAAATGGATTCAAGATTTCACATTCCAGTATGTATCTTTGGCTTCTTGTTTTTCATACGTATGGTAACTTTTAGAAAGGAATTATGTTAAAAATAAAAAAAAAATTGAAGAATCTGCATATATGCATATATACATATATATCAAATTTCTCTTTTTCTCCTCTAAACCCATACTCAAATCAATTTATATGAAGTCCCTTCTCGTGTGAATTAAGAGAGAAACCCATACCTTGATTTGAAGCATGAAAAACTAGAGAAAAAATTGATGGATGACTTCTTCTTCTCTTTTCCTTCTTTTCTTAAACCCCACGGTTTTCTCACTTTTCTTTTTTTTCAATCTATCTCTCTCCATTTCTCTCTCTAAAACATGAGTTCTAGAGGGAGAAAGGTCTCTAGCCTCTTTTATATTTTTTTAAAGTCTTCTAGAGAGGGGGTGACGTCCCCTTCTAGATGCTCTCCTATATGGGTAGAGTTCTACGAAGTGTAGAACTCTACTCCTTTATCTCTTCTATATTTTTTTTAGGATTCTAGTATTTTTATTATTTTATTTTTCATTCATACCTCGAATATTCTAGGGGGGACGCCCCCTTCTGGAAGTCCTTACCTCATCCTTATTCTAATTTAAAATTAGTTGTTTTTAAAACTTTAAATTCATGTTAGTTTAAAATTGCCATGGGTGGATTACATATCCAGATTAGATCCAGGATCCATAAAATTCAAAAATTATAATTTTTTTTTACTTTAAAATAAAAAAAATTACAAAATATTATACTTGTCACATCAATAGTGTAATTATTTCAAAACCAAACTTTTCAACAAAATCGTTGCAATGCAAATTACAATTTAATATTTCATGAGCAACACATGCTCATGGCCTCAAAAGACCCATCTCTGATTCAAACATTACCACAATCAGATAGCATTGCAAAAAATTTCACTGAACATAAAATGCTAACATGAAACACTCATAAAGAATCAACTTCTCATGTTCATAACACAATTCATGATACAATCACAGCAATTTAATGAATGCATATTGAACCATGTATAACAGTCTTACCGTACTGTCAGAGAAGTCAAAATAGTTAAAAAAATCACAAATTGAATAAGTGTCCATGATATATTTTTGTTGCGATCTCTATCAAGGTCACTTCCCTCATAAGATGACAAAACACATAAATATTGATTGCCACTTTACAAGAGAGGAGGTTTAGGCTAAACAATTTTGGATTGCTCATGCTCACACAAAATTTCAATTAAAATCCATACAGTTTTCATATCAAAACAAAATCTCCAATGTACGTTAGAACCCGGTCCACCAGATAACCCTCGTGCCCCCCCCCCCAGCCAGCCAGTCCCTCCGTCATGATGCTTCAGTACCTGAAAAACATTTTTAAAAATGAGGTAAGAACCAAAGTCCTCGTACGGAACCCTCTCAAAATCCAACAGGAAAGAATTTAAGATAGACTAAATCAAACACAAGTTTAAGAGGACTCTACAAACAACACATATTCAGATCAATTTACAATTTAATCAGTTCAAGCAAGTAATCAACAATTTCATGTTAAATTAAACATTTAGGGATGAATGAAATCAATGCTAAAATTTTAAAAATGCATGAATCAATGCAACATGCATGAATAACCCATTTTAAGCTCAATTATCAGAATTGTTTTTGCATGCATGTCCCTATTTAATGCACACAAATTTAATTTTCACTTTCTTACAAACTCGCGAATACTAAAAAATGGGTAAAGTTCTTGAGGTTCAAGGCAGTTCTAAGTCGTAACTTAACATATAATTTGTATTTTAATTACTGAGTTCTACACTTGTTCCTCGACAGGTATCAAGAATCTACACCATCAATCGGAACATTATGAATCCTCACCTAATGTCGAGACATCAAGGAGATCTACATCTATTGACGTCACTTTCTTGGTATACCAATAACTATAACTGAGTCAACACCAACACCTCTAGGAAAAGTGACTGAAGTTTCCTACAACCGTGGCTGAGAACACGAACCACACATCGGGTTTTTATAGACAATAAATGCACACGATGTTTAGTATCTTCACAGTCTCCCATGACCGCCATCCAAGGTTCTCACCCTTTTACAGGTACACAAGGGAAGAAAATTATTACATTGTTTAGTCTCTTTTATCATCTTAAACAATTAAAAGTTCTTCACACAAAAACAGTTATGCAAATCTATATGTAATAACAATTTCAGACTGTTGACCCATTATAACGACCCCAACTGACTCTCGAAAAATAGTAAATTTTTTTTTCTTAAAACAATTGCGCAAAACCTCCAAAGGACTCTAGGTAAATCACAAATTTAATATAACCAAACCACAAACCATTTCATGCATTGAATCAACTTGAAGTAATAAAATGAGCTTTATTAATTAAATCAAAAAGTTAAAATGTCCAAAAACATAAAATCGACTTTATCACAATCATGCCCTTTGGTTAGAACCCAAACACCAAGTCACAGTCTCTTATCCTAGACATCACTGAGCATTTGTGTCTGTAAAACAGTTTTAGAAAATGGATAAGAATCGAAGTCCTCGTATGAATTCCTCTAAAAATCATATAGTAAAGAAAATAGCATGAATTAACTCTTGCATAAATTTCAGAAGAAAATCACAAAGAATAACTTACCACAATTAACTTATCATTCAAACATTCAACCAAATAACATGCCAAATCAAATATATAGAAATGCATGGACTAATGTTGAACAATAAAATATGCATGGTTCAATGCACATGCATGAATAACCTATTAAATTATTTATCAGAGTTGTTTTTGCATGCATGTCCTTCTATTTAAATACATACAAGTTTCACTTTTCTTTAAACCCTCGGATACTCAAAATGGGCACAATCTCGAGGTCCAAGTTAGGTTCTCAGTCATAGCTTAACATAATTTGTATTTTATTTATTAAGTTTCACACTTGTTCCTTAATCGATATCAGGAATCCTCACATTCTATCAAAACATTAGAAATCCTCACTTAATGCTGAGACATCAATGAAAATCTTCAACCATTGACGTCACTTTCTTGGTATACCAATAACTACAGGTGAGTCAACAACACCACTCTCAAGCAAAGTGATTGAAAGCTCCTTAAAACCGTGGTCGGGAAGTGAACCACGTATCGAGCTCTAGGAACACAATTTAACACGGAGTTTTAGTATTCTCACGGTCTACCCTGACTGTTATCCAAGATTCTCACACTTTGGAAGGAACATCAAGGAAGAGTATAATTACATAGTTTTGGTTTCTTTTACCATTTCAAATAAATTTTAAGTTCTTTACAAAAGAACCGTTTTGCAAATCCACATACAATAGCAATTTTGGGCCCGGACCCTCACAATTTAACAGTATAATTAAATTTGAAAAACCAATAAATTTCAAAAAATTATTTTGCAATGCATAAACAATTCAGTAACATTGGAGCAACATATGCTCTAGGACTGCATAGGCCTGTAGTGGTTAACACATAACCACTAACATATCTCAAAAAATGAATTATGTCAATTGCAAAATTTTAGTGAACATAAAACACACACAATTTCAGAATTTCATGTTCACAATACACATAAATAGCACAAAAGAATGTACATTAAGTCAAAGAACATACACGTGCAAATAGGAAGCTTGCAGATAACACTATTAATGATCAAATTTATGTATATGATCAACCAGACATGCATATGATCACAGTCATGCAAACATCTAATTATATTCAAAATTCATGCGTATGACATGTAAATTGCAAACTGATCAATTTAGGATCAGATTAATGTACCAAGTCAAAAAAAATACATTTACAGATCAGATTCATGTACATGACCAGCTCATTGTAAACATGCATACGATCAGCTTCATGTGCAATGAATCAGCTAAGTAAGAATAGGCACATACTTCCTAATCAGATTCATGTACATGTTCAGCTCCATGTACATGAATCAGCTACTCCGAATTATACAATTGATCAGATTTACATATCAGCTTCATGTACATGAATCGGCTAATACAGAAAATTTCAAATGCCGATCAGATTCGTGTGCATGATCAGTTTTTGTACACAAATCAACTATGCAGCAAATTAAATGTATTTGCCGGATTCATATACATGTATCGACCAATCAAAAAAATATCCACAACTAGTCAGATTCATGTACATGTATCGACCATGCATAAAATATTAATTGTTGGTCTGATTCATATATATATATATATATGATCAGATTCATGTACATGTATCGACCATGCAAAAAATATTAATTGCAGGTCAGATTCATGTACATGGATCGTTCAAACAGAAAAATATCCATAGTTGGTCAGATTCATGTATATGGATCGGCCAGTCATAAATAACATCAGCTGGTCCGATTCATGTACATGAACAGGTTCATGTACACGGATCAGCCAAGCATAAATTAACAATAAGCTGGTCTAATTTATGTTCATGTACATGGATCAGCGAGATATAAATAACATCCACTGGTATGATTCATGTACATGAACAAATTCATGTACATGTATCGGTTAGTTATGAATAACATCAACTGGTCTGATTCATTTATATGGATCGGCCAGTTATGAATAACATCAACTGGTCTGATTCATGTACATGAACAAATTCATGTATATGAATGGGCCAGTTATGAATAACATCAATTGGTCTGATTCATGTACATGAACAGATTCATGTACATGGATCGACCGATTATAAAGATATATGGCTGTTGGCCAGATTCATGTACATGATCTGATTCATGTACATGGATCAGCCAACACAACATATTCATCAGCATGAACAATGAAATCAACAAATCTAAACTACACGTATATTTCCATATTCATGAGCAAGGAAATTAATAAATCTGAATTGCATGTCTATTTTCATATGCATGAACAAGGAAGTTGATAAATCTGGATTACATATATATTTTCATATGCATGCTTAATGAAATCGACAAGTCTAAAATATATATTAATTTAGGATGCATGAGCATGAAATCGACAAATCTGAAACACGTATAAATTTTTAGATGCATGAGCAAGGAAATAGACAAATCTGAACCACGTATATATTCTTAGATGCATGAGCAGGGAAATCGACCAAACTGAAATATATATATATATATATATATATATATATATATATATATATTCATATTTAATAAAATCGACACATTTGAGATTATATGCATATGTACCTATATATATCAGATTTGATGAAATCGACACATCTGAGATTATATGCATATGTACCTATATATATCAGATTTGATGAAATCGACACATCTGAGATTTTATATATATATATATATATATATATATATATATATATATATCAAATTTATTAAAATTGACAAACCTGAATATATGCATATATATACATATATATATCAAATTTTCCTTTTTCTCCTCTAAACCCATGCTCGAATCAATTTATATGAAGTCCTTTCCCGTGCGAATTAAGAGAGAAACTCATACCTTGATTCGAAGCATGAAAAACTAGAGAAAAAATTGATGGATGACTTTGTCTTGTTCTTCTCTTAGCCATAAGATAGCGGGTGGCATGAAAAAGGTGGCTAAGGAGGTATTGGGTGAGTCTAAAGGCGGTACACCGCTAGGTAAGGACACATCATGGTGAAACAAGGATGTCAAATTAGCTATTAAGGTTAAAAGAGAGTGTTATAGAAATCTAAGTAAGAGTCGTGATAATGAGAGTTTGAAGAAGTATATAATAGCAAAAAAGGAAGCTAAAAAGTAGTTCGAAACGCGAGGGATAAGGTATATAAGGAGGTTTATGACAAGTTGGATACCAAAGAGGGCAAAAAGGATACTTATAGGCTTGCAAAGATGAGAGATAGGAAATCGAAGGATCTGGGTATGGTTAGATGTAAAAGATGAAACGCAAAGGGTTTTAGTCAAAGATGAGGAGATTAAGGAGAGATAGAAAGATTATTTTGATAAGCTATTTAATGGAAGTCATGCTCAGGATCTTGGAGACTTCTCCATTCCTTTTCATGAGATGAATCGTGACTTCATGCTCAAGATTCAAAAGAAAGAAATTGCAGAGGCTTTGAAGAAAATGAAATCAAGAAGGGCAGTTGGCCAAGATGGAATACCTATCGAGGCTTGGAAATGCTTGGGTGAGAAAGGTTTAGAATGGTTGACAAATCTTTTTAACAAGATTTGTCGGACAAATAAGATGCCTAATGAGTGGAGGAAGAGTATTTTGGTGCCTCTATATAAGAATAAGGGTGATATACAAGATTGCACAAACTATTGTGGTATAAAACTCATGATTCATACTATGAAACTTTGGGAGAGGGTGATTGAGTATAGGTTGAGCAAGGTTGTCATGATATCGGAGAATCAATTTGGTTTTATGCCTTGAAGATCAACTATGGAAGCTATACATCTTCTTAGACAACTTATTGAGAGATATAGAGAGAGGAACAAAGATTTGCATATGGTTTTTATTGATTTGGAGAAGGCATACGATAGAGTACCTAGGGATGTTCTCTGGTGGACAATGATGAAGAAAGGTATCTCTCTCAAGTACATTAGTATAATTAAAGATATGTACGAAGGAGTAGTAACCAATGTCCGCACTTGTGGAGAGGTGACAAACAATTTTCCTATAACGGTTGGGTTACATCAAGGATTTGCATTAAGCCCTTTCCTTTTTGCTATAGTGATAGATGAACTTACGAGATCAATTCAAGAAAATGTGCCGTGGTGTATGTTGTTTGCTGATGATATTGTTTTGATTGATGAGTCTAGAGCTGGGGTTAATGCTAAGTTAGAATTATGGAGACAGACTTTGGAAACAAGAGGTTTTACGTTGAGTAAGAGTAAGACAGAATATATGGAATGTCGGTTTAGTAAGCAACGAAGTAGTGATGAGAGTGTAGTGAAGCTTGGTGAGCAAGAAATAGCGGTGGATGACTATTTCAAATATTTGGGATCTATCGTTCAAAAGAATGGAGAAATTGATGGAGATGCAAATCATAGGATTAAGGTTGGGTGGATGAAATGGAAAAATGCAACTGGAGTGTTGTGCAATAGTAGAATGCCATTGCGGTTGAAGGGGAAGTTTTATAGGACGACAATTAGACCCGCTTTACTATATGGTACGGAATGTTGGGCTGCCAAGAGACATCATTTTCAAAAAATGAGTGTAACTGATATGCGTATGCTTCGATGGATGTGTGGAAAGACACTAAAAGATAAGATTCGGAACGAGGAAATACGTAAGAAGGTAGGCGTTGCATCCATTGAAAATAAGATGAGTGAGAATCGTTTACGATGGTTTGGGCATATTCGGCGAAGGCCTAATGATGCTCCGGTTAGAAGGATGGAGAAATGGGAAAATATATTAGCTAAAAGAGGTCGGGGTAGGCCTAAGAAGACTTGGATGGAGATGATAAGAAAGGATATGAATGCTTTGAACCTCACCGAGGACATGGCATTGGATAGAAATGATTGGAGGAGAAGGATTCATGTGGAAGACCCAAAATGATTTTCTTTTTTGGTTCATATCGCCGACCCTAATTGTTTTGGGATAAAGGTGGTGTTGTTATTTTTGTTGTTGTTGTATATATATATATATATATCAAATTTATTAAAATTGACAAACCTGAATATATGCATATATATACATATATATCAAATTTTCCTTTTCTCCTCTAAACCCATGCTCGAATCAATTTATATGAAGTCCTTTCCCGTGCAAATTAAGAGAGAAACCCATACCTTGATTCGAAGCATGAAAAACTAGAGAAAAAAATGATGGATGACTTCGTCTTCTTCTTCTCTTTTTCTTCTTTTCTTAAAGCCCATGGTTTTCTTACTTTTCTTTTTTTTCTCTATCTCTCTCTATTTCTCTCTTTCTAGAACATGAGTTCTAGAGGGAGACGTTCTCTAGCCTCTTTTATATTTTTTTAATGTCTTCTAGAGAGGGGGTGACGTCCCCTTCCAGATGCTCGCCTATATGGGTAGAGTTCTACAAAGTGTAGAACTCTACTCCTTTATCTCTTCTAGATTTTTTTTAGGATTTTAGTATTTTTATTATTTTATTTTTCATTTATACCTGGAATATTCTAGGGGGGACACCCCCCTTCTGGAAGTCCTTATGGGTAGAGTTCTACCCCAGGTAGAACTCTACCTCATCCTTATTATAATTTAAAATTAATTGTTTTTAAAAATTTAAATTCATGTTAGTTTTAAAATTGTGATGGATGGATTACAGATCCAGATTAGATCCAGGATCCAAATTCATATTCAAATGGATCCCAACATGGATCGGATCCTAGTCAATATGGATCCTAGACTAGGTCCAAATCCATATTAACTTGGGTCCAATGGAACGGGTCCAGTCCAATCGAACCCAGAAAAAGCTCAAAAATAGAGGCGGTCATTTTTGAAAAACACATTTTTCGGGCCAACCCTAATCCGATTTCGAAAAAACAGATCTCCTACGAGATCTACATTCCAAGGCGGTGGTCTTAACCGAATTTCACCTCCGAATTTTGCTTGAATTTAACCTGAACTTTGCTCGAATTTAAAAGTTAAAAACCATAAAAAATTTAGATTTTAATTAACTCAATTAGCTCTTGTCAGTGGGCTCTAGGCTACGCCCAGACCCAA
Organism: Nuphar pumila; assembly: GCF_984573655.1. Taxonomy (NCBI): domain Eukaryota; kingdom Viridiplantae; phylum Streptophyta; class Magnoliopsida; order Nymphaeales; family Nymphaeaceae; genus Nuphar; species Nuphar pumila. The sequence continues at coordinate 104,441,181 of NC_143259.1, forward strand.
CTGACATCACCCCATATCTTGTTATTTCTCACAATTTTATCGAATTTAAATATAAGTATAAAATTCAAAAATTATATTTTTTTTTACTTTAAAATCATGTAAAATTATTTCAAAATTATGAAAGAAACACCTGTCATAATTTCAAAAATTACATGATCAGCATCCTCCTACAACCATTTATGAAAGAAACACGAGAATCATTTCTAGAACAAATCGCTTTAGATGGTAAACTCAAAAATATTTCACCCAACCATCCAACTCTCTAAAAGGATGTTTCTCAACATGAGAACATTACATGCCAAAATGGGAAAATAAGACCGAGAAATGTAGGATGACAAAAGTATAAGAAATTACAACTTAGACTGTAAAAACCAAACATCAGAAGTGACAAACAATTTTACTTAAATATGCATCTCAAAAAAACCAAAAACAGCACTGGACAACAGCACACACACACACAATAGCAATACCCACCCAGAACTTTTTGATACCATGCCCATTTTTCTGCATAAGACATGCACTTCAGCTCGTTCAGTGTTGGTCAATTCAGACTCAAATGTATGCACTGCATGCAGAACAGTTGGATATTAGTTTCCTCGGAAAGTTCATTTCATTTAAAAATGTGTCTGTTGCATAATTTTATTATATTTGATCATCCAATTTAATTCAAACCTGTAGAAACTAGCACAATCATCAAATATTTCTTGATTTTGTCCACATATATCAAGTGCCCATCATGTCTAGAACCCAAGATAGCCTAGTATCAGAAAAGAAAATCTTGCGCATGCAATATATAAATATCAATTAGCAAAAGAATTGCCTAATCTTGACACAACAAAATTAAGAATTAGGTCGGTTGCACCATACTGGAAGGATTGATTGCAAACCAGAGAAGACTCCCACTCCTATAAATACCCACCTCCATACTGAATGTTTGATGTAAATCTGAGAAGACCCCTATTCCTCTCAATGCTCAGCTGACAGCCAATTGAAAGAATGACATTGCTTAAGAACTTGAAAGGATAAAAGATAGTAGGGGTGCTGCAGTATTTAACATTCACGTGGCTAGACTTGGTTCACATAGTGAGCCAAGTCTCACAGTTTATGCACTCACCATGAAGAAAACACATGCGTCAAATAAATTTTAAGACATCAAACAGACTACAACAGTCAGGTTTAACTTTAAAGTATAAAGGACTAGCATAAAGGTGTCAGACATTCCATTAAGATTATGCTTATTCAGATGCGCATTTGGCAGTTTCTCCTAAGACTGGCAAGTCTGTTACCAGTTATAGTATATATCTTGGTCTTCACTTGGGTGTCCTGGTCCAGTAAGAAGCAAAACACAATGGCTCAGTCAAACACAAAGCATAGTATAAGGCAATGGCAGATGTTGTGGCAGAGATTTTATAGATACAACATTTGCAAACATCCTTGCTTCAAACAATTGGTAAACCAATTTTGTTTCACAATAATGAGTGCTATGGTTATTTCCACTGTTGCTGTGCACATGTGGAGTTAGATCAACATTTTGTACATGAAAATGTGAAGATTAATTCATTGCAATTATTTAATGGTTTCTGGGGGTAATATATAATGAAATATGTGGTAATACAAAACAAGAGCCTCTAAGGGCTTACAAGATCATAAACACAAAGGGCACAAGCAAGTCCACTATGGATCAATACAAAAGCCAACAATGGCTACAACAACAACAACAACTACGCCTTCATCCCAAAACAATTGGGGTCAGCGATATGAACCAAAAAAGAAATTCATTTTGGGTCTTCCACATGAATCCTTTTCCTCCAATCATTTCTATCCAATGCCATGTCCTCGGTGAGGTTCAAAGCATTCATATCCTTTCCTATCATCTTCATCCAAGTCTTCCTAGGCCTACCCCGACCTCTTTTAACTAATATATTTTCCCATTTCTCCAACCTTCTAACTGGAGCATCATCAGGCCTTCGCCGAATATGTCCAAACCACCGTAAACGATTCTCTCGCATCTTATTTTCAATGGGTGCAACACCTACCTTCATCTCCTCGTTCCGAATCTTATCTTTTATTGTATTTCCACACATCCATCTAAGCATCCGCATCTCAGGTATACTCATTTTTTGAATATGATGTCTCTTGGCAGCCCAACATTCCGTACCATATAGTAAAGCGGGTCTAATAGTCGTCCTATAAAACTTTCCCTTCAACCGCAATGGCATTCTACGGTCGCACAACACTCCAGTTGCACTTTTCCATTTCATCCACCCAACCTTTTGTAATGAAGTGCCAAATGAAAAGGAGCAAAGTCTTCAAGCGAAAGCACGGAAGCACGCACATACACAAGAGGCCACAAAGGGGCAAAATAAACCACAAAAGTGGTCAAGCACAAAAAGAGGTAAAAAATATTCTTCACTTCATAGAATGCTTCACAAGAAGCTTTGGAAATACATGGGGCTGTGCCCCTTATTTATACATAGCAAGGGACCCAAGGAGGGGCTCCCATAGAGTCGTTGGAGCCCCTCCAACGGTCATATTTATGACCGTTGGAGGGGTCCAACGACTCTATGTGGACCCCTCTCAAATGTTAAAAAGAAAAAAAGTAAAAAATAAAAAAAGGAAAAAGAATAAAGGAAAAAGAAAGAAAAGAAAAAACATATCAATGATATGCGTGTATAGGTGAAATGACAGAAATACCCCTATGGGGTTTTACAAAATAAATATATATATATATATATTTATATATATAGATAGACACGTAGACATATATATCATATATATGTATATGTCTCGTAATCTATATATATAGATATATATATATATAAATATACATCATATTTTAACACCCCCCCTCAAACACATGGTGAAATCACCGAGAGTTTGCTAAGGAGGAAGTAGAAGCGAGGCGAAGGCAAGGCTTTGGTGAAGAAGTCCGCCAACTGATATTCGGTAGGAACATATGGGAGTTTAATGGTGCCGCGTAGGAACTCATCTCGAACATAATGACAGTCCATCTCAATATGCTTCGTTCGTTCATGAAAAGTGTGATTGCTAGCAATATAGATGGAGTTCTTGTTGTCACAACACAACTTTGAAGGAGTTGAGAATGAGACACCCATATCTTTAAGTAAGCTTCTTAACCATATAATCTCAGTTGTGGTAGTGGCCATCGCACGATATTCTGCTTCGGTAGACGAGAGAGAAACTTTACGCTGCTTCTTACACCTCCAGGAGATAAGCGACTCCCCAAGAAACACACAATAACCTGTGGTAGAAATACGATCATCGGGGTTACCCCCCCAATCAGAGTCAGTATACGCAAGTAAAGTAAGAGGTGAAGAAGAGGAGAAGAATACTCCCTTAGTTATGGAATTTTTTAAGTATCTGATAATCCTCATTACTGCTGCCATGTGAGTAGTGGTAGGAGCAGTCTGAAATTGGCTTGCACTATGAACTGCATGTGAAATGCCAGGCCTGGTGATAGATAAATATGTTAAGGATCCAATTAATTGACGATAAGGCGTGGGGTCTGCTAAAGGAGTGTCATCATTGGCTCTCATCTTGGCATTGATTACTTCTGGAGTCTCCACCCTTTTGTCATCTGTCAACCCAGACTTAGCAATAATGTCAGAGGCAAGCTTTATTTGAGATAGGACATACCCCTTGGGGGAGTATGCAACTTCAATTCCTAAGAAATACCTTAGAAAACCCAGATCAGACATATCAAAATTTTTCTTAAGAATATTTTTAATAAGATCAATACCTTTCTTATCATTACCTGTGATAATCATGTCATCAACATATAATAACAAAATTGTTATGTATTCATTAGAAGTTTTAACAAACAAAGCAGTATTTGTGTAACATGAGGAGAAACCATTATCAAGAACTACTTTGCTAAAAAGATCATACCAAGCTTTTGGTGCTTGTTTTAAACCATAGAGAGCTTTGTTTAATTTTAGAATATTACCTTTCCCAATTTTAAGACCCGGCGGAGGGTCCATAAGGACTTCTTCACACAGAGTTCCATTTAAAAATGCATTTTTAACATCAAGTTGATATATTGGCCATTGTTTGATGGATGCTAAAGCAATAAGGGTTCGTACACTAGTCATTCTGGCTACAGGAGCAAAGGTTTCTTCATAATCAATCTCATATTCTTGGGCGTAGCCTTTTGCAACCAAACGAGCTTTGTATCTTTCAAGAGACCCATCACATTTGGTTTTGACCTTATATAACCATCTACACCCAATTGCTTTTTTTTCTAAAGGTTGAGGAATAATGCTCCAGGTTTGGGCCTTGTTAAGAGCCTCTAATTCGATTTTCATAGCTTCAATCCAATGTGGGTGATCTTTAGCTTCCTTGAATGAGGTAGGTTCATGATACGAATGTATTAACATGAGACAGGCCTTATAATTCGGCGAAAAAGATTCATAAGACACAAATTTTTATGGTGGCCTACTAGTACGAGAAGATCTCCTAGATGGATTGTTATCAATAGATCCTTCTAAAGAGAAGTCTTGAGAGTATCTGTCAATGGCAGGTTGATGTTCATTTCCTATCCGCCGGGTATATACATTTATATCATTAAGGTTTTCATTTTGGGAAGTACTCTCATGTTGTGGTATATCATTATAATGTAAAATTCCATCACAACTAGTATCACAAGTGATTGCCTCAGGAGACTCAATCCTAGGAGCTAAGTCGAATAGAAAAGAATAATCGATGTCTCCCTTAGATGTGTGGATATCGAAACCATTTTGATCTTCAATAAAGTTTACATTTCTCGACACATATAATTTATTGTTTCGAATATCATAGCATCTATAGCCTTTTTTATTCTCACCATAGCCAATGAACACACATTCAATAGCTTTAGGTGACAACTTATCTTGTCCTAGACTAAGTACAAAACATTTGCATCCAAAGATTCTTAGTCTATTAAAATCAGGAGTAATTTTAAAAAGTTTTTCAAAGGGCGAAACATTTTTTAAAGAAGAGGAGGGCATACGATTCACAAGATATGTTGCGGTAAGAAAAGCTTCGGCCCAAAAGTTTTTAGGAACATTTTTAGACACAAGAAGAGTTTTTATGGTTTCGATTAAATGTCTATGTTTCCTTTCCGCAAGACCATTTTGTTGCGGAGTTTTAGGACAAGATCGTTGGTGCAAAATTCCGTTTGTTTTAAAATAATTTTGAAAATCTTTAGACATGTACTCTCCTCCTGAGTCGGACCTAAAGATGGCTATATTGTGTTGGAATTGATTTTGAACAAGAGCGTGAAACTCTTTAAAATTAATGAAGACATCGGATTTATTCTTGATAATGTAAACCCATGTGTATCTAGTAAAATCATCAATAAAAGAAACATAGTAAGAGAAGCCCCCCTTGGACATAACGGGTGTCGGTCCCCATACATCGGAATGCACAAGTTCAAAAGGCCTTTTTGACACAAAATTGCTATGAGAATATAGAAGAGAGTGAATTTTCCCAAGAATACAATCATTGCATGTAAATGTATTTGTATTACAAAATTTTTCCAAAAACGGAAAAAGGTACAACTTGGAAATACTAGGGTGTCCAAGTCTCTTATGCCAAGTCTCAATATCTTTGGATTGAACGTGATTACAAAATGATTTGGATGGCAAAGACAAAAAATCCATATAGTAAAGGTCTCTTCTTCTATGGCCTTGCCCAATCCGCTTCCCGGACCGGAGATCCTGCACATAGCAATGGGTTGGTGAAAACGAGACATTACATTCAAAATCAGTAATTTGAGAGACGGAAAAAAGATTCAAATTAAGTTTTGGAATAATTCGGATTTTGGGAACAAAAAATTCTTTATTTTGGTCATAAGTTTTCTCAAGGTTTCCAATACCTTCAACATTTAAAGATGTTCCATCGGCAGTGGATACATATGATTTAAATTTATTGAGACTTGGTTTTGATAAAAGTGATGCATTTGGAGTCATATGGAAAGAGGCACCCGAGTCAAGAATCCAAGAGGTCATACCTGGAAAAGAGGAGATGGCGGCACCGGAAGTGGAAGGTGAGGAGGAGGATGTAGAGGCGCTCATCTTTATAAATTGTTGAAGAGTTTCGGTTAGATGAGCAATGGACTCCTTTATGTCACCATCTTTCTTTGAATCTTCATTGATGATTGGAGGAGTTTCCCCCACGGAAGCCACCTTCTTCTTGAATCTAGGGCAATCGGGACGAATATGGCCCGGTTCATTACAATTATGACAAATAATTTTTCTTCCTCTACCACCATTATTCTTCCAAAAATGTGGTGGTTTATATGTTCTTACATTGTTGCCGGGTCTAGACACGGCATGCACTTCATCAACATCTCTCTTCAAGGCCAAACGGGTTTCTTCTTGACATAAATCGGCCAAAATATCACTTAGAGGGGTAGAGGCCCTATGAAGTAGAGATCCTCTAAGTTGTTCAAATTCGGGACGAAGCCCATGAATAAATTGAAAAAACCTCTCTTTTTCCATTTGCTCTTGTCTCATAGCAATAGCACTTCCTTCCCATTGTGGTTCGAGAAGGAGAAGTTCATCCCATAAAGAGGATAGGGCACTATAGTAGTCCCTAATGCTCATATCACCTTGCTTGGTAGCTCTTACCTTTTCTTGTAGAAAAAAATGCCTAGCAAGGTCTCTTTGGGTGTACATGTCTTTCATAAAAAACCATGCTTCATTAGCCTTTTTGAATTTTGCAAGGTTTGCACAAATCTTCAACTCGACATTATTCATGAACCATGCTAAAATTTTAGCATGTTCACTTTCCCAATCTTCCATTTTAGAAGAATAATCAAGAATAGCTTTTTCCTTTTCTTCTTCATTCAACGTTTTTTCCTCATTTCCTTCAAATTTAGTTAACTTCAATTGTGGTTCCGGAATGGTTCCACATACATAACCCCAAAGCTTTTTACCTTTGAGATTATTCTCCATAGCGGCGGCCCACATGCGGTAATTGGTCCCATCCAATTTGAATGATAGATCGATTTTTGCAAATTTGTTGGCCATTTAGAAAAACAAATTAATAAGACAAGAGAGAGGAGAGGTATTACTTGTCAAGGTAGAATCCGATGAAGCCTTCTTAACCAAGGCTCTGATACCATGTAATGAAGTGCCAAATGAAAATGGGCAAAGTCTTCAAGCGAAAGCACGGAAGCACGCACATACACAAGAGGCCACAAAGGGGCAAAATAAACCACAAAAGTGGTCAAGCACAAAAGAGGTAAAAAATATTCTTCACTTCATAGAATGCTTCACAAGAAGCTTTGGAAATACATGGGGTTGTGCCCCTTATTTATACACAGCAAGGGACCCAAGGAGGGGCTCCCATAGAGTCGTTGGAGCCCCTCCAACAGTCATATTTATGACCGTTGGAGGGGTCCAACGACTCTATGCGGACCCTTCTCAAATGTTAAAAAGAAAAAAAGTAAAAAATAAAAAAAGGAAAAAGAATAAAGGAAAAAGAAAGAAAAGAAAAAACATATCAATGATATGCGTGTACAGGTGAAATGACAGAAATACCCCTGTGGGGTTTTACAAAATAAATATATATATATATATATTTATATATATAGATAGACACGTAGACATATATATCATATATATGTATATGTGTCATAATTTATATATATAGATATATATATATATACATCATATTTTAACACCTTTATCCTATGATTTACATCTCCATCAATTTCTCCATACTTTTGAATGATGGATCCCAAATATTTGAAATAATCATTCACCGGTATTTCTTGCTAACCAAGCTTCACTACACTCCCATCACTACTTCGTTGCTTACTAAACCGACATTCCATATATTCAGTCATACTCTTACTCAATTTAAAACCTCTAGCTTCCAATGTCTGTCTCCATAATTCTAACTTAGCATTAACCCCAGCTCTAGACTCATCAATCAAAACAATATCATCAGCAAACAACATACACCACGGTACATTTTCTTGAATTGATCTCGTAAGCTCATCCATCACTATCGCAAATAGGAAAGGGCTTAAAGCAGATCCTTGATGTAACCCAACCGTTATCGGAAAATTGGTTGTCACCCCTCCACAAGTGCGGACATTGGTTACTACTCCTTCATACATATCTTTAATTATACTAATGTACTTGAGAGAAACACCTTTCTTCATCATTGTCCACCAAAGAACGTCCCTAGGTACTCTATCGTATGCCTTCTCTAAATCAATAAAAACCATATGCAAATCTTTGTTCCTCTCTCTATATATTTCAATAAGTTGTCTAAGAAGATGTATAGCTTCCATAGTTGATCTTCCAGGCATAAAACCAAATTGATTCTCCGATATCATGACAACCTTCCTCAACCTAGACTCAATCACCCTCTCCCAAAAGTTTCATAGTATGACTCATGAGTTTTATACCACGATAGTTTGTGCAATCTTGTATATCACCCTTATTCTTATATAAAGGCACCAAAGTACTCTTCCTCCACTCATTAGGCATCTTATTTGTTCGCCAAATCAAGTTAAAAAGATTTGTCAACCATTTTAAACCTTTCTCTCCCAAGCATTTCCAAGCCTCGATAGGTATACCATCTGGGCCAACTGCCCTTCTTGATTTTATTTTCTTCAAAGCCTCTGCAATTTCTTTCTTTTGAATCTTGCGCATGAAGTCACGATTAATCTCATGAAAAGGAATGGAGAAGTCTCCAAGATCTTGAGCATGACTATCATTAAATAGCTTATCATAATAATCTTTCCATCTCTCCTTAATCTCCTCATCTTTGACTAAAACCCTTTGCGTTTCATCTTTGATACATCTAACCATACCCAAATCCTTCGATTTCCTATCTCTCATCTTTGCAAGCCTATAAATATCCTTCTCGCCTTCTTTGGTATCCAACTTGTCATAAACCTCCTTATATACCTTAGCCCTCGTGTTTCGAACAACTTTTTTAGCTTCCTTCTTTGCTATCATATACTTCTCCAAATTCTCATTATCACGACTCTTACTTAGATTTCTATAACACTCTCTTTTAACCTTAATAGCTAATTTGACATCCTCGTTTTGATGTATCCTTACCTAGTGGTGCACCGCCTTTAGACTCACCCAATACCTCCTTAGCCACTTTTCTCATGCCACCCGCTATCTTATTCCACATTGATTCTGAATCCTCCTCGAGACACCAATCAGCTTCCTTAACTACCTGCTCTACAAACATTCCTTGTTTAGCTCCTTTCAGTGCCCACCACTTAATTCTAGGATCTATCCTATGTCTATCCCTTTTGCGGCATTGTCTAATTCTAAGATCTAAAATTAAGACTCTATGTTGTGTAGCTACACTTTCTCCCGGTATAACCTTACAATCGATGCAACAACCCCTATCTCTCTTTCTAAGTAGGAAAAAATCTATCTGACTCGTATTAACCCCACTTTTAAATGGCTACAACAAATATAAAAAATATACTTTATTGATCAAATGCTTAAGCAAAAGCAACGTACAAGTGAGACAAACCCCCTATATATACACATACAAGAGAGAGAGAGACCACTGGGAGCTCCCAACGGTCATATTTATGACTGTTGGGGAGCTCTAATGACTATGGTCAAATGACTATAGAGCCCCTGCTCTACTTAATTAATGACAATAAAAAATAAGAAATGAAAATTTGTTCTTAATGAACAGTGCCTATTACAAGAGTAAAAAGACCAAAATGCCCCTAACTTCAAAAACATATTATATATATGCATGCTATTTTACCCCCCCCCCTTCAAACTTACGGTGACTCACTGTAAGTTCGCAATTACAAAAGCATAAACCCATTACATAAAATGTCTCACTTCGTCAAGTTTTCCATTTAGTTGTCTCCTTGAAGGGTGTACTTGATCTTCAATCATATGCTCTATTACACAAAGGGTCTCTAGGTTCTTCGATATCATCAATACTTGAAAACCTAAAGATAGAGCTAACCAAACATCCCAACTATATATATATATATATCATAAAACATAAAAGGAGATTTCAAAAATAACTATAGATATACTAAATATAATCAAAAGTTTAAAAATACTTTTTATAAATCAAAACATAGATAATATGAACACACCTCAAAGATAGTCACAAAAAACAACTATATTTCAAGAAAACATAAATCCTAATTAGAGGCTTTATCCACAAAAATTTAAACATGCACATGTATTTAGATAATCATGCATGCATACCATCCGAAGGTTTTAAGAAAATAAATCATCTATCATACCAAGTAAATTCAACAATCACGCATACAAAATGTTTTAAACTTCAAACACAGCCCACAAGAGGAGAAGATTAAATTTACACAACTATGATGAAAAAAACACATATATATAACATGTTATATTTAACACATGAATATGAATCTTTAACTATCAAGAACAAGATTTAAAGAGAACAATTAAACAACTCAACCATGGAGTTAAATCTACCCAAGGAGAAAATAAAATGTTTTGGGAAAGGATTTTTCAAAAAAAGTAACAATTTTTATATAAATGCACAGTGGAAACAATGAGGAAATTCAAAAACCCACATTCAACAAATCAAGAGAAATGATACTTTGTAACAATAGTTTGTTTACCATAAGTAATTGTCTCTTGTTTACCACAACACTCAAAGGAGTTTACAAAAATCGAGAAATTAATTAAATTTATGCAAAACACGCAAGACAACCAACATGGAACAAATCTAAATACCCTAAACATATATATCCAACATGCAATTAAAGCATATTCAATGCATATAACGATGCATGGAAATATTTTAATGAATAAACATTTCTCATAAAAGGGCAAATGAGTAGTAAAAGTTTAAAAAAATTATGGAGAGATTTTAAAAACCTGCAAATCCCAACAATAGTTTGGTTACTACAAGTAATCACCTCATTAGACCTCTAACTCAAAACCTCAAAATTCAAGTGTATCAGCGCATAGAACAAGAGATCAAACATAATGTCAGCCATTACCAAACTGATAATCAAAACTGACAATACCAGCTACAACCACAAGAGGTGCACATACCTCACCTCACAAATGATTGTAAAATACAAATAATATCAACTACACATACCTCACCTCACAAATGATTGTAAAATGCAAATAATATCAGCTACAACAGGTGCACATAACTCACCACAACCATGGTTGTAAAAATGATAAACAAAAATCTCTTATCCAACAAAAAAATGTCACTTAAATAAGAGGTATGGGTGGAGCAACAAGCGAGGTACTGAGAACTTGTTATAACAACAAACCAATGTCACCAAGAAAACAAGATTTAAAATAAGGTAAGAACAATGAATTTTTATAAAATATATAGTAAACCATCATGGTTTCAACGAAGAATATAGCCATCACAGATACGCATAAATACAAGCATCAACAATATATCAATGGCCATATAAACAAATGAGTGATACAAGTATACAACACACTCAAAGAATCATAAATCAAACAACCATCAGTTAGAGTTGAACTATAAGCCAACAATCTAAACTGACAAAACCGAGGTGCACACAACTCACCCCAAGAAACATCTTTGGTTCCCAAAAAACAATAGAGTGAACCAACTCATGGATTCGGAGGCCAATCAACTATCGGTCAGACCCAAAACAAGTGTCAACACAACACTCATAAACTTGATAGTCTAGACTGATAAGAAGACTTGAGGTGTACGCATAACTCACCTCAATGGCTAACTCTGAACCAACAACAACAAGCCAAAAAACATATGATACATCAGATAAAATTCTATGATGGACAACACAAATCACAAATGCCATAAGAAAGCAAGAGAACCTATGAAAATAAACTTCCAAATAAGGGGATTCATATATAAGAGACAATTTGAAAAACAAATTTTTAAATTAAATCCAATAAAGAAAAAGGAATCTTTTAATGAATGAGTCTTCACTCACAAACAAGAGTGCACCAAAGGACAAACACAAAGGCCACTAAGGGCACACCAAAGCCACTAAGAGCACACACACACCAAAGAAGACAATGTAAAAAAAATCATTAATAATAAGTGAAGATATGGAAGCCTTCAAGTGTCACCAACAAAGTCCATCAAATTGATACAAAAGTGGACAAGCATCAACAAGAAACCCACTATAGGATTCACTCACAAACGCCCACACAAGGGGTCAAAAGAACATAAACAAAAAAATATTTTATTGATGATAATATGGGAAATGGGAGCCTCCAATAAAGTCCACCAAATAACCAAAGTGGACACATAAAAGAGGCTCACAATAAAATAATATTTTATTGATGTCTAACATATGCAAGAAGCATTTTAAACTCATTAATCCAAAATTATACTAATGACAAGGAGGAATGTGTAAAGATCTACAAAGAATCTTTAATCATGAACCAAAAGTCTACTAACTTGAGTGGATAATCACAAAAGTGTTCCCTAAGGAACACACTCACGAAGGGGACACTCACAAGAATGAACACAATATAAAAAAAATATATTTTATTCCATAAATCAAGAGTGCAAAAGTGTCCTTTACAAAGGGGAGAACACCCCTATTTATACACAATAGGGAGAGAAGAGAGAACTAAAAGAGAGAGAGAGAGCACAAGAAGGGAGAGAAGGACCTCCCAACGGCTAGAATTCTAGCCCAACTATATTATATATATAAAATAATATATATATATATATATATTTATTTTACAATATAAATATATATACATCTGATATATATATATATATATATATATAAATATATATATATGTATATATTTATATATATATATATACATATATACTATACTATATACACAAATACATATTCACAAATAAAGAAAACAAAAAAAAAATAAAAAAGACAAAATGTATAATATAGCCTAAAGTACATTCTAAAGTGTATATATGTATATATATATACATATTCATGTGAATATATATATATATATATATATTATTTAACAATTGAAAGATCTTTGAGTTTGCCACCTTTCTTGCTTACTTTATCACTCATCTTGGTAGATTATTCTCTAATGAAAGTCACCATTTTCTTCAATTTTTGACACTCCGGTTTGATATGCCCTGATTCATTGCAAAAATGGCATATGATCTTCCTTGGTACTCCATAATTTTTCCTTCCAAAGTGTGGAGGCTTGTAAGTCTTCATATTGTTAAGGGATCCACTCTTGGGTACCTGTGATTATGATACCATCAAAAAATAGTAGCATAACAATTATCTTGAGTGAACTAGCATGTGAAAAATCAAATAATTTGGTGAACTTTGTTGGAGGCTCATTTTCTTACATGGTATCAGAGCTTGGTGATCAAGTTGAATTGTTTCTTGGTGCATCGAGAAGTGTGCCACTCAAAGCTTGAAGATATTGAAGCTCATTTGTAACTCCTATTCAAGTGCTTGTGAGATCGTGATTGTGTTTCAAGTGATAGATCGGTGGTGCTTACTTGGTGGTGGAGTGCTCGTGTTCTTCACCTTGCTTACTTTCTTCCTCTTCTCTATTCAAGTGCTTGTGAAGATCATGATTGTGTTTCAAGTGATAAATCAGTGATGCTTACTTGGTGGTGGAGGGTTCGTGTTCTTCACCTTACTTTCTTCTTCTTCTCTATTCTTTTCTTCTCGTTCTATCTCCTTTAGCCCTTGTAAAAATGGATAACAATGAAAATGGCACCATAAAGCCCATAAAACTCAATGATTTCAGAGCAGTCTCCTTCACTGGTAAGGCTATTTAATACTCTTATTTAAGCACTGAATCTCTTATGCTTGTTTGTATTCATGGGTAATTCCCTTATAGTGTGCATTAAGAATTTTGATGTAATTGTATAAACGATCATTGTTCGAGATCAACCCCAATGGGGTAAGATCGGTAAGGGTCTAATTTTGTGTGAAAAATATGTGCGTTGTAGATCTTCCACTGGTGCTCCCGCAAACTCGCAGGAGAAGAGGGATTTCACGATGAAAGTCATCCACACCCTGACCAAGACCATGACGGCTCAGGCGACGCATACAGCATAGACGACACAGACCATGCAGGCGGCACAGGCTGCGCAGGCAGCTGCGTGTGATCCGCCTGTTGAAGTTGTTCCGAACGTATGCGGTGTTTCCTTCGAGAGGTTTCTGAAATTGGACTCGTCGACTTTTGCGGGCAAGGCCGACCCAGAGGCAGCAGAGAGCTGAGTCGAGGAGATGGAACGAGCGTTTGACATCCTACCTGTCTCCGAGGACAAGACACCATTTGGCAAGTACCGTCTGAAGGGTGATGCCAAGAAGTGGTGGGACACTCTGCAAAGGGTGAAGTTCGCCGACATGGACGAGATTCCCTGGGAGGTGTTTAGAGAGAAGTTTTTGGACGCATACTTTTCCTCTTACGCCGAGGAAGAGATGCAGCAGAAGTTCCTCGACTTGACTTAGGGGACCATGAGTCTGGTGGACTACACCACTAGATTTCGGAGCCTCAAAAGGTATTGCCCGAATCTCTTCAAGAATAAGAAGACGAGGGCGATCAAGTATGTACGCAGGTTGAAAAATGGATTGCAAACTCGTGTGTTGATGAGCTGGCCTACTACCCTGGTCGATGCGATAAAGTCTGCCTCAGTCCTGACGGAGGACTGGGAGAGGTTCAGGACCACATTTCAAATGGGAGGTGGCAACGGAGGTGGGTTCTTCGAACGAGACGAGGGGACACTGATCTATTAAAACCAAACTTTGACAACACTTCAAACAACTTTTGAAACCATGCACGAGGACTTTGCTTTAAACCATATATCGTATTTCTTAATCTACACACCTTCTGACACTCCCCCTCAACCTCGAACGAAAGAGGTTGTTGCATGTAGACAATCTCAGACAAATGTCCATATAAGAAAGCATTTTTCATATCTAGCTGATACAAACTCCATCCACAGTGAACCGCTACAGAAAGAACAAGACGAATGGTGCCCATCTGTGCTACCGGAGAAAATGTCTCAAAGAAATCAACCCCATATGTCTGAGTGTAGCCTTTTGCTACTAATCGTGCTTTATACCTTTCAATAGAACCATCTGAGTTATACTTAATGGTATATACCCATTTGCATTCAACAATTTTTGCATCCCCTGGGGGATCAACAAGGTCTCATGTCTGTTGAGATAGTAAAGCATGTTAAATTATGTATATATAAATATATATATATACATATACTTATATATATATATATACATTAGTATATATATAAGTATATATACGTATATATGTATATATACATAATTATATTTTCTTTTTCTGTTTTGTATAAACCAAAAAACCCGATAGAGGTATTTTGGTAATTCCCAAATGTACCTTTTTCTTTTTCACCTTTTTCTCTTTTTCCCTTTTTTCTTTTTCCTTTTTTATTTTTTCTTTTTGCTTTTTGGAATCATAAAGGGGCCCCACCCATCTAACCGTTGGGGCTCCCAACGACTAGAAGGGAGCCCCCTTTATGGGTCCTCTTTAGTGCTTCCCTCCTCTATATAAAGAGGAGGTTCCCCCTTGTAAATGTATGGGTTTTTACACCCTTCTCTTCCTTTCTTCAATAAATCCAACTTATGACTTTAAGTCATTTCCTATATTTGTGAGTTTTGTGTATGCACATTTGGTGTTTGTGTTCTTGGCTCTTGTAGTCACTCTTAAGGAGTGACTTTTTGCTCTATTGGTGCTTCCGCCTCTTTTCATTACAAAGCATCCATTTCATCTTATATAGCCCGCTTCCACCAGCTATCGAGTATTGTCGTTTGATAACTCAGAGGAATAGTTTCAGCTAATAAGGCTGAAATAAATGCTTTCATCTGATTTCCGAGTCTGGCATCTGACATAAACTTAGACATAGGGTATAAGGGTGGACTTTTCTCAAATCTTTAGCAAGATTTTATGTTGGACTCATATGTGAGAATCAGATCTTTATTGATTTTATATCATGATATGAGATCATATTTTGGACCTTCTATGGAAGGGTGAACTTTTCTTATAAAGTATGACGCCTTAGGTAAGTCGTAGCAGGTGGCAATTGGTCGTGCAAGGCTTTGAGAGACGGGAATAGATTAAGATTATTCAGGACGAAGAGTTGTTAGAAATTGTGAGAACGACAAACGACGTCTTGATAATGGTTCAGAGACCCCGTTCAAGGAACGTAAGCAAGCTAGAGCAATGTCTCGTTGTGTCTTTTCATCCGTGTCGAATCAAGTAGAAGATAACGAATAAGCATTCATATAGTCTTTTGCTAAACTCCCTTTCTTTTTTTGTGGTTATGTATAAACTCTTGTGAAGCCAAGTTTATTAATGAATTCACACATACATTTTGTTCGACCAAGTTATTGGTTTCGAACTTTTATTTTGTGGAACTCATTATGTGTTGTCATGATCCCTTCAGAAGCTTATGTGTTTGGGAGCTCACACATACGTGCATCCTGGTCAATATCTATTCCCTTAGACTGCGATCTCAGCAGATCACTTTCCTATGAAATTTCGCAGACGAAATTTGCAACCTGCCCATTCGTCCGCGAAATTTCATAGGAAGGTGATCTGTTGAGATCGCAGTCTAAGGAAATAAATATTGACCAGGATGCACGTACGTGTGAGCTCCCAAACACATAAGCTTCTGAAGGGATCATGACAACACATAATGAGTTCCACAAAATAAAAGTTCGAAACCAACAACTTGATCGAACAAAATGTATGTGTGAATTCATTAATAAACTTGGCTTCGCAAGAGTTTATACATAGCCACAAAAAAAGAAAAGGAGTTTAGCAGAAGACTATACGAATGCTTATTCGTTATCTTCTACTTGATTCGACACGGATGAAGAGACACAACGAGACATTGCTCTAGCTTGCTTACGTTCCTTGAACGGGGTCTCTGAACCATTATCAAGACGTTGTTTGTCATTCTCACAATTTCTAACAACTCTTCGTCCTGAATAACCTTAATCTATTCCCGTCTCTCAAGGCCTTGCACGGCCAACTGCCACCTGCTACGACTTGCCTAAGGCATCAAGCTTTCTGAGAAAAGTTCACCCTTCCATAGAAGGTTCAAAACATGATCTCATATCATGATATAAAATCAATAAATATTTGATTCTCACATCTTATTTCCGAGTCTGGCAGTGTGGAACCATTCTATAATGCATCCAGATAATTTATTTTGTTATTTCAATTCCATTCTTTTTTTTATTTATGATGCTTTGTATTTATTGTTGTTTTCTCATTTCCTTTTGTTTTTTTATTTTTTAGACATGTACTGGATTATGTTCAACCACCCAAATTTGCAGAATCATCCGCCGTTAATCATGATTACAGAACTATATAAGAAGGACAATAACTATCTGATGCACTTATATCGGTGGAGCTGAAGTAAACAAGATTTTGCACAGAAGCGACTATCTTAAGCGACAACAGACGAAACTATAAATTGGGTATCGGAATAGAAAATGAACGGAGGAAAGAGAGAGGGAGGGGAGGTGGGTGGTGTTGTTAAAAAGGATTTACCTTGGGAATTCCCGAGTCGGAACTCTTCGAGGATCTTGGAAATTTGAATCCTGGTTGCTTCGGCGACGTGGGGCTTCCCGCCTTGGCCTATGTTCCCTTTCTTTTGTCCTTTCTTCCCCATCCTCTCTCTCTCTCTCTCTCTCTCTCTCTCTCTCTCTCTGTAGCCGACGACAATGGCGAGAAAGAACGTCTAATATCGTTGCCTCTCTTGTATATATATACTGGGAAGGGCATGACATGACACGATTGCGCACGAGTCATGTACAGTGTATGAGAAAAGGGTTTTAGGTTTCATGAGAGCGCTACAATCATCAATGTCGGCTATATTTTGAAAATGAGACGATAATATCATGATATTTTGATAACTCCACAAAGTTTACCATATTTTGGAGAAATTTGAGGCATGTCACAATTTCGTCATATAGGATTCAAAAAACACCTTTTAGTGTTCGTATTTGTTTACGTCTTTATATGGCAATAATACGAATATTTTTTTTTTACTCTGAAAAATTGCTCCAAACATAGAGACCTAGTTGTGCTGGCTCAGCCGGATGTACTTATCTGTTCATGTACATCGTAAAACTTTGAAGGCTTACGAGGACCCCAAAAAGTCTCCAAGCTTCAGCTTACACAAGAGATGACGCCATTAGGATTTGAACCTAGACTGGCTTTCAAACAGTCTAGGCCCCCATCCCACTATGCCAAACCCTTTAGGTCTACCAAGATACCGTTACTTGTGACTGCACGTTAGAGTTTAGCCTCATAACTTATTGAAAAAACGTACAACTTGTACTATTGAATATGGGCAACTCATATTTGTTCTCAATTTGTTAGGGCTGGTAAATGAGCAAAACAAACCTAACAAAAGGGGTTGAAGCTTGGCACATTGTTGCAATGAGTCAAGCCGTGGTTGAAATCATGGCGAGCCTAAGTTAAAATAGTTGTTTATAAGAATATATAGATATAGAAAGAGAGAGAGAAGTGGGATTATGCTGCCTTTTTTTTGTTAAGAAACCTTAGAATCTTTTAAAAATCATAGCTTTAGGTGTTCTGTTTTTTATTTGAACCATTGGATGTGTTTATCATTGTTTATTCAATAGAAAACATGTTTTTGATTAGGCATTTTTATCTATTTTAAAGAGGTACAAAATTCAATGATTGATAGTATACTAAAATTTGAAGACAAAATATTCACATTTTTGCATCAAATCAATTTGAAACAAACCTTGTTTCATAATAAATAAGTAATGATAAACAAAATCTAGCAATTCAAATATAGCTTAAAACACTTACAATTGTAATTTTTGGAGGCTCTTAGCTTGACCTAACTAAAAAATGGGCATCGCAATTTCCATTCACACACACATATATATATATATATATATATATTCACATTTTTGCATCAAATCAATTTGAAACAAACCTTGTTTCTTAATAAATAAGTAATGATAAACAAAACCTAGCAATTCAAATATAGCTTAAAACACTTACAATTGTAATTGTTGGAGGCTCTTAGCTTGACCTAACTAAAAAATGGGCATCGCAATTTCCACACACACACACATATATATATATATAGAGAGAGAGAAAGTAGCACTAAGGTGTTATTGCCACCTACTCTATGTTGAATCTTCTCAATCAAATTTTATAGAGGTACTCAACATAGTTTATTCAATAGAAACCATGTTTCAGTAGTAAATATAAAAACAGAACTTTTTAAGGCATGAAATTTTGGTAGTTTGTGACCCATTGGCTTTTGAAGATCTTAAAGAAATTTTGGTAGTTTGTGACCCATTGGCTTTTGAAGATCTTAAAGAACTTACATGTACCCCGTAATTACATGATCCAAAACTTGTTTTCTAATTATATCATTTTTGTAGGCTGCGATCAACAAAAAGGTTTGAGAATTTTGAAAAATTGGACCTTATATTAGGTGATAGTAGGTGTTTATATATGTATATAATAATGGATAGATGCTAAATAAAATCTGTTAAATAATACGTGTTAAATGGATTTTTTCCTCCTTCCCCGTTTTTTGCTGTATCGACCCCACAAATATGTTGGGCATAGTCAATTTACGAGGAATCCACACTTGGATCATGTGTTTTGATGAAAAATGACACTTGAAGCGTTGAAAATTTACAAAAAAAAAATGATCGATGGTTTTTTTAACTTTATAAAAACCCACCCATGTGTGTCAGAATCAAACACTTAAAGAGCTGATCCCTATAAAACCAAGCACATAAATCACATTTGTATGGTCAGAATTTAAAAATAAAATAAAAAACCTGAAAAACCGATTTAACACGAATCATTTAGCATCTCTCTCTCTCTCTATCTCTCTCTCTCTCTCTCTCTATATATATATATATATATATATATGTGTGTGTATGTTTTTAAATTAAAATTAATGAATTTTGGACTCTAAACCTAGAGATGCACACGAGCAGAGCTTGGGCTGGCTCGTCTTGTGAAGGAAAACAGTTTGTTAAAGTTCAACCCATGGGCCTAATTGGAAAGGCTTGGACTGTTATATTATATACAATATATATTATATTATATATAATAAATATAATATTATGTTATATATAATGTTTATTATTTATATGATGCATTATTTTATATATTATGTTATATATGATATATTATAATATATATTATGTCATAAATAATGTATTATATAATGCATTATATATAATATTTATAACGTATATAATATATATGCACAGGATGAACTGGGCCACGGCCTCGGCCATGGTTCGGGCCTAGCTTGGGCCTAATTTACAAATTTGACAAAAAGGTGCAGTCTTGGCAAGTAAAATACCTTTTCAAGCCAAGATGTGTGGCTCTGATACGACACATCCTAAACAGTATGCCCTGCACACGATGCGGCTCCGCCCTGCCTCGCCCCGTTTGGACCGGGGATGAAGGGCATGAAACGGGGATGAAGGTTAAAATCTATCCCCGTGCGGGGATGGAGGTGGGGATGGACTTACGCTTTTCCCCTCCCCATCCCAATCCCCGCCTAGCCCCGTCCCCAATCCTTTAAGGGATGACTATAGACTAAGGGAAAACGGGGCCCCGCCTCGCTCCCGTTTGGACCGGGGATGGAAGACATGAAACGGGGATGGAGGCGGGGGTGGAAGTTAAAATCCATCCCCGTGCGGGGATGGAGGCAGGATGAAGGTTCAGATTTTGAAACGGGGCGGGGGGTGAAGACCTCGTCCCTCGCCCCGGTCCACTGCCATCCCTACCTAGGAAGGTGGAGGAAGTAAAGGTGGATCATCGACTTTTGGCACCCCCTGAGTTTCTTGGAGGAAAGGATCGACATTTTGGAAGGGGTTGGCATAGATTATCACGAGAAATTGCTAGAAAGTAAAAAATGGCAGTCTCTTGAGATTTTCAAAATATCGTGAGATTTATGAAAAACATAAATACCACAATTTGAACATGATATTTACGTTTTAAATGGTTATTTATCGTGAAAACTGTGTATTTTTATTTTAAAATAAAATTTACTAATATTTTCTTATAAAAAACACCACAATTTGAACATGACATTCAAGGATGAATGTAGACCCAGAGGGTTCGTTCACCCACCCCGGTTACAGCATTCTTTTCTATTGCGCCCAAAATGTCTGCAAATATGTCATGTTTTTTTTTTTTTTTATTTATGGTTCCTACGAAATATCATCCAATCTTTCAAATTTGGTAGGATGAGCAAATCATTGTACAAATATTATAGGTTTCATTTATTATTCACATGGGGATCTTTTTGTTATGAAAAAAAAAAACGCAAAATTTAATGGCAACCCTTGTTTTTGGAGGTAGCAATTTTGGGTAAAATGGGGATTCTGATTTTAATTCTAAGGAAAGAATCTTTGCAATATAATGTGTTTCTTTTCACAACACCCAAGCACTTCTTTAATATGGGCATGCGCGTGAAGAGAGGAGTGAATTGACGATGTAGGACAATTCACAGGCTTATTCTAGCAATATAAACCATTTTAGAGAAATAAAAAGAAAAAATGTAGTAATAAATTCATAGGTTTATTGCCTATAACTGAATAGTTCATTTTTTTTCACATGCATGCATATATGTGTAACTATGTAAAAGAGTTAGAGACTATATGATGAATAAGTATAATAAAATCATTAAATACATATAACACAATCTAATCATTTCTTAGCTCAAATGTTTATTGTTTCAACTATTTATTGTAAAACCTATAAATTTTTGCAGATTTTAAATAAATAAAGAATTAGCTTTACTTTGAGTTAAAAGTGTTTCTATCCTTTAAATGTTAATCTTGGTTGCTTTATGCACCTAATTATACACTCCGGACTAGTAAGGTTAAAAGGGTTATTTTAATCATTTTTGTAGATAAAATATTGCTAAAATATTTAATTATCATGAAAATTAATTATTTAAAAAAGCCACAAACATAGTTAGGTGTTTTTTAAGTGTTTCAAACTTAATAAGACACATTTTAATGGTTTTTGAAATAATTGCTTAAAAAAGATATTTTGGTTATAAAATTAATTATAAAATATTTTAATTGAATAAATAATTGTTTTAGAGCCAATTTTTGTCAAAATTAAGGCCAATACTGGCTAAATAGACTAAGTTCAGTCTATATGAACTTCTACTTTAACGGTCTCTTATATATAAATGTTTTTTTTATTATTATTTTTCTTTTTTGGTCGCATGGAGTCCAATTTTGAGTCGGGCCGAACCGGACCCGACCCGTTAAAAAAGGGGCATGGTCGGGCCATTAGGGCCCTGACCCTCCCCCTCCCCCTCCCCCTTTTCTCGCTACTTCCCTTCTTCTTCTTAATTTCCTTCTTTTTTCACCCGAACTTCTTCCTTTGCGCCTCCTCCCTCTTCCCTCACTCCATCTCTGTCGCCGACCCGCACCGCCGGCCGGAAACACCACCTGTTAACCGCGGATCAGCCGCCTTCTCCCCTCCTTCCTCCTTCTTCCCCCTTTTCTCGTCTTCTCTTCTTTATTTTTTCAAAACCCTGTGCCGCAGTCGTTACCCCCATCGCCGCCTTGTTCCGTCGCCGCCGCCAGACCTCCGACCACCGGTTCATCGCAGGTTGCCACTGCTCCAGCCACTGTCGGAGCCTTTAATTTTTTGTTTGCCGTCAGCCGTCCGTTTATCCGCCACTCCCTGCTCGTTTCACCGTCGTCGAAAGAGGTATCCCCTCGGTTCCCCTTTTCCTTTTCTCTTTCTTTCTTTTTGTTTTTCATTTTTCCTGCTGGTTTCTTTTGTTTGGTTGGAGTTTGAGGAATAGCTCATTCGGCTGTGGGGTTCTTCAGTTCAGCCCCCCTTGGGATCGCGATTTGTGTTTTCTTTTCCTTGTTTCCCATTTTTTTTTGCTAATTCGAGATGGCTTGATGTGAATTCTACAACATCGACAAGCGATGTCGGAATTTACGCGGGGATCGGTCATCGACAAAAAAGTTAGACCTTCTAATCCCAATTCTTTAAACATCTTTTTTGTGTCTTCGGGGATGATTTCAGTAATGAGATCATGAATCAACGTTTCTCCTTCAAAAAAATGAGGTGGTTCCAACCTTTTCTTGGCCGTTACCATCTTCTTTCCTTTTTCATCATATCCTAGGCATTTTCCTAAATTGGTTTTAGAGGACAAGATGTTAGTTTGAATTTCTTGATCATTTTTCCCAGTCCTTTAAAAGTCAAGTATCCCATTCGCAACAACATGGGCCATCCATTAGTAAACTTGGCAAATCTAGGATATTCATTGCATTTCCTGAACTCAAACTCATCAACTCTTCTAGATAGTTTGAGGAACTTGGGCTGCTTCAAATAGTCAACAGTAACCACCTTGGATGTCTTACCAGTACCAGACTCTATGGGAGATGAGAAGGTTTCCCCTTTTCCCAGATGGAGGGGATGTTAGTTACTTTATCAATCCGAGGGGTCATCGTCTGTGTCAGCCTAATGGTTGAATCATCAACAAAGACAATAATGATGTGATCTTTTCAGGGGATCTTTATACACTAATGATACGTGGAGGAAATTGCCTTCAAGTCATGGATCCAAGGTGGTCCCAGGAGTAGATTGTAAGAAACAGATATGTCCACTACGGAAAATATGGTTTGATGGGATATCGGATCAATTTCTACAACCAAAAATATTTTCCCTAAGGTAACTATGACATTTTCGTTATAACCACTAATTTGGATGCAGCGGTCTCCAAATTCTAAAGGGGTGATATTGAGTTTCTAGGTAATTATATAGGGACGAATGTTTAAACCTCTCCTGCCATTGACTAAATAGTTTAGAATAAAGAATCTTTTGATCTGGACAGTGATATGCAATGCCTTTGTATGGGGGAATACAGGCTTCGATGAATCATCCTCAGAGAAGGTGCCATTAAACTTTATAGATCTGTCGTTGGAAGGACATTGACTTTATTCAGAATGTCCTCTAATGCTTTATGATGCGCTAATAACAACCTGATTAGTTCCAATATGATTATAGGTGTAGTGATATTAGACATGTGACTTTTGATATCGTATTATCCTTTCTTTGGAAATTCTGCCCAAACTGGAAATTCTCTTTCGGACTCGTATCATGTACGAGGAACAATTTGATGGGGAAGGAGGGGAGAACCTTTTTGGGGTTGCTCTAGTTGGTATATCCAACCAGACCAGGTGAGGTGATCAACCCCTTTTGCTGAGGCTCAATCCGAGGGGATAGTAAGAGAGAGTAATGTCTGTTACTCCTTTTTGTGGATGCTACCCTATTTGGTTAGTTCAAAGATTTTTTCAGTGGATTGATCCAAGTATATTACATTGAATTCCTTTTGATTTTCCTCTTTTAGTTGCGTTGGCTATCCCACCTTGACAATTGGAATGATGGTCCATCTTGGAACTGTCTGTTACTAATTTCTATCCTCCTTAGAAAAATCGAAGGGAGCACCATAATGTGCGATCACCTATGATGTGAAGACGGTTGTGAGTGCTCCTCTTGTCCGACGACTTCTACTGCTTCAAAACTATTGGTTGTTCATGGAATAGGCTGATATGGATTCCTGGTTCCTCATTCCCTATTACAAGATCCTTATTTTCTATGAGTTTGAGATCCCCTTTATCCAAGAGATATTGAATAATGTGCCTTAGAGTGATGCACCGTTCCGTGTCATGTCCCACAGTCCGATAAAATTTGCAGAACTTAATGGGATCCTCCCTCTTGACCGAACCTGCATATGACATATGGTATTAATGACAATTTTTTTGATAACAATAAATTTATTTGTCGTTAACAGAAGGTGTTAACGATAATTTATGGGGGTAGCAAGCTCTTGACGATAATGAAATGTGTTGTCAAGGAATGCTAACCTTATGACTTGAAAAAGGCTTCCACTGCCGATAATTCAAGGGAGAGATAATGACAATTAAATGTCATTATTACTCAAAATTTTATTTTGGTCATAAAATTTGATTTTGGTGTCAGATCAACCTAATTTTTGGTTTCCTGAAAAGATG
This sequence comes from Nuphar pumila, assembly GCF_984573655.1. Taxonomy (NCBI): domain Eukaryota; kingdom Viridiplantae; phylum Streptophyta; class Magnoliopsida; order Nymphaeales; family Nymphaeaceae; genus Nuphar; species Nuphar pumila. The sequence goes on from NC_143259.1 coordinate 104,466,220, forward strand.
AAACTCTCCTTTTGACTGAAAAAGCTTAAAGAAGTCATTTTGAAGGTCAAAAGTCATATTAAAGTTAGACTTTTTGATGAAAATTAAGGATTTTGCTATGAAAAATATCTCGGTTCAAAATGGGGTGTCTAGAAGTCCACAATTGTCACTCTAAATTGGTTCCCAGAGGATGAAGATGAGGTCTCTTCCCTTTCCCAGATTGAGTGTATGTCAGGTAACTTATCAGATTTAGCCTTTTAGGGATCATGGGTCGAGGTATCCTAATAGTTGGATCATTTGCAAAGACAATAATTATCTGGTCACTTCATAGGATTTTGATATATTAGTGATATGTTGATAAAACAACTTCCAGATCATTGATCCAGGGTCTCCCTAAAAACTAGTATTAGGAGGATGAGAGATCAATGCCAGGGAGCAAAGTTTTATGGTCTATGGGTCTGATTCCTACATCTATAATAATGGTTTCCAAAGTCATTGTTATGTTCCCATCATACCCATTGATTTGAATTTTATGGTTGCCTAACTCTGATCAGGTTATGTCCAGTTTTTTGGAGACAATGTAAGGACAAATATTCAAACTTCCTCCACCATCTATTAAGCAACTGGGGATATAAAGCCTTTTGATTTGGGCAATTATGCAGAGGGATTTAGTATGAGGAAAGAGAGACTCTAACTTTGTTGAGAATTTTCTCGATAGCTTGTCTATATTCTGTTGACACTTTGATCAATTCCAAAATAGAGATTTGTGTTGTAAGTTTTGGCAAATGACTCTTGATATTGTGTTAGTATCTGTTCCAGTTGGAGTGGCTAACACTTTTGCTTTTGGATCTTGCTGAGTGTGTAGCTCCATTTGGTGTTGCAAGAGGGGAATGCCTTTTCTGAGGTGTTTTGGTTGGTATACTCATTCAGACTGCATGAGGTGATCGATACCATAGATGACATGGTTGGAAGACAAAGACATCTGGGATCACTCTTTGACTGGAAGACTCTTGACTGCCTATTTTGGGAGCATGTGAGATACTCTCGATTGACTCATCAAGGCAAATGATGTTGACCTGCCATGGTTGGATAAATACACCTTCAATGACCTCAGGCCTAATCTTGACAATGGGCACCTTAGCCTAGCTTGAAATGACCATAGATTGTTATATGTCTTGAGGATCTATATAGATTGCTGGTAAGATCATCAAATTTGACTTTCTGGCTTAAGAAAAAACCCATTACAATGACTACCTCTTTCTTCTATTATCTCAACATTGTTGGATTGATGAGAAGGGAACAGGTTGGTGTAAATACCCACGTTTTGATTTCCACACTAACTTTCTTCTCTTATGAGCTTGAGCTATCATTTTTCAAGGTAATCTTAAATGATGTGACGAAGAATAATGCATTACTCAATATCATGACCTACAATTTGATGAAATTTGCGAAACTTAGTGGAATCTTTACCCTTGACTAGAGGAGGGTTAGGGACCTCAGGGAGCTTAATCATCTTTTCTTGTAACAAGAACTCAAGTACTTTTGTCAAAGATTGCCTAAACTTGGCAAACTTTTGATCTCGAGTCCAGTTTTGGTTCGAGTTGGAACTGAGTTACTCTTGCTTTTGGGTTTCTAGCCTCTATTGATTTTGAGGCCTTTGGATAACTCACTTTTGTTGTGACTGATTATGAGATGTGTTTGTCTGACTTTGACCTCGGTTTGTTCCTCCTGATCTCATAGTAGTGTTGACTTGGTTCTTGAGGTCAAACTTTTTGAGCTTGAGTCCTTGCTTTCCCCAAGTTTTTAGTACCATCCCTTTATACATTCATCTTTTCAAATTGGATTACATCCATGTGGTTGTACTTATCAACTTCATAAAAGTATCACACTTTTGAGTGATGAGAAGACCCTTCAATGGCTGATTGAAATTGTTGAGGATGATGGTAAGTGCATGAGACTCTTTCATTAGCTCCTTCATTTGATGGTATGCAACTCCCAATTGATTAATAAATATTTGAGCATCCTAATCCGTTTTCTATGTGAGATCATATAACTGACTAATTGTTGGCAGTGCATCCACATTGTATTTGAATCTTTCCACAAATAAATCAATCATCTTATAAAATTACTTAATGCAATTAATGTTTAAGGTGAAAAACTAGTCCAGAGTTTTTCCTTTTAAGATCTTGTAAAACCACTTGATGAGAGTTAGATCATTGTTTTGATAATTGTCACAATCATTGAAGAATAAGGTAAGACGAGTCTTAGGATCCTCAGCTCCATTGTACTTAATAAAATTTCGAGGAGCTTATTTTGGAATTCCATCTCCATCCAATATGAAGTATCAAACTATGTAAGACCTCCTTTCTCCTTTGACTTGATGAATCTGATGTATATCACGAAGTTCATTCTCCAAACTCCATACCAAATCTTCATATTCATCACCTACGAGCCCACAGCCCACGGAGGTGACTCCATTCAAGGTGATTGATTCAGACCTATCAGGTAGGAACTGCTTCCCTGGATTGCCCTTGTTGTTGATACTTGAGAGCTTTGAGTTCTGTCATTTCTTGTTGGCTCTAGTTTAACATCAACTTGAAAACAACATTTTCATTCTATAAGGACATATTCACCTGTCTTCATATTCATAGACTATTTGCTTTCCTTTTCTAGAAGTCTCTGCCATGAATTGCTCTTAATCATAAGTGACTGGTTTGCTTCTTCCTATATATAATGACATAAGTGGCTAAAGCTTGCGTGTTTTCCTTTCCCAATTGACTAGACCTCTTCATATTCGTCAACGGCCCCTTACATTCAATCTCATGTTTGTCTTTGTATTTTTTTTACTTGTAACTGTCGTACTTTCAACATCTCTTGATCATTTAGGTGTTCCCCCATTTCTTAGTTCTTGGGATCCTAATTAAAATGAGAGGATTTAGCAGTCATCTTGTCCTTACTAGAAGTACTGGGTACTACTTTGGATCTTAGATTATGTCCCTCTGAATTTTGCTCCAAGTTTGAAAAAAATGGGACCTCATAAGAGTCCATACTTGGATCCTTCTCTGAGTCTCCCTTACCCGTAGATATAGGTTTATATACACACAGAGTCCACGTTCAAGCACCTTGCACACAAATCCAAAATTTGAAAACAATTGAATTTCCTAGATCTCCCTGAATGTTCCATGAATACGTGAGGCTACTTCACAGGGTTCAACTATGTAGGGCTTAATCCTGTTCGTTATATACCCCAAACGGGTTCTCAGCCTTTTTAGACCACCACCAATAAACCACCCCTAGCAAAATTTTGTTTAAAACATCCTTTTCAATCAAAATTTGAAACCAAGAAAAAATGAAACTACAAATGATGGTGTTTTTGTTTTGGTCATCCCAAATTTGCCAAGAGGCCGAAATTTCTGAGTACTTAGCAAATGGGGGGGGGGGGTGCAAGTACTAGCTGAGGGAAGCACGTTAAGGGATCAACATCAAGGTGAACACCCGGCAAGCTGAATTCAAACAGACTTCGGAAAGCAGAGCAAAACCAAAAGAGACGTGGGCCAGTCTCAATATCCTTCTTACACATGAAGCAACGATTTGCAAGGTGACAGCCCATTCTCTGCAAACTATCAAGAGTATTAACGTTACATGCTAATAGTAATGAGCTTGCCAGGTATTGATCTTGTCCTCTATCTTTACCTCAAGGTCAGACCAAATTTGAGCTTGTTGTTGACCTACAATACCTTTAAAACCAAGATAATCAAGAGGAAGGGAGGTAGCATGATAACCAAATAGACTCCACAAAGGATTTGACATGCTTTGAGTTTAGCATGATAATACAACACTTCTGCTAAAAAATTTTGAGCCTAAAATACTATGGAAGACTTTGAGTAGAAGCAAAACCATTGCCATTTGTTGCTTTGAAGCGGAGGCGAAAATTAGTATGTCGTTGGCATATACTGTACCATAGAGAAATCCTCCAAACCAGACAGCTATTGACTCTCAATAAAACTAGAAGAAATTGCTTTCCTAGCATTTAAACTTTCACCAACAATATTGAACAAGAGGTGCAAAAGAGTGCACCCTTGGTGCGGCCCCTTCTCCATGGAACCGAGTCGAAGAAAGCTTACCAATGACCCTGAATTGAGAGCCTCGAATCCCATTTTAGACATGCATTGCTTGAGGTAAGGCCAACAAACTGTGTCAAATGCCTTGTTAATGTCCAACTTGAGGATGAAAATTGGACTACCTTTCTGAGAAAGAGTGAACAAGCTAGTTTGCAAGCATCCCACAATCATGAATTTGCCTCTTTGGGAGAAAGGCACATTGGAAGGGAGATATAAGGGGAAGCTGAACTTCTAGAAGGCAATTTGCTTGGTTTTTGGCATTTAGTTTGTAGGGAGTGCCAAACAGGAATATAGGCCCAAAATGTGACAAGTCTTCTGTGTTCTAGTCCTTAAGAATAAGAATGAAAAGTGACTTGTTCAACTCCCTTAACATAATACCGTTTGAGTGAAATTCAACAACAAAAGCCAGTAGATCCTTTTTATAGGAATCCCAAAAATCCTTGAAGAAGTGGGAAGGGAAACCATCGGGCTCAGGGGCATTTTTTTTTAAAGACCAGCTTGGGTTATGCAGACCCCCACCCCCCACCAGTATCGAAGAGACCAAAGTGCCTCTTTGATTTCAGATCCAATAAAGCGGGTTTCAATCTTTTGCACATCGTTTGGATGTGAAACATAACATCAACATCTAGACGAGTTTGAAGCAATAGCAACCTAGTGTCTCCATGATGCTTGACTTATATTTTAAGTTGTTTTTTAAGCTTTTTCAGTTTGCACGTAAGGTTCTTTAGTTGAGACAAGAGAAATACTGTTATTATAATCAATGTCTTTCATTTGTATGAAGCCCTTTGCAATGAGCCTAGCGTTATATCTCTTCATTTGACCTTTGGAGTCTCTTGGTCTTAAAGACCCACTTACAACCAACATGTCTTATTTCATCTGGTCGATGTATAAGATTTCACACTTGGTTGTTTGTCATAGAGTCAAGCTCTTCTTTCATGTCATTGATTCAATGTGTCATTTTTTCACTTTCAATAGCTTCTGCAAATCATAAATCGGTTGGTTGAGATGTGCTTTCATCAGTCTTCAAAATGAAAGTGCTTCTTGTGTTTAAATCCTTCACTAAACTCTAGAATAATCGCGACATGGCCAGAAACAGCGAGGGGGCAAATTGTGCCAGACGGTCATGAAAAGACTCAATGAAATGAGAAGATACAAGAGCCCTATCCAGCTTTCTTGAACAAGGAGAGGCACGAAGAGAAAGAAACTCCTCCTAGTGGAATATCATAGAGACCCCATTTGTTTGGAAATGAGTTTAAACATTTCTTGGAATGGGTGGTTTTTGTGGGGACAAGCCTCGATAGGTATACCATCTGGGCCAACTGCCCTTCTTGATTTTATTTTCTTCAAAGCCTCTGCAATTTCTTTCTTTTGAATCTTGCGCATGAAGTCACGATTAATCTCATGAAAAGGAATGGAGAAGTCTCCAAGATCTTGAGCATGACTATCATTAAATAGCTTATCATAATAATCTTTTCATCTCTCCTTAATCTCCTCATCTTTGACTAAAACCCTTTGCGTTTCATCTTTGATACATCTAACCATACCCAAATCCTTCGATTTCCTATCTCTCATCTTTGCAAGCCTATAAATATCCTTCTCGCCTTCTTTGGTATCCAACTTGTCATAAACCTCCTTATATACCTTAGCCCTCGTGTTTCGAACAACTTTTTTAGCTTCCTTCTTTGCTATCATATACTTCTCCAAATTCTCATTATCACGACTCTTACTTAGATTTCTATAACACTCTCTTTTAACCTTAATAGCTAATTTGACATCCTCGTTTTGATGTATCCTTACCTAGTGGTGCACCGCCTTTAGACTCACCCAATACCTCCTTAGCCACTTTTCTCATGCCACCCGCTATCTTATTCCACATTGATTCTGAATCCTCCTCGAGACACCAATCAGCTTCCTTAACTACCTGCTCTACAAACATTCCTTGTTTAGCTCCTTTCAGTGCCCACCACTTAATTCTAGGATCTATCCTATGTCTATCCCTTTTGCGGCATTGTCTAATTCTAAGATCTAAAATTAAGACTCTATGTTGTGTAGCTACACTTTCTCCCGGTATAACCTTACAATCGATGCAACAACCCCTATCTCTCTTTCTAAGTAGGAAAAAATCTATCTGACTCGTATTAACCCCACTTTTAAATGGCTACAACAAATATAAAAAATATACTTTATTGATCAAATGCTTAAGCAAAAGCAACGTACAAGTGAGACAAACCCCCTATATATACACATACAAGAGAGAGAGAGACCACTGGGAGCTCCCAACGGTCATATTTATGACTGTTGGGGAGCTCTAATGACTATGGTCAAATGACTATAGAGCCCCTGCTCTACTTAATTAATGACAATAAAAAATAAGAAATGAAAATTTGTTCTTAATGAACAGTGCCTATTACAAGAGTAAAAAGACCAAAATGCCCCTAACTTCAAAAACATATTATATATATGCATGCTATTTTACCCCCCCCCCCCTTCAAACTTACGGTGACTCACTGTAAGTTCGCAATTACAAAAGCATAAACCCATTACATAAAATGTCTCACTTCGTCAAGTTTTCCATTTAGTTGTCTCCTTGAAGGGTGTACTTGATCTTCAATCATATGCTCTATTACACAAAGGGTCTCTAGGTTCTTCGATATCATCAATACTTGAAAACCTAAAGATAGAGCTAACCAAACATCCCAACTATATATATATATATATCATAAAACATAAAAGGAGATTTCAAAAATAACTATAGATATACTAAATATAATCAAAAGTTTAAAAATACTTTTTATAAATCAAAACATAGATAATATGAACACACCTCAAAGATAGTCACAAAAAACAACTATATTTCAAGAAAACATAAATCCTAATTAGAGGCTTTATCCACAAAAATTTAAACATGCACATGTATTTAGATAATCATGCATGCATACCATCCGAAGGTTTTAAGAAAATAAATCATCTATCATACCAAGTAAATTCAACAATCACGCATACAAAATGTTTTAAACTTCAAACACAGCCCACAAGAGGAGAAGATTAAATTTACACAACTATGATGAAAAAAACACATATATATAACATGTTATATTTAACACATGAATATGAATCTTTAACTATCAAGAACAAGATTTAAAGAGAACAATTAAACAACTCAACCATGGAGTTAAATCTACCCAAGGAGAAAATAAAATGTTTTGGGAAAGGATTTTTCAAAAAAAGTAACAATTTTTATATAAATGCACAGTGGAAACAATGAGGAAATTCAAAAACCCACATTCAACAAATCAAGAGAAATGATACTTTGTAACAATAGTTTGTTTACCATAAGTAATTGTCTCTTGTTTACCACAACACTCAAAGGAGTTTACAAAAATCGAGAAATTAATTAAATTTATGCAAAACACGCAAGACAACCAACATGGAACAAATCTAAATACCCTAAACATATATATCCAACATGCAATTAAAGCATATTCAATGCATATAACGATGCATGGAAATATTTTAATGAATAAACATTTCTCATAAAAGGGCAAATGAGTAGTAAAAGTTTAAAAAAATTATGGAGAGATTTTAAAAACCTGCAAATCCCAACAATAGTTTGGTTACTACAAGTAATCACCTCATTAGACCTCTAACTCAAAACCTCAAAATTCAAGTGTATCAGCGCATAGAACAAGAGATCAAACATAATGTCAGCCATTACCAAACTGATAATCAAAACTGACAATACCAGCTACAACCACAAGAGGTGCACATACCTCACCTCACAAATGATTGTAAAATACAAATAATATCAACTACACATACCTCACCTCACAAATGATTGTAAAATGCAAATAATATCAGCTACAACAGGTGCACATAACTCACCACAACCATGGTTGTAAAAATGATAAACAAAAATCTCTTATCCAACAAAAAAATGTCACTTAAATAAGAGGTATGGGTGGAGCAACAAGCGAGGTACTGAGAACTTGTTATAACAACAAACCAATGTCACCAAGAAAACAAGATTTAAAATAAGGTAAGAACAATGAATTTTTATAAAATATATAGTAAACCATCATGGTTTCAACGAAGAATATAGCCATCACAGATACGCATAAATACAAGCATCAACAATATATCAATGGCCATATAAACAAATGAGTGATACAAGTATACAACACACTCAAAGAATCATAAATCAAACAACCATCAGTTAGAGTTGAACTATAAGCCAACAATCTAAACTGACAAAACCGAGGTGCACACAACTCACCCCAAGAAACATCTTTGGTTCCCAAAAAACAATAGAGTGAACCAACTCATGGATTCGGAGGCCAATCAACTATCGGTCAGACCCAAAACAAGTGTCAACACAACACTCATAAACTTGATAGTCTAGACTGATAAGAAGACTTGAGGTGTACGCATAACTCACCTCAATGGCTAACTCTGAACCAACAACAACAAGCCAAAAAACATATGATACATCAGATAAAATTCTATGATGGACAACACAAATCACAAATGCCATAAGAAAGCAAGAGAACCTATGAAAATAAACTTCCAAATAAGGGGATTCATATATAAGAGACAATTTGAAAAACAAATTTTTAAATTAAATCCAATAAAGAAAAAGGAATCTTTTAATGAATGAGTCTTCACTCACAAACAAGAGTGCACCAAAGGACAAACACAAAGGCCACTAAGGGCACACCAAAGCCACTAAGAGCACACACACACCAAAGAAGACAATGTAAAAAAAATCATTAATAATAAGTGAAGATATGGAAGCCTTCAAGTGTCACCAACAAAGTCCATCAAATTGATACAAAAGTGGACAAGCATCAACAAGAAACCCACTATAGGATTCACTCACAAACGCCCACACAAGGGGTCAAAAGAACATAAACAAAAAAATATTTTATTGATGATAATATGGGAAATGGGAGCCTCCAATAAAGTCCACCAAATAACCAAAGTGGACACATAAAAGAGGCTCACAATAAAATAATATTTTATTGATGTCTAACATATGCAAGAAGCATTTTAAACTCATTAATCCAAAATTATACTAATGACAAGGAGGAATGTGTAAAGATCTACAAAGAATCTTTAATCATGAACCAAAAGTCTACTAACTTGAGTGGATAATCACAAAAGTGTTCCCTAAGGAACACACTCACGAAGGGGACACTCACAAGAATGAACACAATATAAAAAAAATATATTTTATTCCATAAATCAAGAGTGCAAAAGTGTCCTTTACAAAGGGGAGAACACCCCTATTTATACACAATAGGGAGAGAAGAGAGAACTAAAAGAGAGAGAGAGAGCACAAGAAGGGAGAGAAGGACCTCCCAACGGCTAGAATTCTAGCCCAACTATATTATATATATAAAATAATATATATATATATATATATTTATTTTACAATATAAATATATATACATCTGATATATATATATATATATATATATAAATATATATATATGTATATATTTATATATATATATATACATATATACTATACTATATACACAAATACATATTCACAAATAAAGAAAACAAAAAAAAAATAAAAAAGACAAAATGTATAATATAGCCTAAAGTACATTCTAAAGTGTATATATGTATATATATATACATATTCATGTGAATATATATATATATATATATATTATTTAACAATTGAAAGATCTTTGAGTTTGCCACCTTTCTTGCTTACTTTATCACTCATCTTGGTAGATTATTCTCTAATGAAAGTCACCATTTTCTTCAATTTTTGACACTCCGGTTTGATATGCCCTGATTCATTGCAAAAATGGCATATGATCTTCCTTGGTACTCCATAATTTTTCCTTCCAAAGTGTGGAGGCTTGTAAGTCTTCATATTGTTAAGGGATCCACTCTTGGGTACCTGTGATTATGATACCATCAAAAAATAGTAGCATAACAATTATCTTGAGTGAACTAGCATGTGAAAAATCAAATAATTTGGTGAACTTTGTTGGAGGCTCATTTTCTTACATGGTATCAGAGCTTGGTGATCAAGTTGAATTGTTTCTTGGTGCATCGAGAAGTGTGCCACTCAAAGCTTGAAGATATTGAAGCTCATTTGTAACTCCTATTCAAGTGCTTGTGAGATCGTGATTGTGTTTCAAGTGATAGATCGGTGGTGCTTACTTGGTGGTGGAGTGCTCGTGTTCTTCACCTTGCTTACTTTCTTCCTCTTCTCTATTCAAGTGCTTGTGAAGATCATGATTGTGTTTCAAGTGATAAATCAGTGATGCTTACTTGGTGGTGGAGGGTTCGTGTTCTTCACCTTACTTTCTTCTTCTTCTCTATTCTTTTCTTCTCGTTCTATCTCCTTTAGCCCTTGTAAAAATGGATAACAATGAAAATGGCACCATAAAGCCCATAAAACTCAATGATTTCAGAGCAGTCTCCTTCACTGGTAAGGCTATTTAATACTCTTATTTAAGCACTGAATCTCTTATGCTTGTTTGTATTCATGGGTAATTCCCTTATAGTGTGCATTAAGAATTTTGATGTAATTGTATAAACGATCATTGTTCGAGATCAACCCCAATGGGGTAAGATCGGTAAGGGTCTAATTTTGTGTGAAAAATATGTGCGTTGTAGATCTTCCACTGGTGCTCCCGCAAACTCGCAGGAGAAGAGGGATTTCACGATGAAAGTCATCCACACCCTGACCAAGACCATGACGGCTCAGGCGACGCATACAGCATAGACGACACAGACCATGCAGGCGGCACAGGCTGCGCAGGCAGCTGCGTGTGATCCGCCTGTTGAAGTTGTTCCGAACGTATGCGGTGTTTCCTTCGAGAGGTTTCTGAAATTGGACTCGTCGACTTTTGCGGGCAAGGCCGACCCAGAGGCAGCAGAGAGCTGAGTCGAGGAGATGGAACGAGCGTTTGACATCCTACCTGTCTCCGAGGACAAGACACCATTTGGCAAGTACCGTCTGAAGGGTGATGCCAAGAAGTGGTGGGACACTCTGCAAAGGGTGAAGTTCGCCGACATGGACGAGATTCCCTGGGAGGTGTTTAGAGAGAAGTTTTTGGACGCATACTTTTCCTCTTACGCCGAGGAAGAGATGCAGCAGAAGTTCCTCGACTTGACTTAGGGGACCATGAGTCTGGTGGACTACACCACTAGATTTCGGAGCCTCAAAAGGTATTGCCCGAATCTCTTCAAGAATAAGAAGACGAGGGCGATCAAGTATGTACGCAGGTTGAAAAATGGATTGCAAACTCGTGTGTTGATGAGCTGGCCTACTACCCTGGTCGATGCGATAAAGTCTGCCTCAGTCCTGACGGAGGACTGGGAGAGGTTCAGGACCACATTTCAAATGGGAGGTGGCAACGGAGGTGGGTTCTTCGAACGAGACGAGGGGACACTGATCTATTAAAACCAAACTTTGACAACACTTCAAACAACTTTTGAAACCATGCACGAGGACTTTGCTTTAAACCATATATCGTATTTCTTAATCTACACACCTTCTGACACTCCCCCTCAACCTCGAACGAAAGAGGTTGTTGCATGTAGACAATCTCAGACAAATGTCCATATAAGAAAGCATTTTTCATATCTAGCTGATACAAACTCCATCCACAGTGAACCGCTACAGAAAGAACAAGACGAATGGTGCCCATCTGTGCTACCGGAGAAAATGTCTCAAAGAAATCAACCCCATATGTCTGAGTGTAGCCTTTTGCTACTAATCGTGCTTTATACCTTTCAATAGAACCATCTGAGTTATACTTAATGGTATATACCCATTTGCATTCAACAATTTTTGCATCCCCTGGGGGATCAACAAGGTCTCATGTCTGTTGAGATAGTAAAGCATGTTAAATTATGTATATATAAATATATATATATACATATACTTATATATATATATATACATTAGTATATATATAAGTATATATACGTATATATGTATATATACATAATTATATTTTCTTTTTCTGTTTTGTATAAACCAAAAAACCCGATAGAGGTATTTTGGTAATTCCCAAATGTACCTTTTTCTTTTTCACCTTTTTCTCTTTTTCCCTTTTTTCTTTTTCCTTTTTTATTTTTTCTTTTTGCTTTTTGGAATCATAAAGGGGCCCCACCCATCTAACCGTTGGGGCTCCCAACGACTAGAAGGGAGCCCCCTTTATGGGTCCTCTTTAGTGCTTCCCTCCTCTATATAAAGAGGAGGTTCCCCCTTGTAAATGTATGGGTTTTTACACCCTTCTCTTCCTTTCTTCAATAAATCCAACTTATGACTTTAAGTCATTTCCTATATTTGTGAGTTTTGTGTATGCACATTTGGTGTTTGTGTTCTTGGCTCTTGTAGTCACTCTTAAGGAGTGACTTTTTGCTCTATTGGTGATTCCGCCTCTTTTCATTACAAAGCATCCATTTCATCTTATATAGCCCGCTTCCACCAGCTATCGAGTATTGTCGTTTGATAACTCAGAGGAATAGTTTCAGCTAATAAGGCTGAAATAAATGCTTTCATCTGATTTCCGAGTCTGGCATCTGACATAAACTTAGACATAGGGTATAAGGGTGGACTTTTCTCAAATCTTTAGCAAGATTTTATGTTGGACTCATATGTGAGAATCAGATCTTTATTGATTTTATATCATGATATGAGATCATATTTTGGACCTTCTATGGAAGGGTGAACTTTTCTTATAAAGTATGACGCCTTAGGTAAGTCGTAGCAGGTGGCAATTGGTCGTGCAAGGCTTTGAGAGACGGGAATAGATTAAGATTATTCAGGACGAAGAGTTGTTAGAAATTGTGAGAACGACAAACGACGTCTTGATAATGGTTCAGAGACCCCGTTCAAGGAACGTAAGCAAGCTAGAGCAATGTCTCGTTGTGTCTTTTCATCCGTGTCGAATCAAGTAGAAGATAACGAATAAGCATTCATATAGTCTTTTGCTAAACTCCCTTTCTTTTTTTGTGGTTATGTATAAACTCTTGTGAAGCCAAGTTTATTAATGAATTCACACATACATTTTGTTCGACCAAGTTATTGGTTTCGAACTTTTATTTTGTGGAACTCATTATGTGTTGTCATGATCCCTTCAGAAGCTTATGTGTTTGGGAGCTCACACATACGTGCATCCTGGTCAATATCTATTCCCTTAGACTGCGATCTCAGCAGATCACTTTCCTATGAAATTTCGCAGACGAAATTTGCAACCTGCCCATTCGTCCGCGAAATTTCATAGGAAGGTGATCTGTTGAGATCGCAGTCTAAGGAAATAAATATTGACCAGGATGCACGTACGTGTGAGCTCCCAAACACATAAGCTTCTGAAGGGATCATGACAACACATAATGAGTTCCACAAAATAAAAGTTCGAAACCAACAACTTGATCGAACAAAATGTATGTGTGAATTCATTAATAAACTTGGCTTCGCAAGAGTTTATACATAGCCACAAAAAAAGAAAAGGAGTTTAGCAGAAGACTATACGAATGCTTATTCGTTATCTTCTACTTGATTCGACACGGATGAAGAGACACAACGAGACATTGCTCTAGCTTGCTTACGTTCCTTGAACGGGGTCTCTGAACCATTATCAAGACGTTGTTTGTCATTCTCACAATTTCTAACAACTCTTCGTCCTGAATAACCTTAATCTATTCCCGTCTCTCAAGGCCTTGCACGGCCAACTGCCACCTGCTACGACTTGCCTAAGGCATCAAGCTTTCTGAGAAAAGTTCACCCTTCCATAGAAGGTTCAAAACATGATCTCATATCATGATATAAAATCAATAAATATTTGATTCTCACATCTTATTTCCGAGTCTGGCAGTGTGGAACCATTCTATAATGCATCCAGATAATTTATTTTGTTATTTCAATTCCATTCTTTTTTTTATTTATGATGCTTTGTATTTATTGTTGTTTTCTCATTTCCTTTTGTTTTTTTATTTTTTAGACATGTACTGGATTATGTTCAACCACCCAAATTTGCAGAATCATCCGCCGTTAATCATGATTACAGAACTATATAAGAAGGACAATAACTATCTGATGCACTTATATCGGTGGAGCTGAAGTAAACAAGATTTTGCACAGAAGCGACTATCTTAAGCGACAACAGACGAAACTATAAATTGGGTATCGGAATAGAAAATGAACGGAGGAAAGAGAGAGGGAGGGGAGGTGGGTGGTGTTGTTAAAAAGGATTTACCTTGGGAATTCCCGAGTCGGAACTCTTCGAGGATCTTGGAAATTTGAATCCTGGTTGCTTCGGCGACGTGGGGCTTCCCGCCTTGGCCTATGTTCCCTTTCTTTTGTCCTTTCTTCCCCATCCTCTCTCTCTCTCTCTCTCTCTCTCTCTCTCTCTCTCTGTAGCCGACGACAATGGCGAGAAAGAACGTCTAATATCGTTGCCTCTCTTGTATATATATACTGGGAAGGGCATGACATGACACGATTGCGCACGAGTCATGTACAGTGTATGAGAAAAGGGTTTTAGGTTTCATGAGAGCGCTACAATCATCAATGTCGGCTATATTTTGAAAATGAGACGATAATATCATGATATTTTGATAACTCCACAAAGTTTACCATATTTTGGAGAAATTTGAGGCATGTCACAATTTCGTCATATAGGATTCAAAAAACACCTTTTAGTGTTCGTATTTGTTTACGTCTTTATATGGCAATAATACGAATATTTTTTTTTTACTCTGAAAAATTGCTCCAAACATAGAGACCTAGTTGTGCTGGCTCAGCCGGATGTACTTATCTGTTCATGTACATCGTAAAACTTTGAAGGCTTACGAGGACCCCAAAAAGTCTCCAAGCTTCAGCTTACACAAGAGATGACGCCATTAGGATTTGAACCTAGACTGGCTTTCAAACAGTCTAGGCCCCCATCCCACTATGCCAAACCCTTTAGGTCTACCAAGATACCGTTACTTGTGACTGCACGTTAGAGTTTAGCCTCATAACTTATTGAAAAAACGTACAACTTGTACTATTGAATATGGGCAACTCATATTTGTTCTCAATTTGTTAGGGCTGGTAAATGAGCAAAACAAACCTAACAAAAGGGGTTGAAGCTTGGCACATTGTTGCAATGAGTCAAGCCGTGGTTGAAATCATGGCGAGCCTAAGTTAAAATAGTTGTTTATAAGAATATATAGATATAGAAAGAGAGAGAGAAGTGGGATTATGCTGCCTTTTTTTTGTTAAGAAACCTTAGAATCTTTTAAAAATCATAGCTTTAGGTGTTCTGTTTTTTATTTGAACCATTGGATGTGTTTATCATTGTTTATTCAATAGAAAACATGTTTTTGATTAGGCATTTTTATCTATTTTAAAGAGGTACAAAATTCAATGATTGATAGTATACTAAAATTTGAAGACAAAATATTCACATTTTTGCATCAAATCAATTTGAAACAAACCTTGTTTCATAATAAATAAGTAATGATAAACAAAATCTAGCAATTCAAATATAGCTTAAAACACTTACAATTGTAATTTTTGGAGGCTCTTAGCTTGACCTAACTAAAAAATGGGCATCGCAATTTCCATTCACACACACATATATATATATATATATATATATTCACATTTTTGCATCAAATCAATTTGAAACAAACCTTGTTTCTTAATAAATAAGTAATGATAAACAAAACCTAGCAATTCAAATATAGCTTAAAACACTTACAATTGTAATTGTTGGAGGCTCTTAGCTTGACCTAACTAAAAAATGGGCATCGCAATTTCCACACACACACACATATATATATATATATATAGAGAGAGAAAGTAGCACTAAGGTGTTATTGCCACCTACTCTATGTTGAATCTTCTCAATCAAATTTTATAGAGGTACTCAACATAGTTTATTCAATAGAAACCATGTTTCAGTAGTAAATATAAAAACAGAACTTTTTAAGGCATGAAATTTTGGTAGTTTGTGACCCATTGGCTTTTGAAGATCTTAAAGAAATTTTGGTAGTTTGTGACCCATTGGCTTTTGAAGATCTTAAAGAACTTACATGTACCCCGTAATTACATGATCCAAAACTTGTTTTCTAATTATATCATTTTTGTAGGCTGCGATCAACAAAAAGGTTTGAGAATTTTGAAAAATTGGACCTTATATTAGGTGATAGTAGGTGTTTATATATGTATATAATAATGGATAGATGCTAAATAAAATGTGTTAAATAAGTTAAATGGATTTTTTCCTCCTTCCCCGTTTTTTGCTGTATCGACCCCACAAATATGTTGGGCATAGTCAATTTACGAGGAATCCACACTTGGATCATGTGTTTTGATGAAAAATGACACTTGAAGCGTTGAAAATTTACAAAAAAAAAATGATCGATGGTTTTTTTAACTTTATAAAAACCCACCCATGTGTGTCAGAATCAAACACTTAAAGAGCTGATCCCTATAAAACCAAGCACATAAATCACATTTGTATGGTCAGAATTTAAAAATAAAATAAAAAACCTGAAAAACCGATTTAACACGAATCATTTAGCATCTCTCTCTCTCTCTATCTCTCTCTCTCTCTCTATATATATATATATATATATATATATATGTGTGTGTATGTTTTTAAATTAAAATTAATGAATTTTGGACTCTAAACCTAGAGATGCACACGAGCAGAGCTTGGGCTGGCTCGTCTTGTGAAGGAAAACAGTTTGTTAAAGTTCAACCCATGGGCCTAATTGGAAAGGCTTGGACTGTTATATTATATACAATATATATTATATTATATATAATAAATATAATATTATGTTATATATAATGTTTATTATTTATATGATGCATTATTTTATATATTATGTTATATATGATATATTATAATATATATTATGTCATAAATAATGTATTATATAATGCATTATATATAATATTTATAACGTATATAATATATATGCACAGGATGAACTGGGCCACGGCCTCGGCCATGGTTCGGGCCTAGCTTGGGCCTAATTTACAAATTTGACAAAAAGGTGCAGTCTTGGCAAGTAAAATACCTTTTCAAGCCAAGATGTGTGGCTCTGATACGACACATCCTAAACAGTATGCCCTGCACACGATGCGGCTCCGCCCTGCCTCGCCCCGTTTGGACCGGGGATGAAGGGCATGAAACGGGGATGAAGGTTAAAATCTATCCCCGTGCGGGGATGGAGGTGGGGATGGACTTACGCTTTTCCCCTCCCCATCCCAATCCCCGCCTAGCCCCGTCCCCAATCCTTTAAGGGATGACTATAGACTAAGGGAAAACGGGGCCCCGCCTCGCTCCCGTTTGGACCGGGGATGGAAGACATGAAACGGGGATGGAGGCGGGGGTGGAAGTTAAAATCCATCCCCGTGCGGGGATGGAGGCAGGATGAAGGTTCAGATTTTGAAACGGGGCGGGGGGTGAAGACCTCGTCCCTCGCCCCGGTCCACTGCCATCCCTACCTAGGAAGGTGGAGGAAGTAAAGGTGGATCATCGACTTTTGGCACCCCCTGAGTTTCTTGGAGGAAAGGATCGACATTTTGGAAGGGGTTGGCATAGATTATCACGAGAAATTGCTAGAAAGTAAAAAATGGCAGTCTCTTGAGATTTTCAAAATATCGTGAGATTTATGAAAAACATAAATACCACAATTTGAACATGATATTTACGTTTTAAATGGTTATTTATCGTGAAAACTGTGTATTTTTATTTTAAAATAAAATTTACTAATATTTTCTTATAAAAAACACCACAATTTGAACATGACATTCAAGGATGAATGTAGACCCAGAGGGTTCGTTCACCCACCCCGGTTACAGCATTCTTTTCTATTGCGCCCAAAATGTCTGCAAATATGTCATGTTTTTTTTTTTTTTTATTTATGGTTCCTACGAAATATCATCCAATCTTTCAAATTTGGTAGGATGAGCAAATCATTGTACAAATATTATAGGTTTCATTTATTATTCACATGGGGATCTTTTTGTTATGAAAAAAAAAAACGCAAAATTTAATGGCAACCCTTGTTTTTGGAGGTAGCAATTTTGGGTAAAATGGGGATTCTGATTTTAATTCTAAGGAAAGAATCTTTGCAATATAATGTGTTTCTTTTCACAACACCCAAGCACTTCTTTAATATGGGCATGCGCGTGAAGAGAGGAGTGAATTGACGATGTAGGACAATTCACAGGCTTATTCTAGCAATATAAACCATTTTAGAGAAATAAAAAGAAAAAATGTAGTAATAAATTCATAGGTTTATTGCCTATAACTGAATAGTTCATTTTTTTTCACATGCATGCATATATGTGTAACTATGTAAAAGAGTTAGAGACTATATGATGAATAAGTATAATAAAATCATTAAATACATATAACACAATCTAATCATTTCTTAGCTCAAATGTTTATTGTTTCAACTATTTATTGTAAAACCTATAAATTTTTGCAGATTTTAAATAAATAAAGAATTAGCTTTACTTTGAGTTAAAAGTGTTTCTATCCTTTAAATGTTAATCTTGGTTGCTTTATGCACCTAATTATACACTCCGGACTAGTAAGGTTAAAAGGGTTATTTTAATCATTTTTGTAGATAAAATATTGCTAAAATATTTAATTATCATGAAAATTAATTATTTAAAAAAGCCACAAACATAGTTAGGTGTTTTTTAAGTGTTTCAAACTTAATAAGACACATTTTAATGGTTTTTGAAATAATTGCTTAAAAAAGATATTTTGGTTATAAAATTAATTATAAAATATTTTAATTGAATAAATAATTGTTTTAGAGCCAATTTTTGTCAAAATTAAGGCCAATACTGGCTAAATAGACTAAGTTCAGTCTATATGAACTTCTACTTTAACGGTCTCTTATATATAAATGTTTTTTTTATTATTATTTTTCTTTTTTGGTCGCATGGAGTCCAATTTTGAGTCGGGCCGAACCGGACCCGACCCGTTAAAAAAGGGGCATGGTCGGGCCATTAGGGCCCTGACCCTCCCCCTCCCCCTCCCCCTTTTCTCGCTACTTCCCTTCTTCTTCTTAATTTCCTTCTTTTTTCACCCGAACTTCTTCCTTTGCGCCTCCTCCCTCTTCCCTCACTCCATCTCTGTCGCCGACCCGCACCGCCGGCCGGAAACACCACCTGTTAACCGCGGATCAGCCGCCTTCTCCCCTCCTTCCTCCTTCTTCCCCCTTTTCTCGTCTTCTCTTCTTTATTTTTTCAAAACCCTGTGCCGCAGTCGTTACCCCCATCGCCGCCTTGTTCCGTCGCCGCCGCCAGACCTCCGACCACCGGTTCATCGCAGGTTGCCACTGCTCCAGCCACTGTCGGAGCCTTTAATTTTTTGTTTGCCGTCAGCCGTCCGTTTATCCGCCACTCCCTGCTCGTTTCACCGTCGTCGAAAGAGGTATCCCCTCGGTTCCCCTTTTCCTTTTCTCTTTCTTTCTTTTTGTTTTTCATTTTTCCTGCTGGTTTCTTTTGTTTGGTTGGAGTTTGAGGAATAGCTCATTCGGCTGTGGGGTTCTTCAGTTCAGCCCCCCTTGGGATCGCGATTTGTGTTTTCTTTTCCTTGTTTCCCATTTTTTTTTGCTAATTCGAGATGGCTTGATGTGAATTCTACAACATCGACAAGCGATGTCGGAATTTACGCGGGGATCGGTCATCGACAAAAAAGTTAGACCTTCTAATCCCAATTCTTTAAACATCTTTTTTGTGTCTTCGGGGATGATTTCAGTAATGAGATCATGAATCAACGTTTCTCCTTCAAAAAAATGAGGTGGTTCCAACCTTTTCTTGGCCGTTACCATCTTCTTTCCTTTTTCATCATATCCTAGGCATTTTCCTAAATTGGTTTTAGAGGACAAGATGTTAGTTTGAATTTCTTGATCATTTTTCCCAGTCCTTTAAAAGTCAAGTATCCCATTCGCAACAACATGGGCCATCCATTAGTAAACTTGGCAAATCTAGGATATTCATTGCATTTCCTGAACTCAAACTCATCAACTCTTCTAGATAGTTTGAGGAACTTGGGCTGCTTCAAATAGTCAACAGTAACCACCTTGGATGTCTTACCAGTACCAGACTCTATGGGAGATGAGAAGGTTTCCCCTTTTCCCAGATGGAGGGGATGTTAGTTACTTTATCAATCCGAGGGGTCATCGTCTGTGTCAGCCTAATGGTTGAATCATCAACAAAGACAATAATGATGTGATCTTTTCAGGGGATCTTTATACACTAATGATACGTGGAGGAAATTGCCTTCAAGTCATGGATCCAAGGTGGTCCCAGGAGTAGATTGTAAGAAACAGATATGTCCACTACGGAAAATATGGTTTGATGGGATATCGGATCAATTTCTACAACCAAAAATATTTTCCCTAAGGTAACTATGACATTTTCGTTATAACCACTAATTTGGATGCAGCGGTCTCCAAATTCTAAAGGGGTGATATTGAGTTTCTAGGTAATTATATAGGGACGAATGTTTAAACCTCTCCTGCCATTGACTAAATAGTTTAGAATAAAGAATCTTTTGATCTGGACAGTGATATGCAATGCCTTTGTATGGGGGAATACAGGCTTCGATGAATCATCCTCAGAGAAGGTGCCATTAAACTTTATAGATCTGTCGTTGGAAGGACATTGACTTTATTCAGAATGTCCTCTAATGCTTTATGATGCGCTAATAACAACCTGATTAGTTCCAATATGATTATAGGTGTAGTGATATTAGACATGTGACTTTTGATATCGTATTATCCTTTCTTTGGAAATTCTGCCCAAACTGGAAATTCTCTTTCGGACTCGTATCATGTACGAGGAACAATTTGATGGGGAAGGAGGGGAGAACCTTTTTGGGGTTGCTCTAGTTGGTATATCCAACCAGACCAGGTGAGGTGATCAACCCCTTTTGCTGAGGCTCAATCCGAGGGGATAGTAAGAGAGAGTAATGTCTGTTACTCCTTTTTGTGGATGCTACCCTATTTGGTTAGTTCAAAGATTTTTTCAGTGGATTGATCCAAGTATATTACATTGAATTCCTTTTGATTTTCCTCTTTTAGTTGCGTTGGCTATCCCACCTTGACAATTGGAATGATGGTCCATCTTGGAACTGTCTGTTACTAATTTCTATCCTCCTTAGAAAAATCGAAGGGAGCACCATAATGTGCGATCACCTATGATGTGAAGACGGTTGTGAGTGCTCCTCTTGTCCGACGACTTCTACTGCTTCAAAACTATTGGTTGTTCATGGAATAGGCTGATATGGATTCCTGGTTCCTCATTCCCTATTACAAGATCCTTATTTTCTATGAGTTTGAGATCCCCTTTATCCAAGAGATATTGAATAATGTGCCTTAGAGTGATGCACCGTTCCGTGTCATGTCCCACAGTCCGATAAAATTTGCAGAACTTAATGGGATCCTCCCTCTTGACCGAACCTGCATATGACATATGGTATTAATGACAATTTTTTTGATAACAATAAATTTATTTGTCGTTAACAGAAGGTGTTAACGATAATTTATGGGGGTAGCAAGCTCTTGACGATAATGAAATGTGTTGTCAAGGAATGCTAACCTTATGACTTGAAAAAGGCTTCCACTGCCGATAATTCAAGGGAGAGATAATGACAATTAAATGTCATTATTACTCAAAATTTTATTTTGGTCATAAAATTTGATTTTGGTGTCAGATCAACCTAATTTTTGGTTTCCTGAAAAGATGAAACTCTCCTTTTGACTGAAAAAGCTTAAAGAAGTCATTTTGAAGGTCAAAAGTCATATTAAAGTTAGACTTTTTGATGAAAATTAAGGATTTTGCTATGAAAAATATCTCGGTTCAAAATGGGGTGTCTAGAAGTCCACAATTGTCACTCTAAATTGGTTCCCAGAGGATGAAGATGAGGTCTCTTCCCTTTCCCAGATTGAGTGTATGTCAGGTAACTTATCAGATTTAGCCTTTTAGGGATCATGGGTCGAGGTATCCTAATAGTTGGATCATTTGCAAAGACAATAATTATCTGGTCACTTCATAGGATTTTGATATATTAGTGATATGTTGATAAAACAACTTCCAGATCATTGATCCAGGGTCTCCCTAAAAACTAGTATTAGGAGGATGAGAGATCAATGCCAGGGAGCAAAGTTTTATGGTCTATGGGTCTGATTCCTACATCTATAATAATGGTTTCCAAAGTCATTGTTATGTTCCCATCATACCCATTGATTTGAATTTTATGGTTGCCTAACTCTGATCAGGTTATGTCCAGTTTTTTGGAGACAATGTAAGGACAAATATTCAAACTTCCTCCACCATCTATTAAGCAACTGGGGATATAAAGCCTTTTGATTTGGGCAATTATGCAGAGGGATTTAGTATGAGGAAAGAGAGACTCTAACTTTGTTGAGAATTTTCTCGATAGCTTGTCTATATTCTGTTGACACTTTGATCAATTCCAAAATAGAGATTTGTGTTGTAAGTTTTGGCAAATGACTCTTGATATTGTGTTAGTATCTGTTCCAGTTGGAGTGGCTAACACTTTTGCTTTTGGATCTTGCTGAGTGTGTAGCTCCATTTGGTGTTGCAAGAGGGGAATGCCTTTTCTGAGGTGTTTTGGTTGGTATACTCATTCAGACTGCATGAGGTGATCGATACCATAGATGACATGGTTGGAAGACAAAGACATCTGGGATCACTCTTTGACTGGAAGACTCTTGACTGCCTATTTTGGGAGCATGTGAGATACTCTCGATTGACTCATCAAGGCAAATGATGTTGACCTGCCATGGTTGGATAAATACACCTTCAATGACCTCAGGCCTAATCTTGACAATGGGCACCTTAGCCTAGCTTGAAATGACCATAGATTGTTATATGTCTTGAGGATCTATATAGATTGCTGGTAAGATCATCAAATTTGACTTTCTGGCTTAAGAAAAAACCCATTACAATGACTACCTCTTTCTTCTATTATCTCAACATTGTTGGATTGATGAGAAGGGAACAGGTTGGTGTAAATACCCACGTTTTGATTTCCACACTAACTTTCTTCTCTTATGAGCTTGAGCTATCATTTTTCAAGGTAATCTTAAATGATGTGACGAAGAATAATGCATTACTCAATATCATGACCTACAATTTGATGAAATTTGCGAAACTTAGTGGAATCTTTACCCTTGACTAGAGGAGGGTTAGGGACCTCAGGGAGCTTAATCATCTTTTCTTGTAACAAGAACTCAAGTACTTTTGTCAAAGATTGCCTAAACTTGGCAAACTTTTGATCTCGAGTCCAGTTTTGGTTCGAGTTGGAACTGAGTTACTCTTGCTTTTGGGTTTCTAGCCTCTATTGATTTTGAGGCCTTTGGATAACTCACTTTTGTTGTGACTGATTATGAGATGTGTTTGTCTGACTTTGACCTCGGTTTGTTCCTCCTGATCTCATAGTAGTGTTGACTTGGTTCTTGAGGTCAAACTTTTTGAGCTTGAGTCCTTGCTTTCCCCAAGTTTTTAGTACCATCCCTTTATACATTCATCTTTTCAAATTGGATTACATCCATGTGGTTGTACTTATCAACTTCATAAAAGTATCACACTTTTGAGTGATGAGAAGACCCTTCAATGGCTGATTGAAATTGTTGAGGATGATGGTAAGTGCATGAGACTCTTTCATTAGCTCCTTCATTTGATGGTATGCAACTCCCAATTGATTAATAAATATTTGAGCATCCTAATCCGTTTTCTATGTGAGATCATATAACTGACTAATTGTTGGCAGTGCATCCACATTGTATTTGAATCTTTCCACAAATAAATCAATCATCTTATAAAATTACTTAATGCAATTAATGTTTAAGGTGAAAAACTAGTCCAGAGTTTTTCCTTTTAAGATCTTGTAAAACCACTTGATGAGAGTTAGATCATTGTTTTGATAATTGTCACAATCATTGAAGAATAAGGTAAGACGAGTCTTAGGATCCTCAGCTCCATTGTACTTAATAAAATTTCGAGGAGCTTATTTTGGAATTCCATCTCCATCCAATATGAAGTATCAAACTATGTAAGACCTCCTTTCTCCTTTGACTTGATGAATCTGATGTATATCACGAAGTTCATTCTCCAAACTCCATACCAAATCTTCATATTCATCACCTACGAGCCCACAGCCCACGGAGGTGACTCCATTCAAGGTGATTGATTCAGACCTATCAGGTAGGAACTGCTTCCCTGGATTGCCCTTGTTGTTGATACTTGAGAGCTTTGAGTTCTGTCATTTCTTGTTGGCTCTAGTTTAACATCAACTTGAAAACAACATTTTCATTCTATAAGGACATATTCACCTGTCTTCATATTCATAGACTATTTGCTTTCCTTTTCTAGAAGTCTCTGCCATGAATTGCTCTTAATCATAAGTGACTGGTTTGCTTCTTCCTATATATAATGACATAAGTGGCTAAAGCTTGCGTGTTTTCCTTTCCCAATTGACTAGACCTCTTCATATTCGTCAACGGCCCCTTACATTCAATCTCATGTTTGTCTTTGTATTTTTTTTACTTGTAACTGTCGTACTTTCAACATCTCTTGATCATTTAGGTGTTCCCCCATTTCTTAGTTCTTGGGATCCTAATTAAAATGAGAGGATTTAGCAGTCATCTTGTCCTTACTAGAAGTACTGGGTACTACTTTGGATCTTAGATTATGTCCCTCTGAATTTTGCTCCAAGTTTGAAAAAAATGGGACCTCATAAGAGTCCATACTTGGATCCTTCTCTGAGTCTCCCTTACCCGTAGATATAGGTTTATATACACACAGAGTCCACGTTCAAGCACCTTGCACACAAATCCAAAATTTGAAAACAATTGAATTTCCTAGATCTCCCTGAATGTTCCATGAATACGTGAGGCTACTTCACAGGGTTCAACTATGTAGGGCTTAATCCTGTTCGTTATATACCCCAAACGGGTTCTCAGCCTTTTTAGACCACCACCAATAAACCACCCCTAGCAAAATTTTGTTTAAAACATCCTTTTCAATCAAAATTTGAAACCAAGAAAAAATGAAACTACAAATGATGGTGTTTTTGTTTTGGTCATCCCAAATTTGCCAAGAGGCCGAAATTTCTGAGTACTTAGCAAATGGGGGGGGGGGGTGCAAGTACTAGCTGAGGGAAGCACGTTAAGGGATCAACATCAAGGTGAACACCCGGCAAGCTGAATTCAAACAGACTTCGGAAAGCAGAGCAAAACCAAAAGAGACGTGGGCCAGTCTCAATATCCTTCTTACACATGAAGCAACGATTTGCAAGGTGACAGCCCATTCTCTGCAAACTATCAAGAGTATTAACGTTACATGCTAATAGTAATGAGCTTGCCAGGTATTGATCTTGTCCTCTATCTTTACCTCAAGGTCAGACCAAATTTGAGCTTGTTGTTGACCTACAATACCTTTAAAACCAAGATAATCAAGAGGAAGGGAGGTAGCATGATAACCAAATAGACTCCACAAAGGATTTGACATGCTTTGAGTTTAGCATGATAATACAACACTTCTGCTAAAAAATTTTGAGCCTAAAATACTATGGAAGACTTTGAGTAGAAGCAAAACCATTGCCATTTGTTGCTTTGAAGCGGAGGCGAAAATTAGTATGTCGTTGGCATATACTGTACCATAGAGAAATCCTCCAAACCAGACAGCTATTGACTCTCAATAAAACTAGAAGAAATTGCTTTCCTAGCATTTAAACTTTCACCAACAATATTGAACAAGAGGTGCAAAAGAGTGCACCCTTGGTGCGGCCCCTTCTCCATGGAACCGAGTCGAAGAAAGCTTACCAATGACCCTGAATTGAGAGCCTCGAATCCCATTTTAGACATGCATTGCTTGAGGTAAGGCCAACAAACTGTGTCAAATGCCTTGTTAATGTCCAACTTGAGGATGAAAATTGGACTACCTTTCTGAGAAAGAGTGAACAAGCTAGTTTGCAAGCATCCCACAATCATGAATTTGCCTCTTTGGGAGAAAGGCACATTGGAAGGGAGATATAAGGGGAAGCTGAACTTCTAGAAGGCAATTTGCTTGGTTTTTGGCATTTAGTTTGTAGGGAGTGCCAAACAGGAATATAGGCCCAAAATGTGACAAGTCTTCTGTGTTCTAGTCCTTAAGAATAAGAATGAAAAGTGACTTGTTCAACTCCCTTAACATAATACCGTTTGAGTGAAATTCAACAACAAAAGCCAGTAGATCCTTTTTATAGGAATCCCAAAAATCCTTGAAGAAGTGGGAAGGGAAACCATCGGGCTCAGGGGCATTTTTTTTTAAAGACCAGCTTGGGTTATGCAGACCCCCACCCCCCACCAGTATCGAAGAGACCAAAGTGCCTCTTTGATTTCAGATCCAATAAAGCGGGTTTCAATCTTTTGCACATCGTTTGGATGTGAAACATAACATCAACATCTAGACGAGTTTGAAGCAATAGCAACCTAGTGTCTCCATGATGCTTGACTTATATTTTAAGTTGTTTTTTAAGCTTTTTCAGTTTGCACGTAAGGTTCTTTAGTTGAGACAAGAGAAATACTGTTATTATAATCAATGTCTTTCATTTGTATGAAGCCCTTTGCAATGAGCCTAGCGTTATATCTCTTCATTTGACCTTTGGAGTCTCTTGGTCTTAAAGACCCACTTACAACCAACATGTCTTATTTCATCTGGTCGATGTATAAGATTTCACACTTGGTTGTTTGTCATAGAGTCAAGCTCTTCTTTCATGTCATTGATTCAATGTGTCATTTTTTCACTTTCAATAGCTTCTGCAAATCATAAATCGGTTGGTTGAGATGTGCTTTCATCAGTCTTCAAAATGAAAGTGCTTCTTGTGTTTAAATCCTTCACTAAACTCTAGAATAATCGCGACATGGCCAGAAACAGCGAGGGGGCAAATTGTGCCAGACGGTCATGAAAAGACTCAATGAAATGAGAAGATACAAGAGCCCTATCCAGCTTTCTTGAACAAGGAGAGGCACGAAGAGAAAGAAACTCCTCCTAGTGGAATATCATAGAGACCCCATTTGTTTGGAAATGAGTTTAAACATTTCTTGGAATGGGTGGTTTTTGTGGGGACAAGCCTCGATAGGTATACCATCTGGGCCAACTGCCCTTCTTGATTTTATTTTCTTCAAAGCCTCTGCAATTTCTTTCTTTTGAATCTTGCGCATGAAGTCACGATTAATCTCATGAAAAGGAATGGAGAAGTCTCCAAGATCTTGAGCATGACTATCATTAAATAGCTTATCATAATAATCTTTTCATCTCTCCTTAATCTCCTCATCTTTGACTAAAACCCTTTGCGTTTCATCTTTGATACATCTAACCATACCCAAATCCTTCGATTTCCTATCTCTCATCTTTGCAAGCCTATAAATATCCTTCTCGCCTTCTTTGGTATCCAACTTGTCATAAACCTCCTTATATACCTTAGCCCTCGTGTTTCGAACAACTTTTTTAGCTTCCTTCTTTGCTATCATATACTTCTCCAAATTCTCATTATCACGACTCTTACTTAGATTTCTATAACACTCTCTTTTAACCTTAATAGCTAATTTGACATCCTCGTTTTGATGTATCCTTACCTAGTGGTGCACCGCCTTTAGACTCACCCAATACCTCCTTAGCCACTTTTCTCATGCCACCCGCTATCTTATTCCACATTGATTCTGAATCCTCCTCGAGACACCAATCAGCTTCCTTAACTACCTGCTCTACAAACATTCCTTGTTTAGCTCCTTTCAGTGCCCACCACTTAATTCTAGGATCTATCCTATGTCTATCCCTTTTGCGGCATTGTCTAATTCTAAGATCTAAAATTAAGACTCTATGTTGTGTAGCTACACTTTCTCCCGGTATAACCTTACAATCGATGCAACAACCCCTATCTCTCTTTCTAAGTAGGAAAAAATCTATCTGACTCGTATTAACCCCACTTTTAAATGGCTACAACAAATATAAAAAATATACTTTATTGATCAAATGCTTAAGCAAAAGCAACGTACAAGTGAGACAAACCCCCTATATATACACATACAAGAGAGAGAGAGACCACTGGGAGCTCCCAACGGTCATATTTATGACTGTTGGGGAGCTCTAATGACTATGGTCAAATGACTATAGAGCCCCTGCTCTACTTAATTAATGACAATAAAAAATAAGAAATGAAAATTTGTTCTTAATGAACAGTGCCTATTACAAGAGTAAAAAGACCAAAATGCCCCTAACTTCAAAAACATATTATATATATGCATGCTATTTTACCCCCCCCCCCTTCAAACTTACGGTGACTCACTGTAAGTTCGCAATTACAAAAGCATAAACCCATTACATAAAATGTCTCACTTCGTCAAGTTTTCCATTTAGTTGTCTCCTTGAAGGGTGTACTTGATCTTCAATCATATGCTCTATTACACAAAGGGTCTCTAGGTTCTTCGATATCATCAATACTTGAAAACCTAAAGATAGAGCTAACCAAACATCCCAACTATATATATATATATATCATAAAACATAAAAGGAGATTTCAAAAATAACTATAGATATACTAAATATAATCAAAAGTTTAAAAATACTTTTTATAAATCAAAACATAGATAATATGAACACACCTCAAAGATAGTCACAAAAAACAACTATATTTCAAGAAAACATAAATCCTAATTAGAGGCTTTATCCACAAAAATTTAAACATGCACATGTATTTAGATAATCATGCATGCATACCATCCGAAGGTTTTAAGAAAATAAATCATCTATCATACCAAGTAAATTCAACAATCACGCATACAAAATGTTTTAAACTTCAAACACAGCCCACAAGAGGAGAAGATTAAATTTACACAACTATGATGAAAAAAACACATATATATAACATGTTATATTTAACACATGAATATGAATCTTTAACTATCAAGAACAAGATTTAAAGAGAACAATTAAACAACTCAACCATGGAGTTAAATCTACCCAAGGAGAAAATAAAATGTTTTGGGAAAGGATTTTTCAAAAAAAGTAACAATTTTTATATAAATGCACAGTGGAAACAATGAGGAAATTCAAAAACCCACATTCAACAAATCAAGAGAAATGATACTTTGTAACAATAGTTTGTTTACCATAAGTAATTGTCTCTTGTTTACCACAACACTCAAAGGAGTTTACAAAAATCGAGAAATTAATTAAATTTATGCAAAACACGCAAGACAACCAACATGGAACAAATCTAAATACCCTAAACATATATATCCAACATGCAATTAAAGCATATTCAATGCATATAACGATGCATGGAAATATTTTAATGAATAAACATTTCTCATAAAAGGGCAAATGAGTAGTAAAAGTTTAAAAAAATTATGGAGAGATTTTAAAAACCTGCAAATCCCAACAATAGTTTGGTTACTACAAGTAATCACCTCATTAGACCTCTAACTCAAAACCTCAAAATTCAAGTGTATCAGCGCATAGAACAAGAGATCAAACATAATGTCAGCCATTACCAAACTGATAATCAAAACTGACAATACCAGCTACAACCACAAGAGGTGCACATACCTCACCTCACAAATGATTGTAAAATACAAATAATATCAACTACACATACCTCACCTCACAAATGATTGTAAAATGCAAATAATATCAGCTACAACAGGTGCACATAACTCACCACAACCATGGTTGTAAAAATGATAAACAAAAATCTCTTATCCAACAAAAAAATGTCACTTAAATAAGAGGTATGGGTGGAGCAACAAGCGAGGTACTGAGAACTTGTTATAACAACAAACCAATGTCACCAAGAAAACAAGATTTAAAATAAGGTAAGAACAATGAATTTTTATAAAATATATAGTAAACCATCATGGTTTCAACGAAGAATATAGCCATCACAGATACGCATAAATACAAGCATCAACAATATATCAATGGCCATATAAACAAATGAGTGATACAAGTATACAACACACTCAAAGAATCATAAATCAAACAACCATCAGTTAGAGTTGAACTATAAGCCAACAATCTAAACTGACAAAACCGAGGTGCACACAACTCACCCCAAGAAACATCTTTGGTTCCCAAAAAACAATAGAGTGAACCAACTCATGGATTCGGAGGCCAATCAACTATCGGTCAGACCCAAAACAAGTGTCAACACAACACTCATAAACTTGATAGTCTAGACTGATAAGAAGACTTGAGGTGTACGCATAACTCACCTCAATGGCTAACTCTGAACCAACAACAACAAGCCAAAAAACATATGATACATCAGATAAAATTCTATGATGGACAACACAAATCACAAATGCCATAAGAAAGCAAGAGAACCTATGAAAATAAACTTCCAAATAAGGGGATTCATATATAAGAGACAATTTGAAAAACAAATTTTTAAATTAAATCCAATAAAGAAAAAGGAATCTTTTAATGAATGAGTCTTCACTCACAAACAAGAGTGCACCAAAGGACAAACACAAAGGCCACTAAGGGCACACCAAAGCCACTAAGAGCACACACACACCAAAGAAGACAATGTAAAAAAAATCATTAATAATAAGTGAAGATATGGAAGCCTTCAAGTGTCACCAACAAAGTCCATCAAATTGATACAAAAGTGGACAAGCATCAACAAGAAACCCACTATAGGATTCACTCACAAACGCCCACACAAGGGGTCAAAAGAACATAAACAAAAAAATATTTTATTGATGATAATATGGGAAATGGGAGCCTCCAATAAAGTCCACCAAATAACCAAAGTGGACACATAAAAGAGGCTCACAATAAAATAATATTTTATTGATGTCTAACATATGCAAGAAGCATTTTAAACTCATTAATCCAAAATTATACTAATGACAAGGAGGAATGTGTAAAGATCTACAAAGAATCTTTAATCATGAACCAAAAGTCTACTAACTTGAGTGGATAATCACAAAAGTGTTCCCTAAGGAACACACTCACGAAGGGGACACTCACAAGAATGAACACAATATAAAAAAAATATATTTTATTCCATAAATCAAGAGTGCAAAAGTGTCCTTTACAAAGGGGAGAACACCCCTATTTATACACAATAGGGAGAGAAGAGAGAACTAAAAGAGAGAGAGAGAGCACAAGAAGGGAGAGAAGGACCTCCCAACGGCTAGAATTCTAGCCCAACTATATTATATATATAAAATAATATATATATATATATATATTTATTTTACAATATAAATATATATACATCTGATATATATATATATATATATATATAAATATATATATATGTATATATTTATATATATATATATACATATATACTATACTATATACACAAATACATATTCACAAATAAAGAAAACAAAAAAAAAATAAAAAAGACAAAATGTATAATATAGCCTAAAGTACATTCTAAAGTGTATATATGTATATATATATACATATTCATGTGAATATATATATATATATATATATTATTTAACAATTGAAAGATCTTTGAGTTTGCCACCTTTCTTGCTTACTTTATCACTCATCTTGGTAGATTATTCTCTAATGAAAGTCACCATTTTCTTCAATTTTTGACACTCCGGTTTGATATGCCCTGATTCATTGCAAAAATGGCATATGATCTTCCTTGGTACTCCATAATTTTTCCTTCCAAAGTGTGGAGGCTTGTAAGTCTTCATATTGTTAAGGGATCCACTCTTGGGTACCTGTGATTATGATACCATCAAAAAATAGTAGCATAACAATTATCTTGAGTGAACTAGCATGTGAAAAATCAAATAATTTGGTGAACTTTGTTGGAGGCTCATTTTCTTACATGGTATCAGAGCTTGGTGATCAAGTTGAATTGTTTCTTGGTGCATCGAGAAGTGTGCCACTCAAAGCTTGAAGATATTGAAGCTCATTTGTAACTCCTATTCAAGTGCTTGTGAGATCGTGATTGTGTTTCAAGTGATAGATCGGTGGTGCTTACTTGGTGGTGGAGTGCTCGTGTTCTTCACCTTGCTTACTTTCTTCCTCTTCTCTATTCAAGTGCTTGTGAAGATCATGATTGTGTTTCAAGTGATAAATCAGTGATGCTTACTTGGTGGTGGAGGGTTCGTGTTCTTCACCTTACTTTCTTCTTCTTCTCTATTCTTTTCTTCTCGTTCTATCTCCTTTAGCCCTTGTAAAAATGGATAACAATGAAAATGGCACCATAAAGCCCATAAAACTCAATGATTTCAGAGCAGTCTCCTTCACTGGTAAGGCTATTTAATACTCTTATTTAAGCACTGAATCTCTTATGCTTGTTTGTATTCATGGGTAATTCCCTTATAGTGTGCATTAAGAATTTTGATGTAATTGTATAAACGATCATTGTTCGAGATCAACCCCAATGGGGTAAGATCGGTAAGGGTCTAATTTTGTGTGAAAAATATGTGCGTTGTAGATCTTCCACTGGTGCTCCCGCAAACTCGCAGGAGAAGAGGGATTTCACGATGAAAGTCATCCACACCCTGACCAAGACCATGACGGCTCAGGCGACGCATACAGCATAGACGACACAGACCATGCAGGCGGCACAGGCTGCGCAGGCAGCTGCGTGTGATCCGCCTGTTGAAGTTGTTCCGAACGTATGCGGTGTTTCCTTCGAGAGGTTTCTGAAATTGGACTCGTCGACTTTTGCGGGCAAGGCCGACCCAGAGGCAGCAGAGAGCTGAGTCGAGGAGATGGAACGAGCGTTTGACATCCTACCTGTCTCCGAGGACAAGACACCATTTGGCAAGTACCGTCTGAAGGGTGATGCCAAGAAGTGGTGGGACACTCTGCAAAGGGTGAAGTTCGCCGACATGGACGAGATTCCCTGGGAGGTGTTTAGAGAGAAGTTTTTGGACGCATACTTTTCCTCTTACGCCGAGGAAGAGATGCAGCAGAAGTTCCTCGACTTGACTTAGGGGACCATGAGTCTGGTGGACTACACCACTAGATTTCGGAGCCTCAAAAGGTATTGCCCGAATCTCTTCAAGAATAAGAAGACGAGGGCGATCAAGTATGTACGCAGGTTGAAAAATGGATTGCAAACTCGTGTGTTGATGAGCTGGCCTACTACCCTGGTCGATGCGATAAAGTCTGCCTCAGTCCTGACGGAGGACTGGGAGAGGTTCAGGACCACATTTCAAATGGGAGGTGGCAACGGAGGTGGGTTCTTCGAACGAGACGAGGGGACACTGATCTATTAAAACCAAACTTTGACAACACTTCAAACAACTTTTGAAACCATGCACGAGGACTTTGCTTTAAACCATATATCGTATTTCTTAATCTACACACCTTCTGACACTCCCCCTCAACCTCGAACGAAAGAGGTTGTTGCATGTAGACAATCTCAGACAAATGTCCATATAAGAAAGCATTTTTCATATCTAGCTGATACAAACTCCATCCACAGTGAACCGCTACAGAAAGAACAAGACGAATGGTGCCCATCTGTGCTACCGGAGAAAATGTCTCAAAGAAATCAACCCCATATGTCTGAGTGTAGCCTTTTGCTACTAATCGTGCTTTATACCTTTCAATAGAACCATCTGAGTTATACTTAATGGTATATACCCATTTGCATTCAACAATTTTTGCATCCCCTGGGGGATCAACAAGGTCTCATGTCTGTTGAGATAGTAAAGCATGTTAAATTATGTATATATAAATATATATATATACATATACTTATATATATATATATATACATTAGTATATATATAAGTATATATACGTATATATGTATATATACATAATTATATTTTCTTTTTCTGTTTTGTATAAACCAAAAAACCCGATAGAGGTATTTTGGTAATTCCCAAATGTACCTTTTTCTTTTTCACCTTTTCTCTTTTTCCCTTTTTTCTTTTTCCTTTTTTATTTTTTCTTTTTGCTTTTTGGAATCATAAAGGGGCCCCACCCATCTAACCGTTGGGGCTCCCAACGACTAGAAGGGAGCCCCCTTTATGGGTCCTCTTTAGTGCTTCCCTCCTCTATATAAAGAGGAGGTTCCCCCTTGTAAATGTATGGGTTTTTACACCCTTCTCTTCCTTTCTTCAATAAATCCAACTTATGACTTTAAGTCATTTCCTATATTTGTGAGTTTTGTGTATGCACATTTGGTGTTTGTGTTCTTGGCTCTTGTAGTCACTCTTAAGGAGTGACTTTTTGCTCTATTGGTGCTTCCGCCTCTTTTCATTACAAAGCATCCATTTCATCTTATATAGCCCGCTTCCACCAGCTATCGAGTATTGTCGTTTGATAACTCAGAGGAATAGTTTCAGCTAATAAGGCTGAAATAAATGCTTTCATCTGATTTCCGAGTCTGGCATCTGACATAAACTTAGACATAGGGTATAAGGGTGGACTTTTCTCAAATCTTTAGCAAGATTTTATGTTGGACTCATATGTGAGAATCAGATCTTTATTGATTTTATATCATGATATGAGATCATATTTTGGACCTTCTATGGAAGGGTGAACTTTTCTTATAAAGTATGACGCCTTAGGTAAGTCGTAGCAGGTGGCAATTGGTCGTGCAAGGCTTTGAGAGACGGGAATAGATTAAGATTATTCAGGACGAAGAGTTGTTAGAAATTGTGAGAACGACAAACGACGTCTTGATAATGGTTCAGAGACCCCGTTCAAGGAACGTAAGCAAGCTAGAGCAATGTCTCGTTGTGTCTTTTCATCCGTGTCGAATCAAGTAGAAGATAACGAATAAGCATTCATATAGTCTTTTGCTAAACTCCCTTTCTTTTTTTGTGGTTATGTATAAACTCTTGTGAAGCCAAGTTTATTAATGAATTCACACATACATTTTGTTCGACCAAGTTATTGGTTTCGAACTTTTATTTTGTGGAACTCATTATGTGTTGTCATGATCCCTTCAGAAGCTTATGTGTTTGGGAGCTCACACATACGTGCATCCTGGTCAATATCTATTCCCTTAGACTGCGATCTCAGCAGATCACTTTCCTATGAAATTTCGCAGACGAAATTTGCAACCTGCCCATTCGTCCGCGAAATTTCATAGGAAGGTGATCTGTTGAGATCGCAGTCTAAGGAAATAAATATTGACCAGGATGCACGTACGTGTGAGCTCCCAAACACATAAGCTTCTGAAGGGATCATGACAACACATAATGAGTTCCACAAAATAAAAGTTCGAAACCAACAACTTGATCGAACAAAATGTATGTGTGAATTCATTAATAAACTTGGCTTCGCAAGAGTTTATACATAGCCACAAAAAAAGAAAAGGAGTTTAGCAGAAGACTATACGAATGCTTATTCGTTATCTTCTACTTGATTCGACACGGATGAAGAGACACAACGAGACATTGCTCTAGCTTGCTTACGTTCCTTGAACGGGGTCTCTGAACCATTATCAAGACGTTGTTTGTCATTCTCACAATTTCTAACAACTCTTCGTCCTGAATAACCTTAATCTATTCCCGTCTCTCAAGGCCTTGCACGGCCAACTGCCACCTGCTACGACTTGCCTAAGGCATCAAGCTTTCTGAGAAAAGTTCACCCTTCCATAGAAGGTTCAAAACATGATCTCATATCATGATATAAAATCAATAAATATTTGATTCTCACATCTTATTTCCGAGTCTGGCAGTGTGGAACCATTCTATAATGCATCCAGATAATTTATTTTGTTATTTCAATTCCATTCTTTTTTTTATTTATGATGCTTTGTATTTATTGTTGTTTTCTCATTTCCTTTTGTTTTTTTATTTTTTAGACATGTACTGGATTATGTTCAACCACCCAAATTTGCAGAATCATCCGCCGTTAATCATGATTACAGAACTATATAAGAAGGACAATAACTATCTGATGCACTTATATCGGTGGAGCTGAAGTAAACAAGATTTTGCACAGAAGCGACTATCTTAAGCGACAACAGACGAAACTATAAATTGGGTATCGGAATAGAAAATGAACGGAGGAAAGAGAGAGGGAGGGGAGGTGGGTGGTGTTGTTAAAAAGGATTTACCTTGGGAATTCCCGAGTCGGAACTCTTCGAGGATCTTGGAAATTT
Organism: Nuphar pumila; assembly: GCF_984573655.1. Classification (NCBI taxonomy): domain Eukaryota; kingdom Viridiplantae; phylum Streptophyta; class Magnoliopsida; order Nymphaeales; family Nymphaeaceae; genus Nuphar; species Nuphar pumila. The sequence goes on from NC_143259.1 coordinate 104,502,452, forward strand.
GAATCCTGGTTGCTTCGGCGACGTGGGGCTTCCCGCCTTGGCCTATGTTCCCTTTCTTTTGTCCTTTCTTCCCCATCCTCTCTCTCTCTCTCTCTCTCTCTCTCTCTCTCTCTCTCTCTGTAGCCGACGACAATGGCGAGAAAGAACGTCTAATATCGTTGCCTCTCTTGTATATATATACTGGGAAGGGCATGACATGACACGATTGCGCACGAGTCATGTACAGTGTATGAGAAAAGGGTTTTAGGTTTCATGAGAGCGCTACAATCATCAATGTCGGCTATATTTTGAAAATGAGACGATAATATCATGATATTTTGATAACTCCACAAAGTTTACCATATTTTGGAGAAATTTGAGGCATGTCACAATTTCGTCATATAGGATTCAAAAAACACCTTTTAGTGTTCGTATTTGTTTACGTCTTTATATGGCAATAATACGAATATTTTTTTTTTACTCTGAAAAATTGCTCCAAACATAGAGACCTAGTTGTGCTGGCTCAGCCGGATGTACTTATCTGTTCATGTACATCGTAAAACTTTGAAGGCTTACGAGGACCCCAAAAAGTCTCCAAGCTTCAGCTTACACAAGAGATGACGCCATTAGGATTTGAACCTAGACTGGCTTTCAAACAGTCTAGGCCCCCATCCCACTATGCCAAACCCTTTAGGTCTACCAAGATACCGTTACTTGTGACTGCACGTTAGAGTTTAGCCTCATAACTTATTGAAAAAACGTACAACTTGTACTATTGAATATGGGCAACTCATATTTGTTCTCAATTTGTTAGGGCTGGTAAATGAGCAAAACAAACCTAACAAAAGGGGTTGAAGCTTGGCACATTGTTGCAATGAGTCAAGCCGTGGTTGAAATCATGGCGAGCCTAAGTTAAAATAGTTGTTTATAAGAATATATAGATATAGAAAGAGAGAGAGAAGTGGGATTATGCTGCCTTTTTTTTGTTAAGAAACCTTAGAATCTTTTAAAAATCATAGCTTTAGGTGTTCTGTTTTTTATTTGAACCATTGGATGTGTTTATCATTGTTTATTCAATAGAAAACATGTTTTTGATTAGGCATTTTTATCTATTTTAAAGAGGTACAAAATTCAATGATTGATAGTATACTAAAATTTGAAGACAAAATATTCACATTTTTGCATCAAATCAATTTGAAACAAACCTTGTTTCATAATAAATAAGTAATGATAAACAAAATCTAGCAATTCAAATATAGCTTAAAACACTTACAATTGTAATTTTTGGAGGCTCTTAGCTTGACCTAACTAAAAAATGGGCATCGCAATTTCCATTCACACACACATATATATATATATATATATATATTCACATTTTTGCATCAAATCAATTTGAAACAAACCTTGTTTCTTAATAAATAAGTAATGATAAACAAAACCTAGCAATTCAAATATAGCTTAAAACACTTACAATTGTAATTGTTGGAGGCTCTTAGCTTGACCTAACTAAAAAATGGGCATCGCAATTTCCACACACACACACATATATATATATATATAGAGAGAGAAAGTAGCACTAAGGTGTTATTGCCACCTACTCTATGTTGAATCTTCTCAATCAAATTTTATAGAGGTACTCAACATAGTTTATTCAATAGAAACCATGTTTCAGTAGTAAATATAAAAACAGAACTTTTTAAGGCATGAAATTTTGGTAGTTTGTGACCCATTGGCTTTTGAAGATCTTAAAGAAATTTTGGTAGTTTGTGACCCATTGGCTTTTGAAGATCTTAAAGAACTTACATGTACCCCGTAATTACATGATCCAAAACTTGTTTTCTAATTATATCATTTTTGTAGGCTGCGATCAACAAAAAGGTTTGAGAATTTTGAAAAATTGGACCTTATATTAGGTGATAGTAGGTGTTTATATATGTATATAATAATGGATAGATGCTAAATAAAATGTGTTAAATAATACGTGTTAAATGGATTTTTTCCTCCTTCCCCGTTTTTTGCTGTATCGACCCCACAAATATGTTGGGCATAGTCAATTTACGAGGAATCCACACTTGGATCATGTGTTTTGATGAAAAATGACACTTGAAGCGTTGAAAATTTACAAAAAAAAAATGATCGATGGTTTTTTTAACTTTATAAAAACCCACCCATGTGTGTCAGAATCAAACACTTAAAGAGCTGATCCCTATAAAACCAAGCACATAAATCACATTTGTATGGTCAGAATTTAAAAATAAAATAAAAAACCTGAAAAACCCATTTAACACGAATCATTTAGCATCTCTCTCTCTCTCTCTATCTCTATATATATATATATATATATATATATATATATGTGTGTGTATGTTTTTAAATTAAAATTAATGAATTTTGGACTCTAAACCTAGAGATGCACACGAGCAGAGCTTGGGCTGGCTCGTCTTGTGAAGGAAAACAGTTTGTTAAAGTTCAACCCATGGGCCTAATTGGAAAGGCTTGGACTGTTATATTATATACAATATATATTATATTATATATAATAAATATAATATTATGTTATATATAATGTTTATTATTTATATGATGCATTATTTTATATATTATGTTATATATGATATATTATAATATATATTATGTCATAAATAATGTATTATATAATGCATTATATATAATATTTATAACGTATATAATATATATGCACAGGATGAACTGGGCCACGGCCTCGGCCATGGTTCGGGCCTAGCTTGGGCCTAATTTACAAATTTGACAAAAAGGTGCAGTCTTGGCAAGTAAAATACCTTTTCAAGCCAAGATGTGTGGCTCTGATACGACACATCCTAAACAGTATGCCCTGCACACGATGCGGCTCCGCCCTGCCTCGCCCCGTTTGGACCGGGGATGAAGGGCATGAAACGGGGATGAAGGTTAAAATCTATCCCCGTGCGGGGATGGAGGTGGGGATGGACTTACGCTTTTCCCCTCCCCATCCCAATCCCCGCCTAGCCCCGTCCCCAATCCTTTAAGGGATGACTATAGACTAAGGGAAAACGGGGCCCCGCCTCGCTCCCGTTTGGACCGGGGATGGAAGACATGAAACGGGGATGGAGGCGGGGGTGGAAGTTAAAATCCATCCCCGTGCGGGGATGGAGGCAGGATGAAGGTTCAGATTTTGAAACGGGGCGGGGGGTGAAGACCTCGTCCCTCGCCCCGGTCCACTGCCATCCCTACCTAGGAAGGTGGAGGAAGTAAAGGTGGATCATCGACTTTTGGCACCCCCTGAGTTTCTTGGAGGAAAGGATCGACATTTTGGAAGGGGTTGGCATAGATTATCACGAGAAATTGCTAGAAAGTAAAAAATGGCAGTCTCTTGAGATTTTCAAAATATCGTGAGATTTATGAAAAACATAAATACCACAATTTGAACATGATATTTACGTTTTAAATGGTTATTTATCGTGAAAACTGTGTATTTTTATTTTAAAATAAAATTTACTAATATTTTCTTATAAAAAACACCACAATTTGAACATGACATTCAAGGATGAATGTAGACCCAGAGGGTTCGTTCACCCACCCCGGTTACAGCATTCTTTTCTATTGCGCCCAAAATGTCTGCAAATATGTCATGTTTTTTTTTTTTTTTATTTATGGTTCCTACGAAATATCATCCAATCTTTCAAATTTGGTAGGATGAGCAAATCATTGTACAAATATTATAGGTTTCATTTATTATTCACATGGGGATCTTTTTGTTATGAAAAAAAAAAACGCAAAATTTAATGGCAACCCTTGTTTTTGGAGGTAGCAATTTTGGGTAAAATGGGGATTCTGATTTTAATTCTAAGGAAAGAATCTTTGCAATATAATGTGTTTCTTTTCACAACACCCAAGCACTTCTTTAATATGGGCATGCGCGTGAAGAGAGGAGTGAATTGACGATGTAGGACAATTCACAGGCTTATTCTAGCAATATAAACCATTTTAGAGAAATAAAAAGAAAAAATGTAGTAATAAATTCATAGGTTTATTGCCTATAACTGAATAGTTCATTTTTTTTCACATGCATGCATATATGTGTAACTATGTAAAAGAGTTAGAGACTATATGATGAATAAGTATAATAAAATCATTAAATACATATAACACAATCTAATCATTTCTTAGCTCAAATGTTTATTGTTTCAACTATTTATTGTAAAACCTATAAATTTTTGCAGATTTTAAATAAATAAAGAATTAGCTTTACTTTGAGTTAAAAGTGTTTCTATCCTTTAAATGTTAATCTTGGTTGCTTTATGCACCTAATTATACACTCCGGACTAGTAAGGTTAAAAGGGTTATTTTAATCATTTTTGTAGATAAAATATTGCTAAAATATTTAATTATCATGAAAATTAATTATTTAAAAAAGCCACAAACATAGTTAGGTGTTTTTTAAGTGTTTCAAACTTAATAAGACACATTTTAATGGTTTTTGAAATAATTGCTTAAAAAAGATATTTTGGTTATAAAATTAATTATAAAATATTTTAATTGAATAAATAATTGTTTTAGAGCCAATTTTTGTCAAAATTAAGGCCAATACTGGCTAAATAGACTAAGTTCAGTCTATATGAACTTCTACTTTAACGGTCTCTTATATATAAATGTTTTTTTTATTATTATTTTTCTTTTTTGGTCGCATGGAGTCCAATTTTGAGTCGGGCCGAACCGGACCCGACCCGTTAAAAAAGGGGCATGGTCGGGCCATTAGGGCCCTGACCCTCCCCCTCCCCCTCCCCCTTTTCTCGCTACTTCCCTTCTTCTTAATTTCCTTCTTTTTTCACCCGAACTTCTTCCTTTGCGCCTCCTCCCTCTTCCCTCACTCCATCTCTGTCGCCGACCCGCACCGCCGGCCGGAAACACCACCTGTTAACCGCGGATCAGCCGCCTTCTCCCCTCCTTCCTCCTTCTTCCCCCTTTTCTCGTCTTCTCTTCTTTATTTTTTCAAAACCCTGTGCCGCAGTCGTTACCCCCATCGCCGCCTTGTTCCGTCGCCGCCGCCAGACCTCCGACCACCGGTTCATCGCAGGTTGCCACTGCTCCAGCCACTGTCGGAGCCTTTAATTTTTTGTTTGCCGTCAGCCGTCCGTTTATCCGCCACTCCCTGCTCGTTTCACCGTCGTCGAAAGAGGTATCCCCTCGGTTCCCCTTTTCCTTTTCTCTTTCTTTCTTTTTGTTTTTCATTTTTCCTGCTGGTTTCTTTTGTTTGGTTGGAGTTTGAGGAATAGCTCATTCGGCTGTGGGGTTCTTCAGTTCAGCCCCCCTTGGGATCGCGATTTGTGTTTTCTTTTCCTTGTTTCCCATTTTTTTTTGCTAATTCGAGATGGCTTGATGTGAATTCTACAACATCGACAAGCGATGTCGGAATTTACGCGGGGATCGGTCATCGACAAAAAAGTTAGACCTTCTAATCCCAATTCTTTAAACATCTTTTTTGTGTCTTCGGGGATGATTTCAGTAATGAGATCATGAATCAACGTTTCTCCTTCAAAAAAATGAGGTGGTTCCAACCTTTTCTTGGCCGTTACCATCTTCTTTCCTTTTTCATCATATCCTAGGCATTTTCCTAAATTGGTTTTAGAGGACAAGATGTTAGTTTGAATTTCTTGATCATTTTTCCCAGTCCTTTAAAAGTCAAGTATCCCATTCGCAACAACATGGGCCATCCATTAGTAAACTTGGCAAATCTAGGATATTCATTGCATTTCCTGAACTCAAACTCATCAACTCTTCTAGATAGTTTGAGGAACTTGGGCTGCTTCAAATAGTCAACAGTAACCACCTTGGATGTCTTACCAGTACCAGACTCTATGGGAGATGAGAAGGTTTCCCCTTTTCCCAGATGGAGGGGATGTTAGTTACTTTATCAATCCGAGGGGTCATCGTCTGTGTCAGCCTAATGGTTGAATCATCAACAAAGACAATAATGATGTGATCTTTTCAGGGGATCTTTATACACTAATGATACGTGGAGGAAATTGCCTTCAAGTCATGGATCCAAGGTGGTCCCAGGAGTAGATTGTAAGAAACAGATATGTCCACTACGGAAAATATGGTTTGATGGGATATCGGATCAATTTCTACAACCAAAAATATTTTCCCTAAGGTAACTATGACATTTTCGTTATAACCACTAATTTGGATGCAGCGGTCTCCAAATTCTAAAGGGGTGATATTGAGTTTCTAGGTAATTATATAGGGACGAATGTTTAAACCTCTCCTGCCATTGACTAAATAGTTTAGAATAAAGAATCTTTTGATCTGGACAGTGATATGCAATGCCTTTGTATGGGGGAATACAGGCTTCGATGAATCATCCTCAGAGAAGGTGCCATTAAACTTTATAGATCTGTCGTTGGAAGGACATTGACTTTATTCAGAATGTCCTCTAATGCTTTATGATGCGCTAATAACAACCTGATTAGTTCCAATATGATTATAGGTGTAGTGATATTAGACATGTGACTTTTGATATCGTATTATCCTTTCTTTGGAAATTCTGCCCAAACTGGAAATTCTCTTTCGGACTCGTATCATGTACGAGGAACAATTTGATGGGGAAGGAGGGGAGAACCTTTTTGGGGTTGCTCTAGTTGGTATATCCAACCAGACCAGGTGAGGTGATCAACCCCTTTTGCTGAGGCTCAATCCGAGGGGATAGTAAGAGAGAGTAATGTCTGTTACTCCTTTTTGTGGATGCTACCCTATTTGGTTAGTTCAAAGATTTTTTCAGTGGATTGATCCAAGTATATTACATTGAATTCCTTTTGATTTTCCTCTTTTAGTTGCGTTGGCTATCCCACCTTGACAATTGGAATGATGGTCCATCTTGGAACTGTCTGTTACTAATTTCTATCCTCCTTAGAAAAATCGAAGGGAGCACCATAATGTGCGATCACCTATGATGTGAAGACGGTTGTGAGTGCTCCTCTTGTCCGACGACTTCTACTGCTTCAAAACTATTGGTTGTTCATGGAATAGGCTGATATGGATTCCTGGTTCCTCATTCCCTATTACAAGATCCTTATTTTCTATGAGTTTGAGATCCCCTTTATCCAAGAGATATTGAATAATGTGCCTTAGAGTGATGCACCGTTCCGTGTCATGTCCCACAGTCCGATAAAATTTGCAGAACTTAATGGGATCCTCCCTCTTGACCGAACCTGCATATGACATATGGTATTAATGACAATTTTTTTGATAACAATAAATTTATTTGTCGTTAACAGAAGGTGTTAACGATAATTTATGGGGGTAGCAAGCTCTTGACGATAATGAAATGTGTTGTCAAGGAATGCTAACCTTATGACTTGAAAAAGGCTTCCACTGCCGATAATTCAAGGGAGAGATAATGACAATTAAATGTCATTATTACTCAAAATTTTATTTTGGTCATAAAATTTGATTTTGGTGTCAGATCAACCTAATTTTTGGTTTCCTGAAAAGATGAAACTCTCCTTTTGACTGAAAAAGCTTAAAGAAGTCATTTTGAAGGTCAAAAGTCATATTAAAGTTAGACTTTTTGATGAAAATTAAGGATTTTGCTATGAAAAATATCTCGGTTCAAAATGGGGTGTCTAGAAGTCCACAATTGTCACTCTAAATTGGTTCCCAGAGGATGAAGATGAGGTCTCTTCCCTTTCCCAGATTGAGTGTATGTCAGGTAACTTATCAGATTTAGCCTTTTAGGGATCATGGGTCGAGGTATCCTAATAGTTGGATCATTTGCAAAGACAATAATTATCTGGTCACTTCATAGGATTTTGATATATTAGTGATATGTTGATAAAACAACTTCCAGATCATTGATCCAGGGTCTCCCTAAAAACTAGTATTAGGAGGATGAGAGATCAATGCCAGGGAGCAAAGTTTTATGGTCTATGGGTCTGATTCCTACATCTATAATAATGGTTTCCAAAGTCATTGTTATGTTCCCATCATACCCATTGATTTGAATTTTATGGTTGCCTAACTCTGATCAGGTTATGTCCAGTTTTTTGGAGACAATGTAAGGACAAATATTCAAACTTCCTCCACCATCTATTAAGCAACTGGGGATATAAAGCCTTTTGATTTGGGCAATTATGCAGAGGGATTTAGTATGAGGAAAGAGAGACTCTAACTTTGTTGAGAATTTTCTCGATAGCTTGTCTATATTCTGTTGACACTTTGATCAATTCCAAAATAGAGATTTGTGTTGTAAGTTTTGGCAAATGACTCTTGATATTGTGTTAGTATCTGTTCCAGTTGGAGTGGCTAACACTTTTGCTTTTGGATCTTGCTGAGTGTGTAGCTCCATTTGGTGTTGCAAGAGGGGAATGCCTTTTCTGAGGTGTTTTGGTTGGTATACTCATTCAGACTGCATGAGGTGATCGATACCATAGATGACATGGTTGGAAGACAAAGACATCTGGGATCACTCTTTGACTGGAAGACTCTTGACTGCCTATTTTGGGAGCATGTGAGATACTCTCGATTGACTCATCAAGGCAAATGATGTTGACCTGCCATGGTTGGATAAATACACCTTCAATGACCTCAGGCCTAATCTTGACAATGGGCACCTTAGCCTAGCTTGAAATGACCATAGATTGTTATATGTCTTGAGGATCTATATAGATTGCTGGTAAGATCATCAAATTTGACTTTCTGGCTTAAGAAAAAACCCATTACAATGACTACCTCTTTCTTCTATTATCTCAACATTGTTGGATTGATGAGAAGGGAACAGGTTGGTGTAAATACCCACGTTTTGATTTCCACACTAACTTTCTTCTCTTATGAGCTTGAGCTATCATTTTTCAAGGTAATCTTAAATGATGTGACGAAGAATAATGCATTACTCAATATCATGACCTACAATTTGATGAAATTTGCGAAACTTAGTGGAATCTTTACCCTTGACTAGAGGAGGGTTAGGGACCTCAGGGAGCTTAATCATCTTTTCTTGTAACAAGAACTCAAGTACTTTTGTCAAAGATTGCCTAAACTTGGCAAACTTTTGATCTCGAGTCCAGTTTTGGTTCGAGTTGGAACTGAGTTACTCTTGCTTTTGGGTTTCTAGCCTCTATTGATTTTGAGGCCTTTGGATAACTCACTTTTGTTGTGACTGATTATGAGATGTGTTTGTCTGACTTTGACCTCGGTTTGTTCCTCCTGATCTCATAGTAGTGTTGACTTGGTTCTTGAGGTCAAACTTTTTGAGCTTGAGTCCTTGCTTTCCCCAAGTTTTTAGTACCATCCCTTTATACATTCATCTTTTCAAATTGGATTACATCCATGTGGTTGTACTTATCAACTTCATAAAAGTATCACACTTTTGAGTGATGAGAAGACCCTTCAATGGCTGATTGAAATTGTTGAGGATGATGGTAAGTGCATGAGACTCTTTCATTAGCTCCTTCATTTGATGGTATGCAACTCCCAATTGATTAATAAATATTTGAGCATCCTAATCCGTTTTCTATGTGAGATCATATAACTGACTAATTGTTGGCAGTGCATCCACATTGTATTTGAATCTTTCCACAAATAAATCAATCATCTTATAAAATTACTTAATGCAATTAATGTTTAAGGTGAAAAACTAGTCCAGAGTTTTTCCTTTTAAGATCTTGTAAAACCACTTGATGAGAGTTAGATCATTGTTTTGATAATTGTCACAATCATTGAAGAATAAGGTAAGACGAGTCTTAGGATCCTCAGCTCCATTGTACTTAATAAAATTTCGAGGAGCTTATTTTGGAATTCCATCTCCATCCAATATGAAGTATCAAACTATGTAAGACCTCCTTTCTCCTTTGACTTGATGAATCTGATGTATATCACGAAGTTCATTCTCCAAACTCCATACCAAATCTTCATATTCATCACCTACGAGCCCACAGCCCACGGAGGTGACTCCATTCAAGGTGATTGATTCAGACCTATCAGGTAGGAACTGCTTCCCTGGATTGCCCTTGTTGTTGATACTTGAGAGCTTTGAGTTCTGTCATTTCTTGTTGGCTCTAGTTTAACATCAACTTGAAAACAACATTTTCATTCTATAAGGACATATTCACCTGTCTTCATATTCATAGACTATTTGCTTTCCTTTTCTAGAAGTCTCTGCCATGAATTGCTCTTAATCATAAGTGACTGGTTTGCTTCTTCCTATATATAATGACATAAGTGGCTAAAGCTTGCGTGTTTTCCTTTCCCAATTGACTAGACCTCTTCATATTCGTCAACGGCCCCTTACATTCAATCTCATGTTTGTCTTTGTATTTTTTTTACTTGTAACTGTCGTACTTTCAACATCTCTTGATCATTTAGGTGTTCCCCCATTTCTTAGTTCTTGGGATCCTAATTAAAATGAGAGGATTTAGCAGTCATCTTGTCCTTACTAGAAGTACTGGGTACTACTTTGGATCTTAGATTATGTCCCTCTGAATTTTGCTCCAAGTTTGAAAAAAATGGGACCTCATAAGAGTCCATACTTGGATCCTTCTCTGAGTCTCCCTTACCCGTAGATATAGGTTTATATACACACAGAGTCCACGTTCAAGCACCTTGCACACAAATCCAAAATTTGAAAACAATTGAATTTCCTAGATCTCCCTGAATGTTCCATGAATACGTGAGGCTACTTCACAGGGTTCAACTATGTAGGGCTTAATCCTGTTCGTTATATACCCCAAACGGGTTCTCAGCCTTTTTAGACCACCACCAATAAACCACCCCTAGCAAAATTTTGTTTAAAACATCCTTTTCAATCAAAATTTGAAACCAAGAAAAAATGAAACTACAAATGATGGTGTTTTTGTTTTGGTCATCCCAAATTTGCCAAGAGGCCGAAATTTCTGAGTACTTAGCAAATGGGGGGGGGGGGGTGCAAGTACTAGCTGAGGGAAGCACGTTAAGGGATCAACATCAAGGTGAACACCCGGCAAGCTGAATTCAAACAGACTTCGGAAAGCAGAGCAAAACCAAAAGAGACGTGGGCCAGTCTCAATATCCTTCTTACACATGAAGCAACGATTTGCAAGGTGACAGCCCATTCTCTGGAAACTATCAAGAGTATTAACGTTACATGCTAATAGTAATGAGCTTGCCAGGTATTGATCTTGTCCTCTATCTTTACCTCAAGGTCAGACCAAATTTGAGCTTGTTGTTGACCTACAATACCTTTAAAACCAAGATAATCAAGAGGAAGGGAGGTAGCATGATAACCAAATAGACTCCACAAAGGATTTGACATGCTTTGAGTTTAGCATGATAATACAACACTTCTGCTAAAAAATTTTGAGCCTAAAATACTATGGAAGACTTTGAGTAGAAGCAAAACCATTGCCATTTGTTGCTTTGAAGCGGAGGCGAAAATTAGTATGTCGTTGGCATATACTGTACCATAGAGAAATCCTCCAAACCAGACAGCTATTGACTCTCAATAAAACTAGAAGAAATTGCTTTCCTAGCATTTAAACTTTCACCAACAATATTGAACAAGAGGTGCAAAAGAGTGCACCCTTGGTGCGGCCCCTTCTCCATGGAACCGAGTCGAAGAAAGCTTACCAATGACCCTGAATTGAGAGCCTCGAATCCCATTTTAGACATGCATTGCTTGAGGTAAGGCCAACAAACTGTGTCAAATGCCTTGTTAATGTCCAACTTGAGGATGAAAATTGGACTACCTTTCTGAGAAAGAGTGAACAAGCTAGTTTGCAAGCATCCCACAATCATGAATTTGCCTCTTTGGGAGAAAGGCACATTGGAAGGGAGATATAAGGGGAAGCTGAACTTCTAGAAGGCAATTTGCTTGGTTTTTGGCATTTAGTTTGTAGGGAGTGCCAAACAGGAATATAGGCCCAAAATGTGACAAGTCTTCTGTGTTCTAGTCCTTAAGAATAAGAATGAAAAGTGACTTGTTCAACTCCCTTAACATAATACCGTTTGAGTGAAATTCAACAACAAAAGCCAGTAGATCCTTTTTATAGGAATCCCAAAAATCCTTGAAGAAGTGGGAAGGGAAACCATCGGGCTCAGGGGCATTTTTTTTTAAAGACCAGCTTGGGTTATGCAGACCCCCACCCCCCACCAGTATCGAAGAGACCAAAGTGCCTCTTTGATTTCAGATCCAATAAAGCGGGTTTCAATCTTTTGCACATCGTTTGGATGTGAAACATAACATCAACATCTAGACGAGTTTGAAGCAATAGCAACCTAGTGTCTCCATGATGCTTGACTTATATTTTAAGTTGTTTTTTAAGCTTTTTCAGTTTGCACGTAAGGTTCTTTAGTTGAGACAAGAGAAATACTGTTATTATAATCAATGTCTTTCATTTGTATGAAGCCCTTTGCAATGAGCCTAGCGTTATATCTCTTCATTTGACCTTTGGAGTCTCTTGGTCTTAAAGACCCACTTACAACCAACATGTCTTATTTCATCTGGTCGATGTATAAGATTTCACACTTGGTTGTTTGTCATAGAGTCAAGCTCTTCTTTCATGTCATTGATTCAATGTGTCATTTTTTCACTTTCAATAGCTTCTGCAAATCATAAATCGGTTGGTTGAGATGTGCTTTCATCAGTCTTCAAAATGAAAGTGCTTCTTGTGTTTAAATCCTTCACTAAACTCTAGAATAATCGCGACATGGCCAGAAACAGCGAGGGGGCAAATTGTGCCAGACGGTCATGAAAAGACTCAATGAAATGAGAAGATACAAGAGCCCTATCCAGCTTTCTTGAACAAGGAGAGGCACGAAGAGAAAGAAACTCCTCCTAGTGGAATATCATAGAGACCCCATTTGTTTGGAAATGAGTTTAAACATTTCTTGGAATGGGTGGTTTTTGTGGGGAAGTTGCAGTCATGTGGTGAAAGTAGGGAGTTAAAATCACCCATGGCGTAAGAGAACCCACTCGATTTACCTCTCACCAAAAACCCTACTTTCGATCACTGGTAGTGGGGGCCCATAAACAACTCTCAACAGAAACTGATCATTATTCTATGGCAAAGTGTTTAGCAACATGGAAATGGAGTGATTGGCAACTACCCCAGTCGGGATTCTAGCCCTCTGAATGTTCCATGAACCGATCTTCATTTTGCTTTTGATAAAAAGGGGCGCCCGGACCTTGTGAGTGGTCTGATGGAAGTTTGATCTAATTTTGGGGTTAGGCGGACAAAGGGATTAGATCTTGGGCCCAGGACCCCGCTTACCACACGGGATACCACCTCGGTGGTGAAGTTTGATCTATTTGCCGCAACTATTGAGAGACTTTTAAGCTCATGATTGAGCTTGGTTAACCAATGACTCCTTTTAGGAGAAGAATATTTAAGATGAGGATTTCAACCATCATTAATACGAGTCTGTAATAAGCTGTGGATTCACACACGATGACTCCAATCTTCATTTTTTTTTGTTTTTAAATTTTTAAATGTCATAATTCCTAGCATTTTTTTTTCAACAGAGAAAGCTAGGGTTAGGCAAACCCCCACCAGTTATACAACCATACCATTGGGAGTCGAACTTGCAACGTCCAACACAAGGTGACCCCCCCCCCCCAGTTGGTAATTCCTAGCATTTTCAAATTTATCACTAATAGCTATTGTTTTTTATGAATGCCTTTGGGGGTCGACACATTCCCGAAGGAATGCGTGTGGGCTCATGGTCCATCACCGCATGCCAAGTTCTTTGCGTGGTTGTTGATCATCGAGGGAGTTTTTAAAAGAACTTTTGATATTAAGGACTCTGCTGCATATTAAGCTATTTTCATAGTCACCACTACTAATGTGAAATCTCAATCAATGATGAAGACTTTCCCATTTGATAAGCTTCAAATTATTGATAAAGAGAGTCCATCAATAATTGTTGAACTTCCCCATCCTCAAATGAAGGGATTTGTTCCACATAAGGAGTTAGCTCCACTTTTGAAGGGAGTGTTTGTCAAAGACGTTCAACCTCATAGTGGAGTATCTAATTTTATCGATAATCCTACGAGGTTAATTATCAATATTATCAAAACCAAGGTTGAAGAACCGCTTCCACCAAATGAGGAATCGGTTGACGCTGTCGACATCATCAACACTAAAATGAAGGGATCTCTACCACGTTACATGGGGTCGGTTGCTACTCATAAACAAAAGCTAACAGATGATTCTTTCGATAATTTTAAGAGGAGCCACTTCCATAAAATGCGAAATCAGTTGACACCATCTACACGATCTCTATCACGTCACATGGAGTCAGTTTCTGCACGTGAACGAAAGCTAACAAATGCTTCTTTAATCTTGGCATTAAATTATTTTCCCCTATTTGAACATGTGTACACTCTACCCTTAAGTTAACCAAGTTCTTCTCTCTCTTTGGATATAGGATTTTTTTTAACCACGGACATCTTGTGTTCTTATCCTTTATTCCTTTTCTCTTTATGGTATGAGAGCCATCGAGGTGTGGAGCATTTCGTTTTTCAGACATACCCAGTTTTTCCATGGCTTCCTCTGCAACTCAGTCATTGGTCTATCCATACTCGGTGACACTAAATGTATCAAATTTCATTTCCTTAAAACTGTCTCATTCCAATTTTCTCTTGTGGAGAACCCAAATCATGGCGTTGATTGAAAGCCAGGACATACAGGGTTTTCTTTCTGATGAGCTGCCTATGATGATTGTCACTCAAGCCAATTCCAACGCGATGGAGGCTCTGAACCCATAATATCTGCCATGAAAAAAATCAGATTGCCTCTTAAAAGGCTAGATTATTGGAACCTTGCCCGAAGGTGTTCTCAGACTGGTTGTTGGATTGAAAACATAAAAGAAAATATGGATGACTCTTGTCGATACTTTCACTCAGAAATCTCAAGAAAAGGAGTTTCATCTTATGCACATGATGACTATTATAAAGAAATGTATTGACACTATTGATTCTTATATTCAAAGGTTTAAGTCTATTTGTGATGACATCATTGCCATCGACAAACCTGTCGATGACAAAAAGGTTTACTGGTTGTTGCAAGGACTTGGTTCTGAATATGAGTCGTTTGTCACCGTTATGTTAAAACCACCCGTTCCCTCGTACAAGAAAATCATACCTCTCTTACAAAGACGTGATGAGCGAACCAAAAATACATGAGTTAAACCAGTCACAAATGGCATTTTATGGTCAACATGCTCTTAACAAAGAAAAAGGGCATGGGAACGACCATTTTAAAAATAGTTTCAAGGGGCATTTTTTTCAGAATAAAAATCCACGTGATTATAAGAAAACGGGTGAATCTCAAATGCATAATGACAAAAGGCAAAGAAGAAGGCGTCGTCTGTCAAATTTGCAATAAGAAAAACCACTCAGCTTTGAGGTGTTTTAATCGTTTTAATCATACTTTTCAAGCCGAAGATGCAACTCAAGTTTTAACTGCTATTGCCATAAACGAAAGTCAGGATGCAAAGTGGTTTGCTGACACCGGAGCCACGACACATATGTATAGAAGTTTAGGTAAATTGCTTAACATGAAACCTTATACTGGCAATGATCTAGTGATGGTGGAGAGGGATGAAAAAGTATCCATCACCCACATTGGAAGTGTTTGATTAAATGTCGATAATGTTTTCATCCCTTTACGCGAAGTTTTATATGTTCCCTCTCTCAAGAAAGATCTTGTTTCAGTTAGTCAGTTAACAACGGATGAGTCATATATTTTTTATTTTTCTTCTTCTGATTGTGTCATAAAGAACAGAAAAACAGGGAGAATAGTGCCCAAGGAGAGTAGAAAAGGTGATCTTTATACTCTTGGAGAGAGTCTAGAGGCATTTTTCTCTACACGATTCAGGAAGGTTTCAGAAGCTATATGGCACGAACAACTCAGATATTCTCAGATCAATATCATGTGGTTTTTGAATATTAGTAGACTTATTGATTTTATACTTGATAATAAAGACAACATCTGTGCCAGTTGTCAACTTGGTAAGGCTTGTCGCCTACCATTTTTGGATTTAGATAATAAAACTGTTAAGCCTTTTGAAAAAGTGCATTATGACATATGGGAACCCACTCCTGTTTTGTCTCGATATAACTATTGTTATTATGTTATTTTCATTGATAACTATACTCGATTCACGTGGTTATATCCTCTGAAGCAAAAATATCACTTTTATGAGAGTTTTTTTCATTTTCATAAATATGTCGAAACTCAGTTTGAGTAAAAAATCAAAGTTTTTCAATCCGATGGTGGTGGTTTCACTAGTCACAAGTTTATTAAGTATATTGATAATATGAGAATAAAACACCAAATATCCTGCCCCATGACACTACAACAAAATGACGTTGTGGAAAGAAAACATTGCAATATCACTGAATTAGGTCTCACTATGATCTTTCATAGTTCTGTGCCAAAACAATATTGGGTAGAAGCATTCTCTACCACAAATTTTTTATCAATCGCCTTCCGTCATCCAGTTTAAACATGGACTCACCTTATCTTCGTGTTTTTGGATCACATCCAGATTATTCAAGCCTTCGAGTTTTTGTGTAACGCCCCAAAATCGTAGACTTGAAACCTTTTATGAAAAAGGTTGAAAGCTTTGAAATCAATCATTTATCAGAGTTTAAAACAGAAGTTCAGCGGAAGATCAGGTTCAAAACAACAAGTCCCTAGACCTTGGGCACATTACAACCAAAAAGCAATTTCCCTCTTACAAACCGATTTGCAGTTCAAAAAGATATTTTATTGAAATTAAAGAAGAACCACATTTTGGTAATACAGTTTTAGAAATGCAGAGTTATAATCAAAAGAGATGCTTTCAAAAAAAACCTTATACCGCATCTATCAAAAGTATCCCAGGAGCGCAACGTCAGGAAAGGGCATTGCCTTGAGTGCATCGCGTCATCATGCCATCTCAACCTGTTCACTACCTGCCCATGAAAATGGGTCAGTCACACAACAGACTAGTAGGGGTGCAAAGGACAAGAAAGAGCAGAAGCTGCAATAAGTAAGATAAACGCTAGCTCAAGCAGGAACAAGCAAGACTAGCAGATCTAACCAAATGTGTTGTGGAGTAAGCAAAGCTCTAGTAAAGCAGACAGCTACGTAAAAGAGCAGGAAGGATCAGAGTGCTTAAACAGACCACTATAGCAACCTCACAAATATAATAGGTGAAGAGTAACTAACTCTATCCACCAGCCAAGCAAAAGCAATTGCAAAAGACATGTATTCATAACAACATTCGAAATAAATACAAGTACCATTATATGGTTCAGCCTATTGGCCAACAGCTACATTAATCGTGAGGCACAAGCTATTGCATCACAAGCAATTATAAGCTACAAAAGATAAGCAATCAACTAGTATGAGAAACTAGTTATCACCAAGCACAGAACTGCGTAAGCAGTTTAACCAATAAGGGTAACGCCTCGACCGGCGTACCTAGCTCAACGAGTAGCATACCTAACTACCGAGCTAACAAGCAAGCAAGCAATGCACGTCACAATATGCATATCTCAAGATCATGTGTATAAGTTATATCTTGTCTCATTACTGAGCAGGCCATTGTGGGTACGCACAAGGCAAAACGTAGAAACAGCCGAGATCGATTCGGGGGTCCATTATGCTATGTATTTTATTATACCCCGAATGACTGACTGAGTCCGCTTCCTAAGGGGACGGTCTGTGACCAAGAGAGTAAATCTCCAAAGGCAAACAAAGGCCCAATGGATGCGCATCCGTACTTCTGCAGAAGTGGCCCGAAGGATTTTCCCTAACCTCCGATGACTGGGGAAGGTCGGATCTTTGGCCGAGATTGCCATATATGACTGTCCATCGGAGTTTTGTACTATCCATCCTCTCTCTTGATGAACCATTCCGAATGAGCGCGACGGAGGGTTTCTTAACCGCCGTCCCATTCTCATGCTCTGGTCTTTCAACCCAATCGAGCATCTTGCCTGTGAAGGCGCATGATTATTATTTAGGTGAGTTATACGCGCCATTGCGCGTTCGAGACAAGCACACAATTCACATCTTACTCACAGCAGTACGCATCGTAACTATTCACATATATAATCACAATGAAAAGGGGGTCAATCCTCAGTGAGGGTAGAAACATCACTCTTGTGATCTCAAACACATGCCATTGCATATTCGAGACAGACATAGGCCTCTCATCCTACTCATCGTAGTACGAAACGTACCTGTTCAAAAGTACAACCACGATAAGAGGGGTATGGATCTCTCGCAGGAAATCCCAAAGCTTCTACTTTATAGAAACCCGCAGTGAACTTATTCCAGTTCCAACTGATCATGCTCGGGTCCTTTAGACAATCGCGAGCAATCGGCCTATTAGGCGAAAACAACATAACAGGATTAGCTTAATGTGTCAATACACGCTTGGAGGTTACTGTAGACCTCTCGTTCTGCTCTCGTAGCCCAAACATATCGTATGTGACTTAAGGGTACAACTACAAGAGGAGGAACATGGATCCTTCGTAAGAGATCCAACAATACCTTCACAAAGGAAGGCACTACAATCTCGGTTGAACCAGAAAGGCCTAGAAACTAGGTCTTGTATCAGAGGTGAGGTAACGCCGATCTAGTGATGGCGCAAGTACCTTGCTAGGATTCCTGCCCCTACTCGTGCACAAGCTTTTGAACCAGGCTATCTGAGTCAAATCGAATAGGTGAACTAAGGTTGTAACACACCTATCCCGAATGCACCGATTTGGGAGATCTGGCCGCTATCACTTTACAAGCTATACATTCCTGAAAATAGGATCGCACCTAAGACGATGTCTTTTGAGAACTGAAGTGCATAAGTGCGTGTCGTGGCTTGTAAGCCAAGTGAGACGATATACACTACGCACTCGAAGTTGCACTCAGAGAGTGCAAGCTGACAAGAGGCAAACTCATGCACATACTAATACAAAGGTACGACGAGGGACAAGCCTCGGGGGCGAAGCCGCACCGCGAGGGCAGAACGCTAAAGCTTTACACGAGGTATGAGATCATACCTCGATCATCGTAACGCACAAGCAGGCAACTACGCAAGCGACTCGTGAGGTAGGAGATCCTACACTGACTACGCAAGTGTAAAGGACGACTCACGAGGCATAGGGTTGCACTTCGATAGATCGATAAGCGCAAGCAGGAAAAGGAGCATGCGACAGATATAGGATACATGCATGAACAAGGCATATGCACGAAGCGCAACAACCAGGTAAAGACGAATACATACAAAAGGTAATTGCAAGAGCAAGCACGACAACACAAGAAAGTAAAGCACGAAGAGTAAGGCAGAAGCAAAGCCATGGCGCATAAAGCGCGGGGCAACAAGTAAATGCTGGAAGTAAAGTGCAAGAACATAAAGGAGGATCAGGATTACATCCTGGAGAACAAGGCAGACATAAGCAAGTAAATGCCAAGGCGCAAAGCGCGGGGCAGCAGGAAAGTAAAGCGCGAGAAAGTAAAGAGGACAAGGATCGCGAAACCGCGTCCTTGAGTTAAAAGACATGGAATGTAAAGACAGAAATAGAAAGCCTAGGCACATATAGCGCGGCAGCGACAGAAAGGAAAGTGCAGAAAAGTAAAGAGGACAAGGATCGCGAAACCGCGTCCTTGAAGGTAAAGACATACGTATATATATTATACGTATACATATATCATCCTCTTTTAGTTATCTTTCTTATTTTAGCATTTATCAGTTCATTGTCCTTTCACGCAAGAATCCCCTACCTTAATTGGTTGCGGGTCCTCGTACGCATGCAACGTAGGCAAGCAAGAGCTCGAGCCACAGAGGGCGAGCTGGATCCACCGTTCAACCTGGAGAGCTTAGAACATTAGTATATGCCATATAAGAGAAGAGAAACAAACACAGCAAGGTCTCCTGCCTGCAGAAGGCAGAGACAGGAGCTCTGCATCCTGCAGACAAGGGTGCCAGAGGCAGGGGCCTCAGCCCTGCTTGGCAACAATAGCAGAGGCAGGGAGTAGGAGCTCCCTGTCTGCTAGCACAAGGAAAGGCAGGGGAGGGAGCAGAAGCTCCCTGCCACAACGAGGCAGGGGAGGAAACACCCCCTGTCAGAAATCATGAGACAGGGGCGCAGCCCCCTGCCGACAGCAAGAACGAGGCAAGGGGGCAAAGCCCCTTGCCGGAGAACAGCAAAGATGCAGGGGGCAAGCCCCTGCCCTAAAAGCAAGAAAGCAAGGGGCCTCGCCCCCTGCTGGCACAACGCAGGAGGCAGGGGGCATCGCCCCCTGCCGGCACAATGCGAGAGGCAGGGGGACAGAGCCCCCTGCCGAGGAGCAACAGAAGGTGCAGTGGGGCTCCGCCCCCTGCAGGGGAAACAAACGAAGGTAGGGGGCCCAGCCCCCTGCCGACAAACAAAGAAGGCAGGGGGGCAAAGCCCCCTGCCAAGAGGCAACATTAAGGCAGGGGGGGACCCCTCCCCCTACCGAGAACCAAACAAAGGAGCAAGGGGGGCTCAGTCCCCCGGCTAACCCACAGCAAAAAGGAGAAGGTGACAGGGGGCGGAACCCCCTGCCAAGCAAACCAAAAGGAGGCAGGGGGCAGAACCCCCTGCCGAGGGACAATAGGAGAGCAGGGGGGCTCGCCCCCCACCGGGAAGCAAAAAGAAGGCAGGGGTGCGAAGCCCCCTGCAGAAGGAAATCACAAAGGCAGGGGGACTCCGCCCCCTATCGAGAGACAAGGGAAAGTGACAGGGGGCAGAACCCCCTGCCAAGAAGAGTCAATCGACAAGGGGTTCAGCCCCCTGTCGACCAACAGCAAAATGGGAGGCAGGGGTGTTTTTAACCCCCTGCCAACCAGCATTAACGACAGGGGCTCAGCCCCCCCTGTCGATAAACCCTGCACAAAGAAGGAAAAGGGGAGGGTTTACCTCCGAGAACGACAGCAACAGGGGAGTCTGCAGGCTGGAGGGCCGAGGGCCACCGTCGGAGGTCACCGCCCTCACAGCCCAAAGAGGGGGAAGAACGAGGTCGCTGGTGGCTGAGGAAGCTGGCAGCGAGTTGCCGACGACCAAGGGGAGGGACGCAGGTGCCAGCGCCGTCGGGAAACCTGCTGGACCGAGGAAAGGTGGCTGCCTGCGTCGATCGTCGGCAACCGAGGATCGCCGAAGGCTGAAGGGTTGCCGAGGACTCCAATCGCCGGCAGCAGCAAAGGTGGAGGGTCGGCTCGAAGGTCGTCGGAACTCAGAGCGAAGGCGAAGAGGTGGCCGCAGGGAGGAACAACAGGGAGGGGGTTGAGGTCGGCGGTGGGTCGCCGGTGCTCGGGGTCCCTGGAGCAGCCGCTAGCTAAGCAGGGAGGTCGGCAGCGATCGTGGACTCACCGGAGCTCGAAGGGGGAGAAACGCCGGTCGTCAGGGAGGCCGAGGGGTGCTCGCATCGTCGGGAGGCCCGCCGGACCGAGAGAGGAGGCGGCCGGACGGAGCCGCTCGTCGGCGTCTCCGATCGCCGGCGACAGCTCGAGGGAGGCGGAGCAGAGGAGAGAGAGAAGGGGCGAGGGTTTTGCCCCTCGCCCGAGACACCTGCGTCTTTTTAAAAGACGCAGGTTCTCGAGAGTTTGAGAACCCGGGTCCGGGTTGAGCTCGGGTCCGGCCCGGATCCGGGCCCGACACAGGGGTCAGACCCTGACTCGTGTCCGACACGTGTCTGACACGATTTTTTTTTCACGGGCTTACATCCTACCTCCCTTAAAAGAATTTCGCCCTCGAAATTTCATAGGAAGGTGATCTGCCTAGATCGCAACCAAAGGGAACTAGGTAGATTAGGATGCACGCACGCATGCGAACCCCCAGACACATAAGCTTCTGAAGTGATCAGGACATCACATAATGCGTCCCAGAGAAAGGTTCGAAATCCACAACTTGATCGAACAAAACGTATGTGTGAATTGATTATAAACTTGTCTTCGCAAGAGTTCATAGAGAGTCATAAAAGGAGTTTAGCCGAAGGCTATAAGAATGCTTATTCGCTATCCTCAAGGATGAAGAGACACAACGAGTCATCAAAGAAAATGGGTCTAGTAGAAGACCAAAAGGAAAGGTTAAACATTAACTTCTACTAGACGTGATAAGGGATAAAGAGACAAAACGAGACACTGCTCTAACTTGCGTTCCTTGGACGGGGTCTCTAAATCGTCATCAAGACGTCGTGTGTCACACTCGCAAACTCTAACAAACTCTGCGTCATGAATAACCACAATCTATACCCTCTCAAGGCCTTATGCGACCAACTGCCACCTATCAAGACTCACTTAAGGCGACATACTTTCTCATAAAAGCCCACCCTTCCACAGAAGGTCTGAAACATGATCAAGATCTAAAAATCAATACAGATCTGATTCACACATCTGAGCTGGGCATAAAAATCACGCTAAAATAGGAAGCCAAATCTATAGATTCACAACTGGCTATACTCATAAATATCAGAAGATCAATACAGCTCACCATAGCCTTTCATGGCAATCAAAGTCACACAGGTTCCTTGTCGGACCTCCTGATCCGGGAAACGTACAACCTCACAAGGGATTACCGATCTAGATGGTATACCTGGTCTTGGACAATACACTTCCTCACAGTTCACCGTCTCCGCGGCTACCCGCTCTTGAACAGTGTATATCCTCACAGAGATTCTGCCATTCTAGTCGGGTTACCAGATCTTGGTCATACGAACCCTCACAGAAAATCTTTGAGAACCCAATCCTCAACAAATGCCATAATCAAAGAAAATCACTACGATACCCGCATCAACACAAATGACCGCTCACTGGGTCGATAGCCACTAATAATCGACAAGATCCACGCCGAATCACCTGGTATGGGAAAATGTACGACCTCACGAGGAATTACCGCCCTAGATGGTATACTTGGTCTTGGACCATACACTTCCTCACAGTTCACCGTCTCCGCGGCTACCCGGTCTTGGACAGTGCACGTCCTCATAGAATTCTACCACTCTAGTGGGTCACCTGATCTTGGTCATACACCCCTTCGCAGATAATCCATTGGAGATCAGATCCTCAACAAACGTCATACCCAGTGATACATGCATCAAAACAATCGACTGATCAAAATAATTGACCGCACACAGGGTCAGAAGCCACCAAGATGGGCATAAGCATAAATACCAGCAATATGCATCGTATCACTTCTCATGGCAGAATAAATCACAAAATCGCACATTCTTCCAACAATTCTTATCACGTGGCATATCGATCATATCACATAGAAGATTTAAACTACGCAATTCATCCATGCCACAAGAATGTTATATCCTCAAATAGAACCTCAAAGCATGCGCAATCAAAGCATAAATTCTATACACAGAAATACGCAGATAACGTATTATGAATCAACTAAACTTCAACTTATGTAGCTCTTACGTAATTCAATAAATTCACAGGATTCAAGTTGTATGTGCAAATAAGACAATTCAAATCTTTGCACCATCATATGCATCCACAATTCTTACCTTGAAGCACATCGCATTCGACCACTTCAGCGTGAAACACACGCACATATCTACGAGACATCTTAGTCCAATACTCATGATATTCGCCAATCATGCTATACAAGGATGATATAATCACATAATCAATCATAATACGAAACTCTGCAACACAGTTAGATAGGCGTGATGTATCATCAAACTACTAATCATTTTGTAGTCGTGAGGTGTCATATATCTAAGGGATCTAAACTAATGATTTGTAGGCGTACAAGTCAACCACCTAAAAGTTAATCAGTTGTAGGCGTGACACGTCATTCACCTAATAAGCATCACAATCATTAAGATCACAAAGACACCAAAGTCACACGAAATTCCATCGATAAGCTTTTACTTAACAAAAATACGCAACAATACACACAAAAAGTCAAAAACTAAGACTAACAAAAGTGTCTACTCGACGCTTTCTATGTGTTCTGTTGCTACTACTGAGAAGGTTGGGGCGTACTGCCCACTCGCCGAAGGTCATCGACCTTCTTTATGCGACAATCACGGATAAAGTGGCCCACTTTTCCACAATAAAAGCAACCACCAGAGGCTCGAGGACATGCTGTCCACGGTGAATACGATCACATCTCAAACATTTTGGGTTTAACGGTCGTTGAGGCTCATTTCCTTCACTTAGTTTCTGTCTTTTAGCAGGTCGACGCTTGTTGTCAGCACTATCTTCGGCAGACTCTCGGTCGCGCCGTTGGTTAAAGTGGCATTCTTCAGCAGAATGCCCCATCTTTCTGCAAAAGTGACAATCAACAGGGTTTCGAAGGCACATCGGATCGGACAAAACATGAGGGCTGACACCTCGCTCTAGATTGGTGCTCGTGCAAACCAACCTATCAACCTTATGATCCAGGTTCTGGACCATCGCTTGGAGCTGCTCAACTGCTCCGGTCAATGCGTCTATAGATTTGATCAGTTTATTGAACAACATTTAAGCAAAACACATTCTTTAATTAAAATACCTACAGAACAATCTAAAAGAAGTAGATACTCACAGTGCGATGCAGATGGCGGATGATCAAGGATTACCACTTTCCTTGTTACTTTGATACCAAAAGTTGTAACGCCCCAAAATCGTAGACTTGAAACCTTTTATGAAAGCTTTGAAATCAATCATTTATCAGAGTTTAAAACAGAAGTTCAGCGGAAGATCATGTTCAAAACAACAAGTCCCTAGACCTTGGGCACATTACAACCAAAAAGCAGTTTCCCTCTTACAAACCGATTTGCAGTTCAAAAAGATATTTTATTGAAATTAAAGAAGAACCACATTTTGGTAATACAGTTTTAGAAATGCAGAGTTATAATCAAAAGAGATGCTTTCAAAAAAAACCTTATACCGCATCTATCAAAAGTATCCCAGGAGCGCAACGTCAGGAAAGGGCATTGCCTTGAGTGCATCGCGTCATCATGCCATCTCAACCTGTTCACCACCTGCCCATGAAAATGGGTCAGTCACACAACAGACTAGTAGGGGTGCAAAGGACAAGAAAGAGCAGAAGCTGCAATAAGTAAGATAAACGCTAGATCAAGCAGGAACAAGCAAGACTAGCAGATCTAACCAAATGTGTTGTGGAGTAAGCAAAGCTCTAGTAAAGCAGACAGCTACGTAAAAGAGCAGGAAGGATCAGAGTGCTTAAACAGACCACTATAGCAACCTCACAAATATAATAGGTGAAGAGTAACTAACTCTATCCACCAGCCAAGCAAAAGCAATTGCAAAAGACATGTATTCATAACAACATTCGAAATAAATACAAGTACCATTATATGGTTCAGCCTATTGGCCAACAGCTACATTAATCGTGAGGCACAAGCTATTGCATCACAAGCAATTATAAGCTACAAAAGATAAGCAATCAACTAGTATGAGAAACTAGTTATCACCAAGCACAGAACTGCGTAAGCAGTTTAACCAATAAGGGTAACGCCTCGACCGGCGTACCTAGCTCAACGAGTAGCATACCTAACTACCGAGCTAACAAGCAAGCAAGCAATGCACGTCACAATATGCATATCTCAAGATCATGTGTATAAGTTATATCTTGTCTCATTACTGAGCAGGCCATTGTGGGTACGCACAAGGCAAAACGTAGAAACAGCCGAGATCGATTCGGGGGTCCATTATGCTATGTATTTTATTATACCCCGAATGACTGACTGAGTCCGCTTCCTAAGGGGACGGTCTGTGACCAAGAGAGTAAATCTCCAAAGGCAAACAAAGGCCCAATGGATGCGCATCCGTACTTCTGCAGAAGTGGCCCGAAGGATTTTCCCTAACCTCCGATGACTGGGGAAGGTCGGATCTTTGCCCGAGATTGCCATATATGACTGTCCATCGGAGTTTTGTACTATCCATCCTCTCTCTTGATGAACCATTCCGAATGAGCGCGACGGAGGGTTTCTTAACCGCCGTCCCATTCTCATGCTCTGGTCTTTCAACCCAATCGAGCATCTTGCCTGTGAAGGCGCATGATTATTATTTAGGTGAGTTATACGCGCCATTGCGCGTTCGAGACAAGCACACAATTCACATCTTACTCACAGCAGTACGCATCGTAACTATTCACATATATAATCACAATGAAAAGGGGGTCAATCCTCAGTGAGGGTAGAAACATCACTCTTGTGATCTCAAACACATGCCATTGCATATTCGAGACAGACATAGGCCTCTCATCCTACTCATCGTAGTACGAAACGTACCTGTTCAAAAGTACAACCACGATAAGAGGGGTATGGATCTCTCGCAGGAAATCCCAAAGCTTCTACTTTATAGAAACCCGCAGTGAACTTATTCCAGTTCCAACTGATCATGCTCGGGTCCTTTAGACAATCGCGAGCAATCGGCCTATTAGGCGAAAACAACATAACAGGATTAACCTAATGTGTCAATACACGCTTAGAGGTTACTGTAGACCTCTCGTTCTGCTCTCGTAGCCCAAACATATCGTATGTGACTTAAGGGTACAACTACAAGAGGAGGAACATGGATCCTTCGTAAGAGATCCAACAATACCTTCACAAAGGAAGGCACTACAATCTCGGTTGAACCAGAAAGGCCTAGAAACTAGGTCTTGTATCAGAGGTGAGGTAACGCCGATCTAGTGATGGCGCAAGTACCTTGCTAGGATTCCCGCCCCTACTCGTGCACAAGCTTTTGAACCAGGCTATCTGGGTCAAATCGAATAGGTGAACTAAGGTTGTAACACACCTATCCCGAATGCACCGATTTGGGAGATCTGACCGCTATCACTTTACAAGCTATACATTCCTGAAAATAGGATCGCACCTAAGACGATGTCTTTTGAGAACTGAAGTGCATAAGTGCGTGTCGTGGCTTGTAAGCCAAGTGAGACGATATACACTACGCACTCGAAGTTGCACTCAGAGAGTGCAAGCTGACAAGAGGCAAACTCATGCACATACTAATACAAAGGTACGACGAGGGACAAGCCTCGGGGGCGAAGCCGCACCGCGAGGGCAGAACGCTAAAGCTTTACACGAGGTATGAGATCATACCTCGATCATCGTAACGCACAAGCAGGCAACTATGCAAGCGACTCGTGAGGTAGGAGATCCTACACTGACTACGCAAGTGTAAAGGATGACTCACGAGGCATAGGGTTGCACTTCGATAGATCGATAAGCGCAAGCAGGAAAAGGAGCATGCGACAGATATAGGATACATGCATGAACAAGGCATATGCACGAAGCGCAACAACCAGGTAAAGACGAATACATACAAAAGGTAATTGCAAGAGCAAGCACGACAACACAAGAAAGTAAAGCACGAAGAGTAAGGCAGAAGCAAAGCCATGGCGCATAAAGCGCGGGGCAACAAGTAAATGCAGGAAGTAAAGTGCAAGAACATAAAGGAGGACCAGGATTACATCCTGGAGAACAAGGCAGACATAAGCAAGTAAATGCCAAGGCGCAAAGCGCGCGGCAGCAGGAAAGTAAAGCGCGAGAAAGTAAAGAGGACAAGGATCGCGAAACCGCATCCTTGAGTTAAAAGACATGGAATGTAAAGACAGAAATAGAAAGCCTAGGCACATATAGCGCGACGACGACAGAAAGGAAAGTGCAGAAAAGTAAAGAGGACAAGGATCGCGAAACCGCGTCCTTGAAGGTAAAGACATACGTATATATATTATACGTATACATATATCATCCTCTTTTAGTTATCTTTCTTATTTTAGCATTTATCAGTTCATTGTCCTTTCACGCAAGAATCCCCTACCTTAAGGGGTTGCGGGTCCTCGTACGCATGCAGCGTAGGCAAGCAAGAGCTCGAGCCACAGAGGGCGAGCTGGATCCACCGTTCAACCTGGAGAGCTTAGAACATTAGTATATGCCATATAAGAGAAGAGAAGCAAACACAGCAAGGTCTTCTGCCTGCAGAAGGCAGAGACAGGAGCTCTGCATCCTGCAGACAAGGGTGCCAGAGGCAGGGGCCTGCTTGGCAACAATAGCAGAGGCAGGGAGCAGGAGCTCCCTGTCTGCTAGCACAAGGAAAGGCAGGGGAGGGAGCAGAAGCTCCCTGCCACAACGAGGCAGGGGAGGAAACACCCCCTGTCAGAAATCATGAGACAGGGGCGCAGCCCCCTGCCGGCAACAAGAACGAGGCAAGGGGGCAAAGCCCCTTGCCGGAGAACAACAAAGATGCAGGGGGCAAGCCCCTGCCCTAAAAGCAAGAAAGCAGGGGGCCTCGCCCCCTGCTGGCACAACGCAGGAGGCAGGGGGCATCGCCCCCTGCCGACACAATGCGAGAGGCAGGGGGCATCGCCCCCTGCCGACCACAGGTAAAAACCTGACGCCCCCCCCCCCCCCCCCTTTTTTCTGTTCTGTCGCCCTACGACGACAGTCGCCGGTGCCGGCGACCAGCTGCAGCGTCGCCTCACGGCGACCTGTATTGCCGAACGACCAGGACACACCCCGTGCAACAGATGCGGGGTGTGGGCCCATAACCCATTGTTGGGAGTTCCTTATGGGCAGCCTACGCACAAACATAATAAAAAATACATAGCAGAAACTGTATCTGTGTAAAAACAAAAAACAAAGGGGTTGGAGTACCTGATGCCGCCATTGTATAACTGCTGTAGGTGGAGGTCGACTGGACCAGAGGAAAACCAGACTGGTGGTGACTGGAGCAGAGGATGCAGTTTCTCCTCAACCGGACTGCGGCCCTCCACAAGCGCAGGCTGCCGGATGCAGTCAGTGAGCAGGACTGATTCCCGCGACTTGGAAATACTCTGAATGGAGGTAAAACTCTAAACCCTCTCTCGTATTTTCCTATATGTGAAAACTATTTTTCACTCTGTATCTGTCGTGATAAGGGGGTCGCTCATGATACCCCTTTATAGGCATAGAGTGGGAAGAGTTTGCATAACTGTTCCCCCTGATTCTGTGCAAGTTTAACGAAAGGAACACCTTCCGTGGGAGAGGGTTATCCACATCGTGGGTAACCACCACCAACGTGGTGGTTTATCCCAACATTTCCCCCTTCTTTTCTTTGCAGAGATGGGATGCGACATAGTGCATACTTTGCAACACAGTACAACACATAAAATTATAGTAAAACCCTACCTGTGAAATGCGGGTTCCCAATTTTTTTTCTTTCGATTCTCTCTTTCGGCCGCCGTGAATCCAAAGGAGTCCCCTAGCCACAGTAGATTTGGTGCAGCCGTGCGCCCTTCCAGCCGTGCACCTCCTTTTCCAAATTGAGAGAGATAATGAGAGGGAGAAGGAGATGGATTTAAAAAAAATGTGTGAGGGTCAGTTAAGGGGAGAGAATGGGGGAGTACGTGGGGAAGAGGGCAAGAGACCGTGGGGAGAGGGAGAGGTGGGTCAGTTACCCACTCTCCAGCTGCGTGAATAACATATTCACGCAGCTGCCCACTTTATCCCCCTTATAAGAGTAAACCCTTTTTAGGGTTTACGTGCTCTTTTTTTTTTTTTTCTTTAAGGTGTTTTAGTTTTTTAACAGGTAAATTTTTTTATCGTGGTTTCATTTTAACGTGCCAACGGGTGCGGGTTTGGTTCGACCGAACTCAGGACCCATGACCCCCATATAGTTGGGTTCACGTTTAAGGCCTATCCGGATCCATTCGTGGATACAGATCTTTCAGATTTTTTTTTTATATAAACCCAACTAAGTTACTTTTGGATTCAAATTCATTATCCTGGATCTCCACTAAATTATTATGGATCTGAGATCCGTTGAGTTCATAAAATGACATAAATTTTTTTTGGATCTAAGGATTCAAACTTTATTCATACAATGATTTGGACCCATGGATCCAAGCAAATTGTTCATGGATCCAAGCAAATTGTTCATGGATCCAAATTACACTACCATGGATTTCAAGTGACTTATATTGGATCCAAGAAAAATTTTAATTGGATCCCAACCCTATTTACTTCTCCGATGTCCAGGATCCAAATGCAAAATTGTGAATCTGAACGTCGCATAGACTATACCAAACCCACTATAGTATTGTAGGTCCAAATATCAAATTTCTCATTACAAATTCAATTTAAACTTCACGGATCCACACAATTCATCCTGAATCCAATATCATATTTGATCATGATATTGAGGATCCAATACCGGAGATCTGATTCATTTGACCGAAATCTATTATTAAATATCAAATTTAAGGTTCATGATCCGATATCTAAGATCCAAATGGAATATAAAAAATTTGAACAGGATATTATGGATCCGATATCGAATATTCAAACACAATATCCAAGATCCGATTACGAATAAACAGATAAAACAACAAAAATATCCCTGTATCAGCTTATGGACATAAATTTCAGATAAAATTCATGGGTATATATAGTCACTAGAATATGAAAACTAATGTGTGAACGGTGATTTTCAAAGATTTTTTGTTCTTTTCTCTTGAATCTAACCATACGGATGTAATCTACCTTCTTCATTTTATAAGAACCCACTCTTGAATAATCCAATTTTGATGCATAAACAATATTTTTTTAAGGCTTTAAAATCAATGGCTCATAATCATCATAAATATTCAAGCATTCAAAAATCACATTTTCATCGAAAATACATTATCCAATAGTTTATTCCTAGCAAATTCACCATGCCAATCACATCCACAGTTGGATTTACAAAAAAAAATGTTATAAATGCCCATATTTCTACTTCTCATATTTCAATTATCATATTATAGCAATTATATATATATATATATATATATATATATATATATATATATATATAGAGAGAGAGAGAGAGAGAGAGAGCTTAACATGTTAGGCCCTATTTTCTCGTTTTGCCCAGTTACGCCCCATGATTTGAAGTATTTTATGATAGATTTGAAAATTTAAGGTTCATGATCCGATATCTAAGATCCAAATGGAATATAAAAAATTTGAACAGGATATTATGGATCCGATATTGAATATTCAAACACAATATCCAAGATCCGATTACGAATAAACAGATAAAACAACAAAAATATCCCTGTATCAGCTTATGAACATAAATTTCAAGTTTATTTATCTGATAAAATTCATGGGTATATATAGTCACTAGAATATGAAAACTAATGTGTGAACGGTGATTTTCAAAGATTTTTTGTTCTTTTCTCTTGAATCTAACCATACAGATGTAATCTACCTTCTTCATTTTATAAGAACCCACTCTTGAATAATCCAATTTTGATGCATAAACAATATTTTTTTAAGGCTTTAAAATCAATGGCTCATAATCATCATAAATATTCAAGCATTCAAAAATCACATTTTCATCGAAAATACATTATCCAATAGTTTATTCCTAGCAAATTCACCATGCCAATCACATCCACAGTTGGATTTACAAAAAAAAATGTTATAAATGCCCATATTTCTACTTCTCATATTTCAATTATCATATTATAGCAATTATATATATATATATATATATATATATATATATATATATATATATATATATATATATAGAGAGAGAGAGAGAGAGAGAGAGAGAGAGAGAGAGAGAGAGAGAGAGCTTAACATGTTAGGCCCTATTTTCTCGTTTTGCCCAGTTACGCCCCATGATTTGAAGTATTTTATGATAGATTTGAAAATTTAAGGTTCATGATCCGATATCTAAGATCCAAATGGAATATAAAAAATTTGAACAGGATATTATGGATCCGATATTGAATATTCAAACACAATATCCAAGATCCGATTACGAATAAACAGATAAAACAACAAAAATATCCCTGTATCAGCTTATGAACATAAATTTCAAGTTTATTTATCTGATAAAATTCATGGGTATATATAGTCACTAGAATATGAAAACTAATGTGTGAACGGTGATTTTCAAAGATTTTTTGTTCTTTTCTCTTGAATCTAACCATACAGATGTAATCTACCTTCTTCATTTTATAAGAACCCACTCTTGAATAATCCAATTTTGATGCATAAACAATATTTTTTTAAGGCTTTAAAATCAATGGCTCATAATCATCATAAATATTCAAGCATTCAAAAATCACATTTTCATCGAAAATACATTATCCAATAGTTTATTCCTAGCAAATTCACCATGCCAATCACATCCACAGTTGGATTTACAAAAAAAAATGTTATAAATGCCCATATTTCTACTTCTCATATTTCAATTATCATATTATAGCAATTATATATATATATATATATATATATATATATATATATATATATATATAGAGAGAGAGAGAGAGAGAGAGAGAGAGAGAGAGAGAGCTTAACATGTTAGGCCCTATTTTCTCGTTTTGCCCAGTTACGCCCCATGATTTGAAGTATTTTATGATAGATTTGAACTGTTAGATGTGTTTAATATGCCAGCTTTAGTGGGAATAGACTCTTGGATTATGTTTTCTCGACAAAAAAAATATTTTTATAATCTGGAAAAAATTGATACCTTCATAGCCCATGATTTTGAATCATGGGTCAGATTCCATTGATCTAAAAGTTGGTTCTCCCTAAACAAAACCCATAGGTCACATCTACGGTGTTAGATGTGAGAAAAAAATATGATTTTTGAAGGGGCCTAACAGGGCAGAGTCAGCCCATTACTCATATATATATATATATATATATATAGAGAGAGAGAGAGAGAGAGAATATTATGTCGGGCGTACGTGCACGTGCATCAATGAGTAGTGCGTGCACATTCATATGATATAAGGGATAAAGCGGCTACAATCAGACACGTTGAACATGGCCGATTTTCATTCGACAAGTGGTCATCCATTATTATGACCAATATATATATATATATATATATATATATATATATATATATATATATATATATATTAGGTGGTAGCTGCCTACCACTTTGCTATCCTACTGAGCTTTTAAAGTATTTTTTCGTGCTTTCCTTAAATTTGATTGTGCAGATGTGATCTACATAATTGATTTTATAGGGATCAACTTTTATATCATCTGATTTTGACACATTGGTAGGTCTTTATAAGATTTAAAAATCAAGGGTTTAGAATTTTCATAAAAATTCAAGGCTTCAAAAATTATGTTTTTTATTGAAAAACACGATCCAAGTATCATTTACTAGCCCCAAAGGGATATGGCATTGTGGGATGGGGCCTAGGCCACTAGGTGTAGGTTCAAATCTCATGGGTGTCACCCCTTGCACAAGCTGAAGTGTGGAGACTCCTTGGGGGCAAGGGGTAAGCCCACATAGTTTTACTTTGCGAGGACAGTAACCATAAGTACAACAGGCAGAGCCAGGTTAGGTCTTTGTTTCTAAGTGTAGTTTCTCCATGTAAATATAAAAAAATATCATTTCCTAGCAAATTGACCATGGCAAGCACATCTAGAGGGTCAACTTTGTAAAAAACAATATGAAAATACTTGTTGGCTTGCAGTAGATTGATGGTAGGCTAGAAATGGTAGGCAATTATGACTTTTCCTCTCTCTCTCTCTTTATATATATATATATATATATATATATATATATATATATATATATATATATATATATATATATATATATATATATCCGACCATAGAAAAATGGTAGCTGCTAACCATATTTCCAACCCGTTGCCATGCTAAATGGGCTTTATATGGGGTTTTCCATGTTTTCCTTAAATCCGACCATACAGATGCATTGTACATGTTTGATTTTATATGATTCAACTCTTGAATCATCTGATTTTGATATGCAAGCAAGTTTTTATAAGGCTCAAAAAATCAATGGTTTAAGATTTTTCTAAATATTCAAGTCTTAAAAAATCATGTTTTTTTATATAAAAAAACACAATTCAGTGTCATGTTCCAGTAAATCAACCATGCCAAACACATCTGTACGGTCATATTTAAGTAATACATGGGAAGACCCTTCAAAATCTTGTTTAGCATGATTCTTAGCTAGAAAGGTGGTTAGCAACTACCACATTCTCTCTCTCTCTTATATATATATATATATATATATATATATATATATATATATATATATATATATATATATATATATATATATATATATTTGGTAGGTGCTCACATGTTAGGTGCTAAATGAGTTTTTCAAAATTTTTAAATTTTTTTTATAAATTCTGACCATACAGATGTGATCTATATACTTGATTTTATAGGGATCAGCTATTGAAGCATTCGATTCTGATACATAGATGGGTTTTTATAAGGTTCAAAAAATCAATGGTCTAAAATCTTTGTAAATTTTTGAGGCTCTAAATATCATTTTTTTCATAGAAAATACATGATCCAAGTGTGGGCACCTCGTAAATCAACCATGCCAAATACATTTATGGGGTCGAAACTGCAAAAAAATTACCGAAATGGCAGAAAAACCCATTTAGCACCTACCGTTTTGGCAACTACCAATTTCTCTGTATATATAGGAAAAGTAGTAACTGCCTTTTCTAGCCTATCATCATCCTACCCCGTGTGAACAAGCTTGAGCTGTTTTTGCAAATCTGACTTGTAGATGTGTTCGACATGGTCAATTTGCGATACTTGGATTGTGTTTTTCAATAAAAAAAACATTACTTTTGAAGCCTTAAATATTTATAAAAATAGACTGCCGGTTTTTAAATCTTATAAAGACCTACCAACCTGTCAAAATCTGATGATCTAAAAGTTGATTCCTATAAAATCAAGCATGTTGATCACATACAGTCAAATTTAAGGAAAATATAGAAAAATACTTTAAATACTCGGTAGGCTAGAAAAGTGGTATATATAGGGTTAGTATGTTTTTTTTAAAAAGCAAGCTGGGGTTAGGCAAGACCCCTGCCAGTTATGCAACGATACCATTGGGATTGGAACTCGCAACGCCCCAACACAAGGTGACGTGCACTAGCTGCTGCTCCTACCAGACAAGCAGGCCCCGGCCGGTTGGTATATAGGGTTAGTATTTGGTGCTATTGAAAGCACAAAACTATTGAGTTGCAAATCATAAGTTCTTTATTGGCTCAATTTGGCCACCTAGTTGTGTTAAAAAAGGTTTGTTGATAAGAATGATACCTTGGATCGTGTTATTTTAACCTAAAATGTGATTGTTTCACTTGTGAAATTTTAGTGCATTATGGCCATTGAATTTTGAACCCCTTAAAAAACCTATTTGTATGTCACAGTGGCATGAATTTTTTGTTGTTATTTACACAGAAAAAACCGCACTGGCTTTGCCTACCTTAATTATAGTTGCATCAAAATTTGTTTTCTACTAAAAGTACCTATAGATCACATCTATAATGTTAGATCTACCAAAATATATAAAACAAGTAATTTGTACTCAATAATTTTATGCATTCAATAATACCATATATATATATATATATATATATATATATGGCCTACTCACTAAGGCCATCCATTGAACACAATGGACGGCCCTGGTGCATCGAATGCAAAAATAGCCTTTAGCGATGTTCGTTGACCAAAGGCCTTTTTAGTGGGCACTTAGTGTGTGACGTCCATCTCGCACGTGTTGGCCCGTGTAGGTCAAATGGGGGCATGCAACTACTTTATCTTTCTCTTTTTCTTTCTTTATATATATGCACATGTAGAGTAGGGTATAGTCGCACAATCCTTACGAGCGTAGCTACAAATGGGACTTTCTTGAATGTCCATCGCACGTGTGTTGGACAATCAATATTTTTTTCTGTAAAAAATACTGAAATCCCATAAAAACCATGCAAGTGTCGCTAAACCACTGCTGAACATCTTTCTTAAAAGATGCGGGCATCCCCTGGGCAGTAATAGCGGCTCTTCAAAAGTGCCGCCAAATCAAATACTCGCAAAAAATAGTATTTTTTGAATGCTGGCGGTCCATCATGCACGTGATGAACATGCAGCCTCATTCCACTGTAGCTGAGAACCTAAAGGTTGTGCATCTACACATTTTCTCTATATATGTGTATGTGAGAAAATATTTGCTACTAATAAGGAACTAATGAGCTAAAAATCATAGGTGCAAGTTGTATCAACTCCATCTAACCACATAAATGTGTTCAACATGGTTTGTTTGCTAAGGATTAAGCCTTACATCTTGCTTTTTGATGTAAAAATGTGATCTTTTAAATTATGAAATTTTGGCATATTGTGGGTCATTGATTTTTGGGTTCCTTTAAAAACATAATTACTTGCTATAATCACATGATTCAAAACAAGTTTTCTACTAAAACAAATCATGTCTGCAACATTTGATCTACAAAATTTAAAAAATTTGAAAACAAAAGTGATTTATGCTCATTAGTTTCTTACCTTCATTAGTAGCCAGTATTTACCGTGTATATATATATATATATAAATACTCTCTCTAATGTTGGCTATAAGATCTATTAAGATCCAACTGTTATGATGATGAATTAAATACTGCATCGTTATTAAAGACGAAAAATTAAATGAGAAGGTGGGAACCATTTCCAA
The DNA here is from genome assembly GCF_984573655.1 of Nuphar pumila. Classification (NCBI taxonomy): domain Eukaryota; kingdom Viridiplantae; phylum Streptophyta; class Magnoliopsida; order Nymphaeales; family Nymphaeaceae; genus Nuphar; species Nuphar pumila. Next base: position 104,538,877 of record NC_143259.1, read on the forward strand.
AGCCAGAAATGAAATGAATTGTTGGGTTTTGCTCTGTCTCTTTCTCTCTCACACAGGACTTTTTTTGGACTGGCTTATACATTCATGCCTTTCACCTATTTTACGTCTTTCTCTTTGCAGACATGCGTTTGATCCCATGTCAGACATGCACATGGAATGCATGATGATCCAGCAAAAAAAAAAAAGCATGCAAGACAGAGCATCATCCATTCAGTTCATCCATGACATTGGTATGATTGGTCCAACAAAAAAAATGAGGCTTGCAAGATAGAGCATCATCCATTCAGTTCATCCATGACATTGGTATGATTGGTCCAACAAAAAAAATGAGGCTTGCATGACAGAGCATCATCCGTTCAGTTCATGAATGATATATACCAGCTGTTTTTTCTTTTTCGAGTTGTTGAGACTATGGGACCCAACAGTGCTCATCCGTCTACTTCTCGTGTGTGTCTAGTGATGAAAACATGCAAAATGGGGTTTTCATTTTTTCAATGCCTTTTTTGTATAGATGTGTTTGGCATAAAAAAATTATCAGGAACCAACACCTAGATCATGATTTTTCGCTGAAAAATAATATTTGGAGCTCCAAAATTTTACAAAGATTTCGAGACATTGATTTTTTAAATCTTATAAAAACCTACTCATGCATTGGAAACAAACACTTCAAAGATTTATCCCTACTAAATTCAAGCACATATATCACAATTATATAGTCAATATTTAAAAACATAACAAAAAATTTGCCCCAAATGCTCATTTAAACATGTTTTCATCATTCCACACACATATATAGGTTAACATTGGTCATGTCACAATTACCTACAAATGAGTTTTCTTTTCTTTTTTCTTTATGAAACTAACCTTACTACATGCTTGGGTTAGTATAATTCAGTGTTTTGATCATGTTATTCCAAGGTATAAAGAAGATTTTTGGGGGGTTAAAAAATCAATGGCCTACAATATACCAAATTTCTAAACCTGATAAAATTGTATTTATACATTAAAAAAACTACAATCTAAAAATCAATTCATACTCTTTTGACCATTCTGAACGCTTCCTTAGATTCAGATTTGGTCAAACCAACTTTCCTCTATGAGTTCTAACTAGATGGTTCCTTACCCACAAGGGTAGCAAAAGCTATCACGTTCTAAATGATGTTATTTCCTATTCTAAGCAACTGAAAAACGCATATGCATAAAGAGGTACTTTTTGTGTTTGTGTTACAGAGCGGTAAAAAAAAAGAGGCTTTATTATACTAAAAACTGATGCTGAAAAGTTTTTTTTTTTTGTTAAACTGATTCGATCTAAAATTTAATTTTTAATAAGTAAACAATAATAAACACATCTATAAGTTTAGATTAAGCAAAAAGTACCTGTTACTATATTTTTTTAAGCATGCAGTGTGCAAACAATTTACCACATGCATTTTCAAATTTCAGTTTCATATAACACAGGTAACAAACTTCGACACCAAAAATAATATGAGATTTTTCTTGAATTTGATATAAATCAAAGTGGGATCATGTACGATCACATACACTTAATTACCGATTACCATAAACCATAGTCACAATTATCATCCAGTTTTTTAAAATCCTGGTTTTATCATGAGATTTTCAAAACTGGTATAATCCCTAGAAAATGTGATATTTTCAAATTATCACTTAGTTTGAAAATATCATGTTTTTATTAATTTGATATTTATATTTATATTTTTAATAAATTTCTTATATTTTGTATTTTTTTTAAAAGTTTAAACATATTAATATTTTCCTGAGAAAAACAAAACTTTTTACTTTATCCAGAGATTTTCCTTTGCAAAAAAAAAAACCAGTAACAATATTTGTGACTATGCCAAAAACCATAACAATATTTATGACTGCTAAAAACTAACATGAGAATATATTTATCTTGAAATCTAAAAGCGAAAGGAAAATTGTAACATGAAAAAGTAATAAATCAATAAAGAAAATAACCTCAGGCTTGACAATCTCAATCATCCTTACCCTAAAAGTTCCTTGAGCACTATCTAAATATATTAAATCCCTAAATCTCCATGCGGATCTAGATTAACTTCTAATATATCAAAACTAGATCTAAAGAATCTTTTGGGGTCTTGATGCAAATCCATCACCAGATTCGCAAAAAAAAATGTTCTAGGATATACTCTACCCTAATGAACGATGTATTGAAAATTCAAGGAAATTAAACAAAAAACCATCAAAAATTCATTCTTCCATCTTTGAAAAATAACTCTCTACAATGGATATTTATATGAAACTGGAAACCATTAATATAATACGGACCCACAATGGATCCAAGCCTTAACTATGATTCAAATATTTTAAAAATCTGAAACTGCAAAACGGACCCACATATGGGTCCTGAAGCCAGGTACACCCTGCTTTAGCCCTGCGTCAGGTCGAGTTGATCATGTCAATGTCATTCTCAATCAGCATCATTCTCCTCTGGTTGAAGAAAGACTTGCCCACAAGTTTGAATCTTATATTTGTGCTTCTAATATCTTTATGCCTTTTGAGATAGATCCACTATAAGTGGATCAAGAGAACCGGGCAGTGGTTGGATTTGACCCAAATAAGAAGTCAACATGATGCAGTTTTAGAACATGCTCTTCGATGATTAATGTTGAAGGGACCTCAATTGTATATATGTGTAGAAACAAGTCTGGGATAGGCAGGCAAGTTGTGGGGTTGTGGCCTTGTGGTGTGAGGCATTTTTGGGTCCAATTGCTAGAATGGTATGAGCGGGTTTATTTGGATTGGATCCAAGTTATTTTGGATATGATTTAGGGTATATTCACTTCAAATTTCATTATGGGTTGGATTGCTTTGGGTGGATCCACACTAGGAATGAGTTACATACATTGCATCAAGAGTTACTTGAGTTGCACGGGTAGGTTTAATGGATAAGGAAATGCTTTGGTGCTTATCCAAATCAAACGGGTGAGTAGATCTATGAGGAAATGCTCTGTTAAATTGGGTTTTGGATTAATTCGAGTTTAATTGTGGATCCAAGGTTTAACTCAAATTGGGTTACGATCTAGTGTATGGCTAGTATCAAGTCTAACCTGGCAATTATTAGCTTGAGCAGGTGGGTTAGGTAGAAAATTACGGGGTAGGTTGAGTCTACTTGGTTTTGTAAGGAGTTTTGGTGGGTAATGGGTCAAACCAAGCTTGACTTTGAATACCTAAAACCAAAAAAAAATAAATTTAAAGTTCCATAAATAAAAGGAATTGCCGGGTGTGGTGTGCCTACCTGTGGACCCATGAAGTGTTCAATCAAATGATCCGATGGCCAAGAAAAACTCTAAACTTGATTTGCATGATTTTTTTAATAAAAAACATGTTTTAGGCCATATAAATTAGATTAATGCGCTTGGTCTGCCCCATTAGGCTTATTAAAAAATATTAGTTTTTGTAATTTTTCTCACATCTTACACCATAGATGTGATCTATAGGCTTTGTTTAGTGGAAACCGGCTTTTGGATCACCGGAAAACCTGTATATAGGTTTTTCCGGTGATCCAAAATCAATGGCTATGAAGGCATCAATTTTTTATGCCTAATAAAATACATTTTCATTGAAAAAACATGATCCAAAAGTCGATTCCCACTAAATCGAGAATGCTAAACACATCTACCGGTTCAGACCTATCATAAAACACTTCAAACTTAGGGCAGAACAAAAAAAGAGGGCCTAATATGTTCAGTTCTCTACAAATTATGACGTGTATTAATGAATTTTAAGGTCGTAAACAGTTTACAATGTGCCAAAATTTTAGGTCTTATAAAATCATGACTTCTTTCAGAAAAGCAGGATCTAATGTTCCTGATCCAGGTCCACATGGGGCACACCTACCCACTTCTTTATAAATAAAATAAAATTTGAATTTAATGTGCGAACTTTTTGGCAAATTATTTGTGTACCATTTATGTATAAATTATAATATTATACTGAGCTCCATTTATAAAACAAAGAAAAAGATTAACCACCTTGATTTTCCTTTTGTTTTGGTGTACCAAAACCCCCCAAACAAATGCCCCAACCAAACACAATTAACCTCGATTTGCTGATAATAGATAATTCCAAAATAAAGTGCAAGAGTCCAAAGAGTACAAGAGGACAAATAGACCAAAGTAGAGTCCAAGAGTCAAGTCCCATCATGCTTCCAAGTTGTACAAATCAGGAACTATTTCCCTAAATTCATGAGGAAAAAGGATGAAGGTGGAGGACACAAACGGATTTCAGGAACTGATTTTTAGATCTCCATGTGTACAATCTCTTTCTTTTCTGCAATTCACACATAGCAGCCCCTAAAGATTGTCAGAAACGAACAGAGCCTACCCCCTAACAACTGCACCAAATGAAAATGATTTCTTAACCGTGAATCAAGTGCCACGCTCTCTCTCTCTCTCTCTCTCTCTCTCTCTCTCTCTCTCTCTCTCTCTCCGTGGATGGGGTTGCCGGAGTGGCAGTGGGCCTCGGGAGAAGGTGCTGACCCCTTAGTCCCAGGTTCAACTCGCAGCAGATGTGCAGGTGCATTTAATTGGTGGGCTCTGTAAGGGCTTAGCTGTTAACTCCACGCGGGGTTTACCTTACAAAGAGGCAAGCCCATCAAGTGACATGGTTCTCCGCCTGAGTTCTTCGCCATTATACACCTTTAAAGTGGCAGTGTTTTTTAAAATGTATGCCTACTTTTAACAATAAGTTTATACTTTTATTTAAAAAAAAAAGTCATACACATTTCCAAAAAAGAAACAAAAATAGATTTTGACTTCAAAATTGAAAATAACTTTCTCCCCCTATGAAATAGTCATATGTTTCCAAAGTTTACATTAATTTAGAAGTGTTTTGGTACTCATCAATTAAATGATGCCAAGATTAATATAATATATATATATATATATATATATATATATATATAGAGAGAGAGAGAGAGAGAGAGATGGGTTCGTGCCAAACCGCTTGTTAAATGGGTTTTTTTCATTTTATTTTTAAATTCTGACTGCATTGATATGATCTATGTACTTGATTTTATAGGGATCAGCTCTTGAAGCATTTGATTCAAACACATTGTGGGTTTTTATAAAGTTTGAAAAATCAACGGTCCAAAATCATTGTAAAATTTCGAAGTTCTTAGTAAATCGACCATGCCCAACACATTTATGTGACCGAAACCACATAAAAAGTATTGGAAAAGCCTGAAAACCCCATTTAGCACCAAATGGGTTTAGCACAAACCCATTTCCCTATATATATATATATAGTAATGGCTAGGTGCTAAATGATACGTGCAAAATAATTTTCAGGTTTTCTTTCATTTTTTCTCTTGTAATATTTTTAAATGCTAGGGATGAGATCTATGCACTTGATTTTATAGGGATCAACTCTTGAAGTGTTTAATTCTGACACATGGGTAAGGTTTTTATAAGGTTTCATAAGATTCACAACAATAAACTTTTAACTTTTCACCACATCTTCAACAATATAAAGACACAAAATTAACAAAAGGTATGCTCTTATACAAATACAATAAGAAGTTCAAGTAATTCATCCAAATAAAATATTCAAAATACTCAAAAAGAGTCAAATGAAACTCCAAATAGGCCAAATGAATATATCTATCATCTTCAACCTTTATCATATGTAATCAACCTTGGCTCGACATCACAAGCCTAAAAATAAAACAAATAATTAAATTTAAGTAATTCATTTCATAGAACAATAAAATAAAACAATTAAAATATATGCTTACTTCAGGAATCTCTATCTCATAGGCTGTTTTTATACAACTTGAGGTATACATTAATGCTTATGCCGTTGTTGCTGTTAATGAACTTCGAAATTGATTAATTACACATCCTTCTTGACTAAAAGTGAATTTTGAAGCATCTGTAAAAATAAAAATGACAAGAATATGGCGAGTCATCTTCGCAATAATGGGATAAGTGACTATATTTTTCTTTCACTAAATTACAACATCAATTTTTGGGTCAATACATGTCTCTTGATTAACACTCAAAGATTTTTCAACATCATTATTTTTTATAGCATTTAGCAAAATTTTCTATTGTAAATCAAGAATCAAAGTTATATAGGAGTTTGAACCAATAATATTAGAAACATCAACACCAACAACATTACCATCTTTCTCTACTTATAATCTATACAAAAAAACTAATTAATCTTTAACTAATTTGAGTTTTTCTATACAATTTTCTCTAGAAAACATTCTTGCATATAACCCCCGTAACCCAACCATTTTGATTATAGGGTCAACACTATTGCAATAACAAATAGTAAAGTAAAATTATCCTAATATTTATGAAATTTCTCTAAATACTGTTTGTCATTTTTTGAAAATGTTCTTCTTCTCTTATGTTTACATTCAATTTGTTTTTCAAGTTTTATATTTCCAAACAAAATAAATTTACAGTTGAATAGTGCGTACCTGAAAATGAATTTGTCATTGCATAAAAAATCTTTAAAAATTCACAAACATCCGAAAGTTTTTTAAAATACATGCATGAATATAAGTGCAATACTTAATATTAAGTATGTTGAATTTCATTGGGTGACAACATCCAAACACAATCTTTTAGTGCTAGATATTTTAAACTCTTTTGCTAATTTATAGAATTTACTAGCACGGTTTATCGAAGTCTTCACATATTGCACACATAAAGGTATTCTAGTTATCGCTTCTTTGATATGCCTAAGACCATCTTTGACTATCAAATTCAAAATATATGCACAACAACACACGTAAGAATTTTGTAGAAAAATAAAGCTCCTACTTGACATGTTGTCTCTTAGCATTTTGATAAGTACATCATTATTCATTGTATTGTCCACTGTTGCACACCTAATCGTCAATAAAGTAGTGCACTGTAAGACATAGATAACCCATATTTTGATTAGGCTCCCATAGATTAGTGATAAATGATACTTTATTCACTTTTGCTAAGGCATTCATCATTTTCTTTTTTTTATTCTCATACATCTTTATAATATCTCTCATTGTTGTATTACGACTGATTCTCTCATATTTAGGATTAGCTATGTTCATGACATGATTGAACCCTTGATATTTTATCAGAGAAAACAAAAGATCATATCTATGATAACCTCCCTCAATAAAGCATTGTCAAATTTGTAGTTTGTTAAAGTTCTTTAACCTTTATTTGATTTATCATTCAACCTACTAAATGACAATAGTTGTTGAGTCTCACCTATATTATCTTGATTTAGACATTTTTGTAAATGCATATGATATTTTGAAGTTGATCCTTTCTTATTCACATGATATGTTTTCTTGCACTTATTGCATCTTGCTTTCATAACACAATTTTATCTTTAAATTTTGTGAAAAAATTTCAATCGATAGATGTTCTTTTCTTGTGCTTATTGTCACTTACATCTCTTATTTCTATTGACCCTTCATTCTCATCATTCATCACATAATCAATGTCATCACAACCATCACCTTCAACTGCGGGTTGTGAAGACCCACAAAGAGTCGATTGATAATCACTTCTTGGTTGACAATATATAATTATGCAAACATGAGACACAAGCAAATATAAATATAAACATATGACTCAATCATGCAAACACACAATGTGTGTGAAATTTTTTCAAGAAAATAAATGAAAAAAACACTAATAAAACAAGGAATTTGTATAAAATGTTGAAATCTAAAATAGAAAAAAGAAGAAGCAAAAAAATACCATTTAAGACTCAAATTAACACCAAACGTATAAGCATAAAAGCAAAATATCATGAAACCAGTAAATGAATACCAATAAGGCAAGAAAACAAACAAATAAATTTTTTAGGATTCAAAATATGTTTAAACCAATTTAAGACTCAAATTGTACAAACGAAATAAAACTTCAATTTTTTTTTATTATTTCATCCATTTCATCACCACTAATTCAAAATAAAACACATAATTTTTTTCTTCTCTTTCTTTTCTTTCTTCCAAAATCACATATGAATTTCTAACATAAAACATATAATTATCTTCCTTCCCTTTCTTTCATTCCTTCCAAAATCATAAATTCACAATAAATATTTTTTTCAAAATAAATAAATAAAACTTACAAATTACAGTAGAAGATAGAGAAATGTTGGAGATGCTTACCCATTTCTTTCCTTCCTTCTTTTAGATTTAAACTTAGAAACCATAGACTCGTGTAGAAATGAGGAAGAGAAAAGAAGGGCAAATGAGAAGGCGTCAATGGTGATGTTGAACCGATGATGACAGTGGACCAGTGGTGAATTGGCGGCCAACGGTGGCGAATGATGATGAGGGAGAAGAGAACATGTGGCGGGAGGCAACTGGAACTGGAAACCCTAAAAGAAAATAAGTTTATTCACATTTGAGTGAAAATGGATGATTCATTTGAAAATTGTACAAAAGCATGTTAAATGGTTATAATTTACAATTTTACCAAATGACTTTTTAAATACAAATTATGCAACGAATCACTTAAAGGGTAAAATTGTATTTTTATTCTACTTGATCAACCCAAACTATATGCATAGGAAAAATGTTTGTTGTAATTTTTTTGATCATGGTGCAGGTTGTTTTAATCTAATTGAACCATATGAATGGCTTCCGTATGTCCAAAATGAAGGAGATCAGCTTTTGAATCTTATTTTTTTGTTAAAAAAAGCGATTTTATGACAAAAAAAAATCATCACATTGTCTGATTTTTAAAACTTTATAAAAACCTGCTTATTTGTCATAATTGAACAGTTTAAAAGCTGATTCCCACAAAGAAAACTTATAAATCACATTTGTCCGTTTGCTTCATAAAACAACAAAAAATTTGCGTCATTTGTATTGTAATAAAGATGACCTATATATATAGGATAACAATTTGATTATGGCACTATAACGTCATATCGTATCCCCTCCTAAAAGTCGTGTTGTTTCTTTTGATCCAATCAGACCTTATATGTGTCCAACTTGTTTCAAGTTCTAAAACTTGACTCCTAAATTGTGTTTTTTTAACAAAAAAATGCCATTCTATGGACAAAATATGTATAGCACATCGTGGGCCCTTATTTTCAATCTTACAAAAATCTGCCTACATGCAATAATCAAACCATCGTAAAGCTGATCCTTGAAAAATATGTGAATCATATCTGTAGGGTTATTTTCATGGAAAACAACAAAATACGAAGATACTAAAAAAAATTTAAGGCCTTTCTACATCATGTCGCCATGACCAAATAATATATTCCCCATCGTATAAATGAAAGACATAATACGGCTCTGCAATCTAAATCCAATACACTAATCTCTCTCTCTCTCTCTCTCTCTATATATATATATATATATATATATATATATATATCGGATTCTGTGCTGATTTACAGGATCCCCATTACCAAAAATCCGTCCTAACACTGACCATGGACAATAACTGATTGTTACAGTCCACTACCCTCTTTCCCACACTTAAAGAGGCAGGTACTCTGCCCCTTAGTCCTTCTCCTCTGAATAAGTGCAACACCTCCACAGAGAGGAAAAAGTGGGGAAAGGGGTTTCTCAGAGGAAACCCTTCCTTCCCCTTCAAGAAAGGGAGAAAGGGCTAGGGTTTTCAGAACCCTAGAAACTCCCACTTGCACCCAATTCCAAAGAGAGAGAGAGAGAGAGGATGAAAAAGAGGAAGGGGGGTGTTGATGACCAACATGGGCATGCTTAAACCTTCATCTGTCCTTGATTTCAGGTTGAGAACAGGCGCCTTTCCCACTCGCCAAGGGACCACAGAAGCTCTGTTTTGAGCCCCAAATGTAGGGTTGGAGCAGAGATTGTACCCGAGATGCAGAGTTTTGAAGGAAAAAATTGTGGGTCTTTCGAGAACGAGAGATTGGAGGAGGAGGAAGATGAGTTCAGGAGCTGTTCTGCGGAGGATGACGAGTGGAGGGACGCGGTGGAGTTCATCGACGACGATCCCACCAAGAAATGCTTCCATGGTGTCGAAGATTCTGCCGTTTCCAGCGTCGAGGAGGGCTACTGCAAGCTCTACTTCAAGGGGATATCGGCCAGACCGGGGCCGGACGGCGTTTCGGCAATTGGGGTTGTCCTGCAGGGACCATCGAAGGACTCTTCTGTAAAGGTTCAGAAGAAGCTTGATTTCTATGTCGAGGAATCAGTGGTCGAACATCTCGCTTTGTTGGACGGTCTATTGGCTGCACTCCAGAATGGCATGCACCGGATTTCGGCGTTCACCGATTCGGAAATTATTTATGATCAGGTGAGGTTGTCGAAGTTGAAAGCCTTCTCTGTTTGAGTCTGTTCTTTGCATCCTGTTTGGTGTTTGCTTTGAAGTTTGATGAACTAATCGATCATATGGTAAGGTGGATAAAGTTCATTGTGAAAAAAATTATTTGATTACGAATTTGTGATTGGTATAACATCAAATTTACTCATTTTTGCTGGCGGAATGGGATGCCCATTTCCTGGAATGCTCTATGACATGCATGAAATATTGAATCTGCATTCTACAAAAGATAAGGAAAGCTATTCCTAGTCATTAGTTAAGAATCCCTTCTTTCATTTTCTGTAGCAGATGAGAACGCCATGCACCATGTCAAAATTCCAATTTGTGGAATCTAATTTCCACTATGTGCGCCAGAAATAGTTGATAATTAAAAAAAAAATGGTGCATCTGGTTGTTAATTATGATAGTGCCACCGAATCTTGAAATAGGTGAACTATGGTGTTGGGGATCACACTGAATGATTATTAATTTGTTAAATATGAACAGATTGCGAGATCCGAGGAGGTTGAAGATCAGCTACTAGTGGCACTCAAGCAGAGGATTTTGGAGCACGCAAGTAAGTTGGAAGTGTTTGTCTTGGAGCTTGTACCCAGCAGCGAGCTTAAGACACCTTTCAGATTGGCTCGAGAAGCCATTGGAGTGGTTGGTTTATCTGGGGATGGTCTGTCTGGAGCTTTGGATTGTCCCATCTGTTGTGACGAGAAGCAGCCGTGGCAGTTAATTTCTATCGGTTGCTTTCACAGATTTTGCACCCATTGCATGATAAAATATGTAGATGGAAGATTACGATCTGCGCAAGTTCCTATTAGATGCCCACAACTAAGATGTAAGCATTATATCTCTGCTAGGGAGTGCAAGTCCTTTCTGCCAGTTGCTTGTTATGGATCTCTTCTAAGAGCGCTGTCTGAAGCAAACATTCTTAGCATGGATGAAGTCTACTGCCCATTTCCGAGCTGCTCGTTTGTGCTCAGCACTGACCATGTTTTACCTATGAATTCGAGTTCATCCAACCAGTCAGAGATCGACACCAATTTTTGTATTCAATGTCCCGAGTGTCAAAGGTCATTTTGTCTTAGATGTGGTGTGCCATGGCATTCTTCAATGAGCTGTGAGGAATACCAGACCCTGCACGCTGACGATGAGGGATATCAGAACATGCATATGGAGGAAAGGGACATAGGAGATATTGCGCTAGATGAAATGCCTCATAATAATAATTGGACACGTTGCCAGCAGTGCGGGCTAATGATTGAGCATATTCAGGGCTGCTATCACATGAATTGCTGGTATGTTAGATCCTTTAAAAGATCATCTTATTCTTGTGATTTGGCATATTGTCGAATTTGCTTTGTTGTCATGGTTTGTTGGTGATAATCGTGAAATATTGTCACTGTAACATGGAAATCTGGGATTGTTATGTGTGACATGACAGTTTTTGTCAGTCTTGGGGTGCATTTTATATATCTATTCATTCTTTTATGGAAAAGGGTAAATGGTTGCACAAGATTGTGGTTATTATAACAATTTAGTTATTTGTTAGTTTAAGATAAAAATTTATTTTCTAGAATAAGTAGGTATTTTCAAGAAAATACACAGGAAAGGCCTTTTGGAAGTTCAGTGTTCACCTATTCTTTTCAATGACTAAATGAAGAAACTTCATCAACAATCACGATTATAGTACATAAATTAAGGATTTCCATTTCAATTTATGTGGTTTCTTGTTGTCATTGTACTTAGAACCTGGAGTGTATATCCTAATTAACATCAAGAATTCAATGTGCAACATAGTGTCTAGAATTTATTGGTTTTTCTGGGATATACACATGAATCATCTCTTATCAATGTGAATGGAAATGTTTAATGTGCCATTCTTTGAAAACCTATAATTGAAAAGGTCTTATGTAAAAGTATGCGCCAATTGCTATGGCATGCACAAAATGGATAATAAATTAGTTTTTGTTGTCCAAAAGTTTTGCACATGGATTTTTGATGCCTTTGACCTTCAGACCAAAGGGTTGTGAGTATTTAATGCACTTTTTTAATTAATTTATGAGGCATTAGAGCTATACATTTTACATATTGTATATTTTTCTAATGTATTACTAAGATGTGTTCACTACTTACAGATGTTTCAGTTGCATGGGCATTTCTTGCTCATCTATTCTCATGAAATTTTCAATTTATAATGTAGTACCAAGATTACTTATAGTTTGCATTAAGGTGATAAATATGCATATTCATTGCTTGTGTTATCTGGTAGTTGCATTTATTTCATTTTATATTCAAAATTTTTGTTTTTAGGGATAAGTAGAATATCCATTTAATACAATCCATAACAGGGTGAGTCAGCTCCAAGTTTATAAAATGAGATGAATTAAATAGTGAGCTTACATAAGTTTTGGCCATGTTAGAACAAATTATCTTGCTTTACTCAGGTTTGACGTTGATGGGATTCTATCAACTTTTTGGACTCAGCTTTGAACTGCATGTATCAATTAAAAAACACACCCACATGTACATTTGTCTTCTGTCCTCTGTCCTTTTATTGCATTCATGGTGCATTTAGATGGAGCCAAAACCATGTCAAGTTGGTTGAGTATCATTATCAATGGTGCAATCTGTGTCCTTTTTTCTCCATCTTTGCCTAAGCAAAACTGCAAGTTATCAGTAGCCATATTGATATACTATAACAACAAAGTGTAAAGACAAAGGTATAAATAGGAACAGGTTTGTAGATGTATCAGAAAAGCACCCTATTATAGCTGGAGAAATTTGAAATTGAGCAAAATCTCCAGATACATGAGCTCTGCTAGGGAGAAACAATACCAATTCTATTGACGAGAATTAGGCATAGCCTCTCTGCCCAGATTCAGTGCAAATAAAGTGTGATGACTAATCCAACCCTGGAAGGTATAGTAATTTTCAATTTTCTGGGACTATATATGGCTACAAATGGTGCAAACTGCAAAGAACATGCAACTGTCAGATCTAGAAACCTGTTTGCAAGACCTATTCTTCACAGGAACACCCTCAATGTCATATACTAAAGGCATAGGTTGTTTTGATAGATGCTGCAGAAATTTTATGAGGGAGTTTAATCTGATGAGATTAATGTGATTCGAGACATTTATATTGGCATGTTCTTCAGCCAATGAAGTTCTTTGCATTCTGCTGTTTCTGCTTAGATAATGGTTTTTTAGTTGGCTGATACATGTTCTTTTCTCTTTACTGAACAAATCATGCCCTTTTTTCCCACTGAACCAGACATGGTCCTAGAATGAACCTTTATGTTCTATGATACCGTACCAACAACTAACATTTATACACTATAACCTTGCAGCTGTGGCCATGAATTTTGCTATGCTTGTGGTGCCGAATACAGGGATAATCAGCAGACTTGTCAATGCATCTTCTGGGACGAGGACCGTACAGTTACTGATTCTCAAGAATCAGAATCATGGAGCTGGGGACCCTTTAATGAGCATCCTGCCTTAGCTGATATTTATACAGAATATGAAATATCACAGTTGGCACTGATTCAGAAGTTCCTCGCTGGTGGTTTTGGTCTTAGTGATCTCCCTTGTCAACCTTCATCTCAAACAAAAATGGATTCTTATGTTGACACCATAAAGGAACTTCCGTGGCTCGAAAGGTTTGTGTCTGTAATTAGTGATTCCTATGATGACTATGCCCCTCAGTGAATCACTAGAATCATGTAACTTTGACAGTAACTTGAACATCCTTTTTCTTTTCCAAGCTTCTCCCTGTAACTTATATAGAGGAGCATAGTGAAGCAGTTGGTGCCATTTCTGATGGTTCCTTTTTCTAATTTATTTCTATCTCTGCACTATATGGCGTGTGTTGACAATCAGATGGTGGGTCTTCTAAGTCTACTGACCTTGAAACAAAAGAAAAGAAATGCAGGACTTGTTTTCTAGGAAATGATCAAAGACGATTCTCTCCTTTACTATCATAATGATTGCTAGAGATTCTGAACTCTTTTACTATGCTTTATATAGAAGGTACTGGTTCTGTTCCTTGGATTTTTTCCACTGTGGATCCCAAAGCAGTAGCTGCTCTTCATTCATTTATGGTTGTGTCATCTACCAATTTGATCACAAAACTCTTGAATGGGCACTGGGCAGAAGGTGATTCAAGATGCTTGACTAAACACCAAAGCCTCCTATATATTTCTTGTTTCAATCATACTGCACCTGAGTATCTTAATAAGATGCAGCTTTTGGTTACATATATTCCTTCATTGGTAGTTCAAACTTTGGGAGCCAAGTGCCGATTGGTTCATAGACCAAACATCTCTACTGGTTGGGATGAATAAGGACACGCTTACTTTCAACAGAATGCTGCATATTTTCCTCTGTCATCAGTTTAGGAATTAACAAAGTAAATGTTTATCATGCTTGGTCATGAGGCTTGGAATTACTTGGGGAGAGATGGCAGTTAATTCATTGAGATGTACTGTGCCAAAACCAGGCCTTGAACTTTGCATTACGAAAGGATCTAGCATGGCATTGTCCTACCCTGCTGCAACTTATTGAGGATCAAACATGGCACACACTTGCAACTTACAAGGTGCAACAACAAATTGATTGTAGTCCATCTGCGAGACATGCAGCATATAGGGGTGTCAATGGGTCGGGTTTACCCGGACCCGACCTGAACCAAACCTTATAGGGTCCGGGTATGGTGATAAATAAGAAGACCAAGACTCAATTAAGATCTGGACATAAACCCAGGTATAGTTTGTGAAATTTTATACCAGACCCAACCTGAGTTTCCATTAAGGCCCACAAAATTTCAATGTAAAAATGATAAAAAATATGGCTTTACCGGGTTTGGTTCATGAAGTTCTTATTGGGTCCAGGTATGGTTTTTCTTATAGTGGACCTGATTAGACCCGGGTCAGGACCCAATACCATACCTGAAAATCTGGTTTCACTTGGGTCCAAACCAAACCCCACCTGTTGACACCCCTAGCCGCATACTTCTGCATCGACTTATGGGTACCACACTCTATCGAGTATGAGCCATCTCAAAGAGGCATGGCATTGTTGAACTATTCACCATGTTGGTCTTCTTGGCTTTTCCATTGAAGCATCTTCTATCCAAGTCCATGGGATAGACTACCTTCTAAAAGCCAACATGGCTTGCAACTTGGTCCTAAATGAGATGTTTCTCTACCTCGAAAGGTTTGTGTGGTGGAGGGCTGGCTAACAACTGCCATAACTGCCATCCTTTTCGAACTCGTTCTTGAATGGGGACCATGCACTTTCATCCGCAGGGTGGTTGTGGATGGCTTAGAATTGCCCCCTTTTGTAACACGTTTTCAGATGGACATGAGGGACCACAAACTTTTTTCACCATACCTCGTTCTTTTTGCCTCGTGCGTTGGCACCATCAAGGCAACAACAAAGACCCAAGGGATTGGGCTTTGTGGGATGGGGCCTAGACCGTTTGACGGGCAGTCTAGGTTCAAATCCCATGGGCGTCAGTCACCCCCCTGCATAAGCTGAAGCTTGGTGACTCCCTGGGGTTGAGGGGTAAGCCCTCAGAGTTTTACGCTGACAGGACAGCGACCGTAAGTACGTCTGGCTGAGCCAGCACGGCTAGGTCTCAGCGCCTTGGTAGGTTTCTCAAAAAAAGATTAAGGCAACAAACTTGGACTGAGTTGCAGCATGATGGCTATCTTAAGCCGGACCAACATTATTCCACCACTTAAGTGACTAGCCATTCATAAAGATTGTGAACACGAAAGGACTTTGTATTAAACTTCTACGTGCTAATTTGGCACACAAGCGCTCCACATACCTGGCTAGGTTGGCTGGCTTAAGGCTTTCAAGTTGAAGGAGGTTAAGAGTTCAATATTGGGGGTGCACATCCTTTGCCGCAAGGCCTAAGATAAATGGGAAACTATCCCCAGTGAGCAGGGTGAGAGTGTTCATGGAGTTTTATACTGTGGACATTAAATGATCAGGTCTATGATCAACATGGCACCTCTTGGCCCATATCAGGATGTCCATAGCAGTGGTTTCTCCGTACCAATAAAAAGAACTTTTATTAGCTAACTCAAGTAGCCTAAGCGATCACTATCCTTCTCTCTCTCTCTCTCTCTCATGCACTGATACACCCCACACATATTGTTTTCGCCTATACAATGTGCACTCTTTTCTGTGAAGCTTAAGAACACCTTCTCAACTAGGGTTGAAATAGAAGGCATTTTGAAGACAGACCTATGGAATGTATTTTTTGAAATATTATGAAAAGAAGACATCTAAGTTTTTTTTTATTAATTCTTAAAAAGCAAAAGAGAGTTGCACAAGCGTACCCCACTTCAACTTTAGCAGGCGTTTTAGACTAGATAGGTGGGCAATAGCCTGATACATAGAACAAATGATACCTTACTAGAACTACTGTTACTAGAGAATTCACGCGTGCAGACAAAGAAACAGACTAACCAGCAAGACCTCCAGAAGTCAAAAAGCCGATTATGCCTTTCTTCTTCTAGGGTTTAAATGATAGGATAGATTATCTCGTGCCTATCAGTGTTTATGAAGCATGCCTATCGGTAAAAAAAAATGATTGTACTGTACAACAAATTTAATGTGTTTCTCCGAATGCTTCACAAACTTTGAAATATGCCCGGTATCCAATTTTGCAGGTTTTTGACATTTTTAGGACCTTTAGTATGTGAGATTTTTTTCAATTTTCTTGCCAAATCCAATTTTGTTTTTGCTCTTCCATCTCGCTAAATCTCACTAAAAATAAAATTCTTATGATATTTCTATAGAAATCATGAATTTTGCATAATATACGAGGCAAAAAAGACTACTTTTGCAAAACCCCCATGATTTTCGCACCATAGTATGAAAATCGTGATACTGCTTGTAAAAATCTCTTGCAAATTTTGTCAAGAATCTTGCGTTAGTGGTTGCGAAAGTCTGTCTTTCGATGTGGAATTCATAAAAGTTTACAGAATTCATGAACTTTCGCATGTTGTCGACTTTAAGAGATGTGAGATTCTGTTTTAGCGTATAAATTTACCTATATATATATAGCCATTTAGAGTGCAAATTTCATCAAGAGTTTCATGTTGGTGGTTGCAAAATTCTTGAAAGGTTTATGAAAATCACAAAGTTTTGCATGAGGTGATGCAAAATTCTTTTTTAGTGAGAATTCCACAACCTTTTATGCACAACTTATGGCTATTTTCGCATAACCTAGGGTTTTTGTGATCCCCAACCATTTAAAACATTATTTTAAATATCAAAGTATTATTTTAGATATCAGTGCATCATTTCATATTTGTGGATTTTAATACGAGTATAATATAAAAGCAAAGCTAGGGTTTCATAGAAACTAGAGTTTTTGTGGTCTCCAACTAGTAAAAAATTATGACCATTTTTTCAAGGCCAAGCATCACCGGTGAAAAAACTTGCAACATTTTATTGACAAAAAATCATCGACGATGAGTTTTTCTGGTAAGCACATCTTATGGCATGAGTGAGAGAAGAAACGAAAGTCCACAAGTTGTTCATGAGTATTGCATTTGATTATCTGAAAACATGTTCTCAACATAGAGAACATGAATGATGATGATGTAGAATCGATGGGGGTTCTATTTCTTTAACGAACTATGATAACCAGATAGCTGTATTGAATAATGATGATGTAGAATCAATGATATATCATATATTCTCTCCATCAATACAAAGACAACGTATCTCAAACTCAACATTCGGTCACATTGTATGAGTGAGAAAAAGAATCAAGAAAACAACACATAGTGTACAATCAATGATGTTATACTATGTTTTCTCTCCATTAAAGATATGGTGATATGCAACATTTTTGAGGCCCAAGAGATGAAGGCACCTATGCACATACTTTATTTTTTTCATTAAAGAGGCAGTGAAAAGCAACATTCTCGTGAAAGAATGAAATTAATGCAATATATATGTGACTTCATTTTGTGAAAGAATGAAATGAATGCAATGTATTACCATTCATTAATTCTTTGAAAGAATGAGATTAATGTAATATATGAAAGACTTTATTTTGTAAAAGAATGAAGGCAATGTATGTGTGGCTTTATTTTGTGAAAGAATGAAATGAATATAATGTATGAGCAACTTTATTTTGTGAAAGTTGAAATGAATGCAATATATGAACAACTTTATTTTCACAAAATGATGAGAAATTTATATGTATACATGCGAGTTTTCATCAAAATAAGCGAATTTTCTTCTTATGTGTGAAATTCCATAAAAGGATGAGAAATTCACACGTATGCAGAGCAAATCACACATATACTAAATATGCAAATTTTCTATGCAAATTCACATATATACATGCGAATTTCTTATACAAATTTGCACACACACACACACACACACACACACACACACATATATATATATATATATATATATATATATATGCAAAATTTCTTTAAAATATGTGAATTTTCTTTTTATATGCAAAATTTCCTCAAATATATAATACTTTTTCTTTAAATTTCACTGTTACATAATATATATGTCTACTTAATAATTTAGCAATACATACAAATAGAATTTCTAAAATTTACAACAAAAATCCATCTACAAATATAACAGAACAACCATACATTTTGTTAACTTTATACAAATTTACAACCAAGTTTTTAAATATAACCATAAATGAACTTTACATCCAAATGACATTCAAGCTTTTATTCATTTTGTCAAAATTATATCCATATTTTTTATTATTAAAATAGAATATACATAACCATCAATGTATACTCCCTAGGACTGTCTAGAGCTTAGCTAAGTTCTTCTCGCCATTTGATACCTCATCGTTCGATGCCCTTTCTTCCTCTCCCTTAGCCATTTCTTTGGTCCACTGCAAACTGACCTTCTTCTTCTCACATTTATATAATTTTATCATACACTTCATGTAAATAAATACATCATTATGAAAAAGGGTTATTAGTAAACAACTAATAATAGCTTACATAAAAAAATACAACAAAATATGACATACATCCTGAATGAAATTTAATTCTTTGCCTAAGCCCATGTATATTGAGACAAATATTCGACAATCATATATGTAACAATCATATACCAAATCAAGAAAAGGTACATGCATGAATTGAGTTAACAAACATGTAAAAAGTAATTACGAGTTCATTAACTTAGAAATATCTTGCACAACAGTGGTCATCCTATTAGTGTAACCATTATAGTCAAACCACCCTGCAAAAAAATGAATCTGCAATGCAACATTGAACTTAATGAGTACTTAAAAAAAATAAGCACATTATTGAATAAGTAATGTTATTGTATCATATTTCTAATGTTTTGATCTGCAAAATCTGTAGGACTCATGAAATTGTATAACCTAAACTTCATCGCATTTGTATCAAATTTTCAAAGAATCCATCCGGTTGACAGAAATCAAGATCTACAACATAAATTGAGTTTAAGGTTGTTGTGTAGTTAAAAATTTATGTTATGTAAATGTAAACGTTAAGCATACCTTGTCACATTAACATAATGGACACGACAACTAGTCAGTCTCCAAGCAATTGAGAGCCCCTACTCGATGTTTTGATATTTGAAGTATTTGTTGTGAATTTCAATGTTTACCGATTAGTTTCTATTAGATGATAGAAAAACAACAGAAACATCACTTTTGAGACTCACAAATAAGTACAAGATACAATAAATGGTCTTTGACAATCTGTGTTATGCTTGTATTTGCTCCATGTGATACTTTTGTAGTCTCTCTATGAATCTTTCTAGGTGTTGCATCATCAAAATAAGTAATTAGTTCATATTAGATTTAAATGTTCTATATACAAACAACCAAATAATATGTGATATACTCATTTTACTGACAAATAATATTTTTTCTCCAAACAAAAGCACTTCACTATATTTTGGTGTTGAGGCCATTAACTTGACATTGCAACCATTTCTTGTGTTATGTTTATACATAGTACTTTTTACAAGATACCTAAGATATACAAAATAGACATAAGACATTGGAGCAGTTCATTAAAAAATACTATATAAATTACAAAGAAACAATTCATTAAAAACCACTAGTTAAAGATCGCCAAAACATAGAATACTCATACATACTTCTATACATGTTTCTATCTATTGTGGCCAACCCGATCACATTACATATCATTCAGTTAAC
This sequence comes from Nuphar pumila, assembly GCF_984573655.1. Lineage (NCBI taxonomy): Eukaryota > Viridiplantae > Streptophyta > Magnoliopsida > Nymphaeales > Nymphaeaceae > Nuphar > Nuphar pumila. The sequence goes on from NC_143259.1 coordinate 104,559,408, forward strand.
AACAACTACTCATAAAACCAACAACCCACAACAACTCCCGTAATTCCTATTCAATGCTTGTGCATAGTCAACCCCAACTATATCTTTTTGAGCTCCCGTATTGATTTCAATGATTACAAAACTCTCTAAGAGCTAATTCTTGAACCTCAAGTATGCATGGATTTAATTTTACTCACATTATTTTTAAGGATCAAATTCTGGTTGTAAAAATCCCCCTAAAAGTGCTAAAAGATCACTCAATTTCAACGAAGACTTTTGTAAATATATACACGCTTATAATTAATATCAAGTCTCAAAGGAAAAAGAGTCGACCTTCAAAAAGGAAAAGTTGACCCTCAGACAACCAAATGGATACTTTTTTACCATGCATCAAAGAGTCGGCCCTCGAAAAAAAAGTGTCGACCCTCGAAAATAAAGAGTTGACTTTTAGGCAACCAAATTCATACGTATTGATTATGCACTGAAGAGTCAACCCTTAAAATAAAGAGTTGACCCTCAAGAATAAAGAGTCGACTCTTGTGAAAACTTAAGTCGACCCTTGAAAAGTTCAAACTCGACTCCAGAGCATAACAAGAATGTTTTAATAATCAAATAGGCATTATAAATGTTGTTCTTCATTTCCAACGACTCTCCAACAAATCTATTTCATCCTCAACTATAAAATGATGATGGAGGATAACATTAGATTGGTTAAAATCACATCTATCATCAAGCTTATCAAGATTCAAGCATTTCAAAGCTCGCCAACAATGATCTCTTTGATTTTTCTCTATTATGTTGAAATCTGTTATGGATTTTTGTATTGGGTTTCATTCACTATTGTTCTTCATTGTATTTAGATTTTGTATTATGTAAAGAGTGATCTATTTCAACTATTCTTTGTATTGATAGCTCTAGGGTTGAGATACAGTGAGCTGGGAAAGATCACATTGGTGTTTCACAAGTGGTGTGAAACAATTAAATTGGTAACTAGCACCGCTAAGCTAGTGATTTAGTGGATTGAGCTCGCTGCTAAGAGGATGTAAACTAGAGTTCGCTGAACCTCTACAAATTGTGTATCTAACTTTTTGTGTTTTGTTAGATTTTTGCTTATAATCATTGTGAAAAGCGAAACTGTTTTATACCCAATTCACCTCCTCTTGGGTGTTTTGTCATACTGAAACTCAATGATTGGTATCAGAGTCTCACTTATTCATTAAAAAATACGATGTTCAAAGAAAAAATATTTCTATGGCAAAGATTGTAGGATCCCCTCTTGCTGAAGGAGCCTCGTCAATCCAGCCTCCTCAATTCGATGAATCAAACTATAATTATTGGAAGATTATAATGAGTATATTCATTCAATCCATTGATTATGAGGTCCGGAAGGTGGTTGTGAATGGATCGTTCAAACCAATCAAAGTAGATGAGTCAAAATAGATGGAGTTTGATTTCAAGAAACTAACTATTAATGCTAAAATGATGAACTTATTGTTTTGTGCTCTTGATGCTAAATGGATTTAATCATGTATCAATTTACCGAAGTGCAAAAGAGATTTGGGACAAGTTTGAAGTTACACATGAAAGTACTACTCAAGTGAAGCAATCAAAAGTGAACATGTTGATACATGATTATAAGCTCTTCAAGATGAAGCCCAAAGAGTCTATATCTAAGATGTTTACAAGATTCATCAATATCATTAACATATTAAAGACTCTTGACAAGGAATACTTCAGCCCGAAGTTGATTAGCAATGTCCTTCAATCTCTTCTTAAATCGTGAAGCCTAAAAGTAACAACTATTGAGAAAGTCAAAAAACTCAACAAAATTGTCTTTGGATGAACTCATGGGTTCTCTTATGACCCATGAAATCTCATTGAAAAGAGAAGATAATAAAGCCGACATAAAGGAGAAAAAGATATTTGCCTAAAAGGCAAAATCATCAAATATTTTTAAATCAAGTAGAAACCAAGAAAAAGGAAGTGAAGAAGAATTTACTATGATGTAAAAAAAATTTAAAGAATTACTTAGATATCAAAAGAAAGGTTAAATTGAAGAAAGAAATCATTTATTTTGAATGCAAGAAACCTGAATATATTAGAATAGATTGTCCCCCATTGAAGAAGAACAATCAAAGCAAGAAGAAAAGAAATAACAAGAAAGTCATGATGGTCACTTAGAGCGATGACGATGACTCTTCATCCGATGAAAGCGAGCATGAAGTAGCTAATGTATGTTTCATGATCAACGGGAATGGCCATGATGAAGTATGTCTTGAAGTCAAGGTTGAAGACAATGTTTGGATTATGAATAACGATTGCTCAAAGCATATCACTAAGGACAAATCATATTTTAACTCTCTTATAATGCAAGATCATGGATTGGTTTTATACAGAGATAATGAGAGAGGAAAATTCATCTGCGTATGAATTATTGGTAACAAAAGTTCTACTCTTATTAAAAATATCTTTTATATAGATGGCCTAAGGCATAATCTTCTTAGTATTAGCCAACTATGTGATAAAGGACATAAAGTTAGCTTTGATGGATCTCATTACCAAGTAATAGATAATGCATATAATGTTATAAATTTTTTTGGAAAACATATTAACAATGTTTATGTCATTAAATTAGAAAAATTGCATGACACAAATGCTTGTTTTGTATCTAATGACAATGATGATTGTTGGCTTTGGCATAGGTGGTTAGGTTATGCTAGCATTAGTGTTATTTCTAAAATTATCAAGTATGATCTTGTAAAAGGTTTGGTAAGATTATGTTTTGCTTTAGATAAAGTTTATAATGTATGAGCAAAAGGTAAACATACAAAATTCTTATTCAAATCTAAAAATGTTGTTTATACTTCAAGACCTTTAGAGCTTCTACATTTAGATCTTTTTGGTCTATTTAAGGCAAATAGTCATGGTGAAAAAATGTTTGAATTTGTAATTGTTTACCATTTCTCTAATTTTACTTGAGTTATTCTTCTTGCTAACAAAAATGATGCATTACATGAATTTATCAAGTTTTACAAATACACTCAATTGAAAAAAAGATATTCAATTACATACATTAGAAGTGATTATGGTGGGAAATTTGAAAACCTAGATTTTATAAAATTTTATGATGAAAATAGTTTTTCTCACAACTTCTTCACTTTTAAAACTTCTCAATGGAGTTGTTAAAAGAAAAAATATGACTTTGAAAGAAATGACAAAAACCATGCTTTGTGAAAACAACTTTCCTCATTATTTTTTAGGCGAAGGCGTAAATATAACTTGTTACATCATAAATAAGGCTATGATAAGACCTATCCTTAAAAAGACTCTTTATAAGCTTTACAAAGAAAGTAAGCCCAACATGTTTTATAATAAATCTTTTGGTTGCAAATGTTTTGATTTAAACAATGGTAAGGATTATTTAGATAAATTTTATGCCAAGAGTGATAAAAGTATATTTCTTGGTTATTCATTATCGTCTAAAGCTTATAGAGTATCTAATAAAATAAATCTTGTTGTTGAGGAATTCATTTATGTTATATTTGATAAATCTAACCTCACTCCAAGTGAGAACGTTGTTGATGATGAACTAGGTATTTTTGAAAATAAAGAGGAAAGTGAAAGCATGAACCAAGAGAAGAGTGCACAAAAAAAATTGAACCCCCCTTGTGTAAGAAAAGAATATCCAACATAATAATCTTCCTAAATAATGGAGGTATGCCAAGGATTATCCCAAAGAAAATATACTTGAAAATCCAAGTGAACGGGTAAGAACTAGGTTTTATTTAAATAATGTACGCAAGTTTCTATGTTTTGTGTCTCAAATTGAACCCAAGTCAATTGATATTGCTTTGAACAATGAATCATGGATAATAGTCATGCAAGAAGAACTAAATCAATTTAATAAAAACACTATTTAAAATTTAGTTTCAAGTCCCAAAGATCATCGTGTTATTAGAACAAAATGGGGTTTTTAGAAACAAGCTTGATGAATCTAAAGAAATAATTAGAAATAAAGATGGGCTGTTGTAAGAATATATCTAAGAAAAATGAATCAATTTTGATGAAACCTATGCACCAGTAGCTAGATTAGATGCTATCAAGATGCTAATGGCATTTACATGCATTCTTGATTTTAAATTATTTCAAATAGATGTCAAAAGTGCTTTTTAAAACAATTTTATCAAAGAAAAGTTTATGTGAAACAACCTCCAGATTTAAAGATCCTCATTTCTTAAACCATGTATTTAAACTTAAGAAAGCTCTTTATGGATTGAAACAAGATCCTCATGTTTGGTATGAAAGACTTAATACATTTTTAATAAATCAAGTTTTTCTAAAGGTCAGGTTGATACTACTCTTTTCATCAAAAAGAATGATCATGAAACTTTGATAGTTTAAATATTATATTAATGATATTATATTTAAAGCTACTAATGTATCTATAAGTAAGAAAGTTTCTAAGCTTATGCAAGGAGAGTTTGAAATGAGCTTGATGGTAGAATTGAACTTCCTTCTTGGACTTCATGTCAAGCAAAGCAAATAAGAGATTTGCACTAGCCAAACCAAGTATATTAGAGAACTATTGAAGAAGTATGACTTACACAACTCCAAGGGATGCTCAACTCCTATGTTTACTTCAATCAAGTTAGAAAATGATAAAAAAGGTAAATCTGTTTATACTAAGTTGTATAAAGGAATGATAGGATATTATACTTAACAACTATAAGACTAGACATATTTTTTAGTGTGTGCTTATATGCCATATATCAAAGCAATCCTAAAGAATCTCATCTAAGTGTTGTTAATTTTTTTTTAGATATCTATTGGATACCTTAGATCTTGATATCCAAAATGATATTCATGTCAACTTACAACTCATTCCGATGTGGATTATGTCGGATTAAAGAAGATAGATAGAAAGAGCACAAGTGGAACATGCCAATTCTTTGGTGGGTGCTTGATCTTTTGGTCTTCCAAGAAACAACTCTGTGGCATTATCTACCTCTGAGGTCGAGTATGTAATCGTTGATACTTGTTGTACTCAAATATTATGGCTTATGCATCAATTGCATGATTTTTGTGTTAATTTAGACTATGCACCTCTTTATTATGATAATACTAGTGTAATAAATCTCTCTAAGAATCTAATCCAACATTCCAGATATAAGCATATAGAAGTTAGACATCCTTTTATTAGGGATCATGTAAGTAAATGTGATATAGAGCTAAGGTTTGTTGACATCGACAAAAAATTGGCTGATATTTTTACAAAACCTTTAATTGGAGAAAGATTTTCTATAATTAAAAAAGAGCTTGGTATATGCAATTGTTGTTGATTTTCTATGTAAATGCATGCTCCTAGATATGTGCTCTTAAATGATTTTTTTTTTAAATTGCTTGAATCATGTGATTAGTTTGACTGTTTATTATTCTAAAAAGAAGGTGAGTTAAAAGGGAAATTTTGCTAGGATATTGGAATAATTTCATATCAACATCTTAATCCATTAGTTTTATCTTGAATTTTCTCAAATTCTGTGACTCAAGTTCGCTTGAGTTGACTCAACAAAGAAGAGTCTACTCTCCACCAGAATCTCACATTATTTTCTCTCAGGACTATTTTTAAGCACTGCAGAGTCAACTCCTTTATTTTTAGTGTTGACTCTTTTCTTTTTAAGCGTCGACCCTTTCATTTTAAGAGTCGACCCCTCACTTGTTTGTTGATTAATATAGCATTGAGAATCAACACCTCTATTTCAAGTATATTGACCCTTTTTCTTTCCAAGTGTCAACCCTTTAATTTTGAGAGTCAATCCCTCATTTCTGTTTTATATTCAAGTCTCTTTGGAGTGTCAACTTCTCTAATTCAAGAGTTGACCCCTCGATGACCTATTTAAGGCAAAGCCAACCATAAATCAATACTGTGTGTCTCTCTCTCTCACCCAAGTTGCATTTAGGGCATAGTTGACCCCAAACTGACATAACACCTCAATCCACAGTCGAGTGTGAATAATCGTTCTTCTGGGTTGTGCATTTGTTCGATCATATCCAAGCTCTTGAAGAAATCATGAAGATGATGAAGAAAAGTTTAGCAGACAAGAAACATATGGCTTCTCTTTCCATCAAGGAATGTGAAATCAGATCAAAGCGACTTCATGAAACCTCAGCTCCTCCACCAGATTACGACTACAAATACTTCTCTACCAAGGCCGATCAAGCACTGTATGAGGTAAAATTTAGGCAGAGAAGGGTGTTCAATAACAAAATGGTTGATTTTGATAGAAAAATGGTCGATTTCAATTTTATGGACAAATTTTTTCTTCCATTGAGAGAGAAATTTGAAGTAATGGGGTGGATAAAGTATCTAACCATCAAGAATCCCATATACCCCATTTTAACTGAATATTTCTATGTGAATATGAAGGTATCTAACAATGGATTCTCCACATTCGTAAAAGAAAAAGAGATTATGGTGAACAAAGACATTTTGAGCAATATCCTGCATATACCAAATCATGGATTAGACAATTTAAATAGGTTTGGTCAAAGTGGAAGTGAAGTAGAGGGATTCATTACTGGAAATCCATATACATTGGGTACTGAGACCCTTGTAGCCACTAAGTTTAGTGTGGATTATTGTCTAATCCACTATATCATTATTACTATTCTTCTTCCCATTAGTGGTAAACTTTGAGGAGTATCCAACCTTCTGCTGATGTTCCTGGATTGCATCATTAGAGGTCATTGTTTGAATCTTCTCGAGTTCATTCTTCAACACATGATAAGTGTATTCAAACACAGATGACCTTTACCATATGGATAAGTGATTACAAGGATCTGGGAACTATTTGAAGTGACTCTAATAGGAGAAAAGCTAAGGATTTGGAATATTCAGATATTTTTTATCAATGAACCCTACACAGAATGAGATATTTCTGAGAAGGTCAACAGTGGATTCTAAAAAGGACACAAGCATCTACTAAGGGGAAGGACATACCTTTTGACTCAAATGATGAGGTGCATGCTTCAGACTCACCCTATACTCTTGTATTTGCATTTAGACCTTCATCATCCAAATTAAAAAGAAAACTAACACAAACTGAGGGTGAGAAAGTGGATTGGTCGAGATCACAGTTTGGATCACACACACTTGAAGAGGTACGAGCTATGGGGGTTGAGCTTGCTGAAATCAAGACTGATTAATCTGAAATGAGGCAATTGATAGTTTAACAGCAAAATCATATCCTTGATTTGGAGACTCAGATAAAAGAATTCCAACTTGAAATCAGGAACAACCTAGTACATATTAGTCACCAGTTCTAGGAACTATGGAATCATAGAACCCCTCCTCAGTAGAGTGTCGTATCTATCATGTCTAGATTATGATCTTTTCTTGTAATTTCTTAATAAGTTACTTTTTGGCTTACCAAGTTCTTAATGTCGTATTCTATGACTTTATGTTTTTTTAAAACTTTTTTGACAAAAAATCTATCAATGAATCATATTTTCTTTTGACTTTCTAATGTCATGTTTACAATATTTTACATGATTGGATGATATTCTTTTAGATGATTATCAATACAGGGGGAGAAATATCATTAGAATAATATGAAATAGAATTTGTGTTATATCTATCCATAAAGCATTTGAATTTGATTTGTAAGTGCATATTCTTTTTTCATTATTATAGAAAAAGTTTTGTCATCATAAAAAAGGGAGAGATTGTTGAGCTCCCAGACTGATTTCGATGATTATAAAACTCTTTAAGAACTAATTTTTGAACCTCAAGTGTGCACGAATTTAATTTTACTCACACTATTTTTAAAGATCAAATTTTAGTTGTAAAAATCTCCTAAAAAGTGCTAAAAGATTACTCAATTTCAATGAAAACTTTTGAAAATATATACATGCTTATAATGAAGAAGAGTCGACCCTTGAGCAACAAAAGTCAACTCCTGAAGAGCTTCAGAATAAACTTTCAAAGTCTTAAAAAAGGCACATAAGAATCAACCCTTAAGCCAAAGAGTCGACCACAGGTGAATAATGAATATCAAGTCTCAAAGAAAAAAGAGTCGACCCTCAGAAAGGAAGAGTTGGCCCTCAGGCAACTGAATGCACATTCTTTTACTATGCATCAAAGAATTGACCCTCTGAAATTAAGAGTCAACCCTTGATAAAAAAGTGTCGACCCTCATAAAGAGAGAGATGACCCTTAGGAAATCGAATGCATGTATATTGACTGTACATTAAAGAGTTGACCCTAAAAAATAAATAGTCGACTCTATGAGAAATAGTCAACCCTCAAGAATAAAGAGTTGACCATCAAAAATGAAGAGTCAACTCCTGTGGAAGCTAAAGTTATGAAAGAGTTGAACTTTGATTTAAAGAGTTGACCCTCGGGGAAAAGAGTCGGCCTCTAAAAAGTTCAAAGTTGACTCGAGGGCATAACGAGCAAATTTTAATGATCATATAGACATTGTAAAAGTTTTTCTTCGTCCCCAATGGCTCTCCAACATATCTATTTCATCCCCAATTATAAAATGATGATGAAGGACAATATTAGAACTGTAGAAATCACATATATCCTCAAGCTCATCAAGATTCAAGCTCTTTGATAACAATCTCTTTTATTTTTCTCTACTGTGTTGAAATCTGTTAGCGCTTTTTGTATTGGGTTCCACTCAACCTTGTTCTTCATTGTATTTATGTTTTATACTGTGTAAAGAGTGATCTATTTCAACCATTCCTTGTATTGGTAGCCTTAGGGTTGAGCTACAGTGAGCTCAAAAAGCTCATGTTGATGTTTCACAAGTGGTGTAAAATGATTGTATTGATAACTAACATTGTTAAGCTAGTAGTTTAGTAGATTGAGCTCGCTGCTAAGAGGATGTAGGCCAAAGTTGGCTAAACTTCTATAAATTGTGTGCCTTGCTTTTTGTGTTTGGTTAGATTTCTGGTATTTATCTTTGTGAAAAGTGAAAAACTTTTATACCCAATTCACCCCCTCTTGAGTATTTTGCCATACTAAGACTCAACATATCTAACTAATTGAAAGCTTGTATGCAGTCAACCCTAGCCCCAATACACCAAGACAAAACCACTGAATATTAAGTACTAGACAAGCAAACAAACATGCAATTTTTGAAGGGATTGCCAAGACCTTGCAACATGTTATAAAGGATGTCATTCAACGAGTGAGAGAGCAGGTGATAAGCACTCTTTGGCACTCAGAACAACCGATGGAAGCTGGATGGAGGCACCTGTGATACTGTGCCCCCCTCCAAGAGGGTGAATAAAAGTTAACATCTAAAGTATCTTTCAAGATAAATGATATATGGGGTACAAAGTGCACACTCCAGCATGTAATATATTAAAGCAGAGTGTTTTTCTCATGATGGGAAGTTGGAAGATAAGAAATGGTCAGCATGGTTAAAATTCCTAAAGAATGTGAGAGTGGAAGAGAAAACCATCATAGAAACAACTTGAGTGGATATCTACCATCAAGTGTTACAAGCCTTGGAAGGAAGGAATTCAAGAGTGGAGTTGTCTATAGACCTGTTACACACTTTGTATAGTTTTGATAGGGTTAACATTACCTACAATATCTAAAAAATTCTTTTGGTTAAAAACCTAGCATTTTTAGCGAGGGGGAATGACCAAGATTTAAAAAGATCAACCCCCAGACTGCAACCATTGATAGAAGGGTGATTTTTTGTATACAAACAATAAGTATTGAATCAATGAATAGGTAGGGGTCTGCCTAACCCCAGTTTGACTATAAAACAACAACTATATATATATATATATATATATATATATATATATGCAAAAAAACTCTAAACATATTAAACCCTAAACAGTAAATCTAGTGCCAAATATTAAATAAAACATAGAAATACATAAATGAAACATCCACAATAGGAAAACATACATAATATATCTACAACAATAACCAAACAAAAAGACTACAAGACTATTAACTGCTCAAATCTACAGAAAAATAACAAAGTTAAAAAACAATGGTAACACAATCGCCTATATACATAGGTGAATTCATACACTGAAATAGAATCTTGCATCGCTTAAAGTCAACATGTAAAAGTCCATGAATTTCATAAACTTTTCATGAATTCTGTATTGAAAGTAGACTTTCGCAACCACCAAGGTGAAACTCTTGATGAAATTTGCACTCTAAATGCCTATATATACTAGTAAATTCACACGCTAAAATGAAATCTTGCATTGTTTCAAGTCGACAGCATGCAAAAATCCATGAATTTTGTAAACTTTTTATGAATTTCCCATCAAAAGCACACTTTTACAACTACCAATGTGAAACTCTTGATGAAATTCGCAAGCAATGTCATGAATTTCATACTATAGATGCGAAAATCATGGGACTTGTACAAAAGCAGTCATTTTTGCATCATGTATTATGCAAAATTCATAATTTTTGCAAAAATATCATGCGAATTTTGTTTTTAGTGGGATTTAGTATTATAGGAGAGCGTTGCAACGTAACACACAAAAATCAAAAGAAATTTGCATGTGCTAAGGGTAAAAAGATCCTAAAAAAGTTGAGAACCGCAAATTTCAAAATTTTTGGGGCATTTGAAAAAATGCATAAAATTTGTCATACAGTACGATCATTTTCCATAAAAAATATTGCAACAAAAAGTATTCAGATTATTGAATCCTCATGTTGCTGCACACAAAGTATAAAGGTCCTACAAGAATATTTTACAGTGAAGTGTGACCCATTGGAAGCTCACAATGGCTCCGCACACCCATAGTGACAAATCTTGCAAGAAATCTCGCAAAAATATTGCAAGAAATTACCCAAAAATTAGAAACAATATATTTTCACCATTTTTTTTATAAAAAACAAAAATATCTCATTTTAAATGTGATATTTATGTTTTTATCAGCTATTTATCTTGAAAAATGTATAGTTTTTATTTTTAAATATTTTTATTTATATCTTTTTATAATTTTTTTTTATATCTTTAATTAAATTTTTTTTATGATATTTTGCCAAAAAACAATAGATTTAAAAAAAAATCAAATTCTCACGAGTTTTTGACTGCCGATATTTTGTCATTTTAAACTTTTTGTCAGTATGCACCACCTGGCTAAGTGGGTTGGCTTAAGGCTTTCGAAAAGAGTTCAATACCCGGCATGTGGGTCCTTTGCTGCATGGCCAAAGACAAATGAAAAACTATCCCCAGTGGGCAGGGGCGAGAGTATTCATGGAGTTCTGTACTGCGCACATAACACCTCTTGGCCTGTAATGAGACGTCCGATCCATAGATGTGGTTTTGTTACATCAGCTTTGTTCATTGTAAAGCAGAACAGGTCATCTGTCCAAACACTTGCAAAACTCAAGAGGAGAACGCTGATGGCTTTGGTCGATGCAAGAGAGAAAAAAAAGAGCCCCAAAATCATTTTGTGGACAATAATAGGGCCTCACTAGATTTGTTTTTTCTCATTTTTTGATAGGCAAGCTGAGGGATAACCACCGCAGCATTCGAACCCAAGACCTAACCATCCAGCTATCACATCCAACCCCATCTCACTATCTTTTTTTTTTTCAACATTAAATCTTGACAGTTTCAAGTCCTTCTCAACGACTTCCATAATGTGATATCAGCAATGGTCCAGGCATTCACAGCCCACAGTGGACAGTGAAAAGCAACAACTAGCCATTATAGGAATGCCTACATGCACTCAACCGCAGTTGGGATGTGCAGCTCCACAAGGTCTCGTCCTCTGGAACAACCATAATATCTGTAGTTCTGGCACTCAAACACATCCGCATGCGAGCGCGCACACATACATATACACATTGGTCAAAAACCACGATTGAGTTTTTTTTTTTTCAACAGAGAAAGCTGGGGTTAGGCAAACTCCTACCAGTTATACAACCATACCATTGGGATTCGAACTTGCAATGTCCCAACACAAGGTAACTTTCACTAACTGCTCCTGCCAGACAAGCTGAACATAAAGTTCCATACCATTTTCATCCATGGACGAAGGCTACTCAGCAATGCCAGAAGTTGTAAGTTTAATGCCACCAAACTATGAGGCCTCAATTAATGCAACTACACAAGGGGGTGTAATCTGCTTCACATGGTACCCAACCAAAAAAGCAAAAAATGTACCAACCACTCCATCTAGATCTCTTTTATCTCACCCAAGGAGCAATTATCACCCACTTTTGTCTATAGCGTACTTTAGGAATCATGAGCAAATTAATGGCCGCATATGGGATAAGGGAGAGTTGGCCTTGGCCAGAAGCGTATTTTCTTTTTTTGAAAAGGAAGAAAAACAGTATTAGACTATGTAAAAGTGACTGTATAGCTCACAAGGGCTCTACACACCTGATTAGGTATGTCAGCCTATGGCGTTCGGGACTTCAAGTTCGATACTTGGAGTGGGCATCCATTGTCTCAAGGTCAAAGCCAACAGCGAAGTCTAGGGAGAAGTACTTGTAGAGTTTTACACTATAAACACATGTAAACACCCCAAAATTTTCAAAGATTTCCTTTTTGCCCCTAACACTCACCTTCTAAGTTATTCAGAAAGACAATTATGTAAATTTTCATTCACTTCTCGGATTCACTAGATAGAGATCCGAAATCCAATTTCATCTTCTATATTTGACTCAATTTTGAATCTAGATCAAATATCCAAATCCAATTCTGAGCCTGATTCTCATGTTTTTAATTTAAAATCTAAAAATACAAAATGACTCAGACATTTCATTTAAATCCAGTATCCATTTGGATCTACTCTTCTCTTTTTCTCAATTCGAGATCCAAACTTGAATGTTTTCTCAAAATCTCGAATCCAAATCCTTTCTGAAAACTCAAATTTTAAATAAATTTCACAAACTCTCCCTTTGTAAAAACCTCAAATTTTAAAGCAAAATATTTTATAAAACCTCATCTGGATCCTCTCCATCATGTTTTTTTTAGGTTTTTCTTTCAAAAACAGAAAAGAATTTTTTTCAAAAAAAGTAGCGTTAACACTATTTTGAAAAACCTTATAATCAGGACCCCCTTTTTGAAAAATTTTAAAATGTTGAAGGACCACTTTTGAAAAAATTCTAACGGCTCCTCCCTATTTAACAACCATCGCAGGAGACGATCACGCATCGAGCATTCACGATGGAAAGCCATCGGCGAGAGGCTCTTCCCTTCTCCTCTTCTCTCTTCTCTCTTTCCCCCTTTTCTGTCTTCTTCATCCCCTCTCTTTTCTCCCTTCTTCGGGTTCCTCTGTATCCATTGGTGAAGAAAGCTTGATCCACCATTGGAGGAAATACTTCTCTTAGCTCTGCAGCAGAGCCACAGTGAGGATCACTCTTCTCTTTCTATTCTCTTTTTGTAAATTTACACTTTCTTTCTTCTTTCTCCTAGATTTTTGATTTTCTGTCTATAAAAGCATCATATGCAATATCGGTCTGCCTATAGCGGCACCGATTCACATTTTGCAACAGAATTTTGACCCTTTTTTGGGTTACATCTCTGTGATTTTGGTTTATGTATTTCTGATTTTCTTCATTATGTACTGCATTTCACTCTGCGTATTTACCCATCCCATCATCATTCTATATATCGCAAGTCATTTCGATTTCCTGTTTTCATTCCGATGTTTAATTTGCATTTTAATTTCCATTTTGCATTCAATTTCCAGTTTTAATAGCATTAGATTGCATTTTGTTCACTTTGTTCATTTTGATTGCATTTTACAACATTGCATTTGATTATTCACGACATCTAATGTTCTTTCCAGTTTGACTTAATATTTTCATTTGATTTGGATTTCTTGTTTCTTCACTTGTTCATCCGCATCTACATCTCATAACCATTCCCCATCTTAGTTTCATTCCATCGATCTTTCATTCTCACACCAGTTGTTCCAGAACAGAATTGCATTGAAATTCCATCGTACGATTTGAATATGCTGAGAAAATAGACCCAGTGTCGATCTGGTCTCCCCTTGGATTCACGGTTCCACAGATCCGATCTGCTATACATCAGGCAAAAGTCAATTCGCTGTGTATCTGAATAGTGGAAATCAATCTGCTCTGCTGTATATAATCGAACTGTATACCTGTTTCACCGTGTAATCCACTGTGAAGAACCAATTAATCACTGTATTTGTATTATTTTAATCAGCATATTTTGGTACTTTGGTAGGTCTGCATCATGAATGGTGAATTTCAATCAACACTTCATCTTCTGTACTTTATATCTGAATGTTCTGTATTGCTTTCCTTATGTAGGTTTGTTTTTCTTAATTATGTTTCTTTCATACTTCAAGCATATCTTGTTATTTTCACCTAATTCACTTCATCCATCATGCCATCATTTAGCATTGATCTTCAGTTATTTTATCATCCACACTGTCAACTTTAATGTCATTCACATGGATCGATTCATCACATCATTTCCAACGTTTCAATTTGCATGTGCTTCTTAGGTTTTGAGGCTTAGCAACAATGGTTTCTATGGATTTGTACCAAATGGGCTTCTAAGAGGTGGTGCTTTGGTGTTAATTGAAGTGGACCTGAATGGTAATAATTTGTCAGGTCCGATAAGCATGATCATTTCAACTATTCTACAAATTACCGACCCGTCATCAAGTGTCATTTATGGTGAATCCCCACTGCTGACTAGAACTTGCATCATTCTGGAACTGTCGAATAACCAATTCACTGGGAATTTACATGTTATTGTAAAATGAAGAAACAACCTTGAATTCGTTAGTGAGAACCAGCTGATTGAATCTTTCCCTAAGTCAACTTCTCAATTCTTGCGTCTGAGTTATCCAAATGTTTCACACAATATGCCGAGTGGCTCACTTCCATCTGTTTTTACTCGGTATCCTAACCTTAGTATCTTGGACCTTAGCAACAACCAATTTGATGATCCTCTTCTTCATGACTTACCAGCTTCACCCGCATTACAAGAGCTTTATCTTCACAACAATTTGTTCACTGGAGACATTCCTTTGACATCTTCAACGATAAACAACACCCATCTTCAATTCCTTGACAGATCTATAAATCATCTTATTGGTATCCTTCCCTCTGAAATTGGTGTCTTAACCAACCCAAATACACTTGACAGCTGAAAACAATTTCTATGGCAACTTGCCAGCCACTATTACCAAACTTGTTTCACTTGTTTTTCTTGATATGTCCTCTAATCAATTTACTGGCCCTTTGTCAGAATCCTTTCCAGAGACACTCCAGAGCTTCAATGTTTCTCACAATGATTTCATAGGCATGATTCTAGCAAACCTCAAAAAGTTTCTTGATTCCTCTTTCCATCCTGACAACAAAAATCTGAAGTGTCCTCATCCCCCAACTGGGCCCAATTCTGGCCCTGGTGGAAAAGTCATTACAAACCAACTACTGTTAGTGCAAAAAGCTGGTGAAAGCATTTTTGCTGCATGGGCCACCTATGAAATCATCTTAAGGTGCTACATGGAATCATCTGGGCTGAAACCACTTTTATTTATGCATGATGCACTGATCATCTGGTTCAAGATCCGATCTCTGATTTAATGTGGAACACCTGCTTATTGACTCAAAATCAGGTTTCTGATTTGCTGTAAAACATGTGATTTGGTGAGTTAAAGTCAGGGGCCCTGTTGATTCAAAATTAGTTGTTGACATGTTGTGGAATCCATGCTTTACAACTTCTTGGTAAGTTAGGAGGCCAAAACAGACACTCTCTTAAAGAGCCATTTGCATTGGAAATGCCAGGAGAACCCTGAGCATGGCCTTCACTCAATGCTCATTTTAGAGCCATCAACTCCCTCCTTGATGCTTTTAGATCACTGTAGTCACTTCACTGCATATCAGCACAACACCTATGCATTTACTGTAGTCACTCCACTGCATCCCTGCGCAGCACCATCATTTCCTCATTTCATTGCATATCAACACATCACCTCACACACTTAGTCACTTCACTGATTCACCTATGATTTTCATTAGTCCATTTGCTTAATTCAGTTCATTAATTCATTGTTGTTAGAAAAAGAGTCCACTGATTTGTTAATTAAAGACCTTGATTCATAGTGTAAAACCACCTTACTGGCTGATATTAAAATTTACTGTTTAAAGTGTTGAAGTCCATCTTTTTAATATTACTGAAATTAGCTGATTGAGATACGTCGGGTAAGGCTACTGAAATCCTTTTGATAATACTGCTGCAACCCTCAATATTGTTGCTCACGGAAAGCCTTGATCCATTGTGCCGTGGTGGATTAGTTTAAAAATTTAAACGGTTATATGTTGTATGCCGATAGGTTACCTGAACATTAGATTAGTATACTGCATACACAACGCCATCAGCACTTGCACTTCTGCACTAGAACAGAGCATTTGCATATCGCACCTGCCACAACACAACACTTTCCCCTGTGTACTCTGCGTTTGCCTTCAACAATACCCATGCATCTTACATTGTGCACATCATTAGCACTTATACATTTCACATTTGCAGCACCTTCACACTGCATATCAGCAGCCACCTGCTGCATTTGCATTTTGCATTTGGCACCCATATGATTCATTGCACAACACTTCATTCTGCATAACATCTCACCTACCACAACATGTCTGTCCTCTGCACCATCGAAATTCCCTGCAAATGCATGTTTTTTTCCTTATAATTCCTTTATATTTCCTGCAAAATCGTATGCTTGTCCATCTTGTGATTGATATCCATATTTTAGTCTTCATCTGTCATATCCTCATTTGCTGAGTTAGCATAATCATTTGTACACTCTACACTTGTGCAACAACACCTGCACCTTCTCCTTCTCACCTCATTGCACTCTATCAACTTGCTGCACTTTCACTATCATTTGTTTGCTACACCTCTGATTCAGTCCACAACATCATGTGAGTCCTCTTTCAGTCAATGCACTGCATACCTGTTTCCCACAGTTAGGCATACATTTCCTGCAACATCTTTTCACTTGCACATTATTCAATGCATTTTACTTCCCATGTTGCATATGCATATGCATTTTCTTACTAACATAGGCATTATACTTAGGTGTATTGTATATGCATTCTTCATCCAGCATAAGCATATCACTTAGGCATATGCATATGCATTCTTTATTTTGCATAAGCATTGCACTTAGGCACATGCATATGCATTTCATCCAGCATAAGCATATCATTTAGGCATATGCATATGCATTCTTCATTTAGCATAAGCATAGCACTTAGGCATATGCATATGGATTCTTCATTTAGCATAAGCATAACACTTAGGTACATGCATATGCATTTCAGCATTAGCATAAACATAGCATTTTGCATATTCATTTCTTCATTAGAATAGGCATAATCATATGCATTTTTGTTTCAATGTGGCATTTTCAATCTCTCTCTATGTTTTATATTTCCGTTGCCTGGTGCTATCTCATGTTTGCAGAGAAGCCTGAAAGATATTGATTTCTTTTTCCCAGATTAGAGAATTTCCATATTTCATTTCAATTCAACATTGTAATAATTTTATATTAATGAGAATTTCTATCTTTCTACTTAGATTAGAAAGTATGAGCATATAGTTGTACTTTAAATTCTCATAATTTCTTGTGGCATTTCATTTTATTTTCTTCAAGAAGCCCTGTGGTATAACACGAATGACACGTGCACCAATCTAATAAGAGGTAAATAACCCTATGTAAATGATTCACATTTATGACCATAGTCAAAATGTGAACAATTCTTAGTATTTTTATCTTTTATAGAATAATATTTGATTTCCATCATATTTTTCTAAATATATTTTCTTTCTCTATCAGAATTTAAGATATAAATTAATTTGAGATATATTTGTGGTCATAGTCATGTATATATTAAAAGTTAATTTTATTTTAAATCCTATAAAGGTAAAAAAATTTATTTTATTCTTTATTAGAATTTAAATAAAGATTATACTATAATATATTTGTGATCATAGTCATGAATGTATTATGATTTAATCTTATTTTAATTCTATTAAAGAATAAAATTGGCTTTTAAATTCCAATCTTTAAATAAATTTCAAAGCATTCATCATTTAGGATAGAATTATATTCATTCCCAAATTATTTCAAGTCATCTTCAAAATTCCAAGTGATTTTGAAATAAATCTTCAAAAACACAATTTTCATTTCTAAAATTCAAAATCATTTTAAACTTCCATTTATAAATTCTCAAATCCATTCGGTTTTAAATTTTATTTCTAAATTTTCCAATTTTTAAATTTCTGAATTTCACATTTTAACTTCAAATTTCATTCAAATTCTTTATTTCCATTTCAAAATTTCGAATTCCATTTCAAATCCTGAGTTTTAATACAACTCTAAATCAAAGTTTTGAAATTCACTTCGAGATTCCAAATCAAAATTTGAGATTTACTTTGAACTTCTAAATCAATTTTTAAATTTGATTATGATTTCATATACCAAATCAAATTTTGAAATCAATTCAAAATTCCAATTTTAAAATTCAATTCAAATTTCAAATTCCATTCTGATTTCAAAATTCTAAGTCCAAATTCAAATCCTAATTTCAAAATCCAATTTTAAAGTTTTATTTCAAAAATTCCAAATTTCCAATTTCTAAATTTATTCTTTAAATTCCTATTTTTAATTTCAATTTCCAATTTCAAAGTCAAACTTCGATTCCAAAACCAATTCAAAATTCCAATTTCCAGTTCCATTTCCAAGTTCGAATTCTAATTTCAAAATCAATTCCAAGTCTCAAGTTCAAATTCTGATTCAATTTCATAATTCTAGAAATAAACTTAATTTTCAAATTCCAACTTCAAAATCCAGTCTCTTATTTTCCAATTTCCCTCTCTTCCAATTCCATTTTTTTATTCAATTTTCAAATTCAAAAACTCTCAAAATCTCAATTCTATTTCAACCTTTGATTTCAGTTGCAATTTCAACTTCCAAATTTTAAATTTCCTTTTCAAATCTCAAATTCACTTTAAATTCGAGCTTTGGATTCAAATTTCAATCTTTTCAAAATAAATTTAATTTCTGAACCATTTTCTAAAGGATATTCTCAAAATTTATTTCAAAATCACTTAAAAAATCTAAAATTCTTTTAAAAAACATACATTATAGCACGAGCATGATTCTCTGTGCATATAGGATTTTAGAATAATCATTTAGACAAATTTTGGTAAAGCAAAAGGCATTAATTCGATCCTTGGTTCAATTACCCCTAGTAAAGGCGTTAGGAATGGTTGAACCTCGTACCGACGAGCGAATCCCATCTCTCCATTCTCCCGCAAAATTTTCAAAACAGAGGTGAGTTAATTTTTCAAAATCTTTTTCAAAAGGTCAAGTGAGACCTTGCAAAGAGTTTCCTTCCTTCTTTCTTTCTCTTTCTTCCTTTTTTTCTCTCAAAAGGGAAAAGGCTGAAAGGAAAAGGAAAGAGGAAAGAATTTTTTTTTGCAACAATCACCGGTTTGGTGATCGTGATGGGACTCGTCTTCGTCGGATCGAATTAAATGCCTTTGCCTTGCTTAAATTTGACTAAGTCATTATTCTTTAAATATCATTTTCATTTTTATGCAGCCTTAGAGATCAAGAATCATACCCAACTGACATTATGCATATAGGATTAAGTATGGTTTTGTAGGACCATATTGAGGAGATTTATGCATGCTCACTTAGACTTAGGTCTGAAATACAACTCTCCTCAATCTAGGGATTGAATGCAAACAATGTATGCAAGTCTTTGCTTCTTTATGATTTTCAAAACTCTATTTCTTTAGGACTTTGCATTAGAGATATCTGATTTTATTGCATGTTGATCATATTTTCAAAAATATTCTCACCTATATTGTCCCGGTCTTCACGTTGCTAGGCTGTCTCACTGAATCATAGTTCGGGAAAGAGACTCACAACTGGACCACTTATTTGGGCTAACACCCCCTGTCACGTACTAAGGGCCATAGTGCAAAGTATATTGGCAGGCACTCAAGGATGTTGGGAAACCATTACCTTAGAACCAGAGAAATTTTTTTATGCCACATACTTCAAGATCCAGCTTGAGTATATCAGTGTATCATGATTGAATTCAAATGATCTAAACCTTAGACTTAGGATTAATGTCCTACAAGCCTTTTTCAAATATTACATTTAGAGTCAGCTTTTAGGGAATGCTATTCTGTGCATCATTGCTTGTGTAACTTTGTTTCTTTTATGGATATTATCTTGTAATCATCATTTACTTCACCTTTTCAAAACCCTGGATATTTATTTCAAAATTTCCTCTATTTCTCAAAATCCAGGTATGTATTTCTCCTTCTTTATTTCTTCAGAATAATTTTCTTAAACCCTAGATATTTATTTCAAAATTTCCACTATTTCTCAAAATCCAGGTATGTATTTCTCTTTCTTTATTTCTTCAGAAAGATTTTCTTAAACCCTGGATATTTTTCAAGATCCAGATGGATATTTTTCAAGATCCAGATGTATATTTTTCTTTCCTTATTTCTTTAGAATAATTTTCTTAAACTCTAGATATTTTTTAAAATTTCTCTATATTTCTTAAAATCTAGGTATATATTTCTTTTCCATTATTTCTTCAGAATAATTTTTAAAACCCTAGATATTTCTTTTTAAGATTTCCCTGTATTTCTCAAAATCTAGGTATATATTTCTCTTTCCATATTTCTTTAGAATTATTTTCTAAAACCCTAGATATTTGTTTTGAAGTTTTCTTCTATCTTTCAAAGTCCAAGCATATATTTTCTCTTTTTCCTTATTTCTTCATAACTATTTTTCCCAAACCCTGGAAATCCTTTTTAAAATTCTCCCTAGATTTTCAAAACTTCAGGTGCATTTTCTTTTTCTTCTTTTGATTTCATCAATTTCTTCGATCCTACCCGCATTTTTTCAAATATTCAAATCTTGCCATCTATTTATCAAACTTTTTCTTTTTCATATCTTCAAGTATATCTTCTGATTCTATTCAGATTTTCTGTCTTTTCATATAAAATCTGTTTCATCAAGAGACATCCTTTTCAAAATAACATTTTCCTTCATATTCTAGTTGTTTATTCCTCCCCACAGAGTAACAACGCAATTGTCGCAAATTTTGTGATGACCCAATCCCCGGTAATGGGATATCTTTTTCAAATTGCCAACCTAATTCTCAAATACCTCCTTCATCATTTCTTCAGTCTAAATCATTCCTTATTTCGCAGAGAACCCTGGCACTATAAAAATGGCTCAAACAAGGTCATGAAAGAGAACAACACCAAGCAGCGTCGAGGAGATGAGTTCCCTGAGACCAGTCAAGAGGCAGGACCAAACAAGCGAAGATGACATTGATCCAGTTATGTACATGATATTTCAGAAAATGATGACGAAGATGCTATTGGAGCTACCTGAGTCAAGCACCAGAAAGGTGCCAGCTAAGGAGATGGCACCAGTCACATTCTCTGTGAACATCAAAGGCAACAACGACAACAACAACATGAGAGGATCTAAGCTCAGCAGAAGTAGCAATGAAGGGAAAAAAGGAAGCACCTTCAAACAGAATGACCAACCTCTCCAGTCCAGTCCTCAACAAAAAAGAACATTCAGGGAAAACCAAAGAGCAAAGACTGGAGCACTGGTCAAAAGTTCACTCCTCTAGACCAGACGCTCGAAAGTATTCTAGAATATATGCTTGCAAAGGATACAATTCATCTACCAAAAGTTGCTGATCCTCCAACAATTATTGGCAGATTTGAAAAGCAGTTTTGCAAGTTTCACTAAGCAGTAGGACATGACATAAAACATTGTTTTGTCCTTAAGAACATCATCCAAGACTGCATTGATAAGAATATTCTGGGGAAAAACAAAATGGGAGATCAGCCGGCTGTCCTGGCCAAGCCTCTTCAATCCTGCTCCCAGCAGAAAGCAAGCACTCGAAAGAAGCCAAAGCGTAGCGGTTGGGGTAACGACCGCAAGTTCACTCTTCTGATACAACCGCTCGAAGAAGTCCTTGAATTCATGCAAACCAAGGAATTAGTAAAGCTCCCAAAAGCCACAGATCCTCCCACCATCATGGGAAGGTTCATGAATCAGTTCTGCAAATTCCATCGGGAAGTGGGACATAACACCGATCACTGCTTCGTCTTCAAAAATATCGTTCAAGACTGCATTAACAAGAATCTCCTTGTTGAAGAAGAGGATCAATCGGTTGTTCTGACCGAACCTTTTCCTGATCATTCATGAAAATGATAAATGCCAATGATCTCTCGTTTCTGTCATTTTTGCTTTTGCTGTTTCGTAAGAACAATGTAGTCCCCAGTTGTTTTCCCTTAAATATTGTCATCCTTTTTCCAAGACATCAATGAAATCATCAATTTTCCTTATATCTGGGTGTCACTTTCTTTATAATGTTATTCTCTGAACTCTCATGCAATATATATTTTGTGATGAATAATTTTCCCTGAAAATTTCTTCCTGCCTTCCTTTTCATATATTCTCCCAAGTTCACAAGGAGGCTCATTACCAATTCTGAATTACTTTTATTATTGTTATATTTCTTCAAAGAGCCTTCTTCAATAACAATGATCTTATATTATTCTTTCTTCCCCGCTATACTGGGATATTTTTTTATTATTTAAATTTTTTTTTTCAGAAACCCTGTGTGCAAGCAGGATCAAACAAAGTTTTCGCCAACAATTTCTCATCAATCTCCAACAATTCTTCATCAATTTCCAATAATTCTCATCAATTCTCCTTCCCATTCAGGATAAGGGGATAATCCTGAAAGCAGGCCACATACAACTAACTATGATAGTCCATTCAAATCATGAATTAAGAATCTTTCATCAAGAATTTCTATTTTTCAAATTCAACCCACAAAGTTGAACCCTTTTTGAACCAATTTCTTCTTAAATTATGATTCTTAGGTTGAATTCCTTCGGATCCAGTCTTTCATTAAAGATCCAGGCTCAATCAATCATTTTTAGATCTTCGGGTCATCCAGCTTTTCAAACAGACCTTTCAGATCAACCAATTTTTGCAATCTAACCTTCGGTTTACGATCTTGTCAAATATCTCCTAAAATCCAACTTTTAAGTTGGTCTGGTTTTCATTTTGAAATTTCGAGTTTCAACTCGGGCTTTCTATCCCAAAATCCAACTTTTAAGTTGGTCTGATTTTCATTAAAAGTTTTCGAGTTCCGACTCAGGATTTCTTTACCAAAAATCCAACTTTTAAGTTGGTCTGATTTCCATTTGAAAGTTTCGAGTTCCGACTCGGGTTTTCTATCCCAAAAATCCAACTTTAAGTTGGTCTGATTTTCATTGAAAGTTTCAAGCTTCGACTCAGGCTTTTTTCCAAAAAATCTAAAACTTTTGAGTTGGTCTGATTTCTCTTGAAAGTACTAAGTTCAGACTCAAACTTTCTTTCACAAATCCAACTTCTGAGTTGGACCTTCCTTCAAAATCCAGCCTTCCGGTTGGTTCCTTCCAAATTCAACCTTTAGGTTGACTCTCTTCAAATTCCTTCTCCTTCTCTTTTAGGTTAAGGGATAAACCTGAACCTCGTCCTTCAAGGTATTTCCTTCCCTTTCAGGTTAAGGTATAAACCTGAACCTCGTCCTTCGAGGTATTTCCTCCCCTTTCAGGTTAAGGAAAAAACCTTAACCCTGTTCTTCAAGATATTTCTTTCCCTTTCAGGTTAAGGGATAAACCTGAACCTCATCCTTTGAGGTATTTCCTTATTTCCCTTTCAAGCTAAGGGATAAAACTGAGCTACCCATTCAGGATAAGGGGATAATCCTGAAAGTAGACCATATACATTTAACTATGATGGTCTATAATATTTCAAAGGTTCCAGCTCTTGCTGGTCGGTTAATCAAATCCTGCTTTCGAGCTGGTCAGTCAATAAAATCCTGCTTTCGAGTTGGTCGGTCAATCAAATCCTGCTTTCGAGATGGTCGGTCAACAAAATCCTACTTTCGAGCTGGTCGGTCAATCAAATGCTACTTTCGAGTTAATCAAAATCCTACTTTTGAGCTGGTCCATCAAATCAACATCCTGCTTTCAAGCTGATCACTCAATCAAATCCTGCTTTCGAGTTGGTCGGTCAATAAAATCCTACTTTCGAGCTGGTCGGTCAATCAAATCCTGCTTTCGAGTTGGTCGGTCAATCAAAATCCTGCTTTCGAGCTGGTCGGTCAATCAAAATCTTGCTTTCGAGCTGGTCGGTGAAATCAAATCCTGCTTTCGAGCTGGTCCATCAAATCAAAATCCTGCTTTCGAGCTGGTCGATCAATCAAATTCTGCTTTCAAGCTGGTCGATCAACAAAATCTTGCTTTTGAGCTGATCAGTCAATTAAAGCCTGCTTTTGAGCTGGGCGATCAATCAAATCCCGCTTTCGAGCTGGTCGGTCAATCAAATCCTGCTTTCGAGCTGGTCAATCAAAATCAAATCCTGCTTTCGAGCTGGTCAATCAAAATAAAATCCTGCTTTCGATCTGGTCGGTCCATCAAAATCCTACTTTTGAGCTGGTCGGTCAAATCAAATCCTGCTTTCAAGCTGGTCAATCAAAATCAAATCCCGCTTTTGAGCTAGTCAATCAAAATCAAATCCTGCTTTCGAGCTGGTTGGTCAAACCAAATCCTGCTTTTGAGCTGGTTCATCAAAACAAAATCCAGTGTTTTCACTGGTCAAAAATTTTAAAATCCAAGTTTACTGGTCGGGATTTCCAAAATCTAATTTTCAACCTAAGGTTCCATCAAAATTGATATTGAGTAATCGTTTTATACAAAATTCTCGAATATTTTGCCAATTTGCTAAAAATGTTTGTTGATTGCAATATTTTATTACACAAAAGAATCACCTCATTTTATCTCTAGTATTCTTTCCTAAAAGGTAAAGCTTGCTAAGAAAAAAAGCAAAATTCAAACTTTTTTCTTGTTGATGAACCAAAAGGATAAGAGAAATATCCTTAGTATGATGAGCGAAGAAAATTTCAATAATTTTTTAAAAGCCAGAAGCAAATTGATATTGATCATAGCTATGGTGCATTTTTAAAGATGATTCTTCTGGCAAGAAAGCAGTAGAAATATTCTGAGCAATAAAGAATTCACTTGAAGTTCTTAATAAAGCAAGAATAATTTATTATCTGCAAAAGAGATCTCTCAACTATCGTCAAGTTGAAGACGAATATGTGAGTTAGACCCCTGGGGATAAAGAAGGTTCAGATCATCTCTAAGTTAAAAAAGTGTGTGATGTATCCTTCCATCGAAAGTTTAAATCATCGCTAAGTTAAAGGCCGATGCGATGAACCTCCTAACAAACTCTAAAAGATATTTGATTCATACCATCAAAAGATTTCAATCAAGAGAGACATCTTTATTAATTTTTGGGGATAAGGAAGACTCTAATTATCTCCAAGTTGAAGAAGTATGAAGTGTTCTTCTAGGGAAAATCAGAGCATCTCCAAGCTGAAGGTTGATGTGATGAAATTCTCGCCAAACCCCAACAAAAGAATTCATTTTTATGTCTCAAAAAGTGCAAAAAGTATATCTCAGATATCAAATTGGCAAAGCTGCCAAGAATCATATTTTCTTATGCAAAATCCTTTTATCAGTATCTTTTCACTATTTGCTTTCATGAAATTGAGAATATTTCTTTTCTCTTCTTATCAAGGAAATGGATAGCTTCCTTGAAGAAAATCAACAGCCTTAAAATTTGAATTTGACTCTTGAAACCGGGAGTTAACCTCATTTGGAGGAAATACTCTAGGTAAAAAGGGAAATATCTTTTGCACATACATGCACATTTTCAAGCATTTGAATCATCTAAAATTTCATCTTATAGGCAAAATTTTCTAACTATTCGAAAATGAAATAAATACTCAATGTCTATTTTGATGCAATCTGACATTGTTTGCATCTTTGAAAGAGTTGACTCATTCAGATGAGGTATTTCTTTCAGTCCCATCATGGTTTTCCCCATCCTGATGAGGGATCCATATTTTTCATATCCATTCAGGTAAGGATTGTACTTGGGTCTCATCTCACAAGGTATTCTTCAGAAATGTCCCATCATGATTTCCCCATTCTGACGAGGAATCCATATATTTCCTTCCCCATTCAGGTAAGGGTTAAACCTGAACTTCATTTTGAAATATTTTCGTCCCATCTAGGTCAAGGGCTAAACTCGAGTATTTTTCAAAAAAGCTTATTTTGTCTCAACCATGAGACATTTTTAAAATCTCTAATTTTCACCATTTCAGGATCTTCATTCCAAAGTCCCATCCCGATTTCCTCATTTTCTTTTTATCCAATTATTTCATTCTCGAAGATTTCATCATTTTCCAAGCCACTCAGGATATGGTGCTAAACCTGATAATCATTTTCACAAAGCAATTCTTCCACACCCTGTTCAGATTTCCTGACTGGGGCATTTTTGTTTTAAAATTTGGAGTATTTTCTTTGCCACTAAGCTCGACTTTCAACCGACTTAGCAACAAAGAGGGGCATCTGTAAACACCCCAAATTTTTTATTTTTTTAAAGAATCCCTTTTTGCCCCTAGCACTCACCTTCTAAGTTATTCAGAAAGACAATTGTGTAAATTTCCATTCACTTCTCAGATTCACTGGTTGAAGATCTGAAATCCAATTTCATCTTCCATATTTGACCCAATTTTGAATCCTGATCAAATATCCAAATCCAATTCTGAGCCTGATTCTCATGTTTTCAATTCAAAATCTAAAAATACAGAATGACTCAGACATTTCATTTAAAACCAATATCTATTTGGATCCACTCTTCTCTTTTCCTCAATTCGAGATCCAAGCTTGAATGTTTTCTCAAAATCTCGGATCCAGATCCGTTCTGAAAACTCAAATTTTAAATAAATTTCACAAACTCTCCTTTTGTAAAAACCTCAAATTTTAAAGCAAAATATTTTATAAAACCTCATCTGGATCCTCTCCATCATGTCTTTTTTTAGGTTGTTCTTTCAAAAATAGAAAAGATTTTTTTTCAAAAAAGTAGCTTTTACACTATTTTGAAAAACCTTATAATTAGGACCCCCTTTTTGAAAATTTTTAAAATGTTGAAGGACCACATTTGAAAAAATTCTAATGGCTCTTCCTTATTTAACAACCATCACAGGAGACGATCAAGAATCGAGAATTCACGAAGGAAAGCCATCGGCAAGAGGCTCTTCCCTTCTCCTCTTCTCTCTTCCCTCTTTCCCCCTTTTTTTTCTTCTTCATCCCCTCTCTTTTCTCCCTTCTTTGGGTTCCCCTGTCTCGATTGGTGAAGAAAGATCGATCCACCATTGGAGGAAATACTTCTCTCAGCCATGCAGCAGAGCCACAGTGAGGATCACTCTTCTCCCTCTATTCTCTTTCTGTAAATTTACACTTTCTTTCTTCTTTCTCCTAGATTTTCGATTTTCTGTCTATAAAAGCATCATATGCAATATCGGTCTGCCTGTAGCATCACCAATTTGCATTTTGCAACAAAATTTTGACCCGTTTCTGGGTTACATCTCTGTCATTTTGGTTTATGTATTTCTGATTTTCTTCATTATGTGTTGCATTTCACTCTGTGTATTTACCCATCCCATCATCATTCTATATATCACAAGTCAATTCGATTTCCTATTTTCATTCTGATGTTTAATTTGCATTTTAATTTCTATTTTGCATTCGATTTCCAATTTTGATAGCATTTGACTGCATTTTGTTCACTTTGTTCACTATATTTTGTTCATTTTGATTGCATTTTACAACATTGTATTTGATTATTCACGACATCTAATGTTCTTTCCAGTTTGACTTACTGTTTTCATTTAATTTGGATTTTCTGTTGCTTCACTTGTTCATCCGCATCTACATCTCATCACCATTCCACATCTTAGTTTCATTCCATCGATCTTTCATTCTCACACCAGTTGCTTCAGAACAAAATTACATTGAAATTCCATTGTACAATTTGAATCTGCTGAGAAAATAGACTCGGTGCCGATCTGGTCACTGCTTGGGTTCACGGTTCCGTAGATCCGATCTGCTATACATCAGGCAAAAATCAATTCGCTGTGCACCTGAATAGTGGAAATCAATATGCTCTGCTATATATAATCGAACTATATACCTGTTTCACTGTGTAATCCACTGTGAAGAACCAATTAATCACTATATTTGTATTGTTTTAATCAACATATTTCGGTACTTTGGTAGGTCTGCATCATGAATGGTGAATTTCAATCAACACTTTATCTTTTGTACTTTATATCTGAATATTCTGTATTGCTTTCCTTATGTAGGTTTGTTTTTCTTAATTATGTTTCTTTCATACTTCAAGCATATTTTGTTATTTTCACCCAATTCACTTCATCCATCATGCCATCATTCGACAATGATCTTCAGTTATTTTATCATCCACACTATTAGCTTTAATGTCATTCACATGGATCAATTCATCACATCATTTCCAACGTTTCAATTTGCATGCGCTCCTGAGGTTTTGAGGCTTAGCAACAATGGTTTCTATGGATTTGTACCAAATGGGCTTCTGAGAGGTGGTGCTTTGGTGTTAATTGAAGTGGACTTGAATGGTAATAATCTGTCAGGTCCGATAAGCATGATCATTTCAACTATTCTACAAATTAGTGACCCATCATCAAGTGTCGTTTATGGTGAATCCCCACTGCTGACTGGAACTTGCATCATTCTAGACCTGTCGAATAACCAATTCACTGGAAATTTACTTGTTATTGTAAAATGAAGAAGCAATTTGAATTTGTTAGCGAGAACTAGCTGATTGAATCTTTCCCTAAGTCAACTTCATAATTCTTGCGTCTGAGTTATCCAAATGTTTCACACAATATGCCGAGTGGCTCACTTCCATCTGTTCTTACTCGGTATCCTAAGCTCAATATCTTGGACCTTAGCAACAGCCAATTTGATGATCCTCTTCTTCATGACTTACCAGCTTCACCCGCATTACAAGAGCTTCATCTTCACAACAATTTGTTCACTGGAGACATTCCTTTCACATCTTCATCGATAAACAACACTCATCTTCAATTCCTTGACAGATCTATAAATTATCTTATTGGTATCCTTCTTTCTAAAATTGGTGTCTTAACCAACCTAAATACACTTGACATAGCTGAAAACAATTTCTCTAGGAACTTGCCAGCCACTATTACCAAACTTGTTTCACTTGTTTTTCTTGATATGTCCTCTAATCAATTTACTGGCCCTTTGTCAGAATCCTTTCCAGAGACACTCCAGAGCTTCAATGTTTCTCACAATGATTTCACATGCCTAATTCCAGCAAACCTCAAAAAGTTTCTTGATTCCTCTTTCCATCCTGACAACGAAAATCTGAAGTGTCCTCGTCCCCCAACTGGGCCCAATTCTGGCTCTGGCAGAAAAATCATTACAAACCAACTACTGTTAGTGAAAAAAGCTGGTGAAAGCATTTTTTCTGCATGGAATTACCTGCGAGCCACCTGTGAAATCATCTTAAGGTGCTACATGAAATCACCTGAGCTGAAACCACTTTTATTTACTGCATGATGCACTGATCATCTGGTTCAAGATCCGATCTCTGATTTAATGTGGAACACCTGCTTATTGACTCAAAATCAGGTTTCTGATTTGCTGTAAAATATGTGATTTGGTGAGTTAAAGTCAGGGGCCCTGTTGATTCAAAATCAGTTGTTGACATGCTGTGGAATCCATACTTTACAACTTCTTGGTAAGTTAGGAGGCCAAAACATACACTCTCTTAAAGAGCCATTTGCATTGGAAATGCCAGGAGAACCCTGAGCATGGCCTTCACTCGCGGCTCATTTTAGAGCCATCAACTCCTTCCTTGATGCTTTTAGATCACTGTAGTCACTTCACTGCATATCAGCACAACACCTATGCATTTACTGTAGTCACTCCACTGCATCCTTGCGCAGCACCTTCATTCCCTCATTTCATTGCATATCAACACAACACCTCACACAATTAAGCACTTCACTGATTCACCTATGATTTTCATTAGTCAATTTGCTTAATTCAGTTCATTAATTCATTGTTGTTAGAAAAAGAGTCGACTGATTTGTTAATTAAAGACCTTGATTCACAGTATAAAACCACCTTACTGGCTGATATTAAAATTTACTGTTTAAAGTGTTGAAGCCCATCTTTTGAATATTACTGAAATTAGCTGATTGAGATACGTTGGGTAAGGCTACTGAAATCCTTTTAATAATATTGATGCAACCCTCAATATTGTTGCTGACGGAATGCCTTGATGCACTATGTCGTGGTGGATTAGTTTAAAAATTCAAATGGTTATATGTTATATGCTGTTAGGTTACCTGAATATTAGATTAGTATATTGCATACACAGTGCCATCAGCACTTGCACTTCTGCACTGGCACACAACATTTGCATACCACACCTGCCACAACACAACACTTTCCCCTGTGTACTCTGCGTTTGCCTTCAACAATACCCATGCATCTTACATTTTGCATATCATTATCACTTATACATTTCATATTTGCAACATCTTCACACTGCATATCAACAACCACCTACTGCATTTGCATTTTGCATTTGACACCCGTATGGTTCATTGCACAACACTTCATTATGCATAACATCTCACCTACCACAGTATGGCAGTCCTCTGCACCATCGAAATCCCCTGCAAATGCACATTTTTTTCCTTATAATTCCTGTATATTCCCTGCAAAACCGTATGCTTGTCCATCTTGTGATTTATATCTATATTTTAGTCTTCATCTGTCATATCCTCATTTGCTGAGTTAGCATAATCATATGTACACTCTACACATGTGCATCAGCACTTGCACCTTCACCTTCTCACCTCACTGCACTCTATCAACTTGCTGCACTTTCACTATCATTTGTTCGCTACACCTCTGATTCAGTCCACAGCATCATGTGAGTCCTCTTTCAGTCAATGCACTGCATACCTGTTTCCCATAGTGAGGCATACATTTCCTGTAACATCTTTTCACTTGCACATTATTCAATGCATTTTACTTCTCATGTTGCATATGCATATGCATTTTCTTACTAACATAGGCATTATACTTAGGTGTATTGTATATGCATTCTTCATCCAACATAAGCATATCACTTAGGCATATGCATATGCATTTTTCATTTAGCATAAGCATAGCACTTAGGCACATGCATATGCATTTCATCCAGCATAAGCATATCATTTAGGCATATGCATATGCATTCTTCATTTAGCATAAGCATAACACTTAGGCACATGCATATTCATTTCATCATTAGTATAAGCATAGCATTTTGCATATTCATTTCTTTATTAGAATATGCCTAATCATATGCATTTTTGTTTTAATATGACATTTTCAATTTCTCTCTATTTTTGTATTTCTGTTGCCTGGTGCTATCTCATGTTTGCAGGGAAGCCTGGAAGATGCTGATTTCTTTTTTCTAGATTAGAGAATTTTCATATTTCATTCCAATTCAAGATTGTAATAATTCTATATTAATGAGAATTTCTATCTTTCTGCTTAGATTAGAATATATGAGTATATAGTTGTACTTTAAATTCTCATAATTCCTTATGGCATTTTATTTTATTTTCTTCAAGAAACACTATGGTATAACATGAATGGCATGTGCATCGTTCTAATAAGAGGTAAATAACCCTAAGTAAATGATTCACATTTATGACCATAGTCAAAATATAAACAATACTTAAGATTTTTATCTTTTATAGAATAATATTTGATTTCCATCATATTTTTTTAAATATATTTTCTTCCTCTATCAAAATTTAAGATATAAATTAACCTGAGATATATTTGTGGCAATAGTCATGTATATATTAAAAGTTATTTTTTTTTTTAAATCTTATAAAGGTACAAAAATTTATTTTATTCTTTATTAGAATTTAAATAAAGATTATACTATAATATATTTGTGATCATAATCATGAATGTATTATGATTTAATCTTATTTCAATTCTATTAAAGAATAAAATTTGCTTTTAAATCCCAATCTTTAAATAAATTTCAAAGCATTCATCATTTAGGATAAAATTGCATTCATTCTCAAATTATTTCAAGTCATCTTCAAAATTTCAAGTGATTTTGAAATAAATCTTCAAAAACACAGTTTTCATTTCTAAAATTCAAAATCATTTTAAACTTCCATTTATAAATTCTCAAATCCATTTGGTTTTAAATTTTATTTCCAAATTTTCCAAATTTTAAATTTCTGTATTTCATATTTTAACTTCAAATTTTATTCAAATTCTTTATTTCCATTTCAAATTTTTGAATTCCATTTCAAATCCTGAGTTTTAATATAACTCTAAATCAAAGTTTTGAAATTCACTTTGACATTTCAAATCAAATTTTTAGATTTACTTTGAACTTCTAAATCAATTTTTAAATTTGATTCTGATTTCATATACCAAATCAAATTTTGAAATCAATTCAAAATTCCAATTTTAAAATTCAATTCAAATTTCAAATTCTATTCCGATTTCAAAATTCTAAGTCCAAATTCAAATCCTAATTTCAAAATCCAATTTTAAAGTTTTATTTCAAAAATTCTAAATTTCCAATTTCTAAATTCATTCTTTAAATTCCTATTTTTAATTTCAATTTTAAATTCTAATTTCAATTTCCAATTTCAAAGTTAAACTTCAATTCTAAAACCAATTTAAAATTCCATTTCCAAGTTCAAATTCTGATTTCAAAATCAATTCCAAGTCTCATGTTTAAATTCGGATTCAATTTCATATTTCTAGAAATAAACTTAATTTTCAAATTCCAACTTCAAAATCCAGTCTCTTATTTTCCAATTTCCCTCTCTTCGAATTCCATTTTCGATTTTTATTTTTCAAATTCAAAAACTCTCAAAATCTCAATTCTATTTCAACCTTTGATTTCAGTTGCAATTTCAACTTCTAAATTTCCTTTTGAAATCTCAAATTCACTTCAAATCCAAGCTTTGGATTCAAATTTCAATCTTTTCAAAATAAATTCAATTTCTAAACCATTTTCTAAAGGATATTCTCAAAATCTATATGAAGATCACTTGAAAAATCCAAAATTCTTTTCAAAAGCATACATTATAACACAATCATGATTCTCTGTGCATGTAGGATTTTAGATTAATCATTTAGACAAATTTAGGCAAAGAAAAAGGCATTAATTCGATCCTTGGTTCAATTACCTTTGGTAAAGGCGCCATGAACGATTGAACCTCGTACCGACGAGTGAATCCCGTCTCTCCATTTTCTCGCAAAATTTTCAAAACGGAGGCGAGTTAATTTTTAAAATCTTTTTCAAAAGGTTAAGTGAGACCTTGCAAAGAGTTTTCTTCATTCTTTCTTTCTCTCTCTTCCTTTTTTTTCCCCTTAAAAGAGAAAAGGTTGAAAGGAAAGAGGAAAGAAACTTTTTTTGCAACAATCACAACACCGAAACAGGGTCACAAACAATGTGACACCTTTCGGCCTGTAATGGGATGTCAGAACCATAAAGGCGGTCTCTTTGTTATCACTACAAGAAAAAAGGTTTTTGCTGGTGCACAAATAGCGCCAACTGTTGCGTCAGGAAAGGCATCGACGTTAATGCATTTCCTGGTGCACCTTTACACCACCAGAAAAAAATTGTTTTTGCTTCCACAAATTTGCTCCAGCAAAAATTTAGTACTGGCGCAGTTCTCCGCCAGCAAAGATCTTTCTCAAAATTGCAAAGATCTTTTACTTGCACAGTTCTATGCTAGCAAAAAGTTGATACTAGCACACATTTGCGCCAGTAAAGATAAACTTTTACTGGCACAGGTTTAAACTGCGCCAATACACTTTTTTTTTTAATTATATAATTGCTGTCAATATATAGTAGATACAAAGCTGCCATGACATTTTTAAACCTCAAAATTCACATACTGGCTCCAGAAATAAAAAATAGAGCAGGAAAGTTGATACAGAGCAATCTCTTCCATCATGTTATACAGGCATACAAGCAAGCTTTGAGAAAAACATGTATTCAAATGTAGAAATGATCTGAAAATATGTATGTTGCAAAGGAACATAACATACTGTATGTCACATTTTCTTCTCACACACAACTAGCACAAAAGTTTCTAACAGTAACGAGACCACTTTAGTGGGAAGATGGCAATAAAGCAACCAAATCGAATTCGAATCACAATACAGAACCAACAAAAAAAATAGCAAAGCAACATAAGACACATTACTTGATATATACAGCTGATCAATTATACTTTCTTAAGTAGAAGCGATTTACATGACAATATTTTTGAAAAGCCAAATCTCTGTTCTTGGCCTTTACACTAATGGACGACATGCATAGCAGGGAGGTTTAGGCACCCTACAGAACCAGCTCAAAGGAGAAAAAAAAAAGAGTGAAGATATATCTGAAAAAAGAAAAAAGGTGACCATGTGTCACCAAATTACATTAAAGTAGACGAGGCTTTCTACAAATTCTGGAGGGCTGATCCAAGAGAAGTCTAAGTGCAGCAACTTGATTAAGGCGAAAGCTTAGTTTGAAGATGCATATGCATACCAATTAATAGAAGATTTATCCTTGATTTTCACCTTATCAATTGACAGCAGCCAGTCGAAGTTTTTTTCTTTTTTTTTGGATAATCCAAAGGAAAAAACCCCAACACTGATCACACATTGTCTGGCCTCCGATTGGTAAAACCCTTGAGGTTCTCTCTGCCCATCGAGTACACCCAGCTTTGACCTTGCAGCAAGGGACACCACTCATGGATTTTGAACTTGTGACGTCCCGTTAACTTGGCGTTGTTCACAAGTCGCCCCTACCAGATGAGCAGAGCCCCTGTACAGATTATACCATACTCGATTCCAAGTAGTGATAGGCCAACTCCAAACAATGTGTAAAGACAATACGCTATGGTTCTACCATGTACATAGCATTTTTTCTCAGATTCAGGGTATCATTTTCCGTTTGAATTCTAGGACATTTACTAAATGGATTTCACTTCAGAAATGGGTTAGGTAGAAAGTTGCCTCACCCAAGGCAACTCTAAGTGGGCATAAAGGCCTTTTACTAGGTAGGAACTGATTTATAGGCCCGCTTATTAATTGGTGCAGTTTGGATAGCTATTTGGAGTCCTATATATGAATCTGTCTCTCCCACTTCATTCACCATTGTGATGCATCATTTAGAGTTAACATATAGTATATATACATAAAACAATTTGTAACCTACATGGATGTTCTGAGGGATAACTGTAGTACAATACTTGAATAAGCATATATAAGTCTTCATTGACATTGAGTGATCTTTTAGCACTTTTGAGGGGATTTTTACAATTGAAATTTGATACACTTGAGGTTCAAGAGTTAGTTCTTAGAGAGTTTTGTAATCAACAAAATCAGTTTGGGAACTCAACAATCTCTCCCTTTTTTATGATGACAAAACTTTTCCTATAATAATGCAAAAAAAAAAATGTACTTTCAAATAAAATTCAAATGCTTTATGGATAGATATAACAATGCAAAATTCAAATTCTATTTCACATTATTCTACAAATATTTCTCCCCTTGTTTTAACAATCATCTAAAAGAATATCATCCATTCATGTAAAATAGTGTAAGCAAATATAAACATGACATTGGAAACTCAAAAGAAAATATCATTCATTCATAGATTTAGACAAAAAAGTTAAAAAAAAAACATAATACATGTCATTAAGAACTTGGTCAACCAAAAGTAACTTGTTAAGATATTACAAGAAAAGATCATAATCTAGACATGACATATACGATAGTCTATGAAGGAGGGGTTTTATGATTCCTTAGTCCCCGAAACTGGTGACTAATATGTACTAGGTTGTTCTTGATTTCAAGCTGAAACTCTTTCATATGAGTTTCCAAATCAATGGTATGATTTCGTTGTTAAACTATCTGTTGCCTCATTTTAGATTGATCAGTCTTGATTTCATCAAGCTCAACCCTCATAGCTCGTAACTCTTCAAGTGTGTGAGATTTGAACTGCGCTCTCCACCAATCTACTTGCTCCCCTCAGTTTGTGCTAGTCATCTTTTTGATCTAGATGATGAAGGTTTAGATGCAGATACAGGAGTGTAGGGTGAGTATGAAGCATGTACCTTATCATTTGAGTTGGAAGGTATGTCTTCCCTCTCAGCAGAGATGCTTGTTTCCTTTTTGGAATCCACTATTGACCTTTCTAGATATATCTCATATTGTGCAAGGTTCCTTGATAAAAATCTCGGAATACTCCAAATCCTTAGCTTTTTCTCCTGTTAGAGTCACTTTATACAGTTCCAAGATCCTTGTAATCATTGATCCATATGGTAAGGGTCATCTGTGATTGAATGCACTTCTCATGTGTTGAAGTATAAACTCGAAAAGATTCAAACAATGATCTTTAATGATGCAATCCAAGAACAACAACTGAATATTGGATACTCCTCCAAGTTTACCATTAATATTAAAAGAATAGTAACAAAGATATAGTAGATTGATCAATAATTCACTCTAAACTTAGTGGCTACAAGGGTCTCAATACCCAATGTAGATGGGTTTTCAATAATGAATCTCTTTACATCACTTCCACTTCGACCAAACTTATCTAGACTGCCTAATCCCTGATTTGGTATATGCAGGATACCACATAAAATGTCTTTGTTCACCACAATCTCTTTCTCTTTTATGAATATGGAGAATCCATTGTTGGATACATTTATATTCACATAGAAATGTCCAGTTAAAGTAGGGTATGTGGGATTCTTGATGGTTAGAAACTCTATCCACCCATTACTTCAAATTTCCCTCTCAATGAAAGAGGAAATGTATTCATAAAATCGAAATTGACTATTTTGCTATCAAAATCAACCATTTTGCTATTTAACACCCTTCTCTGCCTAAATTTTACCTCATATAGTGCTTGATCGGCCTTGGTAGGAAAATATCTATGGTCATAATCTGGTGGATGAGATAAGGTTTCATGAAATCACTTTGATCTGATTTCACGTTCCCCGATGAAAGGAGAAGCCATATGTTTCTTGTCTACTAGATGTTTCTTCATCATCTTCACAATTTCTTCAAGAGCTTGGATGTGATAGGACAAATGCACAACCCAAAAAAATGATTATTCACACACGACAGTGGATTGAGGTGTTGTGTCGATTTGGCATTGATTGTGCCCTAAATGCAGATTATGTGAGAGAGACACACACAATATTGATTTAGGGTCGGCTTTGCCTTAAATATGTCATGAAGGGGTCGACGCTTGAATTAGAGGAGTTGACACTCAAGAGCGACTTGAATATAAAACAAAAATGAGGGGTCAACTCTCAAAATTAAAGGAAAAATGGTCGACACTTGAAATAGAGGAGTCGACTCTCAGTGCTATATTAATCAACAGACAAGCGAGGGGTTGACACCTGAAAATAAAATGGTCAACACTCAAAATAAAGGAGTCGACTCTTCAGTGCTTAAAAACAATCCTGAGAGAAAACAATGTGAGATTCTGATGGGGAGTCTACTTTTATTTGCAAAGGAGTTGACTCAAGTACACTTGAGTCACACAATTTGAGAAAATTCAAGATAAAACTAATGGATTAAGATGGTGATTTGAATTTTTTTCAATATTCTAGCAAAATTTCCCTTTTGGCTCACCTTCTTTTTAGAGTAATAAATAGTCAAAGTAATCACACGATTCAAGCAATTTGAAACAAATTTATTTCATTTAAGAGCATATATCTAGGAGCATGCATTTACATAGAAAATAAAAAATAATTGCATATACCAAGCTCTCTTTTAATTATAGAAAATCTTTCTTCACTTAAGGGTTTTGTAAAAACGTCTGTTAATTGTTTTTGATGTCAACAAACCTTAGGTCTATATCACCTTTACTTACATGATCCCTAATGAAATGATGTCTAGCTTCTATATGCTTATATCTGAAATGTTGGATTGAATTCTTAGAGAGATTTATTGTACTAGTATTATCACAATAAAGAGGTTTATAGTCTGAATTAACACCAAAATCATGTAATTGATGCATAAGCCACAATATTTGAGCACAATAACTACCAGTGGCCACATACTCGGCCTTGACGGTGGATAATACTACAGAGTATTGATTTTTGGAGGACCAAGAGATCAAGCACCCATAAAAGAATTGGCATGTTCCACTTATGCTCTTTCTATCTATCTTTCATTGGGCATAATCCACATCGAAATATGTTGTTAGTTCACATGAATATCATTTTGGATACCAAAGACCAGGATCTAAGGTGTCCAATAGATATCTAAAAATTCTCTTAACGATACTTAGATGAGATTCCTTAGGATTTCTTTGATATCTAGCATATAAGCACATACTAAAAAATATGTTTGGTCTTATAGCCGTTAAGTATCACAAAGATCCTATCATTCCTTTATACAACTTAGGGTAAACAAATTTACCTTTTTTATTATTTTCTAACTTAATTGAAGTAGACATAGGGGTTGAGCATCCCTTAGAGTTGTGCAAGTCATACTTCTTTAATAGTTCTCTAGTATACTTGGTTTGGCTAATGCAAGTCCTTCTTTCCTTTGCTTGACATGAAGTCTAAGAAAGAAGCTTAGTTCTCCCATCAAGCTCATATCAAACTCTCCCTGCATAAGCTTAAATTTTTTTTTGCTCATATACATATATTAGTAGCTCTAAATATAATATCATCAATATAGATTTGAACTATCAAAGTTTCATGAACATTCTTTTTTATGAAAAGAGTAGTATCAACTTGACCTTTAGAAAAACCTTGATTTATTAAAATTGTGTTAAGCTTTTCATACCAAGTACGAGGAGCTTTTTCAATCCATAAAGCACTTTCTTAAGTTTAAATACATGATTTGAGAAATAAGGATCTTCAAATTTGAGGGGTTGTTTCACATAAACTTCTTCTTTGTTAAAATCATTTAAAAAAGCACTTTTGACATCCATTTGGTATAATTTAAAATTAAGAATGCATGCAAATGTCAACAACATCCTAATAGCATCTAATCTAACTACCGGTACATAGGTTTCATCAAAATCGATTCATTCTTCTTGGTTATATCCTTGGGCAACAAGCCTAGCCTTATTTCAAATTATTTCTTCAAATTCATCAAACTTGTTTCTAAAAACTTATTTTGTTCAAATAACATGATATTTAGGTCTTGGAACCAAATTTCAAAAATTGTTTATATCAAGTTGATTAAGTTCTTCTTGCATAGCTATTACCCATGATTCATCACTTAGGCACAACATCAATTGGCTTAAGTTCAATTTGAGACACAAAACATAAAAACTTGCATACATTATTTAAATAAAATCTAGTTCTTGCCCCCCTTCACTTGGATTTCCAAGTATATTTTTCTTGGGATAATCCTTGTCATACCTCCGTTATTTAGAAAGATTATTATGTTGGATATTTTTTTCTTGCAAATCTTTCAAATAGGGGTTCAATTCTTCTTGCACACTCTTCTCATGGTTCATGCTTTTACTTTTGTCTTTATTTTAAAAAATAACTAGTCTATCATCAATAATGCTCTCACTTGGAAGGAAGCTAGATTCATCAAATATAACATGAATGAATTTCTCAATAATAAGATTTCTTTTATTAGATGCTCTATAAACTTTAGAAGATAATGAATAACCAAGAAATACACTTTCATCACTTTTGGTATAAAACTTATCTAAATAATCTTTACCATTGTTTAAAATAAACTATTTGCAACCAAACGATTTAAAATAAGAAATGTTGGACTTTATTTTCTTGTAAATCTCATAAAGAGTCTTT
Organism: Nuphar pumila; assembly: GCF_984573655.1. Lineage (NCBI taxonomy): Eukaryota > Viridiplantae > Streptophyta > Magnoliopsida > Nymphaeales > Nymphaeaceae > Nuphar > Nuphar pumila. Next base: position 104,599,261 of record NC_143259.1, read on the forward strand.
TTAAGGATAGGTCTTATCATATTCCTATTTATGATGTAACAAGCTATATTTACGGCTTCGCCTAAAAAATAACGAGGAATATTGTTTTTACAAAGCATGGTTCTTGTCATTTCCTCTGAAGTCATATTTTTTCTTTCAACAACTCCATTTTGTTGAGAAGCCTTAGGAGCAAAGAAGTTGTGGGAGAAACCATTTTCATCATAAAATTTTATAAAATCTAAGTTTTAAATTTTTTTATCATGATCACTTCTAATGTATGTAATTGAATATCTTTTTTCTAATTAAGTGTGTTTGCAAAACTTGATAAATTCATGTAATACATCATTTTTGTTAGCAAGAAGAATAACCCAAGTAAAATGAGAGAAATCATCAACAATTACAAATTCAAACCTTTTTTTCACCAAGACTATTTGCCCTAGATGGACCAAAAAGATCTTAAATGTAGAAGCTCTAAAGGTCTTGAAGTAGAAACAACATTTTTAGTTTTGAATGAAGATTTTGTATATTTACCTTTTGCACATGCATCACAAACTTTATCTAAAGCAAAACATAATCTTAGCAAACCTTTTACAAGATTATGCTTGATAATTTTAGAAATAACACTAGTGCTATAACATGACCTAACTGCCTATACCAAAGCCAACAATCATCCTTGCCATTAGATACAAAACAAACATTTGTGTCATGCAATTTCTCTAATTTAATGACATAAACATTGTTAATATGTTTTTTCAAAAAATTATAACATTATATGCATTATTTATTACTTGATAATGAGATTTATTAAAACTAAGTTTATGTTCTTTATCATATAGTTGGCTAATGCCAAGAAGATTATGCCTTATCCCATCTACATAAAAGATATTTTCAATAAGTGTAGAACTTTTGTTACCAATAATTCATATGCCAATGATTTTTCATCTTTCGTTGACTCTGTAGATAACCGATCCATGATCTTGCATTATGAGAGAGTTAAAATATAATTTTTCCCTAGTCATATGCCTTGAGCAACTACTATTCAGGATCCAAACATCATCTTCAACCTTGGCTCCAAGACATACTTCATCATGGTCGTTCTTGTTGACTATGAAACATATATTGGCTACTTCATTCTCGCATTCATCGGATGAACAACCATCTTCATCGCTTAAAGTGACCATTATGACTTGTTCTTTCTTTTCTCCTTGCTTTGATTGTTCTTCTTCAATGAGGGACAATCTATTCTAATATATCCAGGTTTCTTACATTCAAAACAAATGATTTTATTCTTCAATTATTCTTTATGAAGAGATGATTTCTTTGTGAATCTTCTTCCACTTCCTTGACCTCTCTTTTGACGTCTAAGAAATTTTTTAATTTTTTTTTAACATCATAGCGAATTCTTCTTCTTCACTCCCTTTTTCTTCTTTACTACTTGATTTAAAAGTATTTGATGATTTTGCCTTTAAGACAAATATCATTTTCTCCTTTACGTTGACTTTATTATACTCTCTTTTCAATGAGATTTCATGGGTCATAAGAGAACCCATGATTTTATTCAAAGACAATTTTTTGAGTTCTTTGGCTTCCTCAATAGCCATTACTTTCGGGCTTCACGGTTTGAGAAGAGATTAAAGGACTTTGCTTACCAACTTTGGGCTGGAGTATTCCTTGTTGAGAGCTTTTAATCTATTAATGATATTGGTGAATCTTGTAAACATCTCAGATATAAACTCTTTGTGTTTCATCTAGAATAACTCATAATCGTGTATCAATATGTTCACTTTTGATTGCTTCACTTGAGTAGTACCTTCATGAGTAACTTTAAGCTTGTCCCAAATCTCTTTTGTGCTTCTACAAATTGACACATGATTAAATTTGTTAGCATCAAGAGCACAAAATAATAAGTTCATCACTTTAGCATTAATAGTTAGTTTTTTGAAATCAGACTCTGTCTATTTTGACTCATCCACCTCGGTTGGTTTGAATGGTCTATTCGCAACCACCTTTCGGACCTCATAATCAATTGACTAAATGAATATACTCATTCCAATCTTTCAAAAATTATAACTTGATTCATCGAATTGAGGAGGCCGAATTGACGAGGCTCCTTCACTAAGAGGGGCTTCTACAATGTTTGCCATAAAAATCTTTCTTCTTTGAACGGTGAAGTTCTTAAAGAAGAAAGGAGGATCTGATACCAATTGTTTAGTCCCAGTATGGCGAAACACCAAAGAAGAAGGTGAATTGGGTATAAAAGCTTTTCGCTTTTCAAAATGATTAATAGCAGAAATCTAATGAAACACAAAAAGAAAAATACATAATTTATAGAGGTTCAACCAACTCTGGCTTACGTTCTCTTAGTAGCAAGCTCAATCCACTAAATCACTAATTTAATGATGCTAGTTACCAATATAATCGTTTCACACTACTTGTGAAACACCAACGTGAGCTTTCTCAGCTCACCATAACTCAACCCTAGAGCTATCAATACAAGGAATAGTTGAAATAGAACACTCTTTACACAGTACAAAATCTAAACACAATGAAGAACAAGGGTTAGTGAAACCCAATACAAAAAGCCCTAAGAGATTTCAACATAATAGAGAAAAATCAAAGAGATCGTTGTTAGAGAGCTCTAAAATGCTTGAGAGCTTGAATCTTGATGAGCTTGATGATAGATGTGATTTCAACAGTTCTAATATCCTCCATCATAATTTTATAGTTGGGGATGAAATAAATTCATTGGAGAGTCGTTGGGGACGAAGAACAACATTTATAATGTCTATATGACTGTTAAAATTTGCTCATTATGCCTTGGAGTCAACTTTGAACTTTCTATGGGTTGACTTTTTTTTCTCGAGGGTCGACTCTTTAAATCAAAGTTCAACTCTTTCATAACTTCAGCTTCCACAGGAGTCGACTCTTTATTCTTAAGGGTCGATTGTTTATTCTTAAGGGTTGACTCTTTTTTGTGAGGATCGACTCTTTATTTTTAAGGGTCGACTCTTCAGTGCATAATCAATATGTATGCATTCGATTGCCTGAGGGTCGACTCTTTTTCCTCGAGGGTCGACTCTTTTTCCTCAAGGGTCAACTCTTGATTTTTAAGTGTCGACTCTTTGATGTATGGTAAAAGAATGTGCATTTGGTTGCCTGAGGGTCGACTCTTCCTTTTTTGAGGGTCAACATTCTTTTCTTTTAGACTTGATATTCATTTTTCTCTAGGGGTCGACTCTTTGGCTTAATACAACTGAAATTTGATCCTTAAAAATAATGTGAGTAAAATTAAATCCTTGCATACTTGAGGTTCATGAATTAGTTCTTAGAGTGTTTTGTAATAATCAAAATTAGTCTCTGAGAGCTCAACAAGATATAGTTGGGGTTGACTGTGTACAAACATTGAATAGGGATTACGGGGGTTATTGTGGGTTGTTAGTTTTATGAGTGGTTATTGTTAACTGAATGATATGTTATGTGGTTGGGTTGACCACAACAAACAAAAACGCTCATAAAAGTATGTATGAGTATTCTATACTTTGACAAAGTTTTTAGCTAGTGGTTTTTAATGAATTATTTTTTTATAATTTATATAGTAATTTTAATGAGCTGCTCTAATGTCTTATATCTATTGTGTATATCTTTGATAGGTATCTTGCAAAAAGTACTATGTATAAACATAACACAAAAAAGGATTGCAATCACAAGTCACCGACCTCAACACCAAAATATATGAAGTACTTTTGTACGAAGAAGAAATGTTATTTGTCAGTGAAATGAGTATATCACATGTTGTTTGGTTGTTTGTATGCAGACTTATTTAAATCTAATATGAATGTATCACTTATTTTGATGATGCAATACCTAGAAAGATTCATAGAGATACTCCAAAAGTACCACATACAACAATTTAAGCATGAAGCAAACTAAAAAAGATCATTTGTTATATCTAGTATTTTTCTATGAGTCTCAAAAGCAATTTTTTTGTTGTTTTACTACTGTCTAATAGAAACTAATAAGTAAACATTAAAATTCATAGCAAAATACTCTAAATATCAAAACATCGATAAGGGGCTTGCAATTGCTTTGAGTCTGACCAATTGTCGTATCTATTTTGTGAATGTGATACAATATGCTTAATGTTTATGTTTATATAATATAATTTTTCAACTACACAACAACCTTAAACTTGATTTAGGTTACATATCTTGATTCTTGTCAACTGGGTGGATTCTTTAAGAAATTGATATGAATGTGATGGAGTTTAGGTTATATAATTTCACGAGGTCTACAGATTCTACAGATTTTTCATCCTTTTGTAAAAATAAAGTTGCTCATATATTATATTCATTTCATTCTTTCACAAAATGAACTTGCTTATACATTGCATTCATTTCATTCTTTCACAAAATGAAGTCACTCATATATTGCCTCCATTCTTTCATAAAATGAAGTCTTTCATACATTGCATTTCATAAATTGATATGAATGCGATGGAGTTTAGGTTATACAATTTCATGAGGTCTACAGATTTCTCATCCTTTTGTAAAAATGAAGTTGCTCATATATTATATTCATTTCATTCTTTCACAAAATGAACTTGCTTATACATTGCATTCATTTCATTCTTTCACAAAATGAAGTCACTCATACATTGCCTCCATTCTTTCATAAAATGAAGTCACTCATACATTGCCTCCATTCTTTCATAAAATGAAGTCTTTCATACATTGCATTTATCTCATTCTTTTACAAAACTAATGAATGGTAATATATTGCATTCATTTCATTCTTTCACAAAATGAAGTCACTTATACATTGCATTCATTTTATTATTTCACAAGAATGTTGCTTCTCACTACCTATTTGATGGGCAAAAAATAGAGTATGTGCAAAGACACCATCTTTTGAGCCTTAAGAATGTTGCATATCACCACATCTTTGATGGAGAGAAAACACAGTATAGCATCATTGATTGTACACTCTTTGTTGTTTTCTTGATTTTTTTTATCCTACCCATACAATATGACTCAACGTTGACTATGAGATACATTGTCTTTGTGTTGATGGAGAGAAAATACAATATACCATTGATTCTACATCATCATCATTTAATACATCTATTTGATTATCATAGTTCGTTAAAGCAACAAACCCATCATCGATTCGACATCATCATCATTCATGTTCTTTATAATGAAAACATATTTTCAGATGATCAAATGCAATACTCATGAACAACTTATGGATTTTTGTTTCTTATCTTACCCATGCCATAAGATGCGCTTACCAAAAAAACTCATCGTCAATGATTTTTCATTGATGAAGTGTCATTGATCTTTTCATCGGAGATGCTTGGCCTTGGAAAACAAGGCCATATTTTTTTACTGGTTGGAGACCACAAAAACCTTAGTTTCTATGAGACCCTAGCTTTACTTTTATACTATACTCGTATTGAAATCCATAAATATGAAATGATGCATTGATATTTAAAATAATGTTTCAAATGATTGGGGACCACAAAAACCCTAGGTTATGCGAAAATAGCCCTGGGTTGTTCATAAAAGGTTGCAGAATTCTCATGCTGAAAAAGAATTTTGCGTCACCTCATGCAAAACTTTGTGATTTTTGTAAACATTTCAGGAATTTCTCAACTACCAACATGGAACTTTTGATGAAAATTTTACTATAAATGCTTATATATAGGTAAGTTCATGCGCTAAAATGGAATCTCACATCTCTTAAAGTCAACATGTAAAAGTTTATGAATTTCGTAAACTTTTTATGAATCACATCGAAAGGCAGACTTTTGCAACCACCAACACAAGATTCTTGACGAAATTCGCAAGCAACATTGTGATTTTCATACTATGGATGTGAAAATCATGGGGCTTTTGCGAAAGTAGCCACTTTTGCATTGTATATTATGCAAAATTCATGATCTCAATAGAAATATCATAAGAATTTTATTTTTAGTGAGATTTAGTGCGACGGAAGAGCAAAAACAAAATTGGATTTGGCGAGAAAATTGAAAAAAAAATCTCACATGCTAAAGGTCCTAAAAAGTTTGAAAACCTGCAAAATAGGATACCAGGCAAATTTCAAAATTTGTGGAGCATTTGAAGAAACACATCAAATTTGTCATACAGTACCGTCATTTTTCATATTTTTTAGTTACACTTTTGATAGATATCCAACACCACATTGCATGAGGATGAGGAGCACCATGACCATGTTGGGCACTTGGCATGGCCATATAAGAATGTGTTAGAAGTCCTTGTGAGGGCTATGCACACATTCCTAGTATTAAGGTAGCAAGTTTATGGAACATAATAGCTTTATTTATTGGAAAAAAAAAGTGTGCAACATTGGTGTTTGCTTCAAATTTTTTTTTAATCTTGGTATTTGACTAATTATTCACCTTTTTTGTCTAAAATTTTAGAATATTAGTTTTTGGAGGAAAAAATTACGTTAAGAAAATGTTTAATCAGATAATGATTATGGAAAACTTCAGAGTTTATATAAAGTAGAAATTGACTTTAAGAAAGATGGATTATTAAATTTTGTTGAGTCTTCATCCTGAAGTCCTCACCACAGCACAAACAGGCAATTCAATACAATGTTATTAATGCAGATGAACTTATTTTGCTTCTCCTTTATGTCACATGGATGGGATTCAGCCATCAAGGGCTCTGATGGGTTTTTTTCCTTGGATTATCCAAAAAAAAATTAAATGACTTAAAGAGGAAGACCCTTTGAAGGCATGTCAATTGCACTTTGGATTTGGATTTGACTTTGAACTTAGATTTGTGTTCAAATTTGTAGTTGATTTGACCTTTGTCAATTTGGTCTAAACCTTTGTCTGATTTGGTTTGGCCATTGACTTTTTTTACCATTTGGCAGTCAGTTCTCTTGGTGCAAAAGAGGGTCAACATAGAACGAACAGGTGCGAACTTAGTTGTAACTTGTATCCCAAAAGCAATGTTGCAGACCAGTGTTGTGAGAGGCATACGCCTCAGTACCTGAAGCGTACGCCTCAGAGGCGAGGTGCACGCTCAAGGTACTGAGGCGTTGCTGTGATGCGCCCCTCATCAACCTCCGACCAGTTGTGACCACTGACCACCGGAGTTGCTGTGCTGCAGCTGCTGCTCAGTCTTCTCCGACCACCGGACGACCGGCATATCCCTCGCTTCCGTACCAGCTGGGCGCGTGGTCCTTCTCTTACTGCCTCCCCTCCCACCGCTTCACTTCCATACCAGTTGTGAGAGGCGTACGCCTCAGAGGCGAAGCGCAGGCTCAACGCCTCGCTTCGCCTCATCACATTTAACAACCTTGTTGCAGACCACTAATGCATCTGCTTTCTCGTCGAGATAGGTAATTCTTTTTTCAAAAAAGCGCCATTGTTGCATGCATCCAAGCCAATTAAAATCTCATCTTCGCAGGGTCGCATTACGAAAATTGTGTATATAGGGTAACTCGATCATATTTGCAAGAAACAGTACGATGAGACTATACAGTATGATCTGATCTGCTCTCCAAGCCGAAATAGTTTCAATCATATTCTATATAACCGATTATCGGATATATTTAATCCCAACTCTGCAACTAACTTGTGCCATGCATCTCACAAGGGAATCATGAAACTGCGGGCCTATAAACATCTCAGCAAGATAGATGTAAGGTGAGACAATATGGCCGAAGCAGTGTTGTCAGTATTGGCCTGAATCGGCCCCATATCACATCGCCAGAAAATCGATACGATACTGAGCTGAATCGGTTATTTTTAAATAAATATAAAAAATAACTTAAAAATAAATTTTAATATTTTTTAGTGGATTTAACATGTGTCATGTTTTGTTTGACACAAAATATTTTTTAACTATTTTTAGCTGATTTAGAACAATTCATTTGAGAATGGGTATCGGCCGGCCGATTCACCTGAATCGTTGGCCAAACAATATAGGTCCAATTCCGATACTGACAACAATGGACCAAAGAATTGGTTATATACAATATGACCTGATCAGCTCCCTTAGCCCAATGTGGGCAACACATATCATGCATCGTGAAAGTTGTAACAAGGATGGCATGCTTAAACACTGATATGTAAGGTCATTTGGTCATAAGCTGAATGTTGGGAGGTCATTTCCAACAGTCACTTTCTCTCATCCATTACAATTGTTCATACATGTAACAGTTAAATTATAAAAAGATTACATATAAAATAATTAGATAATAAAACATGATTAAAATACAGTTACATGTATGAAACACTGTATCTCTTGGGTTTGAATGGATTTCTCCTAAAAATGTGTCCAAGCTTAAATAGCTTATAAGTGCAGTGTGTTGATGTATGAAAAATACACAGAAAATCAAATCTTGAGTTCTCTGAATCAGAAGAGAATTACTGCAATTTAAGAGGGTTGAATAGCAAGGACCTTCTTGGCGATTCCAAACATAACACGCATGCTTTAGCCCACCGAAATTCCATGCTTTCGCAGTCGTATCTTCTTACATTGGTATCAGAGCAAGGTTTGACATATCCTTGTCGGTGATTGTGTGTGCCAAAGTGCTACCTCATGCATGCATTACTGGAAGGAAAAGAAAAAAAATTCTAAGCGTTTGAGGTTAGTATAAAGCTTTTTTGTTCATACATAGGGCAATCGGCTAAATCAAATACTGATTGCAGAAAACCCTAAACTCAGATACATAAAAAAAAAAGTTATCAGAAAAATAAAAGTTAAAGAGGAAGCCTCTTTTGAAAAAGGGGAGCTGTCCTCTTCACACTTTTTCTTCATTTTCGGTTGGGTCGGAGAGGCATTCGCCCAAAGCACTCCCGCCGGAGATAGCCTGCAGTGGCGGAAGGGCGGGGGCCGGGTCATTGAGAATAAAAAAAAACTCAACTGATTACCTCAGAAAATGAGGGTTTTTTCGTAGCTATTGCCGAGGAAAACCCGGGTTACCTCTTGAAAAAGGGGGTTTCAATAGACATCAAGCTTCACCAGCAGGATAGTGATCCTCACGCCAGAAAATCCGAACGTCGGGCTGATGCTGAGATCGAACGCCGGCCTGACGCTGAGACTGAATGCTCCCTAACCGGATTAGTGGGCTCCTCCACTCCGTCGGGTCATCATTGGAAAACACGCAGCGTATGAAACTGTTAAGGAAAAAGCTCACATTTTTAACTATGGCAGCAGGACATTGTGGGGCCTTGTTTTTTACAACAACAACAACAACTACGCCTTCATCCCAAAACAATTGGGGTCAGCGATATGAACCAAAAAAGAAATTCATTTTGGGTCTTCCACATGAATCCTTTTCCTCCAATCATTTCTATCCAACGCCATGTCCTCGGTGAGGTTCAAAGCATTCATATCCTTTCCTATCATCTCCATCCAAGTCTTCCTAGGCCTACCCCGACCTCTTTTAACTAATATATTTTCCCATTTCTCCAACCTTCTAACTGGAGCATCATTAGGCCTTCGCCGAATATGTCCAAACCATCGTAAACGATTCTCTCGCATCTTATTTTCAATGGGTGCAACACCTACCTTCTTACGTATCTCTTCGTTCCGAATCTTATCTTTTATTGTATTTCCACACATCCATCTAAGCATCCGCATCTCAGCTACACTCATTTTTTGAATATGATGTCTCTTGGCAGCCCAACATTTCGTACCATATAGTAAAGCGGGTCTAATAGTCGTCCTATAAAACTTTCCCTTCAACCGCAATGGCATTCTACGATCGCACAGGACATTGTGGGGCCTTGTTTTTTAATAACAATAAATCCACCAATCTTGTTCTGCTATGGCTGTAGCTTCTAAGAGCTTCTTTCTTAAGGCTATCGAGATTGACACCAAAAATTGATGTCCATTTGTGATATGCTTCTTATTATATCTTGCTATATATATTTTTATCAGGAATGTATTACTGCGCCGCTGTTGCAAACTGTTTAAAGTAACCCTGTCTTGATGAATGTTCCATTGCCTATTCACTGAAACCATGAATCCTCATACTGCATGAGGAACTGGATGTCGTGAAGCCATTACTATCAAGTATCTTCTGTTTGTTTAAACACAATGGAAGGAAAAACTGAGAGGAAAAATATGAAGCTGAAGAATATAAATATATTATCTATTCCGTCCACATCCACCCACACTTCATTAGTGCGCCAGATGAACCGGAAGGGGCTATTGTACTGTGAAATCGAATAAGCATACTTGTCTTCATCAAAAACAGTTGAATTCGCCCAAGAAGACCGACCAAGACTGATCGCCAAACTCTGTGCCTCCTTGACAATATTATTGTCGCGAGCAAAACCAGAGAACTTCCTAACTGCAACGCATCGACCCTCCCTTTTCTCTGCTTGCAGGTTCAGTTCTGGAAGTGGAAGTGATGGCAGTTCTTGAAATTTTGTGGGGAGATAAAACCTCACAATGTAGCCAGAGGAATGCAGTGGTCCAGCTCCAGGCACAATGTTGGTAAGTACTGGCACAGTCATGGAGATTCGTGAGTTATTCAGATTAGCACCCTGAATGTACTGAAACAACCTGTTTAAAAAGAAATAGCACCAAGATTCAATATAGAGATCCATGGATGGTACGAAGGCATGTCGACCCTTTAGCCGAATGATCAATTAGGGAGATTCATACAAGGCTACAAACATTCTTGTAGTTGCAAAATTCTTCTAGAATCTGAGCACCTCCCCTTACCAATTAACCTTTTACTGTATAAGCTTGACAAGGTAGCCAATTTGGCCCAATTTTAACTGATTCCATCCAAGTTCTTCAAACCATAACAAAAGAATCCTCCAACAGACATTTTCATGTGGTCGAAGACCATTCAATCAACCCGACTCTGTGATATGCCATGAAATAAGGAGAAGCTGTCAAATTCCACAAAACAGATTATGGCCTCTAAACAAGTATGTTGATCAAATTCTGTTCACATAAATCAAGCCTAGAAAATTTGCCAACTCTACATTGACCAAATGAAATCTTCAACTACAGATCAACTCCTGCAACAAACATGTGGAGTTGATTCATGGTTTTACAATGATGCCTTCCAGAGATAACGTCTAAACTTGAACTTTGCAAAATACTACTGAAATGGTTAACCATCTGAACTTCAGTTCGCAAAAATACTACTGAGTTGGGTTAACCATCTGTAACTTCAGCTTTGCAAAATACTACTGAATTGGTTAACCATCCGAACTTCAGATTGCAGAATACTATTGGAATGTTAATCACGTATTCTGCTAAATGGGCTTTAAATGACGTGGCACAATTGATGACAATCAAAATGCATATGAAACATTTCAGAAAACCTATGAAAGGCATAGTAGAACTCTCTATTTGCAAAGCTGTATACGAAGGTGATATAACTAGTATACACAATCTCCACTAGGTGAAAGAAAATTCTAATTTATTTTGCATGTGGAATGAACATATCCGTCACAGTTCCATAAAAGAAAACTTTTTGTGTTCAATCTTGTGGGCAGTGTTTGTGCATTTCCTATTTCTTTTGCACATCAGATTACAACAAAAAGACTACACATAAATGTGGTTTAGAGGAATGAAATATCCTTCACAATGCTTTAATAGCAATCAATTTTAAATTAAATTCACTTGGCGTAATGAAAACATAATATGTGGGATGTCCAAATGTTCAGATTCAGGTCAGATATCAACTGGATCCATTCAACCAGATTCAGTAAAGTAAACATCTGGTCAATAATTGGACTCAGATTTGGCATAAAGTTTCAATCTGAATCAAAAGCCCCTAAGGTATATCAGTAGCCACTTAAGGTAGTTGGATCCGGATTAAATAATACTCTTTTCCATCCGACTGCAACTCCAATATATTAGGCAACATCCAATTAGGTTGGATCCAGTAATGCCTAACCTGAACCAAATCTGATCCATTTTACACCCATAATAACAAGATGATCAAATTCTTTTAATTATCTAAAAAGGCTGAATCTTTGATGGAACATTGTTTTGAAACCTCCTCAAGCTACGTTGAAACTGCATGCAATACATAAAAGGCACTAAAGTTAACTGAATTCTACTTTGCATGTATTGGTCCTTGAAGTAACTCTGATTAGCACAGCATTGGTTACAGATGGAGATCAATTTCCTCAAAACTGAAGAACTTCTGAATCTTCACACACACACACACACACACACACACGGTAGGTGCAACTCAGCTTGGATGGTCGTCCATCAACTTGGTTCAGGGGAAGAAATATGGAAACTCCAGTTGTCAAAGATATGGGCCATGGAGTCAGATAAGAATTATATAGCATTTTCTCGTGGGATAAAACCAGTATTAGATCCCAGGGTTTAATGATTCATGCAAATTACCTAAATAAAACTAAGGTGCAAACAAAATGAATCAGAAGCAAATTTGCAGACAAACTTTCACTACACAAATGGATCCCAGAAATCAGACATGATAAATGCAACTGCTGGTAGAAGGCAATCCAGGTTTATACCCTTTAATAAAAAAATCTTTAAGGTATTCTGTCATACTCCACCGAAATCCCAGGTTCTATTCACATGTGACAATGATTACAAATCTTTAATGATAGAAACAATTAAAATGGAAGACTTTATGAACCTGCAATCATTTACAAAAAAGAATCATGTAACTCATCTCCAAAATACTGTACGACGATATAGTAAATAGGTCGAGCACGTTTGTACCCCTTGCTAATATGTAGAGCTTCTTGGACACTCCATCACAACCCTAGGTCTTCATGAGAAAAAGAATCTTACAATAAGATGGAAAGCTGCGCTTTCAGCAAACAAGTTTGTTGGTCCCATAGCTAATAGCATGCAAGCTTGAATCAGACATATTCGTCATCCATCTCTGTGGTCCTCCATATTCACTCAATATGTTGTATGCATAAGAAGCCCCTGTTAAACCAACAGTTTCCATGCCACACGAAGCTGATACACCTGCCCTGATCAATTTCTGTGTTCTTTCAAGCACAATTAGGCTGGAAAATGTAGAAAAACTGTTACCCACGAATACATCTGCTCTCAAGCAGACATCATAGTCTATTGCAGATTGAATGAGGTAAGGGTACCTTTTGTAGATATCCCAGACCCCCAATTTCTTCTTCTCGAATGGAATGATACCTTCCTTCCAACCACTCAAGATTGATGAGTCTTCTAACAGGTCATCAGCAACCGCTAGATAAATGACAACTGGTAATTTTAGACTGCTAATATCTACCACCCTTTCCATAATCTCCTCCTTACTACTGCAAATCTGGCTTATGTTAGATCTCTGCTGAAGCTTCTTACAGTGAATCATCCAATCTTTCTCCACCCTCATGTGGACTGCAACATAAGGTGCTGGTATTCGTGCAGAAGCTGCATTGTCTTCCAGATTGCTTCCAAGATTCCTAAGCTTGGATACAACTTTTCTAGCTTCTGATGCTATTTCATCAACTAATACCAGACAATCAAACACTCTTGCATAATCCTTGACCGGCCAATGGTCATGCCAAAGGAAAGGATTTTTTCCAACAATTTTTATGACCTCATTCTCATCAAATGGGTTCTCTCTATACTGTTTCAATTGGGCCAAATCTCTCTCTACAGTCCACCTTCTTCCTTCCCCTTTTCTGAGCAGAAACGGCTTGCTTGAATTTGAAACACTTGAGAATCGTCCCAGTCTAACAAACCCATGACAGAGGGAGTTAAACTTCTTGAAAGAGAATATTTTATCAAAGTCGATTGGTTCCAACCGATCAATTTCTTTATAGAACAAAGAAGCACTCAAGCTCGGCATCAAAAGTGTCCGGTTAAAAAAATTTGCAGTCAAACAAGCTCTAGCAAAGGCAATCTTTTGATTGTTGAAGCCCCAAACTATCTGAGGAACCACCAGAAATTTGTCTCTCCTAACTCCTACGTCAGAACCAATTGAAGGAACAGAGACCCAATTGAAGTATCCATGTCCTATCCCCACAAACTCATAGAACGAACCCACAGTAACTATTCGGAAAAAGAGTGCAATGAAGGCCAACAGGAAACATCTAGAAATCACTGAATTGATCCGGTGGCCGGAGGTGAATTTAAAACGTTTACCACCTGGAGAATCCATGGAAAAACAACCACAATACCAATCATGCTCTTCTCTCTCCAACAGCCCTGATACAAAATTTAGAGTTTCAGTTTCCCCAGGTATCAACACAATCAAATCTCATGAAGTTTGCCTCAACATAAAGCCAAATAGCAACCAACGATTCAATTGCTGTTGAAAGAAAGCACAATGTACATTAGTTTTTTCAAGTAAAATTATTAACCAAATCAGGATTCTAAATTTAGTTAGTTATCATCGAAAAAGTAAAGAATTTACCTAGAAATGGAGTAGAAAAAAGAAAAACTCATAAAAAAATCTTCAAGAATTAAAAAATTTCATATACCCAGAAATCATGACACCACTATTGAGAACCCTTCAAATTTCTCCAAAGAAAACAACCCAATCCTTTCACCCCTACCACTCACCAAAATAGAGAAAGAAATAAGGATGACAAGAAACAAAAAAGGCCTACCCAACGTCGAAAAATTAAAAAAAGGTGTTGTTCATGTTCCTCCCATCCGCAGCAACCATGCAACCACATTTCAAAACTTCGATTCCCCTCTCTCTCTCTCTCTCTCTCTCTCTCTCTCTCTCTCTCTCTCTCTCTCTCTCTCTGGAAAAAAAAAAAGTGTGGATGGTGGTGGGAAGACTTTGGCCTTCATTATCCTTGACATATATAAAAAGAATTGGAAACACCCAATTGAGAAAACAAAAGAAAAAAGATTACATGGCCACCTAAATCAACAGAAAACCAACAAATTTAGAAGAAAAAGAGATTCCCATCGAGTGGCTTCAAATATAAAAAAAAGGACTGTTAATTTTCTGCAAATTTTGAATACTCAAAACATAAAATGAATTTAGTTTTTGAATAACAAATCCTTTGCATTTCTTCCAGGCATGAAAAAAAGGGACCAAAAGAGAGGATGTTGAAAGAAGAGAAGAAAGAAAAAGGTAAAGTACAAAACAAGAAACAGACTCTAATGACAGAGGAGAATGAAAGCAACAAATCTACCTTATGTAAGCCTGGATAAGGGAAGGCCACATGCTGCTGAAGGGGGACATGATGACTCCCACAATGGGCGATGTAAATGCTGAATCCAGAGCGACGCACCCCAGAAAAGCAAAAGTAATCTACAATTACAGTTTCACCCATTCTGATAACCACTGTCCGTATAATTATCTTTAATATTATTTATATGTCCAATGTGTTCTTTTTTTAAAGGCTTGTATATGTACCATGTTGAATGACAAAAATAGGCCACTTGGGTTTGTGCACCGTATGCTTGACAAATCCAAAATGCGCTGGCTTTGACTTGGTTTTGTTCAAGTTGTCTGCAATTACGGTTATAATTGCCATAGTATTTTTGTTTTATTATTATACGTTTAAATAATTTTTTATGACAAAGAACCCTCACTGATAACCGGACAGCTTGACGGGCCCGCCCCCTGCGAGGTAAACCCCAGGTGGGGTCACCGATGCTCAGGCCCTTAAATATTGAATAACAAAAAACCAGTAGGGTTTGTCCAAGGGGAGATCAAGTGATCTGCCAAATCACTTTTCTAAAAGTGATTTGGTATCTTCACCGTCCACAATGTACACAAGGACCATGAGATCCTTGTGGGATGAAGCAATGGACGGTAAGATGTCAAATAATTTTCATCAAGTGATTTGACAGATCCCCTGATCTGTTCTGCAATTACAGTTGCACCATGCCCACTCCAACACTGACGCTCCGAGTGCGCGTCTCTGTTACAAGACTTAAACCAAATAATAAATTATATCTAAGTAGGCAGGATGAGAATACTCGTAGAGTTCTGCACTAGAGACATCGACTTAGGTTTGTATGTAACAAGAGTAGTTTCTTTATATAAAATAAAATAATAACTTTTGCCTTTAAGATTATCATATAGATTTTTTCACAATTACAGTTGCACTTGTGCCATGGTATATTTATCTTTAATATTATTATATGTTCAATCTTGGATGACAAAAAAAAAAAAAGGTCACTTGGGGTTGTGCACGCATGCTTAACAAGGTAAATGGCGTGTTTTTTTACTTACTTTTGTTTATTATTCATGCCCCCCTGAGATAACAAGAATGGTGGCCTTTGATATTTGATTAGTTCATGACTTTGAGAGGGGTTAAATGGTTTTTAATACCTTTGCCCCCCTGGTCCTAGTGTCACGAGTTTAATGTGCTGCGAGCCATGTGCACAGGCCCCCCTACTAGAATACCTCGAGCTCATAACCAAAGCATTTAATTCGCCGTGGTCAGAAGATCTTAGATTAAAATTTATTTTTTACGTTCATGAATCACTGTCCAGATATGGGAGCGCCATATATATATATATAATCATTAGCACATAAAATATATTGTCTAAACTAGGGTGGCAATCGGGTAGGGTTGGCGGGTCAGAATACCTCAGCACAAACACAAACACGATCCGTTTATTAAACGGGTAACCTGACACGACAAGGTTAACCTTTTTAATAAATGGGTTGGGTCGACACGATACGATCACACAACACAATGACCCATTTATTAAACGGGTTGACCCGATAACATAGACACGATAATCGACCCAAGTAACCCGAATAACATAATTAAAAAAAAAATACCTATTATACTTTTTTCTGCAAATTGGGTAAAAAGGGTGGCAATCTGATTGGCTGAGATTGGGTAGACTAAAGTGTAAATTTAGGCGTTAGGGTTAGATAAGTTAATATATATAAACGGGTTGCGGGTTGACGGGTTCGTGTAAACGGGTTGACTCGCCTGCCTAACCCATTTATTAAACGGGTTGGCATACCCCTAACACGAATACGACCCGTTTAATAAACGGGTTAGGCAGGTTGACCCATTTACAATACGAACCTGTTTAAGCCAAACCCTAACCCGGCTAAGAAGTGGGTTGGCAAGTCGGGTTAAATTTTGTCACCTCTAATGTGAATTGCTATTTTCATAAATTTTTTGTTCTTTTCTCTTAAATTTAACCATACGCAGCTTGGTTTTATAAGAACCTGCTCTTGAGTCATTCTATTTTGATGCATAAACGATATTTTTTTAAGGCTTTAAAATCAATAGCTCATAATCTTCATAAATATTCAAACATTCAAAAATCACATTTTTTCATCAAAAATACATGACCCAATGGTTGATTCCTAGCAAATTCACCCTGCCAAGCACATCCGCATGATTGGATTTACAAAAAAAAAATGTTGAAAATACTCAAGTTTTCATATTTCAGTTCACATAATATATATATATATATATATTGAAATCATAAATTTGTGATTTGAAAAAATCACACCTTTTTTTCACGAAGAATGGGGAAACCACTATCAGAGACATGATCGCACTGACTAAGGCTGTCGTACTTAACCAAAAGCACCTTTGATTAATGAACACGACTAGGACTATATTTGAAGGTTAGGCCAATGAGCCAGTGTTTGTAACCAAACCCAATCCTAACCTAAGTCTAAGTGTCAGGGTGCATGTACTTGATGACTTATTTGGACTTGCATTCACGTTAGATGCAGCGTCGCTGCATATGGTGGGCATGCAGAGAGACCTGCTTGTTAGTCACTCATCTTGGCATTTCTCCATATGGGTGTGGTGTTCCTATGGAGAAATGTTGAGATGGATGGCACCACTCCATAAAAATGATCTGTTTTCCATAGTGGCAAAAGTTTAAATTGAGTTTTTTAGGCAGTCAGAAAACTCGTGAGTGTTTGATTTTTTTTTTTTAAATCTTGCATTTTTTGGTAAAATCTTGGCAATAAAAAATAAATGAAAATAAAAAATTAAATTTTATAAGAAAATATAAATAAAATATTTAAAAATAAAAGCACACAATTTTTTCATGATAAATAGCTGTTTAAAACGTAAATATCGCTTTTAAATCACGATATTTATGTTTTGCCAAAAAAACAATAATATTTTAAAAATATCATGAAAATTTATGGTTTTTAAACTTTCAAGTAATTTCTCAGGATATCTTCATAAATCTTGCCATTTTAGTATTTTTTATATTTATTAAAAAATACCCAAATGTATGTGTGTGTGCGCTTGTGGATGGGGATTGGTTTTAGGGGAACGAGGGTGGCGGTTGAAATAACAATAATGACAACCTGTTTGTGATGAACATCACTTGTCTGTGAGATGGAAGCCACTGTTGAGCTGCAACGAACGTTATTCATAGGTTTCGAACTTGTGACGTTAGTCAACTTGGTGACATTCACAAGTCGAACCTACCAAATGAGCAGAGCCCTTGTGAGCGGTAAAAATAGGTTCACAAAGGATAGAGATGTTCGGTTCAGTTTGATACAATAGGGGTCGCCATTGGGTCAGCCCGACCCAACCCCGCCTGATTAAGACCTGATAAGGGCCCAACAAGCCTGACCTAAATCTTGGTCCGAGCGCAGCCCAACTTAGATATACTCGGACTCGGGTCGGGCTCAGGTTAACGGGTTGAATCTGTCAAGCATTGGGTATTTTGCATAGTGGCCCGGCTTGATTCAGTCCTGATAAGGGCCCAACAAGCCTGAGTCCGAGCCCAGCCCAACTTAGAATCTAGATATACTCAGACTGGGGTCGGGCTCAGGTTAACGGATTGAACTTGTCAAGAGTTGCGTATTTTGCATAGTGGCCCGGCCTGATTCAGTCCCGATTATTTAATCAGGCTGAGCCCGGCTTGAGTTTTATTGGGCTGGGGCTGCATTTTGCAGCCCGACCCTAGCCTGATATGGGCTGGATAGATGGCCATCCCTAGTAATAAATATATTGTAAACATATTTTATAGGCTATAATCTTGTGTAAAATAAAAAGCCCAAATACTTGGCTTACAAGCTATAGCTAAATAGGTCTAAAACCATTCTTTTTCTTCGTAAATAAGCCGGTTTGAAACGTAAACTCAAACTCAGCTCAGCTCACCAAAAAAACAAGACATCTGATTAGTCAAGTTTACCAACCTTACTTTTTGGTATGGATGGCAAATATTGTGAGAATTACAAAAAAATCTTGCTGATATACAACAAAACAACAACAACTAAGCCTTCATCCTAAAACAATTGGGGTCGGCGATATGAACCAACAAAGAAAATCATTCTCTGTCTTTCACATGAATCCTTCTCCTCCATTCATTTCTATCCAATGCCATGTCCTCGGTGAGGTTCAAAGCATTCATATTCTTTCCTATCACCTCCATCCATGTCTTCCTAGGCCTACCCCGACCTCTTTTAACTAATATATTTTTCCATTTCTCCATCCTTCTAACTGGAGCATTATTAAGCCTTCGTCGAATATGTCCAAACCATCGTAAACGATTCTCTCTCATCTTATTTTCAATGGGTGCAACACCTACCTTCTTACGTATCTCCTCGTTCCGAATCTTATCTTTTATTGTATTTCTACACATCCATCTCAGCATACGCATCTCAGCTATACTCATTTTTTGAATATGATGTCTCTTGACAGCCTAACATTCAGTACCATATAGTAAAGTTGGCCTAATAGTCGTCCTATATATCACGAGAAATTGCCTGGAAGTTTAAAACCATAATTTCTCACGAGATTTTCAAACCGTGACAAATATTGTGATATTTATATCATTAAAAAGATATTTATCATGAAAAAACCCTCAAGAATTTTATTTTTAAATGTATTTTATTTTATATTTTTAATTTATTTTTTATTCTCAAGATTTTGCCTAAAGAACCGCAAGATTTATGTAAATTTTCAAATCTTCTGAGTTTTTAGCCTGCCGAGATTTTGCCGTTTTTAACCTTTGTCAATATGGTTCACATTTGAAATGATATGCAAACCCAAGCGGGTTTTTGGTAATTTTATATATATATAGATATATATATATATATATAGAGAGAGAGAGAAAGAGAGAGAGGTGTTTTTATAAATTTTCTATTCAATTTATTGGGCATTGCCAAATGCCAAGGGTAGAACTGAGATTACACAATCCATAAAGGCTTTTGAAGTAAGAGGATGATGGCATGGTGGGGGGCATCATTAAAAGTAGAATGTACTGGTGCCTCCTTATCTTGGGGATTAAATATGATGATCGAGGAAAATGAAGAAATGATGAGGGAGAATACGCTCCACCACTTTTGTCAGAGTAGTACACTGTCACACCGCTGTAATCTTGGGTGTGACAAAAACAAGGTGCTTCACTAGTACCCAACAAAACTAGAAAATGCACACTGATTCCTGAGGGAGAGCGGGATACGTCACAAAGACACGGGACACACTGTGTATTTTTTTATTGCAGTATACAAGAACGACACGACAGAGAGTATGTCGGAGTACCCTTGTGACGTGCGTAGGACTGGTAAACGAATCCAGAAGTTCTTTACTCGGCTCGATTAAGCTTGTCATGAACTCGTTCCTGATCGGGATGATGAGCCCAGCCATGAGTAGCTCAGTTAGCTTAAACAAGTAGATCCAGAACACAGGGTGTTTGGCTCAGCTCAGCTGAGAGAGGGAGAGAGAGACACCGGACTACAAGTTTGATTCTCCATTCATTGAGAGGGTGTTGCGTGTTCACCCCAAGAACATGCACTGTAGCTACAATGCGTGTTTTGGGTCTCGACTGAGCGTCGCATGGTGCTCAGTCGGATGTAGAGAGTGCCGTACACCTGACTGAGCTTCATGTGACGCTCAGTCGAGACCCTGGAACACATATAACCGTTTTATCTATTTCATGTAAAAACCAATATACGGTCTGCATATCTAGTATCAGAGGAGGTCACACACAATCCAGATCTGGAATTCAATTGTGTGTTTTGAGTCAGATCCAGATCCAAAGGCAGACCCACTTGTTTGAAAGTTGAATGTAGTGCGGGTCAACCATGACCCGACCCGTTTGCAACCCTGCTAGCACGGCTAGTAGCAGTTTGATGAATATCTGGGTCTGTTTGACCAAAGTTTACCATGCCGAGCTATAGGCCTGTATCTTAAACGAGTCAACGGCCAAGACAAGGTGAGCCTTTTGAAGCTTCAGTAACCTGCCAAGCTTGCAATGAGTCAATATAATGCTTGCTCGAGTCAATTTGTATTGCAACTGGGATAGCCATGGCTCCACCAACTGGACCTTTTTTCAGTCAAAGCTGGGCCAACTCTATCTCGAATCAACTTGGTCAAGACTACCTAAATGAAGAAGTCATAGGTAAGGTTCAGCCAAGTCACATATTGGTCATTGGTCAAAACGATCATATCTAGACTAGGCACGTCTGTGCTCGGATCAAACTTGGAAGGATTGGGTCATTTGAAATGCATCTCCAAGTAATAAGTTTGACTGTGTGAGCTTTGTGGTTGAAGTGATTCCATTTGACTTTGACTTTTACAATATAAATCTGGTCAAAATCTTTGCACCGGCTCTACAAAAGTTGTTCGGTCCATAGTTTGACTTGGTTGATTTGCTTGGTCTTTAAGCCATGCTATTGACTTGTGGGAGGCTCGCCTTTGACCGGGAGGCCGGTCCATAAATCATCAAAGATTGTCATGCTTAGTCAAGGAACCCTTTTATAAACAAGGTCTCCCTTGATTCAGCTCAGCTATACTTGACTCGGTCTGGTTCATCCGAGACTTGATCCGAGCCACCTGTCCCTTTTCTAAGTAATACCCTTTCACAAATTTGGAGTTTGACTTGGCTGACGACAAACCCCAAGTCAAAGTCAAAGACTAATTTTAGCACTGACTATGGAATTGCTGTAGGGTTCAGTGGTGGTGCCAGTGTGAAACATTCGTATTACACGTACAAAGTGCAATTAAAATGTCCATTTAAGTTTGTTTTGTTTGTACAACACGAGACATGGAACAGATTGGAGGATGAAATGTCCCTTCGTATCACAAAACTGCTTTGTCATTTTGTCAACCACTTTAGGGACAAGTTAAGGAAGACAATTGGCACGCTGTATTTAAATTCTATATGTATTTGAGAGCCGTTGGATCGAGAGATGGAAGTGAGCCACTAAACTAAATTGAATCCCTAGAATGGGTATTTATAAGGAAAATAAGAAACCCTAATTTTAAATTGAATCTGAATGGATCCATTTCATGACAAAAAAATATTTAAATTTAAATAAAAACTCAAATAACTCTAAACTAAACTGAATCCAAATGAATCTCTTATAAACTAGAATTACATGTTGCTCCACTCCAGAGTCACCGGCTTTTGGATTCAAGACATTTTAAGGGCCGTGGACATCTCATTTGCATGAAGGTCAGATTTGGCATGGGGCCTAGGGATGGCAGTGGAATGGGGGAAAGCCAAGCCTCGCCCCGCCTTGCCCCGTTTGGACCGGGGATGAAGGGCATGAAACGAGGATGGAGGCGGGGATGAAGGTTAAAATCCATCCCCGTGCAGGGATGGACTTATGCTTTCTCCTGCCCCGCCCTGTCCCCGTCTCGATCCCCGCCTTGCCCCACCCCATCCCCAATCCTTCTAAGGGATGACACTAGACCAAGGAGAAATGGGCCCCCTCCCCACCTCGCCCCCGTTTGGACCAGGGATGGATGGCATGAAACAGGGATGAAGGTGGGGGTGGAGGTTAAAATCCATCCCCGTGCGGGGATGGAGGTTCGGATTTTGAGATGGGGCGGGGGTGGAGACCTTGTCCCCCGCCCCGGTCCATTGCCATCCCTAATAGGGCCCATGTTAAATGTGACCTTAAGCAACTTGTCTTTGGATCTTTGAAGCAACCAAACACAGACACACGAATCAAATCATGGGCCCCACACCCTGATCCAAACCCCACTCAAATGGAGGATCTTTTCCGAAGATTTGAAATCTTCACCATAAGCCGAACCCCCCTTAAATCCATGGATTTAATGTCTGATGGAGGACGGTCAGACTAGAGGTCCACAGATATTTGATTCATGTATCTCTAGCCAAAACCCCTGGGTCTAAGATCCAAGGGATTCAAACACACCCTCAAGGTTATAAGCAGATTGGATCAGGGATCCGGTTTGGTCAGGCCAGTGTCCGACCTTGACTATGCTCGCATGGTTCTGGTTTTGACGGAGCCTGTGTGATCCGGCACTGTCATGCACGTCCATTTAGTGAGGATCTAACTAACCCAAGTAGCTCAGATCAGTCAAGCATTTAATCCAAACCCCTATTTATTAACTCCACATTGCTGTGATTGTCAATGGACTTGGATTAGATTCAGGCTGGATCATGTGGGCATGAGATCTGGCGAAAGCCTACTTGGTTCTGGGTCCTCTCAATCTGAACCAACTGGATCCAGTTGAAGGTCAGGTCTTGCTTCCATTTTGTCCAAATCTATGTCACAGGCACATGCCATTTTGGTGGCGTGTCCTTGGTGACAGGAGCGGATATGTGGACACAGACACCAACATGTACAAACAATATTTTAATGTTATTTTATTATTTTTTAATATTTTGAGTTATTATTTTAATAAAAATTTATTTTTAATGTTAACATATTTAAAAAATAGTTTCTTATTGATTAAAAATTTAAAAGCAATCTGTGTCATCGTGTCCTATTTTCCGAAAGCTCTTCGAACTTGCAAGTTGAGCCCACATCATGCGTCCTCATGTCCACCATAGTGACAAATATTGCAAGATTTATGAAAATCTCGCAAAAATATAACGAGAAATTACCCGAATTAACGGTTGTTTCTCGCAAGTTTTTCATCGAAAACATAAATATCACGTTTTAAACATGATATTTATGTTTGTATCGACTATTTATTGTGAAAAAACTGTGTAGTTTTTATTTATAAATATATTTTTTTATATTTCCTTATATATTTTTTAAATTAATTTTTTTATGGCCAATATTTTGCCAGAAAAATACAAGATTTAAAAAAAAATCAAATTCTCGTGATTTTTTGGCTGCCGATAATTTTCCGTTTTTAACTTGTGTCACTATGGTGTCCACATGTCTTTGTGACATAAGTCCAAATTTGCCATAGTCCGGACCTTATCCAGGCCTGGGATATTAATATCTGAACAAGGGACAAAATCAAACTACCAATTCAACCCTAAAAATCAGTCTCCAAAGATTCATATCAAGCGGGTTTGAGTCCGATTCCTAGCGGGTTGGACAAAACCTGTTCTATTGACATTACCTATATATTTATATGAATTTGATATACTAATCAGCATCTTGTAGAAGATAAAAACAATCTATTTATACCAAAGCCTAATTAAGGTGCTAGTGGGAAGGGTAGGCCCAATAGACCTGGCTCGTACCAAAGCAGACTTTCAGCATGGTTTTAGTTCTACAGACCTATATAAGGTCAAATCCAAACTGAATCCCAACTCATATAACTGGATCTAGAAAAAGAATGGGATAATGGGGGTCCAATGATTTCTTGTCGGGTCGGGTTGCATAGGGTGTGAGACATCTTGCATGCACTACCCAAAATAAAAGAGGGAGCCTTTGACTAGTTTTGGAATAGATCATGTCCAGGACATAAATGGCTTGGATCACCTGGACCCGAACTGAGTTCGGCCAAACTTAGTGCTCTCAAACCAAGTAGGATGGTTTTAGAGTGGAAGGGAAAACCTCTTGGCCCATGGTCATCAATAAAGGATATGGTGCCGGCCATTCTATAGATATGTCTATGGACTACTATAATCTTATGAAAACAATTAAACAGGCAGACCTCAACTTTGGTATTTTTTTTTTTCGATATTTACATGGTGAAACCGTCCCTAAGAACAGAGACCTAGACGCGCTGGCTCTACCTGCCATACCTAGGGGTGGCAAAACCTGACACGACCCGCCAACCCGAGGGGGGTTCAGGTTGGGCTTAAGCCAACCTGTTTAATAAACGGGTCGACCCGCGTAACCCGTTTATTAAACAGGTCAGGTTCGGGTTGGGGGTATGCCAATCCGCCAACCCGGCTGACCCGTTTAATAAACGGGTTAGGCGGGTGGGTCAACCCGCCAACCCGTCTGCCAACCTGAGAACCCGTTTACCCGACCCAACCCATTTATTAAATGGGTTGGCGGGTCGTGTTGGGTTACCCGTTTATTAAACGGGTCGGGTTCAGGTTGAGGTATGCTGACCCGCCAACCCGACACGATTGCCACCCCTAGCCATACACCTAACAGAGGGCTTACCCCTCCCCCCTAGAGAGTCGCCATGCTTCAGCTTGCACAAGAGTGACAGCCATTAGATTTGAACCTAGACTGCAAGCCTACCGGCAAGGCCCCATCCCACTATGCCAAACCCCTTAGCTAAAGCATGAAGACAAGTGTTAAAAAATAATATGAAGCAGAAAATGGGATACGGTTATGAGAGTACATGAGAAATAAAAAGGAAAGAAGCAATAAGAAGCAATAGAAGAAAGCAAATAAGAAACAACATGAAAACAATTTTATTATTCTTTAATGTGAAAAAGTAACAAGTGAGGGAAAAAAGAGTAGAAAGTGATAAGAACCAAGAGGAAAACAGTAAAAAAAGTAAGAAAAAATTTATATGAAAGACAAAGGAGGAAACATGTTTCTCATTAAAGAGAGTGAGTTTCTCATATTTCCAAAGGGGGTTTCCCTCATTTCAGAGAAGCTAGGAGTTTCTTGTTTCTGAAGCACATTTCGGGAAGGAAGCTTCCCCGTGTGGCAAGAACCATATGGTAACTACGAAAACAACATTCCAATATATACTCTTTTTTGCAATGTTGTTAGTATCGGCCTATATCCGCCAATACATATGGTATAGGCAGAAAATCGATATGCATCACCCCTGAATCAGCTATTTTTTAATAAATGTAAAAAATACTAAAAATTAAATTTTAATTTTTTTAAATATTATTTTAATAGTTTTAACAGGTGTCACATTCTGATTGATATGTAATGGTTTTTTATTATTTTTTTGGCCGAACGATTCACTTGAGTATCGGTATCGGCCAACACAACTGAATCTTTGGCCAAACGATTCAGGGCTGATACCGATACTGACAACATTGCTTTTTTGATAGGCAAGCCAGGATAACATCAGTGAGATTAAAACCCTAGACTCCTCGATGATGATAATGTGATCTAACCATCCAAGATATCTCATGCTGAAAAGCATTTATGTTTTAAAATAATAACTGAAAAGCATTTAGAGAGAGAGAGAGAGAGAGAGTAGTCAGTTGGTTCTTGGAAATTTTGAGATGGGTGTCCTCTGCCTACCCTCTAATTTGGTTATGTTGATGCTTTGGGCCTACACTACTTCAAGTGTGCCTTTATTGGGAACCACAGCAATCTTGATGAATGGTGGTAGGACCCACCAAAACTTGCAGTGAGAGCATTGCTAAGGTTGCAGATCTGGACACTGGTTCATCTTGATAACTGGTTAGAAATTCAAAAGGGTTCATAACAATGTCCTGATAGAGGCACCCTTGGGTTTTTGGTTCTTCCAAGGCAAGGGATCATGAGTGCAATTCTAGCTCCTCAGAAAGGCATTAGACATATTTGTATAGAGGTTTTCCATGGAAATAGCAATTCCTTGACTACAACTACATGTAGGGTTGCAAACGGATCGGATATGGTTGGATATCAAATTCGAGTCTGACATTCTTTAAGTAAAATCCAAATATGGATTCGGATCAGATTTGGATCTGCTCAGTCAGAACACTTTCGGATTTGGGTCAGATTCAGAGCAGCATTTTAAGTTGGATATGGAGTTTATCTGAAACAAAATCCAAACCGAATGATTTTTTTTACATGTAAAAGCTTGTTTTGTTCTATTTTTTCAGGATCCAGTATTACACATGTATTTCATACTTGGATTCAATCCAACCTCCTCGGATCTGGATTCAGATTTGGATCTAACAAGATCCCGTCAAAATCTAACCAGTTCACTTTAGGATGCATTTATTTTATGCCCTTTCCTATGAAAAGACGCTATTTTATAGGAAAGAGAGCCTCTTTCCTAAGGGGCGAAACAAAGATCTTTATGAGAAATATACAGTATAGTCCAAATAATAAATGCAAAAATGCATCTTTCCTGTGGAAATGGTTTCACACCTCCCCCATGGGAAATCATTTTCCCTCGTGGGCATCACTTTCAAGGGAAAGTGGCTTCCCTTGTGCGGCAGTGTAACAAACGACTCCTTAAAGATAATTGATTTCAAGACGTAACCAATGGAGCTTGACAGCATTCCAGACCATGAAAGAGTGGATAAAAGGCCCCATCGCTATTCATCTAAAGCATGAACGGTACTTGTGAAGATTATGCAACAGAACAATGATGTGCCGCTAAATGCACCAACAGTTCCCAATCACCAACAAGCTTCAGACCGATCTGAGGCATGGTTAGGTGATCGGGCCCCAGTACTCGAGTACTTTACAAAGTACTCGGGCCACATAAAACACAGAAAATCACTAATGCAGGCTGCCTTAGAGATTTTCTGTGTAGAACACTAAAAACAGAAAATGGTTACACAGCGATTTTCTGTGTTTTGTGTGGCCTGAGTACTTTACAAAGTACTCGGGCCCAATCACTGGATCTGCTCCGATTCAGTAATCTGTACTGTTAAATGAAAGATATAGCTCACCAAATTTGGAGAAAGAGGACAAGGCAACCTTATAAAATGGAAACTCAGGATCCATAAGTTATATTGTGCCAAAAGGAATGCTGTAACTAAACATGTAAAAAGCGAAAAAGAAACCCTTCAATCACGCATGGTTTTAGGTTATTAAGTTGACTAAACTAAGAAAAAAAAAATCTTAGCGAAGGATATATTCACAAAATTGATATATAAAATAATCTATTCGTGTGTAAAATGGTACAAAAATTTCACAGAACATGACAGTCGTGTCACCAGATAGAGGTGGTTCAAGACATTTCAGGTTGTCTGCATATGCTATGATCAAGACAAAAATCTTAGCTGCAACTGAGTTTGTAGAGAGAGAGAGGTGGTACTACACAAAATGTTTTCAGGCATGTTTTGGTCATAAGTGGACATAAACAATCACAACTGAGGAAGTAGTAGTGATTGTTGGTCACAACTCACAATGTCAACCTTGTGACCATCTTTCACAAGAGTTGGGGCATGTTTGCTTTGGTCTCAGGTGGGATGAACAATCAAAGCCAAGAAAGCAGAAACTGTGATTGTTGGTCACAAGGCAAAAACAGTCACAGC
Organism: Nuphar pumila; assembly: GCF_984573655.1. NCBI lineage: Eukaryota > Viridiplantae > Streptophyta > Magnoliopsida > Nymphaeales > Nymphaeaceae > Nuphar > Nuphar pumila. Next base: position 104,627,454 of record NC_143259.1, read on the forward strand.
TGACATCGCACACTTGTACTTTTCTCATGTTTCACTAACCTTGACAAAGTCTCTTGATTGTGATTTACATTCGCAGGGCATTGCAAACATGCTCTTCATCTCAATCAATATTAATTTCTTTCCCATAAATCTTCATTTCCTCTTCTTCAGAAGAGATCCTGCACGCAAGAACAACCGATCGATTTCATCAAATTCAAGCTTCTCAACTTTACTAGAACCATTATCCAGCTTTGAGTTACTGGCAAACTGCCGAAGATACTCTTCAAAGTCCTCAGACGAATCGTTGTCAGCTTCTGCTGGCATTGCATTGATGGCTTCCAAATAGAGTGTACCATCACCTTTTCCAATCGTCTCAGCATCGCTATCAGTCTCAAAAATATCAGATAGTGATTCAGGTTCTGAGATCTCGCTAACCTCCATGACTGGTCCTCGTCTCAATGGATCATATACATTGTTAGAAGCTTCAGGCTCAGAGAATTTGTCTGCATGATTATGATGCACACCATCTCGCCAAGCAACTGGTGCAAGTTCCAGGTTGTTCTCAGTCTCAGCATCAACTTTCTGTTCATTGTTTCTATTGCTAATTGATTCTTGCAAAGATTCAAGTTGATGCTCCAACCTCGGGATGAAAGTCCGAACAGCACGAAGTGAATCCCTATACTTGGAGTTGTCCAGTGCCTGCAGAATGAAAAAGGAACAATATTTTAGGGAAATAACAACGATCACACAGTTTCTATTCTAGGAGTTGTTATTGACGTTGCTTTATTGGCTTCAAGCCAAGTCTTGTTCCTAGTCTCCCTGCAACCTGCCTTCTGATGCCGTGAGACTAAGAGTTGGCCCAAAGGACAGACAAACTTATCCTCAAAGAGTGGACTTGCAATTTTGGAGGAAAAAAATATCAACTTAATATTTCTGAAACTGACAATCATGTCCTAACAATGTCATGGTTGATCTTTCAATCGTCGCTGTTCATTTGAAAAGTGAATAACTGACCACCATATTCAGAAAAATAAAAGACAGTTGTCTTCTGCTTACCTTCTTTCTGGAGAGAGAAACTCTTGGAGACATGATCTCTGGTGGAGGCTGAGAGTAGTTCTTCCCACGATACATAATGATAGTATTTCCTTCCTGTATGTCGAGAACAATGCCACCGCTCAGTCGTGCTAACTCCGCTGCAATTTCCTTCACTTCTTCTGGGGTAAACGTCTTTACAATCACCTTCAGAGTTTCATGTTTTTTCCAGTGCAGGTGCATGTTTAGAATCACCCCTTGGAAAATACCACGACGGCCCACCGGTACATAGTTTTTGCATTTGACACCCATCTTGAGGAAGTAAAAGTGCTCCTCTGGAGTTAGTATCTCAGGGTCATGTGTACTTTCGGAAGGTGGTGAAGGAGGCTTTATTTTTGCCAGGGCCAGCACCAGTTGTTCCTCTTTTCTTTGTGCCTGAGATGACCATTATTGCTATATTTGCATTATTGACCAGAAAACATATTTAATTTCCATAATAGTGAATGCATCGGGAAAAAGGTAAACATTTGATGTACTGAGATAAAGTAACTATTACAAATAAATCAACAACTTAATCATAGTTTCATACAGTTCATTTACTAATGTCATGCTTGAATAAAGCCACAATAATCAACCCTAAGATAGGGATTGTGGGTCTGCAGCATATAAACAATTTATGTCATATATACGATATATGCATGCTACATATAAAGAGTAAACAGTGAAAACCAATGAAAATGCTTATGCAAGTTTGAAAGATCAGCAAATTTTTGTAGCTTCCCAACTATGTCACAGGGATTCGGCCAACCAGGTGCCGCACCCGCATCAACACAACGCGATGCGGGTGTGGCACCAGTACGGTCAACCCGACCCTGGGTGCGGTCAATGCACCCAGGGTCATTTTCGTCCAGTTTTTAAACAAAAAAAAATCCTCGATGAAAAGGGTTGCGAAGAGGAGGATTAGGGATTCCCTAATCCTCCCTTCGTCTCCTCCTAAAGCCGAACCACTCCGCTGAACCAGGTATGCCCTCGACTCCCTCTGCTCTCTTCCTCTCCTCTCCTCTCTGACTCCCTATGCTCTCCTCCTCTCCTCTCCGTCTTCCCTCTCTCCTTCTTAGAATGTCGGAGAGGGGCCCGGCATCGTCGTGGCTGCGAGCGGTGCTAATTTGCCATGAGGTGCTTGGGTGCTCGGCTTCTCAACATGTCCATTGTGCGCATGGTTGTGCGCATGACTTGTGCTTTTTTGGGTCTTTGTGTTTGCTTTCCCTTTGCCGCAATGGACATGTTGAGATCTCGTGGTTCGGATCAACGGTTTTTCGACCTATGTTCGTTTTCTCCATTGATCCGTCCTTGATTTGGGTTTTCTAGTGGGTATTTGGAATTTAGGGTTAGGATTTGGGGCTTTTTGAATCTGCCTTCGATCGGTCTGTATTTTGTGTGATTTACTCCTTGGGGTCTAATTTTTTGTAAAGTTTTCGATTAATTGAGATTTGGTGGGTTTCCCTTGGTTGTAATCCTAGGGTTAGGGTTTCGTGGGGATCTCGGTAGTTATTGCTCGATCTTGAGTTGATTCGGCAGAAATTTTGTATTTCCTCGTTTGTTTACTCATTCCCCTCTTTCAATTGGTTACTATTCGTGAACTTTCTTGGTTTTGTAGAAGAGTATTGCTGGGGCTTCGTGTTCATCCGATCTTTCATTTCTCCGTGTCCATATATATATGTATATGTTTTTTTTTTTTGCCGCACCCCCGCACCCAAGGTTTTTGAAAGTGCTGCACCCCGCACCCGCACCCGCACCCATGTGACATAGCTTCCCAAATACCATAGCGACAAGAAAAAAACAGTATTTATGGTTGATCACGACTGAAAGTTATCCTCTCTTTTTTAATCATTATTGTTTAACAACAATATTATGACATTTCCAATATATGATACTGCCACTATTTCAATTCTAGCTAAATATCATGTGACATTTTTGTGATCTTACTACAAAAAACCATGATGATTGTCCACTAACACAAATATTGGCTCAAGTATCTGAAAGAGTGAAACACATTGACTATAAAAACATCTAAACAAAATAAGAAGACAATATCATGAAGAAATTCAGGCAAAGATGTATATGCAGATTTGAGGCCTCTTGCTGGAGTCTTTTCTTAGTTGCATCACAATAGTAAGAATAAACGACACTCACACAAGATGTTCATCCATGGATGAATCAAAGGTGACAACAGGATGAACAGATTAACTGTTGGGATATAAAACATATGTCCTTAAGCTCCTACATCACCTACTGATGGATCACTACTAGTTCAAGTGTTTTTAACAACATTGCTTTAAATTTGATCCTTGCAAGCTACAATTATTTTGTGCAAAAACCACATTTGTTGGTGTTTTGCATTTATGCCATACAGGTTAGCATTTAAGAAAAGTAAAAAACTGCTGTTGTTTTTTTTGTCTGAAAATTTTGTGACATGATTATGATATTCTGGTAAACTGATAGTATAGGTGAAAAAATGCAAATGGAGATACCACCTCATGACTCATGATAAGTAACTACTGATATTTGTTTCTCAAAATTGCCATCAATCTTTTCTTATTACTTACTTCCTATTCATTCTGATAACTTTTCTCCTATTTTCTACTTTTGTGGAATTGTTCCAAAATCTATTTGCTTCATGTTTCTTGTACAACATTTTTTTAAAAATGCTACAATTTTGCTGAGATTTGCCAATATTTATGGAAACATAAAATCCCAAAAAATCATCTCACCAAGATATTGCCAACAGTGATATTGGTGACATTGCTACAAACTATAAAATGCATGATAATTCAACAAATGCAAACACATGCATAAATTTCCTGAAAGCAATTTAAGAATGGTTTGACTTTTTGTCCCTACACATAATTACCAACAATAGTCGAACTGTTGAATTGTGTAGCTTTGCATGCAGACTTTTTTCTAATCGTTTGCTGCTACTCTTGGCATTTGCATGATTCACTTTTCTTTTTTTTTGCGTAGCCATGTTGCATGTGTTGAGCCAGATGAAGAGGAGGCTTATATATGAGTGTATACTAAAGTTGGTATCGGTTAACAACTTAACATTGTATATCTTAAGCTGTTGAACTAGATATGGCCCCAAATAGGAGACAAAAAGGAAAACAAAGAAAACACCCAATGTTGATGAACATGGTGGTTCAATTTTTATTGCAAAAGAGGATGGAGGTGAACACTATGTACTTAATTCCCCAGAAATATGGAATTATTAATTTTGTTGAGGAGAATCTTCATCCTGAAGTGCACATCCATGATTTGGTGAGGCCTCACCACAGCACAAACAAGCAATTCAATACAATGTTAATGATGGAAATGAACTTATTTTGCTTCTCCTCTGTCACATGGATACGGCTGTGGACATGGGGATAAGGCCATTTTTATGAAGTTTTCAATATGACCAGTATAAAAGGGGACACGATGCTAGGTCAAAATGGAGTATCCATGTGACTAGCTTCTCCTTCATTTGAATGAAGAAATTGGTTCAGGTTAAATAAAAGATTTTCTTTAGGACTTACTGATGCTAAGACTGTTGAAGCTCATGGGAAAGATGGTGCAACAACTGACTCAACTTCCACATCAATGAAGATGGGAAAACACTGAAGATTAGTGATAGGATAGAAGGAAAACAATACAAATTTCAAGTTTTCAATTACTTTTAAAGGTCAACCTTTCAGAACTTAGTTTTCTGCAACCTGCACAACCAGTACAGAACAATTTTATCGTTGTGAGAGAAAAGAAAAAAGACTAAGTTGCTCTTGATTTAATGAAGATTCTTTTCCAATCGAGGGAGCCTATTGTCATCTCAAGCCACCCAGTCATGATGGTGCAGATTGAATCAAGGTATGCCTAGAAGGCTCTTGACCAGCCTAGTTAGTTTCTTATTTTTCATGCCAAAAATCCTACTTAAAAGAGTTTCCTTTTTCAGGGCACATTCCTCCATGGGGCATGAGGCTATAAGGTTTTCTCAAAGGAGCAGCAGCTAGGGTCTCATGAATTGCTTTGGGAAGGGCTTTAAATAGGTCCAGGGAATAACTAAAAGAGGATGATGAGGATGTGAACTGCTCTAGGAAGGGTCAAGAATATGTACAATTTTATAATCAAAGAAAAAGATATACCAATGAGAACTTCTTGTGTCGAAGATTGTTTCACTTTTTTTATTGGAGGCAATGCATAGGGATGGTCAAATCCATTGATTGCTCTGAAATGGTAGTCATGTAGTCGAGTGACTAGAGTTATATAGCCTTGGCATTTTTATGGAAGCAAAGCTGAGAAAGGATGATGGTTTTTCCATTGGTTACAAAATAGCAAGTGTTGGTTCGTCCATGTTGGAGACTACACTAAGGTATGAGGTTTTTTTCCATGCAGCATTAAGGTATGAGGTTGTGTCATCTTATGATATAGAAAAGGCTAAGGAACAGAGTTTTCTAAAGCTTGACCAGACAAAAGAAGCCAAGGAATGACTTCTCCTCTAATAACTGCCTTGTTGAATAGAACGGCAATGAGATTTTCCAAAGTAGCACCATTGTCTTATGTTGAACCAATCCAGTACTACCAATAGTTTCAAAATGATGTTAGTGAAAACATAAAAGGTCGACTTAGAATGAGACGTGTTGGCCGTTAAATATATTTATATATAAATATATATTCATGTGAATATGTATTTATATATATCATTAGAATGTATTTTAGGAAACATTATACCTTTTATTCCTTTTTTTATTTTTTGTTATTTTCTGTATTTTTGTTTTGTATTAACCCCCCTTTTACAAGGGGAATTTTAGTCATAATAGAGTAGTTGTTAGGCTAGGCCCAACGGCTGGCCAGTTAACCATTGGGACTAGCCCAACAACTAGCTCTCTCCGTATTGTATATAAATAAGAGTTAAACCCCTTTCTCAAATATGCTTCTCTTGAGCATTATTGCTTAATAAAAAATATATTTTTTATATCAAGTGTTAAGCACATTTAGTGGCATGTGTGTGATCTTGAGTGTTTGTTCTATCTTTTAGTGGCTTATATGCTTTATCCCATAGTGGATTTGTGTGTGCACTTCTTTGTCACGAAATATGCGAAAAAATAAAAACAAGAGCCTCAAAGGGCTTACAATAACATAAACACAACATGCACATGAACAAGTCCACCATGGGACAATGCAAGGTGCCAACATAGGCAATACAAACAGCCACTAAGAGCAATACCATGCATTAAAACACAAAAGCAAGATTAAAATAAATAACATTTTATTTATAATATACCCACAAAATGAGTTATAATGCTTTAAAACAACATTAAGTAATAAAAGAGGACAAAGCCCCTATTTATACACATACAAGAGAGAGAGAGACCAAATGGGAGCTCCCAATCAGTGTTGTACGTATCATACGATACGATACTTATCATTACTTTTGGGTTTTGCGATACGATACACTCATATCGCTATACGAGTGTGTATCGTACCCATATTAGGTGTATCGATACACCCCTGTATCATGCCATATCATACGATATAGAGTGTATTGTATGATACACCTTCGGCATACTTTAAAAAGCCCGAAAGTTATTTTTTTGCATTTTGGGTTTTAAATACCTTTTGAGGGCCAACATCTCCAATTGAATCCGCAAAAATTAAAGATTTATATTATGATAGAAATCAAGCTTCACAATCTAACAAAGATGGCATAAGATGATCCGGCATGACAATGGGGCACTCACGTAATGAGTGAAAATCGATTGAACATCGAGTGCAACTATTGACATTTATGCAATTCATCATAGTTTCATGTGACAAATTTTTTTAAATTTTTTGCTTATTTTTTCTTGATTTTTTTATTCATTTTAAAATTTTGCTATTAAAAATTTGCAATATTTTACGATACAATACAATTGTTAAATTATATCATGTATATATATATATATATATATATATATATATATATATATATATATATATATATATATTTGTCCCAGGGGCATTTTTGTCATATCCCATTTTACGCATATTCACACTTGTGAATGTGCATGTAACTTTTCTTCATTTTCTCTTTCTTCTTTTCTCTTTTTCCTTTTTTCTTTTTCTCTTTTCTTTTCTTTCTTCCTTTTTCCTTCTTTTCTTTTTTACCTTTTTGATTAAAAGTCAAAGGAGGGGGAGACGTTGGAACCCCCTCCAACGTCTAGTAGGAGCCCCTCCTTTTGGTCTCCGCTTATATTATAAATAGGGGTGTGTCCCCTCTAATTGTATTCATTCTTTTGGGAGCCTTTGTGCTCACCCTTGCTCAATAGATTCAATCTTTTGCATTTCACGTGTTCTCTTTATACCTTTGTGTACTTTTTATTCAAGTATTCTTGGTGTGTCTTTGTACACATATCCCTTCGTGGAGCTTGTGCTTGTAGTGCACATCTTTGAAGATATTTTTACATGGTATCAGAGCTTGGTTGGGAGAAAAGAAGATCGTGTGTTTTGTTCTCTCTATTGGGTGCCTCGAAAAGCATGTCATCAAGTTTGGGTGATTGGGGTGAAGACTGGTTTCTTCATTCAATATTTTAGAAGCATCCTACCTCAAGTAGATTGTGGTACGCATCTCTTTCTCTTTTTCTTCTCTCTAACAAGCGAAAAGGACTCTCACTTCTCTCTTAGGAGGCTCATATCAAAGGTAAGGGTCTTTGGGGATATGTTTAAGGAACTATTCCCGAACCTAAAATTACTATCATTGAGAGAGGAGAGATTAAGTCCTTGACGGTGAAGAAAGAGAAAAGGCGTTTGCAGAATACAATAAAAGGCATGAAGAGTGGGAGATGAAAAACTACAAAATTCTATTGTGGTTTTTCTCTTCGGTGGAAACCAAGATTAATGCCAATATATTGAAATTCAAGAAAGCATATAAAGTATGGGAGTATCTTGAACAAATGTATACGTCAAGAGACTTGTCCCATAAATATTACCTCCAAAAGAAGGCTTTGACTCTACAACAAGGAAAGATGTTAGTTAGAGAGTATTTTGCCAAATTATCCGCTATATGGGATGAACTTGCTATCCTTGAACCTAAATGGAATGAAGAGGCAATCGAACTGAAGCAAAAACAACTTGAAGAGGATCACTTTTTTAATTTCCTAAATGGGCTTAGACCCGAATTCGAACAATCTAGATCCTCTCTTTTATCTTTTCTTCTCCACCTTTAGAAGACGTTCTTACCAAATTAAGTGGAGAAGAAACTAGATTGGGAATGAATAAAACCTATGTCACAGGGATTCGGCTAGGAGGGTGCCGCACCCGCGTCGATGCGACTCGACGTGGGTGCGGGTGCGGCACGGGGTGCGGTCAACCCGATCCTGGGTGCGTTGACCGCACCCAGGATCATTAAGGTCCATTTAAAAAAAAAATTGCCCAAATGGGCTTCGAATTTTTTTTAAAAAAAAATTATGCAGCTGACAGGATCATTAAGGTCCATTAATACTATTTTGCAGCTCTCAGCTGTCAACAGCTGTGCTAACAGCAGCTGTCTGTCAGCAGCAGCTGACAGCTGCAAAATAAAAAAAAAAACCTATTCCCCCGACCCCCTTTATATATATATATATATATATATATATATATATATATATATATATATATATATATATATATATATATATATATATATATTACATTTTTGCCCCTGCCGCACCCCCCGCACCCGGGTTTTTTGGAAGTGCCGAATCCCCGCACCCGCACCCGCGCCCGCACCCGCACCCATGTGACATAGAATAAAACCAATCAAAATGTGTTAGCCGTCCCCTCTAAAAACGAGAATGAGGGAGCTTACGTTGTATCCAAACTCGGGAGCAATGTTAAACCTTATAAACCTCCTCACTTCAACAAGAATCAAGGAGGAAGAGAAAATAACGGACAATATGGAAGAAGAGACTACAGTAAAATCGTGTGTCATTTTTGTAAAGAACTGTGGGGCACATAAAACCCGTGTGTCCAAAGTGGAAAAAGATGGTGGCAATGTCGATAACTTTCAGAGAAGAGACGCCGTCTACCTCCAACAATGTCAATCTATCTTTAAATCAAATTATTGAAGCTCTTCAACCATTCCTCAAGGGATCTATTTCTGGAGCCGATGCGTCCTCCTCTCCTCTAGGTAAAATTCTTTGGCTATTAGACTCGGGTGCATCCTTTCATATGATTCCAAATGCTTTTACACTGACCAATTATTCTAAAAATCTCTCTCCATCCTTTGTCTCTACTGCGGATGGGGCTTCTCTTGAAATTAAAGGAATTGGAGATTTTGAAAAACAAGATTTTTTTGTTCCCAAAGTTAGATTTATTCCAAAATTAAATTTGAACTTGCTTTCCGTCTCTCAACTTTCGGATCATGGATGTGATATAAAATTCTCATCACATAAATATTGGATACTGGATCGTCAGTCCGGGAAGTTGATTGGGGAAGGCTCTAGGAAGGGTGACCTCTATTTTATGGAATCTCTTCAAGTTCCAAAAACTTCTTTTTGTAACATTGCCCAACATAAAGATATAAATGTTTGGCATAAACACCTTGGGCATCCAAATATTGACAAGCTTTCTTATATTTATTTTGCTAAAACATTATGTAAAGAAAATTTCAGTTGTAATAATTGTATTCTGGGAAAAATGAGAAGCTTACCTTTTGGCTCAAGATCTATGTTTTCAACTAGGCCTTTTAAAATTGTGCATTTGGATGAATGAGGACCCTCACTTGTAGTATCTAAGGGAGGTTTTTCATATTATGTTATTTATGTTGATGACTATTCAAGGTATAATTGGATATACTTTCTAAAACATAAGCATGAAGTCTTTTTCACTTTTAAGATTTTTCATGTAATGATAGAAACCCAATTCAATAGAAAGTTACAAATCTTTAGAACAGATTCAGGGGGTGAATTCCTCTCAAATGAATTTAAAGACTATATAGAGAGTAATTGGATCATTCATCAAAATTCATGCCCCAAAACTCCTCAACAAAACGGCTTAGCCGAACGAAAACATAGACATATTATTGAAACTACAAGGACTACTTATTTCTCAAAAGATTCCAAAAAGATTTTGGGCCGAAGCTGCCCTGGCTTCTGTCTATCTTATAAATCGTCTTGCTTCAAAAAATTTAAGCCAAATATCTCATTTTGAAGTTTTATATAAAAAAGAACCCGATTATAACAAATTACGAATCTTTGGTTGCAAATGTTTTGTTCTCACTGATAAAAATGATAAGTTATCTCCTAAAGCCATTCCCTATGCTTTTCTTGGTTATTCAGAAACACAAAAAATGTTTTAGGTGTTATGACCTTCAAAATGATAAACTGTACGTCTCAAGGAATGTCACTTTTTTGGAAAATGAAAGTGGTTTTAAGAAGGACTCAACCCTCCCCGATAATGCTGATTACTCCTTTTTATTTGAATTACTAAATAGGAATGAAGATTTCTTTAGTGATGATGAGACAAATAATGAGAATATTGATAATGAAGCTCCCTTGTCTGTTCAACAAGAAGCAGTAAATGAACCAATTACATACTCACATAGAGATAAAAATACGTTTAGAAGTGTGATAGAAAGATATAGTGATTTTAGTGAGCCCTCTCAAGATAACAACTTACGAAGAACTGAAAGACCTAGGAGAAACCCTTCCAGATTTATATCCTATGAATCTTTTTCCCTAAAACATAGGGCTTGCCTTAGTGTCATTCACTCGTATGAAGAACCCAGAAACTTCGAAGAAGCTAAAGAAAGATTAGAATGGAGAGATGCAATGGATAATGAACTTTATGCCCTTAACAGAGCCAAGACTTAGGAATTTCAAAATCTTCCTGAAGGAAAAAAGACAATAGGACGTAGATGGGTCTTTAAGGTTAAGACCAAGAGTGATGGAACTCTTGAAAGATATAAGGTCCGACTGATAGCTAAAGGTTATAGCCAAGAATATGGTATTGATTACGAAGAAACCTTTGCTCCTGTGGTACGAATGGTCACTATAAGATGTTTGATCACTACTGCATCAATTAAAAAATGGAACATATATCAAATGGATGTTAAAAATGCCTTTCTAAATGAGGACCTAAACGAAGAAGTCTACATGGAGCCCCCCCTGGCATGGATATACCAAAGGGTAAAGTTCTTCGTCTTAAAAAAGTCTTGTATGGTTTAAAGCAAGCTCCAAAGGCTTGGTACGATCGATTTAATGAAGTAATGGTTGAAATTGGATTTAATTCTTGTTATACTAACATTGCTCTCTTTGTTAAAAAGTCTGATGCAAGAATTGTAATTTTGTTGTTATATGTTGATGATATGCTAATAACAGACAGTGATATTAAGGGAATCAGAAATATCAAATCCACTCTAAAAGAAAGGTTTGAAATGTTAGACTTAGGGTATCTGACATACTTTTTGGGTATTGAGGTTGTTTACTCTCATAGGGGCTATTTTTTGTCTCAAACTAAACTGGCTTGCGAGATTCTTGACAGGTCTGACATTACAGATGAAAAAATTTGCGAGACTCCTGAAGTTGTGGGCTAAAAAATAAGGGTGATGATGGAATTTCTTTGGAAAATCCTACTCCCTATCGACAGCTTATGAGATCACTTATGTATCTTAGTATCACACGGCCAGACATATCTCATGTCGTGAGTCAATTTCAGCATGCCCCCACTTCAGTTCATATGAGTGTTGTACTTCGTATTGTCAGATACATAAAGGGCACAATAAGTAAGGGAGTATTTCTTTCCTCATCTTCAAATTTAGAATTGATTGCATATACTAACTTTGACTGGGGAGGTGACTCAAATAACCGTCACTCCACCACTGGTTTTTGTATTTTTCTAGGTGAATCACTGATCTCATGGAGATGCAAGAAACAACAGAAGGTGTCTCTTTCATCAACAGAAGCAGAATATCGAGTCATGACCTCCACGACTATGGAGATTGTGTGGATTCATCAATTGTTGAAGGATATGTGAGTACTAATCTAAGGACCTACAAGACTGTGTTGTGAAAATAAAAGTGCAATCTATATTGCTAAAAATCACACTTTTCATGAGCGTACCAAGCACATTGAGATGGACTGTCACTATGTCAAAGAAACCTATTTGCAGAAAATCATAGACCTTCCTTATGTGACTTCAGAATACCAGTTGGCAGACTTTTTCACAAAGGCGCTGTGTTCCCCTAGATTTCATTTTCTTCTTGGCAAACTTTCGGTCATCACGCCCTAAGTTTGAGGGGGGGTGTTAAATTATATCATGTATACATATATATAGAAGAATATATACATATATATATATATATATATATATTTGCCTCAGGGGCATTTCTGTCATTTCTTATTTTATGCATATTCACACTTGTGAATGTGAATGTAACTTTTCTTCATTTTCTTTCTCCTTTTCCCTTTTTCTTTTTCTCTTTTCTTTCCTTTCTTTTCTTTTCTTTCTTCCTTTTTCCTTATTTTCTTTTTTACCTTTTTGACTAAAAGTCAAAGGAGGGGAAGACGTTGGACCCCCCTCCAATGGTTAGATTTCTAACCGTTGGAGGGGCTCCAACGTCTAGTAGGAGCCCCTCCTTTTGGTCTCCTCTTGTATTATAAATAGGGGTGTGTCCCCTCTAATTGTATTCATTCTTTTGGGAGCCTTTGTGCTCACCCTTGCTCAATAGATTCAATCTTTTGCATTTCAAGTGTTCTCTTTGTACCTTTGTGTACTTTTTATTCAAGTGTTCTTGGTGTGTCTTTGTACACATATCCCTTCGTGGAGCTTGTGCTTGTAGTGCACATCTTTGAAGATATTTTTATAACAATACGGTCTTACTTTGGGCCCGACCGATATGGGTAATGATATGATACAACCTTGCTCTCAATAGAGTCGTTGGGAGCTCCCAACAATCATATTTATGACCGTTTGGGAGCCTCAACGACTCTATGGTCAAAAAGACCATAAAGCCCATGCTCTAAGGGAAAAGACAAAAAAAGGAAAAAAAACTATTCCTAATGAACAGTCCTTATTACATGAGTAAAATGATACGTGCTAAATGAGTTTTTAGGGTTTTTTGTTTTATTTTTAAATTATCACTGTACAGATGTGATCTATGTACTTGATTTTATATGGATCAGCTCTTGAAGTGTTCAATTCCGACATATAGGTGGGTTTTTATAAGGTTCAAAAAATCAGCGGTCCAAAATCTTAGTAAATTTTCGAGGCCCCAGATATCATTTTTTTCATCGAAAACACATGATCCAGGTGTGGATTCCTCGTAAATCAACCATGCCCAACACATTTATGGGGTCAAAACTGCGAAAAAAACACTGACAAGGGAAGAAAAACCCATTTAGCACATATCAATTTCGCACCTACCCATTTCCCTCTCTCTCTCTCTCTCTCTCTATATATATATATATATATATATATATATTGTAATGACCCCAACTCATCGTCGTTTAAAAGTGAATTTTTTTTCTACATTTGCGGAAACCAAAACTTAAGGATCCGGGGCCTCACACACTTAATACATTCCAAACCACAAGAAATCTTACATTGAATCAACAATCAACTAACTAACTTTATTATTCAATAATTAAAGTTTAAGAACAAAATTAAATTAATGTTTAAAAATCATAAAGCCACACTATCCCAAAAATATCAGAAGTGGTCAGGCAGTCTCGTAGGCTCCATATGGCAGACGTCATCATCACTGAGCATCAGATCCTATGAAAAAACCATAAATAGTACTGGATAAGAATCAACAATTCTTTGTACGAATTTATCTAGAAAACCAAATATACAGAAAAAAGCATAAATCAAATTCATGCAAGTTTTTCAGAGGAACATAACTACAACAATCTCCTAATTCAATTAACCATTCATACATTTAACAACAACAATATCTCACATAAAACAGAACAGGTAAGAATGCATGAAATAATGCAGAATAGTAAATATGCATGATTCCAATGCACATGCATGAACAATTCATTAAGTTATTATTAGAGTTCTCTTTTGCATGCATATCCTTATTAAATGCACACAAGTTTAGTTTCACTTTTCATTAAAACTCGTGGATACTCAAAATTGTACCACAAATTCTCGAAGTTCAAGATAAGTTCTCAGTTGTAGCTTAACACACAAATTGTATTTTACTAGTGGGTTCCACACTTGTTCCTCGACTGATATCAGGAATCAACATCATCCATCGGAACATTATAAATCAACAGCTAATGTCGGGACACCCAAAGAAATCAACATCCACTGGTGTCACTTTCTTGTTATACCAATAACAACAGTTGTATCTACAACACCACTCCCATACAAAGTGGCAGAAAACTCCCTAAAACCGTGGCCGAGAGACGAACCACCATATCGATTTTAGGGGCACAATCGCACAAGGAGTTTTAGTATCCTCATTGTTTTCCAAAACCGCCATCAAGGATTTTCATACTGTAAAAGGGACATCTAAGAAAAAAATCATTAATTACACTGTTTATCTCTTTTATCTTTTTAACAATAATCAAATTCTTTACCAAAAGAATCATTTTGCAATTCAACATGCAAAACACACCATGAGACCTTGGTCCATTGCAATATTTAACAGTGCAAATTAATTCAGAAAGCCAATAATTTCAGAATAGATTTTGCAATGCATAAAACAAACCTTGGAGCAACACATGCTCTTAGCCCACATGGCCTATAGTGGTTCATATCTGACCACCGATGCATCTTATGCAAAAATCTTCAATGAACATGTAACCACACAATTATCCAAACATGTCCACAAATGCACATTCATTCACACACAATACGAATGTACATATAAAATCATTTACATATGCATATGAACACATGCTTGCAACATACACTTTGCTTTCATGATTCATCTCATACATATCATCGAAACAGGCACAAGATCATGTTGATGCAACATTAAACTAATTTCAAAATTCACGTGTTCATGATATGCACATCTATGCCAACATGGTATTCATTTTGATGAGCATACATAACCAATAAACATCTTTACCAATTTGGGCATGCTCAGGTAACAAAATATAATTACCGAGCCAAAGCTAAGCTGCCCCATAAACAGGACAGCATTAGCATACTATTGGCAGCATGTTTCTCATGCATAAACATACAACCAAATAGTGTTGGACAACAGACAATACTGCACAATTTTTTGTGCAGCACTGGTCTGCCTCACAACAGCCCACAAAACTCATAAATACACCACATTTAGCAGCATTATAACAGGCCAAATAACAGCCACAAGAACAAATAAATATTCAGCCTAATCATGATAGCATACAAAAAAATAAAAATTGTGTGACATAACGTTAGCATAGATAAAACTTAAAATTTCAAGGTTGTTTCGATGCCAGCCCATATATCAGCATCAAACAACTTCATGGCAGTCATATCATAGACAAAACCGAGCATGAGCAGCTTGCTCATGACCCTCACAGAGGTCAATTATGAGCTCGGTAATAAACAGCAGGTCATAAACAACCTTAACAACATTTTTGACCAAGCTAACATCAAATACAGTTATGACATAAAAGCAACTATGACAGCCTCAAAGCAGCCATTGTAAAAGTTAAGTATGCAGTCAAAGACAAGCTGCGTTATAAAGAGTTGTCGGCAGTTTCAAAACAGCATAAACAAACCGATCTTTAGCATGCATATTAATACCATTAACTGGTCTTGGTTTGCATAGCATCAAGGTATCTTTGTTTTGTAAACAAAACAGCGAGTCAAACTAGCGAAGTACATAACGACAATGTACCCCAACTATTGACAGACAGCTGGGCTTAAAAAGAGACTAATAATTGCCAATTAATTGCAATCGGCTAGACTTAAAAAGAGATTAATAATAGTCAATTAATTTCTGCACACATATATAAACTTTTAATGACAGTTTGCAACATAGTTAGTTTAAGAAACAACCATAAATTTCTGCGCACATATATAAACTTTTAATGATAGTTTGCAACATAGTTAGTTTCAGAAATTATTTTTATAACAGTCATAGATTTCTGCATATATATATATATATATATATATATATATAGAGAGAGAGAGAGAGAGAGACTTTTAATGACACTTTACAAAACATAAGCAGTAATATTTCTGCACATAAATAAACGTTATTTCATGACAGTTTACAGACATAAACAATGCTGGAAATTAGCCTTATATTACTGCCCACTATGACCAAAAATCAATTGCAGCCAACTGATTTTTAGCGTTATTAAAAGCGTAAAATAAATCAGATTTTGCATGCATACTTATACCAGCAACTATATAAAAAAAAAACATGCAGGGCTTAGGAATAGGTCTGGTTTTGGATCAGATCTGGTCCAAAACCAGACCTTGATGAAGTCAGTCCCACGTGTATATATATGATGGGCCTGCGGCAAGCCTGGTTTGGGTCAGCTACGATCCCAAACCATGGCTGCAACATATGGGGGCCGATTCCCATATATATATATATATATATATATATATATATATATATATATATATATATATATATATATATATATATATAAAGCAAGCTAATGCTATGAAATAAAAAAAAACAGATATATGAGCATGAAAATGATATCCGAATATGCATCCTTAACTAAAATTGATACATGATAAACAAAAACAGCATATGTATTAAATCTGATTATGATCCCTAATTAAAATCAATATATGATAAACAGATTCAAATCTGAATATGCATTCTTAATTAGAAACAATATATGATAAACGGAAACAGCATACATAATGAGAATCACACTTTAGGAAAGAGATAAATCTTTATATACATATACATATATATACTCGAAATCATGTATTTCAAGATATATATATATATATATATATATATATATATATATATATATTCGAATAAAAAACAAATTTCCCCCTTTCATTACTCTTTTAGTCTTTTTTTTTTTACCAAAAACATTACATAAACCTAATTTAGGCTATTTCTCCCCCATTCAAATCAAGAGAGGAATCCGTACCTTCGATCGAAGATGGAAAAAGACCGTAAAATAACATAGGATGATCGAAATAGAAGGAAGCCCTCTTCCTTCTTCATTCTTCTTTCCTTTCCCTTCTTTTTTTCTTTCTTTTTCCTTCTTCCTTCTCTCTCTCTCTAGAAAACGAAATCTAGAGAGAGGAGCGAGTTAGACACTTTATTAATTTTTTTTTTGTTCTAAAGAGAGGGTGACGTCCTTCTCGAGTTTCTCACCCATTTGGCTTAGAGATAGAGTTCTACCAGTGTAGAACTCTAACTCTAACCACTTATTTCCTTTTTAATTACTTTTTATCCATTTGGTATTTTATTTTATTTTACTATTTTACTTTAACCTCATTTGGGCTTTTGTAGAATCCCTACATAAGAGGTAGCTGCCTTATCCAAAAGAATTTTCAGAATAAATTAATTTTTAATATTTAATTAATTAATTATTATCAATTAAATAATAAATTTTCAGAAAGTTCTAGAGGGTATCTCACCCCTCTGAGAGTCTTTTTAACTTGAAAATTCACTCAATTAAACCTTTATATTGAATTCAAAACTTTAAATTTGTTGGAATTGGATTTTGGATTTAGATCTAAGACCCAGATCCATATCCAATACCCATATGGATCTCAGTCTGGACTAGATCCTAATTAATATGGGTCTTAGATTGAGTCCAGATCCAAATTAACTTGGGTCAAACAGATCGGATCCAATTCGATCCAATCCAGAACCGGTCACATAGAAGCGGGTTTTTTTTTTGAAAAAATGCAATTTTCGGGCCAACTGTAGCCCAAATTCAAAAAAATAAAATATCAATGTTTTTAGAATTTCGAGGCGCATCTAATGGTATATAACCTAAATTTTGCCTCTGAATTTTGCCTGAATTTAACCCAAATTTTGCTTGATTTTAAAGGTCAAAAATAAAAAGTTTTACATCTTAATTGGCTAGTTTAGGTCTTGTCAATGAGACCTTAACCAAACCCAGATTCAAGTGAAGCCACCTAAAATCGAGGATTTATCGATTCTACAACAGCCAATTTTTCTGAAATCTCAGAATTTAACATAGTATAAAAACACAATATATATATATATATACAACTTAACACTTACCCTTAAACTTACGGTGTAATATACCGAAAGTTTAAAAATATAACAAGAATCAATGGGAAGGATCCAAGTATTCAAATGTTTTCATTGGAAGACGCATCAGAGATTTTTGCAAAATACAAGTCTTTGAATGTCTTCATTGGTGATCGACCCCAAACGCCTTCTTCGGTTATCTCCATCTTCATTTTCTCACTCCATCACATTTTTAAGAACCTGCAAAGAGAACAAAATAAAGGTTCCAACTAAACAAAAGAAGATATCATAACCAAATAGTTTTATAGTTTCAAAACTAATAACACACAAAATAGAATTTTCAAACAAAGTAGCAAATAAATTATAAGATTTTTAGAAACATTAGTAACAATTCAAGCAAGATACACTAGGTAAGAGGAACATACCTCAAAGATCATTTTTATTTTAGACAATCATAAACCAAAAATCATCATATTTTTCAAGAAAACATAAATATTGATCATAAGAGAATTTGATCTCTAAAGGAGATAAAAATCATCAAGAAAAAATAAACAATTATGCATTAATAATATCCCAAAGTTTTAGAAAAACACTTCAAATAAAACAAATCATCAACAATATGCATATAAAGTATAACATTTCAAAAAGAACCCTCAACAAAAGAAAAGTGAATTAAATTTATGCATACAATAATATGAACAAGATAATCAATATGAAATATATATATCCAACATGCAATTAAAACATATTTAATGCATATAATAATGAAAGAAAGCAATCTCACAAATCACAACCCATTAGGATTTAAAAAAATATTAAAAGACAAGTATGAAAAACATGGATCAATCAACTATTACATTTTAGAAGCAATATTAACCACACAACTAATACATATATGAATGAACTATGCAATAGTTTAGATTCAATCAAAAAGTCACTTATGGACCAATTTTAAGAAAACCTTTTAAGAGATAACAACTTCCAACAAATATGAAGAAATTTAAAATCCTACATATATCAAGAAATGATATTTTGCAAATATCAACACATATGCAAAACATGCATTAAAAGAATTTTAATAACCATTTCTCATACAAGCAAAAATGATTAGAAAAAGTTTAGAAATTTTATGAAAAGATTTTAAAAAATCTCACATAACACAATGAATGATATTTGCAAATCTCAACAATAGTTTGACCACCACAAACAATTACCTAACTAGACCTCCAAACCTTAAAATTCAAATGTATCAGCTACTAGAACAAGAGTACAATCATAATGCCACTTATGGGATGAACAAATACACAAAAAGTGTGAACATCTCTTGTCTACATAAAATGATACTTAAATAAGAGACAAATCTCAATATTCAAGTGTATCAGCTACTAGAACAAGAGCATAATACAAACACACAAAAAGTATGAATAACCAATGGGTGCACATAACTCATCACAAAAAATAACATCTCTTGTCTATATAAAATAACACTTAAACAAGAGGCAAACCTCAATAGTCAAGTGTATCAGCTATTAGAACAAGAGCATAATAAAAACATTAAAAAAGTGTGAATAACCAAGGGGTGCACATAACTTACTATAAAAAATAACATCTCTTGTCTACATAAAATGACACTTAAATAAGAGAGCTTGTAATGAAAACAAACTAATGTCATCAAGAAGAATAAGGGTATCAATTTTAACAATCTTTCAAAACACCATGGTTTCAAAATAGATAGCGATCATAGATAAACATAATGATAAGCATTTATAATAACAATGAGCAAATAAACAAATGAGTGATACAACACACTCAGAACCAAAGATCAAATAACTGTCAGTTAGAGCCAAACTATTGTAATGAAATAAGCGGAAGAAACCAAGAATGCTAAAGCATTCACTATGTCCCACACGGACAAGTGCAACAAGCACAAGAGAGAAAATCCACTAAGGGATATACAAAGGGCCTTATAAAAAGGCTACATACATGAAAAATAATATCACTATTATTGAAGAGGAGCTCTCAAGAGCAATACAACATACATGGGGGGTTCCCCCTATTTATAAGAAAAGGAGACCAAAGGGGCTCCCAATAGAGTCGTTGGGAGCCCCCAACGACTCCATTGTGGGGCCCCTTTTCGGTATCCAAAAAATACAAATTTAAAAATAAAAATAAAAATAAAAAATAGTGAAATAAGAGAAACAAAATAAGTACCCCTATGGGGTACTTTGTGAAATGACCATAATACCCCTATCGGGTATTATGGTATTATTACATATGTTTTAACACCCCCCCTCAAACTTTACGGGGGAATGACCGAAAGTTTGCCAAGGAGGAACAAGAAGCGAGGAGCAGGCAGGGCTTTGGTGAAGAAATCGGCAAGTTGATATTCTGAAGTGACATATGGCAGTGTTACTGTCCCACGAAGATATTCATCACGTACATAATGACAGTCCATTTCAATATGTTTCGTCCTCTCATGGAAAGTGTGGTTGTTGGCAATGTAGATGG
This sequence comes from Nuphar pumila, assembly GCF_984573655.1. NCBI lineage: Eukaryota > Viridiplantae > Streptophyta > Magnoliopsida > Nymphaeales > Nymphaeaceae > Nuphar > Nuphar pumila. The sequence goes on from NC_143259.1 coordinate 104,648,116, forward strand.
CACTTTTGTTGTCGCAACAAAGCTTCGAAGCCCCGGTAATTTCGACTCCCATATCTTGAAGAAGACTTCGAAGCCACACCAGCTCCATTGTAGTAGTTGTCATAGCCCTGTATTCTGCTTCAGTAGAAGACAATGAGACTTTCTGCTGTTTCTTGCACCTCCAAGCAATTAGCGAATCTCCTAGGAACACACAAAAGCCAGTAGTTGAGATTCGATCATTTGGGTTTCCTCTCCAGTCAGCATCAGTATAAGCTAGTAAATCTAAGGAAGAGATTGAGGATAGGAATAGCCCTTTAGTCAAAGTATTTTTAATATATCGAATGATCCGGAGCACAGCACTCATATGCACAGATGTAGGAGCATGCTGAAATTGGCTTGCAGAGTGCACAACATGAGCAATATCGGGCCTGGTGATAGTCAGATAGGTGAGAGAGCCTATGAGTTGCATGTAGGGCGTAAGATCATCCAGCAGAACTCCATCCTCCAGTCGTAGTTTAGCATTGATAACCTCGGGAGTCTCCACCTTTTTATCATCTGAAATCCCAGATTTGGAACATATGTCGGCAGCAAGCTTCATCTGTGACAATATATACCCTCGAGGAGAGTATGCAACTTCTATACCAAGAAAGTACCTGAGAAAACCCAGATCAGACATATCAAAATTATGTTTTAACATATTTTTAACTTTAAGAATACCGCTTTCATCATTGCCAGTGATGATCATATCATCAACATAAAGCAGAAGGATGATGATACTATTACCTGCATGTTTAACAAAAAGAGCAGTGTCAGTATAACATGAGCGAAATCCCAATTGTAACATGATAGCACTAAATCTATCATACCAAGCCTTAGGGACTTGTTTAAGACCATATAAGGCTTTTAATAACCGAAGGGTTTGACCTTGGTTAACACTGATTCCCGGTGGAGGGTCCATATATACTTCTTCATTCAACTGACCATTAAGAAAGGCATTTTTAACATCTAATTGGAATATAGGCCATTTCTTAGATGATGCTACCGCAATTAAAGTTCTAACGCTTGTCATGCGAGCCACGGGAGCAAAAGTCTCCTCATAATCGATGCCATATTCTTGTGAGTATCCCTTAGCAACTAATCTAGCTTTATAACGCTCTAGGGAACCATCACTTTTTGTTTTGACTTTGTAGACCCATCGACATCCTATAGCTTTCTTATTTGGAGGAAGGTGAACTATTTCCCAAGTTTTAGCTTTATTTAAAGCATCTAGTTCAACTTTCATTGCTTCAACCCAATGAGGTATACTTTTTGCTTGATTATAATGGGAGGGTTCATAGTAAGAATGCAAGGCTATTAGACAAGCTCTATATTTAGGTGAAAGAGTTTCATATGAGACAAACCTATTAGGTGGAATTGATTCTCTAGAAGAACGCCTAAGGGAGGTTTCTTCTAGGGGTTCATTAAGCCGCAAGAATTTTTCTAAAGCACTAATAGGTTGGGCTTCCTCACGCCGAGTGTATACTTGGAGATTGTCACCATTAGTTGGTGATACATCATTATCATGAGAATCATGAGTATTTTCTAAAATCTCCGGATGACTCAAAGAGTCATCATTTGAATCTTCTAAAAGATCATTGATAAACATATAATCAATTTCATTTGATTTTTCCGATATGTCAAATCCATTTTCATCTTCTAAAAAGGTTACATCTTTGGAGACAAATAACTTATTGTTTTTATGATCAAAGCATCTATAGCCTTTTTTATTTTCACCATATCCTAAAAATACACATTCTATTGCTTTAGGTGACAATTTATCTCTTTTATGTAAAAGAACAAAGCATTTACACCCAAAAATCCGAAGACGATTGTAGTCGGGTGTCATATTAAAAAGTTTTTCATAAGGAGAGATATTATTCAATTTTGAAGATGGCATCCTATTGATTAAATAGGTGGAGGTTAACACGGCTTCGGCCCAAAAATTTTTAGGAATATTTTTAGAAATGAGTAAGGATCTAGTGGTTTCCAAAATATGCCTATGTTTTCTTTCCGCTAGACCGTTTTGTTGAGGAGTTCTTGGGCAAGATTTTTGATGACAAATGCCATGTTGTTTTAGATATGATTGAAAATCATTTGATAAGTACTCTCCACCCGAATCGGATCTAAGAATGGATATTTGACTTTGAAATTGATTTTGAATTTTTGCATGGAATTCTTTAAAGAAGTTAAAAACTTCCGATTTAAAGTTAAGAAAATAAATCCATACATATCTAGTATAATCATCAATAAAAGTAACATAATATAAATAACCACCTTTAGATAGAACCGGAGATGGCCCCCAAACATCGGAATGCACCAATTCAAAAGGTCTTGTTGTCACAAAGGATCTAATAGGAAAAGGAGTAGACTTCATTTTGCCAAAAATGCAATCTTTGCAATTGATATCTTTTTCTTTACAAAACTTGTGTCCAAAAGGAAAAAGATACATTTTAGAGTAACTTGGATGTCCAAGCCTTTTATGCCAAGTTTCAATATTTTTGTCTTGAACATAAGTACAAAATGAGGTATTTGGAAGCATTAAATTATCCATAAAATAAAGGTCTCCCTTCCTATGGCCTTGCCCAATCCGCTTCCCGGACCGGAGATCCTGCACAAAGCACCCTTGGGATGAGAAAGATATTTCACATCCATGGTCGGCTATTTGAGAAACAGAAAAGAGGTTAAGATTTAATTTTGGAACTATTCTAACTTTTGGAACAAGGAAATTTTGAACATTTTTAGAATCAAGAGTTCCAACACCATTTATTTTGAGAAAAGTTCCATCGGCCGTAGAGACACAAGACATTTTTGAATTGGTGTGCACATTGGTTAATGCATTTTCATGAGGGGTCATGTGAAAAGAAGCTCTGGAATCTAAAATCCAAGAGTACGTACCGGGAGGTGATGATGAGGCAATGGCGGCACCGGAGGTGGAAGAAGTGACCTTTAAAATTTGTTGAAGAGCCAAGGAGATTTGTCCAAGAGTATCTTTGAGATCCCCGTTCTTGCCGTCATCTTCTTTGGTGGTGGATTCTTCAACGGAAGCCACCTTTGGCTTGAATGCTCCATTTAGCTTTGGGCAAACGGGTTTAATATGTCCCGGCTCATAACAATGGTGACATATAATCATTTTTCTTCCACCACTCCCTTGCTTACCAAAATGAGGTGGTTTGTATGTTTTAACATGATTGCCGGGTTTAGATACGGCAAGAACTTCCTCTATGCTTTTACCCATGCTATGCCTAGTCTCTTCTTGAGTAATCTCGGCAATAGCTTCTTCTAAGAGAGGAAACGTGGATCTATGGAGAAGTGAGGATCTCACTTGTTCAAATTCGGGACGAAGCCCAAATAAAAATTGAAACAATCTATCTTGTTCCATTTGTTTTTGTCTTAGAACCACATCCTCCATAGATACCCATTTAGGCTCTAAAAGAGCCAATTCATCCCACAAAGGATTTAGAGCACTATAGTAATCTTGTATGCTCATGTCACCTTGTTTTGTGATTCTTACTTTTTCTTGCAAGAAATAAGCTCTTGCAAGATCCTTTTGGGTAAACATACCCTTCATAAAAAACCAAGCTTCATTTGCCCGGCGGAATTTTGCAATATTTGCACATACCTTAAGTTCGACATTATTCATAAACCATGCTAGGATTTTTGCATGGTTGCTCTCCCAATCTTCCATTTGATGATTATAATCTTCAATGGCCTTGAGACGAGCATCGCCTTCAAGTGCTTTCTCTTGATCTCCTTCCATCTTTGTGAGCTTAAGTTGGGGTTCCGGAACGGTTCCCATTACATAACCCCAAAGCTTCTTGCCTTTGAGATTATTCTCCATTGCGGATGCCCACATCATGTAATTTTTTCCATTGAGTTTGAATGATAGATCGATCTTGACTTCCATTGCTACACAATGAAGATGTGAGAAAGAAAGGAAGTAGAGAGAGACAAGATTTTACCTTTAGTAGATCTTATGGCTCTGATACCATGTAATGAAATAAGCGGAAGAAACCAAGAATGCTAAAGCATTCACTATGTCCCACACGGACAAGTGCAACAAGCACAAGAGAGAAAATCCACTAAGGGATATACAAAGGGCCTTATAAAAAGGCTACACACATGAAAAATAATATCACTATTATTGAAGAGGAGCTCTCAAGAGCAATACAACATACATGGGGGGTTCCCCCTATTTATAAGAAAAGGAGACCAAAGGGGCTCCCAATAGAGTCGTTGGGAGCCCCCAACGACTCCATTGTGGGGCCCCTTTTCGGTATCCAAAAAATACAAATTTAAAAATAAAAAGAAAAAGAAAAAATAGTGAAATAAGAGAAACAAAATAAGTACCCCTATGGGGTACTTTGTGAAATGACCATAATACCCCTATCGGGTATTATGGTATTATTACATATGTTTTAACAACTATAAGCTGACAATCTATACTGACAAAAAACCGAGGTGCACACAACTCACACCAACAAACAATTCTAATTCAACAAAAGCAACATGGATCCAAAGGTCAATCAACTATCAATCAGACTAAAGACAAGTAACAACACATCACTCATAACATCACTCATAACCCTTGAGAATCTAGACTGATAGAATAACATGACGTGCAGACATAACTCACTTCAATGGCTAACCTTGAACCAATAACAACAAGGCCAAAAAGAAATGATCCATCATATAAGATTTTGCGATGGACAAAACAAATGTCTTAAGGTAATATGAGATAACAAAAATCAATTTTCAAATAAGTGAGTTCATATATAAGAACCTGATTTGAAAAACAAAGTTTTAAATCAAAACCAATAAAGGTAGATGGAATATGATGCAATCATATGCAAAACAAGATGACAAGTCACAAGTTTCATGAACCTTGTATAAGCAAAGGCAATCTAGATCACATCAATAACAATGAGCATGGCCAATATAAGCAAGCTACATAGAGAAATAGCTTAATCTAGATTAAAAAACCAAGAACCATTATGAGACAACAATGGCATATAACATTAAAAAAAGGGCCAAAACACATATAAAGATTCTCAAGGAATCATATAGAAAATCAAGAGTATACTCAAGTAAAACTAATGATGGATACTCACAAAGAGATCAAAATTCGTGTATATGCAATAATCTAATATCTTTAAAACAACATATCCTATACAAAAGTTATGAAGAAACACATAAGATGTGCATAGGAACATGATTTTACATAAGATACTAACATACCTAAAATATATTTTGAATTATCATGCTTACACAAGAGCCAATAAAACAATAGCGCACTTAAACAAAAAGAGATTTTAAGAGAAAACTCTAATTTCAATTTAATTTGAGAACACGTCTAATTTTTCAACCCAAAATACCAAAAACAATTTTGAAATGGCACATAAAACATGCATAGACATATATCCACGATACACAAATATAAAAATGATATGCCAATAGAGCAATCTCATGAAAGCACATAAAACATCCATGGCATGACTAATGAACTTAAAATCATGATGACTCAAGATATAAAACATACAAAAATTTAAAAATTCTTAAGGAGCATATCTCAATGAAAGCACCACATAAAATTCAAAGAACATGCTTTGACAAGTCACCAATAATCATTATGGTGTTCAAGAAACCCAATATTGAATGAACATGTACACGAAATCATAAAATTATGTATTTTTTGTATTAAAAATAATAATAACATGGAGAACTTACAATAAGGAGCTCAAGAATAGACTACTTATGAGTTAATGTAAAAAAAAAGCACAAGAGCCATTAAAAATAATATTTTATTAAAAGACATTTCGCAAAATTCTAATTCCAACTTATTTAAAAAAAAAACACATTTTACATACCCAGAAATAACCATAATATTTTAAACAAATTTTAAAAATAGATATATTATAAATACATTTTAAAAATTAAACAAAAGATACATACCAAAATACGAGAGCCTCAAGTCCAAGCCATATATATCAATCCAAAATTTTCTTTCGAAGCACGAACCCGAACAAGATACCAATATCAAGAATCCCTCGCTCTGGTACCATGTCATGAAATATGCGAAAAAACAAAAACAAGAGTCTCAAAGGGAATACAATAACATAAACACAATCTGCACATGCACAAGTCCACCATGGGACAATACAAAGTGCCAACATCGCAATACAAACAGCCACTAAGAGCAATACCATGAATTAAAGCACAAAAACAAGAATAAAATAAATAACATTTTATTCATAATATACTCACAAAATGAGTTAGAATGTTTTAGAAGAGCATTAAGGAATGAAAGGGGACAAAACCCTTATTTATACACATAAGAGAGAGAGAAAGAGAGAGATCAAACTCCCAAGGATCGCATTTATGATCATTGGAGAGCTCCAATGAATCTATGGTCAAAAAAGACCATAGAGCCCATGCTCTAAAAGGGAAAAGACAAAAAAGGAAAAATAATAAAAATAGGAGAAAAACTGTTCCTAATGAACAGTCCCTATTACATGAGTAAAATGATGAAAATACCTTTAGATAGTATTACCTATTACATCATTATAAATAAGATATATATATATACAATATAAAACATATATACATATATATATATATACATATACAACTTAACATTCTTTTTCATTACATTAGCTTCTTGTACTTTTCAATAATGATGCAAAGGGGACAAGGTTAGGTTTTGGACCCCTCGTGGTCACGTTCTTCATGATTTCAGGAAGTCTTTTCCCTTCTGAAAGTGTCTTTGTTTTGACACAACAAACATTCAAGCAAGCATTAAGCTCACATGCTCAAGCTTGTTAAGGGAGAAGTACCTCTAGATCTTCATCAAGGGGAAAGCAGCCAGTTAGTTTGAGTTAGTCAAGTCACTTCCTACCTTTATAAGGTTAACATCTGTGATAAATATGCTAAGTTACAGTGCACACCAAGATGGAGGATGTCAAGGGGGAACTATGGAAGGGGTCTAAGGTCTAATTGCTATTAGGCCTAGATAAAAAGGGAAACCCTCATGAGGCTCAAGTAGACAAGTCAGTTTATAACTATGCCAAACAATATTCTGACCTTACTTGATATAAGCTAGAACTAGAGCCTAAACATAGAGTAAACGAGGGACAAGCTTACAGACATACCTTACTAACAAAATAGACAATATGAAAATGAGTAGAGCTATAAAAGGACAAAGCACCCATGTCACAACTGTGTTGGTACGGGTGCAACACTTGGACACAACTTCCTTAGTGTCAGGTGCAGTCAACCATACCAGAGACCACTTCTATCTGAAATTGAACTCTTTTAACCCTAACCAAGTCTAGGTTTATCTATATTATATACATACATACACACACAAATACATATATACCTTTGCCTCAGTCGTAAGTTGTAGCAAACGTAGATAAGGTCATTGAGTTTTTTGTGCTCCAATCTATTTTTTATTTTGGTATGAATTTGCTTAAAGACACTCCAGTTTCTCTCGCATCCACTTGTACTATATGTTTGTCTAAGAATGTGAATAACAAAAGCTCTCAAATTTAAAATATCACTTTCAAACCTGGCTCACCACATGTCTGAAAAAAAAAAGAAAAAAAAAATCCATAAGACGATAACAAATATACAATCATATAAAACACCGTAACTAAATAACAATTTAAAATTAAAATTAAAATATACAAAATAAATTACCTAGATACATCGTGACACAATTTTGCACTGATGCAGGTCTCTCAATATCATACAATGCATTATCATAAGTTTTTCATTTCCTTATGAATTTGATCTTGAATGCTATAATCAGGGTTCAACCTTTTGATGCAATCCAAAAGTCCCTAATTGACTTTCCTGTTTATTTTAAATGTACAAGATTATCTAAATACAAGATTTAAATAATATGTTGCAGCATGAAGTTGCCCAGTTCACCTATGATCAATGATGCTCCATATATAAGTACACCTTTTTTTTTCAAATTATCTCTAATGACCTCTTTTGCCTCATCTATGGCCTCATAGAGATAACCCACAGTTGGTTTGTCTTCACTGTCAACCAATTGAAGCACCTTCACCAAAGGTATAGTTATTACAACGACTTCACGCATGAATCCCAAAATTCACTTTTGAATAAAATATCTATAATTTTTTGGGGTTTTCTTTTTTTGTGCATGAGATATGCATTAGAATCATATGATAAAAATATTTTTTTTAGTGCAGCTCTATTCTTTACTAGACTTTATACTATAAAAAATGTGTAAAAATATAGTAATTGCACTAGGAATCAACTCATCACCACCAATGTATTTTCTCATTAGGCTCAAAACCCAGGCATGATTGTAAATAAATTTAGTAATTTCTTGACAACATTCAATTGTCTAATGTACCTCATCCATGTTGTTGATGTCTTTAAGCATGAGGTTTATGCAATAGGCAACACACGACATCCAAAAGAATGACTCAAAATTTTCTATCAATTCTTTACTTGCTGCCCTATAATTTGTTGCATTGTTAGTAATGAACTATACAATGTTTTGAGGTTGAACCTCTTCCATAACTTGGTAAAAAACCCTTAACAATATATTTGTTGTCTTTGGCATATTAAACAAATCAATTGATTTAAAAAACATAGTTCCTTTAAGGCAATAAACAAGAAAAATTATCAAGGTCCTTAACTTTTTGTTTGTCCTCCCATCTGCCATGATGCTATACTCAGTTTCTCTCCATGACTGCCTTATCTCATCACAATATGCCTTCATTTTTTTATATAAGCATCTAAAACTTTCTCTCTCAAAGCATGATATGAAGGCATTTTATATCCAGTTGTGATACTGGTCATGACATCTGCCATGGCCTGAAAATGAAAAGAATTTGTCGTATTTAAAGGAATATAGGCATCATAGAACCATCTCTCAACCGTGACATCCACCTGCTCGACTGAATGTTAAGGAGTCATCACAGTACGAATGTCGGGTTGTGCCTCAGGAGCAGTCCTACGAGGGAAAAAGCTCTTAATAGAGCCTCTAGCTCTAGCTCCTGGTCCTCCCCTCGAAGAACTCCTTCATCCTCTTCTTTTTGTGCCTGCGTCGGCAGCTGCGACACTACTACTGGCACCAGCCACACCTTTTTCCTTCGCTATAGAACTTCCTATTTCTGATCTTATGCTATAGGATCAGAAGTAGGGAGCTTATCTTCGTAATAGACATCCTTGCAGGGCTTCGCATACTTCATTTCTTCTTCATTCATCTATCTTTCTTATCTTTTTTTCTTTTAAATCATAAATATGACCGTTGGGAGCTCCCCACAGCTCTATTTTGGGAGCTCCCTTCTCTTATATGCTATATATAGGGAACTCTTTGTCCCTATTCCTCAATGCTTCTCTTAAGCATTTAATGAGCAATAAAATACATATTTTTATGTTGATGTGTTGATCTTCTTGACTTTTTGAAGTCTTGTATGCACTTCGTGCTTGTGTAGTACCTTAGTGCTTTGTATATTATCCCATATTGGGCTTGTAATAGTGCATGTGCACTTTGTTTTATATTTCTGCATACTTTATTTCACATGTGAGTATTACATGATTTATTTTTTATGTTCATTTTATTCTAACACATAATAAAGTTTAAATCACTAGGCCGAACAAGTGAATTTGATTTCACAATTTCCATAGATGGATAATAAGACACAACAAAGACAAAATGGAATCATAACAAGATACAAACAGTATTAACATTTTCAATATCGATGACCATTTTATGTCTTCAACCTGTAGATATGCAGCTTAGAGCCTTTTCATATTGGAAAAAGGTTGCTAGCAATAAAATATTTACCTTCTTCAATTTATACAAAATCTTCTCTTCATGTGTCATCCTCTCATACTCCTTTTTCTTTTGCCACCGAAATAACTTTAGCCACTTTATCATTGCCCTTTTCCCCTTTGGTTTCTTTCTCTTCAACTTGACTTCCAGCTTACCCTCCTTCCCTACTTTACTGATTGGAGCATTTTCTGAATTTGGCTCTTCAAGTGCTGCAGAAAGAACCTGGTTTGTGTGAATCCAGTGGTGAGCTACCAGAAGAGATGCCTGTACATCTGTGTGAAACCCATAACTGGGCATGTAACTGGAGATCTTCTGCACACCATCAGAAATATTCTGCAACATAAGAAATTTCTATACAGCTCATAGTGAATAGAAAATCTATATAACAGTCAATGTGACAAATACCGCGGTATTTATGAAAATATCATGAGAAATTACCTAAAAGTTTTAAACAGTAATTTCTCACAATATTTTCAAAATATCGTGAATTTTTCGTAAAAACTTAAATATCGCATTTTAAATGCAATATTTATGTTTTTAAAGGCTATTTATCATAAAAAATCATGTGTTTTTATTTTCTAAATATTTTTTATGTATATCTTGATAAAAATCTATTTTCTAAAAAATTTTATTTGTTTATTATTGCTGATATTTTGCCAAAAAACACGAGATTTTTCAAAAAAAATCTATTTCTTGCAAGTTTTTGGCTGCCAATATTTTACCCTTGGTTTAAACTTTTGTCACTATGATAACAGCTAACTGTCATCACTAACCGTCCCACTGAAACATGTTCAAATTATAAAGAAAAGGGGCAAAATGAAGGACCAAAATTTGCAAGATTTCAGACAGTGGCATGTTCACACATCTAAAGTGAAAATATGAAGGTAATCAGAGAACACCTGAGTTAGAGAATGCATGAATCTGTCCACGACATAATCATGACTAAGAAGTTGGAGATAAAATTCATGTTAGAAGGAAGCAGCATAAAATATGTCCAATGACTCCACAAACTCAAAATAATGATCGCACTTGCTACTAATATTTTGGGGAGTATTGAGAGAAAAAAGAAATATCATTGACAATGAAAAAGTAGGAAAACTTAGCTAGAGTTTGACTAGGTTGGCTCAACATATTAGAGGCATGCAGAACTGCAGCCAGATTGATCCTCATAGCAAGATACTACATTGACACAAAGAGCAGGAAGAGAAATTAAAAAGTTCAATTAAAATAAGTCAACTAAAGTTTCCTTCTTATAGGAACCACAGTTCTTTAATTGTGTAAATATGTTACTTTTGGATGAAGTATGCTTCTCACAACATGCGAAGAAAGCTTTGGAAGTTCCCAGTTCTGTCTTCAGAAGCAGTGTTTAGATAAATGAGCTTTCAAGGATATGTAGAAGCTTTTACCAACCACGGTATCTCCCCATTATGACATTATCAAACCTACACTTCTTTCTGTTCTTTGTAGTTTCTTGGGCACCATCATATTTCAGTGCTCAAGACTAAGAGAAAAAACCTGTCAACCATGGCATGTCAACTTCTAAGAAATGATGATGACAAATGTACCAGGAATTTAGATTAACAATAAATAACTGGTGATCAACAAGAGTTTTCAACTGTATCAGATCAACAAGTTTTCAACTGTCTATTTTCTCTACCTAATCTCCACATCACTTCTCCTGATTTTTCATAGGCTGATAAGACCAACTTCAGTCATAGGCGCCTCAAAATATATTTCATTCTCTTTCTCAAATATTTTCTATGGACTTCGTCCAATAGCTAAATCATATAATTTTTCAATGAAATTCTATGGATCCTCAGGATCAACCTTACAATAGTTCTTCACATATTATAACATAAAGTGCATAATTCAATAGACTCATACATATGTGAACCTAATTGGAAAGTTAAAAGGCAGCACATATATTGGATCTACATTATGGAGATGATATCAAGGTCCAAGAAACAAACTGCTTGTTCATGAGCATGATTCCATTTATTGCTTTCTTCTCCCAAATCCTACAATCTATGAAGCCTATTTGTAGTGTTAGAAAGACCTACCAGGCATCAATGGAGTCTCACGGTTTTGGTCCTTCCACATTTCTCACACCTATCAGAGTAATTCTTACAAAGATGATCTGATTAAGTCCTAGCAGTACAAATGTCAACAACCACAATATTCGCCTGCTCGACGAAATGCACTCTTGAGAAAATCGCAAAACCATCTCCCTTGCACAGGGATCAACCCTCAAATCGCTCTCACGGCTCCTAGGGTGCGTGGGTTCCCCTTTAATGACCTCTACACAAATGAGAAAGTCAGCCCTCAAGAGGTATTTAAAACCCAAAAAGTAAAAAAGTAACTTTTCATTTTTTTAAAGTGCACCGAAGGTGTATCGTACAATATGGGTAGATATAAGGGTGTATCGTATGATACACCCGATACGGATACGATACACACTCGTATCGCGATATGAGTGTATATCATATCGGTTTTTTCCAAAGTTACGATATGTATCGTACGATACTTACAACACTGCTTTAAGGGGTTTTAGTCATTTTAATAAGGTTTAATCCATCTAATGTTAAATACAACTAGTTTAATGTTAGATTAACTCATTTATTTAAGAAAAGTGGTAGTTGCCTAGTACTTTTTGAGCCTATCGCCAGCCTACCACCAGTGAATAGGTTTTTGGATTGTTTTTTGCAAATCTGACCCTTCAGATGTGTTCGGCATGGTCGATTTGCTAGAAAATGACACTTGGATCGTGTTTTTTGATGAAAAAAAGATGATTTTTAAATCTTATTAAAACCTAACTGTGTGTCGGAATCAGACGATCCAAGAGTCGATTCCTCTAAAATCAAGCATGTAGATCACATTTGTCTGGTCAAATTTTAGAAAAAATCCTTTCAAAGCCTGGTAGGCTGGCGGTAGGCTCAAAAACTGTTAGGCAGCTACCACCTACTATATATATACATATACACGGGCCACGGGACGGCCCGTGGCCCAGGCCGGGCCAAAAGCCCGCTTTTGGCCAGGTCAGGCCTAATTTATAGGCCCAAGCCCGGCCAACCCAGCCCAGCCCCCACCACTACCCGCATCATGCTCATGCCATTTATCAGAACTTCAGCTCGCACCTCTGTTAATATCAGTCAGTTCAACTGAATTTCCACCGCATATGTACCCAACATAAATAAGTTTCTGTGGCACTTAAAAAAAAATCTTTGCTTTTGTGTACCTTCAAGCATAATTCAAGATGTGGTTTCATAAGTCCACTCAATCATGCATTTTCAAGCACCATCAGGTACAGTATCACAAGATACATCATTTAGAACTACCGTTTTGTCAAACACTTAGTGAACGAACATGATGCTTCTATAAGCAGCAACAAGTAGACATTAGTGAGGTGTAAGAAAATGCCCATAAGCGGACGCCATTCTCAAAATAGATACAGCTAATCAAATTCAAACACAAATGCAAAAAGTTTGAGACAACTGAAGAGTATCGTTGAAACCAGATATTCAGTTTGACATTGGTCACATGAGAAAATTCTTCTTGGGTTCTAATCTGATCCCATACCCGCATGAATCATCTTGTGGAACCAATGTATGTATCACCAAAATGGCACTAAATACAGCGACAGCTGAGGCCAAAAAAATGTACAATGGGTATCACTCAAGCCCCAATAAAAATACAACGGATCCAAAAAGCAGGAAGAACGCTAGAAACTCGAAAGAAAAGAAGAATCACCAAGAAAATGAATGGAAACCAACGAATTCAAACCACTGAAGTAAGAAAACTATATCCTTCTACAAAGAAAACGAATGAAAAAAACGAATTCGAACTACCCAAATGAGAATTTCACAGCATTGCATTAGCGCACCTTCATCCTCCGTTCCTCCTCCACAAGTCCACGACTTTCCCTCCCTCCCATCGTCGACCATCCAACCCAAACAGCACAATTCGAAGAATAACAGCTCATGGGCATCACCACCAACGACCATTTCCATGATTTTGATTGAAGAATCGATGAAGATTGAACCAATAAAGACCTGACGTCCAAACAAAGAAGAAAAGACTCACGTATATCGAAAGAAGAAGATGATGGGGTGTTCCAAAGAGAAGGGTAGATGAAAATGGTGAGGGAATACCCGCAATGAAGCGATGAATCCGCTGCAGAGGAGTGAGAGAGAAGGGAGGAAAGCGTCGATAAAGGGTGAACCAGACGGTTTCGGCATGCACCCATCCTACGGTGAAGCTGGTCTGGTCTGGTGGTGCTTCTCTTGTGTTATATCGGGTGCGATTGGTTTGGTTAAGGGCTCAGCTTGGACCGTATCACCTTGACCCGGTTGCGGCCCGAGCTCGGCTCGTGCCTTAAAAGGAGCCGAGCTTGTACTAGCTCTCAGGTTTGGACCGAGCAATCCAACGTAGAGCTCCAATAAGGCTAGGTTAAGTTTTTCCGGGCATTTCGGATATGACCCATCTCGCCCTACTTACTTACCCCTTTCTCGCTCTCTCTTTCTCTTTGTTTTTTTCCACTCCCAGAAGAGGAAGATGAAGATGAAGAACAAGGAGAAAAAAGAGGAGAAAGGAAGAAGAAGAAAAATAAAATTTGGAAGAGTTGTGGCGAGAACTCTCCAGTTTATTAACGGTGAGGACAATGCTAAAGATTTGATAGAATTGATAGAATTATTGTAAAGAAGGCTAAACTACATTGCACGTTGTTTAGCTAAACTATCGAAGGGGGCATTCGCAAATCTTGAAAGGATCACCTCCCATATTGGTTCTCCCACGAGTGTTATATAATTCTTACTGTTTACTTTTATACTTGTGAAATAAAATCTAGTAGGGGTCTGCCTAACCCCAACTTGCCTTTAGAAAAAAAAAATAGTTATCGAGTAATCATAAGGGAGACCGACAACCCCTTGAATCGCTGAGGCAAAGGGCAACTCGACCTACCCACGACGTCCGTCAGACGGTGGAGGGTCAGGTTTCCTGGGTGAAAAAACAAGGGACTTACGACAGGTGGCATGGTTGCCAACGTGGCAAAGGGAATCAGCTGACTTGCCTTGGGCCCTGATATTCTGTGCACGACTAACTGTAGATTCTAATTCTGATCGTGACTTTGTATTTTGTTATATATTTATATGTTTATTTCTTGCTTCTATTTTATTCACAGGCTTAGTATACAAGCATGGTGCACTTTTGTTTCTAAGATTCATCTTTTCAGTAATTGTTTTTTTTGTTAGCTGATATGGTTTATATGCATGATTTTTTTTTTACTCTTATAAGCTTTTAAATAAAAATCTCTACTCCTAGAATGTTGTAATTATGTGATTGTATTTGAATTTTGTGTTTATTTGCACCTAAATGTATGTGAATACTATTTTTTTTGCAGGGTTGAATGCACGTAAATACAAGGTTGAATATTGAATATGTGAATGTTGTTGTAGAGGGTTGAATATATGTGAATGTCATGTTAATGTATGCGAATATTGTTGTATTTTTTGCACGATCGAATATGTGAATGTTGGAGTTATAGAGGGTTTGATGAAGATAAATGTATGTGTAAATATTGTGTTTTTGACAGGGTTGAATATGTGAATATTGAAGCTATGAAGGGTTAGAGAAAGATAAATGTATATGAATGTATGTTTAGATATGTTTTTTGCCGGGTTAAATATGTGAAATGTTAAAGTTATGGAGGGTCGAAGGAATATAAAATACATGTATAAATATTTTTTTTGAAAGATTAAATACGTGAATGTTGGAGTTATTAATGATTGAATGTACATGAATGTCGTATTTATGCAACGTTGAATGTATATGAATGTTATGAATATATAAGGTTGAATATGTGAATGTTATGTTTATATATGATTGAATATGTGAATATTGGAGTTATGGAGGGTTGAATGTATATGAATGTTGTGTTCATGCAGCGTTTAATATGTATGAATGTATGTGAATGTTGTGCATAAATAGGGTTGAATATGTGAAATGTTATGCTTATGCAAAGATGAATATATGAATGTTGGTGCTATTGAGGGTTGTGTGTATGAGAATGTTGTGCATATACATGTGAATATTATGTTTATGCAGGGTTGAATAATGTATATGAATGTATGCTTATGCAAGAAAAAATATATTAATAAATGTTATTATATTTTTAATATTTATTAATATATTGCCCCAAAATCTCTAGCATCTCTGATTCTTTTTATTCAACTGACATATGTCAATCATGATGCTATGAAGTATGGAGACCGACATCTCTCGATCCTTCTTCACGGACATGGTCTCCATTCCCTTGGCCCCAAAATCTCCTCCTTCGTGATGCCATGTTCTCCGTATAGCTTTCTCTCTATTTTTTGTGCATCAGTGGTTGAAAACCATGATACCCATCTTTGAATTCCTTCTCTTCATTCGATTTTGTGTCTCTCTTTTTGTGGGTTGTATTTTTTTTCATTATTTTTGTTGCCCTTTGGGGCTTCGGTAGGTTGAAATCAAGGAGCTAGATCACTGAGAGCCTCATCGTTGGTGGCTCGTAACTGTCTCATCCTCCACCGACGACAAAGCTCTTGGTGGGGAGCTGGGGAGTGTATGGTTAAATCAATATTTTCTCTTGGTAAGAAACATTCCTCCACCCTCCAAGTGGAAGAATGTTTTCTATCAAAATTTGCACTTTTTAGAAAAAATCTCTCATACAGAAATTATCTCTTGTTTGAAATGGTAAAAAAATTTATACTTCTTTAAAAAAATATTGTATACGAAAAAACATGTTTCCAAAAATTCTTCGCAATTTATAAAATCCTTTAAATAGACAATATCGCAAGTTTTTATTTTTTCTTGATGCTTTTAACCTCGCAGGTGCAAATTTTCAATTTTCACACGTCATGATGCTAAAATAATACACCCATGAAACTCATCAACAAAATCACATCTAAGGTTGCAATTTTTCAAAAAAGATTGTGAAATTCCAAACAATTTGTGAAACTCGTGACGAGTTTCATGC
The DNA here is from genome assembly GCF_984573655.1 of Nuphar pumila. Taxonomy (NCBI): domain Eukaryota; kingdom Viridiplantae; phylum Streptophyta; class Magnoliopsida; order Nymphaeales; family Nymphaeaceae; genus Nuphar; species Nuphar pumila. The sequence continues at coordinate 104,664,960 of NC_143259.1, forward strand.
GATCACCTGCAAAAATCATAAAATTTGTAGAAGCTCAATAATTGCGAAATTACAAACGAGTATCACATAAAGTATTGTGAATTATTTTTTCTTGAGAAATTTCATACTAGCATAGTATAAAAGCAAAGCTAGGGTTTTATAAAATCTTGAGTTTTTATGGTCTCCAACCAATGGGAACTTATAGCTATTTTTCTAGATCCAAGCATCAGCGGTGAGAAGTTCGTTATCACTTCATTGATGAAAAATCATTGATGATTAGTATCAGCTGTGAGAAAATTGGCATTGCTTCATTGATAAAAAATCATTGATGACGAGTTTTTTCGATAAGGGCATCTTATGGTATGGGTGGCATTGAAAATAAAATTTGTAATCTGTTCTCATCATAAAGAACACGAACGATGATGATGTATCTCTCCATCAATACAAAGTTGACGTATCTCACAATTAGCATTTGATCATGTGATATGGGTGGGATATGCAATATTCTTGAGGCTTTTGCTTTAATGAACTGTGAGTTTTTTTGATAAGCACATCTTATGGTATGTGTGGGATATGAAACCAAAAGTTTGTTATCATCTCAAAACTCATTTTCATCATGAATGATGATGATGTATAATTGATGGTGGGCCTCCACTCTAATGAAGTATGATAGCTGGATAGGTGTGTTTTCTCTCCATCAATACAAAGTTGATGTACAATCAACGTTCAATCATATGGTATAGGTGAGATAAAAAAATTAGGAGAGCAACACAGAGTGTAGTGTTTTCTCTTCATCAAAGATGTAGTGATATATAATATTCTTGAGGCCCAAGATATAGAGATACATCTGCACGTACTTTGTTTTCTCTCATCAAAGAGGCAGTGAGAAGCATTATTCTTGTAACACCCCAATTTTTAAATCCCCAAAATGGTAGAAATATTTTTTTAAAATACTTTTAAATACTTTAACAAAATAGCAGCAGAAAAATCTATCGAGTCTAAAACTTTGCGTGCTACTTCTTATATACATTCATAACCATACAACCATGGAATTGAAAATTCAAACATTCATAACTTAAATAAAATGTTCATAATTGTCCAAAATTAAATACAATATCCAATTAACAAATTAATTAAAATATCAGAGTTTGAGCAATTAAAATTGCACTCAAGCTAAAACGTCAGAGGTTTGGGAAAGGTATGGCTCGGTCCCCGTCGTAACCTCCTACCATCACATGTAAGTCTATTCACTTCCTGAAAAACATTAAAATCAAAGGGTCAGACATACAATGTCTCAGTAGGGTAGAGCTATACTAAACAAGTAAAGCAAAAATATGAAAGCAGAAATTGCATCTAACTTTTTATACACTAAATTAAATTAAATCTAAAATAATTTAACATGCATTTCAATAATTCAAGTAAGCATACTGTTTGCAAAAATATCAAATATGCATCATTCATTTCAACTTAAGCAAGTAAAATGCATAAACAATTAAAAATGTATGTACTTACCCATGCAGAAGCCATTCATATGTATAAATTGATTCTTATCTTTAATTACATTTTCTTTATTATATAATGTATGCTATGCTTAGCTAATGTGCATACATTTAAGTTTCACTTCTTAGCTCCGTGGGTACAAACACAGGCAGACACCTGGCTCAGGGCCATGGCGCAAGCAGTGTTTTCATAGAGGGGTGGCTTTAGCTTGTCCGAGCACCTTTCACCAGTCCCGAGTGAAAGACGACAAAAGTAAGAGAGACTTCCAACACCATCATCCCGATGCATCAAAATTTTACTCATGAGTTTCTTCCCCCCTACGCTGCATGTAAGGCCCATAAATTTTAGGATAAAATTCAATACATGATGGAATTTTTAGCATACATAAGTATACACTACTTCTTAGAATAAATATATATAGCCATATTAGTCGAGTCTCTGAATTTTTATTTAAACACTTAAACACATTGCATTTTAGGCATTTTAACAAGAAATGAGGTTTTAAGAAAATGCTTGAGTCTTTGCGTGAATTTAGAAAGTTTCTTTCAAAGAAAACATGACCTATGTGTAATTTAAAAAAAAAAATACTTGGGTTTTAAGGGAAACAGGACTTAAGTGGAAAATTTTGGCAAAATAAAAACTAAACAAAAAAGGGTTTTAGAATTTTAATTAAAATGATAGAATAGAGTCCAACATCTCCTATTTGGGTAAGGGCGCACTCTAGAGTGAAGCCCATGCCACTTTGGTTGACAAGACTCCAAAAAAAAAGAAAGAAAGAAGGGGCATGCGTGAATAGTGCCCTAAAAGGGCATGTGGGCTGTAGAAAGAATTATTTTCAAACATGCCACCGCCTAGAAGGGTGTGGCACTTGAGTGGATGGACCCTGGTTGTTCATCTTGTCAGAGTAATCTCCACCATTGAATTTTGAAAACCCTAGCCTATTTAAAAATTTTGAGAAGGGGAAGAGAGAGAGAAAAACCCTAGTCAATTCTCTCTCTCTCTCTCTCCCTCTCTTTCTGTCCCAACGACCCTACCATTCTCCTTTGCACCCAACATCTCCATTTTGCTAACGTGTAAGGTTGGGTACCACTTGGGACTCCCCTCTAACGTCTAAGCAAGAGGAGAACGATGTTTTGTAGCATCCACTCCGAAAAATCACATTTGCTATGGTGAGATTTTTTTTTCCTAATCTAAGCTTTTGAAGAAGGTGCAATTTTTCTCTCATGACGCCACTCTCCCACATGCATTTTCTACAATGCATGGAGATTGGGCTGATTAGAAACCCTAAATGGGGTATAGAATAGTCCACTTCGCATGCTCACCCACGCACAACATTTTATCTTGTGAGACTTGTTGTTTCCTCTGTGTGTGCAGGTCTGAACCACCAAGATTGGGACTCCCCCGTTACCGCAGCTGGAGCAGAAAACCTCACCGTTGGTGGGTCGGTCTGTTGCAGTTGGCCGCCCATCTTATCTTTTTTTTATTTTTTTTAAGTTTCTTTTTTTTAGTTTACCTCCTTGGCATTGGGCAGGCCTCGGCGTGCGGGCAAGACGGCTCAAGCAACCCTTGCCACACCTTGTAGGTGTCATTCACAGTCAAACCGTAGCATGCTGCAGTCGGATTGTTATGGCTACATGCTACTGCCGAACTAGACCAAGTCTGGACCTGCAGATTGTACCAGACCAAGGCGATTATCCCTTTTCTTGTTATGTTGTAGCTCAGTTGAGCTAGGACCAGCAGGCCCTGGTACAGACCAGGCATGTGTTTTACCCAGTAGCTGCAGTAGCCTAGGCCAGCTAGCCCCGTTTACAACCTCGGTAGCCCCGACCCAGTCACGCCCTACAGTTCAGGCGCCCTTGCTTAAAGACTGCATTGTTCCAACTGCAGCCGGAGCTCTCTCGAGCCAGTCCTTGGCTGCGTTGGGATTCTCAAGCTAGGGCATGATAGGTCTGGACCAAGGGCTCGGTCCGGACCGGTCACAACCCATCGGTTTGCATAGTTCCACATTCTCGCCACTCGACAACATGGGGTTTCCTTAGAACTGCCAGGTCTGAATCCCACCTAGGTGATATAGGCCTAAGGTGGTGTGCTCATTAACCTCGCAATCAGACCCCAACCGGGTGTCTTGAGCAGACTTGCTTTGCCCGCAAACTCACACACGTGAGTCTAAAATTTCTCCTAAGTCCGAGCATGATGTGGGAAGCGTCTCCCGACCGAACCATGCAGTCCGTTCAAGGCTCAAACTGAGTGTGGCTGCAGTCAGTCCTATGTTCGAATAACCCGTCTGGCTGCAGCCTATCGTGGCATAGTCCGGTACCCAGCAGAAGCAACCTTTGAGAACCCCTTTCAAGCCTTATTACGCAAACTCTAGCGCTTGCTGGCAGCACCCCGTTGCTACAAGTTTCTGCAGAAACGACGCCGTTTGGGCAGCGCTTCGCTGCTGCAAATTTTTGCAGACATGGTGCTCTATGGCAGCGTATTGCTTGCTGCAAATTCTTGCATAGATGGCGCTATATGGCAGCGCCTTTCTTGCTGCAAGCTCCCTACAGAATTGGTACATGGCAGCACTTTGCAGACTTTGATTTCCTGCATGATTGGACACACATTACAGCACCCCACTTGTTGCGACATTTTTTTTCTTCTCATGTTTAATACTTATGGCAGCATGAATGGAACAATGTATGTTCAAACCCTAGAATTTCTAGAATTATGGATCATGCCTCACAGATTTTGAAAATTTACACGCACCTCTCGCACAACATGTCACTGAACTAAATTGTCTGAGTGAAGCATGCTTTGTTAATCAAGTGTCGTAGACTTATGGTTACATAACATGCAATATATCGCTTCGAATGGAATCATGTGCATTTTCCATGACTCATGATGCATGTTACTTATTTGACACTTGATTTATCCCAAAATGAAAAAGGGGACTTGGAGCACCACAGTAGGGATATAAAATGTTGTACTTGATATCATGTTACATGCTGAAACTCCATGACGAGTTAGGTTGGATGTTGGACCCATTTCGTGAGTTGAACTCACTTGCTCATGAAAGTCATACACCCCTAAAATAACATATGTGGTTGTTGCCTTCACAGGCGAAGTGCTCCTCTTGGCTAGAATATGCTAGAGCACGTGAATGGGTGGGTTGGCCTCATCATGATGTTCGTGTTGCTCTGTGGGGAACACAAGGCAATTATGCCTAAATACCTCGAAAGGAGGAAATAATTACTAACTAAGCCTAAAAAGATAAACTACTCAAGAGCCTCATTCACAAACGATTCACCTTAGAGAGGGTAGATGGTACAACCCTGAGTGACAGATTATTTTTACGACATGTTTTGGAGGAGCTATGACATCCTTGTGACCTTCAGTCACTCAGAGTTAGGGAGGTTGGGGTTACCAATAGTGGTATTCCTCAGCTGCTGCAGTAGTATGGATTGCAATCTGTTGCCTATGCGATGATTCTCTCGACCATGGGCCGCTCGCATGAGGTTTATTTACTCGATCTGTAGGTACCCCGATTATCACACTCAATAGAATAATAAATGCCAATGGTATTTTTCACAGATACAATATGTTTCCTTCGAGTACCCAAAGGAGTAATCAAGGTAGAATAATTAAACTAATTTTACTAACTACTGACTCATTAGTAGCATAGTTGGATGAACTTTGATTAATTTATGCTTATTTTCTTAATTACACTTGGTTATGATTTAGATGCATGCTCTTTACTTGTTGATGAGATTCACTGCTTAGTCTTTATTTTGCTACTAAAGTTATACATTTTTTTGCTCATAGTTATACTTGCTTAAAGAAGAATTATTGCGAATGAATGACATTACATAAGCATGCTAGCTTTGCTCAAATTCTTCAATTGTGATAAGTTATAGTATATCTCACTAGCTCGCAAGAGTTTTGACCCTGTTTTATAGGGTGGAGGTGATGCTTGACAGGTGGTGTGATGGGGACTGACGTGTTGCAAGGATCAGACCCATGCTTTTAAATGGCTCACGCAGTTCTGGATGGTCATTTTGGGGAGTGTTCCAAGATTTGAGATTTTTGTTAAAGATTGTAATCCAAATCTATATCTCATTTTGTAATAGAAAGCTCTTCATGTACTCTTGCAAATGCTAAACTTCTTTCTGTAACCCGCTCAAAGATTTCCAACTATTACCCTTTCCAATCTTTTCTCTTTGCGCAACCTTACAAAAAAAGTTTTGGCTAAAAACCCATGATTTTTAAGTTGGTATTTTTGGGGCGTTACAACTTTTGGTATCAGAGTCGTGTTTTAGGAGTATAGTCCAAGACTCAACATACATCGACCATCGCACTGTAAGTATACCTGACACAATAAATTATATTGCTTGCTCTTTTATTTACTTCCTCATGCATAATTAGATATACGTATGATTTATCAGATGTTGTCAGATGCGAAGCATGACAAGATGCTTGAAGCCTTACACGATTTGGCTCAAGGCATAGAGAGCATGAACCAGCTGGTTCAAACAATAACGAGAAGCGTACGAGTACTCATAAATCAGACACCTCCTTGCACGAGATGCAAGATGGAACACGCAGGATAAATCTATCCCCATGAATTACATGAATGCACCTACTGTGGCCTTAGAGGACACATCGAAGTTGAGTGTCAGCTGAAGCTTGGTGAAGAGATTTGGAAGAGAAATGCTGCTACACTAGAGGATGAAGTTTCCCAAGCCTATCCCATTTCAACTCCTGCGAGAGTTGAAGTCCCTGACCTAGTCCCTAAGATGGATTTGCGTACTTCACCGAATTCTCCTCAGTATACACCAGCTTTGCCTCCTCATTCCCTAGTACCTAAGCGAAAATGATTGATGAACCAAAATGACTATCATGATTATTACACCGGTCGTAACTAAAATGATGTTGCTTGGTTAAGAGTCATCTGATGAGACTCTATGATAGTGCTTCATTTTTTGTCTTCCAACTCAGTTGGATATTTTTGTAACCCTATCATTGTTGTGGGGTATTTTGATGTGATATTTTGCAGAATCACATGGCTTATCTTTTTCTCGATAATAATTTTGTTCTATGGTATGTACACTATCTTATACAAACTTTCTTTATGTTTAAGATGGCTTGGCAAGGACGCTGCAACAACATCATGGATACCCTTAACAACCTTGCAGAGGTTGTCGTCGACAAGCCAAAGCAATGCACGTGATAGGAGACAACCTTCAACAGGTGGCTCAAGGGTGTGAGACTCCTATCTCAGTGCCGAACATTAAAGTCTCATATAAGCGGTTCATGAGCATGAACCCACCGTCGTTCGACAAGAAATCCACTCTTGAAGCAGTCGAGATGTGAAATCGAAAGATAGAGCAAATTTTCCATATACTGCAAGTCAGTGAGGAGCGAAAAGTCAATTTTGAAACATATAGACTTCGTAAGGATGCAGAGAGATGGTGGGCTACCACTCTAAAGGTCAAGTTTGCAAATGAATCAGTCACCTGGATGCAGTTCATGGAAGTCTTCTTCGCTGTATATTTTTTAAAACACGAGAGGAGTAGAAAGATGCAAAAATTTTTGGACCTTCAGCAAGGTGGAGAAACCTTGGCCGAATACATCATAGAGGAAGAGCGTGCGATGAAGTTTGCTCATGGTTTGAAGCCGATACTGTGAACTAAAGTTTACATTCGTGGTCCTAAGTCCTTAGATGAGGCCTTGAAAGTGGCTACTCTCTTAGACCAAGATTGGTTTGAATCGCAAAAGTCACAACCATTCCATGGTAATCAACAATCAGGTCAAAAGAGTTGGCCTAAGAAAAGAACGTTCCAGAAGAATACTGGAGGGAAGTTCACTCCTCGAGCAAAAAGGTTTAGACAACAAGGAAACACCAGGTTCCAACAACTGAAATCACCATCGTCAACACAGAGTTGTCCGAAATGCTCAAACGATCATCCTGGTTGGCCGTGTCCTCGTGACACTGGCGGTTGTTTATATTGTGGCAAGATGAGCCACTACATCAAGGATTGCCGAAAGAAGCAGTCAGACGAGTTGAGGAAGAACAACCCTGAATAGTCTCAGGCACCTTTCCAACGACCGCCACAACAGCAACAACAGCCTCAGCAACAAAAGATGAGCGGTCAGAAGATTGTGGTAGAATGTGCTTACGCAGCTACCATGGAGCAACTGACCAAAGGCGAATTGGTTCAAGGTACTGTATTTGTCGCTGAACAAGCAACTTTTATTTTGTTTGATTGTGGTGCTTCACATTCTTTCATCTCGGACAAATTTGCTAGAACTTTGTCTATCCCTGTAGAATCCTTGAATTACCTGTTGGAGGTCCATACTTCGATGGGTGATCATTCTTTGTGCATTGCCTATATCCCAAGCATCAAAGTGTCAGTGGTGGGTCAGAACTTGCCAGCTGATGTAATCCTGCTCGATATGACTGAGTTTGATGTCATTTTAGACATGGATTGGTTATTCAAGTATCACGCTCAAGTTTTGTGCAGAGAAGGCAAAGTTGTTCTATCTCAGTCCAATTGTTCGATTATGGAGATCAGACTCTCTCAACCAATGCAAGATAGTCGTTTGATTTCTTCTTTCAAGGCTCAAAAATATCTGCAGAATGGGGGTACTGCGTTCTTAGTCAGTATCGCCCTAGTTGAACCTGAAGTCGTCTCAATCAAGGACCTAAATGTGGTTCGGGAGTTTCCATACATGTTCCCTAAGGAACTGCTCGGACTACCTCCTCAGCGAGAGATTAAATTTTGTATCGACTTATTGCCTATAACCACTTTGATTTTCAAGGCGCTGTATCGTATGGCTCCAACAAAACTCGAAGAACTAAAGGAACAATTATAAGAGTTGATGGATCAAGGCTTCATCAGACCAAGTACATCTCCGTGAGGTGCACCAGTATTGTTTGTGAAGAAGAATGACAGATCCATGAGGTTGTACATCAACTACATGATGCTTAACCAGACGATGATTAAGAATAAGTATCCATTACTGAGAATAGAAAACCTCTTTGACCAGTTGCAGAAGGCAAAGATTTTCTCAAAGATCGACCTCAAATCGTGTTATCATCAACTCAAAATTAAGGAGAAAGATGTCTTGAAGACAACCTTTTGAACTAGGTATGGATTGCACGAGTTCATAGTGATGCCCTTTGGGCTCACTAATGCACCTGCAATATTTATGGATCTGATGAACCAAATCTTCCATCTGTTTGTAGATACTTTCATGATTGTGTTCATCAATGATATCTTGGTCTACTCAGAGAGTCTTGAGCAGCATCAAGGACATTTTTGAATTATCTTGGGAGTACTTCGGGAGCACAAGTTGTTTGCCAAGTTCTCCAAATGCGAATTCTATTTCAAGCGAGTCATGTTTTTGGGTCACATGATATCCAGTGATGGAGTGTCAGTGGATCCAGCAAAGGTTGAAGTCGTGTTAGATTGGAAGCAGCCTTAGATATCCAGAGTTTCCTTGGATTAGTTAGGTATTACCGATGCTTCATTCAGGATTTCTCCAAAATTACGCTACCTATGACGCAGCTCTTGGGTAAGGGAGTCAAGTTTGAGTGGACTGACTCATGCGAAAAGAGTTTCCAGATCCTAAAGATGAAGCTAACGACATCCTATAGCTTGGCTTTACCTTCCAGCAGAGGTGGTTTTGTGGTGTACACAGACACCTCAGGAACAAGTTTGAGATACGTGCTAATGCAGCATGACAGAGTTATTGCATACATATCAAGGCAGTTGAAAGTTCATGAGAGAAACTATCCAACTCATGATCTGGAGTTAGCGGCAGTGGTGTTCGCATTAAATTTTTGGCGACACTACTTGTACAAAGATATATTTGAGGTCTTTTCTGACCACAAGAGTCTCAAGTATTTATTTTCTCAAAAGGAATTAAATATGAGACAATGTTGTTGGCTCAAGTTTATCAAAGACTATGAGTTCACTTTGTCTTACCACCTTGGTAAGGCGAACCTTGTGGCTGATGCACTTAGTCACAAATCAAGCAGTATATTGGCTAATCTTGTGAGGAGTTGCAGATTGATCGAGGATTTCGTAGCCTGGAAGCCATTTTTGCTTGGTGGAAGAATCATCCAATTGTCTGGTCTGACCATTCAATCAGAGATCTTGCCAAAGATCATCGAGGCATAAAAGTAAGATACACGGTATAAGAAGTTCGCAGCTCAAGCGTGAGAAAAGGTTCAACATTTTGCATAGACAGTGATGGTAGTATCCATTTGGAGCGTCGACTTTGGGTGCCAGATAACCCTGAGTTGAATAAATAAATTCTTGATGAGGCTCATCTGTCTAAGTATATCGTTCATCCTGGTGGTACTAAAATGTTCAAGGATCTTCAACGAAAATATTGGTGGAACGATATAAAGTGGAAAGTTGCCGCTTACGTCTCCAGGTGCTTGACTTATCAACAAATCAAGATTGAGCACCAGCGTCTCGGAGGTTCCATGTAGAGGATCGAGATTCCTCAATGGAAATGAGAAGATGTCACCATGAATTTCGTGGTAGGTTTACCGTGAACCAGATGGAAGCACGATGCAATTTGGGTGATTATGAACAGATTCACCAATTCAGCTCATTTCTTACCCATCAGGATCAGTTAGCCACTCGAGAGTTTGGCTGAGTTGTATATTCGAGAGATTGTAAGGCTACATGGTGTACCATTGTCGATCATTTCAGATTGTGATCCGAGATTCACGTCACGACTGTGAGAACAGTTGCAGTCAGCCTTAGGGATGAAGCTGAAGTTCAACACTGCTTTTCACCCTCAGACTGACGGACAATTAAAAAGAATGATTCAGACGTTAGAAGACATGTTACGAACCTGTATGCTTGATTGGCAGGGTGAATGGGATGTGTACCTATGTTTAGTTGAGTTCGCCTACAAAAATAGTTATCACGCCAAATCGGGATGGCTCCGTACAAAGCTTTGTACAAAAGAACTTGCCAATCACTGTCGTATTGGGACGCTATCAGTGAGAGTTCGATTGAATCACTGATAGTCCTTCAACATTACACTCAGCAAGTGCAGAAGATTTGAGAGCGATTGAAGGCAACCCAAGATAGGCAAAAGAGCTACGCCGACCAGAGACGACAGGAGCTTTCTTTTACTACTGATGATATGGTTTTCGTGAAGGTGTCACCGACCAAGAGTGTTTTTCATTTCAGAAAGAAAGGAAAGTTGAGTCCCAGATTCGTTGGACCATTCAAGATTCTTGAACGGATTGGCGAAGCAACGTATCAGGTTGAGCTACCTTCGCAATATGCCCAGATTCATAATGTTTTCCATGTGTCGATGCTAAGGAAGTATATTCCAGATCCATCACACATCATTAGATACGAGGACGTGGAAGTACAAGAAGACTTGACAATAACTGAGAAACCTGTTGAGATTGTTGATCGTCGAGACCAAGTTCTATGTATCAAGACCATTCCTCTGGTCAAGGTGCATTGGCAACACCATGGCATCGAAGAATGCACATGGGAGCCTGAAGCGAGTATGTGGGAGAAATACCCTGACCTTTTTGTTGCTTGATGTATGTGATTTCGTGGACAAAATCTTTTTTAAGGAGGGTAGGATATAAGACCCATAAATTTTCAGAAAAAATGTAATACACGATTGAATTTTTAGCATACATAAGTATATACTACTTCTTAGAATAAATATATATAGCCACATTAGTTGAGTCTCTGGATTTTTATTTAAACGCTTAAACCCATTGCATTTTAGACATTTTAACAAGAAATGAGGTTTTAAGAAAATGCTTGAGTCTTTGCATGGATTTAGAAAGTTTCTTTCAAAGAAAATAAGACCTATGTGTAATTTAAAAAAAAAGGGGGTTTTAAGGGAAATAGGACTTAAGTGAAAATTTTTGGCAAAATAAAAAATAAACAAAAAAGGGTTTTAGAATTTTAATTAAAATGTTGGAATAGAGTCCAACATCTCCTGTTTGGGTAAGAGCACACTCTAGAGTGCAACCCACGCCACTTTGGTTGACAAGACTCCAAAAGAAAAAGAAAAAAGAAAGAAAGAAGGGGCGTGCGTGAATAGTGCCCTAGAAGGGCGTGTGGGCTGTAGAAAGAATTATTTTCAAACATGCCACTGCCTAGAAGGGCATGACACTTGAGTGGATGGACCCTGGCCATCCATCTTGTCAGAGTAATCTCCACCGTTGAATCTTGAAAACCCTAGCCTATTTAAAGATTTCGAGAAGAGGAAGAGAGAGAAAAAAATCCTAGCCGATTCTCTCTCTCTCTCCCAATGATCGTGCCCTTCTCCTTTGCACTCAACCTCTCCATTTTGCTAACATGTAGGGTTGGGTACCACTTGAGACTCCCCTCTACACGTCTAAGCAAGAGGAGAACAACATTTTATAGCATCCACTCCGGAAAACTGCAATTGCTACAGTGAGATTTTTTTTCCTAATCTAAGTTTTTAAAGAAGATGCAATTTTTCTATCATGACGCCACTCACCCACATGCATTTTCTGTAATGCATGGGGATTGGGCTGATTAGAAACCCTAAATGGGGTATAGAATAGTCCACCTCACATGCTCACCCACGCACAACACTTTATCTTGTGAGACTTGTTGTTTCCTCTGCGTGTGGAGGTCTGAACCACCAAGTTTCAGACTCCCCCGTTACCTCAACGGCATGCCAGGCTATAGTAGAAAACCTCACCGTTGGTGGGTCAGTCTGTTGTAGTTGGTCACCCATCTTACCTTTTTTTATTATTTTATTTTAAGTTTCTTTTTTTTTAGTTTACCTCCTTGGCATTGGGCAGGCCTTGGCATGCGAGCAAGATGACTCAAGCAACCCTTGCCACGCCTTACAGGCGTCATTCGCAGTCAAACCGCAGCATGCTGCAGCCGAATTATTGTGACTGCATGCTGCTACAGAACCAGACTAAGTCTGGACCTGTAGGTCGTACCAGATCAAGGCGGTTATCCCTTTTCTTGTTGTGCTACAGCTCGGTCGAGCCTAGACCATCAGGCCCTGGTACCGACCAGGCGTGTGTTCTGCTCAGCGGCTGCAACAGCCTAGGCGTCTGGGCCAGCTAGCCTTGTTTACAACCTTGGTAGCCCCGACCCAGTCACGCTCCGCAGTTCGGGCGCCCTTGCTGAAAGACTGCATTGGTCCAGCTACAACTGGAGCTCTCTTGGGCCAGTCCTTGGCTGTGTTGGGATTCTCTAACTAAGGCATGATAGGTCTGGACCAAGGGCTCGGTCCAGACCGACCTTAACCCATCGGTTTGCATAGTTCCACATTCCCGCCACTCGGTGACATGGGGTTTCCTTAGAACCGCCAAGTTCGAATCCCACCTAGGCGATGCAAGCCTAAGGCGGTGTACTCCTTAGCCTTGCAACAAGATCCCAACTGAATGTCTTGAGCAGACTTGCTCTGCCCGCAAACTCACACACGTGAGTTTGAAATTTCTCCTAAGTTCGGGCATGATGTGGGAAGCGTCTCCCGGCCGAACCATGCATTTCGTTTAAGGCTCAAACTTAGCTTGGCAGCAACCGGTCCTATGTTCAAATAACCCGTCTGGCTACAACCCATCGTGACATAGTCCGGTACCCTGCAGAAGCAACCTTTGAGAACCCCTTTCAAGCCTTATTACGCAAACTCTAGCGCTTGTTGGCAGCACCTTGTTGCTACAAGTTTATGCAGAAATGGTACCCTTTGGGCAGTGCTTCGCTGTTACAAATTTCTGCAGACACGACACTCTATTGCAGCGTATCTCTTGCTGCAAATTCCTGCAGTGATGGTGCTATGTGGCAGGGCCTTTCTTGCTGCAAGTTCCCTGCAGAATTCGTACAAGACAACACTTTGCAGGCTGCGATTTCCTGCATGATTGGATGCACATTGCAGCACCCCGCTTGTTGCAACATTTTTTTTCTCATGTTTAATACTTTTGGCAACATGAATGGAACAATGCATGTTTGAACTCTAGAATTTCTAGAATTATGCAGCATGCCTCACATATTCTGAAAAATTACACGCACCTCTCGCACAACATGTCACTGAACTAAATTGTCTGAGTGAAGCATGCTTTGTTAATCAAGTGTCGTAGACTTATGGTTTCATAACATGCAATATATCGCTTCGAATGGAATCATGTGCATTTTCCATGACTCATGATGCATGTTACTTATTTGACACTTGATTTATCCCAAAATGAAAAAGGGGACTTGGAGCACCACAGTAGGGATATAAAATGTTGTACTTGATATCATGTTACATGTTGAAACTCCATGACAAGTTAGGTTGGACGTTGGACCCATTTCGTGAGTTGAACTCACTTGCTCATGAAAGTCATACACCTCTAAAATAACATATGTGGTTGTCGCCTTCATAGGCGAAGTACTCCTCTTGGCTGGAATTTGCTAGAGCATGTGAATGGGTGGGCTGGTCTCGTCATGATGTTCGTGTTGCTCCGTGGGAAACACAAGGCAATTGTGTCTAAGTGCCTCAAAAGGAGTGAATGATTACTAGCTAAGCCTAAAAAGATAAACCGCCCAAGAGCCTCATTCTCAAACGATTCACCTTAGAGATGGTGGATGGTACAATCCTGAGTGACAGGTCATTTTTACGACACGTTTTGGAGGAGCTATGGCATCCTCATGACCTCCAGTCACTCGAAGTTAGGGAGGTCGGGGTTACCAATAGTGGTATTCCTCAGCTACTGCAGTAGTATAGATTGCAATCTGTTGCCTATGCGATGATTCTCTCGATCATGGGCAGCTCACATGAGGTTTGTTTACTTGATCTGTAGGTACCCCAGTTATCATACTCAATAGAATAATAAACACCGACGGTATTTTTCACATATATGATGTGTTTCTTTCGTGTACCCGAAGGAGTAATCAAGGTAGAACAATTAAACTAATTTTACTAACTGTTGACTCATTAGTAGCATAGTTGGATGAACTTTGATTAATTTATGCTTATTTGCTTAATTACACTTGGTTATGATTTAGATGCATGCTCTTTATTTGTTGATGAGATTCATTGCTTAGTCTTTATTTTGCTGCTAAAGTTATACATTTTTTTGCTCATAGTTATACTTGCTTAAAGAACAATTGCTGCGAATGAATGGCATTACATAAGCATGCTAGCTTTGCTCAAATTCTTCAATTGTGATAAGTTATGGAATATCTCATTGGCTCGCAAGAGTTTTAACCCCATTTTATAGGGTGCAGGTGATGCTTGACAGATGGTGTGATGGGGGTTGACGTGTTGCGAGGATCAAACCCATGCTTCTAAACGGCTCATGCGATTTTGGATGATCATTTTGGGGAGTGTTCCAAGATTTGATAGACTGTAATCCAAATCAATATCTCATTTTGTAATAGAAAGCTCTTCATGTACTCTTGCAAATGCTAAACTCCTTTTTGTAACCCGCTCAAAGATTTCCAACTATTACCCATTCCAATATTTCCGCTTTGCGCAACCTTATAAAAAAAAGTTTTGTCTAAAAACCCATGATTTTTAAGTTGGTATTTTTGGGGCGTTACACTGCAGTCTATTGCAACGGGTTTCCCCTATCTTCGTGGTTGGAGAAAAGCAACCTTCCGTGCTCAAAACAGAATTCCACGAAGCCAGATGTATCGCTTTCCCTCTCTTTACAAGTCCTTGCATTAGTGTCACATATTTTACTCATTTAATTTAAATGTCTTACATGCAATATCATATAGAATCCATCAAAGAGGATTCGACCACTTGAGAGCAATGGATGCATATATTGGAGCATTGAATTCGATAACATGTTTATCTTCATGCTTTGCAAACATATGTGCATATACATAAGCAATGCGATAAACTTTCATAATTTGCATGCATCCATACATTCACATCATTATCATCATCATCATTATAGCAATAAGCGTAAACGTGCAACAAGGATAGCATTAGAACATGTGTCAATAGGTTTGCAAGTTGGGCTTTTCGGTCACTTACTTAGCGTGTAGTTGTATAGGCGAATACATTCATTAATTAAACATTTCATCATGCCTTAATATTGGGCATATCATTTCCTGCATAAAACCAGACTTTTGCAACATATATACAATCTGCAGATTATTCGAAATGGCACCCATATTAGTGAATAAATTACATAAGTATTTGGGGATCAGTTCTTAAACCGGTTCCAAACTTGTGAAAAGTCCAACTTTGTCCAACTGTTATAGAGGTTACAGAAAATTTTTTATTTTGTGAACAAAGCTAAATATTTCACAGTTTGAAGAAAATTTTGTCAGCTTTTCAAAGCTGCAAATTGTTCATAAAAATTTATTTATATGAGAAAGTTACGAATGTTTTATTACAAACCTATACTTTTATGTTCTGACTGTCACAGAATAGTGCCAATCCATGAACATAGCCCAAAATTTCATAGTAGATGTGAAATTTTGTGAGCTTTCCAACACAATAAATCACTCATCAAAACTCCTTCGGACGAGTGAGATACAAGTGATTTACCGATCGGGTGTCAGGTCAGAAATACAAAATACCGGGTATATGCATTAGGGTGGGGGGCAAAACGGGTCACCCGAATCCATATCTTTGATTTTTTTTGCATGAATTAAAATAGAAAAATCATGAAATTCATACTACACTAAACTAGAATAATCTGAAATAGACAAATCTATTTTTCTCTGCCGTTTGGACAAAAAAACAAACCCGTCTCACATAGGGCTTAATTCCTCATAAATAATTTTAGTAAATTTCATAATATAATAAGTAAATCATGAAATTTTCCTATGAATAAAAATAAAAAAATCATGCAATAATTCTAAAATATCAATATGCACAAACACTATAATTTATAATTAAATTTTGCATAAACTTAATTACGCATAACATGTTTTTTACTAAAATTATCAATTTTTTTTCTGAGAACCCCAATAAAACCAAATATGTAATATTTAAGGAATTCGACCATGAAAATTCTTCAATTTTTTATAGAGCATCTATATTAACATGATCTACTAAGCCAAATCAATATTTACAGAAAAATAACTATCTCATATATTTTAAAATTTTTACGATTTTAATTTTTGAGAAATCAGTTTTGAGAGAAATCGACTTTTGAGGGGGGGGGGGGTTCTTTCGAAAACCCCTTTTTATTTCATACTTTGATAGCCCTAAGCCAATCCCATGTGTATGAGACTTGGTTTAGGGTCTATGCTTATGAAAAATTGATAGAATTCGTGCCACAAATTCTGTTTCACAAGTAGAGCATAGATCCTCCTACCTCTTTTGGCGAAATTTGGTCGTATGAGCTTAGGTTGTTCTTTTCGCACTAACCGGATGTTTCACACGTCTAACGACCTCGAACACGACCTCCTTACGCTCTCTTCAAGCACGTGGAGGTCCCCCTTGCTGAGCCAAGGGTGAAACACTAAAGACTTGGTGTAGGGAAAAGAGAGAGAAGAGAAGGAAAATTGGGGAGAGAAAAAAACTTAGAAAAAAATATATAAGGGGTCAAATGGGGGGGGGGGGAGCCCCACCTCCTTTTTATAGGCCATTGATTAGGTCAAGGGCTGGAGTTAATCTCAGCCCTTGATCTAATCTAGGCTAAGTTTCCAAATTTCTATTTGTTTTACATTCTTTTTTTTATTTTTTTGAATTCTTTTTTCTCTTTTTTTTTGTTAACTTAGGTTACATAATTTATATTATGTATAGTAAATACTATATATGTATTATATTATATAAGCATCCATAGGGCTGGTCGACCCCCATGGGGTTAACCCCCTTTCTAAATTTTAAAATGGCAACTTGCTTGCTTGGCAAGCAAGCTGACATGCCATTTCTTTTTTTTTCATTCTTTTTCTTTTTTTCTTTCCTTCTTCTTTCCTTAGTCCAGCCCTTTCTAGACCCTTCTAGATCCATCTAGGTTTGATGCCCTCCCCCCCCCCCTCTTATTGGGCCTAATTTTTGAAAAAAGAAAACTTTTGACTTTTTTGTTCTTCTTTGACATTTTTGAAAAGTTTTAATTTTATTTTATTTTAAATTTTTTTTTTTTTGCAATTTAAGGTTTTAAATTGGGATGCCACAGGATGAGACGGCCCACCTATGGACTCCTGCCATTTTATGGAATTTAGTTAATTATTTAAATTCTATTTCATGAAATAAAATTCTAATTTAATTCAAATTAAATTCAAATAAAACTCTATAATAATTCAAATGTGAAACTTTATGAAATATAATTAAATGCAAGTTAGATAGGCTTTCATGTAATTAAATTCTATTTAGAAAATTTTAAATTCTCATATATTTAAATTATTTATTTTAATTATTCCTTAAGGATTAAATTTGAATTTCTCAGAAATTATTTCTGAAAAATTTGAACTGTTATAGGGTCAGTGAGACCTTGGGCGTGTAGGGTATTTTCTCATATTTAATTCATTTTTCTAAATCCTATAAACCTTCTAATACATTACTTAAGTCGAATTATTATTATAGAGTTTTTCTTCTAAAAATATTGTTTTCTCAAAAATACATTTCAAAAACGATTTCTACCAAGGTTGGCAGGGCCTATTGTCGTTTTGAATATTTGTTTTCATTTTGGTTTTGTACCTTAGATTTTAAACTAAATTCAAATTTATTGAATTCGCATTGCATACATATCAAGTTATCCTAAATTCATTTGAAATTCTATTCGACTTTATTTTGATAAAATTTATCAGTTATTTTATTAAATTTTATCTTTTTCAGAAATTCAGTTATGAATGCGAATTTTACTTAAATCGACTCGAATCAACTTTAATTTCTTGTATTTAATTTTAGACTAATTTATAATTTTATATTTCTTTCTCATAAAAGTTGTTATTTTATTTACTAGAAATATTCTGAAGAATCACATGTATTATTTCTAGATTCAAAAGAAAAGGTTTCAAATTCAATATCAACAAATTATACAAATTATTGTATATTTTAAACTTGGATTACATTCAATTAAGTCTTAATTTACTGTTATTTTTCGTAAAGTTGTTTTACAATTCTTGTGAAAGAATTGAATGAATGTAATGTATGAGCGGCTTCATTTTGTAAAAGAATGGAATGAATGCAATGTATGAGCGATTTTGTTTTGTGAAATAATAAAATGAATGCAATGTATGAGAATCTTCATTTTTGTAAAAGAATGGAATGAATGTAATGTATGTGTGACTTCATTTTGTGAAAGATTGACACTTCATTTCCCAACTTCTTTTTGTATGTGGATGTCCTATTTTCGTAAACTCTGAATTTTGGCCCCATTTTCAATGATTTTTTGGCAAATCTCCTGCGAATACTGGATGCAAATAAGAAATTTTGCAAGAAAAGAGAATTTTTCAATATCAATGTAATGCTAATAATTTTTTTTGCAGTATCAGACTTTCGCAAATTTTTGCACGTACCATGCAAAACTACTTTTTGTTTTAAAAAGAATGAATGAAAAATTGCACACACCTTGCATTTTTCTTTTTTATTTAAAAACAATACATTAAAATTCATATGTACCTTGCAAGATTCCTTCATAATGCAAAAAATCACCAGTTGTGAAATGCTCATGTACCTTGCGAGACATGTACCTTGCGAGACTCATGTTCAAACAAAAAACAAGATCAACACATATAAAACAAAAAACAAGATCAAATAACTTCATTTCATGTTATATACACAATTCATTCTTATAAACAAATCAATCACCTATTTCATATACAACATATAAACAAATCAATCACCTATTATATAAATAATTCATTCTACTCAAAAAACAAAAATCAAACAACTTCATTTTCTATTAAATGCATAATTCATTCTTTTTAAAAAAACAAGAATAAAACAACTTCAGTCTCTATTATATACATAATTTATTTATAAACAAATGCATATACATGATATGACTCTTCATCAACTTTAATTGTCACAAGTGCAATGGTCGCTTTCATCAGCTGTAAAATCCTCATTTTCTGGTTCGCCTAAACCCAAGTATTGCATATACAAAAGGACATATATTCTATAATCATACCTGTAACATTCATATACCAAGTGAACAAACATGTACAAAATAGTTAACAAATATGTACAAAAGTAATTATCACTAAATATTGTAACCAATCCATACTAAAAAAAATGATCTTGTAATACAACATTAAACTGAATGAGTACTTAAACAGAAAAAGCACAATATTGAAAAAATATTATGTAAACTATAAAGAAGCATGTCATAGATTATTTTCAAAATGCATCAAATATTCACACATTACTTCCTAATTGTGTTTTTGCATGTTGTGGCCAAAGTCATGACATACACTATACTTGTATGACACCACCTCCTTATGTTCCATTCTTTGTCTCTTCACTTTAGGTCACCCTACTTTATTAATTGATGGTGGTGGTAAGATGAGAATAAGGGTTGAAGGAGCAACGTATGGGACATTATCGACCATAAGATGAAATTGATAAGTATCATATGTAGCTCGATATGATTAAACTATTTAGAACTTGTCGCAGTAATCATCTCAAAGATTACCCTCATACAAAATGAATGTGATGACATTCTCGCAAGAAATCTTGCTAACCTGCCACTCTTCACAAGAGCATTTCATACTCTTAAGATCAGCACAATAGTTGTGCTTTCGGTCGCAAGCTTCATAACGATGGTAGAGGCAATTCATTACTACCATGCGTAGCTTTTGTGCTTTTATCTGACGCTCTTTAATCTTCATAATTACCTCATGCACTACAATGCCAGTCATTTTCTTCTCGTTAGTCTTTCTTTTCTCATGAAGTTTCATCAACATTATATGAAGATTCTCAATAAGTGAGATTAAGGACTTGTCACGTATGAAGAGAATTCACAAATTAAAGTGCTCTGCTATATTAGAGGTTAAGCATTCATACTTTCTAACGGGAAAATGATTGTTAGCCGAATGTATTAGTTTTACCTTATCAACAACATATTCGTATGCTTTTTCATTTTGCTTATGGATCTTTAAAATATAAAAATGACATTGTAATCTCATGGGTACTTTGGAGGTGCTCTACTAATATGCACTAAGTGGTATACCAAATTTCTTCAAAAAGTTCTCAATTAGGTGCATCATGCAATATCCATAATGACATGTACGCCATGTGCGAGGGACAATATATAGAAACCCTTCATGCCTATTTGAGATAACTGCCAATTGGTGTTTAACCTTTTGCTTATCATCGTCTTAAATATCTATTTGGTTCTTCAAATGCTTTAAAAACCATTTTCGCAACTTCTTCGACTCCTTATCCACCACTCCAAATGATACAAGAAACATATTACCGAAAGCATCAATAGTGTGAGCATACAACAAAATACCCATGTATTTTCCTTTTAGGAAGATGTCATCTACCATAAGAAGTGGAGGGCATCATTTGACAAACCCATTGATGCATGACCAAAAGGATAGGAACATATATTTAAATTTATTGTTTGTATTAGTCTCAATGAACGGTATTAATCCAGGGTTAGCCGCCATCAAATGATAATAATAAGCCGAAAGCATCCTGAAAGACTCCTCAAATGAACCATATAACATCAATCTAGTCAACTTACGTCGACACCATGTTTGTTTGTAAGAAACCTTCACACCTACATCGCGACTGAGGTCATTCATGATTTCTCTTACAATCATCTTCGGGTTATCGTGCAAGTGTCCATGAATAATACATAAAATTCACTTCAATAACACTTTTTCTGCAATAAGATTGCCTACTAATCCACCACATGTATGCTCGCTTTGATACTTATAGTTGTTTTTAGAAACTATTATAAATCTCTAAAAAGGTTGCTCAGTGCTATTGTAATTTACAAATACCATTTCAGCAGTCATCAAACTGTCTATACCAACTACACAACATATCACTCAGTTAACAACTCTGAAAACCAATAACCCACAATAAACCACAATATCGCCACAACTAACCCTTATTTAATGCTCATGCACAGTCAACCCGAACCACATCTAATTAATTAAATGCTTATGCGTAGTCAACCCTACCCCAATCAAACAAATTAGATATTGATACAACCACTGAATATTGACAAGCAACAAAATAAGTAACTATATGTGAAAACCCCTAAAGATCATAAACCCTAAACGGTAAATGCGAAAAAGAAAAAACAACCTTAATAGCTAACCGAAAAAGTGAAGAAGAAAGATACTACAACCTTGCACGAGGTGGAGCGAACAACTTTTACGATAATCACCGAAAGGGTTGGGGTTCTAGAGGAAGAAAGATTGGAGTTACCACTCTTTGCAGATACAAACGAGAAAAAAAAACTAAACGTGCATTTATATGAGACAAAATTTTGCAAGAAAAAGAAATTTCACAATACAAGTGCAATACGAATAAGAAATTTCACAATATCAAACTTTCATAAATATTATAAAATTTTGCTATACCTCATGTGATACTCATCGAAAGCAATTATCAGACTTTTGCAAATTTTATGATTTTTGCAGGTGATCGTGCGAAACTCATCACGAGTTTCATAAATTGTTTAAAATTTCATGATATTTTTTGAAAAATTGCAACCTTAGATACGATTTTGTTGACGAGTTTTGTGGGTATATTATTTAAGTGTTATGATGTAAAAAAATCAGAAATTCACACCTATGAGGGGTAAAAGCGTTAAGAAAAAATTAGAAACACACGATATTGTCCATTCGGTGGATTTATAAATTGAAGGGCATTTTTGGAAACACATATTTTTTTCATATAGTACGGTCATTTTTTACTTTTCCTTCCTACCTTTTTTCTCACTTCCAAACATTCCCTAAGATAAATAAAAATTCCTATCAAAATCATTTCAAAAATTTTCTTTTATCTAGAATGGATCGAAAAGTTGTCTTTTTAATTTAGTGTTTTCTTACCAGTTTCTTGTTTCAAACGGGCCTTAAAACATTGTTTTTCATGGAAAACAACTGCATGTTTAATTTTTATAAAAATATACAAAGAATATGAATGTTGCATTAATAATGCAACAATGTTGCAATAAAAACACAATACCAAAAGTTCAAGTGCTCCAGTTTCAGTTCAAATCCATTTTCCAGTGTCTAGGAGTTCATTTTAGCCCATTTCAGCTCATTTTAACTGAAATTGAGCTAGATCCAGTCAGTTGAGTTAGTGTTTGAGCTAGATCCAGTCAGTTGACTGGATCTAGCTCAATTTCAGTTAAGTTAGTGTTTGAGCTTCAATTTTAGTTCATCTCAGTATTACTGATTTTTATTCCAGCTCAAACTCAGTTCTTGTTCGTGACTCACTTCACTTCAATGACCATTTCTCACCATTTTTCTAAAAATGACATCATTTCTTCATAATTCAGTTTAAGAGCTTAGTTGAGTCAGTGTCTTGTCAGTTCATTTGAGTTTTGAAACCCTAGAACCCAGTTCATTTCAGTTCAAACCAGCTAAAATCTCAGTTTTCAGTGTCACTCTTGGCCCTGTCGAGACCATGAACCATTTCTTGAACAATTTTGCTCATTTTTATCAAATTTATCACTTTTTAAACTGATGCAATTGTCAATCGGGGTCCAATACCTAAAATTCTTCATCCAGGGTCTGCATTTCACATGACATTCCATGTCATTTCTCATCATTTCTTATCATTTCATAACATTTCATTACATTTTATCTCATTTTCGAGATCTAGAACTCCAATTTTGAAAATTTCAACCAGATTCGAATTTTAAAGTTTTTCGAAATCAATTTCAAACCCTAGGTTTTCAAATTGATATTTTTACCCCCAAGACTCTAAATTTAGAAATATTTTTCTGAGAAAACAATTTGGATTCCTTTCAAATTTTAAAACTGGATCTGCTCTGTAAAGAGGTATAGAATTTCAAATTTTGTATTTTATTTCAAAATTATCAAAAACATTTCATTTAATCCAAAAAAATTTCTGAGAAATCATTCTACCCCTTTGATTTTCAAAATGAATTTCAAGATCATGTGTGGGCCCACCTTCAAGGTGGCGCTCCACTAAAAATTTTTCTTTTAAAAAGAAATTTTTTTCTTTTCCTTTTTCTTTTTCTTTTCTTTATTTTTTTTTATTTTACCTAGCAAGAGGGAGTGGACCCCACAAGGGGGTCGACCCCCTCTCTCTCTCTCCACTTTCCCCCTTTTTTTTCTTTCTTCTCCTTTTCCCTCTCTTTTTGCCTTCATTTTCTCTTTCTCTTTTCTTTCCTTCTTCCTTTTTTTCTTTCCTTCTTCTTCTTTCTTTCTTCCTTTTCTTTCCTTCTTTTTTTCCCTCCTTTTCTTCTCCCTTTTCCCCTTCCCCCTTGCCGCGAGCCCTTCTTTCTACCTTCTTCCCTTTCTTCCTTCTTTCCTTCTTCCTTTCCTCCCTTTCTTTCCTTCTTTATTTCTCTCCTTTCCTTCTCCCGTTCCCCCTTTACTATTAATCACACTTCCCTTTCTAATTTCCCTAACCAACACACCATATGGCTTCCTATTGGACCATTCTCTCCAATTGCAAAGACTTAAGTACCCTTTCCCGACATTCCCGTCATGAAATGATGGTTCGAGAAAACAAACAAACATGTCCTCCATCTAGAAAAGTGAAACGCTGGTTTGAAAAAAGGACAAAAATGTCCTCCATCCAGAAAAGGGAAGATGATGTCAACTCTTCAAAGTCCAAACGTTCTGTTTTTGCCCTAAGCAGTAAACGTTTGCACCATCTGCTATAACATGAGCTCCCTCTGATGACACACCATTTGTCATCGTCTGCTGCCGCTAGAGCACCCATTGCCATCGTCTAGTGTCGTCGGAGCATCCTTTGTCGTCATCTGCGTAGTGGGAGCATCGTTGCCACCATCAGTTGCATCTAACTTCTGGGTGTTTCTCCTCCACTATCGGATTACCAAAAGTCATGTCATTTTAGTGAGTTTTGTTTAAGGTTTCGTTATGTAAACAAATCAATTTGTAAATCTGAATGCTAAATCTTACAACTGGTTGTACTATTCATGCTAAATAACACCTATTTCATACTAAAACAAATCGATTTATACCTATCCACCTTTTGGGCATCAAAAAATAGTTAACACGATTTGTTCTTATAAAGGCCACACATTACAATGATATTTACTTATGAAGGTTAAATTTCTATAAAGATTTATATGTTGGAATGCAACAAAGATTTATACATTTAATGCAGTAGCGATTTGTATGTTTGATGCAACAACGATTTATACATTTAAAGCAGTAGCGATGTGTATTTATGATTTATGAAGTTACCATGATTTGTACTTAAGTTTGCTAAATCGTACAATAATGTTTACCTATGAAGCTCAAACGTTACGATGATATGTATTTATGAATGTTGCGATTTCTACAATGATTTGTAAGTTTGAAGCAGCAACGATTTATACTTTTAAAGTAATAGCGATGTGTATTTATGAAGTTACCTCGATCTGTACTTAAGTTTGCTAAATCTCACAATGATGTTTACTTATAAAGACAAATATTGCGATGATTTGTAATGTTGGTGATTGTTTAACGAATGTGATAATTTGTAATAATATATACTTGGAGAGGCGGTTGTAACATATAATGATGCGATTAAATTTATGTGTTGTGGAGGTCAACAATGACTAAAGTTTGTAAGAAAAGAAAGCCCCCATTGTTCGATGGGATGACTACTGGAGAAATTATCTGCCAGCCCCATATATATGAGTGTTATGAAAGGTACCAAAATATAATGAAGATTGAGAATGATAAAGGCAGAGACAATGCATTGGAATTGTATAATGCAGAGCATTATCCATCAGATATTGAGGCTGAAGAGCAAAGGAAGAAGGATGAGGAAGAACTAAAGATGAAGAAGAAGAAGGATGACGAAGAAAAGTAAAAGCAAAGGAAGAAGGAGGAGGAGAATGAAAAGTAAAGGAAGAAAAGGCAAATGAAGGAGGAGGAGAGGAAAAGGCAAAGAAAAAATAAGGAGAAGGAGGAAGAGGAAGAGAAGGAACGACAATTGAAGAAGAAAAAGGAGGAGGAAGAGAAGGAAAGGCAAATGATGAAGATGAAAGAGGAAAGACAAAAAAAGAAGCATCAAGATGAAGAAAAGAAGGAAAGGCAAATGAAGGAGAAGGAGAAAGAGGACGAGGAAGAGAAGGAAAGGCAAAGGAAGGAGAAGGAGGACGAGAAAGAGAATGAAAGGCAAATGAAGGAGAAAGAGGACAAGAAAGAGAAGGAAATGCAAAGAAAGAAGCAGGAGGAGGAAGAGAAGGAAAGGGAAAGGAAAAAGCAAGAGGAGGAAGAGCAGAAAAGGGAAAGAAAAAAGCAGAAGGAGGAAGAAAGGAAAAGGAAAAGGAAAAGGAAAAGGAAAAGGAAATAAGAAGTAGAAAAGCAGAGGGAGGCGAAAGAGCGAAGGAAGGAAGTAGAAAAGTAGAGGAGGGAGGCGGCAGAGCGAATGATGGAGCAACAAGAAAGGCAGATGATGGAGAAAGGGGATGAAGAGGACAAAAGTGTGACCAGGGTACGTAAATCGCTCTCATCTGTCACGATTTACTATAATAGGTATTATTATGTATAGCGATTACTGTGATAGTGATTACTATGTATAGTGATTAATGTGATAGCGATTACCATGTATAGTGATTACGATGATAGTGATTACTATGTATAGCAATTATTGTGACTTATGTATAGCGATTAGTGCATATAGTGATTACGTAACGATTTACTATGATAGGTATTATTATGTATAGTGATTACTATGTATAGTGCTTACTGTAATATCAATTACTATGTATAGCAATTACTATGACCTATGTATAACGATTAATACATATAGTGATTACTTTGATATCGATTATTGTGTATACGATTACAGTGATAGCGAGTATGCAACAATTATTATATATAGCGATTATTGTATACAACGACGTCTAGAAGTACAAATAGGACTAGTTTGATTTGATACGAATAATATGCTATTTTGTTACAGGGAGGTTAGAAGAGAAGTAGAGGACCAGGTGAAAAGCTCAGAGGGCGGTGTCAGTGGCCTGTAGTTCTATCATGGTATGGACAACTGAGTGAATATCAGAATGACCGACTACAAAATATGCACTTCAACAACCTTCTGGACCATCATTATTTTGAAATGTGCTGGAACACCATGACCCATTTGGTCAATAAGTGAAATCATAAGACAAACACATTTCAGTTTGATTATTTTGAGATTACCATGACCCTAGAAGATGTGGCATGAATTACAAGCCTTAAGTGCCATAAAATTACTGTCCTAGTACGGGATTCAAATTATAACGCAAGGGATGAGTGCACGGCCTCTAGGAATGTTGATGGAGGATTGGGGTCAATATATTTCTGGTGGAAACAATTCCACATAGATGAAAGTTTCTTCTTTTCGTAATAAATGGGAAGGCCGATCTGCTACATGTGCATCTGAAAGAGCTAACCAAGAGTTGTGAGGCTTCTTTTTTTATTTTTTTAGACTTACTTTATTTTCAGATTTGTCTGGTTCAAGGTTAAGTTACATGTGGCTACAGTTATTGAAATACTTAGATGAAGTCAACAACTATGCATAGGGTGTCGCTATGCTCGCACACTTGTATAGTCAACTTTATCATGCGAGTAAGGGTACAAAAATTGTTGGAGGGTTTTGGCCATTTATCTTGATAATTGTTTATTATATATTTGGTAGTTGTAGACTAAGATCGTTGAAGGTTATAGTCTTACTAATATATTGTTTTTGTAGGCCTAGGCATGAGAGCATATTGTCGCCTTGCATCCTCAGTGTGGCCCTGCTATTTGTGGTTTTCCCAAGATTGGCCAGTGGGCTACAATAAATGTTAAGGAGGATAATGCTAAGTTCATTTTAGATGGTCTGTAATTAAATGAGGTAAATGGTTTAAAATCGTTTATAATCATTTCAACATTTATCATCATTAGTATGAATCATTGAAATATTTAGCATTCTTAAGTAATCATCGTTGTAGGATTTTGTCTTTGTTAGTACAAATCGTTATCACATTAGCATTTAACATTCATTAGTATAAATCGTTCTAATGTTTAACATTCTAAAGTAATGATCATTGCAGGATTTTATATTCCTTAGTACAAATCGTTATCGCTTTAGCATTTAACTTTCATTAGTGTAAATCTTTGAAATGTTTAGCATTCTTAAGTAATCATTGCTGCAGGATTTTGTCTTCGTTAGTACAAAATGTTATCATTTTAGCATTTAGCATTCATTATTGTAAACCATTGTAATATGTAGCATTTATTAGTGTAAATCATTTTAATACAAAGCACTCATTAATAACAATCGTTATAATATATTTAGCACTTGTTATTATAAATCATTTTAATATTTAGCATTAATTAGCATGAATAATTATGTCTATACCTAAATTATAATCTTCAATGTACAAGTTGTGTGGAGACCGTATAGAGATGGGGAGGATGAGGACCAAGAGGTTATTGCTGAGGCTGCGAGACTGTCTGACTGCGATATTTGTCTGTTTAGCAAATCTGAAGTCAAGTTGCAGTATGGTAGTCAAGTTCTCCTACAAGCTGGCTTAGAACAGTCTACCTCAAAGCAGCCTTTGGAAGTGAGAAGCAAGATGAATAGTGGTGAAGCCAGGAACATGAATTGGCATAAACGCTTTAGGAAACAATTGAATAGCTGGAACAAAGGAGGTATTCGTGCCATAGCATATGATTATAAAGAACGACAATATGACCCCAACTATTTCAAAAAAGATTAGGAATCCATGCATCGAAATCTGGAGATTGAGAAGAAGCAACGTGAAAATATTAAAAATCCATGTGTTCCTCCCGTCCCCTAGCATGTCGTCTCTCAGCATAGAAAAAACATACAGCGTGTCCCTTCGACTACAACAATGATTTCCTCAGTTGTAGTACACGATGAGGAGCGAACACAACTCACAAAAAAAGGTAGTCTCTGCCACAAGGTTAGAGATGTTGGAGAAGGAGAATAAGGAGTTATAGAATCAGGTGCAAAATTTAGAGAGACAAATGTGGTCATAATATGGTATACTGATAGAGATGATTATCAATGGTTTTGATAAGATTGAGGGAGCTAAGAGGCCACCGAGGAAAGAGAGTCCACCAAGGAAAAGAAAGAGACGATTTGTATGTCATAGTCCATCTGAGTCATCAAGTGCCACTAAATAAATATTATGTGATTTTTGTAACCCAATAATTATTTATTGTAATTCTATAAATTTTTGTTGTAATTCTATAATTCTTTTTTGTAACATGACATTCTATCAATGTATAAATCTTTTTTTAATAAGTGTAACACACAAGTGCCATTGAACAAATCGTTGTAATGTTCGACCTTCATAAAAAAAATTTGAAGAAGCATTTAGTGTTGTGTAATGCAGAAATTATGATATGTTTTTACGAGCTATCTTCCTATTGCGATTTACACAATGATCGATAAAAGGCTGAAACAATTTATACGTATGAAGGTTACGTGCTATCGCGATTTGCTTGATACCGATTGGCTTGCAACCAGTTATAATTCTTTGTTGTAACGTAACATTCAATAATTATATAGTTCTTTCTATAAGAGATCGTGATTTGTTTTTTATAGAAGAAGTGTTTTATCATGATTTGTACAACCACAGACATAAAGCGGAAATGATTTATCCTATCGTGATTTGCGTTTATGAGCTTTGTCTATGTGAACAATATGTCCTATCATGATTTACACAATGACTGATTCATAAAAGGCAGAAAGGAAAAATACTAAACAAATTGACACGATGTTTAGACTTAATAAAGTACAAATCGAGGTAACTTCAACGATACATCATGACTAATGGTTTGACTTAGATATAATACATGACCATCATCATCAAAGAAAACAAACATCATCATCAGCATCACCCCCACATCCAAATAGTGATGTGCTTCAAATGTAATCCTGGTGCGCATGAAATCCAGCTTGATAGTGTAGAAAGCTTCGAGGCAAAGCTGATGAAGCTGTAGAAGGTATGGATCCTAGAGGCAGAGAAGATGCAGCCCACACGACTGTAGCATATTTGTCATGAAGTATATCGAAGATTATGTAGATATTTTTCCAGCTGCGAAGGATGGATTATGAACGATGGAGGGTCTGGCAGTAGGAATAAATCAAATAGATGGTCATCAGCATCACCCCTTGTCTATCATGCAGAATATCTATGCTTGCTCCAATATACAAGGAAGAAAAAGAAGAAAGATGAAGGCGGAGGAGAAAAGAAGAAGAAGAAGTTGCGCTGTCGTAGAAAAGAGGAAGAGAGGTTATATAGATTAGGGTTTTAAACCTGGACAACGGGTTGGGTCAGGTTTTACATGGAATAGGGTTCTACACAGATCTATATTAGGGTTTTACATATACTAGGG
Source organism: Nuphar pumila (assembly GCF_984573655.1). Taxonomy (NCBI): domain Eukaryota; kingdom Viridiplantae; phylum Streptophyta; class Magnoliopsida; order Nymphaeales; family Nymphaeaceae; genus Nuphar; species Nuphar pumila. The sequence goes on from NC_143259.1 coordinate 104,694,863, forward strand.
TTTTATGCATGTGTCTAAACATTGACACGATGTTTAAACTAGGTAAAGTATAAATTAAGGTAATTTCATAAATACAAATCGATTTACAACTTGATATCGATTTAAGTAACAGTTGCAAATCGATTTCACTATTTCATTAACAATATTTTAGTAACAGTTGCAAACCAATATGAGTAAATCATGATATTACATATCGATATCGTTTACAATGACAAACAAAGACATATCGTTGTCGCAGTAACTTTATAAATACAAATCGATGTCCCAATAATTATTTATTGTAATTCTATAATTCTTTGTTGTGGTTCTATAATTCTTTTTTGTAACGTGATATTCTATAAGTGTATATATCCTTTTTCTAATAAGTGCAACCAGTTATAATTCTTTGTTGTAACGTAACATTCTATAATTATATATTTTTTCTATAACAGATCGCGATTTAATTTTTATAGAGGAAGTATCCTATCATGATTTGTACATCCACATACATAAAGTAGAAAAGATTTATCCTATCACAATTTGCTTTTACGAGCTTTGTCTATGTGAATGATATGTCCTATCATGATTTACACAATGACTGATTCATAAATGGCAAAAAGGAAAAACAATAAACAAATCGACACAATGTTTAGACTTAGTAAAGTATAAATCGAGATAACTTCAACGATATAAATCAATGTAACTTCTTAAATACAAATTGATTTCGTTCATAAAGACATATCGTTATCGTGGTAACTTCATAACTACAAATCGACGTGATTTACAACTACATTCATTTACAAAAAATATGAGTATTTACTTACAATACATCATGACCAATGGTTTGGCTTAGATACAATACATGACCATCATGGATATGGAAAGAGTTTAGACTCAAATCAGGGTTTGGACCAGACCTATAAGAGATTTGGATCAATTTAAGACCCAAATAGATATTCTCTAATGTAAAAAGAATTTTAGATCCATTTAGAGACCAAATTGGATCCTACTAAGAAAATAAGGCTCAATTAGATCCCAAATCTACTTGAAGACTCAATTAGATCCCATTATGTAAATTAACATTTGAACCCATTTGGAGATCCAATTGGATTCAAATAAGTAAATAAGGTTTTTTGATCTACTTGAGACTTAAATGGATCTCATGACGGTAAAATGAATTTGTTTGGATCTGAATTCAATTCAAGACCCAAATAGATACTAATTAAGAAAACAAGATTTGGATTCACTTATGATCTAAATGAATCTTTTTAGTATACTGTGAATTTCATTAGAATATAATAAGTTTTGGATCTATCTAAATTTCAAATGGATCCTACTTAAATAAATAGAATTTGGGTTCAATTGATACCCAAATAAATTTAATGAAAATATATGTGTAAATGTTTATCTATCTATCTATCTATCTATCTATCTATCTATCTATCTATATATATATACAATAGTTTAGATTGAGTTTGGATTTGATGAGAGCTAAATGGGTCTCACAACCAACCAAATCCAATTAGTCCCCCACCTAAACTCATCATCTCAATCGAATACATCCCATCCTACTAAATCCGTTTGACCTATCGCGGTATTTGTACAACCACAGACATAAAGCAAAAATGATTTATCCTATCGTGATTTGCCTTTATGAGTTTGTCTATGTAAACGATATATCCTATCCTAATTTACACAAATCTACACAATGTTTAGACTTAATAAAGTACAACTTGAGGTAACTTCATAAATACAAATCAATTTATAACTTGATACCAATTTAAGTTTTATACTAAAACAATATTTTAGTAACAATTGCAAATCGATATGAGTAAATCGCGATATTACATATCGATATCGTTCACAAAGATAAACAAAGATATATCATTGTCGTGGTAACTTTATAAATACAAATTAACGTAATTTACAACCACATTCATTTACAAACAATATGAGTATTTAGTTATAATACATCATGACCAACGGTTTGACCATGAAATGATTTCTTTTATGAAGATCTTATCTTGATAATCTATTTTCTATAGTGATTTACAAATGAAACGACATTTTTTAATTTATGCGCAATGTAATTAATCTATCTGCAAAAGGGATCTCTCGATCATCGTCGAGTTGAAGACTGATGAACGAGTAAGACCCCCGGGCCAAAAGATACTCAGATTATCTCTAAGTTGAAGGAGCATGTGACGTGTCCTTCTGGGAAAAGTTTAAATCATCTCCAAGTTAAAGACTGATGTGATGAACCTTCTGACAATCCCTAAAAAATATTTGATCAATGCTATCATCAAGAGATTTCCAACTAAAGAGACCATATTATCAATTCAATTCTTGGGACCAAAGAAGACTCGGATCATCTCCAAGTTAAAGGAGCATGCGACGTGTCCATCCAAAGAAAATCAAAACATCACCGAGTTAAAGGTTGATGTGATGAAATTCTCGCCAAATCCCAAGAGAGCTCACTTTTCATGTCTCAAAAGAGTGCAAAAGATCATATAATTCATGGGACCAAAGAAGACTCGGATCATCTCCAAGTTGAAGGAGTAAGTGATGTGTCCTTCTAGGAAAAATCAGAACATCATCAAGTTAAAGGCTGATGTGATAAAATTCTCGCCAAACCCTAAGAAAGCTCAACCTCTATGTCTCAAAAGAGTGCAAAAAGATCATCATGGGTAAACCCCAGATATCAAACTGTCAAGAATTATCTTTATTCATGTGAAATTCTTTTATCAATACCCTTTTAATAAGTCGCTTTTATGATGTTGAGAACAAGTTTCCTTTCTTTTCATATCAAGGAGATGGATAGCTTCCTTGAAGAAACCCGACAACAATAATTTGAATTTGATTCTTGATTCTACGAAGTTAGCTCAATTGGAGATAATACTCTAGGTAGAAGAGGGAATATTTTCCACACAAATGTGCTCATTTTCAACCATTTTGAATCAACCACAATTTTTATCTTATTGGCAATCTTTTTAAGTTATCCCAACATGAAGCAAAGAGCTTGATTTCTATTTTGATATAATCCTAGCGTTGTTATCCCTCTTTAGGACTTGATAATAGGAGTTTTTGAGATCATTTCCTTCTTTTTTTTTTTATTTGAGTGCCCAGGCTCTCAGATTCGCACACTTCCCAGTGTTCCCCACTGTCTCTCCATAGCCAGTTCATTTTTTTGTTTTAGGTTCAAGGTTGAGTCAACATTCATATTTTTTAGCAAAAGGTCATCTCTTAAAAGTTATTTAGTCTCAGCAATGAGGCATCCAAGATCAATCCCTTTTCAAAAGCTTTAGTGAACCTCATTTTCTTTCTTTTGCAAACCTTTCTCGGATTTATTGTGCGAAATCCTAAGGTTCCATCATGGTTTCTTCATTCGAAGATCCCATATTATCCATGCCCGTTTAGGTTAAGGGTTACATCTGAGCCTCATTTCATGAGGTATTATCCATGCCCGTTCAGGTTAACGGTTACACCTGAGCCTCACCTCGTGAGGTATTATCCATACCCGTTTAGCTTAAGGGTTACACTTGAGTCTCACTTCGTGAGGTATATCTATGCCCGTTCAGGTTAAGGGTTACACGTGAGTCTCACTTTATGAGATATTTTCTCTCCGTTCAGGTTAAGAGCCAAGCCAGAGCCTCATTTTGATGATATGAATCTTCTTCTCCGTTCTTCATTCCATACCTACCATTATCACCAGAGCTAATTCTTTCATATCCAGTCAAATTTTTCTAACTAGGGCATTTTTATAGCCCAAATTTGTGAGTTTTTCTTTGCTAATAAGCTCGGCTTTCAACCGGCTTAGTAGCAAAGAGGGGCATCTGTAAATACCCAAAATTTTCCTCGTTCATCTTCAAGCACCCCCTTTTAGCAGATGCCAATCTCCTTAGGAGTCTAACGCTTAAGTTTGCCCTAGTTTAGGTGTCATTTCACCCTTTTTGTCAGTAAAATTATTATTTTACCCTTAGATCCCTATTAGTCAAAGTCAACAAATCTCATTTTCAAGTTCAGAACAGTTAGAATATCAATCATTTCTAGCCCTCCCGGAGCTCACGATGAGCAAATTCTGTTCATTTCTGACCATTTCGGCTAAAATTGGTTCATTTCCAGCTCGAATCCAAGTCAATTTTTCTCGAGTCAGTCAAATCCAGTCAATCTCGTTCCCTTGTGTTTAACTTGAGCTCACCAGAAGTTCAAGTAGTTCAGTTTCGGTTCAAATCCACTTTCCACAATCTTGGAGTTCACTTTAGCCCATTTCAGCTCACTTCAGCTGAAATTGAAGTAAGTCTTGTCAGTCTGTCTAGTGTTTGAGCTCTAAATTTAGTTTATCTTAGTATAACTGACCTCCACTTTAGCTTAAACCTAGTATATTTCTGTCACCCACCTCACTCCATTGTTTATTTTCACCATTTCTCTAAGAATTGAGCCGTTTCTCGACCAACCAGTCTAGGGGCCTAGTTGAGTCAGTGTCTTTTTAGTTCCTCTGAGTTTAGAAACCCTAGAACCCAGCTCAATCCAGTTCAAACCTGTTAAAACCTTGTTTTTCAGTGTCATTCCTTGCCCTGCAAGGGCAAAATCATTTCTCAGAAGATTTTGTCCACAACATTATTCTAACATTTTCCAAGCTGGTACAAGTATCAATTTGGGCTCAGGTCAATTTCTTTTTTGAAAAATTTAGCTATATTTGAGATCCAATTCATATTTGGATTGGATCCAATATCGGATTTGATATTCTACACTCAATTTTCATCTTCGAACGAGAATTTCTAATTCCTTGTCTCTGCTAGGGGTCCGAGACTTCAAATCCCTCATCCAGGGTTTGCATTTGGCATATCATTTCATAACATTTCATACCATTTCATGGCATTTCATGGCATTTCATATCATTTCATATCATTTCATGACATTTTATCACATTTCATGTCATTGCATGTCATTCTCGAGATCCAACACTCTTGTTTTTCAAAATATCAAATTCAGACTCAGTTTCAAAACCTTTATTTCAAAATTAATTTAAAACACCAAGGTTTCAAATCGACATTTGCCATTTGGCCAACCCCCAAGGTTTTACACTCCTTATTTCAAAGTATTTTTCTTAGAAAAATGATCTAAATTCATTTTAAACCTGATTTCTAAAGTGATTTTCAATTTTCTCAATTTTCTTCAAGGGAGGCCAACCCTGCAGGGGGCACCAAACCCTAAATTTTCCAATCTTTATCCAGCTTTATTTTATTTTATGTCTTACTTATTTCAAAAATACAAAAAAATTCATAAATATAGGTGTTTTTTTTAAGTTTTTAGAAAATCTTGTTTTTAACCCCTTTATTTTCACCCTTTTTAAAAATCGCTTTTGAAAAATCAAATGGGGCCCCACAATAGGTGGCACCACATTTGAAGATGTTTAGGTTAATTTAGGTCTAGTTAGTGTTTTACTCAAGTTAGAAGTTTGAAAAGTCAAAGCCCAATCGATTTTAAAACTCCATCTTTATTTTGATATTTTAACCTCGTTTTAAACCTTTATTTAAAGTTTTAAAAACCAAATGTGGGCCCACATAGGTAGCGCCATATTTGAGAATTTTTAGAGTTTTAATTAGGAGTTAATTAGGCTTAATTAATTAGAGTTTTGTTAGGTTAGAACAACCCAAGGAAAATCCCCCCTCCCCCTGACTTATCTCTTAAAGCAATTAAGAGAGTTTTGATAAAATCGAAACTCTCTAAAATTAAGACTTTGAAAAATTATAAATAGCCCATGGAGAGGTCGACCAAGGCAATCTCTCACTTCTCTTTCAACCCTCTCTCCCTCCCCAACAGCATCCACTGCAGCCCAAGGTAAGATTCTCTTCCTTTTTTAATATTTTTAGTTTTATTTCATGTTTTTCCTCTAAATCCACCATTGTCGCCTCCTATGTGTTGGATTTTTGTATTTTTTTTCATTCAAGAACCATAAATATGATTCAAGAATATGATTTAATGCTTTCTTAATATGCTTTTCACATTTTTTCTCTATTAAAAATGTTTAGATCATATTTATTTTGTTAAATGCCCCAAAAACATGCGTGCTTCTTTGTGCATTTAGGAATAGAACAATGATTTAGACAGTTGAGTAAAGCAAAGTATAAGATTGATCCTTGGTTCTATTACCCCTGGTTATGCTGCCAGGAATGGTTGAACCTCGTACCAACAGGCGAGTCCCAATCTCTCAATTTTCCCATATTTTCAAAACAGAGGTGAGTTATTTTCAAAACTTTTTCAAAGGTCAGTTTGACTTGCGAAAGTAAAATTTTACAATGAGAACAGGTTTGACGACCGTGATGAGACCTGTCTCTGCCTGATCAAACTAATGCTTTGCTCTATTCAACTTATTAAAATCATGTTCTACAATGTCAACTCTATTTCATGTTAACCTAGTAGCCTAGAATCAAACTCAGCTGACATGGAAGCATGTAGACTTGGGCATGGTTTGGTAGGACTAATTGATGAGGCATTATTCATGCTCACATAAACTTAGGTCTCATACAATCCTCCTCCATCAAGGATCTGATTGAAAACAATGTTTGCTTCTCATAATTTTTTCAAAATTCTACTTCTTTAGGTCATTAGAGCCTTCTATTTTCTTGCATGTTGATCATATTTCAAAAACAACCCCACCTATTTTTAACTGGCCACCACGTTGCTGGGCTTTCTTCCAGAACCATAGTTCGGGACAAAGCCTCGCAACTGAGCTACCTATTTGGGTCGAACCCCCTGCCACGTACTGAGGGCCATAGTCCAAAGTATATCGACAGACGCTCAATGATGATGGAAAACATGAGCCAAGAATTGGAGAAATTATTTTTATGCCACATACATCGGGCATTAGCTCGAGTATATCTGCATAGCATGATTGAACACAGATGATCTAAGCCTTAGAGTTAGGGTCCTACAGCTATTTCAAAACTTGTGCATTTAGAGTCAGCTTTTAGGGAATGTTGTATATGCATACTTGTTTGTGAAGGATGTGATGTGAATGTATCTTAGCCATTTATATTATTTTTTCTTTATTTTTCTCATATTTCTTAACAATTTTATAAAACCCTAGATGATTTTTTTTTCAAAATCCTCTATTTTTCTTTAAAAACTTCAGGTGAATTTTCTTTTCTTTTCTTTCATCTGGATCTCAAATTTCAGCCTTATTTTGATCCTGCCTACAGCTTTCAAAAATCGTGTGTTTTTCTAAGTTTTGCCCTGATTCCTTTTCTATTTTTTCAGTCTGTCCTGATGGCATCCAATCGCCTTGATTCTGTCTTTCTTGAGGTCCATATCTCTTAAGAGGTACAACATGGTCTCCCTGAACATCGGACTCTAAACATCAGACATTTTCTTCCCCAATGGTATTATTTCTGGCTCAAAAACTTCTCCTGTATGTTGGATTATCTGAGCGACTGTGGATTAGAGCTGGCAGCGACAGTAGGAAAGTAGATCGTCAATGACAATTTAATTCAAGAACTGGTAGAGCGGTGGAATCCGTGCACCTATATCTTCTGGTTCTCGTGGAGAGAGATAACTCTACTACTGGACAAATTTTTAGAGATTATGGGTCCACCTGAGTCAGCTGGTCAACAAAAAGATCCATCAGAGCAATAGTTTTTTATCAATGTCAAGGTACTTGACCACCGAGATGACTTAGCCCGAATGACTGGATGCAAATCTTGGCCACTGATAGAAGTATACGAGAGTCAGTGTGTCAACTTGTTTAAGCTATACTGACAATATGGGGTATTTAAAGAAGTCGGTTCCTTATCCTGAGCAATGCAAAAAAGGATTCAGCATGCCATGATTCTGTGCACAGTAGGACTAGTCTTCTTTTAGGATGGACAAAACTACATGGACATCAGAATAGTGTAGCTTTTGCGAAGATGGGAAAGTCGGTAGACTAACCATCTCTCGATCGCCATGGCCGCACTTGCCTTCTTGTACTGTGGATTGACTCATTTTACGCTCAAAGATTCGATCTTAGTGGAAGGATGCATCTATACATTGCAGTCTTGGTTCTTCCGACACGTGCCAAATCGAGCAAGTTTATTCAGATATAATGGCAAGAAACCACTACCTACTTTTTGGTACAGATTCTTGATCGAGAACTTCCATGAAGAAGAAATCGTGTGGGACTACTTCAACTATCGAGAGTCACCCCGTCGATACACTTATGCTCATAGCAAGCGACTCAAGTTACTCAGACCGTTCTTACCAGCCAGAGCGATGCGTCAGGTAGTTCTCATAGAGACAGAAGCGTATTGATACTTGAATGTTATCAGGCATTATGCCAGAATTCGATCTAAAGTCTGCTCAGTGGTCCGGAATATACCACTTCGCTAAATATATCTGGAGTTCTTTTGTTGTCCTTACTATTTTTCCTGGTCCTCGAGTGTCCTCTAATTATCTTGAATGGTGGTAGATTGTTTGTCCACCCCCTCTTTATCGAGTCTATTATCAATAAAATTATTTCCTTTTAATAACTTTTTACTCTATCAGGGTTTGATGACCTTGCCTAGGTAACAAAGCATATCTTAGTTGCTCACTTCTTTTATTAAGAATAGCAACATAATTGTCGCAATTTCAACGATGACTCAATCCTTGGTAATGGGATATCTTTCAAATTGTTGACCTGATTCTCACCAAATATTTCCTCTCTATTTATTTCTATCCAAATCGTCATCCTCAAATTTTAACCATCCACCTCATTCGAAGAGAGCATTAGTATTCACGAGTGGTTCAGATCAGATCAGGCAAGAAGATTGCACCATATCAGCGCGTCAGTGATATTAGCAGCGAGCAAGAAGAGATGGATTCTCCAAGATCTGCCAGAGGACAGGGTCAGACAAACAGGGATGACATCGATCCTGCCGCATATCAGTTGTTCAAGAAAATGATAATTAAAATGATGTCTGAGCAAGCTAGTTCCAGAAAGTCTCCCGTTGAGAAGAAGGCACCTGTCACATTCTCCATGAGCATCACTCGCAACAACAACGACAGTGGCACGGGAGGTTCCAGGCCTAATAGCAACAACAAGAAAGGCAAAAAGGGTGATGCCTTCCAGCATGATAACAAGCCTTCTGGCTCCCCACAGAAACCAAGCACTTACGAGAAGATAAAATATGACAGTTGGGGCTATAATCGCGAGTTCACTCCCCTAGATCAGCCGCGTGAGAAAGTTCTCGAATACATATTGACTAAAGGACTCGCCAAGCTCCTAAGAGTCTATGATCCTTCCACGATCATGAGAAGATTTAAAGATCAATTCTGCAAGTTTCATCGAGGAATGAGACATGACATCGAGCACTGCTTTATCCTGAAGAACATCATCCAAGACTGCATCAACAAAAATCTCTTCGTTGAGGATGAAGAAGAGAACCAGTCGACTGTCCTGGCCAAGCCTCAATAGAAATCAAGCACTCAGCAACAGATACAGCACGATGGTTGGAGCCATGATCGCAAACTTACCCCACTGGATCAAACACTCGAGAGTGTTCTCGAGTATATACTGGCAAAAAACATGGTAAGACTTTCGAAGGCCGATGATCCTCCTGTCACCATGGGAAAATAGAAGGACCAATCCTGGGAGTACCATCGAGCAATGGGGCATGACATAGAACATTATTTCATCTTCAAGAACATTGTGCAGGATTGCATCGACGAAGGACTCCTTACAGAAGATAAGTTAGAGAATCAATCAGCTATCCTGCCAACATCTTTTCTGGATGCGAAGAAAAATGATGATGCCAATGCTCCCTCATCTCTTTCATTTTGCTTTTGTCGTTTAAAGGGATGATGTAGTCTCAATTCGTTTCTTGATTTGTTATTCTTCTTCTTCTATGCATCAATAAATCCATCAATTTTAATCATAGATGGTGCCATCTTCTTTATATATTATTGCTCTTGGTCCTTTTGCAAAATGTCTTTCTGCGAGGAGCAACCTCCTTCAGAGTGCCTCCCGAATCAATTAAGAAGTGCATTGCCAACTTTTTCCTTGTTACCTTCAGAGAGCATTCTTCAAATATCAATTATTTATCCTTCTGTCTAATATCTTACTCCCTAGTTACACTGGAGCATCTTTTGAAAATTTATTTTACCTCAAAATGTCTAATATGCAGGCAAGATAAAAAAAAGTCTCTCATCATTCATTTACATTTATTTACATTTATTTACATTCATTTGCATCAAATTCATTACCCATCCATGATAAGAGATAATCCTGAGACCTCGACAGTTGTCTGAGTCATCATGAGGGTGAAGATTGAAAATCTCCCATCACAATCATCAAGCACTATCATCAAGCATTATCAAGTATCGTCTTTTATTTGCCTGATCTACATTCATTTGCATTGATCGACCTTTTATTTGCCTGATCTACATTCATTTGCATTGATCGGCCCTTTATTTGCCTGATCTGCATTCATTTGCATTGATCAACCTTTTATTTGCCTGATCTGCAATCATTTGCATTGATCGACACTTTATTTGCTTAATATACATTCATTTGCATTGATTGGCCTTTTATTTGCCTGATCTGCATTCATGTGCATTGATTGGCCATTTTTTTGCTTGATCTACATTCATTTGTATTGATCGGCACCAATTTGCCTTGATCTGCGTCCACTCGTATCACTTACATCCTTTTGCATTGAATTAGTTTCCATTCAGGATAAGGGATAAATCCTGAGTCCTCGACAGTCATTTATGACAATTTTTCATGAGAGTGAAGTTGAAAATCCCTACCGCAATCTTTAAATATCTTAAGAGTTTCAGCCTTTTTCTAAATCCAGTCTTACACTGGTCGAACCTCTTAAACCCGATTTTTACTGGTCAATGTTGGCCCAATTTTTCTTTGAAGATTTGAGTTCTGACTCGAATTTTTTATTTTCCTTTTGAAGATTTGAGTTTTGACTCAAATTTTCTTTCCTTCAAATCCAAATTGGTCTAGTTTCCCTTTGAATATTTGAGTTTTGACTCGAATTTTCCATTTTTTTTTTAAGGTTTGAGTTTCGACTCAAATTTTCTTTTCTTCAAATCCTAATTGGTCTAGTTTTCCTTTAAAGATTTGAGTTTCGACTCGAATTTTCTATTTTCCTTTGAAGATTTGAGTTCTGACTCAAATTTTCTTTCCTTTAAATCTGAATTGGTCTAGTTTTCCTTTGAAGATTTGAGTTCCGACTCAAATTTTCTTTTCTTTAAATCTGAGTTGATCTAGTTTTCCTTTGAAGATTTGAGTTTTGACTCAAATTTTTCATTTTCCTTTGAAGATTTGAGTTCAGACTAGAATTTTCTTTCTTTCAAATCTAAGAATTGTTCTAGTTTTCATGTGAAGATTTGAGTTCTGATTCAAACTTTATTTCAAAATCTAGCTTTTGAGTTGGTCGAACTTTCAAATTCAATTTCATGCTTAATGCCCATTTTTATCAATCAGACCCCCGGGTCACTCAAGTTTGTCGAGTAGACCTTCGAGTTACCAATTCTATCAAAGTCAATTATTTTTTGACCCACGGGTTGCATTTGCCAATCATGATCGTCCAAGAGTCAACCTTTGTGTCAGACTCGTTCCCAATTGGCCCAATATCAAATATCAATTATCTTTCTTGCAAAGGACCCTTTTCTAAGGAGAGTTTGAGGGAGCTCATTCCTTTCGCATGCAATTATTGTTTGTTCGCTGAACCACTTTTTCAGGGAGAGTTTGAAGGGACTCATGTCTTTGTGAACAGTTTGCAAAGCAATCTTTATTGTTACACAAGGATCCAATTTTGTCAAGGAGAGTTTCAATGGAAGCTCGTTCTCCTTGTAGCCCCCCAATGTCTTTTGTTAGTCTATCCCGTCATCGAAGACCCTTTTTCAGGGAGAGTATGATGGACTCGCTCCTCTATGACAATTAATCAACCTTGTCCAATCAGCCACCTTTCCATAAGAGAAGCCTAAAGTTGAGGAGTTTTGACGAAAACTTAATTTCTCTTCGAAAGTTCATTTTGCAAACACCTTCTCTTTAGAGAAGAGAGGAGTATTGTTTTGTTACCCATTCAGGTAAGAGTCAAGCCTGAGTCTCTCCTTTGGGGAAAGGAGAGGAGAATTCAGTCACAGATGTGTCAATCGGCTGTCAAGCGATTTCTTTCACTAAGGATTTTAAGAACTTTTTGCCAATTTGTTATAAAAAAAAAGTTGTTGATCTCAAAACTTTTACTGCATAAAATTTACCTCAAATTACCTTCAGTATTATTCTCAAAAGTGTAGAGATCTTGCAAAGAAAGAAGAAAATTCAAGTTTTTTCTATTGGTCGACCAAAAGGATAAACAAAAATCCTTGATATAACTGGTAAAGGAAAAATTCAATGAAGTTGAAAAGTCATAAGTGAACTGATATTGATCATAGCTATGACACATTTTTAAAGACCATTCTTCTGGTAACAAGGCAGTGGAAATATTCCGAGTGATAAAAAAGAATTCACTCAATTTTAATATATCTCTTCAATCATTCAAAGCTGCCATTAACTATCTACAAAAGGAATCTCTTGATCATCATCAAGTTGAAGACTGATGAACAAGTAAGACCTCCGGGACCAAAGAAGACTCAGATCATCTCCAGGTTGAAGGAGCATGTGACGTGTCCTTTTAGAGAAAGTTTAAATCATTGTCAAGTTGAAGGTTGATGTGATGAACCTCCCGACAATCTCTAAAAGATATTTGATCAATGCTATCATCAAGAGATTTCCAACCAAAGAGACCATATTATCAATTCAATTCTTGGGACCAAAGAAGACTCAAATCATCTCCAAGTTAAAGGAGCATGCAACGTGTCCTTCCAGGAAAAATCAGAACATCGCCAAGTTAAAGGTTGATATGATAAAATTCTCACCAAATCCCAAGAGCGCTCACTTTTCATATCTCAAAAGAATGCAAAAGATCATCAAGAGACCTTAATAAAAGAGACAATATTATCAATATAATTCCTGGGATTAAAGAAGACTCAGATTATCTCCAAGTTGAAGGAGTATGTGACGTGCCCTTTCAGGAAAAATCAGAACATCGTCAAGTTGAAGGTTGATGTGATAAAATTCTTGCCAAACCCCAATAAAGCTCAACCTCTATGTCTCAAAAGAGTGCAAAAAGATTATCATGGGTAAACCTCAGATATCAAACTGCCAAAACTGCCAAGAATTATCTTTATTCATGTGAAATTATTTTATCAATACCCTTTTCATAAGTTGCTTTTATGATGCTAAGAATAAGTTTCCTTTCTTTTCATATCAAGGAGATGGATAGCTTCCTTGAAGAAACCCGACATTAATCATTTGAATTTGATTCTTGATTCTACGGAGTTAGCACAATTGGAGATAATACTCTAAGTAGAAAAGGAAATATTTTTTGCACAAATATGCTCATTTTCAATCAACCACAATTTTTATCTTATTGGCAATCTTTTTAAGTTATCCCGACATAAAGTGAAGAGCTCGATGTCCATTTTGATATATTCTGGCGTTGTTGTTATCCATCTTTAGGTCTTGATAACAAGAGTTTTTGAGATCCTTTTTTTCTTTTCTTTATTTAATCTGAGCGCCTAGGATCTCAGATTCGCACACTTCCCAGTGTTCTCCACTATCTCTTCATAGACAGTTCATTTTTTTGTTTTAGGTTCAAGGTTGAGCCAATATTCATATTTTTTAGCAAAATGTCATCTCTTAAAAGCTATTTAGTCTCAGCAATGAAGTATCTAAGATCAATCCCTTTTTAAAAGCTTTAGGGAACCCCGTTTTTTTCCTTTTGCAAACCCCTCTCGGATTTATTGTGCGAAATCTAAAGGTTCCATCATGGCTTCTTCATTCGAGGATCCCATATTATCCATGCCCGTTCAGGTTAAGGGTTACACCTGAGCCTCATTTCGTGAGGTATTATCCATGCCCGTTCAGATTAACGGTTATACCTGAGCCTCCCTTCGTGAGGTATTATCCATGCCCGTTCAGGTTAAGGGTTACACCTGAGCCACACTTCGTGAGGTATATTCATGCTCGTTCGGGTTAAGGGTTACACCTGAGTCTCACTTCGTGAGATATTTTCTCTCCATACAAGTTAAGGGCCAAGCCTGAGCCTCATTTTGATGAGGTGAATCTTCTTCTCCGTTATTCATTCCATACCTACCATTATCACTATAGCTAATTCTTTCATACCCAAACAAATTTTTCTAACTAGGGCATTTTTACAACCCAAATTTGGTGTGTTTTTCTTTTCCACTAAGCTCGGCTTTCAACCAGCTTAGTAGCAAAGAGGGGCATCTGTAAACACCTTAAATTCTTATCGTCCATCTTTAAGCACCCGCTTTTAGCATATGTCATTCCCCTTATGAGTCTAACCCTAAGTTTGTCCTAGTTTAGGTGTCATTTTGCCCTTTTTCTCAATAAAATTACCATTTTACCTTTAGATCCCTGCCAGCCGAAGTCAACCAAGCTCATTTTCAAGTTCAGAATAGTTAGAATGTCGATCATTTCTAGCCCTCCTGAGCTCACGATGAGCAAATCTTATTTATTTTTTACTATTTCAGCTAAAATTAATTCATTTCTTGAGAAATGAGCTCATTTCCAGCTTGAATCCCAGTCAATTGTTCTCGAGTCAGTCAAATCCAATCAATTATGTTCTCGTGTGTTTAACTTGAGCTCACCAGAAGTTCAAGTCATCCAATTTCAGTTCAAATCAACTTCCCACAGTCTTGGAGCTTACTTTAGCCCATTTCAGCTCACTTCAACTGAAATTGAGCTAAGTCTTGTCAGTCTGGTTAGTGTTTGAGCTCCAAATTTAGTTCATCTTAGTATAACTGACCTTCACTTTAGCTCAAACCTAGTATATTTCTGTCACCCACCTCACTCCAGTGTTCATTTCTCACAATTTCTCTGAGAATTGGGTTGTTTCTCGACCATCCAGTCTAGAGGCCTAGTTAAGTCAGTGTCTTTTTAGTTTCTCTGAGTTTAGAAACCCTAGAACCCAACTTAATCTAGTTCAAACCTGTTAAAACCTTGTTTTTTAGTGCAACTCCTTGCCTTGCAGGGGCAAAATCATTTCTCAGAACATTTTGTCCATAACATGATTCTGACATCTTCCAAGCTGGTACAAGTATCAATTTGGGCTCAGATCAATTCATTTTCTGAAAAGTTTAGTTATATCTTAGATCCAATTCACATTTAGATCAGATCCAATATTGGATTTCATATCCAACACTCAATTTTTATCTTCGAACGGGAATTTCTAATTCCTTGTCTCTGTCAGGGGTCCGGGATTTCAAATCCCTCATCTAGGGTTTGCATTTGGCATATCATTTTATAACATTTCATACCATTTCATGTCATTTCATATCATTGCATGATATTTTATTGCATTTCATGTCATTGCATATCATTCTCGAGATTCAGCACTCTTGATTTTCAAAATATCAAATCCAAACTCGATTTTAAAACCTTTCTTTCAAAATTAATTTCAAAAACCTAGGTTTTAAATCGACATTTGCCATTTGGCCAACCCCCAGGGTTTTACATTCTTTATTTCAAAGTATTTTTCTTAGAAAAACGATCTGAATTCATTTTAAACCTGATTTCTAAAGCAATTTTCAATTTTCTTCAAGTGGGGCGAACCTTGCAGGGGGCACCAAACCCTATTTTTTCCAATCTTTATCCAGCTTTATTTTATTTTATGTCTTACTTATTTCAAAAATACATTTTTTTTTATAAATATAGGTGTCTTTTTAAAGTTTTTAGAAAATCTTGTTTTCAACCCCTTTATTTTCACCGTTTTTAAAAATCGCTTTTGAAAAATCAAATGGGGCCCACAATAGGTGGCACCACATTTGAAGGTGTTTAAGTTAATTTAGGTCTAGTTAGTTTTTTACTCAAGTTATAAGTTTGAAAAGTCAACGCCCAATCAATTTTAAAACTTCATCTTTATTTTGATATTTTAACCTTGTTTTAAACCTTTATTTAAAGTTTTAAAAACCAAATGTGGGCCCACATAGGTAGCGCCACATTTGAAAATTTTTAGAGTTTTCATCAGGAGTCAATTAGGCTTAATTAATTAGAGTTTTGTTAGGTTAGAACAACCGAACGAAAATCGCCCCCCCCCCCCCCTTTGACTTATCTCTTAAAGCAATTAAGAGAGTTCCGATAAAATCAAAACTCTCTAAAATTAAGCCTTTGAAAAATTATAAATAGCCCATGGGGAGGTCGACCAAGGCATCTCTCTCACTTTTCTCTCAGCCCTCTCTCCCTCCCCAGCAGCATCCATTGTAGCCCAAGGTAAGATTCTCTTCCTTTTTTAATATTTTTAGTTTTATTTCATGTTTTTCCTCTAAGTCCACCATTGTCGCCCCCTAGGTGTTAGATTTTTGTATTTTTTTCTTTCAAAAACCATAAATACGATTCAAGAATATGATTTAATGCTTTTTTAATATGTATTTCATGTTTTTACTCCATTAGAAATGTTTAGATCATATTTATTTTGTTAAATGCCTGAAAAAGATCGAGATTCAACCTTTCTATAGGTCGAAACCCTCTTTTAATGGCTAAATCAAATTCAGTCCATACTCCATCAATTTTTTTTATTTTTTTTCATGCTGTGTTCATATTATTTTCATCATCTACATGTTTAAGCATGATCAAGAGCCCTTGATCTCATATTTTTATGATTTTTATATGCATAAATTGAAATATATCATGATTAGGGTTTTCTTTCTGAGATATGCAATTCTGGTCATTTGATAATGATGTTGTTTCGCCTATTTATATTCGTTATTTAAATCCAAAATTTTTATGGTAGAATTATGCATATGTCCACGGTTATGAATAAAAAAATCAGATTTTTTTTATGTCTGTAATACCATTTTCAAAAATCAAAGTCGGAACCTGTTTCCTATATTGTTTAAACACTCGGTCAATCCAAGAGCATCTTGTCGGAGGCGTATCTCCCTCATCGGAGATCGTATTGACAATCCGTAAAAAGTGTCATGTTCACTAGAGTTTCTAGTTTATCTTATAAAAATTTCATAATTTTTTATGATAAATTTATATTTTTCTTTATCCCGAAATCAAACCAAATGTTTCTTGAATCGCCAGGCCGGTTCAAATCTTGGTTCGTCTTGTCGGAGCGAGTTCTCCCTAACCGAATATGATCTCTCTGATCCGTAAAAAAGGTTATTTTTGTCTGTGTGTCTATTTTCCATGGTGTGATTTTTATAAATGTTCATCACTGTTTTCTATTTTCTTGAAACCCAAGACCAGAGTCTGTGTTTCTTGAATCCTCAGTCGCAGTTCATAGGCAAGGCCAACTTGCGTGGATCGTATCTCCTTTACCGAAGATATTTTTCCTGATCCCTAAAAAGCCATGTCTTTGTCTACATGTCTACTATTCTCTGTGAAATTTTCATAATTTTTTATTCTATTTCGCTACCTTTCTTTAAACCAAAACCGAGGTTTATCTGTCTTGAATCATTAAGCAATGTTCAGAATCAAACACATCTTGCCGGAATCGTATCTCCCTAATCGAAGATGATTTTTCCGTTCTGTAAAAAGAGTTATTTTCATTGATATGTTTAGTTTCTCTCTGTTAAACTTTATAGATTTTCATTATTGTTTGATATTCAATTTGGGTCTGACACTGTGACAGGTACAGAATTGCAGGTAAAATCACATATTTTTCATCTTTTTATTTAATATTTATATTCAAAATAATCTAAAAATATATTTTTTGATTGCATCTTATTTTTATGGTTATTAGAAAAGTCCATGTCAATTTTTATGACTTTTGGAATTCATTTTATGTGTTCTTTAGTCATTTTATAAAAACAGGATGCCCACAAAGTTTTAATTCAACTGAAACACTGACAAATTTTGTTCTTTTTGTATATTTTATTATTTTTATCCATTTTTTCATGATTTTAGGGTTTTATCATCTTTATAATCACATTAGGGTGCTCTCCACCCGATTTGGCATCATTTTGAATCCGTTTGATCCCCGGATTAAGCGTATTACAACTTTTTTTTTTGAGAAATCCTGTTTTTAACCCTGTTTTGTAATAAATGTCAATTTCAAAGGTATTTTAGTTATTTTTCTCCAAATTCTAAATTTCAAAGTTGTTTATTTTTATTATGTATTCAGTTATGCATCATCCATTATGTTATTTAATCAGATTTATTTCAGGAGAGCATGGAAAAGGCTTATATTCGGATAAATTCCTCAATTCCAGATATTATTGGATAAATTTAGAAAAGCTGATATTTGTCCACTAACAAGTTTGCTAATTTTGAAGGGACACCCAAGATTGTATTTTTTTTATTTTCTTTTTTCTTTTATTTAGTTTATTATTGATGTAAATTGTAATATTGTAATAAGAATTTTCTTTTCTGCTTAGCTTAGGATGCATTTGTATATTGTTTGATTTTGATATATAACTGCAATTGTTTGATCATGCACATATTTCAAATTCATAATGGTTAACACGAGTGGTACGTGCACCGGATTCTAGGGAGTTAATAAACTCGGTGGAGTTCATATTTGTGGCCATGGTCAGAATACGAACGATACCCAGATTTATCATCTTTCTTTAAGTCACAAACAACCTACACTCTTAGGCTATCTTCAGAAAACATTGCATATTTTCAAAGCTTTTTTAAATATTTTTCCTTTTAGAATCAAATGAGATATATTCAATACATATTCATGGCCATAGTCAGGGATATGTGGCGAATCCATCTCATATAAATTCTATAAGGCACAAAAATCTTTCATAAATAATTTTCTTAAATTATTTAAAAAGCATTTTCACAAATTACATCCATGAATCATCTAGGTCTAGAATGCATCATGAAAAGATTTTGTAGGGCCACATGCCCATCTCTGTTGATTTATTTTAGAAGTCCATCTCAGAAAAAATGAATTTCTCAAAGCTACTTGGATTCTCTTCAAAATCAATTTTCAAGGTTTTTCCCCTTTTCAAATACTTTTCTAAGTCTAATTCACAATTTTCCAAGCTTTCTTTTCTTAAAAAATATTTTTCAAATGTAGCTCACGATTTTCAAAGTGTCCCCTTTTCCAAGAATTTTCAAAATCGAAGCATACATCATGTTTTCAATCAAAATTTTCCCAAGTCATAGCACATGCCTGCTTCTTTGTGCATTTAGGAATAGAACAACGAGTTAGACAATTGAGTAAAGCAAAATATAAGATTGATCTTTGGTTCAATTACCCCTAGTTATGTCACCAGGAACGGTTGAACCTCGTATCGACATGCGAGTCCCAATCTCTCAATTTCCCCATATTTTCAAAACGGCGGTGACTTATTTTCAAAACTTTTTCAAAGGTCAGTTTGACTTGTGAAATTAAAATTTTACAATGAGAACAAGAGTCTAGCAGTAAAAATATATCAAATAGATGGTCATCAACATCAACCCTTGTCTATCATGTTGAATATATGTGCTTACTTCGGTATGGCAGCAATGATTGAGGATGATTATGGTCGTTATATTTTGCATAAACTTTGAAATACTTCACGACAAATACACCACAATCGTATGTGTCATGAACATATCGATGTATACACACAAGATAATCACCATAATCATTATCAAAGATTATTTAGATCTTTCTTCATGGCGTGAAATAACTAAGTTATCAGCATCAAACCTTATCTATCAAACATAGGTAGAAGGAACACAGAAAAACAAAGAAGAAAAAAAATACAAGAAAGAAGAAGAAGGATAAGAAGAAGAAGATGAAGGCAGAGGAGAAAAAAAGAAGAAGAAGGAGTTGCGTTGTCGCAGAAAAGAGGAAGAGCGGTTAAATAAGTTAGGGTTTTAGACCTGGACAACGGGTCAGGTCGTGTAGGGTTTTACACAGATCTATATTAAGGTTTTACATAGATTAGGGTTTTACACACATGTATACAAATCAACACGATGTTTAGACTTAGTAAAGTACAAATCGAGGTAACTTCATAAATACAAATCAATTTACAACTTGATACTGATTTGAGTAACAATTGCATATTGATTTCACTGTTTTCTTCACAATATTTTAGTAATAGTTGCAAACCGATATGAGTAAATCATGATATTACATATTGATATCATTCACAAAGATATAGCGTTGTCGCGGTAACTTCATAAATACAAATCGATGTGATTTACAACCACATTCATTTATAAATAATATGTGTATTTAGTTACAATACATCATGACCAACGGTTTGGCCATGAAACGATTTGTAGCAATATATCTCCGACATAGACGTTATTGTATAAATCACTATAGGACACTATAGTATAATGATTTGACTACAGTATATGTATAACAATTTGTATATATGAAGGCTAGATAAGACAACAATTTTTACTTTTAATATAGTTTATTCAAAGAATAACTTTTTATGCAACGATTCAAATACAGTATATGTACAATGATTTTTATATGTGAAGGCCAGATGAAATAATAATTTTTACTTTTAATAGAGTATTTACAGAATTATGTAGCTAAACAATTCACACGCGATTCTTGTGTTCCATTGCTCACTTTTGAATTAAATTGAGTCTGTCATGAAATAGAATAATATAAGACACTACATTACGTTTAACAAGAAATGCAATCAGCCTCCCAACATTTATTACATACCAAAAGACTTATAAAACCGATGCCATTGTTCCACTCAAACTGGTGGAAAGGATTCAAGGTTTCAACATTATAGTGCACATATGTAGGGTATTGCTGCATGTTGGAAATTGTATAAGTTAGATATTGATAAGCTGCACGTAATATAATTTACATAAGAAGCAATATAATGTATTACATACCTGTTCATGCGAAGGGCTTGGTTGTTTTTGCTTAGAGGTTAGTTGTTTCTTAGACCTTTTCTTGCTAACCAATTCTAGTGTACCCTTTGTCCTTCGACGATTGCGATTAGAGGTAGGTTTCCTTTTGATACCCTTCGCTAGGTGAATTTGTCTATCATAATCCACTACGTTGACTCCTGACTTGTTGAAGATAATGTTTATGTTTTGATGCAACTTCTCATGCGGGTTAGGTGAAGCATGATTTTCATCTTCGTTGTTCGCTCCCATTTTTTCAGACTCGTCTTCATGATTTAAAACAAACTTATGGTGAATTAATTGCACGTTTTCAAGTAACTCCCTTGACACTTTTCTCATGCATACATAAGTTTCTTTACTTTTTGATGCTAAATTTGCAACATGCATAAGTGACCTACATAGTTGTTGATAATGGGAGGCTATGTTTCCCTTTTCATCAACACCAGATGCACTGACATTATCTATATTCAGCAAGTTCAATCTTTGCTTATCTCATCCATCTTCACATTAAATATGACTCAAGTATTTCTTGTATCTTTTCTTGATTAAGTGCCTTTAATGCATGATGACATAAAATACCTTTGAATTCATACATTATGCACGTGCATTCAACTGTTCTGTTGTCAACATTATACGTAACATGTGCTTCTTGCCTTTTCGGATGCGCTTCGCCCTCTCATACAATATGGTATTTGTATGTATTCTCGGTTTGCATACGTCATTCTATGTTGCAATTTATGACCTGTATAACCTTCTTCTTAATCCATTCAAATACAGTTAGTGTATACAGATCTGCAGGTCGCATCAATATTTTCATGCCCAAAGTTACAGGGCATGTGTTAAAACATTTCACATCTTGTTTAAGCTCATTATGTCTAAGACCGTCTACAAATAATTCATATTGTTCTATGAAGCGAAACATTGTTAAACATGAATACAAGGTTTTCTTCAGTGTGACATGCATAAATTTAGCTCTTTGTGTGCTTATCATACTTGCATAAAAGTATTGTCTTCTATATGCTAATGCTCACTTCTCTTTTTTTGCGTATAGATTTTGTAACCACACACAGACTTCAAGCTCATATATTTGAATCATTTCCTCTCAATCCGACATAAAGGTGACCTCGTCTATGCTCTTTAGTATAAACCTTGTAAACTTTTTATCAAATCCTGTCTTCTGATTAAATATGTGTCCTATGTTATTTGCTGCATTTTAAAAGATATGCCACAAACATAGGCGATGATGTACATCTGGTCATACATGAGACACTGCACCTCCAATTGCATGATCATCATTTGTAAGTATAGCTTTAGGTTGCTTTTCATTCATTGCCTGTGTAAATACTCTGAACAACCACTCAAAGATTTCCTTGGTTTGGTCATACAAAAAAGCGTCGCCTAATATACAACTCTGTGAGTGATGGTTCACTCCGACAAACTGCGCAAATGGCCACTGTTCAGTATTAATCTTCACTGTCGTATAAAAAACAAACACATCATTGAAGCATTCATAATCTACTCTTGACTTTGAATCTGCCCAAAACATATTCACAACATATTCATCTTCATCCAGTTGCATTTCACTAAAGAAACCAAGGTCATTGCTTGATTTCTTCTATAAGTAATCAACCAAAGAACATATTTCTCCATTCTTCATGTTATCTATCCTCTTCTTTCTCAGGTGGTTTCTTAGATTCATAGGTGTGAATGACATATTCTTGCGACCACCATCTATGTGTGCACACAATATGTTTGTCTTCCTTGGTGCAATGCTGACGGTATCAGCTATTTCAGCAATTGCAGCATGCACTTTAGTTACTTTATGATGTGACCTTAACATAGGAGTCATAAATAAAGCTGCTAATTCATGGTTATTATCACTGATTAAAGTATGGACTACATATTTCCCATTCAAAAGTCTTCTTAACACCATTCTCGCTAGACAGTCACATCTTCAATTTGGCTTGCTCCTTGTTGGATTTCCACTTGACTTCTTTCAACCTTCCATAGAACAAACATATGTCCTTCTCACCATGACACCATGTGCATTGTTTGACCAAGAATACCTTCTAACACTGAAGTCATGTTTGAAGGCATAATCAATGTAAAATTTGTATGAGGCTTCTTTATTATTAAACTACATTCCTTCTACGGGAACATAGTCAAGTGTATTGTCATGATCGTCTACCTCATTATCGAATTGCATTTCTTATGCTGGAACATTCAAGTCAAGAGTGAATCCACTGTCAACACCCTTCTTATCATATGCATCATTAGTGCACATGTTCACTTCTTCAGGTGCATCATTAGTACAGATGTTCACTTCTCCATAACTTTCCAATGATTGAGATACATCATCTTCACTGCAATCAGGTGATAATCTCACCACTGTCATAAGCAATATATCAATTTGTGTTAGCCAACGCATACATTTACTATAATTTATTTAAGATGCATATAACAACGGATACCGATTAGTTAAGCAAGTCAAAGAAATGATTGAATAAATCATAGTATAAAAGCAACGATTTGTATTTGCTTATACTATGCATCAAGTTATTATTTACCATGCCAATAAAAGAAACGATTTATCGTATATGTGTGTTGACGATAGTGATTCACGTGACAGCGATTTAATTATATCTACGACGCTGTGAAGCGATTTCAATAGAAATCACTAAATAAGCAGTGATTTGAATACGCAAATCACCACCGCAAGTACACAACAATATAAATTCCGCACACACATATTTTAAAATCATACTACAAATATCTTATAAATCACTATAGAAAACAAATATCTTACAAATTGATATACATATCACATAATATATTATAAATCGATATGACAATTCAACATAATAGATTATAAATCGATATTAACAAACAAAATAATATCTCACAAATCGATAGTATGTTATTATAACCACGATTTGCGATACATTGCATATGTTGAGTGAATGGATGATACCAGATGGGGTAGAGGCCCTTCCTCGCATCTGTAACTAAGCATTCTTGTCAATAGGTCCTAGCATCCTACAAATATCTTTAATTTTTCAATCGTCGAAAATACAACATCCACCTGCAATAACAAAACAATGCCTTAATGGCACTCATGACGACATACGTTCTTCAACAATAGCATGATGACATGGAAAGGTACTCATGATGCCTTAATGGCACTTGCTGAAATGTTTGTGTGTCATTGCTTTTTTCCATGCTGCCTAACGAAAATGAAGAAGAGAAGGCTGTAAAAGGAGATGGCCAAAAAATCCCTCTATCACGCTCACCAATGATCAAATCAGTTGATCGATTTATAGTTATCTCCATGAGGTTGGAACGAACCCAGAACTATTTTGTAACAAAAGGCAGGAATGAGAAGGGATAATATGTTGTAACACAAGCTAAAAACTAGGGTGATAACCTGGACTCGCGGGAATGTGCAAAGCTATTTATGGGAGGACATTTCCATCAAACGCCTATCTATCTTATGTGAGTACATTTTTGTCAAACACATATCTATCTTTTTTATATGTTATTTATCTTTTCTATATATTATTTTATTATAAAATCATCATGGGTAACATTGGCATATGCATTATTGTGGGTCCCAAGATATTACTCAGTACACCCTGAAACACACAAATTTGTCTTTGGGGGAGAACACACAACCCCCTCCCGCAGGAGACGGGTTTCAACCAGCTTGTGTATAGCTTCTGGTCTGTGGCCAATCATGAGACTTGGGCTGCCTTTCGCCCACTTCAAAAGCTTTTTCGTCTTCGTGGTGAAATCAACCTGGCTTGGGTCTGCCAATGTCTCCAAGTTTCACGTGCTTGAGGGACGAGAAGCCAAATTGCTAGCTCTTTTCAATGGGCCTCGAGCGATGCGGGTGACTCCTTGGCTTCAATGTGGGAAAAAGAGCTTACTGCATGCATCAAGGAATGGTGAGTAAGAGAGGAGAAAAAATGACATCAGCATTCTAGAGTTCTATGGCTTAAAGATGGAGATGACCATACACGTTTTTTCATAGATATGCTACTAATTTAAATTGATCTAATAGGCGCAAGTTCATAAGGATTGATGGTGAAGTGGTTGAGGAACCTCCCCTGCTCCTGGCAATCTCATATTTTTTCTCTCACCTCTTTGACGTGTAAGGTGACCTGGGTGGATCTATTTTAGTCTCGCTATTTTGCCAACTAGCTTGTGCGAAGGCATGCATGCTCAAAGCACCCTTCAGATTGTCTAAGGTGCATGATAATGTCAAACACTTATCATGCACAAAGTCATCGGGTCTGGACGGGTACCCCCATTGATTTCTTCCTTTGGTTTTGGGACAGTGTCCAATCAGATATGTTCTTGCTATTCACTGAATTTTACTATAACACCAACATGCCCAAGGTGTTTGGCAGATATGAGATTGTGCTTATTCTCAAGGTTGTTGATGCAATAGAAATCTCATCTTTTAGGCCTATATACATTCTTGGTGCTCCCTATCACATCCTTGCTAAGGTCCTTGCAACCAGATTATAGGGAGTTATTATGGATGTGATTGGTGCATCACAACATGCTTTTATCAAGGGTCAATTTGTGTAGGATTGCATGGTGCTCGTCTCAGAGGCCATTCACAACATTACCAATTTGTGTAAATTATGCTTCATGCCAAGGTTAGACATTTCAAATGCCTTTGATTTAGTCTCATGGTCTTTTTTTATGCTATCCTTGCCAAACACGAGACTTGGTGATCGGTGGTGCAAATGGGTTAAGGAGCTCGTGGAAACCGCGTCGACCTCTATCAGCCTCAATGGGGAGTTGAGATCGATTTTTTACCTGCGCAAAGGTCTTCAGTAGGGCTGACCATTATCACCCCTCCTCTTCAATGTTGTTGCCAAAGGGTTGACAGCCATGCTATGATGTGCCGAAGGGACTGCATATGTTTATCAACCCCATGTTCTTCTTCTAATTTGACTTCACTATGCTTCAATTCGCTGATGACTTCAGCATTTTTGGTGAATCCTCCATTGAACAAATTATGAAGTTTCAATGCATCCTCAAAATCTTCCACTTCATTTCAGGTCTTCACATCAACAAATCCAAGAGTGAGGTATTTGTCTTCAATGATGACCTAGCCATCACTCACTTTAGGTTGTCGGGTCGAGAAGCTGCTAATTTCTTACCTTGGCCTGCTCTGCTTGGTTCATGCTCCACATTGATTGTCAGTTTTGGATTGAGTGGAGGTCAGGTTGCAGTTATGGCATGGTAAGTATCTATCTCGGGCGGGCAAACTCACTCTAATTAAATCAGTTGTGTATGCCATTCCCTCCCACTTTATGTCAGTTTATAAGATGTAGCGAAAGTAAAAAAACATTTAGAGAAGCTTATATGCAACTTTCTGTGGGGAGTGATAACGAGTGATTGAAAATCGCTTTGGTAGCCTGATCTAGGGTTACTATGTTGGCTGAGAAAAGTGGCATGGGGATTACTGAATCATCCCTTCACTTGTTTTGGTTTTGCTCATTTTTTCAGTTATCAGCTAATTAGAGTCAGCTGCACATATCGGTATGTCATGAATCCTAGGCGAGAGTGTGAGCGTATCTGTAGAATCAAACACAGAAAGCATACTTGAAGATGCCATGGTGTACATGTGTGGTTACTCAGCATTCTCCTCAACCAGTCGACACCCACGATGAGCCCAGGCCTTAGATCGATGGTGAGCAGGACCCTATACCACGTAAACCTTATGTGGAATTTGGGGTAGGCTAATAGCTATGAATCTCTCATCATCTTCATGGTAGCCTACCCCTTATATAATGAGAGGAAAAGGCAGTTACGTGAATGTGGTCTCTCCACCTTCACGTAACTCTTACCCACTAACTCCCCATTATGTGGCCCACTAATGGTGTCGAACCGAGTCACCCAATGGGTTGGACCCAGACCCATTATGTCCAATATTCTCTCACTTGACCCATTGACACCAAAAATGCACTAAATCAAGGTTTATATTGTTATCTTGATTTAATTCTTCATGTGGGTTCACATGCTACCCTTTATCACAAGAATGAATCATATGAGTCATGAAGATGAACACTCCTTTATGAAATATCATATTTTCATGTACTATACTATAATTCACCTTCAGTGCTTTAACATGTTTAAATTATCTTTATAAATAGGTTGGTCTCTTACCTATTCTTTTGGACCTTTAATATTGTTATTTTGCTATTCTCTCTAATCGTATGAGAGATGTATGCAAAATCAATAATACACAAATGTGATTACATATAATATATTGTCATACATTAGAAGAAATAAAAAAAACCCATCCCCTTTATATGTTGGGAATATAATCTTGATGCTAGACTTTTAGTAAGGGGATCCGCAGTCATTTCCTTTGTCCCAATTGTATCAATATATATATATTAGATGATTCTCAGTCCTTTCTTTAACAATAAAATATTTTAACTCCATGTGTCGACACGAGGTTGAGCTCTTGTTGTTATTTGAAAAGGACATGGTTGCTTCATTATCACAAAAGATCTTTAGTAGTCTCTCAATAGAGTCCACTATACCAAGACCCAAAATGAAGTTTCTTATCTAAATGGCCTAAGATGAAGTCTCGTATAGAGCAATAAATTCAGCCTCTATGGTGTGAGCAGCAATTGTAGACTGCTTTCTAGTTCTCCATGAAACGACACCACCTTCTAGTAGAAAGATGTATCCAGTAGTGGATTTTCTATTGTCGAGACATTCTCCTAAGTTTGCATCAAAGTACCCAACAACCTCTAGGTGGTCAACTTTTTTGTAAGTCAACATATAGTCTTTCATTCCTTGTAAATAGTGTATGACCTTCTTTGTTGCCTTCCAGTGCGCAATGCCTGGATTTAATTAATATCTACCAAGCATTCCCACAATAAATGTTATATTAGGTCGAGTGCAGGTTTGTGCGTACTGCAAACTCCCAACTGCCAAAGCATATGAGATAGTTGTCATTAGAGCCTTCACAATATCATCCTGAGGACAATCTTTTAAGCTCAATTTATCCTCTTTCACTATGGGTACTAAACCAGGAGAACAATTCTCTATCTCATATCTTTTAAGAACTTTAAGGCTATAGGATTTCTAAGAGAGAAAAGACACCCTTAGTTCTCTCACAACGGATCTCGATTCCAAGTACATAAGTGGCCTCACCCATGTCCTTCATATCGAAATGAGAGGAAAGAAAATCGTTTATCTCATGTAATAGACTCAAATCATTAGTTGCAAAAAGAATATTGCCAACATATAAAACCAAAATATGAACTTACTTCCACTAGTCTCAATATAAATGCACTGATCAATGATGTTTTCAGTGAATTCAAAGTTTATAATTACCTGATTGGGCTTTTTATATCACTAGCGAGAGGCATGTTTAACTCCATAAATTGACTTCTTCAACTTGCAAACCAAATGATTCGAGTCATCTACACTGAAACTAGGAGGTTGTTGCATGTATACCTCATCTTCTAGATTCCCATTTAGCAAGGTTATTTTCACATCCATTTGATGTAGCTCTAAATCAAAATGAGTTATAAGGGCCATGATTATCCTCAACAATTTCTTAGTTGAGACAGTAGAAAAAGCCTCATTATAATCAATGCCCTCTATCTGTGTGAAACCTTTTACAACAAGTCTAACCTTGTACCTCTCTACATGACTTTTAGAGTCTGTTTTGGTCTTATAGACCCACTTACAACCAATAAGTCTAACTCCATCAGGTCGAGGTACAAGATCTCATACTTGGTTCTTTATCATAGAGTCAAGCTCTTCTTTCATGGTATTGATCCAATGTGTTGATCTTTCACTTTTAATAGCTTCTACAAAGGTGAATGAATCATTATCATTATCTATGAAATTATTTGACTCTTGCAAATACACCACATAGTCCGGATGGATAGCAAAATTTCTGGTCCTCGTGGACCTCCGTACAGGTGTAACAGATGGTTCAAAATAAACTTTTATATCCTGTTGTTGTTGTATATCCTCATCAACAACTGGCTCTATTTGGGATTGATGTTCATTGATCAGATTTTCTCTTACCTTATCTAAAGGGACAGTGATAGGAAAAATCGGGTCTTTATCCTTAGCAGGTATGAAAACTGAATCCTACATTTTCTCAAAATCAATATTTTAAGACGCATTTATCCCAACAGAACCATTTTTCAGAAATCTCGCTTTATATGTTTCTACTATCTATGGTGTATGAGATAAACAATAAAACCTAAAGCTCTTTAACCTTTCTGAATATCCAATGAAAAAACCATTGGTCGTCCTAGGATCAAAAGTTTTTATATGTGGGTTATATAACTTAGCTTCAGCTGGACATCCCTATATGCGCATATATGACAAAGAAGGTTTTTTACCTGTCCATAACTCATAAGGAATTTTTTGAACAGTCTTCGTAGGAACCTTATTCAAAATATGCATTGTTGTCTTAAGAGCTTCACCCCACAAGGTCAAAAAAAGGTTTGAGTGATTCAACATCGCTCAAACCATTTCTTTAAGCATATGATTTCTTCTTTCAGCTATACCGTTCTAGTAAGCACTACCAGACATGATATACTGAGGTACAATGCCTTCCTCTTTTAGAAACCACACTAATGACCCTTCCTTCTGTCCTATCTCAATGAAACGACCATAGTATTCACCACCTCTATCAAACCTGACAATCTTAATAACTTCACCAGTTTGTTTCTCTACTTCTTTCTTGAAGTCCTTAAGAACCTAAAAGACTTCTGATTTTTTAAATAATAAGTAGAAATACATATACCGTGAGTAATCATCTATAAAGGTGACAAAATATTTTTCACCCGTATAACACGATGAAAAATGGTCGCACACATCTGTATGCACTATCTCCAACTTTTCAATGTTGTATTTGACATCTTTCTTATACGTGTTAGACTACTTAGCCTTTATGCAGTCAACACATGGCTCTATATTTATGAAATCAAGAGATCCAAGGATTTCCTCTTTCACAAGTCTTTGGACTCTCTCTTTCGAGATATGTCCTAACAACTGATGCCAAAGCAAATAGGATTGATCTTTCTTTAGGCCACATTTATTGTCAATCAATGTGTTCTCAACAGAATGGAATTTCTGAATTTGGACTTCAATTTTTAACCGATACAAACCATCACACACATATACAAAACCTACATTAATAATTTTTTTGATAATAACAAGCTTAGAGTTTTCAAATTTAAAACTAAAACCAAATTTATCAAGTTTTGAAATTGAAATCAGGTCTTGACTATGCGATGAAACATAAAATGTATCAACCAAATCCAAAATGAATCTCGATTCCAACACTACTTTGTAGGTCCCAACGTTTTTGACATGTGATTGCATTTTATTTCCTGAGAAGATGCTTCTTTCATGCTCTGTTGGTTTTTTTTGTTCAGAAATGCCTGCAAAGAGTTGGCAATGTGCATCGTGACACCAGAAGCAATCCACCAACTATACAATGGAGCGTGAATCAAATTGCACTCATAAGAAACAAATAACTTATTACCTTTATTTTTGAGTCATTTCTTATACTTTAAGTAGTCCACCTTCTTATGCTCATTCATTTTACAGAATAAACACTTTATAGAAGAGCCTTCTGATTGGGATTTAGCTTTTGCATGAAATTTTAAACTCTCCTCAGTGGTTTTCTTTTGATTCTTCCTCTTGAAGGAGTTTTTCTTTGGCCCTGACCTCTGTTTTTCCTTATGAGAGGCCATATGTTCACTGGACACCCTCTCTCCCTTCAGTCTCTTCTCTTCTTCAACACAGTTCGATAATAGGTTATTGAAAAGGAACTCATCATTATGTGTGTTGTAAAAGATTTTAAAGAGTTCATATTTAGAAGGCAACGAAGTCAAAATTAGATGGACCAAGAAAGAGTCAGAAATGGTGAACTTCATGTCATTCAATTGAGATGCAATATTCCTCATTTTTAGAATGTGTTGTTTGATGTGACTATCACTGATATATTTTATAGATACAAGCTTGGACATCAATGTACTGGCCTTAGCCTTATTAGAACTAACAAACTGAGCCTCAATGGCTCTCAGAAATTATTTCACTGTTCTGCAGTGAGAAATAGTATCTTGAATATTCTTAGCCACTCTTGATTGCAAATCAACGTGCTAAGTCTATTCGAACGCTCCCACTTCTCAAAAGCAGCCTTATGTTTGACTGTGCTCTGCTCTGTAAGAGCGAGAGGTTCGTCAGTTCTAAGGGCCAAGTCTACGTCCATGTAACCCAAAGTGAATAACATAATTTTTTTTCAATCTGAAAAGTTAGATCATACGAGACTTGTAATGAAAAGGTAAAAGTGAGACCCTTTATTTTTACCTTTTCTGAGACAAGCATAGTTGAGCTATTATCGTTCCACTTTGGTGGAAATGACAATACTCATAGTTGCTTCGTTTCTTCAATTCATAAGAAATTGACTTCAGTTGGTAAAACTAGCAGATCATGTAACCAGATGCAATTCAGCATTGTACCTTTGGGTATAAACATGCTTCATAGGCTGGAATACACATCTACTATAACACCATGTGTGAATTTGGAATACAATGACCTACCTTTGGGTAGAATCATTGTTTCATAAAGTCACACATAATCATAATAACAAATCTTAATGCGGTCTAAAGAATCCTTAATCAACCCAATTCAGATCACTTTGGTGATTACATGAATCGGCCAATCAAGATATTTTTTTGAAAATATATTCGTATTATGGAGCATGCCCATGCACACATGTTAATGCATGTATATTCATGACAAAATATACTTTATATCATCAAAATACAAGTTCATGCTTTAACTTATATGATAAACTAATTTTGATGATAAAATATCATGAATTTAGTCATAATTAATGCTTAAAACATCATGCATAACTTAACCAACATAAAACACATAAATTAATGTGCATAAGTTATGCTTTCTTAATAATGAATACTTATAAAAGTATGAAAAATAACAAAAGCAAGCTCATATGGGTAAAACTCGGGGTCCTCAAGCCAGAACCGGTCTAAAAACACTCCAAACCAGTCTAAAATGGCCCCAGACCGATCATCTAAGGGTCTAAACCGGTTTTAAACTTAATAAATCGGTGCAAAAATATAAACAAAAGCTCATAAAACCCTATAACCGAATGAGAAAATCCTTGTATTTTCATAGATTCATGAAAATAGAGTCTCTATATCTCAAAACCGGTAAAAAACTGTAAGGAACCGGTCAAAATTGACTCCAAACTGGTCCAAAAAAGGGTCATATCAGTCATAGATCTGGTTCATATTCAAATAGTGCCTAGATCCTGTTATGAATCCGATATGGTTTAAACAGGATCCAGACCTTGTAGAAGCATGGGTCTGACCCGGTTCAAACATAACCCAGGTCGAATCCGGTTCGAACTGGACCTGGGTTAGACCCAGTTCGAATTGGACCCGATCTTTTTGGATCAGACCCATAACCATTATGGGTTCGGGTTCGATCCAATGGAACTAGCAGACCCGATCCACCCAAAATGGGTTTGGATCGGGTTTGTCATTGGGTTGAAATGTCAGACTCGATCCGGTATCCACCATTAAAATAGAAACCTGAGGGTTTCTGTTTACGGTTTCTGAGAAACCAAAAAAGGTTTCTCTTTATGTCACCCACGGCAACCCACGTTGTCGTACGATGACCGACACCGGTGCCCAGCTGGCAATGGCCACCTATCCCCGACGACGCACCCCCGACAACACATACCGACAAGAGGTAAGGTTGTTGTATTTACCTTTTTTTTTAATATCTATCGTTGGAGCCGTCTGTCATTGCTAGTGACTTGCATCGCACCACCGACGACCCACGTCGCCCCATGGTGAACGACACCAACGACGGTCTCGACACGATCAATAGTCGCCTGTGATGGCGATCGATAAGGGAAAAAGCCCCTTCAACATTCAAGATGCAGGAAGAGTCACTGATGCTGCTGCCGGTGAATCGACGATGTCGTCAAGCAGCCAGCAGTGCCAGCAAGGTTGCCGTCTATCCATGGCCCTCTCACCACCTCGGTGAAATGCTACGGGTCGAAACCCTAGCCTGACGGCTAAGGAGGCAAACACGATTTTGAACATGGGGGTTTTTAAAACCCTGGTTGTCGCACGTCGTCGAATGGACGTCGACGATCCGGCGAAAACAACTTCCCCCTTTCGGTGATGTTCTACGGTGACCCCAATGCCAAATGTCCACCCTACAACCCGACAGTGCAGGGGTTTGATCCTCTATATTTTAAAACAGAGGGTCGTCGGGACTGCAGTCGCCATCGACGGCTGATAGGACTAGGCATCGGCGGCCGTCAGCAGCCCCTGTTCATCAACGGTCACTGAATGTGTGAGTCCCCCTTTTGCCTCCGGCAAAAGCTGCAAAGGGGTACACATGGATCCACAGGCGAACCACTTAGTTGAACGTGTATACACATATGCCGGCCCTATTCTGCTACCCGTCGGCACCGAGAAAAATGACAGTAGACTCGAGTCTGCATTAGCAGGCTCGAGTTTGTGTCAACCACCAAAATAAGGTACATCATCAACGAGCGTAAATTGAACGCTCCCGATGCACCCACACGTGCAGCAGAAGCATCTTGGGCTCATAACCCAATTTGAGTGTATCTGCAGAATCAAACACATAAAGTATACCTGAAGACACCATGGTGTGCGAGTACGGGTGCTCAGTGTTCTGCTCAACCGATCGACGCCCATGATGAGCCCAGGCCTTAAGTCGACGGTGAGCAGAACCCTATACCATGCAAACCTTATGCAGAATTTGGAGTAGGCTAATAGCTATGAATCTTTCATCATCTTCATGGCAGCCTACCCCTTATATAATGAGGGGAAGAGGCAGTGAATGTGGTCTCTCCACATTCACGTAACTCCCACCCACTAACTCCCAATTATGTGGCCCACTAAGAAGCCCACTAATGATATCAAACCGAGTCACCCAATGGGTTGGACCCAAACCCGTTATATCCAACAGAGAGACCTTATCATCAATCTTGGTTTGCCAAAAAGGGCCAGCAGATAGTTTTTCCTATGGAGGTGTTGGTTGTTCACTGCATGGTGGACAGTTTGGTGTGGTCGTAATGCCCGGACCTTTGAAGCCCGGGCCAATCTTGCCTCGTTGATGTGAACCCTAAATTTTTCTGATGTTTATCATATGGTAGCTCTCAGGTGGTGGTCGAAAATGTCCTATCTTCACCGGTTGTCCTGCCCTTCTTGTAACCCTGGGGTTGATTCCTCATCGCCCTAAGCATTTTACCTAAACTACTTAAATAAAATCAGTTTCACCTTATACTTAAAAAAAAAAGGCTCAAACTTAGTTTGACTCACCACAATAATGAACCAAGCTTGAACACTTCAAGCTCAACTCATACAGGTCGTTTTACTAGCTCTACAAGCTAGTGCAGGTAATCAACCAATTTAGGTCCTCTCTCTCTCTTTTTTTTTTAAGTTTTTTTCATAAGAAGAGTTGCTTTGCTTCCTAGGGTGATAATTATTTGTTCCTTTCAAGCTTTAGAATGTTAAACAAAATGTGGGGATTATTGGGAGACTAAGGTCACATCTTAATATAATATTGGGAGGATAAGCTCCCAAAATGCACGCCTAGCTTTACTGTAAGCAATTGAAATCTTGATCTTTTAATGAACATGTACGGAATCCTGCGAACTCCAACTAGTAAAAGCAGAAAATAAAAGGAAAAGAAACTCTCTCTCTCTCTCTCTCTCAAAATAGAATGACCTTACTGTTTATCAATAATAGCTACATATTGTATGCCTTGTTGTTTTTAAAATAATATAGTATGCCTTTTTCGAATCAACATATTTGTGTTTTGCTCTCTTTCTCTTTGTCAAAATAGAATGGCCTTACTGTATCAATAATGGTTACATATAGTATGCCTTATTCTAATCAACATATTTGTGTTTTACTCTCTCACTATATATATAAATATATATATGAAAAGAAAGTTTCATTGGATGCGCTGGGTGTCGAACGAGGTGGGACGTGCCCAGCGTATCCGATTACATTTTTTTTTGACCTTTAGCGCGGTCACTAAATGTCTGAGCGGAAAAACTATCTTTAGCAACAATCAAGGAATGCCACTAAAAGGTTATTTTGCACAAAATTAACGTGCGCCGCTGATCACACATGCGTTGGTCCGACGTAACAGTGGACGCTTTGTGTGTCCACTATTACCTCTCTCTCTCTCTCTCTCTCTCTCTCTCTCTCTAGAGAGAGAGAGAGAGACAAACACAATTTAAAGTAGCTGTATTAGCAATATTAAAATAACTGAAATGATCAAGACTCATAAGAGTAATCATGTTTTTGAAATAGTTATTTTTTGAGTTCAAAACCTTTATTTTCACTTTGCATATTAAATATAACACGCCTTATTTTTTTGAAAAATGTGCTAATTTGACTTTTTAATTTCAAAAGAAGCTAACTTTACTTGTAAATGTAACAATCTATTTAAAAAAACACGATTGTTTTCATGAGGGTTTGTCTTTTCAATCGGTTGACTGCTACTAAAATTAATATAAATAGCTTAAAGTTAAATAAACCCACATAGCAGCAATATGAGTAGCAGTGGTACATTTAAATAAAAAACAACACTAAACAATCTGCGTGACTGTGAAAACTAGCCAACAAGCCTTGTGCAAGTTTTTAAAACAAGTATCCCATGGTTCACTCATACCAAAAATGCAATAGGATCTTCCTAATAACTCTAAATTTGTGAACTCTATCTAGATCACCATGACCCTTCAATCATATGCCTAGCAGGACCAAAAGTTTTTTATGGATGCACATGGAGGATCAAGAATTCTTGACATATGAATGATGAACATGACCATGATAATGAGGCCAATAAATTTTTCTTTTTTGGTTATGCTAGCCAACAAGGACTGCTATAATGGGCAATTGGATGCACCCACGTATCCAAAAAGCTTTCAACTTATCCCAGTTTTTTCACAGCCTAAGTGAGTATATCTGAACAACTTTTAAGGGTGTGTTTATGCATTTCTGCAAGGAAAGCAGCCTCTGCGTTTGTGTTGCTGTGATGGAACTAGTTTAAAATCACAAAGTTTGTGTGTGTTTTTGCAGAAAAGCTTGGTTTTCTGTGGCATGCAAAACGCACCATAAGGAGACCCAAAGGGTTTGGCATAGTGGGATGGGGGCCTAGACCGTTTGACGGGCACAGTCTCCTATCAAATCACATGGGTGTCAACCCCTGCTTAAGCCGAAGCTTGGTGACTCTCTGGGGTCGAGGGGTAAGCCCTCGGAGTTTTATGCTGACATGAAGAGAGACCATAAGTATGAACAGGCTGAGCCAGTGCAGTTAGGTCTCTGTGCCTGGGGCGGTTTCTCTGAGTAAAAAAAATGCACCATAAGGAGAATGGACATAAAAAGGGTACATGTAAGGGTGTCAATAGGTCCAGTATGATACAATCTGGACCCATACTGGATCTGATAGGGTCAGGTTTTGGTAACAAAGGAAGGGGTTTTATGACTATCTGAATCGGGCAGGTGAGGTCTGGTTGGCATGCCAAGTCAGGTTAGGTTTATAAAATTTTGTTTCAAACCTTGGTCTGATTAAGATTTACAATTTTTTAATATATATAAAAAATATTATTTTACCAGTTATGAACCGAGTTTGGTTTATGCAAATTGACATCGAACCCAAGTATAGTTATTCTTTTGGTAGATCCACGTTCAGATCCATCTAATTTTGTCAGAGATGTCCCATCTGACACCCCTAGCTATGGTGTTTGTGTCATCATGCTATCATATATTTCCACTAACTTTGTGAACTATATACTTTATGCCATAACACATGCCTTGGAAAGCACAGCTTTCGGGCGCATCGTACAAGGAAGGCATATAGCCCCACAAGCAACAGGGCTCCATCCAACCCCACACCATTATTATACCAATTGGGCAATCTATGACCATCTTGTCACGCCAAACTAGGGCTAGTGACCAGGATGTCATGTTCGAGGGAAACCTAAGGGGGCCCCAAGCAATGCCTTTCATATTAAAAAAAAAAAGGAGCCATCGATCCACATGTGGGTCCCACCATGATTATGAGATGGTAGGTCCCACACGTTATCATGACTAATCTAAGCTGTTGATTCTTCAAAATGGACAATGGAAATTCAAACCTTAGCTTGATTGGATTAGGAATAAGAGATGGGGGTGGGCCCACATGCATACATAAGTTGGTTAACGAATACAAAAGTAAAGCCAACTTTGGTCAAAATATGTAGCTGAGGAATTCATAGGAGCATAACCTCGAAGCATCCATCGCGTCAAAAGTGAAAACAAAAGCCTTGGTTCTCGATTGCTGCTGAAGGACTCAACAAAAAAAAAAGCGACTCTGTGAAAGTAAAAAAACTGCCGCTAAAGGTTTCAGCGAAAAAAGAGACTTTTAGTGGTAGTAAAACAATCGTGCTAAAAACTCTAAAACACGCAAAAAATATATATATTTTTAGCAATTTTTTTGTATTTTTTTATGCTGCTCCGTCCCTCTAGCCCTGGGATGGATGGCCAGTGTGATCTCGTAGGTAACTGCATATATAAGGGTTATACAGCTACCACTTTATATATATATATATATATATATATATATATATATATATATATATATATATATAGAGAGAGAGAGAGAGAGAGAGAGAGAGAGAGATGAATGCATCTCAAGCAATGTCACGAGGAGTTGAGGAAGGTGAAAGGAAGGAGAGGTGAGTCAGAGATTTTTTTTTTTGAAGGTGAAAGGAAGGAGAGGTGGTGCACATGGTGGCCAATGTGTAGACAAGAACTTTACAAGTTGAATAGGGAAAAAGAATAAAAAAAAAGGTAGGATAAGCCCACATATACAGGCAAAGGTGCTTACACTCAGCCCACAAAAGTAGAAAGCATAATGCACTTGCTTTCTCTCTCTCTATACGTCCATGTCTAGGCCTGCATCCACGGCTCACAAACCGCCTTTTTTTGAATAAAATTGATGAGGAAGTACGTATATAGATGATGGTGTTTGACACTATATTGAACTAAAATGGTTGGAGAATGTGACACTGTCAACATATTGTGGTTGCTTTTTTTTTATCTTATTAGGTGACTTTTTTATGAGATGAACCCATTAGTATTAAGCCCTAATTAGCCTGATAATTGACCTTAAGAGAGTAAAACTGCCCTACAATACTAGTTTATGCTTATCCCTAGTTTGATCTCAAAGATAATCCAACTTTGACATCTAAGGCCTCTGCACACCCCTATGGCTCTCCTCAACCAACTGGGTGACCCCATAGATGTTTTTTTTTTATATTTACACCATAAATCAGCCTGAGAATCAGAGACCTAGTCGTGCTGGCTTTGCTTATCGTACTTACCATCACTGTTTCGGCAGCGTAAAACCCTGTGGGCTTACCCCCTTACCCCCAGAAGCAACAAGTGAGATTAGTGATATGGTTGAGGTTGATGGAAGCAATAATGGAGAAGAAGAAATTGAGGGTTGGGGATCCATCCACTACAAGAGGGGAATGTACATCCTTTTTCTCTTTTTTTCTTTTCTTTTCTTTCACTTTCTAGATGAATTGGAAGCAGGTGTAAGGGCAGCATTGATGCTTCTTGGAGAAAGAGAGCGTGACTTTGACAATCCAAGGGTTTTACTTTTTTTCTTCTTTTTCTTTTTCACTCCATTCTTGACCAAAATGGTTTGGACCTCCTTGGAATTCGCAGTCTGAAAAATTTAATGTTTTTTTTGAAATGCATTTCGATGGGAGCTAACATTATCTTACCGTTTGATACTGGGGACAGATATGTGTTGATTTCTTTCTTCTAGAAGAGCTCTCTCTCTCTCTCTCTCTCTCTCTCTCTCTCTCTCTCTCTCTCTCTCAACTGCTTGTTGATTTCTTATTTCTGTCATGTATAGAAGGCTCAAGGTAGATAGGGATGTAAAAGGATCGGATTCCGGTATGTAGCCTATACTGAATCCAACCCAATTAGATAGGCATTCAGATGCAAAAGGGTAGTAGCTAGTCTTCTTTATTTTCAGATTCAGATGTAAAATCCAAGTTGAATAAAAATCCGATTGTTAATTGGATTTGGCTAACTTAACCAAATTGGACTCATGAAAGTGAAATTCAGTGACATTGGATCCAAATCCGATATGTTGACATCCCTAAAAGTAGATAATGAGCTAAAGATGGCTAACGAGAGTAGAATTATGAAGACAATATCTATAAACTCGTGACCGAGTTGGGATGGAATCAAAATTCAAAAAAATAAGTACAAAAATATATTATTCAACTTTTAAGATCATGGAAGAAATCAAGAAATTTGTGAATTAGCGACGATCATAATTCGTCGCTAATCTGTCACCAATCCGTCGTTGTAGAGTTTAGCGACGAATTAGCGATGACTAACTTTCATCACAAATTTATAGTCGCTAATTAGCGACAGAACATACATGTCGCTACTTTCATTGCTAAATTGTGACGAATTAGCGAATGCTATGATTTGTCGCAAGGCCGTCATTAATCTGTAGAGATTTGGATTTGCGAGAGATATGAAATCGTCGCTATTTTAGCGACAAAATTGCGATGGATTAAAATCCGTCGGACAACATCAGTCGATTCAGTTTTGCGATGGTTAAATATTTATTCCTGATCTGTCGCTAAAATAGAGGTCGATAATAATTAGCGACGGATATAATCTGTCGCTAATCCATCACAAAAAATTAAAAAAAATAAAAAAATTTGTTTAAAATATTAATATCAAGAAAAAAATTCTTGTGATACAATTTATATATCCTGTGTATAAAAAATAAAGTACATATAAAAAATACATATACAAAGCAATTAAAACAATTTATCGATCCATTATAATCTTCGTCAAGTTCTAATTATTTACAAGTGGACATTTATAAAGAGTTTCTTTTAAAACAACAAGAAGGTATAATAAATTCAACACATGAATCTAATCATCGCCAAGATTTTGTGCATCATCTTCTTTATTGTCTTGATCTGCCCCTTCAACTCCTCTATGCTAATTATCTTCAGCATCCTACAAGAGAAAAGAAAGGTTAGTATTGATAAACAAAATATAATGAAATAAATTATATGCAATGCACTTAAGCTAAGACGATCAAAGTAACACGAGTGAATTACACATAGTCTAGCTAACAATAAATTGAAGGATATTAACAGAATTCAGATGTGTTCTAAGGCTGATAGAAAAAAAATTATAATAATTCAATCATGCAAATATGTGTTTTAAGGTTATAAAAAAACTCTCATAGTGATTCAATCATGCATATATGTGTTCTAAGGTAGTGAAAAACTTTCATAGTGATGAAATCATGCTCATATATGATGAAATCATGCATATATTAGCTTGAAATCTAACAACATGAAACAAATGACATGAAACTTTCATACCTAACACGCACCTACAGACGAAGTTCCTCTATCCCGAAAAAAGATGCACAACTCATTACGAACGTCGAAAATTGCTTCATGTAAATAGTCACGCATTGTGTCCTTAACAAGCTGGCGGACACCATCACAAGAATTAGGCGAGTCAGTCGGATGCTTGGAGTTGATGCTGGCGGGAGAACTCTGAGAGTCATGACTAGAGGAGGCAACGATTGGTGAGGTGTTCATATTACTCCCAAACCCGAACACATGACCCTTTTTGGGTTCACCTGTTGCAGTCACCCGTGCTATAGGATTAAAAGGCGGATGCTGAGTGGAGTCATCTGTCGCTCTATCATCTGTTGCTCGTATGACTCCTATAAAGTAATTATTACAATGTGGATTAATAATTAAAAAATATAATGTTTATGATAAGTTTTATATTACAATATTTATTAATACAATAAATATATACTATTGTCGTTCTTGTCTTCTCTGATACGAACTCTCCTGTGATCTTACGTTTATGTGTTTCAACAAACACATCCTTATATGATACAATGCATCATTTTTCTGCTTCCTGTAAAGTTAAATGATAAAAAAATTATTTAATAGGTATGCAATAATACTTATAAATTTGACAATATATATATATATATATTGATGAGTTACCATTTTCTTCAGGTGGCTCCCAAAAGTCCTAGATCCACCTATGTGTAGATGGGCATCGAGCATCTTCGCTCGGTTTTTTGCAGCCTTCGCTGAGCGATTTTGAAATTCATGCCCCGCCCACTTATCGCACATTGCATCCCAAAAATCTGACTTGATAGTAGGAGGGTTATGGCCCTTCCACTGCAGTGGATCATCTATCCCACTAGATGCTTTTCTTGCTGCAGTCTTCATATTATACAACATGTTTGCAAATCGACTGACAGTCATCTTCTGCTATACCTTCCTCGCGTC
Organism: Nuphar pumila; assembly: GCF_984573655.1. Taxonomy (NCBI): domain Eukaryota; kingdom Viridiplantae; phylum Streptophyta; class Magnoliopsida; order Nymphaeales; family Nymphaeaceae; genus Nuphar; species Nuphar pumila. The sequence continues at coordinate 104,736,148 of NC_143259.1, forward strand.
CTACTCCTCCATCGTAGTCGCAAAACGATTCGAAACCTACAAATAATTTCATAAAGTTAGTAGACATGAATATAACAAAAAATTAAATATGAAACACATTAACTATGAAAAACAATTGTATACCATGAATGAGTATCACAATCTGTCCAACACCTCCTTCAGGTACTATTTTCATTGAGCGACAAGTCGTGGTAGATGTTGAACTAGTGACTGTCTAATCTCTCTCGTATTACTTCTTGTGGCTCGAACCATGCACTGTACATGAATTGGTACACATTAACTATCAATATACAATATTTATAAGATAAGTATAGGATAAGTGAAAATAAAATACTTACGGTCGATTATCGATATGCACTATTTGAATGAGTCATCATGTGTCAGATTGAGAAGACTCTGCATCCAGTGTTGTCTCGTGACTTATATAAATAGCTGGTTTAGGTGGGTCATGTGCAGGCGAAACATCATCTATAGAAAAATGAGTTATAAATTCACACAATGTGCATTTAAATTAATCAAATATATAATTAGTTAAATGATATACCTATCAAAGCAGCCCGTAAAGATAAAGGCTGAGACTGACTACCACTGGGTGCTCGACGATTGTGACCTCCATGAACCATATTTTAACAAATAAAAAATGTCATGTAATACATTCAAATCATTGCAATATATTTCAATACATTCAAATCATTCACATCAAATATTGCAATACATTAAAACATAAAATATGACATCACTTGTTAATCATGGATAACTTATCATTAACTTGCAATACAATTGGATCAGTTACACAACTCTATATCTTCATGGATACAAAAAATAAAGTTACCCTGTTATTTATGCCTAAGTAAGTCAACTCCATTATTTCTTTTATAACATCTTAGTAGTCATGTTCATTTTCACCGTAGCTGTTACCCTTGACACACACACCACTATTCATCGTTGACTTGTTCACACCATAGTCTTTTGTATAGAATCAATAATCATTTATGATGTACCCGTTGTAACATTGTACAACTTTGGTCAGACCATTTTGTAAATCATATATTCCTTGATATTTAACATCACCATGGCGGACCTACAAACATAAACAATGACTGTGATCACGACCAATTAAGTAACTTATTGTTGTTTACACAGAAAGAATATATGTCATCATCCTTATCAACTCTTCCAACCATGCCATAAACTTATTTTTATGTTCTTTCTGTACTTTTGCATCAGTGAGATGTAGAAGTTTTCTTCGCAACTCCAGATCAAATCATCTACACTTAACAAATACTTATGTTCCTGAACCATGTACGCAAGTATAGAACTTAGTGTTACCTATTAAGTATACTTACTCGATGTATGGGTCAATCGTTGAGCAATTAAAAATGATATAGATTTGTGTTGTGTCTTGCTCTCGATCTTCCAAGAGTCTTGACTGAAAACTGCCAAAGGCATGCGCAAGTGATTTAAATATCGACATTTGGTCAACTACAATAAATTATTCTCTATCATCATTACGAGGTTGACATGTGTAACGTGTTGGAATGTGAGGTTCAAAGTACATAGATGAGAAATTTGAAATCTCTTCTAAAGTGTACGCCTCACAAATAGAGTCATCTACTCTTGCTTTATTCTGAACCTCTTTTTTGAGGTCAAACATGCATCTGTCAATAATATATATCTCGAATTACAATAAATTTCTCAATAGCATTGAAGAGAAAAATATAAAAAAATATAGATACCTTTACATCCACCGATATTGCATAGGACCACCAACCCTTAGTTCATATGGCAAATGTATGATCATAGATTCCATAACATCAAAAAATGCTGGCAGATATATCTTCTCTAGCTGACAAATTGTAGTGACGACAAAATCCTCAAAATTATTTACCTCAGATACTACGACTTTTGATGCACACAATGTTCTAAAAAATCTACATATGATCACATGTTTCATATCAAATTTATCATGCATTCGTTGTAGATGTAATGATTTAATATATCACACACACACACACACACACACACACACATATATATATATATATATATAATGTCATTCAATCACAAGAACTATAATGCATGTATTGATAACTTAATATTTTTATGTGCAAAACCATTCATTTGAAGCATGTTTGAAGCATTAATAACTTATCATTCATTTTTATGTGCAAACTCATTCATAACACGATACATTCATTTGAAACATACTTTCATGATACAATTTCACATGGAAGACATAATCAAATTAAAAGTAACTTCATGCAAGCACGGATACAATCACATCAAACATTGCAATACATTCAAATCATTTATATCAAAACAATGTCAAACATATACCTGCAACAAACACACTCAAATATTTCGCTAACTACTACCATGACTAGCATGAAATCCGAACTCCAAAAATAAGAACACTTCTATTTTCATACATTAAAATCATGTTCAGCATGATCTCCGAACTCCATCAAAGCAGTCCTAGATATCCACAACTAAGTGAGTGTGTGAACAGAACAGTGTTGCATCTAAGAAATTAAATAACCTGTGATGTGCATGTATCACTTACTCACCATGGGTATTTACCCGATTTGTATTGCTTTTGTCACTTACTTATCACGAGTCGCGGGGCACAAGCGGGATCCATTGCAGAATCTGCATGAGACACTGTGTTAAAATGAAGTTTATTACCCGATGACAAGGGGGGTGATGCCTCCTGTCAGAAACGAGCCCAAATAGGGAGACACATCCCTTTGCTGAAAGCGAGACAGGTAGGAGCGTTGCCTCTGTCGATAGTAAGGTCAAGGCAAGGAGCGAAACCCCCTATCGAAACATTCACAGGAGGTAGGGGTAGGACCCCCCGAAGGGAAGCATCAGAAGGTAGGGGCTGAGCCCCTTGCTGGGAATCAATCATGAGGCAGGGGGTCTCACCCCCTACCAAGGCAAAATTTCCCGACAGAAGGTTCCGCCCCCTGTCGGGAAAATAGATAAGGGACAGGGGGCTTCGCCCCTGTTGAAATTATCAAGGACAGGGGGGGCGAAGCCACCCCCTGCCAGGGAAAACAAAAGGGCAGGGGGCTTCTCCCCCTGCCAATCATAACGAGGACAAGGGGGCAGAGCCCCACTGTCGGAGAAGTCAAGAGGACAGGGGGTGAAGCTCTCTGTCGGAGATCGGGGCAAGGGGAGGGCCTGTTAGAGGCGATCGGAGCCTCTGCCAACCCTCGCCGACTACAGAGGGGTGGGGAGGGCTCGACAGAGGCTGTCGGGCCCCTGTTGGCTCTTCGACAGCCATAGGGGGAAGGGGGAGCCTCCAACAGAGGTTGGCGGCGCTCTGTCGGACCGCCAACGACCCTTATTTCAAGGGGAAAAAGCAAGGGGGAAAGGGGGAGGGTTACCTGCAGGAGGCACCAATGAGATGTTGCTGGCAGGGTCATCACAAACTCGGGTCATCGGCTCGCTAGAAAATGCAGAGGGGGTCAATCAACGAAAGAGAGAACAAGAGAGGGAACGAGAGAGCAGGTCGCCGGACAGGGCTCACAAAAAAGCACAGAGGGGGAGCAACAAGACACTATAAGAAAATCGTGGATTAGCGATGGACGATATCCATCGCTAAACTGTTTAGCGACGAATTGAAGATGGATTAGCGATGGATATCGTCCATCACAAATTTTTGCTCTCTAATTAGCGTCAAAATTATCTGTCGTTACTTTCGTCGTTAATTTGTGATAGATTAGCGACAGATAATGTATGTTGCTAATCCGTCGCTAATTTTTTTAAAAAAAAATAAAAAAAAAATTGCTCCCTGTCGGGCGGTATTCTGGCAGCAATAAGCCAGACTTGTACCGCACCCGACAGGCATTGCAAAGGGATTGCCCGTCCTTCGATATCTGCAATGTCGTCCTCCGTGAACCGGTGCGCTATTCGACATCGCTGTCCTCCATGAATCGGTGCGCTCTCTGGCGTCGCCGTCCTACAGCAACCGGACGCTCTGCCTCATCGCCGTCCTCTGTGAACCGGTGCGCTCTCCAACGTCACCGTCCTCCAGCAACCGAACACTCTGCCTCATCACCGTCCTCTGTGAATTGCCACGCTCTCCGGCGTCATCATCCTCTAGCAACCGGACAATTTGCCTCATCGCCGTCCTCCGTGAACCGATGCGCTCTCCGGCATTGTCGTCCTCCAGCAACCGTTCACTCTGCCTCGTCGTCGTCCTCCGTGAACCGACACACTCTTCGACATCGCCGTCCTCCAGCAACCATCCGCTCTGCCGCATCGTCGTCCTTCGATATCATTCCTTTGGAAGTCGGTTTAAATCATTTGGTCGGTTTAAATTTTGAATGGGGAGAGAGGGAAAATTTTGCGCTCTTGATGAGCAATTTAAATCAAAACGGATTTAGCGAGGAAAAAATTCCCTCGCTAAATCCGTTGCTAATTTATTTTTCTTCTATTGACAAGTAGCGACAAAAAATTTGAGTTGCTATTCTGTCGCTAAGTAGCAACTGATTAGTGATAACATTTTTGCATCGCTAATCCGTCGCTACTTAGCGACGGATAAAGGATGAAAGTTTTTTTCTAGCTAATCTGTCACAAATTTGCGACAGAAAAAATTTGTCACAAATTCTTGTCGCTAATTAACATTTTTCTTGTAGTGAGAGAGAGAATGGGAGAGGGAACGAGAGAGGAGGTCACCGGGCCACGGGAGGTCGACGGGAGGGTGATGGGTGACGGGAGGGCAGACGACAGGAGGTCGATGGGCGGCGGGCAGGCGACAGATGAAACAGAAAGGAAAAAAGGGCTCACATTAGGGTTTTAATGGGGAAATTAGCGACGAAACAATTTTGTCTCTACTCCGTCTTTACTTGGCGATAAAGTAGCGATGAAAATTTTTTGTCAATGATCCGTCGCTAAAGTTCGAAGGAACTTGAGACAAAATTTTTCTGTCGCTAATTCGTCGCCAAGTAGCGACAGAAGTTTTTGATTGCTAATTATGCAAATGTTAGTGACAGATAGTTTTTTCTAGCTAATCGATCGCAAATTGGCGATGAATTATTTTCTTTGCAAACATCCATCGCTAATTAAAGTTTTTCTTGTAGTGAATGCAAATTAAAGAGTTGATTTGTCATTCAATAAATTGGCATGATGTTTGTGTCTGCTTTTTTTGGCATTTACAAGGAGAAACCGCCTAGAGAAACAGAAACCTAATCACGCTAGCGCGGTTTTACCTGCTTTTCTTACGGTTGTCCTGACAGCATAAAACTCTGTGAGCTTACCCCTTGCCTTAATGGAGTCACCACGCTTCGGCTTGCACAAAGGATGATGCCCATGAGATTTGAACCTAGACTGCCTAACTAGCGGCCTAGGCTTCATCCCACTATGCCAAAACCCCATTGAGGTATCTGTGTCTATTATTACTTTTAGCAAATAAATATTTGAAAAAGGAAAAATATTGGCTATTTTGTGGGTTTCAAACCCCTAGTTGAAATTCATAGAAATAAGTTTTGACTAAATATGACCCACAGATGAATTCAGCATAGATAAATAGGCGCAGAATTCAATCCTCAAATTGTATCTTTGCATAAAAATATGATTTTTTAGTGTTGAAAATTCAATATACTATACATCATTAAATTTTTTATTTCATAAAAAAATCCAATATACACATTAGAAAACATGATCTACGGCCGGTAACATGTAAATCATATTTGGAGGGTCAGATGTGCACAAAAAAAATGTCTAACTAAGGAGTTAACCCACGAGGGTAGCAAATATTATCCTGAAAAAGAAGTCATACAGGAAATGAATCTCTCTCTCTCTCTCTCTCTCTACAATCATGATAATGAAAAATGTAGGGTAATTTTCAAAATGATCTGATCTCCAAACTTTGCCATTAGTATATTCAACAAAGTTTTTTTCATTTTTCCAATAATCACAAGCTTTTAAATTAAGTTAATCAAGTAAAACCTATGATTTAACTCCCATCAAACTTATATATTCAAGTGACCAATTCATCCATACAAGAATAACTAAAGAATATTCAGTTACAACCTTTTAGATCATTTTTGGCTTCATTTCTTCATTCTCAAAAAATAAATGATCGACATGGGAACAACAACAACAACAACAACTACGCCTTCATCCCAAAACAATTGGGGTCGGCGATATGAACCAAAAAAGAAAATCATTTTGGGTCTTCCACATGAATCCTTCTCCTCCAATCATTTCTAACCAATGCCATGTCCTCGGTGGGGTTCAAAGCATTCATATCCTTTCCTATCACCTCCATCCATGTCTTCCTAGGCCTACCCCGACCTCTTTTAACTAATATATTTTTCCATTTCTCCATCCTTCTAACTGGAGCATCATTAGGCCTTTGCCGAATATGTCCAAACCACCGTAAACGATTCTCTCTCATCTTATTTTCAATGGGTGCAACGCCTACCTTCTTACGTATCTCCTCATTCCGACATGGGAAGCAAATAAAATTAGATTAAACATAAAACAATTTGTAGATGCATTTCTATAAAAGAGCATGGTAAGTTTAGCTACATGATCAACATTAAACCAATATTAGACCCAGGGTGGCAGAATTGGGTTATTTGCTAAAATTTGCAAAAGTTAAGAGTCATTTGAAACAGTTAATTTTTTTTGAAAGCCCAGTCCAGTCGTAGCCCAGCCCTGATTCCATATGAAATAGATTTTTATCCATTTTTTTAGCCCAGGCCAGTCGTAGCCCAGCCCTGACTGCGCAAATATTTTGATTTGTCCATATGAAATAGATTTTTATTAATAATTGTAGCCATTTTTTATTTTATCTAAAAAAAAAATCCCCACCGAACATAAAAAATATAAAATCAACATGAGCTAATTATTACTTTTTAATATAAAATATTTAAGAAGTAGATGAGAGGTGTTGGAAGAGTAAAAAAGGGCGAGAAAATGAGAGGGAATCTATTTGAAAAATGAGGTTGAAATAGGCTTTCCCACTAAAGAGAAGTGAGTTTCTCATATTTTAGCAGCAACTTCCCAAAGTTTTTCCTTGTTCAGGGAAACCAAAAGTTTCTCACTTCTAAAGAAGCGAGCTTCCTCGTGTAACAAGAAGCTGGACGCAATGCCAAAAATGGTGTGTAGGAATGGCAGTGGACTGAGGTGGGTGTGGGGGACAAGCCTCCATCGACCCCCCCCCGTCTTAAAATTGTGACCTCCATCCCTGGTCCATTCTTGTGATGAGGAGACTTTGTACCTCCACCCTTGCCTCCGCCCCCTCCGTGTTCTTGCATCTCACCAAATTTTGTCGTTGTCTCCTACCATTGCATTCACTAGAAGGAGGAGAATGAGAGGTCAAGCAGCCAAGGATTGAGTTGTCACACGGAGCGACATGAGAAGCCTTGAGAGAATGTCAAAAGGATCGACCGCGATGATTGAAAAAAAAATGAGAGAAAGAAGAATTGAAGATTGTCGCGGTCACCTAGAGACATGGATTTTTATCTTTTAATTGATAATTTGTATATATCAAAACATCAAAAAGATAACTTTTATCAATTAAAAGATAAAAATCTATGTCTCTAATCATACTTTAAAAAAGATTGAACTCGATTGCCTTGGATAATTGGAACACAATATCATCCATGGAGATAAAATCTCAAAATTACAAAATATCTGCAGCCAAAAACTTGAGAGAAATATTAGAAATGCATTTTTACAAAAAAAATCATGTTAATTTGAAATTATAGTGAGAAATTAAAGTTTTAAACTTTCCGGTAATTTCTTGCAATACTTTTGTGAGTTTTTTCATAAATCTCTCGATATTTATCACAATGAGATCAACATAGAGACATGGATAACTTTCTAGTGCGGATGTACATAATATATCAACAAAAGCAATCTCAACTGCTCGTGCATTTTCCGGTAGATCAGATTGCATGGATGGACTCAGAATAACTCATTTACTATATAAATCAAGTTTTCCATCTAATTATAATTTTTTTAGCATTATATAAAATGTATTTTCAAATCTATTAAAAGCATACTTGAATATTAAATGAACAATATGCCCATGCTTACCACTTAACCAAGACCGTTGGATCTCAAAAATCCGATGGTGCAAAAGGATCTCATGATTGCTTATTGAAAAAAAATGTATCTCCACATAACCAAAACAGTGAAAAACAAATATTTAAGAAACAAAAAACGAAAAACAATTAATAAGACAAAATTTAATAAATAAATAAATAAAATGAAGTGAAGGAAAGGAAGGAGCCAAGCAAAAGCCAAAAAGTGTGGCAAAAGGGGACAACTCGGGCGGGGCGCCAAAGTACGAGATTTCCGTTGTCGCTTTGTCCAATTGTCCTCGAGGAAGCAAGTGGGAACACGACGCTTCGCACGTGCCTCAACTACCGTTCAGTACGCAGCTCCTACTACGGTCCTGACATCTGGTCCGGCCCAGACTGGGTCAAACATGAGGTAGGCCCGCACCCAGAGCCACTGGACTCGGTTCCCATAGCAACAATAAATTATAAAAAAGGCTCTAAGAACCACGAACAACATGGCATACTGACCCAGTTGGCCAACCCGAGTTGTAAACCACGACTCGGACAACTTGTTCAAGTCTTTTTGGATCACATAGACTCAGTCAGTGCGTCCCCCCCCCCCCCCCGAGTTAAGGACATCGCGACCAATGTTGTAAGGATCGGATCAAATAGAATCAAATCGGCCCGAAACAGTGATCCACATGGATGTGGTCAAATCAAATCAAACTTATTTTATTTTTTCATTTTTTTTTGAGGCAACCTCAGAGATGTGATCTACATATTGTTTTTAGTGAGCGCCACCTTATGAATCATGGAAATCTAACGCAAGCTTTTTTTTATGATGTAAAAAACGATAGTTATAAATATATTGATTTTTTCTTATTTAAAAACAAGTTTTTTTTTCTTTTAAAAACATGAACCAAGAGTCATCTTTTCACTAAATGGAGCATGTTGAATACATACATGAAGTTAAAATCGAGTCAAAATAACTTGCATCATGAAATTAATCCAACTAGACTGTACTTACAACTGATTGAGTTAAATATAAACCCCATGTAAGTTTCCCCTTTTTAATTTCTCTTTGATTTTTTTAAAATTTGTTTTTCAAAGCACTGATTCAAGCTCATTGGATTCCATTCGATTCAGGTCGATTTTTATTTTTTTTTGAAAATTTAATTAAGCTCAAGAACCGATTCTGACAACATTGATAGCGACCACTAGGTGCACCGAGTCAGCCCGAGACGCTAGTGATTCGTTCACTAGAGCTGGCCACGCAAGCCGAACACAACCTACCTCGACTCAACCTGGACTCACAGCTCGGCTCAACTCAGACTCAGCTTGGTGTGGGTGGAGAGACGAGCTTCACATGTGCGGGGGAGCGCGTAGGTCCTCGTGCGAGGAGGCGGCGTGGCAAACGGTGCGGGTCGTGAGGGTTGTGCCAGTTTTGAGTCTTTGGAGGAATTCATTTCTTTTATCTCCCTCTTTCACTCCTTCAATCTTTACCTCTCTCTCTCTCTCTCTCTCTCTCTCTCTCTCTCTCTCTCTCTGTGTCTCTGCTCTGAGAGTTCACACCAACTGCCCGATTTATTTCATCCCCACCTCAAATATAAAACTTGTAAGCCAACCAAACAACGCCAATCTCCCTCTCTTTTTTTCTCTCACTAAAAAGCCTAAATATCCCCCACACATTCTTCCTCCCCTCTGCCATTTCATTCACAATCTCTCTCTCTCTCTCTCTCTCAGACCATGGCTGTTGATGCCCAATACAATTCCTTCATGGCACAATTCCAAAACAGGTGCCTCTCTCTCTCTCTCTCTCATGTATATGTATATGTATATGTATATGTATAGAACAGAAAAAGTTATATTTCAGGTATCCTAACTTTTGGTTCTTGCGGGTTCACAGAGAGAAGATGTTGGGAGAGAACACCAACAACTTGAATATGAGTTTCGGGATCCCCATATCGCTAGCGGATACGTTGCAGGACTTCCCGGCCCCGGGAAACCTCCTTCCGTACAACAATTCCGGTAGGCGTACAACAGAAAACAAATGGTATTTCATCGATTATTTTCCTTCTTCCCCTTCTCTCGGTATTGATTAGTTGGTGTTCTTCTCCGTTGTAGATTTCATTCCCGTGATGAGCACCGCGGTCTTGAGCGGACCACAAAGCGGCCTCACCAGCAACAACAACAATAATCTCACCAACTCGAGAAAACGCGGCCGGGAATGCTCTTACTCATACCCGCTGGCGTGCCGTAATCCGGCGACGCCGAACCTGGTCTCCGGCGACGTGTTTTCCCTCTTAGGCGAGGACGTCGCCGCTCAGATTCAGCAGCAGCAGCAGGAAATCGAGCGATTCATTGCCCTTCAGGTACTTTTTTTTTTCTTTTTTCTGTTGATACAAATTAGAGTTGCATGGTTAATTAACTCCTTTTCAATCCCGCTGTCGTAGCGAATGGTTCTAAAGGTCTTGTTTTGTTTAGCAAATTGCGACCACCAATTTAATATCCTCTGTTTTTCAAGTTTTTTGATCGATTCGAATCGGTTGGTGATGTGCAGATCGAGAGGGTGAGTTTAGACCTCGAGGAGAAGCGAAAACGGCACTCGAGGCGGTTGATGGCGGTGGTGGAGGAGGCGGTAATGAAGAAGCTGAAGCAGAAAGAGGCGGAGATCGAGAGCATCGGGAAGATGAACTGCGAGCTGGAGGAGAGGGTGAGGTCGCTGAGCGTGGAAAACCAGCTGTGGCAGAACCTGGCGCGGAGCAACGAGGCGAAGGCGAACGCGCTCAAGACCAACCTCGAGCAGGCGCTCGCGCTCGCCAACGAAGGTCGCGGCGACAGCGAGGAGGACACCGCGGAGTCCTGCTGCGAAGCAAGCAACGAGCAGAAGACAAGGCAGCAACAAGGGCTTGATAAAGACGCGGAAGAGAGGAGGTGGTGCAGGCGGTGCAGGCAAGGGCCGTCGACCGTACTGCTGCTGCCATGCAGGCACCTCTGCCTCTGCGGGCACTGCGCGCCTCTCGTCGAAGAGTGCCCCATCTGTAAATGCACCAAGACCGCCACTGTACAGGTCTACTTGTCATGACCCATATTTCTTCTCATGGACCTACCTCCTCTGCGCGCATAGCCCCATGGGCAGAGGTACTAGTCTCGGAGTTTTACACAGCCTGAGCCAGCGGATTCAGGTCTTCGTGCCAGTTGCTGTTTCTTCGGGTTATGAATTCAAAAAAAAAAAAAGCAAAGAAGAAAATGAAAAAAAGAGGGTAAAAAACCTATTTGTTTGATTCATTTATTTCATTTCATCCTTTCTTTGAAAGTTATATATCTTGCACCTACCTTGTCGACTAGCTATTATTGCACCGTATGCTTTAGCTTGAAATCTTTCTGAGTTGTTTTTCTTTTTAATAATTCAGACTCGTAGCTAAAAATCACTTATAATTCAAGATTATACTTGGTTTATTAACTATAGTTGTCCAAATTCATACTCATGGTAATTAGCCTACATTTAAAGATGGTTAATCCTTCACGGATTCGAAATTATACCAGCTTTACCGTCACCAAATTGGTTTTTTTGCTCATTTTTACCTTCATTAATTTCTTTCTCTCTTAGATAAGTGTAAACTTCTTTTTTTTTTTATCTTGGAAGGTGAAATTTTAAAGCGAGAAAGAATAGGAAAGACCAACTTAGGAACTAAGAAACACTTGAACACCCAAATATGACTACTTCATTTTTTGAAGAAAAAAAATGAGGTACCCAAATATGCATACCTCATTTTTTTTTTCCTTTCATCAGAAAATTAGGTATGCATATTTGCGTAGCGTCTGAATTATTAAAAAAAAAAATTGTTGCCTTTTTTTACAAGTGAATAGTTAACCTTTTCAAAAGTTGAATAGTTAAGGGGCGTTTGCATCTTTGGCCACAGGCCACCCAGGCATCCGTGTTCAGGACGCAAGAGTCGGACCATTCACAAGAATTTGGGACAAAAGGGTCCTGCCCATGTTGCTACCGAATGCCGTGCAACCTGCCTAAGGGGCCCACTTTGTCCTCTGGTGGGTTTTATTCCATGTTTCAAATGGGACGTTAGGCAGTGTTTGATGCGCTGAATGCACCCCGTCTCAACATCTGAGCAGCGTTCTGTCCAGAACGTGTGCGTCCCAACGTCACTGTTTAAAATATAACAGCAGAGAACAAAACTGTCCCACTTATTCAAACGCGTTACAAGCAACATGGGAGGCCGCTTTGTTGCTGCACAGAACTTGTACCGCAAGTCAAACACACCTTTAAGGGCGAAGAGATTTGGTGTCACCCGGATATAGTCCCCCCTTTGGAGTTAGATCCTAGAGCATGCTTGGGTTCAAAGAATTCAGTGGAATTGGAATCTTCTCCCACTAAACCCTGCTTTACAGATGGAAATTTGCCAAAGGATTTAGTGGAATTGGATTCCAATTCCACAAGTTCCCGCAATCCAAACACTGCCTGGGTTCCTCTACATTTAATCTGGACCTGGACAAAATTTTGACCGTCCTGATCCGGGCGCATTCGTGGGGCCAATTGCTGGTGGTCCTTATTTGGTAGGTCTATCATGCGGTTTGGTTCTGGGGACGGTGGACAGAAGGCATGATGGTACAATAATGTGTGCACAATGTCACGTGAAAGCTGAGAATGTGCCCGTTCTTGAAGGACTAATCGGTTATTTCTTTCATGGCCTGAGTATGCCAATAGTGGTGAGCAAATGTAACCTGCCGTTCAAACAATTATTCAGTCTTTTAAGGTTTGTTGAAAAACTTGTTAGACCTGATTAATCGCTCTTTGTTGTTAGAAATGAATAGTTTAGTTTTTGTAATTTTTTAATTGTTTCAAATTAAGTTCTAAGATTTTCTATCAAGGGCTTTTTATTTCTTTTTTTCCGAGGGGCTGGGTCCTCTAGAAGCAGATTAGGTCATGCTGAACATGAGTGTTTTTGCTTATGCCGACATCGTGGCCGTCTATTTGCATTTTCGATGAATGCCACGCGGTTTTGTTGACTTTTTGAGCTTTTTAAAATGCAAATCGGATGGCCACGATGTCGGCATGAAAAAAAACGCTCATGTTCAGCATGACCTGATCTGCTTCCCTGGGTCCTAGGCTCAAGTTTTACGCAGCGAATGATCATAGGTATGACAGGCTGAGCCAATGTAACCATGTCTTCGTGCCGGGTGCAGTTTCTTCGGGTTATAAATTCCAAAAAAAGGTGCTGAGCTTCTCCTTTGAACTTATAGGTGGTATCATGGTTGAGATTTGGGGCATGTATGTCAATACCATGAGATCCAGTAGGATACCCGAAACAAAAATAGCCGAATCCAATGTAACTCTTTGATCCGGTAAAAACTCAAATTGAGCAGAGCGGATATAAGGGTGTCGGTTGAACGTATAGGAACCAGGTAAGGGTAAGGGTGAAACCGTGCAAACGGGTTGGATTCTGCCAGATCTGAAATGTAAAAATAGATCCGAATCTAGATCGGAGGAGCTAAGGTCGAAACCAAATCTGAAATATATCCGGTCATACTGGAACCAGAAAAAATAAAACAAAAGCAAGCTACATTTACATGTAAAAAAACGCAATTGGGTTGCATTTTAATTCTGAAATTAGCAACGGTCCTGGTAATAGAGAATTATTGGTGTGGTCCGACCCGGGAGGAAGGAGGAGGGTACTTCGGTCAATGGACTATCATAAAAGATTTACATCGTTGACCGGTTCAGTAATTTTCGGTTTGACCGAGGGTAATTTCTGAACTACGAAATTAATACCCTACGGGTTGTGCTGGTCGATTGTAAGCAAGCCACGTGGATGCCACGTCGGACAGTTGCGCGATCTTCGTGCCAGGGCGTGGGGCCCGCGGAGATTCGGCCTGCGTGCGAATCAGCAGACGGACTTTGGGGGGCGGCTAACCAACAGAATACAGGAGCGGGTACAACCGATCCGTCCCGAACCAATACTCATTAAAGCCCATCGGGCCACGCCCCGACCCACCGTCTTAAAATCCAAACCGATCACTATCAGTCTATCAGGTTCGAGTTGGACATGGGGTCTTTTGTGGCTGAGTTCGGGAAAGAGGGCCTGTATATGTCACTACCGGGTCCGACTACTCGTCGAATCAAGCGACATGTTGTATACAAGAGCGAGTCCGATCCCGACAGACCCGACTCGGTTGTGGTCCTGATAGATGGTCCTGGACGGGCGCACGTCCACCTAACCAATTGTGTTGTGGGTTCGCACGATTGGAATCATTGGAACTCTGGGTCCTACCCAGTTAGACCTACCTTCCCGCACATGATTGGTACCTAGTTGTGACCCTTGTAGGCCCCGCCCTGCACCATCTCCGCTGTCCATTTTGAAGATGGACGGTGGATAGACGATGATGATGCAACCCATTGGTCCACGCCTCATGACAACCCCGTGAAGCAAATGGCCAAATATTTTATGCTTTTAATAAAGTTTTGCCAACTTGTTGTGACAAAAAACTATTCCCCAGCGTGAGCACTTCTGCCCGTACAGCCTTTGGAAAGATGAAAGCAAAAATAGACGTTAGAAGCAGCGTGTTTAGGGTTTGACGTAGAAGGCCTGCATCACTTGCAATATTATTATTATAATACCAAGGTTCTTGATATGCTTCAATTGCCTTATTATTCCTATGGTCTTATCACATTACTTTGTTATATGATACGGGGGATGTGATTATTTGATGGGGAATAAACCTTTTAGTTCTTTATTTTATTAATTAGTTTGTGTATTGGGACAAATTCGTTAGGATTGATTATAGTTGACTTAAGTGCAGTTGTTTTATGTGGAGGATTAAAGATGCCTTTAATTAGTGGAGAAGTGCACACCATTAGACAAAAACTGTCGCTTGCATTTTATTAATGCACATCATTAATTGGAGACCATGTTATCAAGAAAGGGTCCTCGATGCACTATTCGGGGCGTGTCGCGGGGACCCATGGTTAGTGGACCGTCGAAAGACGTCGCCTTTCGGTGCCAAAGTTCTAGATTGGTGATCTAGGGATCGAAAAACCCCATGTTTTGTAAGTCAAGGAACCATTTGTTTAGTGTGAGGTAAATGAGGTTAGGCACTGTTTAAAAGCATGCATTCAAATCAATTGGTGTTGTGTAAGGTTAGACTTTTGGCATCATATGAAGCATGAGCCAGGCAAGGTAATGCCAATGTTTTGTACTATTACGATTGTTACTTATGCTTGGAGTACAAATCAACTTGTGTGCATGTCGATCACCATATATGATCTGACGCACTTTGTAACATCATTGCAGTATTTGACACACTGCACCGACACTTTCTCTCTCATAACTGTAACTTAGCTAGGCCATGCCAGTGTTTGTTTGTTTGTTTTTTTAGAGAGAGAGAGAGAGAGGGGCGTTGCCGCGTGAGTCATAAGTGTCGTTAAAACCATTCAGCCACCCCTTGGCTGACAGTTTAGGTTTTTTTTTTACTATCTGATAATCCAACAAAAAACGTCCCCTCTTCTTCTCTCTCATGCCTGTAACTTAGCTAGGCCATGCCAGTGTTTGTTTGTTTTTTTAGAGAGAGAGAGAGAGGGGCGTTGCCGCGTGAGTCATAAGTGTCGTTAAAACCATTCAGCCACCCCTTGGCTGACAGTTTAGGTTTTTTTTTTACTATCTGATAATCCAACAAAAAACGTCCCCTCTTCTTCTCTTATCACCGACCTCACATTGGCTGGCTTCCCATTAGTAAGACCCTTGAAGTCTCCCTTGTCCACTTGAGAGTACACCTTGTGGCAAAGGATGCAACCTGCAGGTTTCGAACTTGTGATGTTCGATCAACTTAGTGATATTGGCAAGTCACTCCTACCAAATGAGCAGAGTCCGTGCCCTTGTGAACACAGTCTTTTATAGTTGTTTTTCGTGCTTTACCTACGATCATCTTTTATACAAAAATATCATGAAAAATATATGAGAGAGAGAGAGAGAGCTTCTCTTGACACTTGGCAGTGAAACTGACGGCCAGCTTGGCAGCATTGCTATGTGAGGAGCAGGTGGGTCCCATGTTGAACGTATCACAAGCATCACGAAGCAATGTGTGATCTGCCATATATATATAAAGATAGTTTTGACCGGTTATGGATAGAGAGAATATGGGTATTGAATACGAAAACAATGTACTGACACTGTGAAAACATTTATCAATCTTAATATTCTTTTGGATGCACGTGAATCGATTCTGATTTTTTTCTTGAGAAAGTGACCAAGGACAAGTGGGAAAAGAGGGGTTTGGAGAGAGAGAGAGAGAGGGAGACTGTGTGGTGCAAATGAGGGTCAATAAAAAAAGCAAAAGGACAATGAATACCTTCATTGGTGAAAATGGTGCCCCATTTCATTTCATGGATTCACAAGGGATGCCTGCTCCATCTGAGTTTCTTGTGCCAAAAGCAAGGGGTCCACATTTAAGGCAAAATGATAAGATTTCACTCAACTTAGCCACTTGGCTCAAACTTTGTTACAACTTGGAATTTCAATTACTGGGAATCATCAAGCTTTATCTGGATTACATAGGTTTGGTTTTACATAAAATCTCTTACAACTCATGTTTATAGGATAACCTGAAGTTGAGGGCAGATCAGATCTAATCACATTACACACTTTGAATGTGCCACTGCACCTGGTTGCGCATCATTTTTAAGATAGAGCCTGTCAGCTATAGGGCTCGACAGAAGATGGAGGGCAGATCAGGTGCAGCGGCACGCTAAAGTGTGTAATGTGATTGCGCTTGAATCTGCTTTCGCTAAAGTTTCATGGCCAGTTGTCATGGATGCCGGCATGAGTGCTACTCTTTTGTCCAAGCTTAGCTGGTCGAAACACCCTAATGAAACTAAGGGGGCATTTGGGTTCTCAAAATAGTCTTTGACGATTTATCTAATCACACACAAAAAAAATGAAATAATCCTGTCCCTATAATAATAAAACATGGACAAATAGTCCCATGGTACTACGTGGGTCTTGTTAGGAAAACCACGAGCAAGAGACAACCAAAAGGAAACAAAGAACAAGAACGATCAAACAAAACACAAGAAGAACACAAATTTACGTGGAAAAACCTCTTCCCAAATCCGAGAGAGAGTAAAAAACCATGGCCGCCCAGAGAGAAATATTATTACTCTTAACTGACAGTTATAAGCTGAGGAAAGAAAAGCGAGAATATAAACAAGACAAGGGCGACAACCCTAACCCTAACCAAATTGGGTCGGATCCACTAAAAACCGAGTCCCAAACATAAGTCCCAAAAAAAATTTCTTCGGGGGGGGGGGGGGGCTGCCCCCCTATAACCCCCCGCCGGAGGGAGCCCCCGGACCCCCCTTCCTGCAAGGGCAAAAACAGTGAATCAGGCTCCACAACTCATCAGGTCTGACCATGTTTGAATCAAATTGTCTTCGAAACAATTTGTCGGTGCATTCAAACGCACCCTCAGGGACAAAAGTCCATAACTAGAAAACTAGCCTCAAGTTTTTTATCCTAAGTGTGCCTATAGATTTATGTGTGTCAAAACTTGATAAGGATGAATTCAAAACGTAACCACTTGGTCCACAACTAACCAGTTTCTTTTAGTTTTGCTTGTGTCAATGGGGCTCACATTGAACCTAATCAATGACACAACTCAAGTCTGGCTGACTGAATAAGTCATGTGAAAGAGGTTGAGTTGCTGGAGACAATTGTGGCTGGTGAAGCAAGGAAAATCTTCCACATTGACCCTGATCCAACCCATTTGCAGCCCAAAGTTTGGTCAATTGAGGTACCCTAGTTTCATAATTTCCTAAAGCAAAATGAGTCTCTTTAGATCCAAACAGCCATTTTTTCATAATTCAATTTCATATCTAAAAGGTCTTATTATTTAAAAGCATGCCTAATTTTATCTTCAGTTATCCGATGCATACTTCTAATGAGTATCCTTCTTTTAACTGCAGTTAATAATTAATCAATACCAAACTATACTAGAATACAATAGATAAAGAGAGGCAAATTTAACAAGCGCAGCGTTGGTATAATTTAGAATTTATTAACTATTAATCATGGTTAGAAATAGTTTAATTACTAAAAGATTGCATTTGAATAACTGAAGATAAAATTCTGTATGCTTTTGATTTTAAATTTTTTTAAGGGCACGCTTAAAAGTGAGGTAATAGTAGGGAAAGTGACATAAAAAAAAATTATAACTTTTCCAACTGCTCCAAATGAGAAAAAGAATTCTAAAGGAAAGTTCTCCTAAAAAGTTTGTTTTTTTATAGAAAAGATTCCTCCACCTGAGAGGAGAGGGTGAAGACATTTTTCTTATCATTTTTTAAATATGAAAACATTCACCCACAACATATCTCATCCATGGGCTGCCACAAGAAGGGCTTGCTCCATCTTCGACTCTCTCTCTCTTTGTGAGGGGTTGATAAAAAAAGTTCATATATATCAAAACTTTTCATAAGCATTTTTTTCCTATGAAAATATTTTCTTGCTCTTAAGTGAACCTAGAGACTTGAATCTGAATTAATTATGAAACATAATCAGGCACCTTTTTCGTAAGTAACTCAATAAAAGATGGGGTTGGCTTAACTTTAGTGAGAAAATGTTGGGCAACTACAAATTTCTTAAGAATGTGGTTGAAGTGTTGGGGGTGTGAAATTGTGCAGTGCACGTGCACTTTGGTGCCTGTGTACCTACTGTAAATGCATAAGAAATCAAGGAGTCAGAGGCCTTGTCATGCTCACCCCCAAAAAGACGAAAACGATATAACAAAGAGAAATAATTAATGAACAATTTCTTAATATGTCAAAACCATGCCTGTTTCATTGGAATTATAACATGTGGGTCACGACCCCCAAGACCTATGCCTTTCATGTATTTATTCAAAACCACAATCACCACCACCACTTTCTCCACTAAGGACACATTGGGACAGATTTGTCCAATACCACCATAGATCTGTAATTTCTTAGATTATCCCTTTTTTAAATAACAAGTTTCCTAAATTATCTAATTTCCTACATTAGTAGGAATGCCAAAACTAACAAAAGCTGTCAAAAGTCAATAATTTGTTGTATTTTTAATTTTCTACCGCTTGCAAAATTACTTAAAGCTATGTTTTCCAGCTGCCATTCGATTCCAAATGAAATGTGATATGAAATCGTATGAATTAGAATAAATAAGAACACGACTCATTTGGGAAGGCTTCATTATCTCAAGATTGTTTTGATATGAGAGGATGGAGACAATGAGAATCATTCTCTCATTTGGATGGGAAAATGATCCGCATGAGAGTTAAACAAACGGCTCTTTACGGAAAATCCTAACTTTTAATTTTCTATTTTTTCAGCATCTATATTATTATTAGGAATGTCAAAAACAATAAGTGATTTTAGGAAAAGTCAATAATTTATTACAGTTTTGAATTTTTCCCACTTGTTAAAGGACTTGATTAATCTCTAGGAACCCTCAAAATTAGACAACAAATGATCTTTGGTTCTAAGCATGACTTTTATGGCAGCCAACTGGATTAAATAAAAAAAAAGGTTACTGCATATAGGGAGGTAGGATCAGGTGTAATATGATTGCATACTTTTTAAAGTGCTGCTGCACCTAATCACTCTCCATCTTTGAGATACAGCCTATCAATTGTGGGCCCAAACAATGATGAAAAGTGATCAGGTGCAGCAGCACACTAAAAGTGTGCAATTACATTTCACCTTATCCTCCCTCACATATAGGTGCTGAACATATGATGAATTTACATTTACTTGTTTTCAGTTTCAAATATTAAAAAAAAAGTCACTTTTTAAGAAAATTGCTTGGTTTGCCTTTTGAAATTGTTTATTTATCTTTAATTGTACTCTTTATATATATATATATATGTGTGTGTGTGTGTGTGTGTGTGTTTGTGTGTGAAAATAGAATCCTGCAAAATACAAAACCTATTAAATGAAACATGTTATTGGATTTTCATAAATTTATGATGTTTTTTTGAAATGCTGATCGATGTGATCTATATGTTTGATTTTATAGGAGTCACTTTTTAGAACATTTGATTCCGATGCAATTAGGATAGATTTACGGAATTTCAAAAAAAATTATTAAAAATCTACTATCATGTTTTATTTAGTAGGGTTCATATTTTGTCGATTTTTAGTATTTTTTTTTCAAAATTCTGACCCCATAAATGTGTTCAACATGATTGATTTACTAAAAATCGACACTTGGATCATGCATTTTGGATGAAAAAAATAAAATTTGGGGCCTCAAAAATTTATAAAAATTATAGGCTGTTGCTTTTTCTTTATATATATATATATATATATATATATATATATATATATATATATATATATATATATATATATATATATATAGAGAGAGAGAGAGAGAGAGAGAGAGAGGTTCTTGAAAGCAGAGCATTCTGGCTCCACCGCTACCTAAGATACGTGTTCATCATGAAGAATGGTCATGGTCCCTCTAGTCAGACGTACCCCCGACGCACATGTATGCACATCGACAGGCAGACGCTGACAATTGGGATGCCCCACTAAGTGAAGCCAAAGGACATGGCACCATATCCAAACATTGGTTGGAGTAAAGATTTGAAAGCTTCACATAATAAATCTGCCCTCATGATACACACCATTTTAGATGTGTGTGGTGGGCTACTAATATTAATATTAGATTTAATCAAGCTCCTTGTGGGTCTCAATATGTGAGCCCACCCCCCTAACCCTTCCCTTGTTTTCTTCCATGATGAGAAAGGACTTGGGGGAGGTAGACAACTAGTATCTTTTATCTTTCCTCACTGTTCTCACATGACTCTCTCTCTCTCTCTCTCTCTCATATGGGGGTGCCCACACTTGAGTATGACAACTACTTGCTATCTTTATACCCTGCTTGCACTAGGAGGGATTTGTCCTTTTTACGAAGAAGGGAGACATGGGTGCACATAATGAGAATCTGCAATCCCAAAATAAAGAAAAGGTGGAGCACAACCGGACACTTGGGGAATGACATCAATGACGCTTTTCAAACAAGTTAAACATTTAATAGATAGGTATGGTCCAGTTGAAACAAAGAAGATTAGGATCTTTCCTTTCTTTCGCTTTCAAATTTTCTATCAGCATTGATGAACCAAACCAATAAAGACTCTAAAAAGCATGTCCAATCCGCACATGACAGCACGAATCACGATATATATATATGGGTTTTTGAAAAGAAAGACTACTGTTAACTTATGGTGACACATGCTTTTGATTTACATAGAATTAATCTCCAAAAGTAATAACTAATGCTTAAATTATGTTCAACATAATTTATTTATTATGTTCAGCTTTAAAGCTGTTGCCTACATGATGTTTTGGGTAATTTTAAAACCATCTTCATCATCACGAATTGTGAGTTGTTATTATTATTTTTTTTTTTATTTTAAAAATTGAACCTTATGATTTATTAGTGATGATCAAAGTCACTCCAGTGACCCACGCGGTCACGAGTGTATATACCACAGTATGATATGATGGTTTTAAAACCACAATAGCTTTTTACATATGGAGTGATGAGTAGCTCTTAAACAGTTTATGTTTCTAAATACTTTTAGAAAACACACTTACATGTGTTTTTTATCTGTAGATGTGTTCAATCATGGCTTATTCACTAAATATTGTACTTCAAATTTAAATGAGTTTAAGCAAGCATACATGACACAACAGTTTAGGTGAGTCTACGTCCACGGTTTCTATCTCTACATTTTCAGCCTTTATATAGAATTGTTTTTAGTTACATGCATTTGGAAAACTCAAAGTTCCAGTACACTTCAGCTTTGATTTTATCACATTCTCATTAAGAGTCCTAACACAGGTGACATTTTCTCCACCATGAGGTTGCTTCACATTTGATAACTCAATAGGAGTTGTTTCGTTTGGAGTCCTTCCATTAGTGGCGCTCTTTATATTTCAGATATGTCAATCTAGTATCCTGTTCATAATCTGCATGTTCCTTAACGAACCTCTTCAAGCTCAACAGCCTAGAGAGGGCGGCCTAGAGAGGGTGTTCAGCTTGTCTCTGAGTAGTATGAACTTGAAACTTGAAAGTGGCTTAGTCATAACATCAACAACCTGATATGTGAAGGAGATATATACTGAATCTAAAAATGATGTAGGTGGTGCCAAAATCTGGAACTCAGGCTTTATCATCAACGTGATTCATTATAGTGGTGTTATATGTTAGGTGTAAGAAGGGAGGGGAGAGAGAATTCAAATATGAAACGTGGGCTGTTTTCCTTCCTTTTGGAAAAAGTTGGTTTTGATGAGGTGAAATAGTTTCATATTGATGGTGTTTGAGTTTGTTGTAGGATTTATAACCCAAATGTAAACTCTTACACTTGTTCCTGAGAACAAGAGGTTGGAATGACTACCACACACACGCGCCCGCCCGCCGTGCCTTGCCGAGCCGGGCCGGGCTCGGGTAATTGACCCTTTAGGGCCATATCCAATCAAGACCAAAGTATCTTTTTGCTCAAAGTTTCTGTGAATATTTGGATTCTTTAACGGGTTATGAGAAATGATAACGGGTCATGACTCCTCGTAGTCCATGTCCGTTATGGCTCTTCGAATTCCGTTAACCGATCTTGACTCTTCGATTTCCGTTAACGGGTCACGTCTCTTCGGATTCTGTAACGGGTTCCTTCCACACTTTGTAACCGTTTGTGGGTTATAAAAGCGTGGTTAAGGCTAGGGTTACTCAGATCCTAGATGCACTGATTTTTGAAGAAGAGCTTTGCGGTTTTCTCTTTCCCTGTAGTTCTCTCTCTCTCTCCTGAGTTATCCCGAAAGGGGGTTTTCTGCAACATCGGTTCATAGAAGTTGTTTTCGAAGGACGATCTGTCGGAGTGCACCGTTCTGATCGTCGAGGCTATTGTATCCTGGGGAAGGACGTCGGACCCTGTTTGCACTATATGTGGGGGCAGATCTTCTCTAAGGAGAGTACTTTCGTACGCCTAAGCTTTTTACACAGTATTAACATGCTTTTTCTTGTTTTTATTGTGTTCTGTGTATTTGTTCGTGCATATGTTGTTGTCTGGATTTTGGTTTTATGCGAAAATCGTCATGCTTGCTCCCTATTATTGTTTCGATCGACTGTCAATCATGATTTCAATACTGCTGCATTTCTTGCTTTATGCCATGATGTTGATTGTAAAATTGCGTGATCCGAAAATCGATCCAACATTATATGCTTCTGAACTAAGCGGATCTTTCTGAAATTTAAATACTTTGCACTGCAATGCACTGTAACCTTGTTTTCAACAGTGAGCAGCAATATATCCTTGATTTCTACATGCATGACATATGATAAGATTTATAGAACCACTAGAGTTGGACTGGTCATACCCACGGTTTTGACCAGTTCTATTGGATTGTCCTCCTCCTCCTCTTCCTCGTGAGGAGTTGAATCGGTTTTGAGTACCGCGCATATCATGATTTTTTAGAACTTGACTATGGCTGGACTGTTTGTAGGTTAAATTTGCCATGGGTGCTCAGGTTCTTCAAGTTTATATAATTGGGCTTCATGAACCAATAACATGCCCAAAAGATCTTCGAGTGTGACAGGATCGTCTCTAGTGTTCAACATTGTTCTCAACAAACCATAATTGCTCATGGCTTATATGCATAAAGAGATCATTAGTGGATATAGGCTACCCTGCCATAGCCAGATGATGGGTGATGCTTTTCGTTTTATGAAAATATATAATAATATTATCAGATCCCTTTTTCAAACTTTGCAACTAGGTTTTCAATTACTACACTCTAGCTTTGGAGTGTGCCTCATAAGTTCTCCTAAGCGTCTGTATCAGACAAGGAGCATAAGATGCATATCAATAATAGTTTATCCAGCTCAACAGTAGTTGATTCATGCATTCCCACTTAATTAACTCAAGTTTTTCTTTATGCACTACAATATTTATTTGGATGGGGTTTTAAACCATCAACATACCACATAAGATTGTAATTTTTCAGTAAGAGAATAAATTGTGATTCTCATTAGAGAAAATTGTTCGCAGACAATTTTACAGACAAAGCAAAGAGAAGAGATCATTCACACCTGTTATGATGGAACTATTTTCTATAGCCATAGCAACACACGTTGATGGGACAGAAGCAGGATCGCAATATTTTGATGACACCAACACGAACTAGATGAACCAGGTCACATAAGGGCGAGAGCTCTAATACCGTAAATGAGTTTAAGCAAGAACTGTTTTGAGCAGTGTTGTGAGAGGCGTACGTCTCAGTACTTGAAGCGTACACCTCAGAGGCGAAGTGCACGCTCAAGGTACTGAGGCATTGCAGTGAGGCATTTCAAGCTTGAAACGTACGCTTCACTCATGTGAAGCGCATGCCTCAAGTTGAAACGCACTTCACTTTTAAGGCGTACGCATCATGTCTGGAGTCGCTCAAATCGGAGCCCGACAGGCTGCTCGGACTGAGACAGAAGACGTCGGCAACGGCAGAAGAGGGGTTGGCACCGCCGGAGCTATTGGATTGCTTGGCCGGAGGGTTGCCGGCGGTGGGGCACTTGCGCTTGAGGGTGGAGTTCCAGTGGTTCTTGATGGCATTGTATGTGCGGCCGGAGAGGATGCATGCCATGGTGGCCCACTTGTTGCCGTAGTGGGCGTGGGCTCGTATGATGGTGGCATCCTCCTCCGGGGTGAAGGACCGGTGCTCCACCTACGGTGATAACTGGTTGCACCACCTCAACCTGCAGGACTTCCCAAACCTTCCGGGTGCCCGTGCTTCTCCACCAGCTTCTGCAACGCCTCATCCTTCTCGGGGATCCATGGCTCCTTGATCCGATCCGCTTCCTTCCCGCTACCCATATTCATGGCCGCAGCGGATGCTGCTGCTGCCATCACTCAGTTTTAGTAAAACTTCTCAAGAGCAGAGAAGAGTCGGTTGGTGGTAGTGATGATTCATTAGGAAGTGGGAACCGGGAAGGGGGTTTATATAAAGGGGAGGGATTAACCATTGGAGGGAAGAAAGGGGAGGGAGTAACCGGTAGTGGGTATCAGTGCGAGTGCTTACGAATAACTGTACGTGGAAGGATGACGGAGGTTGAGTTTGACTAGGGCCGGGCTGGAGAGCATTTCGTGAGATCATTTTTGTTGTTGTTGTTGGCCTCGTCTCTCTCCTTATCGGGAATCAGGCCTCGTTCTCTTAGTTTATTGTTTGATTTTAAAATTCAAAAACAGAAAAAGATGCACGAAAGAGGGGTGAGGTGGCGAGTAACGACAAGGCCCGGTCCTTCCAGACCGTCCATCTCACCAGGTTGATGCACACACTGATGCTTGTTCCCGGCGACCTGGTGTGGATCGTCGTCGAGGCCGGCGGAGCATCGAACAAGACCGCCTCGTTGCTCTGCGGCAGCGGACTCACCGTCATCCATGTGAGTTTCGACGAGCGGATGCCTCTTGCTTGGGACGATAGGCATCGGTTGGAAGCCCGGATACGTCTGCATGGTCTGAGGTAGCACCACCACCCTTCCTCCCCTGTTTGCTCATCTTCTTTCTTTATTTCTTCGTTCTTAGATGGATTCCGATGAGTTTTTGGCATGATGGTCGATTTGATTCCATAATTTTTCTTCTTAATTTTTGAGATTTTGGGTAAAAATGATGTTAAAGCTCTAGTTTTGACCAATGTAGAGGGAAGCTCTATCTCAAAGTTTCACTATGAGGATTTGAAACTTAATTGATCTTGTGAGGACACAATTTATTTTATATTGTGGTTTATTAGTAGTTCTTATTTAAAATTTTTATTATTTTATTAATATTATATATTTTATTATTTTGATCATGAAGCTTACGCTTCAACGCCTCGAGGCTTACGCCTCATCGCATTTAACAACCTTGGTTTTGAGTTACATGCATTTGGGGAACCTAGAGTCCCAATACAGCTTACCTTTGATTTTATCACATCCTCATTAAGAGTCCTAACACAGGTGACATTTTCTCCATCTTGAGGTTGCTTCACATTTGATATCTCAATAGGAGTTGTTGTCTCATTTGGGGTCCTTCCTTTAGTCGGACTCTTTCACATTTGAGCTAGTCTTCCTTAACAAGATTAAATCAATTAGATGAGTAACCTTGATTTCTATTTCACCAAGTTTTGTGCCCTATAAGTCATCAATTTTCAATCGCTTCAAACACACATTTAAACACTAAAATGCTTAATTCAATGCGTGTCTTTTACTAAGTGAGATATATGAAATAAGTCTCTGAGTTTGGATTAAGCAAACACCTAAAACTTTATCCTTTGAAGCAGTTTAGGATGATTTAAGATATATATAAATGCATGGACACTAATGAAGGTATAATGAATAGAAGTCACTCTTTTCTTCAAAAAAATTCATTTTTTTTTGTAGATCGTGTTAAAAGGATGTAATTAATAGGAAACTTGTTTTGAATCATGTGATTATAACAAGTAATTAGGTTTTTAGAGGGGTAAAAAGATCAACGGCCCAGCCCAAATTTCATAACCCAAAAAAATGACATTTATACATAAGAAAAGCACGATCCTCAGCAAACACACCATACTGAAAACATCTATGTGGTTAGATTGAGATGATACAACTTTCACCTATGATTTCTAGTTCATTAGTTCCTTACCTTCATTTGTAGCGAATTTTTTTTCTTTCTCTCTCTCTAAGTATATAGATAGATCTGTGTGCGTGTGTACACGTGTGAGACAATGAAAGAAAACATCCAATGAATACAAGATGGATACATCTAACCCCCGAAGAAGGGCATATACGGCTGAAATATATAGACAAAACAACAAAAAATTATAGCAAGTTCGGTTCTCTTTGTGGTCCACGAGTTGGAAATAATTCAAAATCGACGTTACCCACAATTTCAACAAACAAGCTATTAGATTTATATGGGAAACTACACAAATCTAGCAGCATGATAGGTCAAATTCAAAAAGCCAAACCTTGTGAAATGATATAATTCGAAAATGTCACTTAGATTAATCTATGTTTTTTGTGACACTATTGTCATCCAGGAAGAATTATTATAACTTGTTTGGTATCCATTTCATGCTGGTTTTGGTTGGGGTTGGGAGAATTTTCTCTTTGAGATTACATGGTCTACAGTAAAAGATAAGGCTAGAAAAGCAAGAACTGAGCCCCCCAAACAAAGATCATGTGAGTAAAACTAAGTGAATCGTTTTTTTTTTCACAAATAAACTTTAAAATCAATCCAAATTGAATCAAATCGGATCAGATCATTTTTTAATCTTTCCAATTAATTCAAAGTTTATTTTTTAGTTAGTTTACCTTTTATAAGTAAGATTAAGTGATCGGTTCAAGGAAAAAAATCAGCTGATTCTTAAAAGGGAGTGAAATCAAGCTCGTATTGTTTTAGAAAAGAACCGATTTGATCTGATTCGGTCGATTCAGACCAATTCTTGTCGATTTTAACAATGCTAGATAAAACCATTTTTCATATTGTTTTACTAGGGCACATCGAAACGATCGACGTGAGCAAGAAAAGCAAATTTGCAATTTTTTTGAAAATTTATGACATGAGGACATGGATTTTTTTTAATTATTTAATTTCTTAAAATATAAACAAAATATTAACAATTATTAAAATTAATGCAATTACACCCATACGTGATGTGCTATGATATGCCCAAGGTTCGTGTCGTGTCTCTTAAGACACAGGACCCTATATGGCACTTACCGATGACATAGTAAGGGAGATAAGACCACTTTCCACGTTGGTAGGTGCACATTGTGTCCATATCTCACGGGTAAGTTTGCTCTTTGGAATTTACTTGGCTTGCTTTTGCAGCTGATACCAACAAAGAAAGCACTATACAACCAACAGGGCAATTTCAAAAGGAGCAAGCTTATCTGAAAAAACCACAGCACCTTTTTAGACTATGATGATGACAAACACAAGAAAAAATGGTTGCTCTTTTCTCACTTTATCTCACCACCTTTGAATTTATGCCCCAAATCTTTGAACAACCCCATTTTGGAGTAACAGGAAAAGGATAAAAAGCTTAAAAAAATGGTGCATAATAATTGATGTGGACAAGTTACTCACATAATCATCATCATATGGTGCTAACCAAAAAGTAAAGTTCTTGGAAGCCATTTCTCCCTTTTTCACTTTTACCTTTATTGAACATTTTACCAAAGAGTAGTGTAACTTTTTACTGGTTTTCAGGAAAAAAAAAAGGGGAGTAGTTCCAAGTATTGTTTATGGCAAGATTTTTCAAAAACCAATTCACTACTAAATTTGATCTTTTCAAAATGATGTTTATTCTGAAAATATCAAGATTTTGCCACGATGGCATCATGTTATGAACGCGACGGTTTAAAATATTTTTAACGTTTTATTATATATTTTTATATTTTAAAACCACCAATAATTTCCAAGAATAAAAAAAGTTTTGAATTTATTGCGAGATTCTCCATTGCTGAGAAAATCCCAATAACAAGATTTTGTGACTATTGCAAACCGCAAGCAGTGATATAGTCACCCTTGGTAAGTGTAGCCTTTATCTATCATGTACAAAATCAGGTGTAATTTTTGGTCTCAGCAAAACAAGAATAGTTCAGAAATTTACACATTTAAGTAGTCAACTTCAAGACTTGTTTTTTTCAGACATACTGTTTGATCAATAACCCAATTTCCTTTACCGAAAGAATTGTTGGTATAGAAGGACAAAAGTCTCACTATCTATTGGCATCTCCGTGGGCCCCAATTCATCCTATTCTGTCATTAGAATTTGAATAGTGTGGGGGGTGCCTTGCAATGTTGTATTGGCAAATCAATGGTCCCAATAGGCTTTTTGTGTGAACCCACATATTGACAAACCTACCATGTTTATAGACTTTTTCCCTGTCAATTCATACAGGTTCTAATAGTTTTTTTTTTCTTAACCATAATCATCACTTGTTACCTAATAAGAAGAGCTTTTATTTTTCTTATTTTACCTTTATTCTTGTTTGGTGGTAGGGCTGGTAAATGAGGTGAGCCACTCATGCTCGGCTCATAAGGAGCCTCATTCAAATTGTAAATAGGCCTGGCAAGCCGAACATGAACAACAGGTGTTCCGTTCGGCTCAACTCGTACAAGCTCATGAAATAACAATAAGTATATTATAGGTATTTTTATATGACATAACGTAAAGTAAAATAAATGGTAGAAGTGTTTGGTTTGCAAGTAATACATTTAGAGTTTAAATCAGATTGCTCACAGCTTTAAAATAAATTTTTTCTTCTTTCCATAGAAGAGGAGGCTTGATCTTGGCTCAATAGGTTACAAAGCCAATTACTTTGGAACAATGTATATTTATTTATAAATGAGCCAATTTGAACTTGGCTCATTGCAGGAGTGAAGTGATACATATCTGAGTCCACATCCACTACAAGAAAAATGTTAATTAGCGACAAAAATAATCTTCGCTAAAATTCGAATTATTTGCAGAATTAGCAACAAAAATTTTTTGTCTCAAGCTCCTTCGCAACTTAGCGATAGATCAACGACAAAAATGTTTTGTCGCTACTTCGTCGCTAAGTACCGATGGAATTGTTCTGTCGCTAATTGCTTCCATAAAACCCTAATGTGAGCCATTTTCTTTCCCTTTCTGTTTCATCCCTCGCTCGCCGCCCATTGACCTCCCCCTTCGACTCAGTCCCCCTCTTATTTCCGCTCCCATCTCTCTCGTTCTCATCATTTTTCTGATCGGCGAGCCCCATCCGGCAACCCTTTTCCGACCTCACCCCTTTGGGGTTTCCTGAAACGGCTCCCCCCCCCCCCCCCCCCCCCCGAGCTTTCAAGTGGTTGCAAGAGGGGACCCAGGTTGCGACCTCTTCTCTCATTCTTTCTCTCGTTGCTCCCCCACTGTGATTTTCGGTGAGCCGATGACCCCAACCTACTCTCCTCGCGTCGACCCTGCCCGCGATGATCGTCGGTGCCTCCAGCAGGTAACCCTCCCCCTTTCCCTCTTGTTGTTTCCCCTTGAAATCAGCATCGTCGGAGGTCCGGCATAAGGCCGCCAACCTCTGTCGGAGCCTCTCCCTTCCCCCTCTGGTTGTCGGAGGGCCAGCAGAGGCCCAATATTCTTTGTCGGGCTCTCCCCACCCCTCTGTAGTAGACAGGGGCTGGCAGAGGCCCTGATCGCCTCTGCCAGGCCCTCCCCTTGCCCTTGATCTCTTTGGTAGGATAGGGGGCTCTGTCCCTGTCCTCTTGTTTTCTCCGGCAGGACAATGGGCCTCACCTCTGTCCTTTTGAAATCGCCCCCTATCCTCTTGACTTCTTCGGTAGTGGGGCTCTGCCCCTATCCTCGTTATGATTGACAGGGGGAGAAGCCCCCTGCCCTTTTGTTTTCCCTGACAAGGGGTGGCTCTGTCGCCCCTGTCCTTGATAATTTTGATGCCCTCTGCCCCTTGTTTGTTTTCCCGGCAGAGGGCGGAACACCCTGCTTTACTATTTTTGCCTCGGCATGGGGCTCGACCCCTGCCTCCTGATGCTTCCCTTCGGGGGGTCCCACCCCTGCTTTCTGTGAATGTTATGGCAAGGGATTTTGCTCCCTACCTTAACCTTACTGACGATAAGGACAGCGCCCCTGGCTGTCTCACTTTCAACAAAGGGTTGTGTCTTCGTGTCCGGGCTTGTTTCCGACAGGGGGCGTTACCCCTCTTGTCATCGGGTAATAAACTTCATTTTAACATAGTGTCTCCTACAGATTCTGCAACGGATGCCGCTTGTGCCATGTGACCTGAGCCTCACATTGCCTACACACATATGAAATTTATGGACCCAATTAGGCCTCATATCGTGTACAAAATATGAAATTCATCTGGATATGTTTACTTACAACTAAATGTACCTAAATCTGTTACTCAGAAAAAAATGCAAATACAAAACCAATGCAAATCAGGTAAATATCCGTGGTGAGTAAGTGATGCAAGCGCATCACAGGTTATTTGATTTCTTGGATGCAACACTTTTCTGTTCACACACTCACTTAGTTGTGGATATCTAGGACTGCTTTGATGGATTTCGAAGATCATGATGAGCATGATTTTAATGTATAAAAATATAAGTATTCTTATTTTTTAAGTTCGAATTTCATGCTAGTTATGGTAGTAGTTAGCGAGATATTGGAGTGTGTTAGCTATAGGTACATGTTTGATATTGTTTTGATATAAATGATTTGAATGTATTGTCATGTTTGATGTGACTGTATTCATTCTTGCATGAAGTTATTTTCAATTTGATTATGCCTTACATGTGAAATTGTATCATGAAAATATGCTTCAAATGAATGTATCGTGTTATGAATGTGTTTGCACATGAAAATGAATGATAAGTTATCAATGCTTCAAACATGCTTCAAATAAATGGTTTTGTACATGAAAATATTAAGTTATCAATGCATACATTATAGCTCTTGTGATTGAATGACATCATATATATATATATATATATATATCAAATCATTACATTCACAATGAATGCATGATAAATTAGATATTTTCTTCATCATAGCATTCTTATGATTCTCTTTTAACTTGTTAGGATAATATTTGTACCATCATAAGATAAAATGACTGCAAACTGTGAATGAATGTACCGTAGGATAGTTGATAATGAGGTATTGCTTGAATATATAGATAGTGTTGACAGTTTTATTAAATTTTCAATGACAAGTGTCAGTATAGTAGATCTCACAGGTCGGATCAGGTGCCCCTGCACGATGTGTAAGAACAATCAATTTGTAGAACCTCATGGCGTTAGACATCACCTATACAGGAAGGGTTTTATGAGTGATTATCAGAATTGGATGCTTCATGGTGAAGAATTTTGAAAGAATTTTGATGCACGGGTGGATGTGGTGCACGATAATTCATATGTGGATTTGATATTTGATGTCATAGGACCAGAACTGGGTTCTGCTATGGGTCCTAGTGATGTACCAACTGGGGTAGAGAAAGAAGCAGCAAACGATGCAGCTAGTAGATTTTATGATTTACTTAGAGATGCAGATGAATCACTTTGGAATGGTTGCGAGAGTCACAATATCTTGTCTACAGTTCTTCAACTAATGAATTTGAAGTCCGAGTATAATTTGAGTCAATCATGTTTTGACCGTTTGTGCTCTATTGTGAAGAGTATATTGCCCAACGATGTGAAATTGTCATAAAATTTCTATCATGTGAAGGTTACGGCCAACGCTTTAGGTATGGGGTATCAAAAGATAGATGCATGTCCAAATCATTACATGTTATATTTCAAAGATAAAGAAAATAGCAGATTATGTATGTCATGTGGGCATCCTCGATTCAAGCCAAAGACAAGAGGGAATGATAGTATGAAGTCAAAAGAAGTGTCATACAAGTTGCCCCGCTACTTCCTTCTCACCCCTAGATTGCAATAATTATATACGTCTTTGAGGACAACTACACACATGAGATAGCATGCAAATAAGTTCGACATGATGAAGACAAGATCATGCATCCTGTTGACATGAAAGCTTGAAAGCACTTTGATCGTACTCATCAGACCTTTGCAATGGAAGTGAGAAATGTTAGGCTCGGTTTATGTATAAATAAATTTAATCCATTTGGGGGTAGATCAACCCCATACTCGTGTTGGCTAGTATTTGTCACCTCATGTATTCTTTTCGTGTAAACAATAATATGTTATTTAATTGGTCGTGTTTACAGTAATTGTTTATGCTTGTAGGTCTGTCATGGTGATGTTAATGACCAAGAAATATGTGATTTACAAAATGGTCAAACCAAAGTTGTGCAATGTTAGAACAGATACATCGTAAATGGTTATTGATTCCATATAGAAGACTATGGTGTAAACAAGTCAACGATAAATAGTGGCGTGTGTGTCAAGGGTAGCAGTTACGGTGAAAATGTACTTGACTACTACGGTGTTATAGAAGAAATAATGAAGTTGACTTGCTTAGGCATAAATAACAGGATAACTTTATTCAAGTGTCATTGGTTTGATCCCACAACAACAAGAGTCGACAAAGCCTCAGGCATTGTGGAAGTGAATCATAAATCAAGGTTTGAAACATATGAACTATTCATATTAGCATCGCAAGCTCAACAAGTTTACTGTACTTCATATCTGAATGCAAGGAAGTCAGATAGAAATGAATGGTGGGCGGTTTTCAGGGTGAAGTCTAAACTATATCCCGAGTATGATCAGTTACAGGAATACAAGATTGTTGAAGAGGGTGATTACTATCAATCAAATGATATATATGACTTCTTTTATGGTCATGATGTCACATATGGTCTGCATGTCACATCTCCATTGTCTGATGGCACACGTATGGAAGAATGTAATCCAAATGATATACTAAGTGGATGAGCACCCAATGAAGAAGAATAGGACGAAGAGGAGAAGGAGGAAGAAGAAGAATATGAAAATCAAACAAGTGATGAGGAAGCATACTCGAGCTAGTGAAATACATTTTGTAATATATACCTTATGTTTGATGTGAATGATTTAAATGATTTGAATGTATTGCAATGTTTGATGTGAATGATTTGCAATGTATTGCAATGATTTGATGTGAATTATTTGAATGTATTATAATATATTGCAATGATTTGAATGTATTACAATGTTTGAATGTATTGCATGGAGTTATTTTTTATTTGATTATGTATCCATGAAGATATAGAGTTGTGTAACTGATCTAAATAAAATATTTATTTGTTAGAATATGGTTTGTCGAGGTCACAGTGGTCGAGCAACCAGTAGTACGATAAATTAGGAAGTCACTACTGCAGCATCTTCCAGGATCGATCGCTCAATGAAAAGAGTACTTGAAGGAGGTGTTGGACAAATTGTTGTCCTCATTTATGGTATGCAATCGTTTATCATAACTAATGTGTTTCATATTTAATTTTTTTTATAGTCATGTGTGTTAACTTTTTGAAAGTATTTGTAGGCTTTGTATCGCTTCATGACTGCGAACGAGAAGAAGGACGCGATGATAGTATGGCAGAAGGTAGTTGTCAATCGATTTGCCGACATGCTACATAATATGAAGACTGCAACAATAAAAGCAGCTGATGGAATAGATGATCCACTGCAGTGCAAGGGTCATGACCCTTCTACTATCAGGAGAGATTATTGGGAGGGAATGTGTGATAAGTGGGTGAGCATTAAATTTTGAAATCGCTCAGCAAAGGCTGCATAAAACCGAGTGAAGATGCTCGATGCCCATCTACACACAGGTGAATCTAAAACTTTTGAGAGTCACCAAAAGAAAATGGTAACTCATTAATATATATATTGTCGAATTTATAAGTATTTATGCATACTTTTTAATTGATTTTTTTATCATTTAACCTTGCAGGAAGCATAAAAATGAAGCATTGTGCCTTACAAGGATGTGTTTGTTGAAACACACAAACGTAAGAGCACGAGAGAGTTTGTATCAGAGAAGGCGAGAACGATATCGGTATATAGTTATTATATTAATAAACATTGTAATATACAAGTTACTATGAATTACATTATCATAAATATTGTAATTCTTAATTATTAATTCATATTGTAATCATTACTTTGTAGGAGTCATACGAGCAACAGATGATAGAGTGATATGGTGATGACTCCACTCAGCATCCGTCTTTTGATCCTGCAGCATGGGTGACTGCAACCGATGAACCCAAAAAGGGTCGTGTGTTCGAGTTTGGGAGTAACATGAACACCACACCAGTTGTTGCCTCCTGTAGTCTGGGCTCTCAGAGTTCTCCCGCCAGCATCAACTCCCACCGTTCTATTGACCCTGCTATGTCTTGGTATAATGTTTGTCTGCGTCTTGAGGACAAAATGCGTGACTTTTTACATGAAGTCATTCTCAACCTTGTCGATAATGAGTTGTGCAACTTTTTTTGAAACATGAGAACTTTCTTTGAATTCAACATGAGCTTCGGTGCTCGTCAGGTATAAAGATTCATGTAATTTGTTCATGTCGTTAGATTTCAAGCTAGTATATGCATGATTGAACACATATAACCATGATTTCATCACTATAAACTTTTTTGACTGCCTTATAACACATATATGCATGATTGAATTACTATGAAAGTTTTTTGACAACCTTAGAACACATACAAGCATTATTTATGCATGATTAAATCAATATGAAAGTTTTTTAACAACCTTAAAACACATATATGCATGATTAAATAACTATGAAAGTTTTTTTACTGCCTTAGAACACATGTGAGCATGATTGAATCACTATGAAAGTTTTTTGACAACCTTAGAACACATATGAGCATGATATTAGCATATATGAAAGTTTTTTTTACTGCCTTATAACACATAAATGCATGATTGAATCAATATGGAAGTTTTTTGACAACCTTAGAACACATTATGCATGATTTCATCACTATGAAAGTTTTTTGACAACCTTAGAACACATATAAGCATGATTTCATCACTATGAAATTGTTTTATTGCCTTAGAACACATATATGCATGATTGAATTACTATAAAAAAATTTTACTGCCTTAGAACACATATATGCATGATTGAATCACTATGAAAGTTTTTTGACAACCTTAGAACACATATAAGCATGATTTCATTATTATGAAAGTTTTTTGACTGCCTTATAACACATATATTTATGATTGTGATACATAACACATTTATTTGGCAGCCTTATAAATATTATATGCATGTGTGAATCACTATGACATTTTTTTTGCAACCTTAGAATACATATCTGCATGATTGAATCACTATGATTTTTTTTGTCAGTCTTAGAACACATATCTGAATTTTGTTATTGTCCTTCACTTTATTGCTAGTCTATGTGTCATTCAGCCATTTACTTTGATTGTATTAGACTAGGTGCATTGCATATAATTTATTTCATTATATTTTGTTTATCAATACTAACATTCCGGTTCTCTTGTAGGATGCTGGAGATGATCAGTGTAGAGAAGCTAATGGAGGCATGGATGGAAGGGCAGATCGAGACAATGAAGAGGATGATGCCCCGAATCTTGGTGAGGATTAGATTCATCTGTTTAATTTGTTTCACGTACTTGTAACTAATTAGAACTTGACAAGGACTGTACTGTAACTTATATCTTGTGTTAAATTTATTTTACCTGCTTTGTATATATATTTTTTATGTGTACTTTGTTTTTTATACACAGGTTATATAAATTGTATAATGAGAAATTTTTCTCGATATTCATATTTCAAAAAAAATTTATTATTTTTTTAATTTGTGATGGATTAGCGACGGATATTATCCGTCATAATTTAAATTGGTCGATGTTTTGCGATGAAATTTAATCCGTCGCTAATCTCTCGCTCAATTGGTGATGAACATTTGCGATGGATACGTATTCGCCGTTAAATTTTAGCGACGGAATACATTCCTTCGCAAAACCAAATCAGTCCTTATTTAGCGACGGATTAGCGACATACATTATTCGTCGCTCATTAGCGACGGATTGGCGGTAGATAAATTCTGTCGTATTTTAGCGACCAGGATTATGTGACGGCTGATTTCTGTCATTAATCCAATGCTAAACACGTTAGCGATGGATTAACGATGGATAGCGTCCGTCGCTAATCTGCATTTTTCTTATAGTGATCCCTCATTGGATTATTGGAGATTCATATTATTTAGTTCGGATATTTTTTTGGGGTTATTATAATGGATATTGGATCTTTGTAAATGATTCATATATGATTTTAGTAGTTTAGTAGAATTAAGAGTTGCTTTCTTAATTGGTGTTTATCAGACATGGTAGTTTAGGTTTGTTGAGATTATGATTCTTTTTTGATAAATATATGGGTGGCCTAAGAGGTTAGACAATTGAGAGTTGAGGTTGATAGTCAATCCAATAAATCAGATGTTATTTTCAGTTTATTTGATTTATTTTTTGCTTTCCATTAATTTCTTGCATTTTCTAGCTATTTCTTGTTATTCTCAGCTTTTCTTAGATAATCCCTTAGTTGGTTAGAATTTCTTGTAAATCAGGCTCTCCCGGTTTACATCAATTTGGTATATGAAACTTATTCATGATTTTCTTTTCTGGTATTTTTTCTGAATTATTTACATTATTGATTTTCAAGTTATTTTTCTATTTTTTGTTTGCAAGTAGCTCCATTTATTACTAGTTATGTAGTTTCTCGTAAATCAAGCTCCTTCGGTTTACATCACTCGTTTAGTTCAAGCTTCACTTGCCGTAAAAAAGAACCAAGCTTGAACACCTCACATTGGTTTGTTGGGGCTCTTTTATCAACCCTAATTGGTGGAACGACTGATTGCACATTGGCTGGCCTCCGGTTGGTGCAACCCTTGTGGTCCTCCCAGGCCACCAGAGAGTACACCCAGCTTTGACCATTTGGCAGGGACACCAGCAGTGGCTTTCGAACTTGTAACGTCCTGTCAACTTGGTGACATTCACAAGTCACCCTTACCAGATGACTGAAGCCCTTGTCGATAGTGATCTCCATGATACACAGCTAAATGTTACAAAGATTCAATGTAGCAACCTTCATTGAGATTCACCAACAGGGGCTCTGCGTGGTTGGTGGGAGCTGTCAGTGCACGTCTCCCTGTGGCCGGGACGTTGCAGGTTCAAAACCCCAGTGGTACGTTGAATAATACCTGGTGGGGGGCTGCCTAACCCCTGCTTGCCATTCAAAAACAAGAAAACTTCATTGAGATTCTGTCTCTTGCCCTGTTTTGATTATTGCTTTCTTTCATCATGCATGAGTAAGAGGCATGTGCAATGCATGTACTCATGGAGACACTGGCTCCCATGTGCACACTGCAGCCATGATACTATTACATTTAGTGGCAGATACACATCCCTCAAGCATTGATTTCCAAAGGGAAGTTTCTGGGCAATTGCCTATGGGTCCTACTTGGCAAGACAAGCCTGAGCCCATTGCAAGCCTGGCTGGTCTATATTGTATCTTTTAGAACCAAGATGCCTTAGAGGCATATGATAGCACTAACCCCATGTGTAGGGGCATCAATTTATGTCGACAATTGACAGATAAGTTGAGGGGAACATGTGAAGGTAAGAAAAACATGATAGACCCTAACAAGCCAATGCTTCAATGTGCAATGAGTTGTCAAGCCCACAATCTTAATTGTCTTGGCCAAGTAAATATTTTTTTTTTATCAAGGATTAATTCCACATGCCCCCAGATGAAGAATTAGATATCCAAAAATGGATGGTGTAGATCCACTATCAACCTTTGGGTCCCACATCAGGTTTTAGACTACTTTGGTAGACAAGCATTATTGTTAAACTGTCTTAGCAAGCTAACATGTTACCTCAATATTTTTGTCATTTAAAGTTTGGTGAGGCTTGAAATCTGTGACTTGACTCCATCAATGTGAGGTGTAAATTAACCTATTGATCTGCTAGTCCACCGTGCGTGTAATATGTGGGTCCCACCACAATGGAGTTTGTATGATTCAAAATTTTGAAAAAAAAAGGCAGCAAATCAAAGCAGATGCAGAATATGGTTGTCTACTTTCAAAGGAGATAGAAAAGCTGGTCCTTTTTGTTTGTGTTTGGAGTAAAAACGAACTAATAAAGTAGACAATAATTGCTAAAATTGAAAAGTAGAAAGGGGGCCCATATGACTTGCAAGGTCGTATGGAACATGAAAGGGAGTTATCTAGTTGTCATGAGAAAATCATTAGTGCATTATCATGCATTGAAAACGAACAAATAGACATGGGAATATCATAATGTGGGGGTTCCTAGGTCCACACCATTTAATTTGGTTCCACAAACATTGAATCTCGGCAGACAACTAGTAGATTTTCTCAGGTCAGATACCTTACTATGAGAATTCACTGTATAAAAAAAGACGTGTGTGGTTGATCACTTTTTTTTATGGGCGTGTATATATATATATATATATATATATATATATATATATATATATATATATATATAGAGAGAGAGAGAGAGAGAGAGTATGTGGTGCTTAATGAAAATGCACTTACTCTGAGTGGCCATCACGCGCACGATGGACAACATTTTTTTTTCACAATAATGCACAAAAACGAAAAAACAAGGGCTTTAGTGGCAGTTCAAAACACCACTATTTTTTTTTAAATACCATGCATGCCCCGCTGGGGTGTTTTAGAGACGTTTGAAAGCATTGCTAAAGGTCCCAGCAGAACTGGGTGGGACATTTAGCGGTGCTTCAAAAGTGCTATTAAAGATGATTTTAGCACAAAAAGTGTGCTGCGTGCGTTTTGTTTAAACCCCTATGGATTAAGCAGCTACCACTATATATATATATAGGGGCGTAGCTAGGATTCATGTGAGGGGGGGGGGGGGGCTAACAGGGGTGTAGAAAAAAAATTTGTGTGATAGTCGGGGGTTCGGGGTCAGCGGCCCCGAAAAAAAAATTTGAGATAAAATAAAAAATGGCTACAATTATTAATAAAAATCTATTTCATATGGACAAATCAAACTATTTGCTGCAGTCAGGGCTGGGCTAAAAAATGGATAAAAATCTATTTCATATGGAATCAGGGCTGGGCTAGGACTGGGCTTTTAAAAAAAAAAAAAATTTAACTGTTTCGGGAGGCAGGACTGGGCTACAGCCCAGTCCTGCCCCCCCTAGCTATGCTTCTGTATATATATATATATATATATATATATATATATATATATATATATATATATATATATATATATATATATATATATATATATATATATATATATATATATATATATATATATATAGTGGTAGTTGCCTATCTTAAAAGAACCATGTTTTTGGGTTATTTTTCGCAATTCTGACCCTGCAGATGTGCTCGGCAAGGTTGATTTGCTTGGAAACGATACTTGGATCATGTTTTTCGATAAAAAAAACTGATCTTTTAAGCCTTGTATATTTATTTATATCTTACATTGTTGATTTTTAAACATTATAAGAACCTAGCTGCGTATCAGAATCGGATGATCCAAGAGTTGATTCTTATAAAATCAAATATGTTGAACACATTTTCACAGTTATATTTAAGGAAAACATGGACAGCCACCACTTTATATATATATATATATATATATATATATATATATATATTACACATGAACTCATACACATTCATGAAATTTTAGTACATCTTGAGCTGTTGATTTTTAAAGCCCTTAAAAAACCCACTTACATGTTACAGTCACATGATTCAAAACTCATGTTACTTGTAGAGCACATTCATAAAGTCCAATCTCTCTCTCTCTCTCTCTCTCTCTCTCTCTCTCTCTCTCTCTCTCTCTCTCTCTCTCTCTCTCTATATATATATATATATATATATATATATATATATATATATATATATAAAAGTTGATTTGTACTCGATAGCTCCTTGGCTCCAATAGCACCAATTTTTAACCCATATATGTATTGAATGTTCTAGTCAGATCCCATTTTCTTTAGGCCCCAAGTTAGGTCCTAAAATAAAACATGTCTCCAAGTAAATCTTGCTTGATCTAAAGAAATATATGTGTTTATCATAATCGACTTAGTAGTTAACATCAGTGTTGTGAGAGGCGTACGCCTCAGTACCTGAAGCGTACGCCTCAGAGGCAAAGCGCACACTCAAGGTACTGAGGCGTTGCAGTGATGCGCCTAAGGTAAATATAAAAAAAGAAATCTGATTATGAGCAGATGGGGTTTCAGCTTTCCAAATCTGATCATTAAACAAAGGTCGTTCTGATGCAGTCGAATACGCATTAAATTCAATCCATTAACATCCCTACAAAAATGCCACATATTTTTACGATATTTTAGATATACCACGGATACTTGAGAGTCTCATGTTGTGAGAGGCGTACGCCTCAGTACCTGAGGCGTTCGCCTCAGAGGCAAACCGCAGACTCAACGCCTCGCCTCATCGCATTTAATAACCTTGGTTAACATGCATTCAATTAGGTCCTTTTCATGTGCATATGCATTTTTTTTAGAGTGGTGAAAAAATCAACGGGTCATATTGTACTAAAATTTAATAAAAAAAGATTATAATTTTTTGGTAAATTGATTCAATTCAAAAACATGTTTCTTGGTAAATAAACAATTGTGAACACATCTACAAGTTCAAATTTGACAAAAAAACACCTACATCCACATTTTTTGTGGACCTAACAAAAATGAGACTTGACTCAGAGAGAGAGAGAGAGAGAGAGAGAGAGAGAGAGAGAGACTTTGGAATTCCTTAATTGCAAACGATGGTTTCTTCTCTTCTCAAGACGGGAGTACTCTGCTATACCCATCCCGCCACACCAAATAAATTTGCAAAAGTTTCCTGACAAAGCAGCACCAATGAATGCACCATGATCTGTTACAATATTGGGAGTCATAAAGCACTGTACCCTACTCATCTGTACCCATTCAACGGGAATAACATAAGTTCACATAAATTGTGCGTCTGACACGCAGAGCACTGACTATTGTGGGACCCAGCAGATCTACTGTATCTACACTATACTGTCAATGGCGGTGGGACAAGAAAAGGGGTTAATATTTGGTGCTATTGAAGGCAAGTAACTATTGACCATAAATCACTTTCTTTTTTCATAATTTTAGATTTTTTTTGTAAACCTTATTGATGCCATCTACAAGGTTTATTTAGTAGAAAGTGATTGTGACATGCAAACAGACTTTTTAAGGGCTGCCAAAATCAACGGTCCACAATGTACTAAAATTTTGTACCTCAAAAAAATAAAATTTTAAATCAAAATAACATGATCCAAAGCTTAATCTTTAGCAAATCTATGTCACCAAATTGAGTCAATAAAGCTTGAACCTATAATTTTCAGCTTCAAATTCTGTGACTTTAATAGCACAAAATATGAACCCTAAGAAAAGAAGTTGATAGTAGTCCCAAATTATTAAAAAATTTCATGAGATTTCACCAGCCGTGAGATTCCCAATATTGTCACAAGATTTTCCAAAATTCAGGACAACCACGATATTATCGCAAATTT
Source organism: Nuphar pumila (assembly GCF_984573655.1). NCBI lineage: Eukaryota > Viridiplantae > Streptophyta > Magnoliopsida > Nymphaeales > Nymphaeaceae > Nuphar > Nuphar pumila. The sequence goes on from NC_143259.1 coordinate 104,778,258, forward strand.
GTGGTTATATTATAATGTTTCAATTAATAACGCCTACATGTGTTTTTAATTATACATGCTTCGAGATTTTCCCAATATTTTCTCCAAAAAAAAGTAAATTTATCGCAAGATTTTTGCTTGTCAAGAAAATCTTGAAAGTTGTGATAGGCTGGTAGCGATGTATCTCCATTTCTGATAGTAAGAAAAGAGTAACATACTTTTGCTAGCAATAACAGTGAACAGCTACGAGAAATTGATGAAGGGTTCTGCATTATGATTCACAATTTAAAAGTATTTGACCAATCTAAGGAATCAGGAGAAGAAAACTCCCACTAAATAATCCACCTATATTTGGTTCTAATTCGCTGTACTTTTATCAGATGCTCGTCTTTGACCTGACCTATTTATGATTTTTTCATGTTTCCTCATTAACATGCATCTCTGGCACACTTCAGTTGCACATGCAAATGCAGTATTGTACATTCAGAAGATAAACTAAACTCTCTCTCTCTCTCTCTCTCTCTCTCTCAATAGGGAATATATATGTTCCAAATGCATTTACATGGATGTTCTGTTTATCTTGAGAATGAAGCACCATAGTGCATCAATGCCACATTCTGTTGGCTCATCACAATGATGAAGAGGACTGATTCTTATGTCATCTAACATGAGAAGTATAGGGGTAGTGTGAGTAAATCATCAAGCTTATGATCCATTGCAAACTTGACAACCAGAGGTTTGATGCCATTCTTTTCTTTCATGAAATATAATGATATTTAGGACAAGAAAGAAACTTAATTACATGTGGTGATAATAGATGTCATCTCAATATGCATGTTTTTTTTTTTTTATATTTACATGAAGAAACCGCCCCCAGGATCAAAGACCTAGCAGCGCTGGTTTTGCCTGCCGTGCTTAGGGTCACTGTCCTAGCAGTGTAAAACTCCGTGTGCTTACCCCTTGACCCCAGGGAATCATCACGGTACCTGAGTGGAGAGAATGAAAGACGTTGAAGCAAGCAAATAACGTTCTCAGTGTCGTGCTTACAGATGTGATGGTTCAGCATGCTCATGTTTAACGGTTCTAAGAGGGTGGGTCTTGGAATGACAACTCATCATTTGAATTCAGCTGTCCCAAACGCCGATTTGTAAACAATGTATGTATATGTTGTAAAAAAAATTTGTGAAATTAGAAGTTTGCCTTTCTTATAAAAAAAAAGATAATCCCTTTTTATTAAATGCTCGCTTCTGATAACCTAAACATCAGTTCTTCCAACGACCACAATCGGGTCCTTTCCTTAAACCATGGATCTTAGAAAAGTGCACCGTGAGTACAAAGCGAACAAGTGAGTTTTCTTTTTCATCTTAATTCTTCTAATGAATTGCAGTATTTGGTTCTCTGAATTTAATATATCCTGAGCTTCTTGTTGATCTGAACATAGACATATACAGATATAATTTTGATTTTGAGATGTTAGATTGGCAACAGGGCCATGAGCATAGTGACAAGGTAAGCTCTCATCCACAATACAATTTCATTACCCAATAAACATCTGTTTTTCTTGATGGACCATTCAGAACCTTAGAGGAATTTTGGGATGCAAAGAAGTCGAAATTGTCTAGTTGGTTTAACCACGAGCCATTTTGAGTGCTGCTTAGTAAAGGGTTGAAAAAAGAGTAACAACAACTGGCCATTTGGAAAATGGATATAAAAGAGAACACAATATTATAAAATAATTTAAAAAAATGATGCATCTTCAAACAGTTGATGTAGCTTGATTTTCAGTTTTTATTGAATAACATTCCCATGTAAAAGACTTCACACTATATGCAGCAGCACTGCATGGTGCTGCATACAACGACCGGCTTGACAGCCATCCATCTTGATATTTCTTGAGATGGGTGTGGTGTCCATGCTAAGCATGCAACTCGGACTGCATAAAAAATGGCCTCGCCCTTGCCATGGCTACAGCACAAGCAATCCAATATTCCAACTCCATCCTCATTGATCTTCTTCACTTGTTACTCCAGTTGAAGGCACGGGCAAATTGTCCCAAGCCACATCTTCCATGGCATCTTCGTGCTTGGATTTCGGAAGTCCTGGGCCTGCAATATAAGAGGCACCCAGTTAAGATAATTAAGTCAATAACTGCTAAAAAGGAGTAGATGGAATGAGAAACGGCTGCTCTACCTGGGACCGCAGGTTTTCTGTTTTCTCAAGCAGAAGCTCAATGTTCTCTTCACCTAAAGCCTGCACAAAATCCTAAAAAATAAGCATCCAACAAAATTTCATGTATCACAGGAAAATGTGTTGCTTGGTCTGAAAGGTCGATGACTGTACAAAATTTCATGTATCACTGGACAATGTGTTGCTTGGTCTGAAAGATCGATGACCGTTGAGAGGCCATCTAAACAGTCACTCTCTCCCAAATAAGTATATACAAGATAGGAAACGGTTAAAGGTTAAACAGTCAAACTTAAATAAATAAAGATAAATAATATGTATATAAGATACAATTTAGTGTCTTGACACTAAGAGCCGTGTCTCTTGGGTTGAAGGGATTTCTTCCAGGGGTGTGTCCCAAACTTGAACCTCTTATGGGATTATAAATATCCAGGAAATGCAGTGTGAATAGTGAAAAAAGTGAATTCACACAAAACCAAAATCAAATTCTTTGGGTTGAAAAGTTATGATTGTCCCTGACGATTCTGAGTGTAATGGTGAAATCTTCAACTGGCCAAATCCGTGCTTTCACAATTGTAGATTCATACATTGGTATCAGAGCAGGTTCGACGGATAATTGTCTGTGAACGTGTGCGCACAAATGACAACTCGTGCATCACTGGAAAAAAAAACACGAACAAATCAATTAGGAAAAAGAGATTAAGGTTAGTTAGACATTTTTTGCTTTTTTTCATTATCAAACAAGTGACAAAAAATCACTGTTTGGGATAATCGAATTATCGGGGTAATATAGACTACCCTATTTAGGTTTTCCTGTGAGCATCATCATAAATCGAAGACCGGCTTATAAGGGTTTTACCTGCACATATTAAAAAAAATAGGGGAAAGGAAGAAAATAGGGATTCCTCTGAAAATCAGTGACCAGCTGGTGGTGGTTAGTTATGAGATCGGTAGGGACGCAAGCGGTGGCCGAACACCTTTGTAGCCCATGAATCCCTAGAAGGATCAAGGAAAAGAGGGCTTAGTTTCCTCTTTTCTCTCTCTGCCTTTCATGATAGACCGTGAGGTGATCGGCCCACTAGAAAGGGCATCGGCCTGCTGGAAGGGCTAAATTCCTATCCTACTTGGAGAAAAAAAAAAGAGGAAGAGGGTGTAGTTGCTCGCTTTCATTTTTTAACTGGATGAGGAAGAAAGGTAGATCGGCCCGTAGTGAGGGGCGACACTCCGCCAGAGAGGGTTCGACTCATTGGAGATCGCTTGCAACGGCGGAGAGGCAACGACTAAGTCATTGAGAGGAAAAAGAGGAACAAAAAAAACAAAAAGAAATGGTTAGGTTAACCTTTTTCAGTTTTTTTTCAAAGAGAGGAAGGGTCGAGAGACCCTTTTGTTAAAAAAATTTGGTTATTTTAATAAATTTTCTTTTTAGGTCTTCTAATTGTTATCTATTTACATTTAGAGGACTCTGTAAAAAAATTTGTGTCAAAAAGTGTTGATTTTGAAAATTCTAAAAAGGATTCAACCTATTGGAATTTTGCAAAAACAAAATCATAGTTTATTGTTTTCCAGAATAGTAGTCTTCTATTTTCTAAATTTATAGAAAGAGGCTTGAAACTTTTTGTTTAACTCAAAAAGTTTTTATATTTGCTATTTGAGGTTTTTCCTTTGTATTTTTGGATTATATAGGCTTCTAATTTTTTGAAATTACAAAAAAGTTGTTATCCATTTCTGACAAACTCAGAAAATTTCAAAAAGTGTTTTTCTTTGCTAAATTTTTACAGAATAAGGCTATTAATCTTTTTTGAAATTGCAGAAAGATGGTCAAAACTTTTTGTTTAACTCAGAAAGTTACAGAAACAGGTTTATGTGTTTTTGCTTACACGGAACCTCTTCTTTTATTTTCTGAAATTACAGAAAGGTGGTCATGGTTTTCTTAAAACCACCTATTACTTATTTTTAACAATAGTGCTTAAAAATTTAGCTTTTTTGTGTATTTCTTGCATATTTAAATATCTTATTGCATGCTAAACTAGTTTAGAAAGATTGAAACTAGTTACGTTCGCAAATATTAGTTGAATAGTTCTTATTAATCCTAATATTTGTTTATAATTAGGCTAATAGCAAGCTGAATAGTCATGACTGAGTTGTCCAAAATTGAAAAATTCAATGGGATAAATTTTGGAATGTGGAAGAGGAAGATAGAGTATTTATTAACTCATGACATGACCATTCATATGTTAACAAAAGGAAAGCATTCACTAAGTAATAAGTCTAGTTAAAAAGAGAAGAAAACTTATAATAAGTTTATAGAAGATGATCAACTTGCTTAAGCAACTCTCTTCACATTTATGCAAGATGATTTTATTCAGCTATTTGAAGACTATGACACCGCAAAGAAAATTATTGAGGAGATTAAAAAGAAGTATGATATGACTTCGAAAATTCACACTCAGCTCCTTCTTGAACAATACAACTCATGCAAGATGAATGAGTCATATAATATAGACGATCATGTAAATCGAATGTTGTTAATGGCTAAGGACTTGGCCATAGTTGAAAATGATATTTCTGAGCAAATGCAAATCCCCATCTTACTAAAGAGTCTTCCTCTAACTTAGAAAATGATTCCAGTTGCCATGAGATTAAACCAAAAAAGTCTAACTCTAACTGAGTTCCCACTACAACTAGCTCTTGAGCAAGAGCACATGAACAAAGATAAGAAGGTAAAAATTATGAACACCCAAGAGTCCTTTAGAGAAACTCTATGAAGGTTCGAGCCTAAGGGTCCATTCTTGAAAAAATTCAAAAAGAATAAGTTAAAAAAGGAGCGTCCAGTGCAAACTAAGAACTCTAAGACTGCGACCAAGCTTGCATATTTTTGTTGTGGAAAAGTTGGGTATTTCAAGAAAGATTGCTCAAACACATCCAAGAAAGAGAATTCAAGAAAATAAGTAACTGGAGAGCGTGAAGTAGCATGCACTGTATCTGAGTCACTAATCACAGATGATGATCTTCTAGGATGGTGGATTAACTCAGGGGTGATGCGACATGTAGCCAAGAAAAAGGAAGGACTTGTGGAAATAGAAAAGCTAAAGTTTGAGGATCACAAGGTGTATACAAGAAATAACACCTACAATGATATAGTTGGAATATGAACCTATATGCTCCAAATAAAAGGGACTAGTCTACTACTGACAAATGTACTGTATGTACTTTCAAAGAGAAAAAATCTTTTAGCAGTAAGAGACTTTGCTAAGAAAGACTTAAAAATCCGTTTTGGGGTAACAAGATCACTATTAGAAAAGATAAAAAAGTGAAGCTCAGGAGTCGCTATGATGTTGACAATGATTTCTTTCATTTAAATGTAACTCCTTCAATAAGAATGCAATGAATGTTTCTAGTTATATTAATTGTGCACTTAATGTAAATCCATATTTATGACATTTAAGATTATGACACATGAATGTTAACAAAATGAAAGAATAATTCGCATGAGATTATTACCTCCACTTAAAAATGTATAATTTAAAAATTGTGAATCATGTATATCAAAAAAAAATGACTAGGCAACATTTTCCTAAGGGTAGCAGGGCATGTGACTTACTAGTACCAATGCATACAGATATATCGAACCCTTAATAGTAGAAACATATGAAAAGAAATTATATTTTATTACATTCATAAATGACTGTTTCAGGTATGGATACATCTACCTAATCTCTAAGAAATCTGAAACTCTAAAAAAGTTTAAGGCATATAAACATGAAGTTAAAGAATTATTATAAAGAAAAATTCAAGTTATTAGATTTGATAAAAGAGGTGAATATAACTCTAATGAGTTGAAGGTCTTCTGCAGTGATCATAACATAATTCCTCATACAACGATGCCTTATACACCTCAATAGAATTGTGTAACAGAGAGAAAAATAAAACCCTAATGAATATGACAATATCTATGTTGGCACATGTAAATCTTTTCAATAAATTTTGAAGAGAAGAAATATGCATTGCCATGTATATTCTCAATAAGATTCCTTCTAAAGCTGAAGAGCTTACACCTCATGAGTTATGGACTGACAGACTTGAGTCATTTATGACAGTGGGGGTCTCCTACTCATGTGTTGATTTTTTATCAGATGAGGGATAAATTAGATAGCATGACTATCAAGTTCATCTTCATGGGGTATCCAAAAGAATCAAAGGGATATCGTCTATATAAGCCTGAGAAATAATCAATAAAAAGCAAGAAATTAGAATTTTTGAAAACCAAAGAAAGTGGTTTTGATTCTGAAGATGATGGTGTCCTTTTGAATATCATAAATAATTCTGATAAACCTACTCAAGAGTTAGAGTATAATAATCCAGTTGTAAATGATGAACAAATTTCACAACCTATAACTATACAAAAAAGAACAATAACTTGTTCATCTTATTTAAATGATTATTATATGTTCTTAAGTGAGGAATTGTGTTATTCCATGGGCTTGGATGAAACTCTTAATAACTTGAGTTTTGATGATGCAGTTGCTTCTAATGAATATGATCATTGGATGTAAGAAATGAAAGATGAGTTGAATTTTATAGAAAAGAATGAAGTTTGAGAAGTAATTACATTGCCTAAAGGATCTAGAGCAATTGATAGAAAGTGGGTTCTCAAGAAAAAACTCAAGGGAGATGAAACTATTAATAAGTTCAAGACAAGATTAATAGCAAAAGTCTATTCTTAATGAGTAGAGATTGATTATGAAGAAACTTATTCTCTTGTGGCCAAAATGACATCGATTGGTAGCTTATTTTGATCTTGACATATATCAAATGGGTGTGAAAATGACCTTCTTAAATGGTGAACTAAATGAAATTATTTTTATGAAGCAAAGAGAAGGTTTTGAAATTGAAGGTCAAGAGGATAAAATATATAAGTTAAATAGATCCTTGTATGAACTTAAGCAATCACCAAGACAGTGATATTTGATATTTCATAATGTTATAACCAAGATGGGTTATGAGGTAAATAGTGTGGACCATTATGTATATGCCAAGAACAGTGCGGGTAAGTTTATTATGTTATCTCTTTATGTTTATGCCATATTAATTGTAAAAAATAACATAGACATGATAAATGAGACCAAGTCATAGTTAAGTTTCTGATTTGAAATGAAGGACATGGGTGAAGTCTCATATATCCTTTTAATTAAAATACAAAGAAATAGAAAATCACTATATCTAAGGCAAGAAAAATATTTTGATCGCATTCTAAAGAAATTTAGAATAAAAAGTATTAAGGCAAAGGGTACTTCTGTAATAAAAGATCTAAAGCTAATTAAGAATGACTGTCCAAAAGATGAACAAGAAAAGCTAAATATTCTTTATGCCCAGGGAATTTGAAGCTTGATGTATGCAAGGATTCGCAGTAGACCTGATTTAAACTTTATTGTAAGTCTAGCGAGTAGATATCAAAGTAATCTTGGTTTCCTTCATTGGGAAACAGTGAAAACGATTTTTTGATATCTAAAGAAAATTAAGAAACTCAAGCTATGCTATCTGTCAGATAAGCTAAAGTTTGTGGGTTATTCAGATGTTGATTTTGTTAGAGATAGAGATGAAGCAAAATCTACCTCTGGTTATGTATTTATGTTAGGAGGTGAGGCAATTGCATAGTCATGCAAGAAACAAAGGTGTGTGGCACAACATACCCAAGAAATTGAGTATATTGCTTGTAATATGGCATGTATGAATAAATTACTATCTAAATGATTTGAAATTGGATATTATGAGAGATCCGGTTTAACTTTATTATGATAATAAAGCTACTATAAGATTAATTCAAATAAAAGCAGATAACTCTAGAAGCTAAATATCAATATATTCATGATATGTTTCTGAAAAATGAAATAGCAGTGAATTATATTCTTTCATGTGACATGGTAGCGGATTTGTTAACCAAGGCAGTCACGAAAGATGTTTTCACTTGACATGTGAGTCAAATGAGACTCCAGTATGTCTTAGCGGTGAGTGCATAAGATCACATGGACAGTGTGAATAAAATATCACTCAGAAAGTATATGTGCAAGGTTCTGATTGAGAACAAGCATAGAAACACAGGATATACCTTATGGTCAAGTGAGAAATGTAAGGTCGTGTGGCCATAAGATGACTCTTAAGAGGCCATCTCAATAGTCACTCTCTACCAAATAGGTATATACAAAACATGAATTGGTTAAAGGTTAAGCAATCAAACTTAAATAAATAAAGATAATTAATATACATATAAAATATAGTTTCATATCTTGACACCAAGAGTCATGTCTCTTGGGCTGAAGGGATTTCTCCCAAGGGTGTGTCCCAAACTTGAACCTCTTCCAAGATTATAAATATCTAAAAAATTCAATGCGCATAGTATAAAAAAGTGAATTCACACAGAAAAATGGAAATCAAATTCTCTGGGTTTACAGAGAATTACTACAGTGTAAGAGGTTGAGAAGTTTGATCTGTCCCTGGCGATTTTGAGTGTAACTACACACTTCAGCCTGCCAATTTCGCACTTTCGTAGTTGTAGATTCCTACATGGTCATGACTTTATTAAGCCATATCAACCAAATGATTATATGAGTTAGATTTTACTCAATATCTGATTGAATTCAACTCCATTTAGTTCCATTTGGTAAGCCAAAACCATATCTGATTATAATCCGATGGGGATATGGTTTTGATTTTTTTCTTCCAAATCTAACTAATATCTGCAGCACTCGATGTATGTCAAAATGATCTTTTATTTTGTGACATCATTTTCAGGGCTTTCCAAAAACATAGATTCAGCTAAAACCTGAATCAATCAATATCATACATCACCTATATTTTTACACACTTTCCTCTACATAAAGCTCACAAGACAACTTCTACATCAATGTTTTCATCATAAGAAGCAAATATGAAAAATGGTCAGTTTTTTCATTACTACAATGTGCAAAAGAAGTGCACCAATAATCGAGTGCATCAAATCAATATTAATGAAGCAGACACTTAAGCTACCTACATAAGTTTGTGCTCAAGGCAAGAATCTGCCCTTAACTACAGGATTCTTACCATAATTGAACCAATCCAAGTAATGAAAGGCAAAATTGCACATCAAACTGCTTTGGAAAATGACTACGCGGCACAATGACCGACAAGATAATATACGCAGACAGCCAGACATGTACCTACAACAAATCTGTATTTCATACTCATTTGGCCAAAATTAATTAACTAGTTCACGACAAAAATGCTTAGAATGTATTGATCAAATGACAACTGACTATCAAGAAATGAAGAAACGAGTGTCAAAAAGTAGTAGGAAGTGGAATATGGTTGTGAAGCAGTTATGAATGGCTTGAGAATGAAAAATAAATGCATAAGAAACAATATAAAACAGGAGTGGAAGCAAATAAAAACCATGAAAATAAGTAGACAGTGACATAAAATTAATATGTAAGCAATACTGTGAAAAGCTTTGTGGCATAGCGTAGTACTCCACCAAAACTTAAGGGTGTTAAGTCTCAATTTTTTTTCTTTTAACTTCAAAAAAACCTTTAAAAATATCTAAAAATACAAATAAATAATGAAAATACTTTATTGATAAAGTAACAATAAATAAGAAACAAAAAATTGTAAATAAATAGTGAAATTAACATTTCTTCTTCTTCTTCTACAGAAAATTACAAATATAAATGTTTTTCTTTCTTTTTTCTTTCTTTTTGTCTCTCTCTCTCTCTCTCTCTCTCTTCTTTCTTTCTTCCATTCTTCCTTCCTTCCTTTCTTTTTCTTTTTCTTTTTCTTTTTTTCTTTCTTCATTCCTTCCTTTCATCCTTTCTTTCTTTTTTTTCTTTCATTTTCTTTTCTTTCTTTCTTTCTTTTTCTTTGTTGCACTATTTACCTGACGCGTTTTTGATAACTATGAATATAAGTTTGTTAAAAAAGTTATTAAATTTTTAATATGAAAAGCATAAGAAAGAAAAGGGAGGATAAGAAGCGAGGGAGAAACGTTAAGAAAGCAAGGATAAATCAATTTTGGAAGTCTGCTTCCCATGAAAAGGAAGCAGGTTTCTCAAAGCTTCCACTCATTTCGGAGAAGAGTTTTTTGCTTTCGAAGCACGTTTTCCGGAGAAGCTAGCTTACCCATGTAGCAACAAGCTTCTGGTAAATATGTCCAAAACAAATGCATCTTTCTATTGCTGTAAAGAAGTCCAACATGAGATACTTGGTATAAGTGCCTAAATTCCACCAAAGACCAGCATGAATTTACCAATTTAATAAAAAAGAGGAAGGGGAATATGGAAAACATATCATGACAAAGGTGAACGTATTCATGTAAGATGTGAGTACATATACACTAAAAACAGAAAGCAATCCTTCTTGTACCTCTTCAATCTTCTCCATCAGCTCCCCTCTAAGTTCTGAAACCTGATCAGCCTTCATCTTTGCAAGGTCGGTTACCTCCTCAGGGTGGTCAACACAATATTGCATATGCTCCTTTAATATTGATCTGGAACGAATACAGGGACTAGTATTTAATAAAAATGAGTTAGCAGTAAGCAAATCATTTTGTTTGGTAAAGTGGATCCTGTTGACAAACCCAAATTCGTTGTTGAGGCTGTTGGCAACATCCGTTGCAGCCTCTCCACCACCATATCTCTCATTAAAGTCTTCCTTCACCCTCTTCAAGAAAGATATTAGCACTTGCTTTCCAACTGACTCAACTGCAACTACACAAAAGCCTAAAATACAACCAAACAAACAGGTCAAATGACACACACAAGCACACGCATCTACGCATAGATCCAAACTTCAAATAAGTGTTGAGCTATGTCACCCTGACTCTTCTAACAGGGCACCGCACCCACATCGCACCCGCACTCAGGCGGGTGTAACACTTGGACACGGCTTCCTTTGAATTAGGTGAAGTGAACCGCACTGAGGTCCATCTTTATCCAAAACTAGATTCAGTAAAACCTAATCAAGTCTATATATATATATATATATATATTCCTTGCACTCAAGTTTTTTTAAAGTACGGCATACACATGACATAGGTGAGTTAAGTTTGAGTAATGATTTAAATAAATATGAAATCAAATATGTTGCAACTTGCATGTGCGATTCAAAAAAAAAACTGCATCAAATGCACAAATTTCCACTAAATATATACGTGTACCTTATATCACAAAGACAGGTGGATATGAGGATACCTGACATGGGTTCGGCGGGTAAGCTCAAAAGTTTTTGGGAAAATAAGACACGAGGGCACAGAACTTTTTAATTTTTAATCAATAAAAAACAATTCTTGATATTTACTGTAAAAAGTGATTTTTTTATTGAAATAATACTTTAAAACATTAATAATATTAAACTAATAATAAAATATTGATTCATCAATGTCTGTGTCCATGCGTCTAAGCGTGTCCACTCATGTCTCTAGGAATACACCATCAAAATGGCGTGTCCTTGTGATATAGATTGCACTAGTAACTATGTCACATATATACGGCTGCAGATATGGGGATGCACCATTTGTGAAGTTTCCAACCTGATTTTAGTAGATCCCTGGGTTTGGATTGGGTAAACAATACAAACCCATAATGAAAATGGGTCGGGTATTGGATATTGTAAATGAAAATCTGAACCCATTTGGATCCGACCCACTTTTTATACCGGACCTAAATGGTTCTACATAATATGACCAAACCGACCAAAACCCAACCTGCTAATGTACCCCAAACCGTTTTATTCTTGAACTGACCCAAACTCAAACCTGTTTCTACCTGAATCAACCACCCGAACCTGTTTTATGCATGAACGACCTGAACCGAAATCGTTGCAACCCGACACACTATTAGATCCCTTTTAGATTTTAGAAATTATATTGGAGATCCAGGGAACCTTTTCTCAATTGAGATTCCCCCAAGCTTATCGTCTCATTTTTTTTTCGGGGGAGGGGGATAATCCAAGGGAAAAAACCCATCACAAATTGCAAATTGGCTGGCCTCTGGTTGGTAAAAACCTTATGGTACCCCTGCCCTCGGGGGGGGGGGGGGGGGGGGGGGGGGAGTATGGGCTTCGACCTTGCGGCAAAGGATGCCACCCATGGGATTTTGAACTTGTGACGCCCGTCAACTTGATGACATCCAAAAGTCACCCCTACCAGATGAGTGCAGCCCTTGTCGACTATCGGGTCATTTGTTTCCTCAAAAACGAATTGCCTTTTATTTCATATTGAGACCAAGCTAAAAACCCTAATCCCTTAAGATCTGAGCAGATCATATCCGAACCCATTAGCCCATATGGGTCTATATTTTTCATACTCAGACCCAAACTTGAACCCAAATCAAAGTGGGTTGTGTGTGCTCCTAATACTTAGATCTGGACCCAACCTGATATATACCCAAATCTGTTAGATTGGATCGAGTTCGGATCTATCATTTAAACCCGATTTGTAATTGGGTCTAATAAATTACCCAAAACGAACCCGACCCTACACTCATAATGAATGCAACCAGTATTAATTAATAAACTCGGCCTGAATCGGCCCATTAAGATCCAGATCTAATTGGCTCAGCAGCGATTCTAAACGGCTGATTGAGATGGGTATTTTAATATTCTTTTAAATTGATTAAAAAATAATATATATTTAAAAATTGTATTTTCAAATGACACGTGTCATCTGATGGTAAAGAGTTGTCTGATTCACGAATTATTTGATTCGATGCCAAGGTCACGTCCCGAGAAACCGATTCATTTAGTCAACAGATTTTAATTTTTAATAACACTGATACCATTGGCAGCGGACCAGGGAAACGGGCCTGCCCCGTCTCGCCCCGTTTGGACCGGGCATGGGGGTTAAAATCAAAACCTTTGTGGTAGGGATGGCAGTGGGGCGGGGGACAAGGTCTCCACCCCCGCCCCGCCTCAAGATCTTATCCTCCACCCCCGCCTCCATCCCGGGCCGGGATGGATTTTATCCTCCACCGCCGCCTTCATCCCCGTTTCATGTCCTCCATCCCCGGTTCAAACAGGGATGAGGCGGGGCGGGGATATTGCGGGGAAAAGTGGTTGGGGCAGGGATGAGGTGGGGATCATGGCGGGGACTGGGTGGGGCGGGGAAAAGTGCATGCCCATCCTCACCTCCACCCCCGGACCAGGATGGATTTTAACCTTCGTCCCCGCCTCCATCCCCGTTTCATACCCTTCATCCCTGGTCCAAACAGGCGAGGCGGGGTGGGGCCCCGCCTTCCCCCGGTCCACTGCCATCCCTACTTTGTGGGGATGGAGGCGGGGATGGACTTACACTTTCCCCCACCCCAATCCGATCCCTGCCTTGACCCGGTCTCAAATCCTTCTAAGGATGGCAATGGATCGAGGAGAAATGGGGCCCTGCCCCGTTCCAACTGGGGATGGAGAGGGATGAAGGTTAAAATTCAAACCCATGCGGGGATGGAGGTCTGGATTTTGAGACGGGACGGGGGTATAGACCTTGTCCTCCGCCCCGGTCCACTGCCAACTACATGCTCTTCAAGTATAAATGCAAGAGAACGGCAAGAACCAAATTTTGAGTTATAGGTGAAAAAGAAGTAAAACCAAATCCACAGAAGAAAGTAGAAGTTGAGCTAGACACCAAAATAGAGTGAGTTAAGACCTGCAGAAAAATCAATACAGAAAAAGCAAACAAAAAAAAACTGTAAGATCGACAAGAATTGTATCGAAGAGAGCCGAATATCAAGATCGTGATAACAAACAGTAAGTGCAAACGGACTTTGACCCAGATCACACGAAACACCTCGAATTCTCGTGATCCAAACAAGGGATCGGATGAATTACTCACAGATCTCACATAAAATTCACGCGGAACCATCAATTCATTCACACACACACAGAAACTCATGAGAGTGCCAGATTTAAGCGAGAAAAATTAGGGATCGAGCGGGAGAGAAGACGTACTGAAGCCGTTGTCGATGAGGTAGTTGAAGGTGTGGCCGTCGCAGTTGTAGGTGAACATGTTGCTGCTGGTGGCCGTGGGGAGCTTCTGGAGGCACTGGGAGGCGATCAACATGAAGTTGCCGGTGAATTCAGCGTAATCAACGAGGATAACAGTCCCCTGAGCGACGAAGCTGTAGATCAGAGATTGCTCGCCCATCCTTCCCTCCTTGAGAGAGAGAGAGAGAGAGAGAGAGAGATTTCCAATTGTGATCCCTTGTGGGGGTATCTTAGGCTGCGTTTGGGGGAAAACATTAATTACTAGCTCTTATACAAGGTACATTTGATATTATTATCTCCTCATTCTTAGCTACTTGTATTGTTAATGATCTTTTCATCAATTTTTAAAAAACAAAATTTGAGTCATACAAACACACGGGTTTGGTTTAGACTCAAGTGAAACCAGACCCAAACCTAGTTTTGAGATACTGGTATTGGGTCTGCACCTAGTTCCAATCAGACCCACCATAAGAAAAACCATACCCAGATCCTATAAGGATTACATGAACTGGACCAAAAACATAACCATTAAAATAATCTTTTTTATCTTTTTTACATTTAAATTTGCAGATCTTAATCGAAACTTGGGTCAAGTATGAAATTTTCACAAACTATACTAATCTCTGTATATTAATGGGACCCTTTGGATCTGACTAGATCCTAATGGAACCTTCTTATTTGTCACCAAACCCTGACTCTATAGAATTTGGTACAGGCCCAGTATGAGTCAAACCCAACCCATTGACACCCCTACATATATAAGAGAGAGAGTCTGTCTCTCATAGGGATGGCGGATTGGTGGGGGACAAGGTCTCCACCCCTGCCCCGTCTCAAAATCCCGTCCTTTATTTCTGCATGGGTTTTCCCCATTTCATGTCCTTCATTTCCGGTTCAAACGGAGCGAGGCGGGGTGGGGCCCCATTTCTCCTCGGTTCACTGCCATCCCTAAAGAAGGATCGAGGATGGGGCAAGACGGGGATTGGAGATGGAGACAGAGACAGAGACAGAGATGGGGATGGGGTGGGGTGGGGCGAGGAAAATTGTATCCCTGCCTTCATTCCCATCCCCGGTCTAAACGGGGCAGAGCCGGGCCCATTTTAACCGGTCCACTGCCATCCCTAGTCTCTCAAGTAGAGTTAAGGAGGCACAAAAGTTTACGTTTACACTTGACTGCTAACTACATAATTTTGTTTAGGAATAAACGCCTCATTATTTGAACGTTTGGTTCACATTCTCTATTTTATTTTCAAGTTTCTGCATGTGGGGAACTCCTTTTTTATGAGAATAGACAAACTCCCACTTGTTGAATACAGCAGGAAAAATAATGAATACAATTCCAGTGGACGGCTGCAGGCCACTACTTGTAGTTCCATTCCAGCTGCTAAGGGTAGCACTGGACCCAACGGTAATTAGTATTTTAGTGGTCAGTATGGTGTGGGTTTGGATCTGGTAAGACGTGATCCGTTTCTGGCTAAGACAACCTAGGATCGGGATGGGGCTATGTATATCCTATGTTGCACCAGGTCCTGTTTGGGTTCAGCTGAGAACGTGACAAAGGAATGATTTTGGATATCTCAGCAGGACCATGAAAAGGCTTACTTGGTTATCTTCATATTGGAGTCACAGGCATCACAGCTTTCATTGATGACAAAGGAAAACCCTCACCAAGCACCATGTCACTTAATGAGTGCACTTCCATAGAGGTAAAACTCTGGGTTGAGGACACGGCCACCCAGCCTTATGTGACCCCCAAAACGATAAAGCAACGGCAGCCCCCATGTGCCAGTAGGGCAGATACTTGATTCTTCTCGTATTGGAGTCACAGGCATCACAACTTTCTTTCATGATAAAGGAAAACCCTAACCAAGAACCAAGTCACTTAATGAGTCCACCTCCCTGAAGGTAAAACTCCGGATTGAAGACATGGCCACCCAGCCTTATGTGCCCCTAAAAGCGATAAAGCAACGGCAGCCCTCATGTGTCAGCAGCAGTGGCGGAGTCAAAAGTTTTTTGTTGGTTGGGCAGACTTCGGGTCTCGGGGACAATGCTATGGTCTTGAAGGACGATTCATTTATTCATGGCAAAGTCATAAATTTTTTGCTAGAGGAATAGTCGTTCCTGGAGAGATAAAACTTAAATAAGCCTTTGAATTAAAATAACAATTGTTACAAACATAAACTAAATTTATGAACATAATAAGATAAAACCTTAAATTGTACTTTTGAACTAAATTTATATTTTTCTAAATTTTGAGTAACTATTAATTTCTTTTCCATATAATCTCTTGATCTTTTCTTTCTGATTATGATTTTGAGCAACATAGTTTGATACCTAGCATAATGGAAGATCATCATTTTTATTTTGCTTGATCTTTTTTTGCAATGAGATTTGACTGATAGAACATTATTTTTTTTTCATAAGAATGGATAAGTTTATAATGAAAAGGTCAATCTTTGATAAACCTTCTGTAACTCAAAAAAGAGAACCAAGTTAGAAAATAAGCAAAACATAAATTTAATTGTTTGTACTTCTTAAGTCAACAATCTTTATTTTAGTTTAAAAGTACAATTTAAGGTTTTATCTTATTATGTTCATAAATTTAGTTGTTTGTGTTTGTAACAATTGTTATTTCAATTCAAAGGCTTATTTAAGTTTTATCTCTCCACGAACGAGTGTTCCTCCAAAAAAAATTTTCTGGCTCCGCCACCGGTCTGAATAAATGAATCGTCGTTCAAGACCATAGCATTGTCCCCGAGACCCAAAGTAGGCCCACCCAACGAAAAACTTCTGGCTCCGCCACTGCCCTAAGGGCATCCCTTACTGCAAGGTTGAAGCCAGGTGTATTTTTCCAACAGATAGAGGACATACAGATGGCTGCCAATGTGCAGTAGGTGACGCAGGGGTTTTCCCTTGAAAAAGTTTGCACGAGCCCAGGCCCAATACTTGGACATGTTCAAGATTTACCGAGCCAGCTCGAGTTTCATACCTTAAAAATTTTCAGGCCCTAGCCCCAAACTTCGACATAGAACATCAGGTGATGGAATATATAATAGATGATTGTTAAATCTACACTTTCCATTTCCCAAAATTGTCAGTAGAGATGAGAATGCACCAAAGTGATTCGATCAACCACACGCATTACCAAACAAAACTTTTAGGTGCTCTCACGAGTCACTCAGATCACTCATCAAATGGAACAATAAAAAATAGAAACTAAACAAATGCAGTTGAACCAAATAAAAAAATTCAATAGACGGAAACACACGCATGCACAATACCCGTAGAGGTCTGAACCCTTTCAACATATATTGCAGATGAGCTGCTGTTTTCTGATGTAAATATATACCAATATGCCTAGAAATGTGGAACCTGCCCTACAATCATCTTCTATATATGTGCAGATGCTGCCTTCACCCAGACTACACAGCAGAAGCAATCCAAAATTCCAACTCCATCCTCATTCATCTTCTTCACTTCTTACCACAGTTGAAGCCATGGCAAACTGTCAAAATAATGATAAGGATCAGCGCGGCGATAATGCCCAACACAACGAGCTTGATCTTCATGTTCTGAAGCCACATTTTCCTTCGCATCGTTGTGCCTTGAGTTCGGAAGTCCTGGGCCTGCAACATAACAGGCAGACACTTTAGACAATTTACAAATAAGATGGTGATGACTACAAAGAGTAGATGGAATGAGAAACAGCTGCTCTACCTGGTACCGCAAGTTTTCGGTTTTGTCAACCAGAAGCTCAATCTTCTCTCCTCGATCTAAAACCTGCATAAAATATTCAACAATAAATGTATTACAAGACTATGCGTTGTTTGAGCATAACTTTATTCAGTGTCATGTTGCACCTTGTGCATGTTCACATGGCAGCCAGAGGTTTTTTTTTATGCTTAACTTTTCTGATGAGAAGCAAAAGGGGAAAATTTTCTCAACTTATGTCACAAAGCAGAGGGGGGGGGGGGGGGGCGGGTATCGAGTATGACAGAAAATTTTTTTTTTTATGATATATATATATATATATATATATATATATATATATATATATATCATAGTCACCTTGGAGAGGTATAATATTGGGATATTATAGGTTTTCTAATAAGTTTGGAAAAAATCATAAAATAAAAAATTTGAAAAAAAAATAGATGTAAATCAAAGAAGCCATAATGACATAAACCCTGAGAGACCCCTGTTTTCTTTCCTTCCTCCCTTGCTTCTTTTATTCCTTCTTTCTTCCCTTGTCGCAAGGCAGTCACCCCCTTCCTACTTTTCTTCTTTCCCTTTCTCTTTCTTTCCTCCCTTTTTTCTTTCTTCCATTCCTCTTTCTTTCCTTCCTTCCTTTTTTTTCTTTCTTTTCCTTCCTGCTTTCTTCCCCTGTCGCAGGGCAGCCACCGAGGCCCCCTTCTTTTCTTCCTTCCCTTCCTCTTTCTTTCCTTTTTTTTTTTTTTTCTTCCTTCCCTTACTTTCCTTCTTTCCCTATCGCAACTCACAAGGGTATGAGTATCGAGGGTCAAGGTCAAAGACTCCTTACACGCTAAAAGATCTAAAACCCCAATGGGAAAAGCTAAAAACAGATGCCAAAAGTAAACTTCCAGAAAACCACTAATGGCATACATATCCTTTTTTCTAAAATCCCAAAGTACCCCTGCACTAACACTTCTGAAAAATTAACAGCTGTTGGGGTTTGCGATAGCGATATTATCGCAATATATATAAATCGCCAATATTTTTTAAATATCATGATATTTTTTAAATATCATGATATTTTTACCTTTAATATCTTTTTTTAAAAATATCGCAATATTTTACCTTTAGTTTACAGCTTTACTATCGCAATATTTTCAAAATATTTGCAATATCTGTGACTATGATATATATAGATATATATAGTCACCTGTATCGTTCAAAATAATTTCTCGGCAACGGGTTTTCTTGGGAAAAATCTTGGGAGTTTTAAACTATTAAAAATATAAAAATAACAAAAAATAAGAAAATAATGAGTTTTGATTCATTTTTCTTGAAAAAATGCAAGGAAATAAGTAAAAGTTTTTAAAATACAAAAATTGGACTTAAGATATATAAAGTAAGATTTTTTTTAAAAAATATAGCAGAAATATCGTTATCGCGATATCATTATTTCTGGTGATATTTTTCCAATATTATCAGCTGACCTGAAATTACTGATAATATCACCATATTTTTCATTATAAAAAATATCACAATATTTCAAAATATCGCAATATTGGTGACACTGATACATACATATATATGGGAGAGAGAGAGAGAGAGGACGAGATGGTGGCTAAGAAAAGAGGGAGAGCGACGGAGCACCTTACTGGAGTTTTGTTTTTGAAGATTCAATCTATGTAAATCAAGTGTACCACCATAAGTTATGGTTATCACATGGTTGCACTCTTATGTGTGTGTGTGTGTGCAAGCGTGCTGGTGTGCTTCTGAGCGAAGACACTCCTTATGCTAGCTACTATATCTAGTTAAACTTAATGGCAGAAATTAATTAGAAGTATAGATAAGTGAAGCACTCTATGCATGTTAAAATGAGCTTATTTTGTGGTAACATTGTTGGCGCTATTCCAAAACTTAGATCCAGCTAAAACTTGATTCAATCAATATTCAGTGTCACCTATATTTTTACATATACACTGTTTCCTGTCCATGAAGGCAGGATTTCAAAGTCAACGTTTTCATCATCAGAAGCAAATGTTAAAATGGTTGCAGATTTTACAGTACTAGAATGCGCAAGAGAAGTGCGCTAATAATTTGGCTGAGTGCATGAAGTCAGTATTAATGGTTTGTGTTCCCATCAACGCTGAAACAGGCTTTTACAGTCTTACCTACCTAGGTTTGTGCTCAAGGCAGGAATCTGCCCTTAACCGCCACATTATCACCCTAACTGAACGAACCCAAGTAATGAAGGCAAACTTGCTTTGAAAAATGAAAACTTTACACCATGACCAGCAAGATAAGATACGCAGACAGCAAGACATGTATCTAGCACAAATTTGTATTTAATACTTATTTTGGCCAAAAATAACTAGTTCACCACAAAGATGCTATGCATGTATCATCAAATGACAGCTGATCACTATCAAAACAAATACATCTTGCTATTGATGTAAACAAGTCCTACATGAGATACCTGGTCAACATAAGCATTGATTAAACAGGCACCTAAGTTACATGATAGGGCATCGTATAAAATGTAAGTACATAACACCAAAAACAGAAAGCAATCCTTGTACCTTTTCAATGTTCTCCATCATCACACCTTTAACTTCTGAAACCTGAGCCTTCACCTTCGCAAGCTTGCTTACCTCTTCAGGGTGGTCAACACAATATTGCATATGCTCCTTTAATTTTGATCTGGAATAAAAACAGGGACTAATTAATAAAATGAGTTAGCAGTAAGCAGAGCATTCTGTTTGATAGAGTGGATCTTGTTGACAAACCCAAATTCTTTGTTGAGGCTGTTGGCGACAGCAGTTGCAGCCTTTCCACCACCATATCTCTGATTAAAGTCTTCCTTCACCCGCTCCAAGAAAGCTATTGGCAGTTGTCTTCCAACTGACTCGACTGCAACTACACAAAACGCTGAAATACAAAACAAACAGGTCAAATGACAGGAAATGGTTAGCAAAGGTGACAGTAATATGCAAAAGAAACTTGCAAAGCAAGCAACATAATTAGATTATAACGTACATATTGCAACATTTTGAACAAAATTAATGAACATAAGAAATCAAAATCTTTCATAGTTTTGATATCCAACCTAAACAACTGATGTGGCAGAGATGAGTCAAACCACTCAGCATGCTCTAGCAAACATATCATTTTCATGTACTGACATGTCATCATGCATCCCATTTACCTGAATGCAGATACTGCTGTCAATATCAGACGGATAGAGTGAGGGGACAGAGTCTTATAAAACTATATAGAAGGGCACAACTGTGTAGACATGAGTTGCTTATTGACCCCACAAAAGATGATCCTTGAACAGGAATCTGAGTGGTGACCAGTTTAACTTCATTGAGGATTTCACTGAACGCATGAAATTCATTCTGATGGATATTAAACACATCTAAAATTATTTGAATTTGATACAGTGAATGTATGGAAATGTTAGACCATATCATTCTGCTGGATATTAAACACATCTAAAATTATTTGAATTTGATACAGTGAATGTATGGAAATGTTAGACCATCTCCCAAGGGTTGTGGTAGCCCATAGAACTCTAATCACCATTGCCACCGGAAATTGTGTCAACCAGCAGCAGCAGCACCACCACCACTGCCACCAACAAAAACCCCATCATCCCCATTACAAGATCCAGTTCGACCTCCACCATGCCATTACCACCAACAATACTAGCCGCACCATTACCGGATCCTCAACCACAACCTCCATTGAGACACATCTCAACTACTGCTTCCAGCATAGAGAAAACTTTACCCAGCACAACAACAACCCAACACCATTCACCATGAGTGCTACCACTACCACGTGTTAAGCAGCATAATTTTGTTTGAAAATGTTCCATCCTCTACCCAATAGATGCAAATAAGTGAAAAGTAACTTTATCAAATTAAGGCAGCAAAACAAATAAGACAGCTCTTCTGTCACCAGAAAATAAAGAACCAGGGTTACTGGAAACGCTATATACTTGCAAAACGTGAACAGTACCATAAAAGTATTTCCTTTAGATGTGAAGCACAAAAGGAAACATATTTCCATTTAGATGGGAAGTGTGCCTCCTGTCTATAGATGGAAAAGCTGCTCTCCCTTACATCTGCATCATTTAAGGGTCACGTCGAAACTCAAGACGGCATCAATTTTAACATTTTTAATTAAGAAAAAAACTTCAGTCATTGACTAAATCTTCAAATGAACTGAGGTTTCGCTGACAAAAAAAAAAAAGCCTTTTATTTCAGCTATAAAAGGACCAATAGAAATGTTAACAGCGTTAGCGCATGTAGGCACACACACACAACCTAAACATCAATTAAGTACCGAGTTTGAGTGAAGATTTAAATAAACATGAGGTATATCAGAAATGGTACAGACGTGGCTGTGGATATGGAGATACGGCCATTTTTATGAAGTTTCCAGTATGACTTACATACAAGGAGGTTCAAATGGGAGTGAAAATGGAGTATCTGTGCAACATTCAGCAAACCCATATAAAGGAATACCAGAGTAAGAGATGAAGCAGAAAAGTGTGGCATAGAGCCACCAAAAAAAAAGTTTGGGACATCAATCTATAAAATTAATTAAAACCATCCACTAGCGAAAGCCTCAATACAAAAAGGAGCAGAGATTTTATGCAAACCGATAAGGATGAGCAAATAATAGCTTTCAAAATGAAAGAGAAAAGCAAAATTCAAGAGTTCAAAGCTGGCTCATGAGGTTAGTTTGCAGAATTAACCCAGACTGGACTCGAATGAAATGACCTTGAAAGAAAAGAACTCTTCGTACAAGAACGGAAATGTTTTATATAAATCCACAAAGATGGACTAATAAGATCTAGATATACACAAATAAAAGTAAGCGAGAACTATGCACGAACTACATAAAGTTCCACCATATGGACCAAATTCAGCACCAACGGTTTCGATCATCGACTCATAACATCAGAAGTCAGAACTGATATCAACTGCACACTTTTCAAGCAGAGACAAAAGAGATCGAACTTCATTTGCAAGAAGAACAAATAATTGAGTAAGTTCGTGAAAAGGACAGAAAACCTAATCCGCAAAAGAAAGCAAAATTTGAGCTACATACACTAATTGAGTGACTCAGATCTGCACAAAAACCAACGAAAATCTCCAGACAAGTAAAAAAACAGAAAGATCGACCAGAATTGAATCGAAGAAAGACGAATATCCAGATCATGACCTCAAACAGTAAACGCACGCGAAATTAGGCCTAGATCGCACGAAAAACGTCGAACTTTCGAGATCCAAGCAAGGGATCGCATGAATCACTCACAGATCACATAGAATTCACGCGGAAACGTCATTCGACACAGAAACTCACGAGAATGCGAGATTTACGCTAGAAAAATTCAGGATCGAGCGAGAGAGAAGACGTACTGAAGCCGTTGTCGGCGAGGTAGTTGAAGGTGTGGCCGTCGCAGTTGAAGGTGAACTTGTTGCTGGTGGCGGGGAGCTTCTGGAGGCACTGGGAGGCGATCAACGTGAAATTTCCGGTGAATTCAGTGTACTCGGCGAGGATCACCGTCCCTCGAGCGACGAAGCTGTAGATCAGAGATTGCTGGCCCATCCTCTCTCTCTGTCTGAGATAGACTCTGAGAGGGCGAAACGGAAGAGGGGGAAGGGAGGGAAAGCGCTAAATCGGTAACAGATGAGCGTGAGAAGAGAGAACGCTTTAAGGCTTGAAGTGAGCGAAATTTTTCGAAATTGCGAGTCGTCGGTCGAGGGTATCTTTGTATTAATGAAATTACCATTTTATCTCATCTAAATTATTGAAGGACTAATGAATGTGTGGACTGTGGATCCTAATTATGTAAAAAATAATGAGTTTTTTTTTTTTTTTGCAAATTAGTCTCCTCCTTACAGACAATTTAAAAAATAATTATTAATGTATTAACTTTTTTGGAAATTAGTCCCTACCTTCTTCACATTTGCAAAATGATCTTCTTAACCAATGTTGTCAGTATCGGCATCGGCCCTGAATCGTTTGGCCACCGATTCAGCTTAATGGGACAGATACCGATACTCAAGTGGATCATTATGTATCGAACCCAGAAAAAATAAAAAATCATTACATGTCAATCACAACCTAACACGTGTTAAAACTATTAAAATAATTTAAAATCTATTTTTGCATTTTTAAAATTTATTTAAAATAGTCGATTCAAGCTTACAGTGTATCCATTTTCTTTGTTTGGCAGCCAAAGGCAACAGCCGGGACAAATGGGTCATATTCAAGATTGTGCTGTGCAAAACCGGCAATTTAGTCAATCATTTGGATTTTTTTTGGAAGTCATGGCATTAGTGTCAATACCTTCATGTTTTCGTCCTTAATAAAAAGATCGGGTCGTTGATTAGCGGGGAAGAAATCTAGGTCACAAGGAACGCGGAGCGACGCATTATTTTGACAACCCAACGACAGGTTTGGCGATCCAGTGCATTATCCGATGCATGGGGCCCACCTTGACCTTTGTCAAGACGGTGCTCGTGGGCGTTGGATGATGACCGTTATCAGATGGTGCAAAATGAATTTTCCAAATATTTCTCTTAAATAAAATTGCTAATATTCGATGGCCCAAAATTCTTGTAAAACATCATAATTTTTTCAACGAAACTTTTTTTTTTCACAGAGAAAGCTGGGGGTTTGGCGGACTGCTACCAGTTATTATACAACCATACCATTGGGGTTCGAACTTGCAACCTCTCAAAACAGACGTTCATTAACTGCTCTTGCCAGACAAATGGAGCCTCGCACCCTCGGTTGGTTTTTTCTTTCTAAACTACATGATCTGACAATTGATGCCTAGCAAAGAGATCATGCAGAAGGCATCTCGAGGTAGGGATGGCAGTGTACTGGGGGACAACGGGGCTCTGCCCCGTCTCGCCCCGTTTGGACAGGGGATGAAGGGCATCAAATGGGGATGGAGGCGGGGATAAAAGTTAAAATCTATCCCCGTGCCGGGATGGACTTACGTTTTTCCCTGCCCCGCCTTATCCTCGTCCCAATCCTGTAAGGGATGACTATAAACTAAGGGAAAACGGGACTCCACCCCGCCTAGCCCCCATTTGAACCGGGGGATGGAGGTGAGGGTGGCGGTTAAAATCCATCCTCATGCGGGGATGGAGGTTTGGATTTTGAAACGAGACCGGGGTGCACTGTCATCCCTATCGAGAGGCAGTGGCCACACCAGCTCACCCTGGCAGAAAAATCTCTACTTGACAGGCTTTCTTTCTTGCTAAGTCTTTGGTAACGATGACAGGTAACCTTTCTTAGGTAATTAAGCTAATGATGCCTTTCTTTGCAAGCGTAGTAGCGCAGAAGTGGTAGGCTCGATCGAAGAAGAGTCATCACGGAGGGCTCGCGTAGCAGTTGTAGGCTCCATAGACCACCCGACCTGACTATTATCTTGTAAAAGGAAAGATTGCATCGGCTAGGCACTAGACTGAGTGAATTTATAATTCGGTAGATGATGAATAGAGACCAAGTGGCTTTCATCTCAAGATGGCAATGAATGGCACTGGTTTTCATATGGCAATGAAAGATTTTATCATGAGAGGAAGAAGTTCAATTGAAAGGATTTGGGTGTTTTCTTCAAAGGTGTTAAGAAGGTCAAGAAGTAAATTTAACCACTAGCTATTTGTGGTTCACATCCATCTTGTCAGTTAGTATCGGCAGAAAATTGATATCATTCATCCTGGAATTGGTTATTTTTTAATAAATATAAAAAATACTTAAAATTATTTTTAAATATTATTTTAATATTACTTTATTGGCTTTAACATGTGTTACGTTCTAATTGACAGATAATATTTTTTTAATTACTTTTTGGCCGATTCAAAATCATTGACATGACCATCGATACCAGCCAAGTCACAGCAGCAGCAACAACAACAGCAAAAGCACAAAAGTAAATGATTAGTGTCTAGGGCTGATTACAATTTGATGCAGTCTTCAAGAACTTCTTAGGGAGGGAAAAGTTGATTGAAGGCTGGTTAAATATTGCTACTCTGTTCTATTGAACTATTGCTAGATCGCCTCCTTGAAAAAGGCTATTGGAGCTATGATCCTTTATCTTGTTGTTTTCTTGGCTAATCCATATCACAAACCATTATCCATTAAGAAACCTTCTTGTGGGCCGCTGTATGGTTTGTTTTGGTGACATAGAGTAAAAAACCTAAGCTTATGCTCATTGCCCTTTGGTCATTTCAATGATTACACATGGTTGGAAGAGGGAGATATTCCATCCTAACTGTCCAATTGAAAGGGAAGCAGATCAGGTCATGTTGAACATGAGCGTTTTTGCTCGTGCTGACATCGCGGCCATCCGATTTGCATTTTAAAAAGCTCAAAAGTCAACAAAACCACGTGGCATTCATCCAAAATGCAAACAGAGGGCCATGATGTCCGCATGAGCAAAAAGGCTCATGTTCAGCATGACCTAATATGCTTCCAATTGAAATGGCCTCTTACTAGGATTATGGAAGCAGTTTAACAGTAAAAAATGGTCATGGATTATTGTGGTGGTTTATTTTTAATATTTACACAGAGAAACCGCCCCCATAAACAAAGACCTAGCCGCGGTGGCTCTGTTTGCCGCACCTACGATCACAGTCCTGACAGCGTAAAACTCTGTGGGCTTACCTCTTACCTCGAGGAAGTCGCCACGCCTCGGCTTGTGCAAGAGGTGATGCCTTTGAGATTTGAAACTAAACTGCCGGCCTAACGGCCTAGGCCCCATCCCACTATGCCAAACCCCTTTGTTGGTTATTAACTTTGACAGGTGATTTGGAAAGACTGCAGCAAACACATCTTAATTGGGCCCTCACTGTCATACATGAAGACAGAGGATCAACATTTTGGCTCAAAATAAATACTCTGACTCTACTACCACCCAGTAAAAGTTCGGGACACGACCTCTTTAATTAAGGTTTTGGGATTTTTTTTTGTTTCTTTTATATTGGCATTAAGCTTACAACGAATGATTGATTTTGGTTAGAATGTTAAGGGTTTTGTTATTTTTTTTCAAAATTACTATAAATCTATGAATCTTTTTAGATTTAGGGTACTGATTTGGATTTTTTGAAATGGCGTAAATGTTTAATTAGGGTTTTTTTGTGTTCCTTTTTTCAATTATCATAATGTATGATAATCAAATGAATGTTTTGATTTAGTAGGTTTTATTTTTTCAATTTAGGGTTTAGGTTTTTATTTAGTTTATTTTTAATAACATAAATGTTTAATTAGGGATTTATAGTTTTTTTGTACTTTTTAACTAGCATTAGGCATGTAATGAATGCATGATTTTAGTTAGAATATTAGGGTTTTTTAATTAGCATAAATCTATGAGTTTTTTTAAATTAGGGTGTTGATTTAGATTTTTTCAAATGACATAAATGTTTAATTAGGGCTTTGCATTTTTTTATGTAGTTTTTTCTTTTCAATTATCGTAGTGTATGATAATACCATGAATGTTTTAATTTTAGGGGTTTTATATGTTTTGTTCAATTGGCATAATGTATGATATTTGTTAGGGTTTAAGTTTTTTATTTAGTTTACTTTTAAAATAGCATAAATATTTAATTAAGGTTTTAAGGTCTTATGCATTTTTTTAATTAGCAATAGGTATGCAATGAATGCTTGATTTTGGTTTGAATATTTTTAGGAATTAAGGTATTGATTTGAACTTTTTCAAATGATGTAAATGCTTAATTACTGTTTTGGGTTTTTTTTGTGTTCTTTTTCTTTTAAATTATCATTAAGCATGATTCTATTAATGAATGAAATGACATACATGTTTAATTTGGTATTTCTATGTTCTTTTTTAATCAACGTTAAACATTATTTCATGAATGCATACTTGATTTTTTGTCATAAATTTTGAAGTTTTATTTTTTATTTTTCAATTAGCATGTCTATAAATGATGTTAGTTAGGATTAGGGTTTTGATTTTTTTTAATCAATAAAAAACTATTTTTATATTTTTAACATTAAAAATACATTTTCAAAATAAAACAAAAAATTATTAAAATATTATTTTAAATATTCATTGGAGATGTCAGAACGTGTTTGCTCATGTAACTAGGAACACACCACCAAAATGGTGTCCATGTGACATGGCTTAGTTCACACCGCAGTTAACATATATATATATATATATATATATATATATATAGAGAGAGAGAGAGAGAGAGACTTTTAACATCAACGACCATGCACCACTGATGCACACTAGTTTTGAGTAAAATGACCTTTAGCGACGGTTAGTGATTGTCACTAAAGGTTATTTTTTCACCCAAAAAATTAGCGGTGATAAAGGACCATCATTAATTTCTTTTTTCAATACATCAACAAACGAGCGTCATTCAATGCTCGTTCAAGAAAAACTCTTTCGATGTTATGGGTTTTTTTTCAACTCTCTCTCTCTCTCTCTCTCTCTCTCTCTCTATTTATATCTCTCTCCACCCCACCCCACCTGATCCCGACACTGCCCCCACCTTCCTCCACACCACCCACAACCCAGCTACAAGGCTGATGTTGGCTTCCCCCGGAGGCTGCCGCCCCAAGAAGCCTGACGAGCAGCAAGATGGCTCCCACCCGCTCGAGGCGAGGAGAGGAGGTTGGGACAAAGAGAACACAGTAAAGGTCGAGTTAGAGGTAAGGACTAAAGGTTACTAAGGTTGGAGGTGAGGACAAAAAGTGAGGAAGGCAAGGATAGATTTGGTGGATCAGAGGCAGGAGGTTGGGGCAGCGAAAAGGGAGGTAGAGGAGGGTGGGGAGGCAGAGAAGGGGCACCGGGGAAGGAACGATGGGCGGTGGAATTGTGCAGGTGGTGGTGGTGGGAGGGGAAAGAAGGGGCAACACAGAAGTCATCCTATCTAGAGATTGGATAACTCATGTTGGTTTATACCAGTAAACACAATTTGTTGGTATGCATATTCTACTTTATATATATACATATAGAGAGGGTTGTGTATGTTCGCCCCCGATGATTCACTGAATCCCACGTCCGTGTTCGGGGGATCGAATGAGCGCCACGTATTCATGCACATGGGGCTCGTATTCCCGTGTATGTTGACATAACTTTGCATCGGACTCTGGTGTTGTTGCAAAGACTTAATCACCCTTACTTGCTTTTCTTGCCCTGAAATGACGGTTCGAGGAAATGACAAAAATATCCTCCATTCAAAAGTTGTGAAACGACGGGTGGGGAAAAGGACAAAAAAGTCCTCCATCTAGAAAGTTTGATGTTAACCATTTAAAGTGGAGACGTTCGCCTGCGCCATCTGCTGTAACAGTTGCTCCCATTATCAACACAAACTTTGCCTTCGTCTCCAGTCGAGCTTTCCGCCTTGTTTTTTATCCTGTTGTACAACACATTGTCGCCTTCTCGTGCCAGCCTTGTGTTACAAAACATTCCAGTGTCTTCTCTTCATTGCTGCTGTCGTTAGGCATCATGGAAGAAAGAAATGATTCACAAACATTCCAACCAGTGCCATTAAGGCACCGTGAGTAGCTTTTCATCTCATCATGCTATCGATGAAGAAGGCATGTCGTCTTGTGTGCCATTAAGGCATTGTTTGGTTATTACAGGTAGATCTTGTTATTACGAAGGTTGGAAACTTATCGATATTTGTAAGACGCTGGGACCTGTTGACAAGAACGCTTGTTTGCAGATGCTAGGAAGGGCCTCTACCCCATCAGGTATCCTACAGTCACTCATCATATGCATTGTATCTCAAACCGCTGTATTAGTAACAGACTCTCATTTTTGTGAGATACATTTTTGTTAGTTAATATCGATTTGTTTGCTATTATGTTCAAGTTCTTCCTTATCGATTTGTAATTTATTGTGTGATATATTTATCGACCTTTTAGATAGTATGTTTTTGTATCGTCGAGTTATAAGTTATAAATACTGAACTGCCGTATCGATTTTCAATATCTGACAAATCGCTATACATATCGTTTTGTAAGATATTATATGTTTTGTAATATGTATTTGTAAGATATTTGTACACAGACTTTGAAAACGTTTGGGTGCAGAAACACATCTTGACACGCATGGCGGGGCGATTTTCGCATGCATATCGTTGCTCTCTCAGCGACTTCTATTGAACTCGCTTTAGAGCCTCGTGGATATTATGAGAGCGTTATCGTCAACACACATGTACGACATGTTTATTTTATTGGCATGGTAAGCGACACGTCGATGCTCAGCATAAGCAAACATCAAACCGCACTTGCTTTGATACTTTCATTCATTAAATCGTTGCTTTGACTTGCGTAACCCTAGTGGTATCCGTTCTTATATGCATCCTGATTAAATCGTAGTAAACCTATGCCGCTTGCTAACGGAAATTGATATATTGCTTACAAAACATTCCACTGTCTTCTTTTATTTGTCGTTGTTGTTAGGCATTAAGGAAGAAAGCAATGATGCACAAACATTCCAACCAGTTCCATCAAGGCGGCGTGAGTAGCTTCCCAGCATCATGCTATCGATGAAGAAGGCATGTCGTCTTGTGTGTCATTAAGGCTTTGTTTGGTTATTGCAGGTAGATCTTGTTCTTACGAAGGTTGGAAACTTATCGATATTTGTAAGACGCTGGGACCTGTTGACAGGAATGCTTGTTTGCAGATGCTAGGAAGGGCCTCTACCCCATCAGGTATCCTACATTCACTCATCATATGCATTGTATCTCAAACCGCTGTATTAGTAACAGACTCTCGTTTTTGTGAGATAATATCGACTTGTTTGCCATGTTGCTGCAAACACAAATTGATATATTGCTTAAAACATTATTGAGCTTATCATCAGGTTGTAATAAAGACTATGTAGCTCAATCAATAGAAAGATCTGGAGAATTGAATATCTATACTTATGTCCCAACTGAAGAATTGAACATCTGCACTAACGATGCACATGAAAAGAAGGGTGCAGGCATTAGACCCACTATTGACTTGAATGTTCCAGTGGAAGAAATGCAATTCAATGATGAGGTAGACTACCATGACAGCGCACATAATAAAAGTGTATGCACCGGGAATGTACACGGAAGTACACCTGACTTCAATGTTCCAGGAGAAGAAATGCAATTCAATAATGATCCTGATTTTGATGTCAGTACACTTAATAAAACCGTAGGAACTGGGAATGTACATGGAATTGCACTTGACTATGTTCCTGTAGAAGGAATGCATTTTAATAACAAAGAAGATGCATATAAATTTTACAATGATTATGCCTTAAAAGTTGGCTTCAGTGTGAGAAGGTTTTCTTGGTCAAAAAATGAACAGGGTGTCTTGGTTAGAAAGACATATGTCTGTTCCAAGCAAGGTTGGAAGAAATCAATGGGAAATCCAACTAGGAGCACGCCAGAATCAAGATGTGGATGTCAGGCGAGATTGGTTTTGAGAAGACATCCGAATGGGAAATTTGTCGTGCGTACTTTAATCAGTGATCATAATCATGATTTATCTGCATCATTTATGACTCCTATGCTAAGGTCACATCGTAAAGTAACTGTAGCTCATGCTGCAATGGCTGAAATAGCCTATAGCGCCGGCATTGCACCAAGGAAGATATACAATTTGTTTACCCGCATTGATGGTGGTCGCGAAAATGTGCCATTCACACCTTTGGATCTTAGAAACCACTTGAGCAGGAAGAGGACAGATAACATGAAGAACGGAGAAATATGTTGTTTGGTTCGTTACTTACAGAATAAATCAAGCAATGAACATGGTTTCTTTAGTGCAATGCAAGTGGAGGCAGATGGATATACCGTGAATATGTTTTGGTCAGATTCAAGGTCTAGATTAGATTATGAATGCTTCAATGATGTGTTTGTGTTTGATACTACAGTAAAGATTAACACTGAACAGTGGCCATTTGCGCAGTTTGTGGGAGTGAACCATCACGCACAGAGTTGTATATTAGGCGGTGTTTTTGTGTATGACCAGACCAAGGAGACCTTTGAGTGGTTGTTCAGAGTATTTACACAGGCAATGAACGGGAAGCATCCTGAAACTGTACTTACAGATGGTGATCACGCAATTGCGGCTGCAGTGCTTCATGTGTGGCCAGATGCACATCATCGCCTGTGTTTGTGGCATATCTTTTAAAATGCAACAAAGAACATAGGACACATATTTAATCATAATACAAGGTTTGACAAACATTTTACAAGGTGAGTACTTCATAGCGTAGACGAGGTCACCTTTAAGTCAGATTGGAACAAAATGATTAAGACATACGACCTTGTTGACTGTCTGTGGTTACAAAATTTATATGCAGAAAAAGAGAAGTGGGCATTGGTATATGGAAGACAATACTTTTGTGCAGGTATGATAAGCACACAAAGAGCCGAATCTATGCATGTCACGCTGAAGAAAACCCTGTATTCATGTTTAACAATGTTTCGTTTCATGGAACAATATGAATTATTTGTAGACAGTCTAAGACAGAATGAGTTTGAACAAGACGTGAAATGCTTCAATACACGACCTTTAACTTTTGGCATGAAAATATTGATGCGACCTGCAGCTCTGTATACACTAACTGTATTTGAATGGATCAAGAAAGAGGTGTTGTGTAACGCCCCGGATTTCCAAAACAAAGCTAAGTTAAAATTTTCATGAATTTCTTTTTTTTTTCTTTGCAGCGGAATTTAGAAAGCTTTTAGCAGCAGAATAAGACGATAATGAGTCGTCGGTTTTAGAAAACTCCAAGCACGTTGCAGGTATGTGGCCAAGCAACTCATTGACCACCAAAGTGTTCCATTTTATCGAAAACCACATGTTTATTACAACACTACTGCTTAGAAAAGCAGTGTAGGTTCAAATAAAAAGGAAGCAGTACAACTCTGTCTAGAGAAACCCTGGAACTCGATGCCGCCTTGCTCCGCATATCGCCACGCAGGTTCAACACCTGAAATCCCCATAAAACGGGGTCAGAGCCACTGATGGTCTGGTAAGCATGCAGTTATACATTTATTCAACTCAAGTAAATGCATAGACCACTCAGGGTCGCAGTTCGTAATACGACGCTCAAGCCTCCATGACTTAGCGTATATCGCAAAAGCCTCATCAGGGCTATGAGTTGAACATCCACGCAAGTAGTCATGACTTCGCATAAGCCTCTTCAGGGCTGTGAGTTAGAATAACCTCTCAAGTCTCTACGACTTAGCCTTGACTTCCTCAGAGTCACGAATGGATGTCTAGCTCAAGCCTTTATGCTTGGCACATCCGTATCCTACGAATCTAAGGACAGCTCTCCGAGCTTCACTTAGTCGTACGGATATCAATGGTGTTCTTTTCCAATCGGTCCAGTAGTATACCGACCATGACACCTTCACAAAGGTTATGCAGGACTGACTCAACAACGTCATCCACTCATACATTCAAAGTAGCGCCGTACCTAAACTAATGCTTTGTTTCGATAATTGCACCTCCCCCTGGGCTTAGGGGACTCATATCTGGGCGACAACGCGACGATCTGGGGGTTGATTATTCTATGTATTTTAGATACCCCAGAGGCCTGTTGACCCCATCCCCCTAGTAGGACGGTACAGCATACCGGAAGAGATCCTTACTAGGTATCCGAATGCATTCTGCTACTGCAGTAGTTGGGTTCAATCCTTAGATATTTAAGGATAACCACGACCTCCATACCTCTGAGTGACGAAGGCCATCAATGAACTCTATCAGGTTCGGGTGAAATATATGTCACTCAAGGCTGCGCCATCACCGTCTTCCTCGGTGAGAAATTCTGAAAGGGGCCTGCCGGTCTTACAATTACTTGACGAACATTGCATGCCTATAGGGCAGCCTTTGAGAAGTATGTACCCGACCCCAATCAACCATACGGTTTTCACCGTGGAACAAAGGTTTTATTCATATGCATGCTTAACTATGCTCTCGGCACTTCGGCCTTGACGAGCACTTCACCTCTTTCGGTGGAAACAACACACTCCGGCTCAGCGGCCCTTACGAGTCTGGTTGTCTGATAATTCTCAATGAGCATGCACATGACTCGATCACTACGGATCGGCTACTCGGCGTATTTTTATGCAACGAGCTCAGGACCTTGTCAAGGCGCTACCACTACTTTGGTGCAACGGCTCTTACAAGTATGATGCCCTTGCAGGTGTCAGGGAGACGAGTCATTCTGACATCGTTCACACAAAGGACATCATTGTGCCACTTAACTGGTTTTGGCAGCTCTTCTGCCAACCATTCTGTCAACACCTTCTCTGCTCTACCGGCAGTGGTGCGACGAACCCTTCTACATCGTAGAAGGCGTTCCATAACTGGGTAGTACTTCTGCTACGTTCTTTCTGAGCCATTCTTAGCTCCTTCAGGAATTTCAGCAGCACTTCCTCTCTTTTACGGAGAAAGCGTGCGTTTCTTTTATTCGTTTCAGCGGCATCTCCCCTCTTTGGTGGGAAATCGCTACGCTTAACTCGGGAAATGGATGCGCACTGTTGTGCGTACTTTGCATCCATCAAGGTTGCAGGAACCTTGGGCCATAGCCAGGCCATACGTAATTGATTTAGTCTTTACGTAAAGAGCATTTTGCCAAAAGGCGAAGCCTTTCCAATAGGGGCTTCATTCGTCAAGCAGAATCTTGTACGAGGAGCGGTAAAGGAATCACATGGGCGATTTTGGAGTTGATCTCCGTTTGAACGCTCACTTACGCGCCATATATGTAATATAAGCAGAAGCCTGTGCTTTATACAGCGACGGCGTAAAGGAAATGCATATACTATTGTTCAGGGTGTGTAACTGAACGAAATATTCTACATATATAACAAAACAGGAGCCTTGGCATCGTTCGACGCGACGGCGTAAGTAAATACATTGCAGAAAGCAGGAGCCTTGGCATCGTTCGACGCGACGGCGTAAGTAAATGCATAATCGGAAGTGCAGTAATCGGAAGTACAGAAAGCAGGGAGCCTTGGCATCATACGACGCGACGGCAAAGGTAAATTACATGGCCTGTGCGATATAAGACGCGTCGGCAGTATCAACAGATATACACCTAGATCTGTATCCAACGATAGTTACGAGGCGAGCGAGTGAACACCGAAGTGTCCTAGAGGGCTCAACCAAGAACTAGGGTGAGATACTATTTTGAAGAACGCATATACTGCGTATTCGAACATATATATCCGACGATAGTTACGAGGCGAGCGCGTGAACACCGAAGCGTCCTAGAGGGCTCAACCAAGAACTAAAGCAAGATACTACTTCAAAAAGTATATGCTATATACAAACAATCAAATACTTGAGAGAGATGGTTTAATGAAGCGAACTTACTTCAAATCGTGGAAGAAACGGCTCCGGGTTGCTTCTTCGGCTTCGAGCCTTCCTTCGAGAGGTCAGACTAAGTCAGATGAAGCTGACTTAGTTGAGAAAGAGGTAGAGCAGGTCAAGCTACTCAACCTAAGTGGTTTGAACCAAACAGGGTTCGATCCAAGTCAACTGGGTTCAGCAGGTTTGAACTCAGCTCAAGTAGGCTAAGTCTGGGTTCAGAAATCCAAATCAAAAGCTGGACCAAAAAGGACTTTGACTTTAACTTCAAACCCAACTAGGTTCAAGTCAAGTCAACTGGGTTTGAGCTAGGTCAGGTGGGTTCAGACCTAGGTCAGGTGGGTTAGGACCAGGTCAGGCAGGCTCAGGCTAAGTCAGGTGGGCTCAGGTGGGCTAGGCTATGTAGGGGAGGTTTGGAAAGGGAGGAGAGAGAGAGGGCTAGACGATTTTTCAAAGGAGGGGGGCTCCTCTATTTATAGATTCTGAAACTTGAGCCCCAAGTTTCAGAATTTCCATTTTAGTCCATAGCTTTTTCAGAAATTCCCTTTGATCTTATCCATCTGACTGTTTGATCTTATCCATCTGACTGTTTGATCTTATCCATCTGAGATATTTCCATGAGATATTTTCGTGGGTCCCACCGGATATTTTCTGAAGAATATTTCTGTGGGTCCCACCAACATTTTCGTGGGT
The DNA here is from genome assembly GCF_984573655.1 of Nuphar pumila. Taxonomy (NCBI): domain Eukaryota; kingdom Viridiplantae; phylum Streptophyta; class Magnoliopsida; order Nymphaeales; family Nymphaeaceae; genus Nuphar; species Nuphar pumila. The sequence continues at coordinate 104,814,171 of NC_143259.1, forward strand.
CCCACAAAAAAGTTGAGTTTTCGGCATTTTTTTTTCCGAAAAATCTGAGTAGGCCATTATCTTCGTATTGATGCAACTAAGAAAGTTGGCTCGCAGGAATCTCTTGATTTCGATCAGGGAGGAAGTTATGATCTCTAGAGCGTTTGAGCATATATTCGTGAAGATACGAATATCCTAAGTATATTTGGAACGCAGGAATCAGTTTGATTCGCTTTACGATAAAAATGCTATTTTTTATTGAAGAATGCCTCAGGAATTTATTCAGAGTTATCTGAAAATTTGCGGGTCTTACATGTTGCATGTCATGAATTGCAAAATAGAAGAACTGGTGCAAACCGAGAATATGCACAAATACCATATTTTTTGTCAGGGCGAAAAGCATCAGGAAAGGCAAGAAGCGCATGTCACGTACAATGTCGACAACGGAAGGGTAGAATGTTCGTGCAAAATGTATGAATTCAAAGGTATCCTATGCTGTCATGCATTAAAGGCACTCAATCAAGAGAAGATACAAGAAATACCTGAGTCTTACGTAATGCGAAGATGGACGAGACGCGCGAAGATTGAAATGCTCGTTATGGACAATGCGAGTAAATCTGGTGTTGACGAGAAGTGCCACATAGCCTTCCGTTACCAACAACTGTGTAGGTCATTCATGCATGTTGCTGATTTGGCATCGAGAAGCGAAGAAGGCTATGCATGTGTGAGAAAAGCTGTAACGGAGTTACTTGAAAACATGGAGTTAATTCACATTAAGTCTGTTGCAGCGAATGAATACCAGTCGAAGATAATGGGATCGAACAACGTAGGTCAAAATCATGTCTCGCTTGACACTCTCGAGAAGTTGCGCCGAAGCGTAAACATTATCTTCAACAAGTCAATAGTGAACGTTGTTGATTATGATGGACATATTCATGAAGCGCAGGGTATCAAAAGAAAACCTGCCTCTGATCGCAGTCGTCGGAGGGCAAAGGGTGCACTAGAATTGGTTGGCAAGAAAAGGACTAAGAAACAACCAACCTGTAATAAAAAACAACAAAGCCCTTCGAATGAACAGGTATGTAAAACATTATATTGCTTCCCATTGCGTGAAGCTTGTCAAATAGCTAACTCGTGTAATGTCCATCATGCAGCAATACCCTGCAGAAGTACCGGCAAACGTTCAAACCTACATTCCTCCCGACCAGATTTCCGGCAACGATCGCTACAGTTTTACAAGGCTTTTGGTATGTAATCGATGTTGCGAGGAGGTATGCATTTCTTGTGAAACTTAATTCAGTGTTTAATATTTTCTCTTTCATGACAGGCTATGATGCAGTCGACAGATAGGTTTGGGACACAGGAATCTCGTGTGGGCTATTAACTTAGTTGTCATGCCTCTTTGCATGACCCGATCTCCACAATGCCAGATTTTTTGAGAGTTTATAGTCGTTTGTCATTGACGACTTGCGGTTCGTGGTTGAATTTGTTCAAATCGATAGATAGCGGGTTTTTGCTTCTGCAGGAAGGCGAATGATGACATCACTGTATGGCGATTTGTGGTTATCGTTGAATAGCGATATGTGGCATCGCAGCGTAGAACATTGTTGATTATTGTTGGACTGTCAATCTTAGCGTGATGCAAAGGATTGTTCAAGTGTGTTGCGATGTGTGGCATCGCAGCGTAGGACTGTCAATCACTGTGCTACGATGCCACAGATCGCTATTCAACGATAACCACAAATCGCCATATACCTCCAGACAACTTCTTCTCCAGCAAATCTTTCGCGTTCCCGACACCTCCACTTGCCTTTTGAAATCATTATTGTTATCTTGTGAAAAGTTGTATCCATATATTATAAATAAAAGGTTACTCAATGTGTATTTTCCAACGGATACCCATAAATGTTTGAGTTGTCGTACAGTATTCATTGATCATGTTGGTTGAGCAGTACATCTTTTAGGTCATAAATAGTCGCACCAGCACTGGAAGGTGTGTTTGTCTTCTACTTCGTGAACCAGCAACAACCAAACCAACGGTTCCTTCATAAACCTGGAGATCCGCCCTCGAACATAGAAAATTATAGTCGTTGAGGCAGACGAAGATAGCTACACGACCAACAATGGCGAATCATGGGTATATTGTCTACACATAGTCTACATGTTCAGCAAAATCTGTCTCTTTCATGCGTTTTTTGCGATTTGTTTTTGTGTACTATATAATATAATTTAAATATCGGTCGTTGCAATGTCCGCATTCATTTCAGTCGAACATCCATCGACGAAGTTGGGCGAAAACTTAGTCAATCACTCCTGGAGGACATCAACCGAATGCGCAGTGAATTCGCACAATGCAACATGATCAGTAATTTTGTTAGTATGAAACTAGTAGTAGTTGTCTATAAACGTAAGCCATGTGTACGTATGATCAATACAACACCATATTTGCTGAAAACAGACTATATCCGATTTCGTAAATTATATTAAAAGCAACGCACCAAGCCAGACTGTGAGAGTCGTCAACCCATATTTCATGGTATATCGGTTGTATTTTATGTTGCTTTTCATTATTGATTTAGTCCAATTGATTCGTATGTTAACGTTGGTGTTAGCAATGTTTCTTTCGGTTTGCAGACTATATTACGCCGTTTGCCATACTCCAGTGGATTTCAAGACGGCAAACCTTATTGGGTTAACGGTAATCACTGCAGAGACCTTATGACAAGTGAAAAGGTAAGCAAACAAACCTACAGTGCAATATTACAGCGTGACAGTGGTAACAACATTTTTTCGATCTATTTGCAGATACTGATTCCTACACTCTGGCAGTCTGAAAAGCATTGGGTCTTATACGTGATGGATTTACGCGAAAAACAACTATGGTGTTACAATTCGTTGGAAGTTGACAGTGGTTTATGGCTAGACATTTCTCATCTCGTAAGATTCCATCTATATGAGTATCGTGTAGTGTATTGGGGTCATGAATTTACTTTCGGTCGCATTATTCTCAGATCGGTTTCCTCATAGCCATTTTGGGAGTCGATGTCAGCGAGTGGATCTATCGCACGGCATACCATGCTCCTATACAAGATAATGGCGTTGATTGCGGCGTATTTGTAATGAAGTACATTGAAGTGATATACAATGGTGCAGAACCCTGTTTCGACGCTGTATGTCATTCCTTGACCTCTGTTATTGGGAATTAAGGGCATGTCTATTGCTTCTAGTTTACAATCTGTTTTTGCAGGTTGATATACCCGGATTCCGCGAAGAACTCTGCAAAAAGTTGACGTCCTTTCTAATTTCGGAGGAAAAACTGACGGAGGCGAAAATCTAAAAGGCTTGTAATTGATAAAAGATGCGCGCTCAACCCGCATGATTGACAGTCGCAGGGTGAGACTGCGATGTGTGTAATGAACAAAGACTTCTAATGTTCGAAATGATAATATTCAACATCGCTATGAAATGTTGTATGCTTAAACATCGCTTTAATGTCGCGTTCGTATTTTACGAATAGTACAAAGCCATACGCTTGGTGGTCTAATGTCAAACTACACTGCTACGACCATGAAAACCTGTGCCAGCATTTGAAAATTGCTTGAATTTTAAACGACGGTTTCTTCAATTATGATCTTACAGACCTATGAAAAAGGTATAGACGGATACGACAACTGCGTCGAAGCCGCCTATGCACTCGATTCAAGAATAAGTCGTTTATGCAGGAATTGTCGATTATGTCGGTTCCTTATTCGCGAAGCAAAGTGGAACTGTGTGTTGTGTCATTCAAATATTAATGAAACGTTCTATCACCCTCCGTCAGTTTTTGAGTATATACGTCAGTTTCATTAAACCAAAAGCAAATCTTAAATAAAAAAGCACTCCGCATTAATGAAAACAATGTCATGCCAGAGGGCTATTCTGAATCGTAGTCAATGCGATTGGACCAAATCTTTGGGTCTCAAATAAATCCACAAGTACGTCTCAAGAAATCGCCTTAGGTGTACATTACCGTCGGTTCATCAATACAGCGATTTCTAAGAACAAACCTTTCTTATTGATAAGTTCACGTAATGCGATATTTAGAAATATCTTTCGCCGTACAGTATTCTTCATTGCTTAAGAACAATTTTACCAGCATTGGTTATGCGTATACAACACAAAACTATTTCTGAATACAATTTACTTTTCATAGAACACCCGTCAACGGAACGAGATGAACACCCGTCACCGGAATGACAAATCCGCTTAGACCTCGTTAGGGAGAGGAAGAGGACTTGGCAGAGCTCCTGCTGGCCACCCTCAGCGCGACTGCACCGACTGGGTTGCTGTCGAGGAGGACGACGAGAACGGTGATGGAGGGGCTCGTTAGGTTGTACAGACAGAGCAATCGATAGGTTTCACTTTATACTATTCTGTCTGTCGTTCGTTTTAAACTCAATCAATTTTCCGCATATTTCGTCGCGTATTCCCGGCATATATTCCTGCAACAAAACAGGTAATGTGAAACCAATATATAACAGGAATACCCAATAACATCGGATACGAAGCTCATACAGCGTAGAAACAATGTTCTTCTCCATTGTATATTGCTTCAATATGCTTCATTACGAATATGCCACAATCGACCCCATTACTTTGTAACGGAGCATCGTCAGCACAGAGCAACATCCACTCACCAATGTCGACACCCATTTGCCCGTTAAGGAATCCCGTCTGTGAAAAAAGGATAATATATTACAGTCCGGTCCACCTCGAATAGCTACTTCACCTTTGGGTACAAGCTTACCAAATGCATAGCATCGCGTTCTACGCCACTGTGGCAGTCCAATGAGTTGTAGCACCATAGTTGTTTTAGCTGAAAATTCATCTCGTATAGGACCCAATGGTCTGGATGTTGCCAGAGTGTAGGAAGTAAAATCTGCGAATCGATAAAATCATTTTTCGTTCCAGAGACTTATCGTGATGGGGATGTTACGAATAAACCTTAGATAAGAGGTTTGTTCACTTACCTTTCCAAATTTCGAAATGTCTATGCACTCATCATCGTTGTTCCAACAAGGTAGTGCATCTTCGAATCCTATGCCGTATGGCTTTCGCCGGACGTACATCTGTTGCACGAAATAGCAAGGTTTAACCACCAAGAAATGTGAGTACGTCATGAAAGCAAACAGAACAACAGCGGCTCAGACATACCATGAAATACGGGCTGATGATGCGTACTGTATTGCTCGTTGGGTTGCTCTGAATGTAATTGACAAAATCATACATTGTCTGGTTGCACAAAGTTACGAACTTCAGAACATGCAAACCGATGACCTAGAAATTGATAGTGGACAAATACTTACAAAATTACTGATATTGTTCCCATCTGCAAATTCATCTTGCATCTGCTCGATGTCATCTACGAACTCGTCAGGGCGTTGCCGCCCACCCGAGACTGTGGATGTTGCACTGAGTGCACCATGAGCGTGGTATTCAGGATTGGACATTGAAATTATTGTCTACAGTAAACAACACTAGTCCAAATACGACATGAAAAGGCAAATGTTCACTAAACTGTTTAGGCGTTTCAAAAAATATACCTCTTAAGCGCTAGTCCTGGTACTGTGAATGTGGTTGTCTTCTTGTTCAAAGCCGTGCGTGGCCGTTTTGCTCCCATCATCCACTCCATTGGCAACGTGCCTGGTCGTTTAGCTCCCATCCTCCTATCCGTTTGCTCTGTGCCTGGTCGTTTTTCTCCCCTCGTCCACTCCTCTGGCGCCGTGCCTGGTCGTTTTGCTACCATCGTCCTCTCCGTTGCCGCCGTGCCCGGTCGTAGTGCTCCCATCGTCTTGGGCGTCGTGCCGGGTCGTATTGCTCCACTCGTCCTCTTCTTGTACGCCATGGCTGGTCGTACTGCTCCGATTGTCCCCTTCTTCGGCGCCATGCCTGGACGGAGATATCGATGACACCTTTGCAACGGAGATACTGAAACGCCGTCCTTACCAACAAAGGTAAAGTCCTTTAACGTGCAGCCATTTTTTGAAAACAGCCCGCTAATTAGTTGATTGTGTTTAAAAAAAATATAAATACGGCTTTTCGCATGCCGCCTTTTTTTTATAACCGCCGCCAAATTAAATGCTTGCGTTCGAAGTATTCAAAAATACGTCTTTCCATGCCGCTCATTAAGTTTTAAATATTCAAAAATACGTTTTCCACGTGTGATTAGACATTCGAACAATACCCACAAATCACTATGCTGTGATGCCACAGATCGCTCTCTGACTCAAAGCACGAAGCTAATTAATTGATTGCGTTTAAAAAAAATATAAATACGGCTTTTAGCATGCCGCCTTTTTTTGATAACCGCCGCCAAATTAAATGCTTGCGTTCGAAGTATTCAAAAATACGTCTTTTCATGCCGCTCATTAAGTTTTAAATATTCAAAAATATGTTTTCCACGTGTGATTAGACATTCGAACAATACCCACAAATCACTATGCTGCGATGCCACAGATCGCTCTCCGACTCAAAGCACGAAGCTAATTAATTGATTGCGTTTAAAAAAAATATAAATACGGCTTTTCGCATGCCGCCTTTTTTTTATAACCGCCGCCAAATTAAATGCTTGCGTTCGAAGTATTCAAAAATACGTCTTTCCATGCCGCTCATTAAGTTTTAAATATTCAAAAATACGTTTTCCACATGTGATTTGACATTCGAACAATACCCACAAATCACTATGTTGCGATGCCACAGATCGCTCTCCGACTCAAAGCACGAAGTATCCAGCGATGGCAACAAATCCTTTCCTTATCTATTGATTATTTAACACAAATACCTTTTCACGATTATCGTATATGGATACAAACCTTTGTGCCGTCAGAACTCATTAAATTATTGTTCATGGCTTAGATCGCTAATACTTTGTGCGCTATTCTTTCGAGGCGAAGACAAATATAGCGATTGCTAAACAGAAATGCTATATCTTAGCGATGCCAAAGAGGTTAGGCAATGCCACGATTTTTGAAGAAACATCTATTTTCGTTTAAAGTTTATTTATTACCGAGACCCAAAGTCGGAAAGATGTAATAATAAAGAATTAAACAGTAAAAGAATTTCACGTTACCGCAACTCATTATACAATTACAACAAATGTATAGCGTGATAAAAATGAAAATCTAGGATTTATTCCGAGTTACTGGACGAATCTGATGAAATTTCATGGACTTGTCTCTCACTTTTTATTGGTGGACTGTCTATCCTGGGTGGCCTCTTCGTTGCGAAACCTTGCCTAAGAAGACTGGTCATCATGTCCACCACTGCATTCAATTGAATGCCCATAGTGCTTACTTCTGTCCTTAATTTCTTATTCTCCCTCTCAATAAGTTCGAACCTTGCGGCAGAGACAGTCTTCTCTTTTGGAGCAAGTGTTCGGTCTTCCTCATGATTTGTTACTGATGGACTAGTCATATTAACCAGAGCGAGACGACGTTTTGGTTGTAGAGGCTGGGCTACAACATGAGAAGGGACAGTTGGGAGGCATGGGTTGACAATTTTCTCAATCTTCCGATTTCACCGCATTGGTTCCCAATAGCTTTCGAAATAGAAGGGATCAAATTGTCGTCCTTCATGATCATACGGTACGACAGAGAAACCACATGAGTTCCAATTTAATAATTTGTCCCTGTAGCGATCGCTCCAATTCACGTGCTTGCCCCCACCAATATTCATCTTCCTTCTCACCTCCAAAGGCTTATTTGGGATAGACTGCCCCAAGCCAGATTGTAGGAGAACTCGACTACCTTGCTGCAACTCGGCTTCAAAATTACAGAATAGCCACAAATCGCGGTCAGACAATCTGGCAGCCTCCGCAACAACGTCTTCATCATCGCCCCCATCTCCATAAGGTCTCCACAAAACCTGTACATTGGTAATTATTTTTAATAACGAATGACAAATATATTAAAATTTATTTACGCATGATATGGCAACAACGATATGCACTACGAAAGACAATCCTGCAGCGATGTATACTTAATAATGCTGAACATTACAACGATTTATAATACTCAATGGTAAATGCTGACGCGATTGTAAACAATTTTAGAACGTTTACCTCGTTTAATTGCAGCCCATCTAAAATGGACTTAGCATTATAAACTGCGACGTTTATTCTGGCCCAGCGACCGATCTTTGAAAAACTACAAATCGGAGGGCCACACCGTGGACGCAATGGGATAATATGTTTCAACGCCCAGGCCTAACAAAAAAAATATTATTAGCAACGCCACAGACTGCAATGAGATTTGTCTACAAATACTAAGTATGTAATCAACAAATACCTGAACAAATGGCCGAAATCCGCCAACTGTTTTTGTACCATTACTCGCACGGTGGAGTTGACTGTACAGGTGTGCAAGCATAGCGGCACCCCAGGCATAGTTGTCGACTTCGTCTAAGTCTGCCAGGTACTGCAGCCACATGGAACTTATTCTCGAACCAGAACAATCGAAAAATAATGTAAGAGCAAAAAAATATAGAAGAAAGCCGCGCAACTCTTGGTCAGCTGTTTCAGATGCACAAGTAGCGGAGTGGCCTTCCCATTTATTACGAAAAACTGAGACCTTCATTGATGTGGAATTGCTTCCACCAGAAATACATTGACTCCATTCGTCCATCGACATTCCTAGAAGGGCAGTGCAGTTTTCCCTTGCGTTATAGTTTGAATGTCGTAATAGGACAGCACTGCCATCACACTTAAGTCCAGTGATCCTCGCCACATCTTCTAGAGTCATGGTGATCTCAAAAGAATCAAACTGGAATGTGTTAGTATTATCATTCCACTTATTTACCAGGTGAGTCATGGTATTCCAGCAAGTTTCAAAATATTGTTGGTCCAAAAGGCCACCGAAGTGCATATTTCGTAGTCGGTCCTTCTGATATGCACTCAGTTGACCATACCAAGACAGAACTACAGGCCATTGACAGCGACCTCCGAGCTTTTCACCTAGTGCTCTATTTCTCCTGTGACCTCCCTGTAACACAAAATAACATATTATTCCTACAAATTATAAATTACTTCCATTTGTACTTATAAATACTATTCTACTAACCGCTATAAATAATATCGGTTGCAGACATACTATCGCAGTAATCGCTATAAATATCAATACCTAACACAGTAATCGCTATACCAAAATCGCTAAACATATTATTAAATCTTCGCAGACAGGACAGATATATTTACCTTGGTCGCTATTTTCTGTTGTTCTCCCTCCAACCTGGGACTTTCTGGTGGGTCCACTGCCTCCAACTGCCTTTCAATCTCCATCTCTACCGGCTCCACCGTCGCATGCCTTTCTCTCGCCTTTCTTTCTCTCGCCTTCCTTTTCTCATCCTTCTTCTGCTTCCTTTCTCTATCCCTATTCTCCTCCTCCTCCTTCTGCTTCCTTTCTCTCTCCTTTTCCGCCTGCTCCTTCTGATTCCTTTCTCTCTCGCGTTTCTCCTCCTCCTTCTCCTTCCTTTCTCTCTCCATTTTCTCCTCCTCCTCCTTCTCCTTCCTTTCTCTCTCAATTTTCTCCTCCTCCTCCTTCTGCTTCCTTTCTCTCTGCCTTTTCTCTTCCTCCTTCTCCTTCCTTTATCTCTCCCTTTTCTCCTCCTCCTCCTTCTGCTTCCTTTCTCTCTGCCTTTTCTCCTCCTCCTTCTCCTTCCTTTCTCTCTCCCTTTTCTCCTCATCCTCCTTCTGCTTCCTTTCTCTCTGCCTTTTCTCCTCCTCCTTCTCCTTCATTTCTCTCTCCCTTTTCTCCTCCTGCATCCTTTCTCTCTCTTTTTTTGCATCCTCCTCCTTCTCCTTCCTTTCTCTCTCCTTTATCTCCTCCTCCTTCTGCTTCCTTTGTCTCTCCATTTTTGCCTCTTCCTCCTGCTTCTTCCTTTCCCTTTCCTTTTCTTCCTCCTCCTTCTTCTTCAGCCGCCTTTCTTTCTCTTCGATTTCTTGTTTCCTTCTTTGCCGCAGTTCTTCCACCTGCTTCTTCCTTTCTCTTTCCTTTTCTTCCTCCTTCTCCTTCCGCCGCCTTTCTTTCTCTTGCAGTTGTTGTTTCCTTCTTTCCTGCAATTCTTCCTCCTGCTTCTTCCTTTCTCTTTCCTTCTCTACCTCCTCCTCCTTCTCCTTCCGTTGCCTTTCCTTCTTTTCCTCATTCTCCTTCTGCTGCCTTTGCATTTCCTTAGCTTCCTCGAACTCCAACTCCCTCATTCGCCTTTCCTTTTCTTCCTCAAACTGAGAAATATTTTGTTCCTTCTCTTCCTCCTCCTTATTCATTTGCCTTCGCCTCTCATCCGCCTCCTTCAGTAGCCTTGCCTTGTGTCGCATTGCTCTACTCTCCAAGTTTCTCCTATGAGCCTCCGCCAGCATATTGCTAACATCCCTTTCCCACTCCTCCGCCTTCTTCTTCCTCTTTTCCATCTGTTGCGCGTTAATCCTCCGCCTTCTATTTATATTCTCATCAATATTTCTGGCCTTTGCCTTCTCTTCGTCATCCTTGTTCTGCATCTTTCGTTCTTCAGAGTTCTTCCTTTGGTCCGCAGCCTCGATATCTGATGGATAATCCTCCGCAAAATACGATTCCAAGGCTTTTTCCCTGTCTTCATCGTTCTCAATCTTAAGTATATTTTGGTATCTTTCAAAAACTTTAGATAGATGAGACTGGCGGATCACTTCTCTAATAGACAACCCATAGAACGATGGGGTATCTCTAATCTGATAAGGCGCAGACATTGCTAACCTCCACAACACAATACACGATCATCATCATTAGAAATCGTCGGAATATTTGGGTTCATAATACAAATCCTTGTATAAGAACCAATCTTCAGATTGAAGAAAGAAAACTTACACGAAACTCACCGAAACGATGGGAATTTGGATATTCCAACTGTAGAGTAAGCAACAGTAACAACTAATACGCAACAGAAGGTGGCAACGATGCTGCGACTGCGCGTAAGACGGAAACAGATGCTCTGGTAAAAAGGAAAGGATGCTCCGGCAACTCGAGATGAAAGCAAAGAATATCCGGTAGAGTGCTTAGAGCGAGAAAGGATTTTTTTGAACTATTTGTATCATACAACATAACGCTTGCTACATACGCAAACTCTGCGGAACGTTTTCCCGCGATATCGATGGAGGGCAGTTTTGTCATTTTCACGAACCGACGATTCAGTTTTCTAGAAGGAGGGCATTTATGTCCGTCCGAGGAAGAGGAACCGACTATTCAGTTTTCTAGAAGGAGGGCATTTATTTCTGTAAATTTTCAGCGATTTCTATTGTCATTTCATTCCCCATTTTAACTTCAACGATACATTACAACCACAATCATCAAAAGAAAGATTGTCCAAGCTAAGAGTCTTGAGAGAGTAGAGGAGGGCCTCACCACCCACCGAATAACAAAAAATACAACGACTCAACTTCAAGTGCAGTAAGGACCCAGAGTCGAATAAATTTAGAGGCAGCTCATCAGTAAGGACCCTTAACAGTCAATGTGCAGGTCAGTCGGTGCTTGATGGAGCAATATAGGATCTTGTGATGGATGTACACAGAAGCAGAAATAGAAGGGAGAGAGAGCGAGAGAGTGTTGATGAACCCCCGGACCCCCCTCCTGTAAGGGCAAAAGGCCATGAACACGCTGGGATGAGCCCTCAGACCCCCCTTCTGTAAGGGTAAAAGCTCTGAATCAGACTCCATAACTCTTCAAGTTGAATGATGCTACCCACACTGAGAGGAGCCCCCATACCCTCCTCCTGTAAGGCTAAAAACTCTGAATCAGGCTCCACAACAGTAAATGTGCAGGTCAGTCGGTGCTTGATGGAGCAATGTAAGATCTTCTGTTGGATGTGCATAGAAGCAGAAATAGAAGGGAGAGAGAGTGTGAAAGGGTTGATGTTCATGGCCTCCTCCAGGGGAGATTTCTTTCTCGGATAATCCGGCAGTGTAGAGACTGTGTCTTAAATAATCATCTTCGGGGCACTTAAGTCTTTACAACCACTCCTTTTCAAGAACCGTCATTTTTTTTGCACCAATGGAGGAGAGGGTACTTAAGTCTTTGCAATCGCATCAAACTCCAACGCTAATTAATGCTGACAAACATGGGGATACGAGACGCACATGCTTACATACGTGGTGCTCTTTGGGACCCCCGATCATGAGATGTAGCTAACTGCCCTGTTCGGGGGGGGGGGGGGGGGGACATATAACTTACTTCGATACATATATATATATATATATATATTAATCAATCATTAAATCAGTTAAATTTAATATTAAATAGATTCAATGAAAATGATTAAAACACCTTTAAAATAATGATATTTTTTAAAAAATTAAGGTTACTTTTTTTAGCATTATTTTTTAACGTGAAGGAAATTGAAAAGTCAAACACCTTTTTCAAAAAATAACTTAACCAAGCTATTAAAGCTAGCTTTTTAACCTCAAAAAAGTAACCTTGCCTTTTTGTGCATAAGGTTGAATCTATCTAATATTAAACTTAACTGATTTAATTATTGATTAACCCATATATATATAGAGAGAGAGAGAGAGGAAACCCTAGCTAAAATTTATAATATTTTTATTCTTTTCAGTTTTTTTCACATCTATATTCTTATTGCTCATGTTTTTTAATTGAATCTAAGCTTAGAGATGATCTAGATGGTCTGTTTGCTGGCACCCAGTCACTAGAATCTCTAGCGTCAAGTTTTTTTTGGTGATTCAAAATTTCATAACTGTAAATGTACCAGATTTTTACAACTTAAAAAAATGTACTTTTTTGTTGGGAAAAACATGTTTCAAAGGTTGATCTCTAACAAATTGACCATGTTGAACACATCTTTAGGGACACGTTGATTTAAAAGAACTTGTTATATGAGTTTCAATTCATTGTCAGTTTGATACCGTAAGCACATATGACCCAAAAATCTCTCATACCTATGGCGCTTATGCACAGGGAGGTCTTCCTCTGATGAGTTCAAGCCCTCCTGCCTCCCACAAGGCAAAGTATGAGATTAAGTGTGGAGATCAAGTGCAATCACATTTCACAATTGCAATATGCCACTCAACTTATCAACATAAATCTACTGTTGGGCCTAGGGGTGGCAATCGGGTCGGGTTGGCGGCTCGAGTCGGCGGGTCAGCATACCTCAACGCGAACCCGACCCATTTATTAAACGGGTAACCCGACACGACACGGTTAACCCGTTTAATAAACGGGTCGGGTCAGGTAATAATGGGTTGGTGTGTCGGGTTCGGGTAAACGGGTTGGCGGATTGGGTTCTAGTAAACGGGTTGACCCGCCCGCCTAACCCATTTATTAAACGGGTCAGCCGGGTTGGTGGGTTAGCATACCCCTAACACGAACCCGACCCGTTTAATAAATGGGTTAGACGGGTTGACCCGTTTAATTATGACACGAACCCATTTAAGCCAAACTCGAACCCCACTAAGAAGCGGGTTGGCGGGTCGGGTTGGCAGGTCGGGTCAGTTTTTGCCACTCCTAGTTGGGCCCCACTCTGACAGGTTGTACAATAGAAGATAAAGGGTGATCAGGTGCAGCTGCACATTGCATTTGTGAGTTGTGGTGCAAAGAGGCACCATGGACTTACTCCGCAACAATGGTGGACATAAATTGGGAAGGCTAATTAAGGCTTTCACAGCCACTCCGAGTGCAGTTTCTCCGTGTAATAAACAATATATATATAGTAATGGGTTTTCTGGTGACTATAATTTTTTTTGGCAGTTAATGAATCTGTAATTGGATTTTTGTTAAGACAGCTTCTGTCCCATTGGGCACATACTGTCAAATTATAGAGTTTGCTAAACAGATCCCGATTTGCTCTAGACAAAGAGAATCCTAGGACAAACTTATTAAGTTCATTTATTTATTTATTTTTAGATAATTCAAAGGAAAAACCCTCAATCACCAACCGCACATTGACTGGCCTCCGGTTGGTAAAACCCTTGAAGTCTCTCTACCCACTTGAGAGTACACCAAGCTTCTACCTTACGGCAAGAGACAACATCAGCAGGTTTCAAACTTGTGATGTCTCATCAACTTAGTGACATGCACAAGTCACCCCTATCAGATGAACAAATTAAAAGTATTTGTATGATAAACAGTTGGATCTACCTAATCCTACCCCTGAGAGTGGTGCTGCACATGGTAGATATCAAGCAAAGAAAAATGATTGGATGGTGCTGAGAAACTGTACCAGCTGCTTGTGCACAGTTTGTAAAGAGCTCGTTCAAACTCGTAAAATAGGTTTGGTGAACCAAACATGAATAGCAGGTACGCATTCAGCTTAGTTCCTGTGCAAGCTAGCTAAGTAACACGCTATATATTTTAAATATATTTTACATCACAAAATGCACTGTTGAACAAATTGTTGAAAAGCTTCGCAAGCAAGAAATAGGTTTATAAGCAACAGGGGCTCTTCTTGTTTGGCAGTAGCAGTTAGTGCATGTCACCTTGTGTTGGGAAGTTGCAAGTTCGAACCCCAAATAGTATGGTTTTATAACTGGTAGGGGTCTGCCTAACCCCAACTTAAAACAAGAAATAGGTTTATAATTCAAACTGCATTGTTTCCGAGCTCAGCTCAATAAGTTTAATAAGTTTAGAGTTCGAATCCTATTACTTCCAGCTTTAAAACAATATAAGTTTGGTGATAATGATGTGCTCTAATAGCTTGTGAAATAAAGCTAGGTGATGATGATGTGCTCTAAACGATGGTCTTAAATCTTGGTATCCAGAGGCGGATCAGCTGGGGGGGGGGGAAACAGTAAATTTTTTTTTTTTTTTTTTGAAAAGCCCAGCCCTGATTCCATATGAAATAGATTTTTATCCATTTTTTTAGCCCAGTTCAGTCCTAGCCCGGCCCTGACTGCAGCAAATAGTTTGATTTGTCCATATGAAATAGATTTTTATTAATAATTGTAGCCATTTTTTATTTTATCTCAAAAAAAAATTTGGGGTGCTGCCCCCGAACCCCTGACTATCACACCATTTTTTTTTTTTTTTGCTACACCCCCCCCCCCCCACACTCACATGAATCCTAGCTACGCCACTGTTGGTATCAGACCACCTCCGTAGTTATTAATGTGGTCAATAGGGTCCTGTGTCAAGCTAAAAGCCTAGGATCAAATCCCACTGGCACATGGGGTCTGCCGTTGTTGCATAAGACTGGGTAATTGTGCCTTCAACTTGGAGTTTAACCTGGTAGGGAGGCAGGCCCACTAAGTGACCTGGCTCTCGGTGAGGGTTTCCTTCATCATCAAAAAAAAAAAAAACTAGGTATCGAGATTTTGTTGGCAAAAGGAAATTCTTGCTATAAATTAAAATTTTTGTTTTTCTCAAAAAAAATCTTAGAAAAGTATATATATATGTTTTTAAAAACATAAGAAAATAAATAAATATAAAGATATATAAAAATGTATCATGTAGTTATTGCAATAGAAACATGTATTTTCAAAATAAGCAATATTTTGAAAACAATCATGTTTGTTCATGATTGTATTGTCTTTTGAAAAACTGGTGACAAAAGCATGTCCCAAAAGATAGTCAATTGCCCCAAAGGGACTTGGCGGAGTAGGATGGGGACATAGGCCACTAGGTTTTCCATGGGCACCAACCCTTGCGCAAGCAGAAGCGTGACAACTCTCCGGGGGCAAGGTGTAATCCCATGGAGTTTTACACTGTCAGGACAACGATCATAAGTATGTCTAGCAGAGCCAGCGCAACTAGGTCTCTAATCCTGAGGGTGGTTTCTCCTTGTAAATATCCAAAAAAAAAGATGATGGTTTGCCATTATGCTCTAAATGTACCAATTGCATTGAGTGCCGTAATTGGTTTCTAAGGCACACAAGCACCATCAGTTTTTGAGGACTACTATTGATCCTAATTGGTTTCAAGAATCAAATTTTTGGAAGTTCAGGAACTTGGCATGCTTTTGCGTCATGCCCAAACGGGTGTAAAAAGCAACGCTTTGCATGGTTGAGCTTTCAAATCCATGACATTCTAGATTCTCCTCAAAAAAGGATGACATTCTAGATGCCTCGGATTTTATATGCTTGTATTATGAATTAAGTAAATAAAAAAAGATTTTTATTTTCTAAATGACAGAGGCAACTAACCTGTATTTTAGGATTGGCACAAGGAATTCACACTTATGTTGTCTCATGTATAGATCTAAGATCCTGTGGTGTAGAACCCTTGGGTCACACCCTTCCTTCCCCTTTGCTGCCCACTTGGTAAGCCTTCCTTTTGCTTTAGCACTTAAGAGCATGAGTGTCCACCCGAGGCTCGAACATGGAATGTCCGGTAAAATAGGGGGCTTGACTGCCAGCAACAAGGCCACATGCTTGTTGGGCCAACTTTGGAGAGATGCATGGTAGCTGCGCAACCCATAGGTGCACTGCTACTTGCACAACCATATTGGCCGTCCATCACAGCCTTGACAAATGGTCAAAACAAATAGAAAAATAGCGAAAAAACTCATATTTTTCAAAAAAAAAATTACACTGGCGGCGGTTTCAGACCGTCTCTAGAGGTCCCAGTTTCCGCTGGCACCTTTAGCGGCGGTCAAAAACCGCTGCTAAAAATTAAAAATGAACAAAAACATGGCTTCTCTTTCTCTCACTATATATATATATATATTTGCTACAATCTATTGCACTTAGAATTAACATATTTTTTAGATGTTTTGAGTTTTAGATGTCATATTTTTTTTTAGATGTTTTGAGTTTTAGATCTATTGCACTTAGAATTATATCATATTTTTTTTACAAAAAACATGTTTTTATGAGTCAGAAAAAAATTGATACATCCATAAGCGTTGATGAAAAAAACTTGTATACAGGTCAGATTATGGCAATCCAAAAGCCAGTTCTTACTAAATAAATCTATGGTATTAATTAACGAGAGAAAAAAAAAGGGAGACCCCACTTTGCTAAGTGGATTGTTTCAACAATTCACTGTAGCAATTATATATATATATATATAGAGAGAGAGAGAGAGAATCAAAGAACTGAAAATATGAGCATTTCCAATGTTTTTTTTTAGATGTGTTAGGCATGGTAAATATGCTAAAATATGAGCATTTCAACTGTTGGTTTGTGTATTTTTTATCAAAGATGTGATTTTTGAATGTTTGGATAAGATTATGCGTAGTTGATTTTAAAGCCTTGAAAAGTCTTGTTTATGCATTATAATAGTATGATTCAAGAGCTGGTCTTAATAAAATGAAGCATATACATTGCAATTCAAGAGATACGAACAAACAATCTATGAAAATCGTAATCCACACAATAGTTCTCATACTTTAACGACATATAGAGAGAGAGAGAGATGGCATTGTACCAACATGCACCGGTGACCACCGCATGCACGATCAACAGCGCGTTTTCCGTAAAACGAAAACATGAAAAAACCAGAACATTCATTTTTAAAAAACAGAACATGGTGGATACGTAGAATAAAAAAAAATGAAACGAAAATTCATTCATGTTCAGAAAAAAAAAAACAGAGAGGGCACCCACCTGTGAGGCGCCAGAAGACGATGGAGAGGAGAAGTGAGCGAAGGAGCAAGAGTGAGAAAGAAGGAATTGTCGTGTTGTTTGTAGACGAGCAGCGGAGAGGAGAAGGCATCCGGCGAGGAACCAGAGAGAAAGGTCAGGGTCCATCAGCCATCAAGCTTCGGGGAAGGGGCTCCGTCAGTCAGGGCTCCACCATGGTGAAGAGAGGAGAGAGAAGCAGAGAGAGGAAGTGAAAAGGGGAATAAAGAGAGGGAGGAGAAGGGGTTCCGTCAGTCGCTACACTCTGTCAACGGCCGGGCTCGGCCGCGATGAAGAGAGGGAGTGGAAAGCAAAGAGGTAGGGGAAAGGAGAAGAGAGAGAGAGAGGGAGGGGAAGCAATCAGACAACACACGAGAATGAGGAAGCTCTTTTCTTCACGACTTATATACGGCCCTTGCTGGCCTTCTGATTTACTTATAATCGAATGGCCACCACGAGTTCGGTGAGTGTCGGAGGCTAAGAGCATCTGACACAACGCCTCTCTCTTCTTTTTCGTTTTCGTTAGGCGGTATGAAAAAAAGCAATGACGCACAAACATTCCAACAAGTGTCATTAAGGTGTCGTGAGTACATTTTCATATCATCATGCTATTATTGAAAAATGTATGTAGCCGTGAGTACCATTAAGGCATTTTTTTGTTATTGGAGGTGGATCTTGTCTTTTCGATGGTTGTAAAATTAATGATATTTATAAGACGCTGAAACCTGTTGACAAAAATGCTTGTTTACGGATGCGAGGAAGGGCCTCTACCCCATCCGGTATCGTTCATTCGCTTAGTATATGCAATGTATCACAAATTGCGGTTGTAGTAACATACTATTGATTTGTGAGATATTGTTTTATTTGTTAATATCGATTTGTAAGCTATTATGTTGAATTTTTGTATCGATTTGTAATATATTTTGTGATATGTATATCGATTTGTGAGATATTATGTGTTTTATAGTGTCGATTTGTAAGTTATTGTGTTGAATTATCGTATCGATTTGTAATATATTATGCGATGTCTATATCGATTTGTAATATATTATGTGTTTTCTAGTATCGATTTGTAAGGTATTTATAGAAAGAATTTTAAAACGTGTGCGTGCAGAAATACATTGTTGCGTGCTTGCGGTGGCAATTTTCGTATTCAAATTGTTGTTCATTTAGCGATTTCTATTGAAATCGCTTCACTGCATCATAAATATAATTAAATTGTTGTCACATGAATCACTATCATCAACACACATATACGACAAATCATTTCTTTTATTGGCATGGTAAATAATAACTTGATGTATAGTATAAGCAAATAGCAAATCACTGTTGCTTTTATACTGTGATTCATTCAATCGTTTCCTTGACTTGCTTAACCTTATCGGTATTCATTTTTATATGCATCTTGAATAAATCATAGTAAACGTATGCGCTGGCTGACGCAAATTGATATATTGCTTATGATAGTGGTGAGCTTATCAGCTGGTTGTAGTGAAGATGATCTATCTCAATCATTAGAAAGTTATGGAGAAGTGAACATCTGTACTAATGACACACCTGAAGAAGTGAACATGTACACTAACGATACACATGATAAGAAGGGTGCAAACATTAGATTCACTCTTGACTTGAATGTTCCAACAGAAGAAATGTAATTCGATAATGAGGTAGACGATCATGACAATATATTTAATAAAGGTGCAGGCACTAGAAATGTACATGATAGTACACTTGACTCTGTTTCCGTAGAAGGAATGCAGTTTAATAATGAGGAAGTTTCATATAAATTTTACAATGATTATGCCTTAAAACTTGGCTTCAGTGTTAGAAGGTATTCTTGGTCAAAAAATGCACAGGGTGTCGTGGTGAGAAAGACATATATTTGTTCTAAGGAAGGTTGGAAGAAGTCAAGTGGAAATTCAATAAGGAGAAAGTCAGATTCAAGATGTGGATGTCCAACGAGAATGAAGTTAAGAAGACTTTTGAATGAGAAATATGTAGTTCATACCTTAATCAGTGATCATAACCATGATTTAGCAGCTTCATTTATGACTCCTATGTTAAGGTCACATCGTAAAGTAATTGCTGAAATAGTTGATAGCCTCAGCATTGCACCAAGGAAGACATATAATTTATGCGCGCACATGGATGGTGGTCGCGAGAATGTGTCATTCACACCTATAGATCTAAGAAACCACTTAAGAAGGAAAAGGATAAATAACATGAAGAATGGAGAAATATGTTCTTTGGTTGATTACTTACAGAAGAAATCAAGCATTGACCCTGGTTTCTTTTGTGCAATGCAACTGAATGAAGATGAATATGATATGAATATGTTTTGGGCAGATTCAAAGTCAAGAGTAGATTATGAATGCTTCAATGATGTGCTTACTTTTTATACGACAGTAAAGATTAATATTGAACAGTGGTCATTTATGCAGTTTGTCGGAGTGAACTATCACTCACAGAGTTGTATATTAAGCGGCATTTTTTTGTGTGACCAGACCAAGGAAAGCTTTGAGTGGTTGTTCAGAGTATTTACACAGGCAATTAATGGGAAGCAACCTAAAGTTGTACTTACAAATTATGATCACGTAATTACGGTTGTAGTGTCTCATGTATGGCCAAATGCACATCATCGCCTATGTTTGTGGCATATCTTTCAAAATGCAGCAAAGAACATAGGACACGTATTTAATCAGAAGACAGGGTTTGACGAAAAGTTTACAAGGCGTGTACTTGAGAGTGTAGATGAGGTCACCTTTATGACTGATTGAGAGGAAATGATTCAAATGTATGACCTTGAAGACTATGTGTGGTTACAAAATTTATATGCAGAAAAAGAGAAATGGGCATTGGCATATGGAACACAATACTTTTGTTCAAGTATGATAAGCATACAAAGAGCTGAATCTATGCATATCACACTAAAGAAAACCATGTATTCATGTTTAACAATGTTTCGCTTCATGAAACAATATGAATTATTTGTAGATGATCTTAGACGTGAAATGCTTAAATACACGCCCTTTAACTTTGGGCATAAAAATATTTATGCGACCTGCAGATCTGTATTCATTAACTGTATTTGAATGGATTAAGAAGGAAATTATACAGGTCATAAATTGCAACATAGAAAGATGCATGCAAACCGAGAATATGCACAAATACCATATTGTATGGGAGGGCGGAGAGCATCCGAAAAAGCAAGAAGCACATGTTACGTACAATGTTGACAACAAAACAGTTAAATGTACGTGCAAAATGTATGAATTCAAAGGTATTTTATGTCATCATGCATTAAAGGCACTTAATCAAGAGAAGATACAAGAAATACCTGAGTCATATTTAATGCAAAGATGGATGAGACAAACAAAGATTAAACTGTTGGATACAGATAATGTCAGTCAATTTGGTGTTGATGAGAAGTGTTCCATAGCCTTCCGTTACCAACAACTATGTACGTCACTTATGCATGTTGCAGATTTGGCATCAAAAAGTGAAGAAGTCTATGTATGCATGAGAAAAGTGTCAAGGGAGTTACTTAAAAATATGCAGTTAATTCACCATCAGTCTGTTGCAGCTCATGAAGACCAGTCCAAGAAAGTGAGAGTGAACAATGGAGGTAAAAATCATGCTTTCCTTGACCCGCATCAGAAGTTATGCTGAAGCGTAAACATCATCTTCAACAAGTCAGGAGTCAATGTTGTAGATTATGATGAAAAAATTCACCTAGCGAACGATATCAAAAGGAAACCTGCCTCTGATCGCAGTCATCGAAGGACAAAGGGTGCACTAGAATTGGTTGGCAAGAAAAGGTCTAAGAAACAACCAACCTCTAAGCAAAAGCAACTACGACCTTCGCATGAACAGGTATGTAATACATTATATTTCTTCCTATGTAAATTGCATTATGTACAGCTTATCAATATCTAACTTGTGTAATTTTCAATATGCAACAATACCCTATAGATGTGCACTACAACGTTGTAACGTTCAATCATCCAGACCAGTTTCAGTAGAACGATAACATCAGTTTTACAAGTCTTTTGGTATGTAATCAATATTGGGAGGATGTTTGCATTTCTTGTGAAACTTAATGTAGTGTCTTATATTGTTTTGTTTCATAACAGGCCTAGTTTAATTCGAAAGTGAGCTATAGAACACAGGAATCACATGTGAATTCTGTTTAATAATGTACCATTCACATATATAAATCGTTATAATATGTATCTTTCACATGTATAAATAGTTATCTCATCTAACCTACAGAGCTACAATTTTGATACCGTAGGTAAATCGTCGTTGTTTAGTGCTTATACCATTAGCAAAAATCGTTGTCTCATCTAGCCTTCACATATACAAATCGTTATACATATATTGTAGTTGAATCATTGCGCAAAAAGTTATTCTGTAAATAAACTGTCTTAAAAGCAAAAAGTTGTTACATTTACTACTTGTGCATGATCGTTGTTAAATCGTTGTAGCTTAATTTTTAAATCATTAGTAAATCGCCTCTATGGTAATTTATTTGGTATATAAATCATTATATCATGTAGTGTTTTATCATGATTTACACAATGACGTCTATGTCGGCCACAACTGGATGAAAATCGCACTGTGCATGAGTACAAATCACGGTAAAAGTGCACAGACAAATCGTTGACTCATCTAGCCTTCACATATACACATCATTGTACATATACTGTAGTTGAATCGTTGCGCAAAATGTTGTTCTCTAAATAAACACTATTAAAAGTATCAAATAAATTTAATTAAATTATATATGTGTCTCACAACCAACCCAATCCAAATACTACCCCACCTAAACCCATAAATACAAATTGACGTAAAATTCAACGATAAGGGGCTTTGAATGAGAAAGAACCCTGTCGTGGATAAGGAAAAGAACAAATCAATCTCTCTTATTAAAGGGCTCTCTTAGGATGCCTCAATGACTTTAACAATGAACTTCATTCATTCTTCATCTCGCTCTCACATTAAAGGACAACTTTCATCTATTTCTGCAATTGCTCAAATTTTCATTGATAGTACATTTCAATTCCTAAAAATAATTTAAATTATATCCTCTTTAAGTTCTCTATTGATTCAATTTCAACCTGAAAATGCATGCTTTGGTTGATTCTAGATTAAGAGTAATGTGATACATAGGAGAATATCAAGGGATTGGATCAATTACAATTGTTAATAATTATGAAAGTATTCTCCTCTTATCCAAAGATATCATTATGACTTATATGTTTGGTTATGCAGCTACTGCTTGTCAAGCATACACTCTTCATTGATATAGCTTCTTTGCTCCCATTATGAATAAGTTTGAGACATCATTGTTCCTTTAAATCAAGAAAAAATTTCACTTAGAGACTAACCTTTCGCCCCTAATTCCAAATATAGTCCAAAATTTTTTTGAAAATGGTCAAATGGAGATTCTTGGTCAACATCTATCATCTTAGAAGACGTAATTTCATTGTTCTTTGAAAATTGAAAAGTACTTATTCATCCTCATAAAAAAAGAAAAACTAAATTATTTTAACTCTTAGGCCTTGGTTGTTTCATTCCTATGTAAAAGGGAAGGCTTTACACGAGAATGACCATATATTTTTAAAAAAAACTGTCAGCTCAACCTTCCCATATAAAACCTTTCATAGGGGGGTATGAAAGGATTTACACATAAAAAGTGTTAGGTTGTGGAAAAGACTGGGGCCTACTTATGCCAGCATGGCCACTTTCCCACCATAATGATTTGATGTTTTTTCATTCATGGTGTGAAAGGATTACATCAAGGTTACCAGCTCAATACTTTACCATGTAAGTTGCATGAAATAAATGAGATGAAGGTCATTGTTGTAATTTGACTTATGATTTACCATGAGTTAAAGGACACCAATAAATGCAAGCTCTTGTTTGACAATTTTCAAGGAAAGTTTGGCCCATTTTTGGAATTAAGGGCAAAAGGTTGGCTAGTAAATGGAAATTTTCCACAAAATAGTGTCCCTTAGGATGCCCCAAACATGTGGTAGTAAGGGACGAATCATGGTTATTTTGAGTATTGGGTTGCATAAGAATTGATGCTATTTTTAGTATTTTGAGTAGTTGAGATGATGTTTCATGCACACTATATCCTTTAATTTGCAATTCAATTCTATATCAACAATCCAATTCTATATTATGAGTATTCGAGTTGCATTTGTATGCATGTATGAAATGTCATATCACATGATGAGCAAACACTCATTATCTTCATTTGTTTTATCTTCCTAATAATCTTTTCAATGAATTAGTTTGTGTCTTATAGCAACAACAAAATACTCAAAAGAAATGAAGAAATATAATTTTGTTTTATGAATTCATAAAACCTATCATGGTAGATAAGCATACTTCCAAATAGCAACATGAAGATTTTCTCTGCAAGGGAAAATCTCATGATAACTTAAAAACTTTTTGTTTTTCTCAAAAAAACTCAAGAAAAAGTTGATATATTTAAATTCTAAAAATATACATAAGAAATTATATAAAATATAAGAAAATATTAAACATAGAAAATGAAAAAACTATAGACATTGCAGTGATAATGTGATAATATAATGATAAAACATGAAATTTTTGAAATAGATGCGGCTAAAAATATCATGTTTTTCTCATGATTATATTGGTTTCTTGGAATCTTGTGATAAATTTGAGAAATTTTGAAAAAAGGCAATATTTGTGATTATGGTCTTAGTAAATAAAATGATTTGGACTATCAAAGGATATAAATGCTTAAGTCCATCCCAACCTTAAATGATCTTGTGAAACAATTAGACTTGACTCGACTCAATCTTGACATGTCTATGGGTTCCGGGAGCTTATCAATTCTAAAACATGCCTATTCTTCATATTTTAAAAAAGCAAAAGGAAATATATATGAGCTTATAAGGTTCTTTGCATTTTGATATGCACCATAATCTATTAATACTCAAACTATTTAATGCTACACCCATAAGATTCTTTGCATTTTGAACTCAAACTAAAACTAGTTAATACTAGAACAAGTTTCATATTTAGCTAGAACTGAAAATGATGCAAACTTGAGCTGAGATTGTGCCAAAACCAGTTTCAAAAAATGCATTTTATCTTTAAAGTTTAGTATGTTTTAGATTAGTGATTTTGTAAACCTTTCAATTACAAGTATTTTTATAGTAAATTTTGTTGATATATAACTCAATTAAGAAACAGGTTTAGAAAATGCAAAATGTGATTGTGGTTTTCAATTAGAATGATTTTCCCTTGAAAATTGAAAAAATGTCACAAAACTAACACCACCAACTTTCTAGGTGTCATGACTCATCCCACCGGTGACCAAACCAAAGCAATGTGCAAAAAATGACAAAAACAAGTTTTCTAAAGTGCCCATGGAAAATATATTGGATTAAAGAAAAAAAATTCAAACTATCACAAGTATAATTCATATGAGTAAGCCAAACTATGCTAAAAAATATCCATGCGAGAAGCTAAACAGGCATGGCACAATCTAGCACAAAGTTGACTAAGTCCAAGCTTATTTGCAATTGCTTTCTTATATTCGAACTCAAACTAAGAAATTGCCTAATCACATCACTATCTACAATGCACCAAATTGGATGAAAGCCTTATGGTTTTTCCATAGTTACTAGCCCACCCATTAAGCCATGAAGAGTCAAAGTGTCAATTCTTGTGACCATATTTAAAAGCCCTTTTTGTAATTGAAATAAATGCAAACGAAGCTCATCAAGCAGAGTTATCAAAACCTTAATAGTCCCATCATGAATACCAACTATGGTTGTGTCAATGTTTCCATATACAGGCATGCTTTTAGCATTTGAGAGATGCAAGTATCAAAATGATATTTGAATAGCATTTCAATGTATCCCTCACGATTGTGTGTCAATATACGTGAACTAGTTTGAAATGCAACAAGCATTGTTTGTTATCTCTAATGTAACAATGAGTTCCAAATATAATCACACAACCTCTTCTTCAAACTCCTTACTATTAGCCTGAAAAAACAAAAGAGAAAAAGGCGTAAAACCTGATTCTTTATATAGCATAACAAAACATATTAAATACACTTATTCAATTAGTTGGATTCTAGAAAAAACTTTATTGAAAAAAAAAAGAATAATTAGATACAAATACATACAATATAAGCAAGTAGATGCAGTACATAAAGTTCAATAAAAGTCAATAGCATATTCGTTCTTGTAGCAACTACTTTTGTGATTGTAGGATATTTAAAAGTATGTTTCAAAATGTGCAAAGGATGTCATAGGTACAAGAAAAAAAAATGTGTTATGACAAGTATGCCATCGTCACAAGGAATAATAGACTGAATGATCATTGTACGTGTTTGATAAACTAATGGCACCTCATCTTTATCCACCAAAGAAAAGAGCATAAGCCTCCCCTAAAATTGTGAAAGGACCAAATACATTAGGACACTACAATTAATATGTGTAAAATTTTACAAGATCCTGCAAGGGATACTACTTACAATATATTTAATGGAGCTCCCGATATAATAGTAAGCTTTACTAGAAGTGAAAACAACACTATACATTGCTTTAACCTCTTCACCTTTCTCAAAACTAAACACATTTGTGTGTAGATGATCTTGCTTGCAAACAAAAAGCGTGTCATCAAAACAATAACTTAATATGTTAGTCTCCTTTGAATGCAAAAGCCATGGCAAAGATGATCCCTAAAAAAATGAGGATACATGAAAAGTGTTGAGGGCCATGATTCTACCAACCTTGATCACATCATCATGCACTACAACAAGCTTGTATAACAAAACATCATAAAACAAGTTAAAGGTGTGTTTATACTATAATAAGTAAAGTTATTCACTTATATTTTGAGACCTACACAGTCAAACTTGATATAAATCTAAACAACAAGTAAAGAGCTAGCTTGGCATTTGAGAGTTTAAGAAAATCATATAACAATATAAGGTGTAATTCAAAATACAACTAATGAAAATCATCTATAAGTTTTGTATATAAAAAATCATATGCAAAATGTTGTTGCATACATTTAAGTTGAATATACAATATAGCAAAAAACATGAAAGAAGAACATTGTCTTATTCACAAGGCTTCTCTTAAATCAACATGACACCCCTTAAAACCATAATGTTTTTTAAGAATCCGCAGTGAAAGGAAAAAAAATTAAAGCAAGAGTAAAATGCATACCACCCAACTAGCTAATGAATTCAGATGCATATCAAGAGCTCAAATTATCAATATATATATTGACTTTTTAAAAGCTCTATAAGCTTATATGACTGCTTGACAAAAAATGATTAGCTTTTGCTACTAAAAATGAGTCATTCTCTCTTTCTTTTGATAATTTTTTTTTTCTTTTTTTGTTATAGTGGTGGACATCCAACTCAGTTAAAATCATTTACCCTTGGTTTAAGGTATAATGTGTAAATTGTTGATAAGTCTTGACACTAGTGCAATGCAATTGGACCGCTTGCCAAGCATCCTAAACTTTATGGCCTCCTTTAACTTAAAAGAAAGGAAAGTTATCTATCTACTTGTAATGGCCATTGTCAACCTCAACATCCCTTGTTCTTACTTGAAGGACTTATGTCTAATTCTATATAAATAAGAAAACACTTTTGTCATATAATTGCAGGTGTTGATGTCGGTGAAAGTGTGGATACGAGACTTTAAAAAAAGTTGGGTAAGGTGTCATATCTACACTTGTAGCACCCAAATTTGGGTAAAGTGTCACTCGAGTGGTAGAGAATATGACACTTTTAAAAATATTGGGTGATATATATATATATATATATATATATATATATATATATATATATATATTTGTCTTAAACCAATTTATTTTTGCATGCCACACACTGCTAGTGTGCATGCACTAACACATACTATGTTGCTTGTTTCTTATGACATGCAAAAAGAAATTGGTCTAAAACAAATAAAAATTTGTAAAATGAAAAAATAGTATACTTACAATTATTTTATCAATCGATCTATGACTCTCCTCTACCTTCTTTGATCTCAAAGTTTGATGGCCTCCTTTGACTTACAAAATAAGGGAAAGTTGTCTCTCCACTTATGATTGACATTGTCATTCTCTGCTTTTTGTATATAACATTCATTTTTTTTTAAATGTCATTTCTATGGGTGCACTTGCATAGAAACCCACACCTATGTGACATAGGTACTTTCTTATTTAACTAAAGCTAAACATGAGCCTTTCAAGAGAGAACAAAGAATTATCTCAAAAGAAATTTCTATTGAATTAAAAGCATTGATGATTACAAGGTATTAGTCAAGGAAAACAAAGTCAATGTTGAAGAGATGGTGAAGGTTGTTACTTTTATTTGAGGTCCCACAACAATAAAACCTATGTGGTTGGTAGACAATTTTATAAAATATTGTAAACAAGGTTTTGATGCATATGTAAAGACATGTGGGAGTTCATGCTGAGGCAACTGGCATAAGCAACAAGCTTACCATATGGATGTTTGCCTAAGTTGGAGAAGAAAATATTTGAAGTTGTGGTTTATGATTTGATCATTGAAGCATCCATTTTTTGCAAATCCAATTGCAAACTATTTTTTTTATGCCTACATATTTGGCAATGCTCTCGACTATCTAGAAAAGGATACTTACTTGTTTGTGTCAATTTAGGTTTCATTTTAACATGCTATAGGTGAAGTACCATTATGTAATTAAATAGTTTCTATATCACAAACACTATGTACATTTATTTTTCAATTCAAATGACTTATTCTTGCTTATTGCACATATGCTCATCCTTGTAAACCTAAGCATGAAATAATAAAGCAATAAATAATATTCAAGTTTTATGTCGCATACACCATAACAAGGACACAATGTTAGTTCCTAGTAAATCATTCATGTTGAATTCATCCATGAGGTCAGAATTGTAAAAAGAAAAATATACTAAAAAATACGAAAGCCTCATTTGACATTTTTGTATTTGCCATTAATGCCAAGACTACAAGAATCCCTATTATTTTTTGATAAAAAAAGAACCCAATTATTTAACACATCAGAAGCCATAAATAGGTTGTTTTTAGTCATCGTAATAGAATTGGTCTTGTTAATTATGTTATTGATATAAAAATATAGTATAATTTGTGCTGCCCTACAAAGTAAATTGGCAAAAGAGCTTAATAGCTTGACATCTATTGTTGATTATTAGTAAAAAAGAAGACAATCCTTGACCAAGGAAACAAAGGAATCTACATTTGAGCTCTCTCTACCAATTGAAATAATAAAATAGCTTAATCAAGCTGACTTCAGGTTATCTTTTCCTATCTTTTATCTCTATAATATTTTTTTACCATTTATAATTGTTTCATCATCCGATGAAAACCTACTTGCTCACCTATTTATAGGACAACCATTTGTTATGAGAAAAGTTGATATATCTAAAATTAAATCTTTCTTTTGAACCTTCACTATCATGTCTCATGATAGGTGTCTTATAGTAACAACGAAACACTAGAAATAAATGAAAAGATATAATTTTGTTTTAAGAATTCACGAAACCTATCATGGTAGATAAGCATACTTTCAAATAGCAAGATAGAGATTACAAACATAACCAACCTTATTGGCGAAAGCAAAATGATTAACTTACATAAATTGAAAACAAGCATATGAAATGCAACATCGTATCTAAAGTCAGGCTTCCATATGAGCAATATTAAACAAAATGACCAAAAATCATGGGATTCAACAATACTAAACCCTTGTCCTTTAATCCCTTTGCTCATTTCGCATATTCTAGCCAATTGTTAGTTCTTGGTAATGCAACTTATGAATAAAGAATTGAACTCTGAAGACAATAGGGAGGAAACTTATGTAGTCAATTGAGGTCCTTAAAAAAGAAAGCCAACTTCATATGCCACTAAACAAAAAGTTTAATAATGATAAGGTTAATTATATGTATTTAGTTCATAAAAATTAGATTGCAATAAAAACAAATTATCCAAATATTAAAGTATATTTAGTTTTTCTCAATTTTGAATTAGTTTTGCTTATTATACACATAACATGATAAAAAATATACAAAAGTATAGAAAAGCAATTCAAACTTGTTATTATAAAAGTTTAAGATTAATTTTATATCTCTTTTCTAGAAATGCAATTTGTTATTGGTTGACCTTAAGGAGATTTCAAACAACAACGTAGGTTAGAAACATTTTAGAAGACGATAATATTTATAATTGAGCTTAGTGATTAAATTTAAATTAAATTTTGACTAGTTTTGAGTTAAAATTTTAACATAAAACACTTTCAAATTCAAAAAAGAAAAATGAAAGCATGCATTAATATGATTTTGGTTCCCAACAAAATTATATTTGCACAATCATGTTTTACTCATATTTTTTTAAATTGACAACCAAACATGAAAAATAATGCAATCAATAGAAGAATATGCACAAAATCCTTAAGTTAAATGTATATTAATCAAGAATTCAACATGTATTTAGTTCAACATAAGCACTATTTTAATTTTATAAAAAATTAAGCTACATTGAAGTATACAAGAAATGTGTAAATTCACACTTAACACATTTTGTACTATCAAGTAATTGAATTAAATAAGATGATCATATAATAAGATAACATATCTAAACATTTGGAGAATTGACGACACAATATAATTACTCAACAATTGTGTGATAATCATCATAAGTTGATTAACCAGAATGTACGTGTCATTTGCTATCACTTTTACCTAAAGATAAGGTTTCATGACATACTCTTAATAGGATCTACATAGAGCATTACAATATTTGTGCATAATTAAAAATTTTCAAATGAAAAAGGAACACACCCCACTCAAGTTGGTGTCGAAGGGTTTTAAAAAAACAACATAAAGTGAAAAAAAGGAAGTGGAGGTGCTTGATAAAAAAAAAACAATATAAACTTGGGTCTCCTTTGACCCAGACCTTGGTCCCTAATACCAACACAATAAACTAATGGAAACATGCTGAATCAGACCTGCATTGTTTTCATCCAGGTCTAATTTAAGTCAAACGTGGGTTGTTTTCACCCATGCCTGAATCAGAAGGGTAAGTTCTTGGCTGCATTTGTCCATTGATCAAGTTCACAAACTCCAAAACTCCACTTTTGGGCGAGTTAAGTTTATGAACTGAATGCTTCATATGATGCCAAATTTTTTTCCACCCTACAACCTTCCATAAGGGCCTGTTTGGAATCTGGGCGCTGGGATGGGCGTTTATGCATTTGGTGGTTCCGAGGTAAAGTCTTGGTCAAACTACCTTGGTGGTCCTGTTTGGAATCTCGGCGCTGGGACGGGGGTTTATGCATTTGGGATGGGAAGTGAGGCCCTTTCTCCTTTGTGTTTACACTAAATCATGAATTTGGCAGCTGCCACTTGCTCAAATGCATAAACTCCCTATACGCCCATCCCAGCTACAGATTCCAAATATGCCTTTAAGTCTATGTTTTAGAGCCGGTTTTGAGGCTAGATATGCCAAATCTTGGATTTGGCAATCCAGGATTTAAGTGGCATGGTACCATCAGCTGTTTGGTAGCCAGTGTCCTTGCCAACAACAAGGTCCCAAACTGCCAAATGTTCCACAAGTTGCCAAATACTGGTGAAAATGAATCTGGCTAATGAAGTAAGATCTGAATGTGCATTCAGTTGATGGTTTAAAATGAATTTGAATGAAACAAAAAAGCTGCATCTTGAAAATCATCAAGTTCTGTTCTACATAATCTGGTTTAGATTTGCATGATCACAATTTCTTTTGTGCTTCTTTCAGAAGCATCGTCAACATCACAACACCTTAGAAGGTGGTACTTCAGACAATTTTACATGGTATTGGCATTCTTTACGTGAATCTAAGATTGTTAGAAAAGTTATAAAATATAAAATCCTTTTAAGTTTTGTTTCCCACCAAAAGTGCTTTGAAAATGTTTAGTCCCATATTTAAGAGAGAAAAGTTTTTCAAATGGTTTAAATAAAGGGTTTGTTATCTATTCTTTAATTTGGTAAGCTTTGAGTCTTTAGGTGGCTTGTGGACATTGTTGCGCATTGTACAACAACAGATGCGTCATTTGTGCACACTCACATGTGCGCGTGCGTAAAGACACTTTGAGGTGCAATGTGGCATTTTGATGGTGCACTTTGCACTTCACACGCTCGCAGCGGTGCAAGGTGCATATGAGGCGCAAATGTCCATTTTGTCTTTTCGGTTTTGAGATGTCTGACAATTTGAAAGGTTTTAATTGAATTTATATTGAGTTTATGATGCATTGTGACTGTTGGACGGTTTTGAAGGCCTTTAATCTATAGTTAAAGGTGGGTGACCATTCAGGGACCTTTTCAAATCATCAAATTTATGACATTTAATCTCATTTATCGCAAAACATTTTGACCTTACTAGAAGTCTATAAATCTCTTCATTTTCTCATCTTTTGAGATATGAATTTCTGACTCTCCAGTTTTCTCTTTTTTTTCTTCCTGATTTGGGTTGCAGAGTTCAAGTGTGGGAAGAGGTCAGCTGTTCTTGCGAAGCAGTGACTCTCTGAGGTTCACGCCTAGTTGTATCATGAGAACTCAATCGCAATAAACCCTTTTTCGTATCTTCGAAATTCCTGAAGTAGGGTGATTGAAGTTCTAAAGATAGCGATCTTAAGAACGAGCCTCTAGGCTTGAGCTCTCCATTTTCTTAAATCCTTTTTGTCACCTGTTTGCACTAACAAAGATTTTCCTAAAACATTCATCAAACATCAAATTTTAGCCATAAACTCTTAACACGTTTCCAACAATTTTTTTTAAAAATTTATAACCCGAAGAAACTGCACTCGGCACGAAGATCTGGTCGCACTGGCTCAATCTGCCATGCCTACGGTTGTCATGCCAACCACATAAAACTCTGAGGCTAGGACCCCTGCCCCGGGGCTTATGCTAGGCATTAGCTTGCGCTGAAGGGCGATGCGAATGTCTTTATCAGAATATTTTTGCTTCTCACTTTAGGCAGTTAACAATAATCTTTTTATGAACATAGTTTCATGTGGCTTGGCAAGGAAATTTTGAATCATGGGTACATACCCCCTTACATGTAAGACCCATTGCTTATAGTATTTGGGATCCTCGTTTGGTCAACGGGCTGTAGAAGCTTTTACTGTAGCCAGTGCTATTGGACCAATATTGCTTCACAGACCCACCCCACTAAGCCAACCTAGAGATGGCAGTGGGGCGGGGCGGGGGACAAGGTTTCCACCCCCGCCCCGCCTCAAAATTTTATCCTCCACCCCCGCCCCGCCTCCGCGGCGGGGATGGATTTTATCCTCCACCCCCGCCTCCATCCCCGTTTCATACCCTTCATCCCCGGTCCAAACGGGGATGAGGCGGGGCGGGGATATTGCGGGGAAAAGTGGTCGGGGCGGGGATCGGGGCGGGGAAAAGTGCAGGTCCACCCCCGCCCCGCCTCCGCGGCGGGGATGGATTTTATCCTCCACCCCCACCTCCATCCCCGTTTCATACCCTTCATCCCCGGTCCAAACGGGGCGAGGCGGGGCCCCGCTTTCCCCCGGTCCACTGCCATCCCTAAGCCAACCCCCTTAGGCATGTTTCAAACACTTTATAATAAGAAAAAATTAACCATCAAAGTTCAGTTTTCATGCAACCAACGTGTCGACCCAAGCATCTCTGATTCTTTGGCCCATTTGGGGAGGGGATGAGAGATACATACATTTGGATCTTAACTTGGAGTTTGAGATTGAGACCCAAGCATTAGATTCATTTAATATTTGTATTGTGTGCATCCGATCCAGTTAGCTAATTGGATATCTAAATCAGCACCATGCCTTCTGGGGTGAGCCCGATCTGTTGGCGGCTGGAACAACAACCTGAATCTGAACCAAACCTGAACCGGAACCAACCACACGTCTACGAATGGACCTTAAAACAAATTTTAGGGGTGCAAACAATACAGATCAGATATCTGATCCAAACGTGGGATGCTATTTCCAGATTGGGCTCCTTAAAGCAAGATCCGAATGCAAATTGGGATTGGATTTGGATATGCTAAATCCTATTATTTTCTGGTTCAGACCAGATTTGAATCAGTACTTTAGTCTTTAGGTTGCATCTGATCCAGATTTCGGATCAAAGTCTGATCAGATTGCATTATTTGTTCATGTAAAGAGCTTGCTCTTAATCTGTTTTCACTGGATCCAATAATATCACATATATTTCAGACCCAAATTCATTCAACCATACCTCTTCGGATCTGATTCGTAACTGGATTTGGATCCAAATCTACTGTTTGCATTGGAGGTTAGGAATCATACCTGGCATGATCTGCTCTATATCTGATACATATATATTTCGGATCTGAATCCAACCCTACCTCTTCGGATGTGATTCAGATATGGATTTGGTTCGAATCTACTGTTTTGAATTTCGGATTTGGACTCGGATCTGGCATGATCCAATCCATATCTGATCCGTCTGCACCCATAACCAAGATCCACGTCGTCTACGAGCGGGTCGGGTATAAAACTCATATTCGACTCATGTTCAGGCTTTGCTGCCCTATAAATGCAATCGTCATGGTCGTCTTCTCTCTCTGTTTTCATTGTCTGAGAGAGAGAGAGCGGGAGAGAGTCTCACTTTTTCGTTCGTTTCCTTCATTGCAGCCGATCCATCATTCGTTTCCTTCATCAGATTAAGGGTTTCTTCCTCCCTTTCCCTTTCCCCCCTTCTACTTTGCTTCATTCGCATGGTTTTTCCCTTTCTCTCCGATCCGGCGGCCGGTCTGCTCCGCGGCGTTCAATTCTTGAGGTTATCTTGTCGAAGTTAGTGTTTTTCTTCACAATTGGATAGGAGTTTGAGTTTTTGAAGGTTAGGGTTTGGTTCAAATGCTTGACAGCCGTGTTGCTTCGGTGACGCTTGACAGGCTTAGGGTTTTTCTCTGGAGATTGGGGTGAAGACGAGATTTTCTGGAATGGTGTTGGGTTTTGTAACTTCGTAAGGTATGGTGCATATGGGTTTTGTTGCTCATGATTCTTCCTCTTTTTTTTTCTGCTTCTCCTTGTTTTGGTATTTTTGTTCGTCATTTTTGTTTACTGTGACTTTGTTTTAGTTTTCTTCTTCTGCGTGTTGTGCAAATCGAGCATGACCTTATGCATGGTTGTTTGTGTGGTTAGAAACGTCGAGTATGGTCGTCTAGGCTTGGTATTTGTTCGCGCTTGATGTTGAAATCCAGTAGTTTTATGATTTTGAAGTAAAAGCTTTTAGCATGAGTAAATATGCATGTGCACAGGTTTTTGTACCTGTGCAGGTGTACAGTGCGCTTGTATGTGCATCTAGTGTTCTTAATCTAACAACAGTCAAAGTTAAATGAGTCTTGTGGTTTCAATCTCTCACGGTTAGAAAAGGTGGCACATGAAAAACCAGCTAAATATGTGGTTCTTAACAATGGGTGGGATTAACAGTACAAGTAAAGTTTGGAGTATCAAGAAGTTGAATTGGATTACCGGCATCATAAATGGAATTGATTTTAGAGGAGAAACATCAAGATCAGAACATGAGAAAGCCTACTAATAGAATTAAGCTCATATATATCACCATAAGTTTAAATATGCATAGGGAAATGCATGCAGATAATTGTGAAGCGGGTGTTGAATCAGAAATTTCCAACTCAGGCTACCATAATCAACACGTGGTTAGTTTGAAGTTCGAACTCTCAACTTAAGTACAAGTGCAAAGACCAACAAGCAGATGTAAAGATAATAGATAAGGTTCTATTTGGATATACTTAAGGGACTCAATTCTATGTTATATGGCCACTCCTATCAGCCAGCTACTCCATGCCTGGCACCTAGCATCCCGACACCTATACAGCTATACTTGTGGACACTCCTGTTTTCACTTTATTTAGTATTCAAGTATTTTTTTAGATAGCATCCACCAATGTTATCTGGCATAACTATGGGTTGCATGTGCAGCTGTAAGCTTCATTCGGTTTTGAAATCTTCATCCTTGAGGCTCCTAAAGAGTGAGATGAACGAGCCACAAGTTGACCAACATTGTGCTATGGAGCAAATTAGATGGTTCTTTTTATATTCTCTAATAAGATTCAGTAGGTATGATATCGATGTCCGAATCCAGCTTGTTTCCATGCCCTTTTGTGCTTTTTTCTGGATCAACATTCTTAATGAATGAGGTGAATGAGTTGGGTTTAAGCTTATTGTTGAAGATTGGGCAATGTCTTGATAGATACGAATTGACAGAATTAGAGTCATTTAGGCATTAGGCATCACTAAATGGATTTTCACCCGCATTTTGGGAATTAATATTCCTCAAACAATGTAGCATATTGCCGCCGGGTAAATCCTTAAGCCTTCCTCGTCTTACAAATGCTACAAAATGTTCTTGTAAATTATGGCTACATACCCCCAAAAAAAGTCTCTCTCTAAACTGTTGCTTTGAGAAATGAATTGTTGGTTGGACCCATGAACGGAATGCAAAGCTCCACTAAGGTATTGAGAGGGCTATCTATCATAGTCATGTGTGAAGCAATTCCCCCCAAAAGTCAAGTACCCTATTATTATAAGGGGGTGGAGGTTTTGAAAGAAATGGCTTGATGAATCATTCTGTTTTCAACAGACCGACAATGAAAGAATTAAGGGAATTAAGTCCTTAGCCTTTGGTCTACCATCTATCTGTCTTTCAGAAAAGAGTGGAATTCCGAACTCCAAGTTTGATCCTAATGTGTTCTTAGAACCACAATTGGATCTTTTCAAAAACTAAAGCCTTTCTTCCATTTTCTACGTGCTGCCCACTGCCAGACCATGCAGTTTAACCCATATTTGGCTTTCAGCAGATTTATTCACCAACCATCATCCGTGCTTAAGCACCACCACCACATTAAAAGAAGCCTAATTGTAAAAATAACATGGTAATAAATTAACAAATATTTCTTGACATCAATAATAACTATTATGATTCCAGTGTTATAAAAAGCATTTTATAATGTGCATTTAGAGGGTCAACCATTACCACTTTAAATGATTTAATAATAAGCTGCACCGTATAATGTTGTAAATAAAACGTCAACCAACAAATATTAACGTCAAAGTGTATAATAAAATATCAACAATTATAAATACATTATATAGAAAAGTTTCTCTGTGTCCCTTATTATTCTCTTTTGCTGATCACAATAAATGCAAAAAACAAAATAATTGTTTTTTCCCTAAAATCATCTCCGCTTGTCTTTCTAGTGTATGTTTGGTCCTATATACTCTTCATAATAATCAAGAGAATTGGGGGGTTTTATCAATATGGTAAATATGATCATAATAAAGTCTAGGTAAAAAAAAGTCTTGTGATAAGTGAAAAAGTAACTAAAAAAATTACATGAGAAATTTTGTGGAAAAATAAAAAAATATTCATATTTGTGATTCACTATGTATCATATGATATAGCATGATATACCCCTTTTTCCAATACAAAGGAGTGCATTCTATTGTATGCCTACAATAGTTACAACAAATTGTACCATGCTCTTTGATATGATCTTAAAATATTGTTGGAAAACTTGTTCTATGATAGTTATCCATTCTATCCTATTTATGGAATTAAGAATCACACCTTTCCTTGGACTCCTCTCTCTGTCTATATATATATATATAAATATATATATATATATATATATATATATATATATTATGTGTGTGTGCGTGTGGTTCACCCTGAAGTAGGAATCCAATATCTGGTGCGATTCGACACCCATGCACCACACCTGAGCTCAGACTCGGCTACTCGGTAGGACTGTTCGGTTGAATCTTGGAGCCAAGAACGGTGGTTCTAGGCCAATTCCCTCAGCAAAGATGCTTTTGATGTTAAACAAGGAATCTCAGGGATCCAATATACCCAAAATATCGGAGGGAATCTCCAGTGGCCGTCTTAAGCCTCAGGTTGTTGAAGCCTTCTAGCGATAGTCTGGTAGAACATATGAATTCAACTAAGCACTTTACCGTGTTTTCTTGAGGATCTACCGGCAGATTTCTCTCAAAACAATGATCTGGGCCTTAGAAATGAGATCAGAAGCTAGAGTGATGAAATTGGGAGCACCTCTGGTCAGATTTGATCCTAGACCTATATGTTCAACTAACAGGTGATGTGCAGGTGACTGCGGTGAGCAGTTGGCTGAGTGGACACCGTTTTGTTCAACGAAGAGGTCTCCAGCTTATTCTTCAACGGAGATCACCCTGATTGTGCTGAAGGAACCCAGAAATGAAATTTGGCCTATGAGCACCAGAGTCTGACAACCAGTGATCGATGACGTCTTGCTATCGGTGATAGTTTATGATAAATACTATAGATGGTGGCTGTGATAATTGATGAAGAAGAGGAAGAGATTGATGATGTAGTATGTTTGTGCATGCATGGTTTAAATAAAAAAATTCATTTGAAGTCCAGTACATAAAGAAAGATTAACAATTTGTCATCCAAACCAGAAAATTGGGTTTTTGAAATCTCCATTTTGAGAACTAGCATTTTAAACTAATTTAACAATAAGTTTGTGTTACATTGCCATCCAATTGCAGCCGTGTTTTATTTTTGTTCTGCATTTTCTAGATTGCTTTTTGAGGCCAATGCAATTTGGTTTTGCAAGAATTAATGGTTTTTCCTCCTCTGCTATTAATGTGCGGTGTCAGGTAGTGGCCAAGGGGGAGTATGTTATTAGTTTCGTGAGATCTTCCAACTTCATTGCAAGTCAGGTCCATGGCTGACAATTTTGTCCACAAAACTGATACTAAATCAACTGTGGGAAGTTTGCCATCAATATCTGGCTATAATCATGATCAGCTGTCAGAATCAGCAGTTTCAAGTGACCTTCACAATGGTTCCAGTTCTACATGCAACATATCAACCTCAAGTTTGACGCCAGCAAATGAATCACACAGTTATGCTGGTTATGGCTATTACCCAAATTCCACCTACCCCTATGGATATAGCAATACAGGATATGAAAATTATTACTATGCCTATCAGCAGCAAGGAAATCATTCTTACTCTCAGCAAGTGGGAACATACCAAAACACAGGTTCTTATCAGCCTCTTAATTCATTTCCGAATGCAAACACTAGTCTGGGGCCAAGTTACTCAGGCACTTACTACGATCCTGCTGTTTATCAGACCACTGGAGGATACCAGAGTAGTGGCTATAATAATCAGAGCAGCTTGTGGAGCACTGGTAATTATGGAAATTACCCTTATCCAAACTACATGGCAGCAGATTCTAATGGCGCTCATGCTGCTAGTAGTAGTGGTGTGAGTCAGCATCAGTATCCACAGCATTGTAATCCATGGGCAACAAATTATTATGGTCAAACTGCACCTGATGTAAGCTGTGCACCTGGTACTGAAAGCACATCGATTATTGCTACACCTCCTATGGGCTGTCCAGTTCCAGGTGTTGGCAGTGGGTATGCAGTTCCAAACACTCAACCTCCACCACCTGGAACCTGCTCATCCTGTAAACCAGAGTCCAACTTCCCTGGAGCATCCGTCCAGGTTAGTTAGCTTTTGTATTTAGCTCCATGTGTGAGGAAGGAAAGAATTCCAGCTAAACTTGCCTCGTTTTCTTCTTCTTCTTCTTCTTCTTGTTAACAGCAGTAACAACAATGATAGCGTGACACTGTTATCTCAACTGTCATTGTTCCTATTGTTGTTGTTGTGAATGTTATCAGTACTTGTTGTTTATTCTGTTTGAGATTATTTTGTCTTTCAGTTTCACTCTGCTTGCAGGTTTTCATGTGCATTGTCCACTGGGGATCTCAGAGTGCTTTTTCTTTGCTTCTTCTCTTAATGTTCTTAACAGGCCTAGTTCTTGTTTTGATTTCTGTTTTTGTTTCTGTACATAAAGTGACTAACACTGGTATTTCAAACTTCTTGTTTATCACTGGAATTTTTTAATAGATGGCATGATAGAGTTGTCATGAAATCAAGCCGAAAGCAAACCATAATGTGCATAAGCAAACTAACAAGTCATGTAAGGGATAATACAAATGCCAAAGGCAATACAAAAGCACCTAAGTGCATACAATGGCTACAAATGCACAAGCACAAGTCCACAAAGGGACAATACACAAGCCAATCAATGAATGGCAAATACATGAGATCATAAGAGGCACCAAAGAGCATACACAAAAGAACACAAAAAAGTAAAACATAAAAAATAATAATCTTTATTGAGATAGAATGCTTAGGAAAGCATTAGAAACAAATGGGGGTATTTACCCCTTTATATAGGCTACATGGGTCCATATAGCGGTTGGGATCATCCCAATAGCTATAAATATAGCTGTTGGGAAGATCCCAAACAACTATAAATAAAGCCATTGGGAAGATCCCCAACGACTATATTGGACAAAGTCTAATATACCCTCATATAAGAGGGAAAATGACAAGAAAAATTGTACAATGATAAAACTGCCCCCTTATGGGCAGTACTTATTACATGTGTACAAATGACCAAAATGCCCCTACATGGGCAAAACCTATTACAATAATAAAACAATTATATATATATATATATATATATATATATATATATATATATATATATATATATATATATATAACACTCTCCCTCAAACTTACGGTGTGATTACCAAAAGAATGGGGGAAACAAGATGGGGAAGACAAGAGAAAGGGAGACAAAGAGGGAGAAGATGAGAGAGAGAGAGAGAGAGAGAGAGAGAGAGAGAGAGAGAGAGAGAGAGAGAGAGAGAGAGAGAGAGAGAGAGAGATTTCGGGGGTGGGGGGTGATTTTGCTTTTGTTTTGTTTTATTCTGTTTTTCTGAGTTTCAGGTCTGAATTAGACCCGACCCAACCTGATCCGACGCAGTGTGGGACCCGACCTGTGGCATACCTGCACTACGGCCGCTACTCGTATCCGTGTCGATGCATGTGTTAAAATATAGTGTATCTTTTATATATATATATCAAACCCGATAAGGGTATTTATGTAAATTCACATATTTTATGCATATTCTCATTTGAGAATATGTTGTATTTTGTTTTCTTCTTTTTCTTTTTGTATTTCTTTTTTATGTGGGCCCCCAATACATAGGTTGGAGCACCCTCCAACGGTTACATTTCTAACCGTTGGAGGGGCTCCAACGTATGTATTAGAGCGCCCCCCCCCCCCCCCCCCCCCCCCCCCCCATGGTCTTATAAATAAGGGTGATCCCCTTTAGGTTTTTTTATGTTTTTGTAAAGCCCCTCTTGGGACCCAATATATTGAAGTTGATATTTTTTATGTTCTTGTGCATTTGTATCCGTGCCTTTGTGCACTTGTGAGAGTTCTCCTTTGATGCCTTTGTGCACTTCGTGCTTCTAGCATTGTGTTTTTACACAAAATCTCTTTTTATAGAGATTTTCACATGGTATCAGAGCGTGGTTGATTGGGGAAAGAAATTGGTGTGGTTCTTCACAATATTGAGTGCCTCGAAAAGTGTGCCTTCAACTTTTTGGTAATTGGCGTGAAGACTCTTCTTTATCCAATATTTTAGAAGATTACTACAACAAGTAAGACTTAAAATCTTATTGTGGTACGTATTCTTTTCTCTCATCTTATCTCTCTAATGGGTGAAAAAGATTCTCATTTTTTCTCTTGGTTTCAAGCTCAATGACTTCAATTATCACATGTGGGCCGAAAATATGAAAGTTGTTATTAAAGGAAAAGGCTTTGTGGTTACGTTCAAGGCTCGATTCCGGAACCAGAGCCTAAAATTACCTTGATTAAAGAAGGGGAAATCAAAATTATTGAGGGAGATGAAAGAGCTAAGGCTCTTGAGGAGTATAGTAGAAAACATGAGGAGTGAGAAATGATGAACTTCAAGATCTTGTCATGGATCTTTTCCTCATTTGAAACAAGAATCAACGCCAACATTATAAAGTTTAAAAAGGCTTCTAGGGACTTATCCCACAAGTATTACCTCCAAAAGAGGGCGCTAACCCTTCTTCAAGGGGAGATGACTATAAGGGAGTACTTTACCGAACTCTTCTCCATTTGGGATGAACTTGCTATGCTCGAACCTAAGTGGAGTGGTGAAGCCATAGAGCTTCGTCATAAACAATTAGAAGAAGATCGTTTTTTTAACTTTTTGAATGGGCTAAGGCCCGAGTTTGAACAAATAAGATCTTCTCTTCTATCCTCCTTCACCTCTCTCTCTCTTGAAGATGTCATTACCAAATTAAGTGGAGAGAAAACTCGTATGGGCATTAGCAAGCAAAATTCAAGTGTTCTTGCAATGCCCACAAATCAAGAAGAATGCGATGGAGCAAATGCCGTTTCTAGGCCCGACAACAACTTGAGGACATATAAACCTCCTCATTTTAAAAATCAAAATCAAGGATCCAATGGTGGTCAAGGCAGAAGAAGGGACTATAGCAAAATTGTGCTATTTTTGCAAGGAATCGAGTCATATCAAACCGGTTTGTCCTAAATGGAAGAAATTACTAGCAATGACAACCACATCTTAACCACAAAAAGAGGAATCTACAAGTGGAGCTCTCTCTCTAAATCAAATTATGGAAGCTCTTCAACCTCTTCTTAATGGAGCTATTTCCGGTGCTGCCGTATCCACTCCTTTCTTTCTAGGTAAAACTTCTTGGCTTTTAGATTCGGGTGCATCATTTCATATGTCTCTAAACATTTCTTCTCTTTCCGAATATTCTAAAAATTCGTCACCATCTTTTGTCTCAAATGTGGATGGCACTTCTCTTGAAATTAAGGGAATTGAAAATTTCGAAACCCAAAACTTATTTATTCCTAAAATTAGATTTATACCAAAATTGAATTTAAATTTACTTTCCGTCTCTCAACTCTTGGACCTTGGGTGTGACATTCAATTCTCATCTAATAATTTTTTAATACAGGATCATTGATCTGGGAGGTTGATTGGGAAAAGGCTCTAGGAAGGGAGACTTGTACTATACAGACTCTCTCCAAATCCCTAAAACCACCTTTTGTATTGTGTCCCAACATGAAGACATAAATGTTTGACACAAAAGACTTAGCCATCCCAACATTACCAAGTTGTCTTATTTGCATTTTGTCAAAAATCTTTGTAAAAGTACTTTCTCTTGTAAATATTGCATTCTTGGAAAAATGAGAAGTATACCTTTTGAACAATGATCTATGTTTACCACTAAATCTTTTGAAATTATTCATTTGGATGTCTGGGGACCGGCACCCGTCATATCCAAGGGAGGTTTTGCCTATTATGTGAATTTTGTGGATGATTTTTTACGATATTGTTGGATATATTTTCTCAAACATAAGCATGGAGTTTTTTTATGTTTTAAATCATATCATATGATGATCAAAAATCAGTTTAATAGTGATTTAAAGATATTTAAGACCGATTTCAGAGGTGAATATCTTTCTAATGAGTTTAAGAAATATCTTGAAGAATATGATATTGTTCATCAAAGATCGTGTCTTAAGACCCCACAACAAAATGGTTTGGCCGAAAGGAAGCATAGGCATATCATTGAAACCACTAAAACCCTTCTTATTTCCCAAAGTATTCCAATTTTTTTTTGGGTTGAGGCGACTCTTGCTTCCGTATATCTTATTAACTGTCTTCCATCCAAAAATCTAGATAAAGTCTCATTTTGAGATTCTATATGAAAAAGAACCCGATTATAATAGGTTGAAAATTTTTGGTTTTAAGTGCTTTGTCCTTATAGATAAAAATGATAAACTCTCACCAAAAGCCATTCCCTGTGCTTTTCTTGGCTATTCCGAAACCCAAAAAGGATTTTGATGTTATGATATTAGGAATGATAACTTATATGTCTCAAGGAATGTAACTTTTTTGGAAAATGATAGTGGTTTTGAAAAAAGTGAATCTCATCTAGAAAATGCCGACTATTCCTTTTTTTTTATCTATTATCTAAGGATGATGACATCTCTAGTGATGATTAATCAACATATAACAGTGACAATGAGGTGGTTGTGATCAACAATAATTCTAACCCTACTACCTCAAGAAGAAAATATAACTAGAGACTCACTTATTCTTATAGAGATAGAAGCACCTTTAGAAGTGCTATCGAGCAATATAGTGAACCTAGCAAATCTATCTTCAGTCATGATTCAAATCTTAGAAGAACCGAAAGAATTAGAAGAACTCCCTCCAGATTCGTATCCTTTGATTCTTTCTCTCCTAAATATCGGGCTTGCTTAAGTGCCATTCACTCATATTTTGAACCAAATTTTTTTGAAGATGCCAAACAATGTATCGAACGGAGAGAAGCCATGAAGAGTGAACTCAAAGCTCTTAGGAAAGCCAACACTTGGGAATTTCAAACGCTTCCCAGAAACTATAGGATGCAGATGGGTGTTCAAAGTCAAAACTAAGTGTGATGGATCTCTTGAGAGGTATAAAGCTCGTCTAGTAGCTAAAGGATATAGTCAAGAATACGAGATTGACTATGAAGAGACATTTGCTCCAGTAGCTCGTATGGTTATTGTCAGATGTCTCGTCACCATTGCGTCCATTGTAAAATAGAATATTTATCAAATGGATGTCAAAAATGTCTTTTTAAATGAAGACCTTACTGAAGAAGTCTACATGGATGCTCCACCTGGTATGAAAATTCCTAAAAATAAAGTTCCTCGTCTTCGTAAAGCTCTTTATGGCTTGAAACAAGCCCCCAAAGCTTGGCATAATAGGTTTAACAATGTAATGACTGAAAATAGTTTTTCTTCATGTTATACTGATAATGTATTGTTTGTTAAGAAATCTGATGCAGGAATTATTATATTATTGTTATATGTTGATGACATGTTGATAACATGAGATGATGCTAAAGGATCTTAACCTCAAAATTTGAGATGTCAGACTTAGGTCTTTTGACATTTTTTGAGAATTGAGGTTGCTTTTTCTCACAGAGGTTACTTTCTGTCTCAAACTAAACTTGCTTGTGAGATTCTTGACCGATCAGGAATCACAAATGACAAGGTCTGTGAAACTCCTGAAATTGTGGGTTCGAAGATGAAGATTGATGATG
Source organism: Nuphar pumila (assembly GCF_984573655.1). Classification (NCBI taxonomy): domain Eukaryota; kingdom Viridiplantae; phylum Streptophyta; class Magnoliopsida; order Nymphaeales; family Nymphaeaceae; genus Nuphar; species Nuphar pumila. The sequence continues at coordinate 104,858,839 of NC_143259.1, forward strand.
GCATTTTTCTAAAAGATCCCACACCTTGCGGGCAATTGGTTGGATCCCTAACGTATCTCAACATTACTAGGCCTGATATTTCTCATGTAGTACATGTCACCAGTCAATTTTAACATGCACCTACTACAGTCCATATGAGCACCATCCTTCGCATCATCAGATACATAAAGGATACAGTAAACAAGAGAGTATTTCTATCTTTTTCTTCTAAATTAAGCTTAATTGCTTATACTGATTCTAATTGGGGAGGTGACTCAAATAACCGTCACTCCACCACTGGTTTTTGTATTTTTTTTCGGTGAATCATTAATTTCTTGGAGATGTAAGAAGCAACAGAAAGTATCGCTTTCATCCACCGAAGCTGAGTATCGAGCCATGACATTTATCACCATGAAGATAGTTTGGATTCACACCTTGTTAAAAGATATGAATATTCAAGTTCAAGGGTCCAAAAAATTATGTTGTGATAATAAAAGTGCAATCTACATTGCCAACAATCACACATTTCATGAGCGCACGAAGCATATCGAGATGGACTGCCACTATGTTCGTGAAGAATATTTAAGAAGAACCATTGACCTTTCTTATGTTACATCAGAATATCAACTGACAGACTTATTCACCAAGGCGTTGTGCTCTGCAAGATTTAACTTCCTTCTTAGCAAACTTTCGGTTGTGTCACCCTAAGTTTGAGGAGATGCGTTAAAATGTAGTGTATCTTATATATATATATTCATATATATATATATATAGAGAGAGAGAGAGAGAGAGAGAGAGAAAGATAGATATACATATATATATATATATATCATATATATATCATATATATATATATATGTTAAACCCGATAAGGGTATTTATGTAAATTCACATATTTTACACATTCTCATTTGAGAATATGTTGTATTTTGTTTTCTTCTTTTTCTTTTTGTATTTCTTTTTTATTTTTTGTCCGTTTCCATTCATTTATTAATGATGTAACATGTGGGCCCCCAATACATAGGTTGGAGCACCCTCCAACGGTTACATTTCTAACCGTTGGAGGTTGGAGGGGCTCCAACGTATGTATTGGAGCCCCCCCCCCACGACTCCATGGTCTTATAAATAGGGGTGATCCCCTTTAGGTTCTTTTATGTTTTTGTAAAGCCCCTCTTGGGACCCAATATATTGAAGTTCATATTTTGTATGCTCTTGTGCATTTGTATCCGTGCCTTTGTGCACTTGTGAGAGTTCTTCTTTGGTGCCTTTGTGCACTTTGTGCTTCTAGCATTGTGTTTTTACACAAAATCTCTTTTTATAGAGATTTTCACATGTCGACACGGGTACGACCACCCATTTGGCGTGTCGTGGCAACATATTTCATGATGCATCAAAAACAAAATTTCTTTCTCAACCCATATCATTTGGCGTGTTGTGGCAACATAGTTCATGATGCATAAAAAACAAAATTTCTTTCTCAACCCATATCATCTTTAAGAACCTGCAGATAGTACAAAACATGGTTTCCAACTACACAAAGAAAGATATCCTAATCAAATAGTTTTTTAAAAGAAAACTTTTTAGCCCAATTGATAAAAAATTAGTTATTGGATGTATGTATATATTTTCAAAACAAATATATATTTTGAACAAGAACAACACAAATTAATATATATATATATATATATATATATATATATATATATAGAGAGAGAGAGAGAGAGAGAGAGAGAGAGAGAGAGAGAGGATGGTTAAGTTCCCCCACAAAACATAAAGGCATGATAGAAAATTTTAGAAACATTAGCAACAATTCAAGCAAGATACATTAACCATTGTTAGACATAAAATATCAATAAGATAAAAAATTTAGCAATAAAGTCCTAAAGGCTTGAGTATTTCAAATAAGATACAACTCTTAAAAAACCCAACAACATGTATATTAAATGTAATGGCTCAAAGGAGCTCACACCAAAAGAAGAATTAATTAAATTCATCAAAAAATGCAAGATAACCAACATGGAACAAATCTAAATATCTTCAACATTATATATATATATATATATCCAACATGCAATTATAGCATATTTAATGCACATAATAGTGCATGATAACCCAATAGAGTTTATCCACACGAGGCAAAAAGGCACACACAACCCAAATATGAGTTCATGCATAAAAGTCACAAAGGACCAAGAGGACACACAACCCAAGGAGAGAATGCACACAAAATTCATGAAACTTATTCAATGGATAACCTTTTTCCATACAAGGGAAACGAGCACCGAAAAAGATTAGAAAACACATGGAGATATTTTAAAAATCTCACATACAACAACAATTTTAATTATATCATAAGAAATGATATTTTCAAATTTCAACAACAATTTGCTCACTACAAGCAATCACCTCTTTGACCTCAAACTCAATATCTTCAAAATTCAAGTATATCAGTGTGTAGGACAAGATATCAAATATAAATGTCAGCAATAACCATAACAGTGACCATGTACCAGAAATACCGACTATCTAAACTGACAATAATAACTGGCTACAACCACAAGAGGTGCATATCCCTCACCTCACAAATGATTGTAAAGCTGTAAACAACATCAGTTTTAACAGGTGCACATAACTCACCACTCTGATAAAACAAAATCTCTTATCCAAAGAAATATTACTCAATTAAGAGGAAAGAGTGGAGAAAACAAGAGAGGTAAACAAAAACAAACTGATTGAGCCATCACTAATGAAGATCGCTACAAGTATTCAATAATCAACAAAGGCCAAATAAGCAATTGAGTGATACAATTCACTTATACAATCAGAGGTCAACCAACTGTCAGTCAGAACCAAAACAAGTGCCAACACGACACTCATAAACGTGGCAATCTATACTGACAAGAAGATAGAGGTGCACACATAACTCACCTCAACAACTAACTCTGGCTCCACAACACAAAGGTGCAAGAAGCCAATAAAAAACCCTTAAAAAAACACTTTAAAAAAAGAGGTTATAAGCAATAGCTATGTCAATCATATGACAAGATGCAAACAAGTCACTAAAAACCTCATGAGGCCACATATAAGACATACAATAATATTCATCAACAATTCAAAAAACATAAAGCCTTATAAGGAAGGCAATGAGATAGTAATTCAAGAGGGAAATAGCCAATAGTGAAATAATCACATTGCCACTAAGACAAGAACATACAATTCTTAAAATGTTAATTAATTCTCACAAATCCACATTCAAGGCCATTAAGGGCACAAACACATGCCTATAAGGCAATAAAACATAAGCCACCAAGGATGAGAAAGCACACCCTTATAAAAAAATATTGTTTCATTAAGCTCACAATAATGCACAAAGAATGCATAAAGAGAGACATTATAATATCCAAAGAACAATATGATCCTATAGATCTAATGCATGTGAAGAATCAAGGAGTCTTCGACCATAAGCAAAAGTCCACCGAAAACCAAAATTGGACAAGCACAAAAGTGGTGACACACCCACAAGTCCCACAAAGGGGATACACACAAAGAAGGATCAAATAATAAAATAATCTTTTATTGATCCTCAAATCATGCAAGAAGCATTATGCTTAAATTCTCATGTGATGTAAAAACATGTAAGATAATGTTTACTAAAGAGCCATATGACCTAAAAATAACACAATCACAAGTCACAAATGCCACTAAGGTCTCCAAAGAGAACCCTCACAAAAACCTTTTTAGTAAATATTTTTATTAATGATTATGATGCACTATGCATGTAAAGCACAAACCATTCAAGTGCAATGAGTGCACTCACAATAAACACCTCACAAGAGGAAAGAACACAAGCCTAAAAACCAAAAGGACATGAAATTTGAAGTCATACATAAAGACATGTTTTGATATTTATAACCATAAAGTGCTCGAATAAAGCTTCTAAGTGCCAAAAACACATGCTCAGGAACACTAGATCGTATAAATATCATTTCACAAAATCAAATAAATAGTATAAACCTTATAAAATATTTAATAATGATTTTTTAAATAAATCCAATAATAAATTTGAAAAGCATTTAAAGGTTTAGTTTTTAAAAAAATAACAAATAAATTTTTAAAGATAAAAAAAACTGAGTGTTTTCTCATGCATAATGCATGAGATAGACAAAGTAAAAATAATATAAAGATTTAAGATACATACCGGGTCAAAATCTCCCTTGAATCCAAGTCAGACATCGATCACGATTTTTTTACGAAGCACGAACTCGAACCAAAGAGTCCCAAGACCCAAAGAAGCAAAATACCAAGAAAATTTTCTTGGCTCTGGTACCATGTCATGAAATCAAGTGGAAAGCAAATCATAGTGTGCATAAGCACAAGAACAAGTCCTATGAGGGACAATACAAATCAAAGTTACCGGAAGCGCCATAGGGTACAGGGAAGCGTGCTTCCTGAAACACGTTTTGGAAGCGCAAAACGTAGTGCTTCCGAAACGTGCTGGGAAGCACTAAAAAAATTTGGGAAACACACCTCCCTAAATGGGAACTCGCTTCCCCTTCTTTTTCATTTTTTTGTTTTTGTTTTTATTTTTATTTTTCTTTCTTTTTTCTCTTTTTTCACTTCCTCCTCACTTCCCTTTCATTTCCTAGGTGGCTTTCAAGACGATTCCTGGTCTGCTTTTAAGTAGTCCCGTGCTTCCCACTTCCTAAAATTTTGAAAATGCGTCACTTCTTGCTTCTCGAATCGCTTCCCGCTTCCCTGACTGGCAACTCTTGTACAAATGCCAAACACAATACAAAGGCACCTAAGTGCATACAATGGCTACAAAGAGCCTAAATATGCACAAGCACAAATCCACAAAGGGACAATACACAAGCCAATTAATGGCAAATACATGAGATCATAAGAGGCACCAAAGAGCATACACAAAAGAACACAAAAACCATAAAAAATAATAATCTTTATTGACATAGAATGCTTAGGAAAACATTAGAAATAAGGGGTATTTACTATTTACCCCTTTATATAGGCTACATGGGTTACCATCTATGTCACATGGGTGCAGGTAGGGGGTGCGGCACTTTCAAAAAACTTGGGTGTGGGGGTGCGGCAAAAATATAAAAAATTATATATATAGTCTAAAAGTTGGACATAAATGACCCTGGGTGCGTTGACCGCATCCAAAGCTAGGTTGACCGCACTGGGTGCCGCACCCATGTCTCATCACGTCGACGCGGGTGCGGCACCTAGTTGGCCGAGTCCTTGTGACATAGGTCATCATATAGCCGTTTGGGAAGATCCCAACTACTATATTGGACAAAGTCCAATATACCCTCGTATAAGAGGGAAAAAGACAAAAGATAAAAAAATACAATGACAAAACTGCCCCTAACGGGCGGTACTTATTACATGTGTACAAATGACCAAAATGCCCCTACATGGAAAAAACCTATTACAATATTAAAACAAAAAAAATGTATATAATATATATACCAAGGTTGCCAGACTAGGAAGTGGAAAACGATACAGAAAGCGGAAGCGAGAAGCGATGCATTTTAAAATATATAGGAAGCGGGAAGCGATGAATAAAAAAAATATATAAGAATTGAATGAGAATCAAAATAAAACACAAATAAAAACTAAAATAAAAGTGACTAATACTAAATTTCATGATTTTTTAGTGTAAGAATTAAATTTTTAACAAAATCTGAAAATGATAACTACCAATTTAGTGAAAGCACATGGAAGTGAGTGAGAAGAGTTAGAGAAAACACATAAAAAACATGAAAAGTTGAGTAAGAGAACATATAATAAGAATAAATGAAGCTTGTGGGAAGTGTAGGAGAAGCGTGGGGGAATCGAGGTTCTCATCAAGTTTCTGAAGCGAGGAGTATCACACTTCTGAAGCGAGTTTCCGGGAAGCAAGTTTTCACCTATCTAAGAAGCTTCCGGTAACTCTGATATATACATATACACTCATATATGTATATAGACACTCATATATATATATACATTTTATCAAGAGTTTCAAGATGATATCTGATCTTGTAACATAAAACTTCCATTACTTATTGGCTGTTATTTTTAGAGGAATTGTTGTTAGCTATGGTACCCGGACACTCCATTTTGCCCTCCGTACCCGTGTCAACCCGCGTCGACACATGGACACACCCTTTTACCCTCCGTACATACAAGTTTATATTTAATTTATAATTATATTTTCAGTTTATAACTTTATATTTTCAATATGTAATATATATTTTAGATCTAGCATATTTATAGATTATATTCTGTTTATTTTGTACTTATGTGATATTTAATATATATAGCCATGTTCCCGTACCCACATTTTTTGGAATTGATGCCTTGTATCCTCCGTACCGGCACCCAGGTGACATAGGTTATTAAAGAATTGAATTAGTGTTTGATGACTTTCCTCCTAATAGGTGCCTATGTTTAGTTGGTGACTTTATTATGCTACAATTATTATTTTTGAACAGTACCTTAAATTAAAAGGGTTTTGGATGGCTGTATGATTGTCGAGACCAGGCCCATTTGTATGTCTGCATCATTGTCCTGTTATCACTAATAGGTTTCATTCGGAGGAAGTTATGGTGATGATCTTTGTTAAAAGGTTGGCGGATTTCCATTAATATTATGAGCGTAAAATCCAGATACAGTAAATACAATGGTTAACCAAAGAAAATCATTCTTAAACAGTAGAGAAAAATCTTTAATACGGGCGGCACATGTATTGAGAGAAAAAATCTGCAAATTGCAACATATTCTAATCCTTAAAGCTCATGATGCCTCTGTCGCAAGCAAATCAAGAATGTCTCTTTTTACTGGGCCTGTAGAAAACAACTTACAATTGTTCCTCTAACTTGTAACAGTAGAGGAATAAATTTGTAACGCCAAGCTTGGCGGAATTTGCTGCAAATTAACTAGCTTTACTTGGCAAGGCTGTTAAATATTAGTGCTTGTTCTTTTATAAAGTTATGGATATTACTATTATGTCAACTTAAGGTTGTAAACTGTAATTTTGTTAGTATATTATGGTGTAAAATTCTTAATGCTGAAGTTTTGTGGATGTTGAAGCTGCTAAATAACCTTGTGTGTAGCATATTTCGGTTGCTTTACATCTGGTTTTAGTTGTGGTTGTTTCCGGGTATTCTTTTTACTTTTGTAGGAGATGGGCATATTTCTTTGGGTAAAGAAAAGGAAAACCAGAACCAGCATGGTACTGATCTATGTGTGGGGTTATGGAACCTATCATAAGTGTTAATGATGATAAATAATGGTGCAGGTCATAATTTGTAATCATCTAATATATTGTAATAGGATGAACTGGTGAGATATAGTGGAACAATGACCCAACAGCATGCACATTATGGGGAATATTAAGTCTTGATCCTGCAAAAGGAAAAGACCTATTAACCAGTTTCCAGGATCTATGGGATTGGTGATAGATCTAGTATGTTGTAAGAAAGTTGTAGGATAATACATGCATTGATCATAAGTTGAAACTTGGAGTATGAACTGCAATTGAAAGCTTATGAATATCCTTACCAGTGTGAATTGTTCTATCTATGTCATACATTATTCTGGAAATTATGAATTGCAATTGGTTATTGTCTTAAAAAGTAGGACATGACAGAGAATGCTTGCCTAGAGAATCCACTGGCCGTAGTTCATGACTAAGATATCAATTTTAGAAGCCATCATGTTCATGCATAAATGGACGGTTGTCAGTCTATTTGCATAGCTTTAAAGAAGGCTAATATTTCCAAAGACATGATTTGCAAGAATAATCTCCTTGAAAAAGGGTGCAACAACTCAATGAAGAGAAAATGGCACACAAAATTGATACTTCTAAAATTTCATTTTGTGTATGTGTGTGGGTGTAGCATGCAAAATTTGCACTAAAGAAGAGAAAAATGAAGTACCATTCAAGGTGACACTGTTCCTTTTGGGTTCATTGAGGCTTGAACTTTGATGTATGAAGCAGTATGTGTAACGTGATATGTAGATAACACATTCTTGAACGATGATGCAAGCCACTAAACTTATGGGTGCGGGGACCAGTGTGTGGGTATGCATGTGTATGTGTGTATCATTATATAGGTATGTTTAAGGAAATGAAAGTCTTCAAAGATGTTTACCAATCTTCAAAGTAGACACACAAAGGAACCACAACAAAATCCACTAAAATACTAAAGATTACACACAAATAACCACAAATAGGTTCACTCACAAACACCCACTAAAGGGACAAGCACAAGAGATAAAAAATAATATTTTATTGATTTCAATATATACAAGAAGCATATAAATGAGAGGGGCTTTCACCCCTATTTATATACAATAGAGGGTCTCCAAAAGAAACGTTGGGTGAGACCCCAACGACTCTAAATAGAACTGTTGGGTCCTCTCCAACGTCTCTTGACTTAGTCAACTTGTTGTTGACTTCAAAATAAAAAGAAAAGAAAAATAAACTAAAAGCTAACCGAGTTATATATATCTATCTATATATATATATATATTGTCTCTCCCTTAAACTTATGGTTGGATAATCGAAAGTTTGTCTAAGAGAAAGTGGAATTTAGGAGCAACAAGAGGTTTGGTGAAAAAATCCACCAATTGATATTCAGAAATGACATATGAAAGATCGATAGTGCCATGTAGATACTCCTCTCGTACATAGGGGTGGCAATTTCTGACACGACCCGCCAACCCGACCCGCCAACCCGACCCGCCAACCCGCCTCTTAGGCGGGTTCGGGTTGGGCTTAAGCCAACCCGTTTAATAAACGGGTCGACCCGCGTAACCCGTTTATTAAACAGGTCGGGTTCGGGTTGGGGGTATGCCAACCCGGCTGACCCGTTTAATAAACGGGTTAGGCGGGTGGGTCAACCCGCCAACCCGTCTGCCAACCTGCCAACCCGACCCGCGAACCTGAAAACCCGTTTACCCGACCCAACCCATTTATTAAATGGGTTGGCGGGTCGTGTCGGGTTACCCGTTTATTAAACGGGTCGGGTTCGTGTTTGGCACAGCTGACCCGTTTAATAAACGGGTCGGGTTCGGGTTGAGGTATGCTGACACGCCAACCCGACCCGCCAACCCGACCCGATTGCCACCCCTACTCGTACATAGTGACAGTCTATTTCTATATGCTTGGTATGTTCATGAAAGGTTCGGTTGCTGACAATATATATGAAAATTTTGTTGTCACAACACATCCATGATGCTTCAGTAAGCTGAACTCCCATGTTAGCCATCAATCTTCTTAGCTAGACCACTTTTATAGTGGTTGTAGCTGTCTCAATATTTTGCTTCAATCGATGAGAAAAACTTTTTGTTGCTTCTTACACCTCTATGAGTTCAATGAATCACCTAAAAACACATAAAAACCATTGGTTGAGTGTTGGTTATTGGGATCACCTCCTCAGTCAATATCAGTATAAACAGTTAAATCTAATGATGAAGAAACAAACAAGAAAAGTCCTCGAAAAATAGAAGTTTTAATATATCTAATAATACATAAAACTACTCCCATATGAACAAAGGTGGGAGCATGCTGAAACTGGCTTATTGTGTGGACTGCATGCGCTATATCAGGTCTCATAATTGAGAGATAAGCCCCAATAAGTTGGTGGTACAATTTTGGATTGTCAAGTGGTTCTCCATCATCAAGCTTCATTTTGATGTTTACAACTTCGGAAGTGTCAACCTTTTTATTATCTAAGATACCTAACCCAACGACAATATCTAGAAAAAATTTAGATTGAGTCAGTAAATAGTCTTTAGAGGAATAAACAACTTTTATACCAAGAAAATATTTTAAAAACCTCAAATCAGTCATTTCAAAATGTGTTTTGAGCAGCTTTTTAATGTGTTCAACTCTCTGTGTGTCACATCCTGTGATGATCATGTCGTCTACGTAGAGAAGGAGAATAATAATACCTGTATCAGAAATCTTAACAAACAAAGTTGTGTTAGACAAAATTGGAATCCAACATCAAGCATAAATTGACTAAACTTGTCATTACCAAGCTTTTGGTGCTTGTTTAATGCTATACAGGGCCTTATTTAAGTGAAAAATCTTTCCTTTAGAAATAATTATACAAGGTGGTGCTTCCGTATAGACTTCTTCAACCAAGTTTTCATTAAGAAATGCATTCTTAATGTCTCGGACCGAGCCTTCAGAATGGGGGCATGTGCAGTGTGGAGCGAAAAATGCATCGAGTGTAGGAACATGCAGTATGGTTTGGCTTGATCGGTGACATGCAGTGGTAGCATGGCATGCGATAGGCAACAAAATCGCTGTTGGTGCGACAGTGTGATGGCAAAGATGTGAAACATTGTTTGGTTAAGCAATGTCAACACATCATAGGATGTTGTCTTTGGGGATTTGGTTAAAGACCTCTCGACTTGGATGAGTTTCCCACGTGTAGCGTTTGGATGTACATGAGTGCGTGTGAGTTAGGGCTAATTCTCCTAGGGATCACCTTAGGTGGTTCCAATTGAGTATGGTGACTCGGCGCTAGGCGAGTGAATGCCTAGGCGTCAGCAAACAATCTGGGTAGTGTTGTTTGCTATGACGTAACAACTACCAATTGGTCGCAAGGCTAGGTGGTCTTGGGATCATTCTTCCCCCGTCCATTACAGACCTACAAGGCCTTCTCGAGTGACGCTATTAGGGGGTCGCGCTGCAGCCTTAGAGGTGCAACGTTGCCGTTTGGATTGGTTGGTTGTCCGGTTGGGTGTGAGTGTCAGTCTTTCCTTGGAACTTGGACTACGACCCCTTTGGTTATTCATCGAGCATGATAGTGATGCGCTAAGGAATGATACGTAGAGCCAGTGGCATGGACCAGGTAGATACACATGCAATCAACTTTCGCTAGGCAGCTATGCACGGGGTGGTGCGTAGGGCCAATAGAATGATCTGGTACATGAAAAAGTGTTGGTGCGTGGCCTTTGGCCATTAGCCTTGGCCAGACTAGGCAGTTTGGCGCATCGCGGGTTTGCAAAAAGTTCTATGCTAGTGACACTTAATATTCATTTGATATATATGCCATCTCTTCAAAGAGGCAAGGGCTACTAAGGTCCTAATTGTTGTCATCCTAGCAACTGGTGCATAGGTTTCCTCATAATCTATTTCATACTCATGGGAATATCCCTTGGCAACTAATCTAGCTTTGTACGTTTCAAGAGTCGTACCACTCTTGGTTTTAACCTTATATACCCATCGACAATCTATAGGTTTCTTTATTGGGAGAATATTTTGGACAATGCACGTAAATCACCTTTTCTAAGGCATCTAATTCTACTCTCATGGCTTCTACCCGTTCAGGATGTTCCTTTGCTTTAATATAGTTGGAGGGTTTTATATTGGAATGTATTAACGCAATGTAGGCTTAATACTTAGGTGAAAATGATAAATAAGACACAAATTTCTCAGGGGGTTTTGATACTCTAGACGACTTTCTAGTTTGTATTTTTACATGGTTTTCATTATTGGTATATTTTTCAAGAGCACATGGATGTTCATAATTACTACGCCTGGAATATTGGATACAACCATGATCCTTATGGGATTGTTCTTCACTCATCTCATTATCATGAGATTCTTCTTCACTTATTATATTATTTCTATCTTCCTGATCTTCATCAAGATCAATATCACAATCACTAATCTTTGAAATTAGATCTAATAGAAAAGAATACTCAGTTATTTCCTTAGTCTTCTTAATTTTATAAAAAACTCTTTTTCTAAAAAGACACATTCCTTGAAACATATAGCTTTTTATTTTTAACGTCAAAACATCTATAGCCTATGTCACAGGGATTCACCAAGACAGGTGCCGCACCTGCGTCGATGCGACACGACGCGGGTGCGGCACCCGGTGTGGTCAACCCGACCTTGGGTGCAGTCAATGCACCCGGGGTCATTTTGGTCCATTTTTTGGATTAAAAAAATCTGCTTTGGAAAATAAAAAAAAGAGACCCTTGCTTTAAATTCATTTAAATGCATTGAACAACATTATGTTCAAGTGAATAAATTCTCATTAAACTCTCTCTCTCTCATTTAATAGTAATAAACTTCCTCTCATCCACCAAAAACATAAAACGAGTTTCTCAACAAGGCAACTTTGGAAAGTGTTGATAATAGAAAGTTGTTTCCTAAAATCTATCTTGGAAATTAAAAGCTTTCATTGAGAATAGGAAAGGTCTCCTAAAGTCCAACGTGTAAATTAAACCCATATTTTGAAGTTTTAAATGATTTTATTTAGATTCTTGGAAATTTAAAGCTTTCATTGAGAATAGGAAAGGTCTCCTAAAGTCCAACGTGTAAATTAAACCCATATTTTGAAGTTTTAAATGATTTTATTTAGAAGTTTCAATTTTGGACCCCCCTTCTATATATATAATTTTTTTTTTACATTTTTGCCCTTGCCGCACCCCCGCACCCATGTGACATAGTCTATAGCCTTTTTTATTATTTGCATACCTTGAAAAGACACAAGGAATAGCACAGAGAGAGAGAGAGTATAATTTTTATTAGTAAAAACAAAACATTTACACTAAAAAAACTCGCAATCTAGTGTAATCAGGGACTTGTTTGAAATTTTTTTCAATAGGAGATGCATTTTTCAAATAAGAAAATGACATTCTGTTATTAAGATAAACCACAATTGATGTGGTTTCAACCCAAAATTCTTTAGGTACTTGGTTTCTAATAAGCAAGGTTATTGTTGTTTCTATAATATGCCTATGTTTTTTTTCCAGCTAAACCATTTTGTTGAGGGGTGTAAGGACAAAATTTTGGACGTGTGATACCATTTAAATCTAGGTAGTCTTTAAATTCTTTTGATAAAAACTCTCCCTCCTAAATCAGTGCAAAAGATGGAAAGATCATTCTTGAATTGGTTTTTGACCAAATTGTAAAATATCTGAAAATATGAAAAAACTTCAGACTTGTGTTTAAGTTAATAAATTTAAGCGTGTCTCATAAAATCATCCATAAAAATTGCATAATACACAAAACCACCCTTAGAGGTGTTGGGCCCCAAACGTTCGAATGTATTAACTCAAGTGGTCAGGAAGAAACAAAAGTTTCTTTCTTGAGATGGTTATCTCTTCATTTTGCCAAGAATACGATTTTCATATATAAAATTTTCAAAATTACAAAAAAAATCATCTTTAGAAAATACTGGATTTTGGATATAATATGATAGTTCAAATATAATTTTCTAAACATTGCAAAAAAATATAATTTTCAAAAAATCCATGTAGTATAAGCCTTCTTCTCTGTAGCCTTCTCCAATTAGCTTCTCTGACTTGACGATCCCACACTCGACAACCACGAGAAGAGAATAAAACATTACAACCATGGTAAGATAATTGAGAAACAGATAAAAGATTTAAATTTAATTTAAGAATATATCTAATTTTTGGAATAAAGTCTTTTTGAATTTGAAAAATGTTTTCAAAATTTCTTATTTCTTTTATCTCAAGAGATGTTTCATCGACAATAAACACATTTGATCCACTTGAGTTATGATGTTTAGATAACATATCACCATTTGGTGTCATATGAAAAGAGGCACCTGAGTCAAGAAACCAAATAAATTTACCTGGATCGGAGAAGCTGAAAAAAGAAACCGCGACTCCAATTGATGAGGATGCTCCTTTGAGTAGAGATTGAAGAGCCTCTGCTAGTTGTGTCATGGACATGTTTTCAATGGATAGATCTTGTGTGATTTTTACATCACTTGACTCTTGTGGAGGTCCAACACAAGCCACCTTCTCATAAGGGTTCTTCAATTTAGGACTATGTTTTCACATGTTCCGGTTCATGATAATAGTTGCAAATAACTTTCTTTCTCTTGTACTCATGGCCTTGCTTTCTATAATGTTTATCATTTGACCTTCCATAGTGTGGTGGTTTGTAGGTATGAACATAATTTGCCAGTCTAGATTCGGCTAGAACTGAGTCTTCATCAATCTTAGAGATTCACTTTTTAAGCCTATTTTCTTGCATACTTAATTCTTTTATAGTGTCTTCTATTAAGGGAACTTTCCCTCGACGAAGAAGAGCAGATTTGGTGGATTCAAAATTTGATCTCAAACCATTACTAAATTGGTAAATTTTTTTTGCGTTTATTTGATTTTGGCAGAGTTCTATATCTTCGAGACAATGTCACTTTGGTTCAAGAAGAGCCGACTCTTCCCATAATTTGGACAATCCATTATAGTATTCTCTAATACTCTTGTACCCTTGAGTCATATTTCGTATTTTGTCTTGCAAATTGCATACATGTGTAATATCTTTAAGAGAATACATTCTTTTGAGATAATCTCATGCATTGTTTGCATGTTCGAATTTAGCAAGTCTAAAACACTTCTTAATGTCTACTAATGAGCCAAGACATAATCTTGACATGTCTCATTATCCATTCCTTTCATTTCTTCTCATAATTGGCTACTGCCTTATTTTTCTCATTCTTCGTAAGAGATACTTCTTTCTCATCTTCTACTTTGGCAAGGTGGCTTGGGTTCTGGATCGGTCCCATCCACTAAGTCCCCACAACCCTTTTTCCCATATGAGATGCTTTATAATTGAAGTCTATGTTACATAGTTTGAATCATTGAGCTTGATGGGTTTTATAGTGACATTTCATTGTCATCTATTTTTACAAGGGCAAAAACAAAAAAAAAGAATAGAAAGAAGGAAAAAAAAGAAAGGAAAGAATAAGAGAAAAGGTGAACATCACGAGCACTCCACCACCAAGCAACCACCACCGATCAAGAGCACGTAGAATCCTTCACCAAGCAAGCACCATCAATCTATTACTTGAAACACAATCACGATCTTACTAGCACTTGAATAGGGATTGCAAGAGATCTTCAACACCTTCAAATTTGGAATGACATGCTTCCCAATGCACCAAAAACAACTTCAGCTTGATCACCAAGCTCTGATACCATGTAAGGGAATAAAAGTCTCCACAGATGTTCACCAATCTTCAAAGTGGACACACAAAGGAACTACAACAAAGTCCACTAAAATACTAAAGCGAACACACAAGGAACCACAATTAGGTTCACTCACAAACACCCACTAAAGGGTTAAGCACAAGAGATAAAAAATAAAATTTTATTGATTTCAATATATACAGGAAGCATACAAATGAGAGAGGGGTTCACCCTTATTTATATACAATAGAGGCTCTCCAAAAGAGATGTTGGGAGAGACCCCAACGGCCCTAAATAGAGCTGTTGGGTCCTCTCCAACTTCTCTTGACTTAGTCAACTTCTTGTTGACTTCAAAATAGAAAGAAAAGAAAAATAAACTAAAAACTAACCTATATATATACATATGTATGTACATATACATTGTATATATATTTACATTTTTAATAGTATGGCACTTCCAATTTCATCTCTTTGGCTGAAGAAAAAGAAACAAAAAGCATTGGCAGTGGCTGCTGCTAGTTCTTTGCTTCTGATGGGTAACATCAGGCTTTATATCTGATGATCTTCTTATATTAAAAGTGTAACTATAAGAAACTAAAGAAAGGTTAGGCAGTAGGATATAAAAAGGATGATGAATAATGTTGTATATCTTTCATCTAATTTAAAAGGATATTATGGTATACCATGGATAATAGATGGGATCTTGATTCCTTCATTGCTTGATACATCCTTTTAAGTGTCATTAGTTTGAAGTCTGATCCATAGATAATGCATCTCCAAGGTTTTTTTTTTTCTGTACTTGAAAAATGATGAGACTGGGTATAAATTGCTATAATGTTATCCCGAAAAGAGGTTCAATCAAGTGGATGTTTATGCTCCATAGTTCCATAAAGATGGAATGAAGTCACTATATTCTTATGCTGGATTTTTTTTGGTCAAAGGTCAACCTTCTTATGTAGCAGCATAGGGCATGTCTAGTGTAACAATCTGTAGTTTATGTCTGAATTAGTAGTACTAGCTCTTGTTTTGTTCTTGGATCAAAATTATTTCCATGAAAACTTTCTGCAGTTCTATTGCCATAAGAAAATTCCAGTTTCAGGCATGTACTTTGTGCGTTATTTTGGGAAAATGAAAACATACAAACACATGCATTCCTTCAAGATTGTGAGAATATCTTTTTACTTTTGTTGATATGATTGGATTGTTTTCAACAACTTATTGATTTAGTTTTTAATGACTGGATAAATGTGTTAATCTTTTTCATTTTAATATTTAATTTGCAAATTCCTTTAGATGGATTTGGAATTTAACATCATCTGTCTGATTGGATGATTTTTTATTGAGAACTTTCTATTTGGTGCTTGTTTTTTGGGTGTGGTGTGTGTTTCTAGTATTTTCTTTTCCAGGTAGTCTGGAACTAATTCCTGGTGTTTCATTCCAGGAAAGTTCTGCAGCTATTGAAAACCATTCTGAAAGTTGGAAACATGAGGCTCTGGGTTTCCAAAATCAGTGCCAAAACAATGCACCTTTATACTTTCAGAAACCTCTGGACTTGAATCAGATTCATTCTGACAGTCAAGATCAACATAAAATTACATCTCCAGCACCAAGCTCACACTATGCCCCGTCATATGAGATTGCTCAGAATTTCCATTCACCAATTCAAACAACTCCGGTATTGGATACACGGAGAGCAAGTAAACTTCAGATTCCTACAAATCCAAGAATCACTTCATCTTTTTCCTTAAGCATGCCAAGATCAGACAAAGAAACTGTGGCAGCAGAAACAACGTCAAAACCTGCTTATGTCGGTGTTTCATTGCCAAAGAGCAATAGTGGAGCACCATCACATGATGTGGCAGATGCAGTGTTGAAGGTCTGAATCAGATAAATATGCTTAATTTGATGTTTGCTTTTTCTCTATTGATAATCAGCCTTTGCTTGTAAAAAGATTGTGTACTGTTTTTTTCTTATTCAATGCTTTGGCAATTTGCTGTCTCATGTTTTTTTTTCCCACTTTGCCTTACACTGTAAATAGATTATTTCTTAACAAGTAGTGCCAAGTTTTGGAAGCTAACACTTCTGTTACCTTTCTGATCAACTTATGCTTTCATGCCTTTTTTGATAATTGCAATCTTCTATTGTCTTGATGCAGCCTGGAACATTTCCTCCTTCTCTCTTCTCATATGTTGAGAGGGTTTTGGCTCGTTGTAAGGATGATTCACAGAAAATGGCTAGCCAAGATATCATGAAGGAGGTAAGCAGATCATATTGAAAACATGTCCTGTTTGTCTGATATATGACAATGGTGGGGATGCTTGTATTTGATTGCACCCTGCAAGCTTGGTGTTGACCTAGCATTCCATATTTTGTTGTATTATTCACTTTTGTGTTCGAAATATTGTTTGAATAATACATTCTTATTGAAGTGTTTTCTCAGTTGTCTCTCTTATGTTTTAACTAATCCAACCTTACAAGTGTGACAGACATTTAAAGTGCATGTTTGGTTTTGTTGGCTAATTATTTGATGGGACCTCAATTTTATAGCTGTAGAGTAGAGTGTAGAATCTCTCAAAGAAAAATAGTCAACTTAGTTACCAATAAATAGTTTTTCAACCTCAAAAACTTGGTCAATTTAGCACCTTGATTTTCTGATTTGTCCAAGCCGGCGATTGAAAATCAAATGATGTTTCCGCATTGCATGTGCCTTCTTCTGTTCCTTTGTGATGATCACAAGAGCAAGCACCAGAAATGTGGTGATGGTTTTTTTTTTTGCATGTGCAGAAACAACTATTATCTACTAGTTGGCCACTTAAAAAAAACTTCCAATCTTTCCTGATTTTTAAAGCCTTTTTTCCTTGGGTTCTGTCCCTCTGGGTTAGCTATGCCACTGTGCCACATGTTATGGGCACTGTTAAAACATATGGTTACTATATATATATATGTATTTTCTTCATGTTCTTTGTAATGCCCACTAGGGGCAAATCAGTCTTTTCATTTGTAAATACGGATGTCCATTAGAGACCTTTTTTTTATTCTTATCATTTTTGTTTTTTGTTTTTTCTTTTATTTTTATTAAAGCATTTGAATGGGCCCTCATAAGAGCCCTTGGGATCCCCAACAACTCTATGGGAGCCCCTTTGCTTCCATTACTTGTATAAATAGGGGTTCTTGCCCCACTCATTTGTAATGCTCTTTGAAACATTTTCAATAAAGACTTTATATTTTTAAGCTCTCTCTCTCTCATATTGTGTGTGCTTATCACTTGGTTCCTTGTGGCTTATTGTATTTTTGCCCATTAGTGGCTTCTTGTTTGTATGCTTGTGCATCTCTTGTGGTCACGATGTGACAATATTCTTTGTACTAGTGTTTCATTACAGTATGAGAGCCCTTAGGTGTTTGAAAACTCTTGTGACTTCTTTCTTTTATATTTGAGTGTGTCTAAGCTTCACACTCTTCTTCTTCTTCAACTCTTCCGCAATGGCTGAGAAAGATGCAAAAATTGACCTCTTATTTAAATTAAATGGGTCCAACTATAGTATGTATGCGGCCGCTATGAAAAACAACCTCAAGGGCAAGAAACTTTGGGGATATGTATATGACATTGTTCTGGAATCACAATTAAAGCTCACCAAGAAGGAAGAAAATGAATAAAAAGCTTTAGGTGATGAAGAAAAAATCGAAGCTATTGAAGAATACCAATCCAAAGTTGAAGATTGCGAAAGTGAGCATGCCAAAATATTGGCATGATTCATGAATAATGTGAAGCTCAAAATTTGTGTTAATCTAGCCAAATTTAAGAAGGCAAATAAAGCATGGTTCTTTATGAAAGTTTTGCATACTGAAAAGTACCTTGCTAGGCATTTCTTTTTACAAGAAAAAGCAAGAGGAACCAAGCAAGGGGATATGAGCATTAGAGACTATTATAGTACTATATCTCCTCTATGGGATGAACCACGATGGGAAGGAATTGATACTGCCGTGAGGCAAGAGCAAATGGAGAAAGAAGTAATTTTTCAATTCATTCATGGGCTTCAACCCCGAATTTGAACAACTAAGAGGATCCCTTCTTCGTAGCGCATCTACTCCTCTTAGTGAAATTCTTGCCGATCTATGCCAAGAACAAACTCGCTTGGCTCTTAAAAAATGCATTGATGAGGTCCATGCAGGAAATAACATACAACAAACAACAACAACAACTATGCCTTCATCCCAAAACAATTGGGGTCAACCATATTGGTTCATATTCATAGGGTGTGACTAAGTTTTTATGCTGGCTGTCACTGGCCTACCGCAACCCTCCTCCTTTATCCGGGCTTGGGACCGACAGTGTATAACTAAACAGTTATACACAGGCGGAGTTAAACCGGGAAATAACATGTGGACATATAAACCTCCACCCTTTTGGAAAAATAATAATGGAGGAAGAAAAATGATTTGTTATCATTGTAATGAACCAGGACATCTTAAACCCAATTGTCCTAAGCTTAAAAAGAATGTAGCTTCCGTTGGACATAATCTAAGCAATTTAAGTAAAGAATCAAGAAGAGATGAAGACATAAAGGATTTCATTGCTCAACTTACGGAAACTTTCCAACAATTTATGAGAAACAATATTTCCATACCTTCCACCTCCAAGGCTGCAGTCTGATCGACTCCCGGTATGTCCTCTTGGATCTTTGATTCGGGTGCCTCCTTTCATATGACTCCAAATGCATCTCTTTTATCCAAACCAAGTCTTAACTCTTTTAAATCATTCGTTTCTACGATTGATGAAACATCTTTAGATGTTAAAGGAATGGAAAACCTTGAAAATTTTTTAAGTAAAGACCGAGAATTTTATGTTCCAAAAATTAGAATTATTTCAAAGCTTAACTTAAATCTTTTTTCTATTTCTCAAATAACCGATCTTGAATTTAGTGCCTCTTTTTCACCTACCAATTGTTATGTGTAGGATCTCTGATCCAGGAAGCGGATTGGAAAATGCCATAGAAGATGAGACCTATATTATATGGATTTTTTGTCATTACCAGCTAAATCATTTTGTAATCATGTCCAATCTAAAGATGCCACTTGGTACAAAAGGCTTGGTCATCCTAGTATCTCTAAGTTGTATCTTTTTCCTTTTTTGAAAAAAATTTGTAATAAAAAAAGACTTTACATGCAATAATTGTATTCTTGGAAAAATGCATTCCCTTCCTTATCAACATAGCAACTTTATTTTTAAGAGACCATTTGAATTAGTGCATTCGAATGTATGGGGACCAACACCCGTTATGTCTAAAGGAGAATATTCATATTATGTTGTCTTTATTGATGATTTCACTAGATACATTTGGGTTTACTTTATTAAAAACAAATCCAATGTTTTTCCATTTTTAAAGAATTTCATATCTTATTCAAAATCAATTTCAAAATATTATAGCAATTTTTAGATCCGAATGCATGTGAAATGAATTTTAAAACTACCTTAAATAAAAAGGCGTTATTCATCAAAGATCTTGTCATAAAACTCCCAATGAGAATCCCAATGATATTCATGTATATACTCGGCGTGATGGAAATGAGCATCAAAATGGTCTTGACATATATTCACAAAATCTCCCTTTAAATGACCAAGTTGAGGAACTCCTACTTCAATGATCCTCTAGAAACATTAGGCCTCAAAAATTTGTGTCATATGACTCCTTTCCCCCAAATTATAGAGCTTGTCTAATGATGATCCATTCACATCATGAGCCTACAAACTTTAAAGAAGCTAAGCAATATTCACATTGGGTAGATGCTATGCACCTAGAATTAGAAGCGCTCAACAAAGCTAACACTTGAAAAATCGTAAGTATCTCTTTGGGTAAGAAGGCTATTGGTTGTAGGTGGGTTTATAAAGTAAAAACTAAAAGTGATGGGTCATTAGAAAGATATAAAGCTATGTTAGTTACTAAGGGGATATGTTCAAAAATATGAAATTCATTAAGAAGAAACATTTGCACCGGATAACTAGTGTAAAAACTCTAATAGCCTTAGCATCTATCAAACAATGACCTATTTATCAATTAGATGTCAAGAAGGCCTTTTTAAACTGGGATCTTTGCGAAGAAGTATATATGGATCCTTCGTCGGGTCTTGAAATAGAAAACAAAAAAACTTTTAAGCTTCAAAAGCTTGGTATGACCGTTTCAGTAAAGTTCTTGATAATGAATTTACTTCTTGTTATACTGACACTGCTCTTTTTGTTAAGAATGCAGATGACCACATAACTATTTTACTATTGTATGTTGATGATATGATCATTACTGGGAATGATAAAAGGGGCATTAAATATATTAAAAATATTCTTAAAAGTAATTTTGATATGGCTGACCTTGGATTTCTATAGTATTTTTTGGGCATTGAAGTTGCATAGCCTCTTTCTCAAATGAAGTTTGCATAAGATATTATTGCTAGATCTGGATTAACTGACGAAAAGAAGGTGGGGACTTGATAAGTGATAAATGCTAAGATTAGAGCCAATGATGGACCTCTTTTAGAAGACCCCACTCCTTATCGTGGACATCTAAGATATTTGTGTATTACCAGTTCAGACATTGCTCATATTGTACACAGTGTCAATCAGTTTCAGAATGCTCCTACTACCATTCACATGGCAGCTATCTTTCGAATTATTAGATATCTGAAGGAAACCGTGACAAAAGGGCTATTTTTATTTTCTTCATATGCAACTTTAATTGCTTATACTGACTCTGATTGGGGTGGAAACCCCAATCATTGTATTTTTACCACAGGTTATTGTGTTTTCTTTAGAGAATTATTAATTTCTTGAAGATGTAAAAAACAACAAAATGTGTCTCTATCTTCCAAAGAAGCCGAATACAGGGCCATGACCACCACCACAATTGAACTTGTTTGGTTAAAAAGTCTTCTAAAAGATATGAGAGTCATCAAGTTATATTGTCACAATAAAAATGCCATCTACATTGCCATTAATCATACATTCCATGAACGAACAAAGCTCATTCAAATGGACTGTCATTATGTTCCGGATGAATTCTTATGAAGCACTATTGAACTTCCATATGTTACCTCAGAATAACAGTTTGTAGATTTCTTCACCAAAGCTTTACCATCCCCTAGGTTGTCCTTTCTTCTAAGCAAACTTTTTGGTGATCTCACTGTCAGTTTGAAGGGGAGGTATTAAAACATATGATTACTATGTGTATTTTCTTCATGTTCTTTGTAATGCCCACTAAGGGCAAGTCAGTTTTTTCACTTGTAAATACACATTTCCATTAGGGACCTTTTTTTTATTCTTATAACTTTTTTTTTTGTTTTTTTTTTCTTTTATTTTTATTAAGTCGTTTGAATGGGCCCTCATAAGAGCCGTTGGGATCCTCCCCAATGGTCGGAGGGCTCCCAACGACTCTATGGGATCCCCTTTGCTTCCATTACTTGTATAAATAGGGGTTCTTGCCCCTCTCATTTGTAATGCTCTTAGAAGCATTTTCAATAAAGACTTTACATTTTTAAGCTCTCTCTCGTATTGTGTGTGCTTATCACTTGGACCCTTGTGGCTTATTTTATTTTTGCCCATTAGTGGCTTCTTGTTTGTTTGCTTGTGCATCTCTTGTAGTCACATTGTGACATTATTCTTTGCACTAATGTTTCATTACAGTTGTATGGTGGCGTAATACAGGCACAACTGCTATGACAACCTGTTTTTCAAAAGGAGGGTGATAGGATGTGGTTGAAATTGTGTACACCACACACACACACACACACAATAAGCGTATTATATATCATAAATAGTGTGCTTCACTTAAATGTTAAGCTGATAACAGTATACAATCTATCCTATGTACTGTGGTATGTTTATATGTGGAGCACCAAAGAATCTCCTTGCACCATCTTCCAGGAATACCAATGTTGATATGGTATGTAGGACATTTTGAAGTAGCCATGTTTCATACCTGCTTCGATCATTTTTTTTCATGTTTAAGAATTGAGTAATAGCTACTGTTATATGTGTTCATCATGTATTTCTTTGTATATTGGTTCCATCTTTTCTAATGTTCTATGCCTGTTAGTCATGTTTTTCCAAAATTTGATATTCAAGTGCTGTGAATGGGGCATTTTGAACGTACTTTTACTTCCATTTGTAGTTTCTTTTGGTTTATTCCTGGCTAGAACTTTTTATTATTTTGGTCTTTTCTTGGGTAGGTTGAAATGTGATGTTTTAGTGCTAATGGTCTTAGAGTTCCTTTTTTTTTAATTAACTTCTTGATTGCTTCAGATGTTCACAAAAGCTTCAGCTGATGGAACTCTTTTTACAAAGAACTGGGACATCGAACCACTTTTTGCTTTACCAGATATAGCAAAAGCTGCAGAAAATGAGTAAGCAAAGATTTCCCTAATATTTTTATATCATATCTCAGGAATTACTTTATTTTGATTCAGAACAAAGCCAATAGCTTCTACAGCCCTTGCCTCTGATTTGTTTGTTTTCTACAGTTTGGGGTTGATAATTATTTTGATGATTTTTATTTTTCTAGAATTGGATCTTATAATGAGCATGATATTTATGATAGCTCTTGATTGTAAACCTATGCTTCCTGGAATTGATTGGTTTGAAAAAAGTATAAAAAACACAATGTCTGCAAATGTGGAGGAATCTCCAACATTGTAGGCATATTCACTTCCTATTGTTGGGTGCTTTAAACTTTGAAATTAGTTGTGTTAGTTTGATCTAAGCACTCAAAGGTGCTAGGTGTGAATGCCTTCTCACATGTGCATATCTTTGTTTTTCCATGAGGAATTGCAGTCCTCACATCAAGTCGACATGTCATCAACCAATGTCTTGGTATAAATTTTTTATTTTTTGTTTTGTTTGTGAAATTGGTAGTTCCCTCACCTCATTTTCTATATGTATTCTTTTGCAGCCAGCCTATCTTTCTTTCTTTCTAAGTGACATCCACCTTTAACCTGTGGGCACCCATTTGCTGTCTCAATCATTTTTGTAATATTGCCTGTGTATCTCCTTATTCCACTTTTGGTTCTTTTAGGTTCCATGTCACTGGATTTCTATAATATTCTGAGTTTCTTTGAAGAATAACTGACTCATAGCTTATAGTACACAAGTTCTCTAGACTTGTTGACTAACATGAGTTATCTTTTGAGTGATAAAGTAGTTAGCCCAGAGTTATTGAAAGCTTCTTAGGTAGGTGGGAAGCGTGTTTCCTAGAAACTCGCTTCAAAAGTGCAATACTCCTTGCTTTTTCCATGCTTCCTGCACATTTCATCCATGCTTCCTATATGCTTCTATCATGTTTCTTTTCACATTTTCCACGTGTTTTCTCTCTCACTTCCACTCACTTCCCATGCTATGTCACATGGGTGCGGGTGCGGGTGCGGGGATTCGGCACTTCCAAAAAACCCGGGTGCGGGGGTGCGGCCGGGGCAGAACGTCGACGCGGGTCGGGGGTCCAATTTTTTTTGCTGGTGTGTTTGTTTGAAGACTCGTTACCCACGTTCTGCTTGTTGTGTACTTTAAGGCAACAAGACAAAATTGATGAAACGAAAGGATTGGCAATCTGATCGACCCAGCCTGCTGCGTTCTGCTGACTGTCATGATTCAATCATGTATGAAACTCCTTGGTCTTCACGAAAAAAAATATAAGCGCAAGGTTTGATGTGGTTTGTTGGAGAGAGAGTCTTCATGAGGACTACGACTCCACTGCCACGCAATAGGATTCTTCAAATTTCATTTTATATACAGCTGCACGACAGCTAAAAGAAATTTATTGGATTGAACATGTGAAAAAGAGAGGTCTACACAAGGCTACAGCTAGAGCACCCATCTCGTCAGGAAAACAATGAATACTAATAGCTAGCAAGGCTACCACCATCATTATCATTTATTATGAAGAGAGAAAATCCTTTACGAAAAAGAAGGATCTGGATTGAAAAGGCTCTTCAATTTTAGATGGTTTTAAAAGTGCCCCTTTATAAAACAAGAGCAGCAGCAAGCAGCTGTCGGTAGAATTTTTTTTTAAATTCCGCAGCCCATTTCATAGGGATCTTTTTTTTAAAAGATGGACCGAAATGATCCTGGGTGCGGCCAACGCACCCAGGATCGGGTTGACCGCACCCGGTGCCGCTCCCGCACCCGCGTCGAGTCGCGTCGACGCGGGTGCGACACCCTGCTAGCCGAATCCCTGTGACATAGTTCCCATGTGTTTTCTCTAAATTGGTAGCCATCATTGTTAAATTTTAATAAAAAATAATTCTTACACTAAAAAACTGAAATATAAGAATTAGTCATTTTTTATTTTGGTTTTTATTGGCTTCCTAGTTGATTCCTATTCAGTTCCCATATTGCTTCCTTTTGTATTCCTCTTTCGCTTTCAAATTGATTCCTCACTTCTCGCTTCTTATAATTTTTTAAAATGCCTTGCTTCTCGCTTCTACTTCCCGTATTGTTTCCCCCTTTCGCTTCCTTGCCTGTCAAGCTTGTGTTAGTCACATCTTGAGTCACCTTGCAAGCTTTTGTATTTCCTGTCACAAGTCACAACCTTTCTCCAAGTCCTCATGTGTCTCCTTTTTCTCTTTCCTTCTATGTGTCATGGTAACTTTTCTCACTGGTGCTGTGACTGGTTTTCTGTGACACATCCAGACCATCTCAAATGGCAGGCTTATTTTTTTCTGTTGATGGACAATGTTCCTGATTTATCTTGGGACACATCTTCATCTCCAGCTGTCGGCGCCCTTTTATCCAAGCTTGGGGTTGGCATTACTGGAGCAAAAACCCCCACCAATGGTGGAGTTACTAGTCTCTTACACATAATGTTCATATCACTTGTAAGTACACTCTAAGCACATAATATGTCTTTATCTATGTCACAGGGATTCGGCTAGCAGGGTGCCGCACCCGCGTCGACGCGACTCGACGCGGGTGCGGGTGCGGTACCGGGTGCGGTCAACCCGATCCTGGGTGCGTTGACCGCACCCAGGATCATTTAAGTCCAATTTTTTTTTTTGGATTTTTTTTAAAAAAAAAATTTGGCCTATGCTGCGATTTTTTTTTAAAAAAAAAAATCTGTTGACAGCAGCTGTCAGCTGCTCGATTCTTTTTTTAAAAAGCAGCTCTGTCAGCAGCTGACAGACAGCTGCTGACAGCAGCAGCTGTCAGCTGCTCGATTTTTTTTTTAAAAAAGCAGCAGACAACTGCTTTTTTTAAAAAAAATTGATTCGTAAGGGAGGGGAACCCCGACCCCCTATATATATATTGACATTTTTGCCCCTGCCGCACCCCCGCACCCGGGTTTTTTGGAAGTGCCGAATCCCCGCACCCGCACCCGCGCCCGCACCCGCACCCGCACCCATGTGACATAGGTCTTTATTATTTTGCTAATGTTAATCACTGATTTGAAGTTGCTTTGACATGGCTAACAATTCTTTGGAATGCTTCATGTACATCCTGAGATCCTGATGAGTTTTTTGATTTAAATAGTTTGACATCTCTTGACAAAGTAAATACTGTTAAAATGTAATATATATATATACTTATGTAATTTTATTTTTATTTTTCTGTATTTTTTGCTATTTTCTTTTTAGCTTTTTGAGAGTCTAGTTCTAATAGCACTAGACTTACATTATTAGTTAAGTTCCACTTGGAACTTAACTAATTATGTAACCGTTGGACTAGTCCAACATGGTTACATTTATAACCGTTGGACTAGTCCAACGGTTACAAGGAGAGCTCCTTAAGAGCTCTCTTCTCCCACTTGTATATAAAGGGGTGCATCCACTCTTGTATTTTATGTGTTTCATATCAATAAAGAATATTTTTTATTTCTTCTTTTGTTTTCCATTGTACCCTTTTTAAGGGTTATGCTTTAGTGTCTTTTTAGACACCTTGTGCGGATCTAAGTTCGTGTTTGGAAGATCCTCATTTCATTTCATGGTATCAGAGCGAGGTTCATCCTACATCATGAAGATTTCTTGCTTTGTTTTCCGTGCCAAGCTTGCAAAGGTGTTTTATCACCTTGGTTGGGGTTTTTGAAGCCTCTTTTGAAGGAAGGAGAGAAAAGAAAGGACCGTAGCATCAAAATATTGTGTTTTTCTCTTACCATCTCTTTCTCTTCTTTTATTTCTTTTTCTTCTTGTTTTATCACCTTTGTAAAAGATGGATGATCAAGATAAAATCGTCATCATACCCATGAAGCTAAACCACACAAATTATGTAATGTGGGCTTCAATAATGAAGCACCACATATGGGGAAAAGGGTTGTGGGGCATAGTAGATGTTTCCGATTCGGAACCTAAACTTGTTCTCACCAAAATAGCAGGTGATAAAGAAGTTCCCTTGACCGAAGGAGACAAAAGCAAAGCCTTAGCCAACTATGAAAAGAGATGGAAAGAATGGAGAATAGGGCACGCTAAAATTATGTCATGGCTAATCAATAGCGTTGACATAAAGAAATATTTTAGTCTTGCCAAGTTTAAGCATGCCGATAAGGCATGGGAATATCTCAAAAATATGTATTTCCTAAAAGATATTGCACATGTGTGCAATCTTCAAGAAAGGGTTAGATCAATGACCCAAGGTGACAAAACTATACAAGAATACTATAATGAATTATCCGAACTTTGGAGTGAATTGGATATTTTGGAGCCAAAATGGCGTTGTCCGGAAGATATTGAGCTCTGACAAAAACAACTTGATATGGAGCATTTTTATCAATTTGTAAACGGTTTAAGACCGGAATTCGAGTCAACGAAATCGGCTCTTCTTCATCAAGGAAAAGTTTCCTCTATTGTCGACACTATAGAGGAATTAACTATGGAGGAAAACAAAATCAAGAAATATACTCCAAAGGCTGAAGATGATTTTGTTCTTGCTGTATCCAGAGCATAGAATCATGTACGATCATATAGACCACCCCATTTTAACCACCAAGGTGGTGATTATGATAAGAAAAAGGTTATCTGCTATCATTGTCATGAACCGAGACACTACAGGCCTTAGTGTCCTAAGCTTAAGGAGCCTCGAGAAAAGAGAGTTGTGATTGTTGGATCGGAACCCAAAGATCAAGATGCACCAGTCTCTATGGCCCAGCTAATGAAGATTCTCCAACCTCTCATCAAAGGAGCTTCCTCCTCATCAGAAGCTTTGACTGGGGCAACTGCTTCATCTTTTTTCGATCCAGGTAACTTTCCTTAGCTTCTTGACTCTGGTGCTTCATTTCATATGACCCCAAATGATAAAAGTTTATCCGAATGTGTTAAAAATAAAACAAGTGTGTCAAAAGTTTTTACAGCGGATGAAACTTCTCTTGAAATAAAAGGAATAAGAAATTTTGAAAAAATCCATAAAACTGAGAATTTGTTTGTTCCAGAAGTAAGATTTATTTCCAAACTAAATTTAAATCTATTATCCGTTTCTCAAATATTCGACCGTGGTTGTAATATTTTTTTCTTCTTCTTATGGTTGTTGGATACATGATCGCCAGTCAAGAAAGCTGATTGGGGAAGGCCCATGGATTTTTTGGAAATGCCAAAGAAAGCTTTTTGTTACAACATTCAGAAAAATGAGTTAGAGTTGTGGCACAAAAGACTCGGTCATCCTCATATAGCCAAAATTCAACATTTTCCAAATCTAGGAAAATTTTGTAATTCTGAAACGTTTATTTGTAAAGATTGTATTCTTGGCAAAATGAAAAGATTACCATTTCAGAATAGAACTTTTGTCTCTTCAAGACCACTTGAATTAGTTCACTTGGATGTTTGGGGTCATGCACAAATAATTTCTAAAGGAGGATTTGCTTATTATGTTATCTTTGTCGATGATTATTTCAGACATATATGAATTTACTTTCTAAAACATAAGTCTGAAGTATTTTCATACTTTTAAATATTTCATAATATGGTTAAAAACAAGTTTCAAAATGAAATTTTCATCTTTCGCACAGATTCAGGGGGAGATTTTTTGTCCACAGATTTTAAAAATTACCTTAACTTGCGTGACATCACACATTAAAGGTCTTGTCCATATACACCCAAACAAAATGGGCTAGCAGAACGAAAATATCGTCATATTATGGAAACCACTGGGACTCTATTAATAGCAAATCAAGTCCTAAAAGATCTTTTGGGCAGAAGCTGCCTTGAATGCCACCTATCTGATTAATTGAATGCCTTCTTCTTCTTTGCAAAATATAACACCAATCAAAAAACTTGTGAACCTTTCTCCATATTACTCTAGACCGAGAGTATTTGGATGCAAATATTCCATATTTATGGACAAAAATGATAAACTTTCTTCCCGTGCGATTCCTTGTGCTTTTTTAGGGTATGTTGAAAATAAAAAAGGATATAGGTGTTTTGACTTCAAAAATAATAAGTTATATGTATCAAGAAATGTTTATTTTCTAGAAAAAGAGAGCTTCTTTGATTTTGAGAAACCAAAGGAAGTTACAGAGTACTCCTTTTTGTTAGATCTAACATCAAAATCTGATGAATATGATCCTGACTATAACTTTGATGATGATCAAGGTATTATTGACCTTGATTACAATGTTGACAATGAAGAAGTTCATAGAGATACTAGTATACAATATTCAAGACGACGAGAGCCTAATCTTCCATGTGCACTTGAAATATATTTTGAAATTTCAACCAGAAGGTCATCCCGAGTCTCAGGGCCTCCAGGAAAATTTGTGTTATACAAATCTTTCTCTCCCACATATAGGGCAGTTATTGCATTAATTCACTCATATGAAGAACCATCTTGATACTATCAAGCAAAGAATGATGTCAAATGGGTAGAAGTCATGAAAACTGAGTTAGATGCACTTGAAAAAGGCTTCTACATGGCCTATTAAAGACCTTCCACTTGGGAAGAAACCTATAGGATGTCGATGAGTTTACAAGATTAAAACTAGGAGTGATGGTACTCTTGAAAGATATAAAGCTCGTCTTGTGACCAAAGGTTATGCCCAAGAACATGACATTGACTACGAAGAAACCTTTGCCCCTATTGCTCGTATGACAACAGTCAGAACCTTAATTGCCTTAGCTTCCATCAAGAAATGGTCCATATTTCAGATGGACGTCAAAAATGCATTTTTAAATGGAAACCTAATTGAAGAAATTTACATGAAATCCCCTCCCGGTCTCAATATTCCTAAGGGTAAAGTCCTTCGCCTGAAAAAAACTCTTTATGGCCTTAAGCAAGCACCCAAAGTGTGGTATGACAGGTTTAGTCATGTTATGATTGATATTGGTTTTCACTTCTGCTTGACTGACACTGCTTTGTTTATTAAGAGTTCTGATGCAGCGATCATTGTGCTTCTTCTATATGTGAATGATATGATCATCACTGGAAGCGATAAACAGGGAGTTGAAAACATCAAAAACCTTCTTAAATCTCATTTTGAAATGACTAATTTAAGTTTATTAAGATATTTCTTAGGTATTGAAGTTGCTTACTTTTCTAGGGATTATCTATTATCTCAAACTAAATTTCCTTCTGATATTGTTTTAAAGTCTGGCATTATCGATGATAAGAAAGTAAATACTCCAGAAGTCCTCAATGTAAAAATGAGGATTGATGATGGAGAACACCTTGAAGACCCGACTCCTTACAGACAACTAGTCGGAGCTCTTTCCTATCTATCCATTACCAGACCCGACATAACACATGTTGTCCACACAACAAGCCAGTTTCAGCATGCTCCCACATCTGTTCATATGGGAGCAGTTTTGCGTATCATCAGATACCTCAAGTCCTCTCTTTTGAGAGGACTCTTTTTGTCTTCTACTTCTTCACTTGATTTAATTGCATACACTGATGCTGATTGGGGGAGGTGATCTCAACAACCGACACTCAACCACTGGTTTTTGTATCTTTTTAGGTGAATCTTTGATATTACGGAGATGCAAAAAGCAACAGATGGTCTCTCTCTCTCGTCTACAAAAGCCGAATATTGTGCTATGACAACCACGACCATGGAAGTAGTTTGACTCAGACGCCTGCTTGCTGATATGGGAGCATAAACAATACAAGCTTCATGTATCTGCTGCGACAACAAAAATGCGATCTACATTGCAATCAACAGAACATTTCATGAACGCACCAAGCACATTGAAATGGATTGTCACTACGTCAGAGAGGAATATTTACATAGGACAATTGATCTGTCATATGTTACCTCAAAATATCAGTTAGCAGACTTCTTTACAAAGCCTCTCGCTGCTTCGAGATTTCACTTTCTCTTAGACAAACTTTCGCTCATTGTACCGTAAGTTTGAGGGGTCGTGCTAAAATGTAATATATATATAATAATGTTCATATTATTATTATTATTGTATATATACTTATGTAATTTTATTTTTATTTTTTTGCTATTTTCTTTTTAGCTTTTTGAGAGTCTAATTCTAATAGAACTAGACTTACATTATTAGTTAAGTTCCACTTGGAACTTAACTAATAATGTAACCGTTGGACTAGTCCAACACGGTTACATTTATAACCGTTGGACTAGTCCAACGGTTACAAGGAGAGCTCCTTAAGAGCTCTCCTCTCCCACTTGTATATAAAGGGGTGCATCCCCTCTTGTATTTTATTCCAATGCTTCTTAAGCATTTGGTGTTTCATATCAATAAAGAATATTTTTTATTTCTTCTTTTGTTTCCCATTATACCCTTTTTAAGGGTTATGCTTTAGTGTCTTTTTAGACACCTTCTTGTGCGGATCTAAGTTCGTGTTTGGAAGATCCTCATTTCATTTCAAATACCAGAACAAACTTGAAAAGGATAGGATTCTACTTGGAAAGTGGATGCTTCTTGTGTAGAAACTAGAAAGGAGGAATCTACAGCACACCTGTTATGGTTCTGCACATCTTCCAGCACCTATTCTTCACTGCCTCACCGTATTCGGAAGTTAACCCAGCCATTGTTCATGTATACAAAACCTTTTGTTGGGGCTAGTAAAACAGCTTTGATAGATATCCAGGTGCAACTCAACATAAATGCTTGTGCAAGGAATTTCCGATTATGTGATTCATGTGAAAGCTCATCACTAGTGGTTCCTTCTATTTGTACATTAATCAATTTTTACCTTTCCCAGGAAGGGGAAGATTCATTCATATAGGTGCGTCATTGCAAAATGATCTTTTAAGGTGTGAGTAACACATTGTGTAGTTGGCGTGCATATATGCTGTGTGTTGCTGAAAGTTCAATCAAGTGTACAACTCCAATGGGTTTCTTTGTCCTTCACAGTTCACATGTATCATTTAATATCAAACCTTCAAAAGGTTGTAGGATTCTACCATCTCCTGGGGCATGGAACTACATAATATATAGTTTTAAAAAACACACAAGAATCCAATCAGAAAAAGTTATCACTATTTTGTGAATTGTGGCTTGACGGCAATAGTGATGATTAACATTGCTGTGGACAACAATGGTGCCTGGTCTAACGACCCGAGCATTCTCCGGCTAATGTTGCTGTTACTCCTGATTGTTACTTTTTATTTTGAAATTTATGCTACATTGTGCTCATTGGAGGATTCATGCTGTGAATCCTACTTTATAAATGAATAACTCAGGTTTGTTCTGGAACCACTAGGAGGATTGTTGCTGAGGCCCACAGCTGTGGGTTGGGAGAGAGATTGATCGGGGTTTATGTTCTACATTCTATGTTTGAGGAAAACAATTAATCCATTGTTTTGCTACTTTTTTAACAACCTGGGAAGATGGTAAAAAAATTCCCATATTTTGTGGAATTTGTAGGCACAGATTTCTCATAATATATGTAAAATAGAAGTTGACCTCTGGTAGAATTCTCTGTCATTTGGTCATTACTGGAATAAAGCACAACCTTGATATTTTCCAAAAGTTAATAAAGCTAAGTGAATTATAAATCATAAGAATCATAGCAAACCTCTCCAATATTGGAAAAGTCTCTTGCATTTGGTAGAAATCTTAAAGAAATGATTTATTCATATTTTTTTCTTCTTTTGGAATATTTCTTTGAGTTTCTCTAGAAAAAATCCCCAAATTAAAGGGTGGACATCTCCAACTGTAACATCATGCCTGAAGGATGAGATCTATTGCCACTTGCCAGCATTGTCTATAATTGATCTTTCCTTGGTTGCTTTTCTCAAATATGTATTATGTGTTCACATATTACGGATATTCTTTCTATTCAGTGGACTATCCTGGTATTTGGAAATTTACAAATTATGAAAAGCTTGGAATTTCCCTTTAGCCTATGCTCATTTAGCAGTAAGTTTTATCTGAGATTTAGACAAATGATGGCTCTGAGGTGTCTGATTACAGTGATGATGGAGGATGCAGTTGCTGCTTTGTTTAATAAATCTTTTGTCAGAATGTGCAAAACATTCCTGGCCACAACTTTTGATTTTTTTCTCTTGTTTTTTCTCAGCAACTTGCAGGGCATTCTTGATCTTTCTACAATTTCAAATTTTAAAAAAAGCCCTACTAGGCGTTCAAAGAGTAGGTGGGAGCCTCTTTCAGAGGAGAAGTTGGTAGAGAAGATTGCACAAGCAAATCACGATCAAGGGAAAGTTATCTGGAATGGTCTTAAAGAAAATGAGACGATGGTAATCTTTTGGCTGGTGACTTTTGTCCCAGTAATTTGTGTTTGTGCCTTTATTGTAACTCACATTGAACTTGAACATGGCCAATCATGATTGACAAGGACCACATATTTTCTCTTCTACATTATTATGTATAGATGGTTGTTAAAGTTGCTATTTTTCCCATATGTTTTTCTTTTGCTAATGATACCAGCAAATAATCATGGCATCCATAGTGCTTTTCTATATTTGATGACCTAGCTTCTGCTCTTATCTAATTTGACAGCAGGCTTCTACAATCAAATATGAGGCCAAGGAGAACACATGGAGTGGTACAAAGTTCTTCTCAAACAGGAGGCCAGAGAAGAAGCAACGGCTCTTTGAAAACACAAATGCTGTTGAGAATGGAGATAATTCAAGTGACAGTGACAAGGAGTCAAGTTTAACTGCATATTATTCAGGTGCCGTTGCTTTGGCTAATTCACCTGAGGAAAAGAAGCGACGTGAGAATCGCTTCAAGCGCTTTGAATCTGTTCATGAGCATGGACATGTAACAAGGCAAGTTAGGCCAAAAGCTGTTGGAGCTGGAAACTCTGTTAGCAGAAGGGCTAGTGCTCTTTTGCTTGCAAAAAGTCATGACGATAGTTACAGTAGGGCTGTGGAAGATATTGACTGGGATGCACTTACCGTGAAAGGGACCTGCCAGGAGATTGAGAAACACTATCTACGGCTTACTTCTGCACCTGACCCTGCCACTGTAACTGCCTGAAGCTCCACATTCACTTTTGTGTTCCTAATGCCTTTGAGATGCATAGTTTTACCTTTTAATGTTTTGTTTAGCCTGTGAATGTACATAGACCTTGCTATTTTATTAATGAAACTGTTTTGTGTCTTTATAGGTGAGACCTGAAGAAGTATTAGCGAAAGCTCTTGAAATGGTTCTAAATTCCCAAAAGAATTACCTTTACAAGTTTGATCAATTGAAATCTATTCGTCAGGATCTTACTGTACAACGGATACGGAATGAACTAACTGTAAAGGTGTGATTTGCATTGAACTTCTTTACAGAATTCTACTCTGTTCAAGCTTAAGCATATTATTGATAAACATGTGTGCTATTTGTCCCATAATGTGATTTGATTTTGGCTTTTCTTTTTCTTTGTTTTATGGCTTTTAATCTTAGAAGTTTATTTTTGGAACCGCAAGCCCTTTTTCTTTTTCTTCTCCTGTGCTTGTCCCTAATAGTGATATCATTCTATCAGGTCTATGAGACACATGCAAGATTAGCACTTGAAGCTGGGGACCTGCCTGAGTTTAATCAGGTTAGTGCCTTGTTAGGTTGAAAGGAGATCTTTAAATATTTTTTCTTCATTTTGAGCTTGTTGCAATCCTGCTTAAAAGAAATGTAGTCTAGCTATGGATATAATACAGCATAGTAATGTTTTAAGATTTGTTCCTCCTTGATTGGGAGAAAATTTGATGAAATTCATTTAGAGTACATTGTGCTTCATAATATATAGAGTAACATCAGAGAGCTCATTGGAAGGAAGGTTTGGACAAAAATCTACTTTATAGCCTTGACAGTTTTAACAGCTGCCACAAATTTTCCACAGGCAGACACACCAAACTTGCTGTTGGCTCTTTGGAGGCTAAAACACATCCTACCAAATGATAAACTTTACAAGTGTGAATTCTGCTGGATGGAATTCAAAAGATTTGTTGTTGTTTGACTGTTGGCCTGAAAATGTCCCTTTGGCATGAAACTGCCCTAAGAAAAGAGTAGCCTTTTCACATAATGTTTATCCAGTAGGCCTATTTGCTGATTTCATATGTGTTTTTGTGGTCGAACCAGGAACTTGGGGCATGTTTGCCAGTGGGAAGTAGACCACTGCCTGAGTTATCTGGGAATTGTTTCCTCAGTGAGCGGAGGAAACTTTCACAAGGAAATCTTTTTATCTGTGAAGATCACGTCCTTTTGTGTCATTTTACCATGAGAAAAAATTAATCACATGCTTTCAAACTTTCTGAGAGAAAATGACCTACTTAGGCAAGAAAGTGTTCACTTATCTGCCAATGGCTTGATACTTTTTATCTTTGTTTTGCATGTGTCAAAAGTTAATTTAGCTTATGCCAAGGAGATGAAATGCCATTTCTGATCGTTTATTTGTCTTAGGGAAACACAATCAAGAAATGGTAATATATACAAATTTCATATGGATATGCAAATTCTAGCTCTAGGTACTGGCCCCATATGGACTTCAGTGCAATAATTTGGATTAAAATGTAACATGTGTTTGGATGGGCATGTAAAACATATTGCTACATTTATGGCTATACATAGATGGGTCGTGCATGGCCTTGATTTTGGAGTCTTATTTACATTTTGGCCTTAGTTTGGCTGGACTCTGTAATCTTTCAAGCTGCATGATCTTGGTCATCCTAGGCTATATTTGCTGACTCGGGGCCTATTTTATGTGATTTTGTGTAACCCCGGCCCTTTGCAATTCTCAACTTTCTAATTGGGACATCTGAGTGATTCCTTAAGTTATCGTATTTGCGCCAAGTACACTGATATGCTTGGAATGTCAGGTAGTGGTTTGTGAAAATCTCTATAAAGAGAGTGTGTGTACACACACGATACTTGAGACAAGAGGTGTGCGCAAAGGAACAAGGAGAACTCTCATGAGTGCACAAATGACACGGATACACATGCACAAGGGCATAAAAAATGAACCTCTTTATTGAGTGTGAAAGGGCTTTATGAAAAGCCTTAATTCAAAACACAAGGGGATCACCCCTTATTTATAATACAAGGGAGAGAGGGAGTCGTTGGGCTCCCAACGGCTCTAAATAGAGCTATTGGGAGTCCAACAACTCTCTCTACTTTATGCTTTTTGACTTTGGTCAAAAAAGCATAAAGCCAAAAAAGTCCAAAATAAACAAAAAAAGAATAAGAAACCTAACCTAGTTAAATAAACTAACCTAATCCTAACTAAACTTTTAAAAGTAAACTAAAACTATGAGATTACATGTTAAATTATGTTACATTATTTAACACCCCCCCTCAAACTTAGGGTGACATAACCGAAAGTTTGCCAAGAAGGAAGTTAAATCTTGGAGAGCACAATACTTTGGTGAAGAAGTCTGTCAATTGGTATTTTGATGTAACATATGGAAGGTCTATGGTTCTTCTTAAGTATTCTTCACGAACATAGTGGCAGTCCATCTCAATGTGCTTTGTGCGCTCATGAAATGTGTGATTTTTGGCAATGTAAATTGCACTTTTATTATCACAACATAGTTTTGTGGGCCCTTGAACTTGAATATTCATATCTTTCAGCAAGCTGCGAATCCAAACAATCTCCATGGTAGTAGATGTCATTGCTCTATATTCGGCTTCTCTGGATGAAGGTGAGACCTTCTGTTGTTTCTTGCATCTCCAAGAAATTAAAGATTCTCCTAAAAAAACAAAAAAACCAATGGTGGAGTGACGGTTATTTGGGTCACCTCCCTAGTTAAAGTCAGTGTAAGCAATTAAATTCAATTCTGAAGAAGAAGATATAAATACCCCCTTATTTACTGTACCCTTTATGTATCTGACGATGTGGAGAATGACGCTCATATGAACTGTAGTAGATGCATGTTGAAACTGACTAGCAACATGTACTGCATGAGAAATATCAGGCCTCGTAATGCTGAGGTACGTTAAAGATCCAACCAGTTGTCAGTAAGGTGTGAGATCTTTTAGGAGAATCCCATCATCAATCTTCATCTTCGAACCTACTATTTCAGGAGTTTCACAAACCTTGTCATCTGTGATTCCTGATCGGTGAAGAATCTCACAAGCAAGTTTAGTTTGAGACAAAAAATAACTTCTGTGAGAATAGGCAACCTCAATTCCCAAAAAACATGTTAGAAATCCTAAGTCTGACATTTCAAATTTTGAAGTCAAGATAGATTTAATGCTCTTGATTCCTTTGGCATCATCACCTGTTATTAACATATCAACATATAATAGTAATATAACTATCCCTGCATCAAATTTCTTAACAAACAATGCAGTGTCAGTATAGCATGAAGTAAAACCATTTTGAGTCATTATATTATTAAACCTATCGTGTCAAGCTTTGGGAGCTTGTTTCAAGCCATAAAGAGCTTTATGAAGACGAAGAACTTTATATTTAGGAATTTTCATATCAGGTGGAGCATCCATGTAGACTTCTTCATTAAGATCACCATTTAGAAAGACATTTTTGACATCGATTTGGTAAATATTTCATTTTCTAATGGAAGCAATGGTGATGAGACATCTGACAGTAATCATACGAGCTACTGGAGAAAATGTCTCTTCATAGTCAATCCCGTATTCTTGAATATACCCTTTAGCTACAAAACGAGCTTTGTACCTCTCAAGAGATCCATCACTCTTGGTTTTGACTTTAAACGCCCATCAACATCCTATGGTTTTCTTTCCACTTGGAAGCATTTGAAATTCCCAAGTGTTGGTTTTCCTAAGCGCTTTGAGTTTACTCTCCATGGCTTCTCTCTATTCAATACATCGTTTGACATCTTCACATTTTTTTGGTTCAATATACGAGTGAATGACACTTAAGCAAACCCGATATTTAGGAGAGAAAAAATCAAAGGATACGAATCTAGACGGTGTTCTTCTAGTTCTTTTGGTTCTTCTAAGGTTTGAATCATGTGTGGAGATAGATTCACTAGGTTCACTATATTGCTCAATAGCACTTCTAAAGGTGTGTCTATCTCTACGAGTATAGGTGATAGGGTCTCTAGTTATATTTTCTTCTTGAGAGGTAGTAGGGTTAGAGTTATTATTGATTTCCACCATTTCATTGTCACTGTTATATGTTGATTCATCATCATTAGAGATATCATCATCTTTATATAATAGGTCAAAAAGAAAGGAATAGTCGACATTTTCTAAATGAGATTCATTCTTTTTAAAACCGCTATCATTTTTCAAAAATGTTACATTCCTTGAAACATATAACTTATCATTCTTAGTATCATAACATTGAAACCCTTTTTGGGTTTCAGAATAGCTAAGAAAAGCACAAGGAATGACTTTTGGTGAGAGTTTATCATTTTTATCTATAAGGACAAAGCACTTTCAATCAAAAACTCTCAACCTATTATAATCAAGTTCTTTTTCATATAGAGTTTCAAAAGGAGAGATTTTATCTAAATTTTTGGATGGAAGACGATTAATAAGATAAACGAAAGCAAGAGCCACTTTGGCCCAAAATTTTTTTGGAATACTTTGGGAAATAAGAAGGGTTCTAGTGATTTCAATTATATGCCTATGCTTCCTTTCGGCCAAACCATTTTGTTGTGGGGTCTTAAGACATGATCTTTGATGGACAGTATCATAGTTTTCAAGATATTTCTTAAATTCATTAGATAGATATTCACCTCCAGAATCAGTCCTAAATATCTTTAAATTACTATTAAATTGATTTTTGATCATCATATGATATGATTTAAAACATGTAAAGACTTCATGCTTATGTTTGAGAAAATATATCCAACAAAAATCCTGAAAAATCATCCACAAAAATCACATAATAGGCAAAACCTCCTTTGGATATAACAGGTGCCTGTTCCCAAACATCCGAATGAATAATTTCAAAAGGTTTAGAGGTAAACATAGATCTTTGTTTAAAAGACATACTTCTCATTTTTTCAAGAATGCAATCATTACAAGAGAAAGTACTTTTACAAAGATTTTCAGTAATGTCCAAATAGGACAACTTGGTGATATTAGGATGACCAAGTCTTTCGTGCCAAACATTTATGTCTTTATGTTGGGCCACGTTACAAAAGGGGGTTTTAAGAATTTGAAGAGAGTCAACATAATATAAGTCTCCCTTCCTAGAGCCTTCCCCAATCAACCTCCCGGACCTGTGATCCTGTATTAAAAATTTATTAGGTGAGAAGTGAATGTCACACCCAAGGTCCGAGAGTTGAGAGACGGAAAGTACGTTCAAATTCAATTTTGGTATAAATCTAATTTTAGGAATAAAGAAGTTTTGGGTTTTAAAATTTTCAATTCCCTTAATTTCAAGAGAAGTGCCATCCGCAGTTGAAACAAACAATGGTGACGGACTTTCAAAATATTCGGAAAGAGAGGAAATGTTTGGAGACATATGAAATGAAGCACCGGAATCTAAAAGTGAAGAGGTTTTACCTGAAGGAGAAGGAGTAGACATGGCAGCACAGAAAGTAACTCCCTTAAGAAGAGGTTGAAGAGCTTCCACAATTTGATTTAGAGATAGAGCTCCATTTGTAGATTCATCTTTTTGTGGGTGAGATGTGGTGGCCATTGCTAGTAATTTCTTTCACTTAGGACAAACCGGTTTGATATGACCCGGCTCTTTGCAAAAGTGACACACAATTTTGCTATAGTCCCTTCTTCCGCCTTGACCACTTTGATTTTGACTTTTAAAATGAGGAAGTTTATATGTTCTCAAGTTGTTCCCGAGCCTAGAAACGACATTTGCTCCATCACACTCAGCTTGATTTGTGGGCATTGCAAGAACACTTGGATTTTGCTTGCTAATGCCCATACGAGTTTCCTCTCCACTTAATTTTGTAATGACGTCTATAAGAGAGGGAGAGGTGAAGGAGGATAGGAGAGAAGATCTAATTTGCTCAAACTCGGGCCTTAGCCCATTCAAAAAGTTTAAAAATCGATCTTCTTCTAGTTGTTTATGACGAAGCTCTATGGCTTCTCCACTCCACTTAGGTTCGAGCATAGCAAACTCATCCCAAATTAGAGAGAGTTCGGCAAAATATTCCCTTATAGTCATCTCCCCTTGAAGAAGGGTTAACGCCCTCTTTTGAAGGTAATACTTGTGGGACAAGTCTCTAGAAGTGTACATCTTCTCAATGTACTCCCATGCTTAAGAAGCTTTTTTAAACTTTATAATATTGGCGTTGATTCTAGTCTCAACGGAGGAGAAGATCTACGACAAAATCTTGAAGTTCTTCATTTTCCATTCCTCATGTTTTTTGCTATATTCTTCAAGAGCTTTAGTTCTTTCATCTCCTGCAAGAATTTTGATTTCTCCTCTTTCAATCAAAGTAATTTTAGGCTCTGGTTCTGGAATCGAGCCTTGAACATAACCTCACAGCCCTTTTCCTTTAATATGAGCTTCCATATTTTCAACCCACACGTGATAATTGGAGCCATTGAGCTTAAAGCAAGTGAGAAATGAGAGTCTTTTTCACCCATTAGAGAGATAAGATGAGAGAAAAGAATACGTACTACAATGAGATTTTAAATCTTACTTGTAGTAATCTTCTAAAATATTAGGATCAAGAGAAGTCTTCATGCCAATTCCAAGAAAGTTGAAGGCACACTTTTCGAGGTACTCAATATTGTAAAGAACCGCAAGATTTTCTTTCCCCAAGCAACCTTGCTCTCATACCATATGAA
This sequence comes from Nuphar pumila, assembly GCF_984573655.1. Lineage (NCBI taxonomy): Eukaryota > Viridiplantae > Streptophyta > Magnoliopsida > Nymphaeales > Nymphaeaceae > Nuphar > Nuphar pumila. The sequence continues at coordinate 104,899,855 of NC_143259.1, forward strand.
AATCTCTATAAAGAGAGTGTGTGTACACACAATACTTGAGACAAGAGGTGTGCACAAAGGCACAAGGAGAACTCTCACAAGTGCACAAATGACACGAATACACATGCACAGGGGCATAAAAAATAAACCTTTTTATTGAATGTGTAGTGAAGCTTGGTGAGCAAGATATACCGGTGAATGATTATTTCAAATATTTGGGATCCATCATTCAAAAGTATGGAGAAATTGATGGAGATGTAAATCATAGGATAAAGGTTGGGTGGATGAAATGGAAAAGTGCTACTGGAGTGCTGTGCGATCGTAGAATGCCATTGCGGTTGAAGGGAAAGTTTTATAGGACGACTATTAGACCCGCTTTACTATATGGTACGGAATGTTGGGCTGCCAAGAGACATCATATTCAAAAAATGAGTGTAGCTGAGATGCGGATGCTTAGATGGATGTGTGGAAATACAATAAAAGATAAGATTCGGAACGAAGAGATACGTAAGAAGGTAGGTGTTGCACCCATTGAAAATAAGATGCGAGAGAATCGTTTACGGTGGTTTGGACATATTCGGCGAAGGCCTAATGATGCTCCAGTTGGAAGGTTGGAGAAATGGGAAAATATATTAGTTAAAAGAGGTCGGGGTAGGCCTAGGAAGACTTGGATGGAGATGATAGGAAAGGATATGAATGCTTTGAAGGACATGGCGTTGGATAGAAATGATTGGAGGAAAAGGATTCATGTGGAAGACCCAAAATGAATTTCTTTTTTGGTTCATATCGCTGACCCCAATTGTTTTGGGATGAAGGCGTAGTTGTTGTTGTTGTTGTTGTTATTGAATGTGAAAGGGCTTTATGAAAAGCCTTAATTCAAAACACAAGGGGATCACCCCTTATTTATAATACAAGGGAGAGAGGGAATGAGGGAGTCGTTGGGCTCCCAACGGCTCTAAATAGAGCTGTTGGGAGTCCAACAGCTCTTTCTACTTTATGCTTTTTGACTTTGGTCAAAAAAGCATAAAGCCAAAAAAGTCCAAAAATAAACAAAAAAAAAGAAAGAAACCTAACCTAGTTAAATAAACTAACCTAATCCTAACTAAACTTTTAAAAGTAAACTAAAACTATGAGATTACATGTTCAATTATGTTACATTATTTAACATGGTTGACAGCGTAACTGTGAGAGGCTGGTAATGGTATAGAATCAGATCATATGGTTTTTAGCCATCAGCATTATTTTTCTGCCTTTATTAGTTATAAACTGTTGATATCTAGGGAAATCAAAATCTGCAGAGAAAACTGGTGGTGAGTCAAGATGTGCCTTCTATTTCAGCAGGATTATTTGTTACCTACTAACTTTACTTTATGGACTTCTAACTTCTAGGACCATTTGGTTATTTATGCAACAGTTAGTTGCAATTTCATGAAGTCATTGTCTTATCATGGAAGATACAGAGGTGGACATCTCCTTCACCAGTGAGGCACATTCAAGGTGCTTAAAAGTAGGGATAAGCACTTATCAAAATGATTATTGGGTATATCTGGAATCTTGAAGAATCTCCTAAACTTAAAAAGGTAAATGGGAAATTAAGAAGATGAAGATCAATTGGTTTTTGAAGATCAAAGCATGGTTGTACATATTGTGCTGTATCATACGATACAGTACAATACATATCGCTACTTTTGTGTTTTGCTAAACGATACTCACTTGTATCACGATACTAGTGTGTATCGAACCCGTATCGGGTGTATCATACAATACAATATCAACACACTTAAAAAGGCCAAAAGTTGTATTTTTTTCATTGTGAGTTAAAAAGACCTCTTGCGGGTCGAGTTCTTCATATGTCTAGAGTCCATTAAAAGGAACACACGAACCCTAGGTTCCGTGAGATTGATTTGGGAGCCGATTCGTGCGCAAGGGAGAGAGCTTTTGCGATTTTATCAAGAGTGTATTTTCACCATTTTTTCAGTCAAGGAAGTGGGTTAAGGTACAAAGTCCCTATTCTTTGCTTTTTATTGAGTGTTTTGGGTGTAAGGTGTGTCTGGTGCTTCTTATTCTTTGCTTATTGAGTTTTTTAATTGGTTGTGTTTTATTTTAGATCCTTTGATCTTGTCTTGACGTTCATGTCATATTAGAAATGATCCTTCATGGCAATATTGTAGAAGCATTAATGATGTACCACGACTAGGGTTATCATTGAATTTGAGATGTCTGTTTTGTGATGCTATTATTATAGGTGGGCTGCATAGATTTAAGCAACATATTGCAGGTCAATATCAAAATATACGTCCATATGATTCTCCATCTATTCCGGCAACGTTTCATGTTGATGTTATTGCCGAACTAGAAGAAATTCGAAGAAGAATTTTGCAAAAAATGTAAAGATGAAGGACTTTCAATCATTGTTCCAGATTCTGAAGATGATGATGATGATGACCCGCTTGCCAAAAAAATGGCCCAATATAAAGAGATCATCGAGCGGCAGTTGGATGCAGAACTGAGGAAATACTGTCTTGATGTTTGGCAAATAAGTTCTATAAGATAGTTTAGTTTTAGGATCTTTATAATTTAGAACTTTAGAGATGAAAATTGACATGTAAGACAGTTAAATATAATGTTTTTAGTTATCATGAACTCTTAGTAGTGTAGTTATGACTTATGAGTTATGACATTTTAATATGACTTGAATGTGAATTTAATATTGTTAGTTAGTTGGTTAAATGCAAGGCTTTAATTGTTTTATGTGATATGATTTGTTATTAATTTGAATTATGTAGTTGCCTTAATATGTGGTTTTATGGTTGTAATTGTTTTATGTGATGTTTTTTTAGAATTTATGCTAATTTTTTTAGTTGTTTTTTTGGAATTTTTTAAAAATTTTATTAAAAATTGACGATACATTTACGACAGTACGATACAATACAGTGTTACTTTGGGCCCGACCGATATGGGTAACAATACTATACTTACAACCTTGGATCAAAGCATATACAAGGCCATCATACGATTATTGTTGATGAAGATCAATTGCTTAAAAGGAATATTTACTGATCAATGGAAGATACAGCCAACAGATAATAATTTTGTTCTATATTGTAGATGAAATCATGTACAGGGATAAATTTATTTTATTGATAATATAAGAGGCATGAGAAAATGTAACTAACTAAATATTCCTTTTTTTATCTTTTTTCTTTTGGCACAAATGTCTTTGTCTAAACACTAAGATTGAAAATTGTGCTTTTGTTCATAGCTAACCCTCTTATTGTTTTGTTTTTCAAAGTTGATCAATTTTTTTGTTTCATTGTTCCTTTTATTTTTGCATTTTGCAGTGCCAGTCACAACTGAAAGGCTTGTATTCTGAAGGAATTGAGGGATCCCACCTGGAGTTTTCTGCTTACAATTTGCTGTGTGCTATTTTGCATTCGAATAACAACAGAGATCTTTCATCTGTTATGGCAAGGTATTCATCGTTTTCTGCATAAATATACTCTTCATGCTTGTGTTACTGCATTGTCTTATTTGATTATCATCTAGTGGATGATATTCTTCCTTGGATGAAACATGTGTCAGTTATATATAAAAAAACTTTATTTGTCTGTATTTATATGCATGATGTGGATCCTTTGAGTTTATAGTTTTAGGATCTTTGATGCATTTCAACTCATTCTCGTAATAACACTAAAGCTGCTTTTACACAGACCTGTTATCCTTCCAAAGAATGTCTTTTCATTAAATCAGATAGAAATGTTTAAGCTTAGAAAATGACTTGATCAGCTCTATTACACTCCTAAACAAAAAGTAGTGTGCTGATATGTCCTGATACTTGAACTAAAAAGTAGTCACAAGGAACTGGTATGTGGTTCTGGTTTTCTGTTTCTTATAGGTATGAATCTATGTCACATGGGTGCGGGTACGGGTGCGACATGCTAGCGGAGCAATTTCAAAAATTTTGGACACGGGGACACGGCTATATATATATATATATATATATATACATATAACAATAATAAGATTGTAAATTTTAAAGCAAAAATAAAAAAGTAATTCTATTGAAGTAACTGTAAAAATCAGTTAAATTTTTTTTTTTAAAAAAGATCGGACCCGGGTCGGGTCCAGACCCGACCCGGATCCAACCTGTGCCAGCCCCTCGAAAACCCTTTTCGAGGGGACTGGCAGCCCACGGCAGGGGGCCTCTCCGGCGACACAGGGGGCGGGCCCTGTGTGCGCCCCCTCCCTATTAAAAGACGAGAGGGGAGAGGGGAGGGCCTACGAGCCTCCCCCGACCCCCCCCCCCCCCCGACTCTCTCTCCCTCTCATCTCTCTCTCTTCCCCCGACTCCATCTCCCTCTCCCTTTGCCGACGCAGGCCAACCCCCCCCCCCCCCCCCCCTTCACGGCGCCACCCTCTCCGGCGAGCTCCCTCCTCAACAACCACCTCCCCGGCGTCCTCCCTTCTCTCCGGCAGCCGCAGGTGAGCCCCCTCCCTCACTGTCTCCTCTCCTGTTACGGTAGGCAGGGGGCAAAGGCCCCTGCGACTACCCCCCCCCCCCCCCCCCCCTCCTTCTGTTCACCTTCCGGCAGGGGCCATCAGCCCCTGCCCCCTTTTTTTTTTCAGTCCCGCAGGGGCCAATGGCCCCTGCCCCCCCTTTTTTCTCCACGAACGACAGGGGCCATTGGCCCCTGCCGCCTCTTAGATAGCCGCAGGGGGCCTTTGGCCCCTGCGCTCTCTCCCTTCTCTTCTGGCAGGGGCCGATAGGCCCCTGCCCTTCTCTTTTGGTAGGGGCCGATGGCCCCTACTCTTCTCCTTAAAAGAGAAGCCGGAGCCACTTTGGCTCCTGCCTCCCTTCTTTTGGAAAAAAAACCCAGCAGGGGCCATTTTGGCCCCTGCCCCTCTTTTAACCGACAAGGGCCAGAGGCCCTTGTCTCTTTTTCTGGCGAGCAAGGGCTCGGCAGGGGCTTTGGCCCCTGCACTCTCCCCCTATGCATTCCCTTGGCAGGGGCCTTCGGCCCCTGCCCCTTTCTTTTAAGAAGGTTGGCAGGAGCCAAAGGCTCCTGCCCCTCCTTTTAAAAACCCAGCATGGGCCCCGATGGCCCCTGCACCCATCTCCTTTTAGTGGCATGGGTCATTGGACCCTACCCCGTTCTCTTTCGTAACGGTAGGGGCCGATGACCCCTGCATTGAGTTGCGGAGAAACCGAGCTTTCTCCCTACCTATATTCATTTTATACATGCTAAACTACGTACTTTTGCAGTGTTACGCAACGGATCCCGTTCGCGCCCCGCGAACTAAACCGACGATCACTTACGTTCGTAGACGGTTTCATTCTCGCAATACTCCAAGGTAGGAGAAGTTGCACAAGGACTTAAATAATTAAATCAAGCTTAAATAATTGATAATCGAAAGGACTTAATGATATATTTATATACTTATATGTATATAAGTACACTTTTAAATCAAGGACGCGGTTTCGGGATCCTTGTCCTTTGCTTTCGCATTTCAGTTTGCCGTCGCGCTTTGCGCCCAGGCTTTACTTTCGTATTTACTGCTTATTGTCTTTTAATTCAAGGACGCGGTTTCGCGGTCCTTGTCCTTTGCTTACGCACTTTCTGTTTCTGTTGTCGTCGCGCTTTGCGCCCAGGCTTTTGCTTTCATAGTTACTACTTACTGTCTTTTAATTCAAGGACGCGGTTTCGCGATCCTTGTCCCTTGCTTTCGTAGTTCCTGTTTGCCGTCGCGCTTCGCGCCCAGGCACTTCCTTTTCGCATTATTATCTTTTGTTTCTTTTCCTTGCCATAGACTCAGTGTATTCGAGAGGAATACCTATTCCTCTTTCCACCCGATATGTTTTGGGGAAACCCTTGATCTGGAGCAAGACCAAGTTGTTGGGTGATAGGTTCTTTTGTGAAACCCATTTACCAAAACCAGTGTCGTGACTTACATAGCACCCAGACACTGCGTCATCGGATGTCAGATTCGAGAAAATCACATGCCTTATGTTGGCAAGATTGTGTGTCGTTTCGAAAGATTTAATATGTTAAAATAGTTTTTAAAAAAACATTATATCTTTGCGAAACACACTCCCGAGGCTCCTATTAGGGACCTGTATCCCTTTTCTCGTAAGTGTACTTCTTAAACATGCGAGACATGTTAGTACTACGACGATTGGATGAGAGAGTCTTATGACCTCGATTAATGCTTAGTGCAGGTTGTTGAAAACACATATAAGAGTGGGATCGCCTTCATAGGCAAGATGCTCGTTTCGGTCTAATGGACCAGAGCATGAAGAATGATGCAACGGCTAAGAAACCCCGTCGCGCTCAATTCAACCTTGCTTCGTCAAGAGAGAGGACGAAGGGTACCAACTCCGATGGACAGTCCATTTATGGCTTCCAAAAAAGGGCAAAAGACCCATTTTTCCCCAGTCATCGGAGGTTAGGGGGAGGGGATAGGGGCTATATAAGTTAGCCTAACACTTCTGCAGAAGTTGGATGCATCCCTATCAGGCCTTGGGGACTTACTCTCTCGACCATCGGTCGTCTCCATAGGAATAGGATTCAGTCAGACAACCGAGGTATATTAAAATACTTAACATAATGAACACTCGGCTTGGACTCGACTGTTTCGACTCACGTGCCATGTATGTACCCGCATGGTCGGTTATCAAGTAATAACTAAATTGAGCATGCACACCCTTTTCAGTTTGTTGTACTTAGCTTATTCCTTCAGTCTATCTGCTTAGTTCGCTCGTTACTACCTGCTGCATAAATTATCTATGCCTAATTTAGTTATTTCTGTCTTTGTACACTCCTGCTAGTTTTTCACAAAACTAACCCATCTCATGGGTACAGGTGACGATTAGGTGCAACAGGCGATGGCGCGACTGCGAGATGATTTAAGGATCCACTGTTTCTGCTCGTAGTGCTTCTCCTGGACATTTTTGGTTTTTGATACGGTTTTCCCTTGAGGAAACCCAAATTTTGTACAAACTTGATATTCTCTTCAAATAGAAGGAATGGTTTCCTAAGTATTATTGCAGATCGTCCATGGTAAATCTTTGTTTTCTCGCTAATGTGCCCAAGGTTGTCAAACCTGTTCTTTTTTCTTTTAAAAGAAATCGTTTCCGCTGATTTAGAAATAAACTCTGTAAAGAAAAGGAATTTTCCAACTATTTCAAGGAATTTATAAGGTTCGAAATTTTGGGTCGTTACAACTTGGTATCACAGCAGATCGAAACAGTGATTCTTGGTCATCGAGCATCCGCATCGCGCTGTAAGTAATTTAGTTTCTCTTTTTCTATATTATTAGACTAGAGTATACCTTACATGAGTATTTGGGATTTTTCTTGTCCAAAGAAAATGAACCCTCCGGATGGTGAAAGATTGGGACGCAGAAGAGGCGCAAGAAGAACGCGTTGTCGTTCTGTGAGGGGCAGAAGCACTGTGGTAGGAAGACTTGAGCGTTCTTCTATCGGTTCAGATCATTGGACCAGCGGGCCGCCCCCTCCCACTTTTGCGGATTCTTGGGGCTTTACGCTTCCGGATACCTACCAGGCACCGCTAGCCGCTACATGGGCAACAATGCACTTTCGGGAAGGAAGTCGTGTGCCAAATCATGTTTTAGTTAATCGACACACTTCTCGGGAATCATCTGAAGCAGAATCCCCCTGGCAAGCCCAGATGAGATGCATTTTCTGCGGCGAAGGACATACGATGGATAATTGTCAACTCAGGGAAGCATACGATAGAAGGGCGACTGCAGCACAAGATCTGGAGGACACAACATCCTCAGTCCAGGGTACTTATGACACACCATCGTGTGATGGACAAATATTACCCCTAGAGAGTGCTCAGGACATCGCTCCACCCACTCATATGCCTTCCCCCAACTCACCAATTTACACACCATCCCCAGACTCGCCACAGTATATATCAGATACTCCGGTAAACACTCCGACTTCACCGCTATACATATCGGATTCCCCGATGTACACACCAGCTCCACCGCAGTACGTACCGGATTCTCCGGTATACACTCCGGCTTCGCCGCCCTATGCACCGGATGCCTCACCACATTACTCCCCCACTACTCCTCTTCACGGGCAAGGAGTCCCAAATGAGGATTTGCATCCTTTTCCCCCTCTGCGCGGGTTGAGGCGCACGAGTATCGCAAGAGAGTACTTGAGGAAGTACTCTCATCATCCCTATAGGATATAAAACTCGTTGGTTTTTGTACCGTGGGCAGTTTTTGTTTTAACTTTTTGTAAGTGCCCTCTTATACCAGCACTGTTGGGCTTTTGTAATCTCTATTACTCGGAAATATGATAAACTTTTTGATATTACTCTTCTCTTTCAAGTTATGACTCATGTATCAACTGGGTATTTTAAGGATGGTTCGAGGGTCGAACGAAGGTTCGTCTGACGAATGGTCAGATCAACGGGGATTCATCATGGAATCTTTGAGCGCATTGGCTAGCGCCATGCGAAATCAAGCACACAAGCAAGTACCTACCCCAGAACCAAGCCACCCTGCAGCAGTATCATATGAAAAGTTCTTAAAGCTCGATCCTCCAACCTTCGCAGGCAAGCCCGACCCCGATGCAGCCGAGAATTGGATATTGGAAGTAGAGCGGGTTTTCCAAGTTTTGGTAGTCCCGGAAGACAAGAAGACTCTTTATGGTACTTTCAGACTTTTGGGTGCCACCCGCCATTGGTGGGACACGACTCGGAACATACAGTTCCCGACAGACTCGTTTATTCCTTGGGAGGCTTTCAAGAAGGCTTTCTTGGAGAACTATTTTCCTCCTCATGCGAGGGAGAGGAAAAAGGTGGAGTTCTTGGAACTTTGCCAAGGCTCGTCAAGTCTGGTGGACTACATCTCCAGGTTCCAGGAGTTGGAGCGTCATTGCCCTAACTTATTTGCAGATGATCGGGAGCGGGCGGCTAAATTCATCCGCGGATTAAAAGAAGGACTCCGACCAAGGGTCCTAAACAGCATGCCATCAACTCTCTCCGCAGCTGTTGCTGCAGCCACTCTCCTGACCGAGGATTGGGAACGCTCCAAGAGCACCCAAAGCAAGAAGCCACCCGTTGCGGGTAACGATCAAAAGAAATATCCCTCTGGCGGTCAAACCAAGCGACCGCCCTTTTTCGTAAACAAGGAAGGTGAAAGAAAGCCATATCCTCCTTCTAAACGTCAGCGTCCTCAGGGCAACCCTCCCGCCCGGCAGCAGGCGGGCGATGTCTGCCCCAAATGCGGACGACCTCACCCCGGGCAAGCATGCCCTCTTCTTACAGGCGGATGCCTGTACTGTGGCAAGATGGGCCACTTTGCACGCGAGTGCCACAAGAAGGCGGCTGACGACCTCAGACGGAATGGTGGAGCACCTCTGCTCCCCCGACCACCGCTGCAACCGCAACAACAACAACTTTCTTACCAGGCGCAGCAACCACAGTCCAGCGGCCAGAAGAAAGCACCAGGACGCGTTTACACTGCCACGGTCGAACAGCTGACCAAAGGCGAGCTTGTGCAAGGTACCATCTTGATTGCTAACCAAGCAGCTTTCGTACTCTTTGATTGCGGTGCCACTCATTCTTTTATTTCTGTAAAATTTGTTGAACTCTTGCACGTACCTGTAAGTTTGTTAGATAATGCTCTCAACGTCTATAACCCGATTGGGAAGAGCACTATTTGTGCGACCTACGTGCCAGCTTTGGACGTAGTCTTGGCAGATCGACATTATCCGGCCTGCACTATCCTTCTAGATATGACCGAATTTGACGTCATCCTAGGCATGGATTGGCTGCACAAGTACCATGCCAAGATCTTTTGCCATGAAAGCAAAATTGGGTTATCTCCACCAGGGATGCCTAGGGTGGAATTCAAGTTCGTAAAGGCGGTCCATGCAAGCAAGATGATTTCTTCGCTAAAGGCACAACATTACCTGAGAAGGGGATGCACTGCCTTTTTAGTCAGTGTCGTACAGTCCGAACCGACGCTAGTTTCGATTAGAGATCTGGAGGTGGTTCGGGATTTTCCAGACGTCTTCCCAGAGGAGCTGCCAAGACTTCCCCCACCACGAGAGGTTGAATTCAACATCGAGTTGCTACCGGGTACTGCGCCAATTTCTAAAGTTCCATACCGTATGGCGCCAACCGAGCTCGAGGAACTCAAGAAGCAGCTACAGGAATTGATGGATCTAGGATTCATTCGCCCCAGTGTCTCGCCCTGGGGAGCTCCTGTTTTATTCGTTAAAAAGAAAGATGGATTATTGCGGTTGTGCATCGACTATCGAATGCTCAACCAGGCCACGATAAAGAATAAGTATCCGTTACCGCGTATCGAAGACCTGTTCGATCAACTGCGGAATGCCAATATTTTCTCAAAGATCGACCTTAGGGCAGGATACCATCAACTCAGAATTAAGGGAGATGACATCTCCAAGACGGCTTTTCGAACCAGGTATGGGCATTTCGAGTTTACTGTCATGCCTTTCGGACTCACCAACGCTCCTGCAGCCTTCATGGACCTCATGAACCGTGTGTTTAAACCCTTTTTAGACACCTTCGTCATCGTGTTCATTGATGATATCCTGGTGTACTCGGAGACTTGGGATCAACATCGCGAACACCTGATCATCATTTTGGAAACCTTGCGGAAGGAGCGTTTGTTTGATAAATTCTCTAAAAATGAGTTTTGGCTCAAGGAGGTTATGTTTTTAGGACATGTTATATCCGAGAAAGGCGTATCCGTAGATCCTGCAAAGGTGGAGGCCGTACTAAGCTGGCAGCAACCGAGGAATGTTCGTGACATCAGAAGTTTCCTTGGATTAGCTGGATATTATCGAAGATTTATCCTAGACTTTTCCAAAATCTCTTTGCCTATGACAAAGCTGCTAAAGAAGGAGGCTAAATTCGTGTGGGACGATTCGTGCGAAAACAGTTTTCAGTTACTGAAGGAACGACTTACTACCGCTCCTATCTTGGCCTTGCCTTCAGGACAAGGCGGCTTCGTTATTTTTACTGACGCTTCCGGGACGGGCTTGGGCTGCGTCCTTATGCAGAATGGTAAGGTAATCGCCTACGCATCGCGTCAACTTAAGATTCATGAGAAAAATTATCCGACTCATGACTTGGAATTAGCGGTTGTGGTTTTCGCATTAAAGATTTGGCGACACTACTTGTACGGGGAACAATTCGAGGCTTTTACGGATCATAAGAGCCTCAAGTACTTGTTTTCACAGAAAGAGCTTAATATGAGGCAACGACGGTGGCTAGAATTTCTCAAGGATTACGATTTCACCCTTTCCTACCATCCAGGAAAGGCGAACGTGGTAGCTGATGCTCTCAGCCGTAAGGCTTCTAGCATTTCCGTCAACCTATCATACGTTGGTTGGAAGTTGATTGAGGGTTTGGTTTCCTGGAAACCGTTTGCAGTCTCATCAAATTCTATCAGTCTTTCTAATCTGATAGCTCAACCTGAGCTGTTAGCCAAGATCCTTGCTGGGCAAAAGACTGATGCGCAGTACGAGAAGCTGAAGGCTCGTACACATCAAACCGATACTCCTTTCCGACTTAAGGACGATGGAAGCGTTTGGCTCAAAAATCGTCTTTGGGTCCCAAATGATCCCGTTTTGAGAGACGAAATTCTCGTAGAGGCCCATAAATCCAAATATACGATTCACCCGGGAGGCACGAAGATGTTCAAAGACTTGCAACGCAGATATTGGTGGAGCGGAATGAAGCGAGACGTGGCCGAATACATCTCTAAGTGTTTGACTTGCCAACAGATTAAGATAGAGCATCAACGACCTGGCGGAGTGATGCAGCAAATGGACATCCCACAATGGAAGTGGGAAGACATCACTATGGACTTTATCGTCGGTTTGCCAAGGACACGAAGAAAGAACGATGCGATTTGGGTGATCGTTGATCGACTCACGAAATCGGCTCATTTCCTTCCTATCCGTATTAGTCAGTCCTTAGACAGTTTGACGGATCTCTACATTCGTGAGATTGTGAGGTTGCACGGTGTTCCGGTATCTATCATCTCCGATCGTGATCCGAGGTTTACCTCGAGGTTTACCTCGAGGTTTTGGGGACAACTTCAAATCGCGTTGGGTACGAATTTAAAGTTCAGTACCGCATTTCACCCTCAGACAGACGGACAGTCTGAACGCACAATTCAGACTTTGGAGGACATGCTGCGTGCGTGCATGATGGACTGGAAGGGAGAATGGGATTCTCATACCAGTCTGGCCGAATTCGCGTACAACAACAATTATCACGCTAGCATCGGGATGGCCCCTTACGAGGCCTTGTATGAAAAGCCTTGTCGTTCGCCTCTCTACTGGGACGAGGTTGGCGAGCGAAGGATGGAATCTCCTGTAGTGCTACAACACTCCACTCAGCAGGTGCAAATGATACGAGAGCGACTCCGTACTGCACAAAGTCGGCAAAAAAGTTACGCGGATCGTCGTCGTCGAGAGCTCACCTTCTCGATAGGAGATATGGTTTTTGTTAAGGTATCTCCCACAAAGAGCGTTTTTCGTTTTGGGAAAAAGGGAAAGCTAAGCCCTAGATTTGTCGGACCGTTCGAGATCCTAGAACGGATTGGTGAAGCAGCTTATCGTGTGGCTTTACCTCCTCAGTACGCTCAGATCCATAATGTTTTTCACGTATCCATGCTTCGGAAATACGTTCACGACCCATCACACATCATCCATTATGATGATGTAGACATTCAGAAGGATTTGTCTTTTGAGGAAAGACCAGTCGAGATCGTTGATCGTCGAGATCAAGTGCTTCGATCTAAGACAATATCTCTTGTAAAGGTCCGTTGGAAGCACCATGGAATAGAGGAATGTACTTGGGAGCCTGACTCTGCTATTAGGTAGAAATACCCTGACTTGTACCTTGATCGTTAAGTTCAATTTAATTTCGAGGACGAAATTATTTTAAGGAGGGTTGGATGTAAAAACCAGTTAAAAAAAAAAATTAAAAAAGATCGGACCCGGGTCGGGTCCAGACCCGACCCGGATCCAACCTGTGCCAGCCCCTCGAAAACCCTTTTCGAGGGGACTGGCAGCCCACGGCAGGGGGCCTCTCCGGCGACACAGGGGGCGGACCTTGTGTGCGCCCCCTCCCTATTAAAAGACGAGAGGGGAGAGTGGAGGGGGAGGGCCTACGAGCCTCCCCTGACCCCCCCCCCCCCCCGACTCTCTCTCTCATCTCTCGTCTCTCTCTCCTCTGCTCTCTCTTCCCCCGACTCCATCTCCCTCTCCCTTTGCCGACGCAGGCCAACCCCCCCCCCCCCCCCCTTCACGGCGCCACCCTCTCCGGCGAGCTCCCTCCTCGACAACCACCTCCCCGCCGTCCTCCCTTCTCTCCGGCAGCCGCAGGTGAGCCCCCCCCCTCCCTCACTGTCTCCTCTCCTGTTACGGCAGGCAGGGGCCAAAGGCCCCTGCGACTACCCCCCCCCCCCCCCCCCCCTCCTTCTGTTCACCTTCCGGCAGGGGCCATCGGCCCCTGCCCCCTTTTTTTTCAGTCCCGCATGGGCCAATGGCCCCTGCCCCCCCTTTTTTCTCCACGAACGACAGGGGCCATTGGCCCCTGCCGCCTCTTAGATAGCCGCAGGGGGCCTTTGGCCCCTGCCTGCCGTAACAGGGACGCGGTTTCGCGATCCTTGTCCTTTGCTTTCGCATTTCAGTTTCTGTTGCCGTCGCACTTTGCGCCCAGGCTTTTACTTTCGTATTTACTGCTTATTGTCTTTTAATTCAAGGACGCGGTTTCGCGGTCCTTGTCCTTTGCTTACGCACTTTCTGTTTCTGTTGCCGTCGCGCTTTGCGCCCAGGCTTTTACTTTCGTATTTACTGCTTATTGTCTTTTAATTCAAGGACGCAGTTTCGCGGTCCTTATCCTTTGCTTACGCACTTTCTGTTTCTGTTGTCGTCGCGCTTTGCGCCCAGGCTTTTGCTTTCATAGTTACTACTTACTGTCTTTTAATTCAAGGACGCGGTTTCGCGATCCTTGTCCCTTGCTTTCGCAGTTCCTGTTTGCCGTCGCGCTTCGCGCCCAGGCACTTCCTTTTCGCATTATTATCTTTTGTTTCTTTTCCTTGCCATAGACTCAGTGTATTCGAGAGGAATACCTATTCCTCTTTCCACCCGATATGTTTTGGGGAAACCCTTGATCTGGAGCAAGACCAAGTTGTTGGGTGATAGGTTCCTTTGTGAAACCCATTTACCAAAACCAGTGTCGTGACTTACATAGCACCCAGACACTGCGTCATCGGATGTCAGATTCGAGAAAATCACATGCCTTATGTTGGCAAGATTGTGTGTCGTTTCGAAAGATTTGATATGTTAAAATAGTTTTTAAAAAAACATTATATCTTTGCGAAACACACTCCCGAGGCTCCTATTAGGGATCTGTATCCCTTTTCTCGTAAGTGTACTTCTTAAACATGCGAGACATGTTAGTACTACGACGATTGGATGAGAGAGTCTTATGACCTCGATTAATGCTTAGTGCAGGTTGTTGAAAACACATATAAGAGTGGGATCGCCTTCATAGGCAAGATGCTCGTTTCGGTCTAATGGACCAGAGCATGAAGAATGATGCAACGGCTAAGAAACCCCGTCGCGCTCAATTCAACCTTGCTTCGTCAAGAGAGAGGACGAAGGGTACCAACTCCGATGGACAGTCCATTTATGGCTTCCAAAAAAGGGCAAAAGACCCATTTTTCCCCAGTCATCGGAGGTTAGGGGGAGGGGATAGGGGCTATATAAGTTAGCCTAACACTTCTGCAGAAGTTGGATGCATCCCTATCAGGCCTTGGAGACTTACTCTCTCGACCATCGGTCGTCTCCATAGGAATAGGATTCAGTCAGACAACCGAGGTATATTAAAATACTTAACATAATGAACACTCGGCTTGGACTCGACTATTTCGACTCACGTGCCATGTATATACCCGCATGGTCGGTTATCAAGTAATAACTAAATTGAGCATGCACACCCTTTTCAGTTTGTTGTACTTAGCTTATTCCTCCAGTCTATCTGCTTAGTTCGCTCGTTACTACCTGCTGCATAAATTATCTATGCCTAATTTAGTTATTTCTGTCTTTGTACACTCCTGCTAGTTTTTCACAAAACTAACCCATCTCATGGGTACAGGTGACGATTAGGTGCAACAGGCGATGGCGCGACTGCGAGATGATTTAAGGATCCACTGTTTCTGCTCGTAGTGCTTCTCCTGGACATTTTTGGTTTTTGATACGGTTTTCCCTTGAGGAAACCCAAATTTTGTACAAACTTGATATTCTCTTCAAATAGAAGGAATGGTTTCCTAAGTATTATTGCAGATCGTCCATGGTAAATCTTTGTTTTCTCGCTAACGTGCCCAAGGTTGTCAAACCTGTTCTTTTTTCTTTTAAAAGAAATCGTTTCCGCTGATTTAGAAATAAACTCTGTAAAGAAAAGGAATTTTCCAACTATTTCAAGGAATTTATAAGGTTCGAAATTTTGGATCGTTACAGTAACAACACAAACTTACCAAAATAAATGGACAAAAATAGACTCGGTCAAAGTTGACAGAGTCCAAAATGTGGATGGACTCAGCTCCGGTGCGTTGACCGAGTCCAACACTTAGTTGATCGTGTCCACCCCGTGTCCGAAGCCGCACCTGTGTTGGGGCGTGTCGACGCGGGTGCGTCGACCTTTTAGCCGAGTTTGTGTGACTTAGGTATGAATTCATTAGGAGCAATGTTGTGAAAAGCATCGATGCATAGTGAAGCACTCCGCCAAATATGAAGCAAGGTGTAAAGCATAAGCCTCAAAAATATATTTTAAAACTTTAAAAAATCTAAAAATACAAATAAGTAAAAGAAGTGCTTTATTCATGAATTAACAACCAATAATAAATAGGAAATATCCAATAAATACCGATGCACAAAAAAGCAAAATTCTATATGATCCCCAAAAAGATTTTTCTATATGATAAAAGCAAACCAAGGTTTTAAAACCCGTGACTCGGAACTCGACTCGTTCTTTATGGACTCGTGACTCGGCGGGTCAACTCAGTGACTCGGACCGGGTTTTGTTAACTTTTGATTTTAAAAGAAAAACAATATATAAATTATCATTTAAACATATAAAAGTTTGTAGAATGACTTAATTACTAGTGTAATTGATTAATAAGTAAAATAACATCAAGTAAAACTATATCTAACTTATAATTACTTATCTAATAGCAAGAAATCGAACAACCAAGCAAAACAATAATTCAATATTTTTCAAAAATAAGCCCTAAAGTAAAGTTAAGTTATAAAGTTCATAAATATAAAGTTAATGATCATAACACAATGACAAAATCAAATTTCATTCATCCAAAATTCATCCACTTTTACAAAATATGATATCTCAATTCTCAAGTCAAGAGTCAGTGACTCAAATCTCAAATAGAGGCGAAGTGCTATTATTTGGAACTTCATTTGAATCAATTTTTGAGTTTGAAGTAGAAATTAATGGCTGAATTGGAGTACTAGTGGTTGCATTTTCCCTTGCATCTTCATCTTCAACTCCATCACCACCTTCGTCATCAATAAGATTAGCTTCTTCAATGTTTTCAACTTCCATCTCCAAGTCTCTTAAGAAATCCTTCATTCAATAAAATATGACACATTTGAGTTAACATGCAATAGAGAAAGACAAAAAACTAAATTAAAACAATTTTAATCAAGTTAAAATATCAAACAAACTTTTATGATTTTACCTCATCTCCATCTAAAACTCCTTCTTGCATGACCCATTCATCCATTGGTGTTTGCAAATATACATTGTCCAAAGAAATTGGGTCAAGACGTGTTCTCTTTAATTGCTTTTCTCTCAGACGTAAATTATAATAGACAAACACTAAGTCATTAAGTTTCTTTTGAGCTAATCTATTTCTTCTCTTAGTGTGAATTTGATCAAAGGTACTCCAATTTCATTCACATCCAGATGAAGAACATGTTTGACTAAGTATACGAATAACAATTTTTTGAAGATCGGGGGCACATATTCCATGCATTTTCCACCACATTGCTGCATAAAGCCAAAACACACAAAAATGAAAAGTTGATTAAAGAAATATTCTTTTGCACAACACAACAATAATGTTAAAGATAAATCACCTGGCTTATGCTCATCTCTAGTCATAACAGCTATAGAAGTACCAAAATCTGCACTTGCGTCTTCAAATAACTCAAGTTGCTTTCATGCTCTTACTCTAGCTGAAATATTTGGCTCCAACTTCTCAATACATTGAATTAAACCACGCCTTACTTCAGGATGCTTTGTGAATTACATGAAATAGTGCAAATAGTCAAATACATTAAATTGGTAATTGATAAAAGAAAGTTCATATTCAAAATTTAAAACAATTAATAAAAAGATATAAACAAATACATACCTTAGAAAATTGTGGACTATAGTGGTATTTGGGATTGAGATAGTATGCTACTGCATAAAGAGGATGATGAAGTTGATTTTCCCAACGATTGTCAATTATTTTCCAATAAGGTTTATACTTTTTCTCGTCATTGTCATGAATTTCTTTTATAGCCTCTTTGGCTCTATCCATAGCTTCATAAAGATAACCCATTGTAGGATTTTCTTCACCATCGACCATTCTCAAAACTTTGACCAGAGGTTCTATAGTTTTAACAATTGATTCTATGACTCTCCAAAAATTACTATTCAATATAATATCCTCCATCTCTTTTCCCTCAGCAAATGATGAATATTTTGAATTGTTTCATTCATCTGATGCCATCATTTTTCTAAGACCACTTCGATGATCTAGCAAAGATTGAAGCATGATAAAATTAGTGGCAAATCTTGTAGTAACCGGTCTTAAAATTTCTTTCTTATTAGAAAATTGAGTCCTCATTAGGTTCAAAACAAAAGTATGATTGTAGATGAACTTCGTGATCCTTTTTCCTTTTTCCACACATCCAGCTATGCTTATTATCTTAGAAAAATCTTCAAGCATGAGATCTATGCAATGAGTTGTACAAGGAGTCCAAAATATGGTTTTCCTCCTATCCTCCAACATCTTTCCAGCTGCCTGATAGTTGGCTGCATTATCTGTGATTATCTGTCATTTTTAAATTTCAAAACATTATTAACATACTAGACAAATTATAAATATCAATGTTTAATAGAAAATTACAAAAGAACAGAATAATATACCTGAACAACATTCTCTGCACCTACTGTTTCCACCACTTCATCAAATAATTTTAATAAATTTTCTCGATTCTTCACGATACTTGTTGCATCAACTGATTTCAAGAAGTAAATGCCCCTTGGACAATGAACCAAAAAATTTATCAATGTCCTTTGTGTTGCATCTTTCCAACCATCGGCCATAATAGAACAACCCATTTCAGCCCAAGACTCCTTGTATTCTTTAAAATAATCATCAATTTTTTTTAATTTCTTCTTGTAACAATCTTCCAGAAATCTCAGATGAAGAAGGCAGCTTCAATCCCATTCCTACTGAGGAACAAGCTTCAATCATCTTCGTAAAGTAAGGAGAATTGGCTGCGTTGAAAGGAATGGCTGAATGATAAAAAAATCTCGCAATAGCTGAACATAACCTATCTCTAGTTTTTTTATCCAAAACTGCTTTTATTCCAAGTTGTTTCATTGATAGAGACCCTGCCTTCACTTTAACAAAAGCATCAAGATTATGCTTTGGGGCATCGTTCATCAATTTTTTTCCCTTTATATATCTTTTCTCAGAAGACTCATCACTTTCATCTGACAAGTCTATATCATTATCATTTACTTCAACAAAGGAACCAATCTCATTTACAATATTTCTCTTATATAATTTGTGTTCCTTAAATGACTGCAAATTCTTACGAATTTTTTTTCTTACAGATTCTTCGACTTTGTCACATGGTTCCACCTCTCCTTTAATACCAGCAAGATGATACTTAAGTCTATTAATGTCACCACTCATTTGTTTTGTACACCAAGTACATTGTACCCTCTTCTTTTTCTTATCAAGTGGTAAACCAAAATCCCACACAGGGTCCTTTCCTTTAGTGAATGCTATTGGAGTCCTTGAAGATCCTTCTTCTGACATTTCTTTGATGATTTGATAAATCTATAACGCACGGTTAGTACAAACCCACCAAGGAAAGTTAAAAACTTAAAAACATAGTGTCATACAAGTATAAAACTAAAACTATACATGGTACACTACATAATGCACACAAAATGAACACTGTATATGCTCATCTGCATAAGCAAGTTATCATTTTTTTTACTATTAACACTAGCACAATCAAGTTATCAACAACAAAAAAAAACCATTAGTGCATGCTTCGTTGCCAAAAAAAATAAATAATGGATTCATGCTAATTTTTTTTGTCAAATTTGTTTGTTTAAAATAGCGAAAGAAATGATGGCATATTATTTCACAACTTCAGCAACCTACATCTTCAACAGTGAGAATAAATCAAACCCAATCTTGGCTGCATCTATCAAGGATAAGAACAAGAAATATGCAATGCTATTGATTTATTTACAAACTACCAAATAGCCACATTGAATTTCTCCAGAATATGATGGTGAAAAAAATAAACAAAAGCCTTCAAAGAAAAGTGTCCACAGAAAAAGAAGAGGTCTACAACATTGACATACACACAAGCAGAAAAAATAGAACTGCATCTCTTATACAAACATAGATAATAGAAATGTTCACAACGATATTTATATATTTGACAGGCTGCTATTCAAAATGGAAAAAAGTACCCCTAGTAACCATGTGGAAGTTCTCAAAGCAAAAATCCAGTGAACTTGTCATATATTTATTAAAGGCTGAGGAATTTGACTTGCAGTATTTGTGTGTCTGTGCCTAGTTTTCAATGTGTATTTCAGTGTGCAGGGATAACAATTCAGCTCTTGGAAGTCATCAGAATTTGGTGTGGAGAAAGCAAGAACGTGCTGTAAAAATGAGCACCATTAGGTCCAGTGTCAAAATTTAACAGTTTGATTGGATGGAAACTTGGTGCTGCCTGTGAGGCGTACGCCTCGCCTGTGAGCCAAACTGGCGATCCAGGGGAGATTAGTGCTATTTAACAAAGGAGCCAATTGTTCTAGTGGAAATGGATTTTCTCATTCATAAGGTTTCAAATCTTTTATGAAGATTTGAAGGCAAATAGAGAGATGTAGGATAAGTGGAATCCACGTACAATAACGTTTGACCTTTTCTTTCTCCATTAATTTTAAAATAACGCTTGCAAATATGCCACAGAAAATAGCTAGAATAAAATGGCAGCTGCAAACTATTTTTTAAACAACTGGAGGCTAAACCTTGACCTTGCCAATTGGACTCCATTAATAACGGCCATGAAACTAAGGGAACTCTTGAGGGGGAAAACAAAGCCATGAAAAAGTCACATCTTTCCTCCTAAATGTAAAGACTTCACATCATATGTAGCTTGGCTCCACAACCATCCATCTTAGCATTTCAAGAACTGAGGCGTACGCCTCGCCTGTGAGGCGTACACTTCAAGTACTGAGGCGTATGCCTCACCTGTGAGGCGTACGATTCAAATACTGAGGTGAGGCGTACGCCTCAAATACTAAGGCGTACGCCTCGCAGGCGATGTCGCAGCAGCCGAAGGACCACCTTGAATCCAACGTTTAAAAACTCGCCGGAAAATCTTGCCGGAAATTATCGCAGCGGCAGAAAAAAAACACAAAAGGGGAAAATTTGAAAAACATACTTGGTGGCGTCGAAAAATGTCGCCGATGGACTATTTTTGCTGGAGAAGACACGTCGGAGCTGCGACGATGTGCCTTCGTCGGCGACTTGGCGTCACTGCTCACGCTGGAAACTCCTTTCCGGCGTCGCTTTTCTCGCCGGATGGCTGGAGCTGCAGCCGCACCTTCTCGGCTTTTCCCCTCTTCAGTCGAGGGTTAAACGCAATGAACAGTGAAAACCCTTTAGGTTTTCACATTTCGTTAACCATTTAAAGGGTAAAATAATTAATATTGCGAAACTGCCATTAAAACAAACCCTCCGAGTTGTCCCATGACTCGTCCCGAGTCGCGCGAGTCCTCCAGCGAGTTTTGTAAAAAGGAAAACGACAGACCTCGCCCGAGTTCTACGTGACTCGGCCGAGTCTAGCCGAGTCATGCCCGAGTCTTGGTCACCCGAGTATGCCTTACCGGGTTGACCCGCTGGAGGGCCGAGCCGAGTCAGCCGAGTCAACGAGTTGACTCGGCGAGTTTTTAAATGTTGAAGCAAACTTCTAAAATGGCCCTAGCAATTCCATGATGCATACAAAAATTCAAATATTTTGAATGACATGAACAATTTCAACTTCAACAAGTCGAGAACAGAAATAATATCAGTCTGAAAGGAGTGCGTAACAACATTAATGAATATCATTTTCTAGTACTGGGATATAACATGGATATCACAATATTACAAATGTTGTACAATCTTAAAAATAGTAAAAATGAAAATGATGGTCAAATTTTGCAATGAAGTCAATGACAAACAGTCTTTACAAACCTACACTGGCAGTCAATTAATTGCAGATCAAGAAGGAGGGAAGAAAAAGAACGGAAGGAGGGAAGAAGGATAAAAAAAGAGGAAAGAAGAAGCAATAGTAGAGGAAGGGAATAGAAAAAGGTAGCAGGAGAGAGAGAGAGAGAGAGAGAGAGAGAGATGTGGGTGGTGGCTGCTGTTAAAAATAAAATTGTATCCAAATACCCAATAAGGGTATTTTTGTCTTTTATCATATAGTACAGTCCACTAGGGACTGAAATGTAATTTAACATTATAATAAATAAATAAACTGTCATACAGCTTAGGCACAACAGTCATATTTATGACTGTTGTGCACAACAGTAAAAAATATGACTGTTGGGCACAACAGTCAAAAATATGACTGGTGTGCACAACAGTCAAATTATGACTGTTGGGCAGCAATCCAACTAGACGTTGGACTGCCACCCAACAGTCATAATAATGACTGTTGGAAGGCAGTCCAAAGAGCTGGACTGCCTCCCATGTGTTGGAGTGAGGCTCTATAAATAGAGCCTCACTCCCTTGTTGTTCCTCAATGCTTTTAGAAGCATTTGAGGGGTTTTCTCTAGAGTTTTTTCCCATCTTATAGGCTTGTATGCCTCTTGTGCTGTTTGGTATTTTTATCTCTTTTGAGATTGTATTTGGTCCATTAGTGACCAACTTTAAGTGAGTTTATTAAAGCCCTTTGTTGGCATTGTGTTTGTTTCCCTATTGTTCTATTGTACCTTGTTTCATTACATGGTATCAGAGCAAGGTTCTTGAAAGAAGGAGAATCTCGTGAAGGAAGTGTTCTTCGATCATTGATCATTCCCTATCTTCTCTAGTCTAAACTCAAGTATTCATTATGGGAGAAAGAGAGTTCGTCACCGTCATCACCTACAAACTCAATTAAAACAACTACTTGATGTGGGCGACGGCTATGGAGTATCATATCAAAGGAAAAAAATTGTGGGGTTTTGTTAGTGGTTCTACTAGTGAACCACAACTCAAATTGACTAGAATAGAAGGAGATCAAGTCAAAGCCTTGTCCGAAGAAGAAAAAGAAAAAGCCTTGGAAGAATTCCAAAATAAATTGGAAGATTGGGAGGCAAGCAATGCACAAATACTCTCATGGTTTATGAATACCATGGAGTTCAAGATCGCCACCAATATCATCAAATTCAAGAAGGCATGTGACGCATGGAGCTTTCTAAGAAGTACTTTTATCCAAAAGGATATGGCTAGACTTTATTATCTCCAAGATAAGGTACTTAATTCAAAACAAGGAGATAAAAGTGTAAGAGATTTTTACGGTATTTTATCTCCTATTTGGGATGAATTAGCCATGTTGGAACCAAAATGAGAAGGTTCGGCTATTGATATGAGAATGACCCAAATCGAAAGAGAAAATCTTTTCTCCTTTCTTTATGGCCTTCGATCGGAATTTGAGCAAGTAAGATCTTCCTTGCTTCATAGGACCACTTCTCCTTCTATAAGTGAGGCCCTTGCTCAAATTTGTCAAGAAGAGACAAGACTTGGAATGCACCTCACTTTGACAAGAAGTTCAATGGAGAAGGACACAATGAAGGAGGATACAAAGGAAAAATTATTTGTCATCATTGTAAGGAACCCGGACATATAAGACCGGAATGTCCCAAATTTAAAAAGGTGGCCGCCTTAAGTGAAGAACCTCAAGAATCAAGAAAAGGGGGCAGCTTCAATGAATTAAATCTTGCTCAAATAGCAGAAGCCGTCTCACAACTTCTTAAGGCTGCACCTTCTACATCCGGAGCTGCCATCTCTTCCTCGTCTCCTTCAGGTAAGTCCTCTTGGATTCTAGACTCAGGTGCTTCTTTCCACATGACTCGTAATGAGTCTCTATTATCTTATTGCACTAAATCATATTTTTTATGTGTGTCAACTGCCGATGGTACCTCTTTAAAAGTCAAAAGCTTAGGAAACCTTGATGATATTTCAAAAAAAATCTTTGTTCCAAAAGTGAGAGTCATTCCCAAACTGGATTTGAATCTTTTTTCGGTCTCTCAAATTGTTGACTGTGCTTGTAAAGTATTCTTCTCATCTAAGGCGTGTTGGGTGCAGGATCTCCAGTCAGGGAAGCTGATTGGGCAAGGCCATAGACGAGGAGACCTTTACTACATGGATTTCCTGTGTTTACCAAAATACTCGTTTTGTAATCATGTCAAAGACATTAATATAGATCTTTGGCATAAAAGATTAGGACACCCAAGTATATCCAAATTATCTCTTTTTCCATTTTTGAAAAAATTTTGTAAAGATAAAAATTTTGTATGTGAAGATTGTATACTTGAAAAAATGCAAATGATACCTTTTGGGTCTAGAACCTCTGTGACACATAAAAATTTTGAATTAGTGCATTCGGATGTGTGGGGTCCCGCCCCTGTTATGTCAAAAGGTGGTTATTCTTACTATGTTACATTTATAGATGATTTTAGTAGACATACTTGGATTTACTTTCTAAAACTCAAATCCGAAGTTTTTTCATGTTTTAAAAACTTTCATAATCTAGTTAAAAATCAATTTAAAACAAATATTAAAGTCTTCCGCTCCGACTCTGGGGGAGAGTTTCTTTCAAATGAATTTCAATTATATCTAAAAAATCATGGAATTGTGCATCAAAAATCATGCCCTAGGATACCTCAACAAAATGGGATTTCTGAAAGAAAACATCGTCATATCATTGAAACTACTAGAACCCTACTTATTTCAAAAGAAATTCCAAAGCAATTTTGGGCTGAAGCTGCCCTAACCGCAGTCTATCTGATAAATAGAATGCCTTCTCAAACTTTGGAAAACAAGTCTCCTATTGAAAAACTCTTTAAAATTTCTCCTGATTTAAAAAGGCTAAGGGTATTTGGTTGTAAATGCTTCGTGCTTCTTGAAAAATATAGCAAACTCTCTCCTAAAGCCATAAAATGTGTCTTTCTTGGTTATGCTGATAATAAAAAAGGATATTGATGTTATGATAAAACAAATGATAAACTCTATGTTTCTAGAAATGTTACATTTCTAGAAAATGACAGTGGATTTGATTTTGAAGTTCCTAAGAAAGAATCCGAGTATGCTTTCTTATTTGATTTGTTACCCAATAAAGGTATTAGTAATGATACTGAAACCTTCGAGTCTATTAATGACTCAAGTAGTGAACCACCTCAAGATCTTCTTCAATACTCTAGACGAAATACTGGGGAGCATCCGTGTGCCCTTGACAGATATAATCAATTAACAAATACTGAAGAAACTAGTGTTAGAAGGTCAGAACGAACACATAGGTCTCCAAGTAGGTTTGTCTCATATGAATCCTTCTTACCAAACTACAGGTCATGTCTTCTAGCCATTCATTCCTATCATGAACCATTCAACTATAACGAGGCCAAAAATATAAACGAATGGGTTGAAGCCATGAAAATTGAATTAGATGCATTACACAAAGCTCACACTTGGGCAATTCAACCTCTTCCTATCGGAAAGAAGACAATAGGGTGTAGATGGGTGTTTAAAATTAAAACAAAAAGTGACGGGTCTCTTAAGAGATATAAAGCAAGACTTGTTGCAAAAGGATATTCTCAAGAATATGGTATAGATTATGAAGAAACCTTTGCCCCAGTAGCTCGTATGACTACAGTTAGAACTCTAGTTGTTGTAGCATCCATTCGAAAATGGCCGATATATCAGTTAGATGTTAAAAATGCATTTTTGAACGGAAACTTAAATGAAAAAGTATATATGGATCCTCCCCCTGGTCTGTCTATTGAAAAAGGCATGGTCCTTCGTCTTCAAAAAGCCCTATACGGGCTTAAACAAGCCCCTAAAGCATGGTATGATCGGTTCAGTGGTACGATATTAAAACTTGGATTTAAATCTTGTTACACTGACACTGCTCTTTTTGTGAGATCTACAGGTACCTCATTGATCATTCTTCTTTTGTATGTTGATGATATGATCATCACAGAGAATGATCAAAAGAAAATTGAAGATATTAAAATTTTGCTTAAAAAATCTTTTGATATGACTGATCTTGGTTTTTTGAGATACTTTTTAGGAATTGAAGTAGCCTACTCACCAAGAGGATATATTTTATCTCAAATCAAGTTTGCAGCTGATATTGTTGAGCGTTCAGGAATCACGAACACAAAATATGCTGATACTCTTGAAGTAATAAATGCGAAAATGCGAGCTGAAGATGGAGTATTATTAGATGATCCAACCCCTTATCGACAACTTATTGGATCGTTGATGTACCTGTCCATTACAAGGCCAGATATTGCGCATGCCGTACATTCTGCAAGTCAATTTCAACATGCGCCCACAACCGTCCACATGAGTGCAGTATTAAGAATAGTTCGATATATCAAGAAAACTATATCTAAAGGACTATTCTTATCCTCTTCCTCATCTTTAAGTCTTATTTCTTACACTGATTCTGACTGGGGAGGAGATCCCAATAACCGTCACTCAACTACTGGCTTTTGTGTATTTTTAGGTAATTCTCTCATTTCTTGGCGATGCAAAAAACAACAGAAAGTGTCTTTATCCTCTACGGAAGTTGAGTACAGGGCAATGGCTACCACAACCACTAAAGTTGTGTGGATGAGAGCACTACTTTCCGATATGGGTGTTGATGTCTCAGAACCTTCAAAGCTATGCTGTGATAATAAAAGTGCCATCTATATAGCCAGCAATCACACATTTCATGAGCGAACAAAACACATTGAGATGGATTGTCACTATGTTCGCGAAGAATATTTGAAGGGGACCATTACATTGCCATATGTCCAGTCCAAATTTCAGATTGCAGACTTCTTCACCAAAGCTCTTCCACTACCTCAATTTTTGTATCTTCTTAACAAACTTTCGGTGATTTCCCCATAACTTTGAGGAGGAGTGTTAAAAATAAAATTGTATCCAAATACCCAATAAGGGTATTTTTGTCTTTTATCATATAGTACAGTCCACTAGGGACTGAAATGTAATTTAACATTATAATAAATAAATAAGCTGTCATACAGCTTAGGCACAACAATCATATTTATGACTGTTGTACACAACAGTAAAAAATATGACTGTTGTGCACAACAGTCAAAATATGACTGTTGGGCACAACAGTTGTGCACAACAGTCAAATTATGACTGTTGGGCAGCAGTCCAACCAGACGTTGGACTGCCACCCAACAGTCATAATAATGACTGTTGGAAGGCAGTCCAAAGAGCTGGACTGCCTCCCATGTGTTGGAGTGAGGCTCTATAAATAGAGCCTCACTCCCTTGTTGTTCCTCAATGCTTTTAGAAGCATTTGAGGGGTTTTCTCTAGAGTTTTTTCCCATCTTATAGGCTTGTATGCCTCTTGTGCTGTTTGGTATTTTTATCTCTTTTGAGATTGTATTTGGTCCATTAGTGACCAACTTTAAGTGAGTTTATTAAAGCCCTTTGTTGGCATTGTGTTTGTTTCCCTATTGTTCTATTGTACCTTGTTTCATTACAGCTGCCGCCAGTGGTGAAGAGGGTGGGGTCTGGGATCTAAAAAAAGAGGGTGGGGGTGCCCTGTTCCCCCCTTTTGTTTTGAGTTTTTCTTATTTGATTTTGGGTCAATATAAATGAAGCGTGTACCTCAAGGCGTATGAGGCACACGCCTTGACCACCTTTGCACCATGGGCTTATGCCACAAGGCAAAAAGTCCCTCGCCTTGAGGCGAAGCATGCTTTTTGTGCCTTGAGAAGCTCTTTCAACAACACTGATTTAGGATCTATGTCACGCAGGTGCTAGTGCAGGTGCGGGTACGGCGATGCGGCACTTTTAAAAAACTTGGGTGCGGGGATTTTTTTATATATATATATATATATATATATATATATAATTTTTAACAGTTTTAAGTTAACACTACGTGTATTTGTGTGCATTTATGTATTTATATATATAATATAGATAAAAATAGACTTTAGGGTTAACTGAATCTACTTTTGGATAGAAATGGACCTCATTGTGGTTGACTTCACCTAACACAAAGGAAGTTGTGTCCAAGTGTCGCACCCGCCTGGGTGCGGGTGTGACGCGGGTGCAGTGCCCTGTTAGAAGAGTCCGTGTGACATAGTTTAGGATTAACCTTTTATGCAGTTCTGGGCATCAAGCACACAATGATCTTGTAAGATTCCCATGAAATTGCAAATATTCTGTTTAAAATATTCCATTAAACAATGCCTAAGAAACATGTGCAGGAACTGATCCACATTTCTAATATTGGGCTTTTTGAGGCTGAGAATTTGAAAATTATTGGGACAAATGTTCCCTACCTTTTTACTTTAACCTATCGGCAAGGAATAAGGATTGAAAGAGTATATAGAGATATAGACGGAACCCGTGGAGAAAGTAAAAATGCTAATGAAAAATGATAGAAATAAACCATATAATTAGGAAAGAGGAACTGGAGGAAGAAATACTAAGTTCTTATGGAAAGTACTCGGGTCATGCAAAACAAAGAAAAGTCGTTGCGCCTGCAGCGATTTTCTGTGTAGAACACAGAAT
This sequence comes from Nuphar pumila, assembly GCF_984573655.1. Taxonomy (NCBI): domain Eukaryota; kingdom Viridiplantae; phylum Streptophyta; class Magnoliopsida; order Nymphaeales; family Nymphaeaceae; genus Nuphar; species Nuphar pumila. The sequence continues at coordinate 104,927,977 of NC_143259.1, forward strand.
ACACAGAAAATTGCCAAAAAATTTCGCTGCATGCACAGCGACTTTCTGTGTTTTGTGTGGCCTGAGTATTTTGTAAAGCAATCAGGCTCGATCACTGGATCTGCTCCGCTTTTAAAGCGGGGGAGGAAACAAATGTGACTGAAATCCAATTGATTAGTTCATTCGTAGATGGTCGAGATGGATCAAATTGAAGAATACAGTTTTTATAAATTTGACTGAAGGATGTCTAAGGATGCTTTCTTTTATATCAAGTTTTTGTTCTTCTGTTTGTGTTGCATAATGTTGTCCTTCCGAAGGGGCATGTTGAATGCTGGCTTCATTGTCCAAGACTTTGGAAGATGAGCATCTTTCACATAATTTGGGGTTTTTAGTCTTTTTTTTTTAAATAATTTGAGGTAGATTGTTTTTTGGATAATTCACTAACTTCAATGATGCTTTCATGTTGGTATGGGTATTCTCAGTGGAAATTGAAGTTTTTTTTTATCTGTATGAGCAATAGCAGAAGTGCAATCTTTAGGATGCACTTGATGTGCATCTGTTTTTTTGGAATGGGACACCATGCTTTCTCTAGTACATTAATGTATTGGCATCTTCTAGAATTCTATTTCCTTCATGTGTGCTGTTTGCCTATATTTCATGTCAAAATTCCTAAGTTTTGTAACTTTGACAATTTAGTCTTCCTGCTTGACATCAAATATTAATTTCATGACAGTTTGTCACTGGAATCAAAGAAGGATGAGGCTGTGAAGCATGCACTGGCAGTCCGCACAGCTGTAACATCTGGAAATTATATTATGTTTTTTAGGCTGTACAAGACTGCACCAAATTTGAACACTTGTCTTATGGGTACTGCAAATTGTCAGTTGATGCTCTGTTATTTTCTTCATCATCATTATACATTAATTATTGCTCATCTTCTGTTGCAGACCTTTACATGGAGAGAATGCGTTTTGAAGCTGTGAGATGCATGTCACGTGCATATCGCCCTACAGTGCCAGTATCATTCATTGCTCGGGCTCTGGGATTTACAAGTGCAGTGCCTGCGGAAGGTGAGAAGGACGCAGAGGGGTTATCAGAGTGTGAAGAATGGTTAAGGGCTCACGGTGCAAACCTCCTTGATGACCCCAATGGGGAATTACTGCTTGACACAAAGGTATGTCATTGATGTCATAACACATTCATTTGCAGATCTGCCACTGAGAAATCCAGATGAACTCTCTTAAGATTTCACAGTTCATAACTGCCCTCTGCATTGCATAGAATAGTGTCATAAGCTGAACAAATGGTATTTTAACCAACAATAAAAATGCATACTATGAGAGACAATTTTTCTGTGGGATTAAATGTGCGATGGATGGACATAAGTCAGCTTCATCTTAGCAATAACTGGAAAGGGAAAGAACCAAAAACAATTAGTTTAAAGGTAGTCCTATGAAGATGCCATTAATCATGTTAGTCAAGGGTTATCTATGAGTTTGATGTTTTCTATTGTTAAAGAAGAATTTGACTTGGTTTATTTTTTCTTTTTCTAATGGAAAAGGTTACGAAGAATTGCCATTAGTCATGTTAGAATCAGAAGTTATCTATGAATTTGATGTTTTCGTAGTTAAAAGAAAATTTGGCTCTTGATTTTTGGATATATCTTACAGAAAGTTTCTGAATTATTTTCATTTAGGGAGTAGTAATCCTCTAGTTATCCATAGAACTTAAATCTGCTTTATAACTTTCAGTCATCCAAAAATTTGTTTCATTGGGAAATTTTCAGGCAACAGCATCCAGCCTTTACATGCCAGAGCCGGAAGATGCAGTTGCACATGGTGATGCAAGTCTTGCTGTGAATGATTTCCTCACAAGGACATAGTGGTATATATATATATATATTTGTTTTTTCTTTGTTTTATTTGTTAATTCATTATGTAACATAAAATATATGAAAAAAAAATCAGTCCTGATGACTGCATTTTGCTGGGCCATTTAAAGTAGCACTTACCTGTAATTTTGATTGGGGATATCTCAGTGGAAAAAGCCAATTTTCCGAACCTTTTGTTCTTGTTGCAAGTGGCTGTACCTAACAAACGACTCAACCATCATTGTTAGGAGTTGGTAGTGTTATATGCTCGTTCTTCCTGTGTTTGCAAGAAGAGCAAAGCTTGACATATTCATCATTATCACTTGCTCATGCTGCTAAAATATAATCACATTTTAAAGTTTTATTTCTCATCAGCATTTTCAGACAGTGTTGTCATTGTGCTCTACTCATGGTCCGTTCATCATTTCAGTGTGGGAAACTATTCTGTCTCGTCATTTCTTTTCTAGATGATCATGCTGTTGAACAAGTCAGTAGGTTCCTGTCTCGTACATGTCCAGGTTCAAGACATGGTTTGCATATTTTCATACCCTTAATAGTTTGAACTGATGTAACAATGTGGATAGAAGATGTGGCAAAGCAATCACAATGCTTAGATGTGGTTGCTTCGAGTTTTGGCCATAGTTACCAGAAGCTTCGAGAAGAAGCTGGTAATCTTACTATGGGAGGCTTGGAAATATGACTTTTCAAAGTTTCTTTCATATGAAGCATACACCTGTGTATTTTGTTGAAAAAAGATTCATTAAAGTTCATGCAATCAGTTTTTTCATGTGGCTTGTCATTTCCATATTCGTTTGCATCTCAACTGTTCTTTTCTTTCACTCGCATTTTACTCTGGCAACTATGGTTTAGGCTGTCAACTTTTCTGAGAGTTTTGGCAATAATGATAAAAATGAAGTTGGAAACATCGTCTCAAGATACACCTTCCATGTGATTGGTGCAGGCACTTCATACAAATCTTGCTGGGTAGGGGCATTGATCCATCAAGGCAAAATGTTTTCACCGACTATATCAATGCCTCAAATACTGGGAAAGGGGTAAGTCACTACTAATCCCTATGCCTTCCATGGTAAATGATTGGAGGTACACAGTCAATTCACTGCCCGTTGGTAAATGAAGCTATAGATCCAATGGAAAAAAGGATTAGCCCTTGTTTCTTATGGCAAATCACGGGAAAAGCTTCATGATCAAATGGGAAAAGTTCATTTTTTCTTTCCTGGAGAAATTGGTGCGTAAGGATAGGGATGTGGCCCTTCAGAAGCTCTTCGAAGGTCAGAGTCGACCAGGGTTGTAGGAGGGAGCATACTTGGGTGATGTGCTGGGATGCAAGTGTACAAATGGATCGTGTTTGGTGGGGATTCCCAATTTGTATCCGGCACTTGATTTTTTTGATACGAGATCTTTAAAAATAAGATCTGAATGTGTATTCATGTCAGTTGGAGTTGCTTAATTGGATTATGTTTTTTTATATATCGATCGATATTTTGTATGTTTTGATATTGCTCATGTCGAATCCATTTGTGTTATTTTTACATGTGAAAAGCTTGTTTTCGGACTTCTTTTATCTGATTTGGTATTGTTTTATAGATTTATGATACACAAACAAACTTCTCACATGAGGGTTCTCTGCACCTGGGTAGGGTGGGTTGGCTTAAGGTTCTTCAAGTTGGAGTATTCCAATTCGGTTCTCGGGTATGCATCGGTCACCGCAAGGCTGGAGGGAAGGCGTTACTGGCGGGCAGGGATGGGGTGATCAAAAGTTTTACATCTATAGGCGACCGTTGTGGGAAGGACAGTTGAGGTCCTTTTGATTGCATGCACTTTGCTATGTGCAACAGTCTTGTTTGGACATTGCTGGCCGTGCGGCGGAGTCTTGGACAAGCCATGTTTTTGTCTTGGGTGCATTTTATGCAATTGGGGTTTGAACCCAAATATTCAGTGGTCCCAAACTCGACCTGAGCTACATTCCGGTCAGGTTTGCCAGATATCTGACCAGACTTGAATGACCTGAGCATTTTTATACGTATTTTGTGTAATTTTTTTTTTAATTTCAAATACCCTTTAAATTATTTGTTTGAGATTGAACTTTCATTTTCTCTACTCAACGTAACCTGAACCTGAGTGCTGGTTATTTGAGAGGGTTTGGGAGTACCCTGATGTGTCGGGTACCTGACTCGTGATGGGTGTACTTTTGGATGCACTAGGTGGTCAATGGATATCAAGGGTCAGATAGATTTAGTACGAGATCCTCAAGGGCTTAGTTTATACCATTGGGTTTTGAATCTGCAACGTCCCGACACAAGGTGACGTGCACTAGCTGCTCCTACCAGACAAACGGAGCCCTTTGTTTCACGGGAAAACAACCTGCCTTCGTACGAAAGTGGGTTGTTTTCCTACTGTGGTTGCAACGATCCCACACGTATGATGCTTGTGAGCCCCACGTTTTCTTGAGAAACAAACAGTTTGTGACCGTGGGTGGTTTCGATGTTTCCTGAGATTTACCACATTGACACAGTTTTAAAACAAAAAAAAAAATACAGCAGCAAATTTCTTGTGAGAAATTGGAAATTTTAATCTCTTCATGTTTTATTGTCCAAAGTGTACAAATCAAATTAGAATATATATATAGTAAAACCCGTATCTTTGAACTGGTTCTCCCTCGAACATGTTTAAATGCACAGTGTAATGCCTCACTTTTTTATTTCGAAAAAAGAACATTTAGCGACAGTTTTGAACAACCGCTAAATGTCATTTTTCTGCCCAGCGTGATCAATGGGGACAGTTCGTCCAATGTTAAAGATACGGGTTTCTCTCTCTCTCTCTCTCTATATATATATATATATATATATATATATATATATAGAGAGAGAGAGAGAGAGAGAGAGAGAGTAATGTCAGATGGGATGTAGCATCGAACGAACTAACACTCACCGTGCGTCCACTCAATAAGAGCTTTAGTTGCAGTCTTTGCCGCCGCTAAAGAGCCCCTTTGCACAAAAAAAGTGTGCCGTTGATCGTGCATGCTCGTCCGACCCTCTATCAACTGTTTCAGTCGTCCAACTCCCGTTCATATATATATATATATATATATATATATATATAATGAAAAGAAGACTGTGCGATCAAAAGAAGCTACAAACCATCCAAAATACTTTTAAAAATCATATTTAAATTATTTTGGCAAATCAGACCATACTGATGTAATCTTCATGATAAAAAAACCTAAGAACTGACTCTTGTTTTGATGCATAGATTGGGTTTTTATGATGTAGAAAAGTTCAAAATTTTCAAAATATTGATTCTTAATATGTCATAAAATTCTACATATACATATACATGAAGAGATGATTCGTAGGTTTTTGACCTTGGAGATTGCATCCTGTAATATTTAACAAAAAATACTTTTAAAATTGGTTTTTGAAAGTGGCTTGATGATTTATAGCTTCCTCTGATTGGATGGTCTCACTTCCCCGCCACCACACACACACACACACACGTATATATGGTATTCAAAATGCAAATATCACGATACCATCGGGATAATATGTTTATCAAAACAATAAGCAAATTATAATTTATTTTGTGATATTTTCAAAACATCTCTGATATATGTGTCACTATGGGTACCACCAATTAGGAAAATGGTCGAGAAAGTGAAAGATGTACACAGGGCAATGCTGCTAGGAAGGCGGTCTAGTTTTAAATCTCATCATGGGCGTCAACCCCTTGCCAAGTCGAACCGTGGTGACTCCGTAGGAGAAAAAGGTAAGCCCACGGAGTTTTACGCTGCGAGGACAGTGGTCGTAAGTACGGCAGGCAGAGCCATCGCAGCTAGGTCTCTGATCCTGGTGGCGTTTTTTCATGTAAATATAAAAAGATGTGCACATTGTACATGAGCCTGTCTAAACTTGAGCCCAGCCTTTTAGAGCTTGGTTCTATTCAAATGAACCAAACTGAAGCTTGGCTTGAGCTTGAACATAGTATGAATGGATTGGATACATGTAGGTATGGGCAATGGGTTGGGCAGCCTGACCGGTCAAGCCAACCTAACACACCATGGGCTGGGTTTGGGTAAAGATTTTTAGGCCCTGACCATTAGTTATGTAACAGAAGCACACTCTGTTATATAAATGGACTAGCACCGGTCAGCCCACGGGCTACTGAGCTGACCCGATGGGCTTGAACTATCTGACTAGTTGATTTAGTAATTTGAAAACTAAAGTTAATGGTTGAATTGAATGTATTGAAACTAATATGGAATTAAGAATTTCATTAATTCATTGCTTTTGCAATTACTTTTTTAACTTAATTTTAAAAAATAACTTACAAATGAGATTGGGTCGGTCAGACCTGTGCACTAAACATTGGCCCATTGGACCAATGGGCAGATTATGGGTAGCCATTCAAACCCAAGCCCATTAAGAACCGACGTGAAACCCCACCTGTTAATAAATGGGTCGGGCCATGCTCAAAACCCGAGCTTTCTCTGTCCAAAAAAGTTTTTACTTAGGTTAATCAAATGACCCCAATTTAGTTACCTCTAACAAATTCTGTTATAAATTTATTAAAATGATTATGCTACCCATATGCCCTTCCCATACGAGTCCTAATTTTTAAAAAACTTTTTTTTTTATTTACCACAAGGGCTGTGGTAAATAAATTTTCTTATTTACTAATGAAATATATCTAATGTAAAGTAAATAAAAACTTTTTTTATTTACTTTACATTAAATATATTTCATTTTTCATCCTGTATTTACCGTCAAACTTATTATTTATGCTTCTAGAATAGAGGCAAATTATTAAATTTATTTCACCAGGAAGCAACATGGTAACTTCAAAATGAGTTAGTGTTAATGCAAAAACAATCCAACGTTGGTTTATGATTGCGGTAATTTGATTAAACAATAAGAAAACTTTGGTGAGCATTTGCAAAAACTCAAACATTTGGTGTGCACATGAATTAGTATGAAAATTTTTCATTTAATTAATAAAAAATATTCTTGTGATATGTATTTTTACGGAAATATTATTAAAAATGAAAATTTTAAATGACATTAAAATATGACGTTTACGTGTTTGTGTCTCTGTTATATTATATAACGTGTCAGGTACACGCCCAAATAAGCCAAGAGAGCATCACGTGTTACCGTCAGAGCCAGACATGCATTGGATGTGAGCCGTTCATTTTAAATCATTCCGATGCCGTCCATCCTAAACATGAACGGCATCAGAAAAAAGTGGGGCCCATCCAAATGATGGGCCTCCCATACTGGTTTTGGATGCCGTTCATCTTGAGATGAACGGCATCCAGAAGTGCTCTGACGGAATACCGTCATAGCACACTCTGACGGTCCGACCTGATCCCATCTCAGGTAAGTCGGTTCTATTCGGACTGATAATATTGTGTCTAGACCGACTAAAATGGGTCCGACTCGCTAATTAAGTCAGACCCACAGCTCCAGTAGTCAATTGACTCGAACTTGATTTGGAAGTTTACCAACCATACTGAAGTTGGACTCGAGATCCAATTACGATCCAAAAATTCAACAAGTAAATTTATGCTAAAAAGCTTTTAGCCAATGAATTACGGTCTGGTCTTACCATCCAAAACATGACCTGCAATCAGATCAACATGCAGAACCCTTAGATGTAATAAAAAGTGATGAAGCGAGATATTTACCGAATCAATTCGGGTCTGAACTCTGATCCTTACAATGAAATTAAAATAATAAAAATGATATCAAACAGTGGTAAAATCTGAACTAAAATAAAAAAACGCCGTCTGTGGGAATCGAACCCACGACCACGTGGTTAAAAGCCACGCGCTCTACCAGCTGAGCTAAGACGGCTCACTTGTTAAATTATCAATGAAAATTATTCTTATCAAAAGACACCGCATCTTATGTTCTTTTCTAAAGCATAGTAATAGACAACGACTCGAGCTAGCTTGGACTCAGCTAGGGCTCGACTCCTTCGAGCTTCATTCAAACTCTCCCATTTAGATAATGAGTTGAGCATGAGTAGGTAAGATCTTGTTTGTAGAAACGTTCTTGACCGCACTCACCGATAGAGGCTTGTCTAGCTTCAAAGAGATTTGTCTATGTACAAGTTGTGTAAAATAATAGATAAAAAAAAGAAGCCCTATGGCTCTGGTAAGGAGGTCAGGGGTTCGAATCTTGCCCACTCTTAACCTTTTTTTTCGAGTTTAAATGCTCGAGCTGAACCAAGCTCGCCCGACTCCAATTGGATCCAAGGTTGGGCCTTCTTTTGTTTTTTTTCTAATAAAACGAGCTCGGACAGCCCAGTCTCAATTCGAGCTCGGCTCTTGTGCAACCCTAGTCTTGTGTGGGATTCCATTTCAATTCTGATTTCTCAAGGAGTAAGGGAATCCCTATAGAATGCCCATTCTATATAGGCATGGCCCAGTGTGCTGATTTCCTATGATGTGAGCAACTTTTTTTTTTTTTTTCTACATAGAAAGCTGGGGTTAGGAGGACCCCTACCAGTTTATTGATTAAAAAAAAAGTTAAAAAAAATTACAAAGAGGGAACAGAGTCTGGGTTCATCGAGGACCATTGATGTTCCTCCATTATGATGATGGCTGAGATAGCAAGAGATCTAGCCGCACATCCTCGTTCTCAGGATTTCTCAGATTTCTGTGCTTATCTAGGATTACAAACCCGAGCCTAAAAAAAACAAGCAACTCAATTGTTACTTTTTTTATGGGCTGCTTTGCTCCTTCTTTTAGGCAAGAAAAGAAAAAAAAAATGAAAGAAAGAAAACAACAATTACCTTGCTTGCTTTCTTTTGTTGCTCGGTAGCTTCTGTTTACAATTTTTTAAGAACATAAGATATCACACACAGTTTAGAACAGATGAGACATCCTATTAAGAGATCTTACCGAGTCTAAGACATCCCCCCTGCCTTTCAGTGTACGGTTAATCACCAAAACCAAGTCTTTCCTGCAGCTCTCAATGAGCTCCACAGGATTTTGGTCCAGAGCCTAAACTCTCTATTAGCAAGAGCATACCCATTAGTAACTTTGCCTGCTTTAAACAACCGGAATCACAGATGATGTATCCTGCTTTCCAGCCATCTCAAACAGGTTCTATATGAAGTGCCAAATCCATTTTTTTTTACTTAGTGTATGAAATTCATAGCTGTAATCCTGGTTTTTGGCTCTAAACCAAAGCTTAATTGTAGCTTCCTTCACACGACACAAATAATTAGATATATATTTACTTCAATGCATTAGTGGTACAATCGATTTGGGATTTCATAGATGCAACTTGTTTTAACTCAATCTGATGCCTTAGATATATTCAACATGATTGATTTGGTAATGATTGACTTTTAATTGTAAAGTTTGGTGTATTTATAATGTTGATTTTTGGGTTCCCCAAAAAAACTATTAAATATCCTGCGATCCAAATGTTGATCCCAAATAAAAAGGTTATCTATATAGCATTTATGGATAAGATTTACCCAAAATTAAAAATTTAAAAAATTTAAAAAATAAGATGAGCAATTGGATGAAATTCTTATGAGAGAAAACAAATGAGATTCTTGCGAGATAATATTGATTTGATGTTGTACATAATTTCTATTAATATTATTAACATCTTATTCTTCAAAAATTTCAGTGTCAAATACTAAACATTTGCATTAAAGTGGAAGTAAGATCGTGTTTTGTTTTTTAATTGATAATTCAAAATTTAACTTAACCACCTTGGTTTTTGAATATTTAAGATAAATAACTACCTTTTCAAGAAATTGTTCATCGGCTGCCTGAGTTATTTTTATATTGAAAAACTCTAGTTAACTCTTTCAAATGACATTATTGACCCCTTCCTTTCTTTATTTGGTTGAAGGTCACTTATGTAGTGTTGAAGAGATGAGATGGGTGTCTAGAAGAAAATGAGAGATGAAGATGAAGTTGTCAACTACGTGCTTGTGATGATAGAATTAAAAAAGGCTCATCTTCGCTCTTTCTTCACTCTCAGCACCATTCTCATGTCCCAAATATGGGTTCCCAAACACTTGCGGGGTTGGGGACATTAATTAAAGCCTTATTAAATACTATTTGCCCTTCCATCTACGGCAAACATAAACTCAAGTGTAAATAAATAATTATAATAAATAAAAGTAACTCTTTTTTTAAAATGAATAAATAAAAGTAACTCACACGGTCATTTGAACAATTGCTTGAGAAGGCCAACATTTATGTTAAGTATTTAAAAAATGAGGTTGCTAGATGTAGACTTGCATATATTAGACTCCCGCCCATATGTAATTTACCCTTTTCAATTTTTGATAAATCTCAGTTTTTTATTATTAAGGGATATATATGTGTGTGTGAAAAAGGGACCATCCAATCAAAGAAAGGTCTAAAATCTATAACCAATGATGATCAGACAACTCCCCTTATCCAATGCTTGAGCATCTCATCAATCGAACCTCATATATTTGCTCTTTATATATTATTTAGTAAAAATATGCTTTACACGAAGACTTTACGATGTATACACACTTTTTTTGAAACTTTCAAAATCGATGGCTCACATTGCATTTAAAACTTTACAATACAAAGTATTGTGGGCCATTGATTTTTAGTGCTTTCAAATTGTTACGACAATGAAGCCGTACACGATACTTCAAGTACAAGGTTTTGATGATGAACAAGTGAATCAAATGCATTTCAGCTAAGGCAATGAAGAAAGATGACAAGAATTGAAGAATTCAATAAAGAATCTTTGAAGACTAGTGTGCAAATGTTAAATTCATTAAAAGTCTTAGATTCTTGTAAGAGCCTTACTTAGAGTGCATATTTCGGTTGCATTTCACCTAAAAAGTCTTTAGAAAAACTTTTCTAAAAGAACCCTTCATGAAAATCTTTTTAGAAAACTCTTTATTTAATTTTTCATGTTTATTAGTCGATCAATAGACTCACCAGTCGACTAATCCTTTCGCGCCAAATTTTCTAAGCAAAATGTCATTTTTGTCAAATTAGTCGACCGAAGGTTTTATCAGTCCACCGAACAGAATGCCTATTTTCTAGAAATTTAACAGCAGTCGACTAATGATTTTATCAGTCGACTGGACAGAACATGTATTTTCAGAAATATTTAGCAGCAGTCGACTGAAAGATTTTTTAGTCTACTGATGATATTATGAGTCGACTAACTTTTTCTCTAGTCGACTAAGTTTCAAAACTTCAGATTTTCAAATGGCTTAATAAACACATTAGTCGACCGACGATAACTGTCAGTCTACTAATAGTTAATTATCAGTCGACTAACTACTGTTCCAGTCGACTAATTTTGTCATTTTTTCTGTAACTTTTAAAAGGCGTGTCTTTTCATTTTTCAAACATTTTGATCGTTCAAAATGAACTATTTTGACACCCTTTCATACCCTCAACGTATGGAATCTTTCAACTATAAATATGAGTGCATTCTACATTCAAAATTATCGAATTGAATGCAATCCAATTGAATTACATTGAATTACTCTTTGTTTTTTTCACTCACTTGATATTTTTCACTTCAGTTTTTCACTCAAATTTCTTTAAGAGACAGTGAATTCGTGAGTTGAGTATTTCAACAACCTCAAAAGCCAATTGCATCTCATTAGCATTCATAAGAAGGGCTCGTAGGTTGTTTGTAAGTTGTTACTTATTTTATTTTTCTGTAAAAAAGACTCCTTGGTTTAAAAGAGTTGTTTGCTTTCAATAGGTGTGTTACTGAAAGTGGGACCGGATTTTGTCTATGTATGATCTTGTAGTTACACAAGGTTGATAGTGGAAATCTCAAGCTGGTTTTGCTTGGGGACTGGATGTAGATTGGGAAAGACCGAACCAGGATAAATTCTTGTGTTTTTTGTGTGATTGCTTTGTGAATTTCAAAATCCGTCAAAATTCTGAAGACGATATTTAAAAGCACTATTCACCCCCCCTCTAGTGCTTGTTGCCTCAATTCTATAGCACTTTCACAAATGTGTATTTAAACATAAAAAAAAATTATAATCCAAAATATTTCGTTCACTAAATGAATCATAAAAATTCAATATGAAAAGTTTGAACGGTAAAAAAACTTGATTGTATGAGAAGGAATGTTGTCAATTATCTTTGGTTGTTGACTTTGGGCCTTCCTTTGATTGGACGGTCCCCCTTGTGTGTGTGTGTGTGTGTGTGAAGGCGGACCGTGCAAGCAAAGGAAGGTGCAACATATATAACCAATGATGATTAGACAATTCTCCTATTATGATGTTCCAGTGTTTCATTGATCAAATCTTATATATTTATTCTTTATGATGTATTTAAAAAGAAATATGCTTTATATGAAGATTTTACATCTGGACATGTTTTTTGAAACATGAAAAATAGATTGTTCACAATTTTATAATACAAAGTATTGTCAACCGTTCATTTTTAATGATTTATAAATCATATCTAAATATCTAAAATTCATAATTTAAAATATATTGCTAATTAAAAAATGAAAAATGCAATATATAGAGCCCAAACGATAAAAAACTCAATCCTTAGAAAAAGCACACCACCCCATCATCATTGGTTACAGATGTTGCACATTTCTTTGGTTGCACAATCCCCCTTCCCATATATATATATATATATATATATATATATATATATATATATATATATATGAAATGAAGACTATCCAACCAAACGAAGACCCAAAATCTACAACCAATGATGATCGAACACCGCCCCTTCTCCAATGCTTGAGCATCTGATTGATCAAACCTCATATATTTGTTCTTTATAATTTACTTAGTAAGAAATATGCTTTACACAAAGACTTTACAACATATTGGCATGCTTTTCGAAACATGAAAAATAGACAACTCAAAATGCATTTAAAACTTTACGATAAAAAGTATTGTGAGTCGTTCATTTTTTAGAGCTTTAAAAAATGCATCTAATCATAAAAAAATCCATAATTCAAAGCATGTCGCTCAGTCAATGAGTAATAAAAAACAAATATGCAAAGTTTGTTTCGATAAAAAAAACTTTATCATTAGAGAAAAAATGTCGTCTATTATTGTAAAACCTGTAAATTTTTAATGACTTATTAAATGAATAAAGGGATTTTTTGTTCAATTTTTTGGAGTTTAAATTTTGATAAATAGCAATTGAAGAAAAAAAAATTTGAAATATACTCAAATGGAATTAAAGGTTTGAGAAATTCAACTTGAAATTGAACTCCATAATTCCAATTATTGGATCTAGTATTTTGATCTGCTCAGGTTGATTCAGAATCCATTATAGAAATGGTTGGATCTGATCCAATGGAATTGGATTTGGTGTTTGGGTATTGGATCTTGGATATATCCAAAATCCATTCTAAAATTGAATTTGAATTTTTAGTTGATCCAAATTGACTGCAATCCAAATAGGATCTAGAATCATATAGAAAAACCAAATCAAAATTTTAATTAGAATGTCAAAAAAATTGATATAATCTTTTATACATAGAGGATAGGGTGGCTCGACCCCTAGTGGGACCCACCTACCAAAGAGGTGAAGGTCGACCCCCTTCTCTCTCTTTATTTCACGAAGATAATTCAAAAAAATATAGTAAAAAAAATATAAGGAAAAAAGGTAACTCAAGGAGTTACCTTTGCATTATCATTTCTTGAAAAGGTAAGAGGGTGGGACACTATCCCCTTCTATTTGTATGTAAGGACTTCAAGGAAAGAGCCACACACACACTCTTTCTTTCCTAACTTTACTCTTCTTTCTTTTTAGGAAATCAAAGCAAGCAAGCAAAAAAATTAAAGGAAGGAAAAAATAAATTCAAAACACTTACCTTGGTGAGGGGCACCAAATGTGCAAGAGGGGGTACACCCCCTTATCCTTTCATATTTGGTGTGAGGCCCACTAGGGAAGGGAGCCTCACACACCCAACCTTTTCACTCTCTTTCTATATCTCTCTCAAATCTCTCTCCTCTCTATCGATTTCTCTTTTTCTCTCTATCTCAACTCTTATCTCAACTCTTATCTCTGCCCTCTCATTTTCTTCACACTACTGGTGTGAAGAAACTCCATTAACGGAGTGGTACTGTTCAGAGTTGATGAAGGTGAAACATCCATGGGCTAATTTATGTTTGGTCTATGTTTTTATTTGATTTGCATCAAGGTAGAGTTCTTGGATCCTTGCTCATAAATGATGGACTAACATATAGGACTATGTTGGACACACCTCATATATGTGCATCAATCCACCTTGATTAAGTGAGATTGATGGCACCCACCTCATATATGTTCATCGATCCACCTTGATTAAGTCAAATTGATGGCACCATTGGTGCGAATCAAAACCATAATGTTTATGCATGTGTTTTGATTTTATGGAAGGCTTAAAAAAATAGTTATTTTTTTAGTTTATAATTTGTTCATATTTTGTGATATCTCTGAAATCTAAATATTGATTATTATGCATGATTGATTATCTCAAATTTTAAGGTTTTTACGGTTGATCTAATCTTCTCTTTTATGGGTATTGGTTATTATGAATTTGGAATATGAAAGTTTTTCTTTTAATACATAACTGTTATTACGAACATTCAATTTTAATCAATGTGATTCAAAATCTGATTTTGTTCAATAGATAATGATTATTATGTGCATTCTATTTTGTATCAAATGCGATCTGGATATTTTTTATACAAGACTATGATGGCCTACGTTTCATATGATTATTTCTTTGGTGAGTATTGGATTTAATTCAATGCCTTGATATCATGTTTTTTTGAAATATATTTTATTGTATTGGGATTTATAAAATTATGTTTTTGTTTTAGATATGAAAATTGTATTAATATTTGGAAGACATGTGATCACTTGTGTGCACACACCTGCACATTTAAAAGAATATATATATATATATATATATATATATATATATATATATATATATATATATATATATATATATATATGTGTGTGTGTGTGTGTGTGTGGGGGGGGGGGGGGGGAACTAGACTGAGGTATGAACGACCCCAACCCTTTCCTCGAGTTGACCAAGGTCATGCTGGTTGGACCAGACCAGATCGTGTTGGTTTGACCCAGCTTGACCTTGGGTCTGCTCGGCCTTAACCTAGGTGCAGTAGGGCACTGCAGGGTGCACAACACCCTGCCAGGCACTGCTGTTGCAACAATCAAGACCGATTGGGGTCTGCCAACCTCCAGTCGGCTACTACCATGCGGCTGGACAACAAGGCACTGCACTCTACTGAACACATCAGACCCGGTCTGTTGTGTTGTGCAGGGTGGGCAGCATCTGCTACATCTGCTTAGGTGCAGTAGGCTAGGTTCAACTAAACCAGCCCGCATGCGTTTAGATCGGGGTGACAAGTTCGGTGCACCACCGATGACTGCAAGTCTACCATGGACTATTACAGTCTAGCTGCAGATCAAGACATATATGATATATATGTATATATAAAATATATATATATATATATATGTTTAAAAATAAATATATGGGAAAAACATATATATATATATATAACGAATGCTTGCGTGCATTTGTGTATTATTGGATGTGTTATGTTAAACACTTGTCTGAACTAATTGGTATCTTAGAAACATGGTAAAAATAAGATTCTTTATGGTTTTTACCGTCACTCTATGAGAGTTAGTGTACATGAATGTATTATCACATAAGTTGCTATTTTTATAACTTGTGCATGAAAATGTTTATATTTCTTTGAACTTTGTGAAAATGCTTGATATGTTGTATGCATTTATTAGTTTGCATAAAATTATATTTATTTCATATATGAATGTCATGACCATAGTCCATATTATGAATGCATGTGTTTGATTAATTATATGTTTGTGGATATGAGTATGGTTCATGGATGTGTGAAAGCTCGAGGATGAACAAAACGGGTGTAGAACCTTGGTAGTGCCACATGAGCACTTGGGATTTTGTTGGTATGTCATGCCAATACTGTGTTGTGATGGTGTCCTAAGTGCATCTGTGTGTTAGCCCATGAGCTGGGTTTATGATCGAATTAGACCAATGAGATACTCTACATGAACATAAATATAAACATAAATAAAAGCCTGACTGATTTTGTATCAGGGCTCAATTCATAATGTCATAAACATTAATTGATAAGGTTGATGCCTATCTGGTCTCGATGCTACCTTGAAGAGAGTAGATGATATAGAGTTTGGTGTGCTGGTGGTGTATGCCTAAACTTGCTACGTGAGGCAATGACTCGATGGTTCCTTACCCCAGAGAGTTAGGAAACTCGGTCTATCACTTTTGTTCTAAGCGGGTAGGTCCTATAACTTCTTCAAAAGTTGGATGCATCTTGAAATTTCAATCTTTTGGAGTATTTTCTTGATTATTACACCACCCCTTTAAGAATTCATTTTAGATAGTGATTTGGGATATTAAAACACTCAAGCATAATAAACCCCCAGATGGTCTCATTTGTTCTGACGTAAGCGAATTGTATGTACCCATAGGGTGTTAATTGTGGAACATAAATGATAACTATACAACTTTATTTTTTTTAATACAATTGATTTTACATACTGAATTATGTGAATGCACTACGGTTAGTTTTGAAATATGCCTTTAGATATGTTGTGTTTCTGATATTAATGAATGTTCAAGTATTTAATTCCTTATTATGCATGTTCTTATATGTTTGGTATGTTGTTTGCGTGCTTTGAAACAAGTTTTCTACTGAGACTAGTGAAGTCTAACTAGTATTTTGCCAAAAATCTATAAGTCAGGAATGACTATGCAGGAGCCGTTGTGGGTTGCTACAAATGCAGTCATGATTTACACAATCTCTAGAGATCCTTACCTTTGTTTATTTAATTGAGGACTTTACCATTTTATTTAAATAATTTTATCGTAATAACTCTTTTAAATCTTTATGTGATAACCTATGATTTTTTTTATTTTAATTGATGTCATGTTTGGATGATAACGCTTGTAACTAGCTCAAGATGTTCATTTTATTTAAATTATTTTTGTTGTGCTTACTATTTAAAACAAAATTACCAAAAAAACCATGTAAATTTTTAGAGCGTTACAATTATCATCAATTTTGGACTTTCCTTTATATATATAAGAGAGATATTAATGCACCTACTCCAACATACTAAAAATCATATTTGTAGGTTACATATTCTCAATCAAACATTATAGATATACTTAACATAGCTTATTTGATAGAAACCGGATCATGTTTTTGGACATAAATACACACACGATTGGGTGTATCAGTGGATGCCCAATAATCGGACAAAGGAGGGCTGCTGATCCTGGATCATCCGATTTTGCATGAAATCACACAAAATGTTGATTTAGCAATTGTTCTTGACCGCCACTAAATCATCATTTTGCGCAAAATAAAGGCTGCTGATCGCACGTGATCAGCGGCACTCCTTCGTCCCCTCTCTCTCTCTCTCTGTATATATATATATATATATATATATATATATATATATATATATATATATATATATATATATATATATATATATCGGTCAACATCCATAATGACAGAAGTGAGTAAATATATTTTTTTTAAATTATGAAGTTCGGGAACTGGGTAAATAAATTAAATTTGCTGTTGACTTTTCCTTATAAGCTGATGTGTTTGAATGGCAAGTCGGAAGGTGACTTATTTTCTCAAATTGTGCTTATTATATTCAATCTTTTCTTACGAGTGCCCGAGAAAAAATGCTTTTAAAATGTGGAATTTTCGAGAATGCAGACATCACAATCTTTAGAAATTCACATTCATTGAATATAAAAAAAAAATAATCAGAAACAACAAATGCCTTCAACGTAGGAATGGGCACGCTTTGACCTGAACCCACAAACCCGACCCGTACCAAACCTTATAGGATCAGAGTTTGGTGATGAAAAAGAAGGTTTAATTAAAAATAGGGTCGGACCCAAAGGGTTTGATTAGTATATGGAGCCAGGTATGGTGTATAAAATTTCATACCAGACGCGGGTCCAACCCAAGTTCCAATTAAGACCCATGCTTTTTCAATATAAAAAGATAAAAAATATTTCACCAGGTATAGACTGGGTCCGGTTCATGTAATCCTTATATGATCCA
This sequence comes from Nuphar pumila, assembly GCF_984573655.1. Classification (NCBI taxonomy): domain Eukaryota; kingdom Viridiplantae; phylum Streptophyta; class Magnoliopsida; order Nymphaeales; family Nymphaeaceae; genus Nuphar; species Nuphar pumila. The sequence continues at coordinate 104,945,975 of NC_143259.1, forward strand.
TGTATGGTTTTGCTTATAACAGACCCAATAGAAACCGGGTCTGGACCTAGATCCGACCTCTACTTCAACCCCATTAAGTGACCCGGTTCTCGGTGAGGCTTTACTCTCATTTAAAAGTGATTTTCTTCCTCTAGAAGAAAGCAATGACCAATATGCTTTTTGGATCATGCATCTTAGGTGATTAACCATCAACAACATCACATATATGTTAAGTAAAAGCATGCTTCATTCTCAAATCGAGAGCTTTCTAGGTACAAAATCCACATGATGGAGTAACTATACAAGTTTTTGCCAACTTACACTAAATAAACTGGTAATTTACATATAGGTGCCCAACAATGATGAATTTACGTTTAACTGGGGTTCAAGTGTAAAATATTTGAAGAAAGCACCTCACTTTTTAGAGGGAAACTCGTGCAGAAGCATAATTTATGGCAAAATTACGTTTTAATCGCTTATGTTTTAAAAGTTTTCAATTATCTGTTTAGCTTCTTCACAAATTACTCATATGACCACCTTAAGTTACATTTTCTATCACTTGATGACTTTTTAAAAGTACACTTTAACCCTTTTTTTGAATGTCACTTTTTGTAATTGATGACTTTTTAAAAGTACATAAGTAATCATGTGAGCAATTGCTTGGAAAGATAGGTGTCTATCAAAAAAACTTTTAAAATCTAGGTAGCTGAATGTAATTTGCTATAAGTTAGGTGCCGATATGTAAATTCCCCGTTTTTTTCAATATTTACTCGGTTAGCTTCATGGACTACTTTTACTGTCGTTACTGACCTTGGCTTAATTGCCAAAATGGGAAGCTATGAAAGGGTTACTCAATAATTTAAATAAGGAAAAACTTAAGACAATCATTTGTAGGAGTTAACTCGAATTCTGTGAATAAAAAGTAGGTCAGGTGGTCATCTGAGCACTTGCTTAAAAATTTAAAACATTTACCCTATGTCACAAAGATACGTCAATACATGGATGCGTGACACGGGTTTGACTCCCAAGTTTTTTTTTTTCAGAAAATATGACACGAGGGCATGCAATTTTTAAAATTTTTAATCAATATACTTAAACAATAGGCTATATATCTTAGCATTCAGTGTCACAAATACTGTTCTCAGGATTCCACAAGGAAATCTGGTGATATGCCTAGCAGTTCTGGGAAAATTTAAGTTAAAAGAGGACCAAAACAGAAAACTATAAAAGATGGAAGAAAATAAAAAAACAGAAAAGCAGTAAAATAACGATATATTGAATTTTTGTGTATTGGAGTATGTTGTTAGATTTATAGAAAAAATGACCATATTTCTTGTTAATAACATTACTAATTATCGTCAGACTTAAAAATATACATTTCATTCTGTGTCTAATCTCTTAATGGCAGAACAGAACAACAAACAAAGAAAAATAACGATATGCTAACAAAGTTAAACCTAGAAATCAAATTCAACCATGTAACGTTGCCAGCTGCACAAAAGATGCACAGTTTTTTTTTAGCTATTTTGGGATGTAAGTATTCATCACTAATATACAATTAATGACAACAAATTGTGCTGGATTTTTTTTTTGAGAATGGACTTACTCTTCAAATTCACCAATGACTCAGGGAACTAAGAAAAGGTAACTACAATTATCCTCACAAATTTCTCATCTATACAAAATTTTTGGTATCACAAAAGGGTGTTTCTGTAAATTTTCGTAGGATTAATTTTTAATTAGTTAAATTTAATCACCACCTTGAACTAAAAACAGCAGGAAAATAAAGACAGGCGACTTCACTGTCCACCAGCGCTAGCGCTACTGTGGGCCATTTTCTCCGATACTCAGAGAGAGAGAGAGAGAGAGAGAGAGAGAGAGAGAGAGAGAGAGAGAGAGAGATATGGACAGCAGCGAGGAGGAACCAGATTTCCCATCACACGAATGGGTCACACCACAGTCAAAAATCAACTCCGTCTACCAATCTATCACAGAAAAGGTTGGTACCCACAATGAAATCTCCCCTATTCTTGCTTCTCACTCCTTTAGCTCTGTCGTTCATCCAATCTCTCTCTCTCTCTCTCATATGCTAGAGCTAAAAGGCTTAGGATATACATGCTTTTTTCATTTTTCTGTTGAAAATCTTTGATTCCTTTTTGTTGGGTCGCATTTGTTTGGCCATTGCAGAGGGTTCGGTATCAAGTTTATTGAAATTTAGTGGAAATATGGGTGTGGTATCTTCCGGTTACATTTTCTTGCGTTTAATTTTTTTAGGTGTATACTTTGTGTAGGATGGTGTCTGTAAATTGGTTGGTTTCTCATTGTTTCACTAAGGAAAAGGAAGCTCTGTACTTGGTCTCTATCTTGTAAGGTAGGGAAATTAATGTACTGATGAAAGGAGTCACATGGTTTTGGTGAAAAACTGTGAAAGATTGAAGTTTCTGAACGACTGAAAATATGAAGAGAAATGTTGGAAGGGAACCGAAGATCTGTGGTGTACTATTAAAACTACTTATATACGAGGAAATGCCATGTTTTTTTTACGAAATATCGTCAGAAAGGATATATTTAGATTGAGATATATCGCAGTGGTATCAAATGCGCGACCCTGTACATATACATGCTTGAATAGGAAAAGAAGATGTATCATACTAGTAGACTACTTGGGTGGTTGGTATCTGTAAGATTGATTACAAGGTAACTGGGAATAGTGCGGATCTTTTGATGTCTAGAAAGAAGTTGATTGTGGTTGTGGCTCATTTCTTTTTCTTTCTTAATTACATCACAAAAGCCCACCCTGGTTGACATAATGGACTTATCCTGTTATTCAATCTAAGGCAACAGTGTTTCAAGTATTTTTTGTTGTTGAGATTATTGGACCTGCAAGTAGGAAATGAGAAGAAACTTCAATTGTGAAGGAGGAAGCATAAAGAAGAAATTGAAGAGCGTGCTATACTGTACAGTAGCCTAAAAATAAACTGTGAAAAGTGATTCATGTCAAAACATTCTCCATATGATTGCTTCTCTGGATCATTTTCACTAAGTCAGCAGCTCTGTTTTTTTATGTTTGAAGCTGAAGCTTCTCATGGTTGAACAGGCAGAACAGGCCCTGTCTTTGTTTAAAATGAAGTAGTCTAGATCCTAGCAAACTTGCAGCTTGTATCCAGTTCTTGACAATAACTTGACGTACATCACAAGCACTGAAGATTTTATTATTTAGCTACAACCAACTATTAATGTGTATGTGTTATGTAGCTTTGTGCAGTTTTTATTATCATATTTATTCTTGTGTGTTGAATATGGATGGACTTTACTAGATTGTGAAAGTCTCATTTCTGGATTAGGGAAAATGAACATTGAGTCACAATGAGTGGCTTAAAAAAGAAAATGTGGGGGAGAGCTTTAAGTGAGCAGTCTAAATACCCGTAACTTTTTGTCATTGAATAGATGGATGTAATGTTTCCATAGAGTGAAGTTTGTTGATTCATTATCGTAAATTACCTTCAAGGGCCTTCCTGGTTTAAGGTTTAGGTCTGGTTGGCAGTGGTTGCTGCCCATTCCTTTTCAAGATAAGTTTCAATGCTTTCTGCAGGTTTGGGCCCAAGGACTGACTTGGAAGTACCTATTTATGTCTCTTGCCTGTTCTACTTATTGTCTTATTCATAACCTTTCATCCTGAGAACTCTGAGGGATATTGTGCGTCCATCATAACCACAGAGTTAGTTTTATTGTCAGAATATTAAACCAGTCAATCCGAAATTTGAATTTTACTTTAGGAGACTCATATTCAATTATGTAATACAAACTTGAACAAGAAGAATATAGACAGTAGACACACATCTAATCTACAACTCTTGAAATTGATATTGTCAAGTCTCTGTAGATGTTGTGCTATTTTGGAGCAACTATTCTGTCCAAGCATGGATATGGTCCAGCCTGGTTTCATGCTATGCAGACAACATTTTGGCACTGGAATCACTTTGGAGACCAAGTTTGACATAAGATACTGTTGGATTGGACTGAGAGGCACAGCAATGAAAGATGTTTCTGGTTCTAGAAATGTGGAGACTAATGATCCCACACTATTTCAAGAATTCACATATCTTCCCACTTGCTTTAACAAAACTTTGTTCCCTGGTATTTAATTTTTGAACTAAGAGGGATCAAAATATATAGGAAACTGCAATTTTTTGTCTCATACAAGGAAGCTATTTCTGCAGTGTGTTATAGAAGTTCTTAAACTCACTAGCAATAGCAAAAAAACAGACAGTCTCTTATCATAAATTTTCAAAAGTATGGTCTTTCAAAGATATATAAAGTATCAGTGATACTTGTGTGAGAGCTCATATGTCCAAATAATTCATGCGTGATAAGTGTGATACAGTTTTTTGCACAAGAACCAATGGGGGCTCTGCTTGTCTTGTAGGAGCAGCTAGTGCACGTCACTTTATGTTGGAACCCAATGGTATAGTTGTTTAACTGGTAGGGGTCTGCCTAACCCCAGCTTTCCTTTAAAAAAAAGTTATTTGCACAAGAAATCCCATATGACAATCATGTGGATACTTGAAGCATTTTAGTGGATCTCCCAAACAGCAACAGTTTGTGATAATGATGAACACATGCCCCCCCCCCCCCCCCAAACATGCTTGCACACACCCACAATGCATGCATGTTCATACTGTTAGAGAACGATTAGAGAGGAGAGAGAGGCTCTGATGGCCGCAGAAGAATCCCTAATCAGGGTCTGCGGTTTTGCATCTCATTAAGTATATACAGATACAATAATTAGGGTACGAAAATACCCATTACATGATATGCTAAAATTACAACATACCATTAATGAGTACGTGTTAAAATAAAACGAATTGGGTCTGGATTCCGAGATCCAGACCCAGTCGTGAATGACAACGTCTTTTCACCCTCCCTCAAGTTGTACATGGTTTTTAACCATGAACAACTTGCCTTTTAACATCCAAAATCAGTCCTTGATAAGTCTTTTTGTAAACAAGTCAACAACTTGATCAACAGTCCATACGTATTCTGGTTCAATTTCCTTCTCTTCAATCTTCTGTCTTACAAAATGTTGATCAATTTCAATATGCTTGGCACGACTGTGGTAGATAGGATTGAATGAGATATTGATAGCACTTTGATTGTCACACAAAAGAACGCTTTTAGAAATTGATTCTCCTACTTCTGTCAACAGGTGTCTGATCCATGTTACTTCAACTGTAGCAGCTGCCATTGATCTATATTCAGCTTTTATGCTCGACCTGGCTATGGCCTTTTGTTTCCTATTGCTCTAGTAGATAAGATTTAGGCCAATGAAAACACAATATCTTGAGACTGACCTACGCTCATCTGGATCTCCTGCCCAATCTGCATCTGTGTAAGTAAGAAGTTCATGCATGTGATGGCCATGCATACTCTTTCTGTACAAAAGACCATCTCCAATAGTTCCCTTCAAATATCGAAGAATGCGTTTAACAACTTTCATATGCCCAATATGCTGTTCTTGCATGAACTGAGATACCTGATTGACAGTATAGACAATATCAGGCCGAGTGAAGGTGAGATACTGCGATATCCTGTAGGATCCTCATACAATTCTCCATCTTGGGAATTGAGTTTTTGATGAAGTACACTGGGTGTACTTAGAGGCCTGCAATCTGTCATATCTGCCTTGCTAAGAACATCAACAATATACTTATGTTGAGTAAGTGTCATACCTTTAGGAGTCTTGTCAACTTCTACTCCAAGAAAGTATCACAATTTACCAAGATCCTTCATCTTGAATCTATGGTTCAAAAGTTCTTTAACCTATTCAATATGTTCATTAGAGTTACCTGTAATGATAATGTCATCAACATATATCAGTAACAGGGTAACTATATCTTTGCATTTGAATATGAAAAGAGAATCATCAAGAAGAGACCGATTAAAGCCATATTTTTCTACTTCAAGAGAGAAACTATCAAACCAAGATCGAGATGCCTGCCTCAGACCATATATAGCTCTCTTTAGGTTGCACACGTATTCTTTAGAGTTCCCTTCTGCATACCCAGTGGATTGCTCCATGTATACTTCCTCCTTCAGAGTTCCATGTAGAAACACATTTTTCACATCCAGTTGGCTGAGAGTCTACTGGTGCTCAACAACCAATGATAGTATGATGCAGATAGTGCCCATTTTCACGACCGGACTGAAGGTCTCATTATAGTCTTGTCCTTGCTTCTGTGTGAAGCCTTTGGCAACCAGCCTAGTCTTGTATCACTCGATAGTACCATCTGACTTATACTTTATCTTAGTATCATCTGACTTATACTTTATCTTATACACTCACTTTGACCCAACCACATTTAGATTGTGTGGTCTGAGAATAATATCCCAAGTACCATATTCATGAAGAGCCTCCATTTCTTCGTTCATACCTTCAATCCATCTCTTAGAATTTATTGCTTGATAAAATGTTGTGGGTTGATCTTCCTTGCCCAAAGAGGCTAAAAGAGTTGAAAATCCATCATGAAGTTCTCATAACTAACCCACCTATCAATTGGATGCTGATATCGGGTTCTACTCCTGATTAGAGCTGAGAGGTATCTCTTTCTCACGTCGAGAGTAAACAATGCCTTTATACCTTTCGGGGGCCAATAGTGGTTTAGAAATCACACTTTTCTGAGTCCTTTGCGCAGCAGTAGATATGTTTCCCTCATCTCTTTGATTGCATTCAGAAGAACAAACATCATCAATACGAGAAAAGAGATTTGAGTTCAACCAAGGATGATAAACTTCAATTTCAGGAGTGTTAGCATTATGACCAAAATTTGATTCGTCAAACACAACATTTCTGGATATTTTGATGCGCTTGCTCACAGGATCATAGCATCTGTAGCCTTTGTAATCATCAGCGTACCCCACAAATCTGCACTTTAAGGCCTTATCCTGAAACTTGTCCCGCATTGAACTGTCAACATGAACATAACATACACACTTGAATACACGCAAATAAGATAATTTGGATGCACACCATGCAAAGAGAAATAAGGTGATTTGTTTTCCAAGATGTTCATGGACAATCGAACTGGAAGATTACTATCATGCATCATGCTCATTGAACTCTCGACAATATAGCGATGCTTTCGTTCAACAATCACATTCTGTTGAGGTGTATGAGGGCAAAACACCTGCCTACTTATCTCATTTGTCTGGAGGAAACTAATAAAGTCATTTGAAGAGAATTCACCCCTTCCCATCACATTGGAAACAAATAATATTCTCAGAGAATTGATTTTGAACAAGGGAATGAAAGTTCCGAAATAACTTGAAGGTTTTAGATTTACTTTTCATAAAGAAGATCCATGTATATCGAGAATAACTATCAACAAAGATGAGATAATATCTAGTGCCAGACATGGAAGAAGCTAGAGCCAGACCCCAAACATCAGAACATATAATCTCAAATGGTCTTGAAGCTCTTTTATTAATGGAATGAAAAGGAAGAACATGACTCCTACATTGAAGACAACTAGAACATTTTTTATTGTCGACACTTAAATTTAGACTTGACTTGGGAATAAGACTACTTGAAAAAGCTTATCAATAAAGCGATTACTACAATGACCCAGACGACCATGCCAAAGATTCAGCTCAATACATTCAGAAAGATTAAAAACACTCTCAGGAGGAACTGAAGATGATGATGTGAGCTTCAAGATGGAATCAACATGCTGAACACGAGAGGAAGGATTCTCTTGGAACACATACATATTTCCTTGACGTTTTCTTCAGTGAATATTTTCCTCGTGTGAAGGTCCTTAACTCAAACAGAAAAAATAGTAAACTCAACTGAAGCATTAATGTCATTTACAAGCTTGGAGTCAGAAACAATATTTTTCTTGATATTAGGAGTATGAATGACATTTTAAAGAGCAAGAGAAGAGTTGGACATAGGAATTACAGAATTTTCAATGTGCGAAATATGGTGGTGAGACCCATATTCAGTGACTATACTATTTCTACCAACATAAGGAACAAGATTTAGGAGCTTACCAACATCACCAGTGACATGAGTGGCTGCACCAGAATCAACATACCAAGTGCCTTGATCATTCCGTTTGATATTCAATTCAGCAAAGGCAGATAATAACAATTCTTTGATTTCTCTACTATTTTTTAATGTATCTGTTCCCTTTCTTGTCTTCAATTACTTTCCTCTATTTTGCGGGTTAAAACAACAATTTGCCTTTATGTGCCCCCAGAGAAAGCAGGTAAGTATTGTCCTTTGCTTTTGCAGATTAGGAGGCATACTGAGAGTAGGTAATATTCTACGAGCTCCTTGTCCATTCCTCTCTTGACCTCCCCTTTTTCGAGATTCATACCTTTCACGTCCTCGACCATAGATAACTCCTGTGTAAAGAACATTGTGTGCTCCAATGGGGTTGTGATTACATTCAGAGAATCCTTTCAAAGTCATCTCATACTGTAAGAGCTTAGCACGAAGATCTTCAAATATAGGTAAGTCTGACAAACACAGCAATGAAGTAACCATCATATGATAATCGGGTCCCAGCTCGCTCAAAGTTTGTTGCACCATATCTTTATCACTGACCACACAACCTACGATGGCCAACTGATCTGTGATAGTTTTCATTTTGTTTAAGTACTCCATTTCTTTCTCAGCATTTGAAACTCTTTCTTTCAAAATAAAACTTTAGCCTGAGAAACTTGAGAATACGTCTGAACAAGACGATGCCATAACTACATAGCTGTGCAGTCATCTGAGATTGCCACAAGCACCTCTTGTGACAGGGTGGAAGTGATGTAGGCAACCAAAGCCTGATCTCGCTTCATCCAGGATGTATATTCTGGATTTCTGACAAAAGTAATGGAAGTGTCACCCTCCCCGGTCTTACCATCTTGTGATATGAACTCTGGAGGAATAAAAATAGAGTCATCTAGATGTCCAGAAAGATCCCGACTTCTTATAAATGAGATGATTTGTCTTTTCCAAGTGAGAAAATTGCAATTGTTCAGTTTTTCAAATGCAAGTTGGTTAAGAAAGTTGGAAGAAAGGCCAGATTGAGAAAAAGAAAAAGAATTCATAGGCGATTGAAAGTGAAAGCAAAATAGAATTAGAAACGAGACTGGAGTAGAACAAAAGAAGTAAAAGACCAACAAATAAAATTCAGAAATAAAAGTCAGAACCAATATGTAATTTCAGAGAACTCGGCTGCCCCCCCCCCCTTTTTTTTACAGCAGACCTGAGATATAAACCGAGGTTATGCAGTAAACTGATCTAAATAAAGATCAGTCAATGAAATGCAAAACAGAAACACGTTATTTGAATGTAACGTGTTTTTCTTTTTGAAAAATGCAAAGAGGAATAAAAGAAAGGAAATCCGAAATTAAAGGGATCTGATATTTTACTCAGATCTGAATCTGGCCTTACTTTTTTGAAGAAAATGAGGAACAATATGGACGTGATATTAACTTATGAAATCACACAAAAGATCAAGATTTACTCTTGCGTGATTATAAGAGATGTTAAGTGAGATGATCACGTCAAACAGTGTGAGAAAAATAGAAGAATAAGGAGGATAAAGAGAGAAATAGAGATGCAGAATTTAGAAATAGGGAAAATATGTTGAAGGGAAATAAAATACGTTGGCTGGACAGAGATCTGAAGAATACGTTGGCTTAGAGATTCAAGCGATTTAGAAAGAATAAGAAAAAGAAGAATAGGTAAGATCAGAAATACCTTGGAAGAAGATGTTGGAGAGGATCAATGCTCTGATACCATGTTAGAGAACGATTAGAGAGGAGAGAGAGGCTCTGATGGCTGCAGAAGAATCCTTAATCAGGGTCTACGGTTTTGCATCTCATTAAGTATATACAGATATAATAATTAGGGTACGAAAATACCCATTACATGATAGGTTAAAATTACAACATGCCATTAATGAGCATGTGTTAAAATAAAACGAATTGGGGTTGGATCCCGAGATCCAGACCCAGTCGTGAATGACGTCTTTTCACATACACATATATCAGTTTGGAGATATTGGAAACTGAGAGTAGATCATCATCTCTTAATGTTATGGTAGGAGGGAAGTTCTATTGTGGAAAAGCAAAACAATGTGTTGTAGACTGTTAGAAAGTGAGTTGGAATACATTGGGTTCAATAATGAACCCATACATATGCACGTGAAGTGCAAATATACCCATTAAAGGGAAACAACACAAGCACATAATGTGCTAACCCATAAAACCCATAAAAAGGGAAAAATATGACATAAAGTCATAAGTTGCATATCATTGAAGAAACAATGGACAAGGGGTAAAAAACCCATTACAAATGGAGCATAAGCTCCCTCAAGTAGTAAGAAATACAAAGGGGGAGACCCCTATTTATAACACAAGAAAGGAGCCACCTAGGGGGCTCCCAAAGGAGTCGTTGGGAGCCCCCAACGGTCACATTTGTGACCGTTGGGGGCTCCCCAACGACTCTTTGGGGAGCCACCCAAGGTTGTGCAAACCACGAAAAAGGAAAAAATAAAAAATAAATTTAAAAGGAAAATTACAAACATATTCCCAATAGAATATGCGTAAAATAGTGAAATGTCTAAACTACCCCTATGCCTATAAATAGAAAAATATATATTTTATATATATAATTAGGATAATACATATGCATATATACCATATATGAATATGTATTATGCTTTATATATATAAAATATATATATATATATTACAAATGTTGAATGATACATTTTAACACCCCCCCTCAAGCTTTGCGTGGGGGAACAAAAAGATTGAAGACGGCAAGAAGGAGAATCTCAAAGCTTCAAGAGCCTTCAGTACGAATGCCATTGTAAATGTCTTCCTCCAATGTCTTTATCGATGAGCACCTGCTATGCAAGGTACTTCTTTTCCTCTTATCTTCAGGATCCTGAGAAAAAACAACAAAAGAACAAGTAAACAATATCTTTGCACTTTACTCAAAAAAGAACATTCCTAACAAGGTGCAAAAATTTATGCATAATAAGATGGTTACCTTAGCATGAACCGAAGAAATTTAGAAAACCAAAAGTTTCTAAATCATACATCATGTTAAAACAAAATGAGCGGAAGCAAAAAATATGTAAAAGTAAATTGCAAGAATGCATAATGCATTCATAAGGTCCACCATTGGACAAATATAACCCCATAATGGGGAATAACAAAATGGTCCACTAAGGGACACCACAATAAGCCTACGAAGAGGCATGATATACATAAACATTATTGAATGAGGGCCCAAAAAAGCCATAAAGAGCATATGCATATACTTATCATGAAATGAATTAATACTCAAAGAACTCATTAATGATCATGCTTCAAACATGTAATGAAGTGCCAAACAAGAGAAACAAAGTCTCCAAGCATACTTTAGGCAAAATAAACCCAAGAGTTCACAAGGTTTTAAAATCATTTATGAAAGACATACTTAATACACATTTTGTATATAAGGGTGGCAAAAACAATAAGCACTTAATATATAGATTAAATGCTAAGAAATCAACTTGATATGCATATCAAAAATATGATTTGCTTGAAAAACACAAGTCATGAATGAAATTTTGCAAATTTCAACAATAGTTTATCCATTACAAACATCTTCCTCATTAGTCCTCCAAAACCCATAAATCAAGTGTATAAGCTACTAGATCAAGAATATAAAGCCATTAAAGGCCAAAGACACACACAAAGGTGTGTAAAAGAACCTCTTGTCTACATATAATAATACTTGAAATAAGTGCATCTACGACAAGAACAAGAGAATACATGCCAACATGGACTAAAAAGTATCCCTTGTCTACGTAAAAAATACACTTAAAACCAAGTATGTTCAGCTACTAGAACAAGAGTAATAAGCCAACCATGGGCTAAAACATAATACATCTCTTGTCTACATATGATAGCACTTGAAATGAGTGAAATAAGCCAACCATGGGCATACATCTAAAGCGACTAGAACAAGGACACAAACGCCAACATAGGCTAAAAATCACACACCATGGTGTGAATCAACGTGCCTTGTCTACATATAAAAACACTCAAGACAAGTGTGTTCAGCTACTAGACCAAGAGAGCAAAAGCCAACAAAGGGCTAAAAACACACGAAGGTGTAATAAAATTCTTGTCTACATATGATGACACTTAGATAATGGGCATAAAAGAAAAAGACTTTTGAGGCAATAAACTTGTAATGAAAATAAACCTCGAATAAAACAATACTCCTTTTAAAATGAATTCTCATAACAATAACATGCATGTAAAAAATATCTTCAACAAGATACTATAATCGATAAAATAAAATTCTTGAGAACAAATGTGTGAACATACACACACCAAGAACACTTAGAATACTTGTGCAAAATCACAAGAACACATGTGCACAACGAGCACCACATACGGAATCACAAATGTGCAAATGCACTCATAAGATTCATAAACAAATAAAAGGTTGGGCTATAATCCCAAAACATCTTGATTTTAAAAGTACCTTAAAACATTTAAGGTTTCAAATACCATATGTCCATCACATTTACTTAGAAGCATCCATAATATCAATGGCACAAGAACAAACTAGTGACACACTCATATACCAAATCATTCTAGAGTCCCAAGGTGCCCATAACTCACCTCAACCCCCATCTATAATATGGTAGGTGGACAATCTAAAAAGACATAACAACGAGTGTCACATTCATAATTAGAGATCATATACCAAATCATTCTAGAGTCCCAAGGTGCCCATAACTCACCTCAACCACCATCTATAATATGGCAATTTGGACAATCTAAAATGATATAACACGAGGTGCCCATAACTCACCTCAACAAACATCTCTAATAAAACAATAATAAGGCCAAAACAATGATGCATTAAATAACATGTGATGGACAAACATAAATGCCACAAAAGGGCAATAAACACATAAGGAATCATTTTCAAAATAATTTTTTTTTTTTACAAAGAGGACCGATTAACAAATTGAATCAAAGGTCCAATATAATCCATCAAAACAATTTTGCATAACCACAAATTATGCTTAATCTTCAAAAGAAGTCTTGTACACCAAAAAGGCTTATTATGCAACAAACATAACATGAAATATTAAGCAACATCATGCGTACGAACCGATTTGGAACAAACAAGCCTTAATTATGAAAGATATAAGGTGCAATTAAGCGGTGAAGTTGGTGAAGTTCGAAAATAACAAACTTAGGCCAATATAGGCATTCATAAAGATGGTGAAGTTCAAAAAACTTATGAAATCTACTATTGCAACTTAAAAATGATACTCATAAACAATCATGAGATCTCCATAAAAGAGTATATACTCACAAGAAGATTATAAGGACCGAAAGGCTCCTTAAGGAGAGCTTAAGCACAAATAAAACTCCCAACGAAGGGGAAAACTCCATTAAAGTGGAAGAAATCCCAACAAAATAGATTCATTAACAAAACCTTATGATAAAATAAGATTGTACTATGGCATAAATAAAAATTAAACATTTATTGAGGGAAAAATTAAAAAACTCTTAGTTTTATCAAAAAACATGACTTAATAGATTCTTACCTACTCCTAATGAAATAAGTACGCAATAAACATTAGGGAAGATCATAACTTTTATAATGAAATATGCTGAAAAGCAAGGAGTGCATTAAGCACTTACAACATTCACTAATGAACAAACAAAAGGGCAAACACCCAAACCCACAAGAGACAACACAACATAAAAATATAAATATCTCTTATTGAAAAGAGAGAGAGAGCTGTTGAAAACATCCTTAAGAGTGTAAAGATGAAAAGAAAATCACCATATTCCATAAGACCATTTTAAAATTTAATTCAACCGGTATTATATATAAAAAAAAAACTTTCTTAATTAAATGTTGCTCATATAAAACGGACACATTGGGTAAGAGAACATAATATGGAATTTTTCATATATGACAAACAATTTTCAAAAAAGCTACATTTCACAAACATTTTAATCTTAACATACCTTTCTTTAAAGACTAAACATTCATATAAAGGTATTCTCATAAACAAGGTTAGGTTTAAAAAGTAGATTCAAAGTTCCAATGGTCATAAATTTTTACCGACCGATTAAATCAAGTTTTGAGCAATCATATATCTAATTTTTCGCAAAACAAGTTATCATTTAAAAATTTTCAAAGAAAAACATACGAAAAAGATTCAAAGGAGTAGTAAGTAACTCAAATTTTTATAAAAGGACTTAATGACAAAGAGCACACATAAAAAAAAAAAACAAAGAACATATTAAATTCTTCATACAATACTTCAAAGAAATAGAATGCATACCGAATAACTATAAGAAAAACAATAGAGAGAAATGAATACTTCACCATTTTTTCTTTAAAATTCTTGAACACCACGCTTCCCGATGCACCAAAGAGCAACTCGATCTCAACCTTGCTTTGATACCATGTTAGAAAGTGAGTTGGAATACATTGGGTTCAATAATGAACCCATACATATGCACGTGAAGTGCAAATATACCCATTAAAGGGAAACAACACAAGCACATAATGTGCTAACCCATAAAACCCATAAAAAGGGAAAAATATGACATAAAGTCATAAGTTGCATATCATTGAAGAAACAATGGACAAGGGGTAAAAAACCCATTACAAATGGAGCATAAGCTCCCTCAAGTAGTAAGAAATACAAAGGGGGAGACCCCTATTTATAACACAAGAAAGGAGCCACCTAGGGGGCTCCCAAAGGAGTCGTTGGGAGCCCCCAACGGTCACATTTGTGACCGTTGGGGGCTCCCCAACGACTCTTTGGGGAGCCACCCAAGGTTGTGCAAACCACGAAAAAGGAAAAAATAAAAAATAAATTTAAAAGGAAAATTACAAACATATTCCCAATAGAATATGCGTAAAATAGTGAAATGTCTAAACTACCCCTATGCCTATAAATAGAAAAATATATATTTTATATATATAATTAGGATAATACATATGCATATATACCATATATGAATATGTATTATGCTTTATATATATAAAATATATATATATATATTACAAATGTTGAATGATACATTTTAACAGTAGACTTGTAGCAAGGTCAAGTGTGGAAACCACATAGAGAACTATGGGGGCTTTTGTGCATGTGAAATCATGTATAAAGTCTGTGCATAGACAATAATGAGTCAATTGGTATTGATGCTAACCTTGTATTTCATAACAATGAAGCATAGGGTGTGGATTTCTGTTTCATTAGGGAGAATATAAATAAAAACTGTTTGTAGCCTATTATGTTAAGTCACATGGATTGACTTTCTAGGCTCTGTTTGGGAGCTGGCAGTTGATGGTAGCTAGGTAGGAAATCCACAAATGTCATGGATTTAGCATTTCCATGTTACCTGTTTGGGAAAAATTTCTGGTTAGAGATTTAACAAAGCCATTGTCAGCTGTTTGGGATTATCAATTTGAAGTATGGATTTTGCAGTTGCCTCCCCAGCTACTGGCCCTCAAACAAGTGTGCTCATCATAGTAGTTGTGAGATTTGAACTTTGGAGTATGCTTTGCTCAAAAAATATGTTCCATGATGTAATTTGCAGACATAATGATGAAGGGGAAACACAAAAAATATTGTGAAAAGCTACAAAATTACAAATAAAAGAGAAAAATGAGGGAAAGATCTGTGGAACAAGAAAGACTGGTAGAGTTAAAATCAGTTTACAATAATAGGCATTTAGAAGGAGTTCCTAGGTGGGGAAGCTCGCTTCCTCAGAATCTCGCTTTAGAAGCGGGAAACTCCTCGCTTCCTCGAAAGGAGAGGAAGCTTTGGGAAACCTGCTTTCCAAATATGGAAAACTCGATCCCTTTAGTGGGAAACCTGCTTCCTCCTCGTTTCCTAAATCGACTCGCTTTTGCTTTTTTAACGTTTCCCTCTCACTTCCTATCACTTTTCACTCATTTCTCTCACACTTCCTACGTTTTTCATGTTAAAAAATAATATTTTTTTTAATAACAAGCATGTGTGTTGGTTTTATATCATTTTATACTTGTGTTCATATCATTTATTATTTGCTTTCATGCGTGTTTCATATTGATTTCTATGGGTTTCTTTTTTTATTTTTCATGCACTTGCATAATTGCTTCACGACCGGATCCTGCTTCTTGCTTTTTAACACGCTTCCTCGCTCCCGCCTTATGCATTGCTTCTCGTATCCATTTTGTTTCTTGGTAACTATGGTTAGAATTTTCTAGCAAGGTATCTGATGCAGAGCAGGATTGATCCAGATCCATATAGCCTGACCCAGGCAGGGGACTGGACATGCACGATGGGATTGAGGATTAGACACACGTAGTGGATCCGACCCAGAACATGGTACCAAGACGCAGGGATGGTGTACCCCTGCGTACTTATTCCAGACGAGCACAGGTTCGAGCGCCCCAGGCCCAGCAGCAACGAGAAGACGTCTTGGGTCCGGGACTGGACTCGAGACCCGGATCCAGTTGACGTCTTTAAAAACCCTATTCTAGGGTTGCGTGAGCAGAGAATATTGGAGATTGCAGCAGCCTTTTGTTTCTGAATTGTTTTCTTCCAGCAAATTTCCCTTTGTTCTTTATTCCTTCCTATTGCTTGTTTCTATTTAATTTAAGATCATTCTATTGTTCGATTGAAGTGCATATTGAATTAAAGAAAACCCAACACCATCGATTTCGGTGGTTATTCCAATTATTTTTTGAGCAACGCACAGTGTGGGAGTCATGCTCTTCGTTTCAACTTTCAAGTGCCCGTGAAAGCTGATCCCCTCGCTGCATTAGTATCCTAAAAACACAACCTAAAACAGGGTGTTGCAGCAAAACACTTCAAAACAGAGAATACAACAAGAAAATGTAATGGAGTCACCAGATTTGGATTTGGATTTGAATGTACCTTCAAATGGGCTGTGTTTTTTCAATATACAGAAGAGAGGGACAGTCCAGCTTCTTAACTTGATTTTCTGTAGAGCTCCTGTCACACCCTTTACAATAGCAACAATAGGCGAAGGCTCAAAAGAGATGTACTCCATAGCTATCCATAGCAGGGTCATTCAAGCTTGTGGCTATGCCTTTTGGAAGAGGGGGTATAGTGAAGGGGAAAGGGAGAGAGAAAGTGAAAGGGCTAGAGTTTTGAAGGCAGTCAGTCCCATAAGGTTGATAAAATGGTAGGTGAAGCATCACTGAGTGCTGTCGGAGGTGGGCGTTGGCACAACATTTGCAAATTACCACCTCCCTGTGGTGGTAATCCGATTATGGACACCGTCAAATGTCCCTTTTGTTCTCTCCCAAACCACATGGCTGCTGCTGTTGGTTCCATGGTTCTGCTCCGGTGACCTCCAACTACTGGCTCCCAAACAGATCCCTAAGGCGGGCATTTTCCATGAGGGGATTTCTTGAGGCAAATCCATGTTGGTATGACCGGTCATCTTTCATCAGCCTTCAAGTGAATATTTTCCACTTTCATTCCTATGGAGTCTTAATGATATATTTTCTTAGTTTAGTACAAGGTTGTCAAACTAGGAAGTGGAAACGAGAAACGATACGGAAAGCAGAAGCGAGAAGCGATGCATTTTAAAACATATAGGAAGCAGGAAGCGAGGAATAAAAAAAAAGAAATATAAGAATTGAATGAGAATAAAAATAAAACACAAATAAAAACTAAAATAAAAGTGACATAATAAATTTCATGATTTTTTAGTGTAAGAATTAATTTAACAAAATCTAAAAATGATAACTACCAATTTAGCGAAAGCACGTGGAAGTGAGTGAGAAGAGTTAGAGAAAACCTAAGTCACATGGGTGCGGGAGCAAGTGCGGGTGCGGGTATTCGGCACTTCCAAAAAACCCGGGTGCGGGGGTGCGGCAAAAAAAAATAAAATATATATATATATATATATATATATATATATATATATATATATATATATATATATTTAAAAGGGGTCCGGGTTCCCCCAACGCGGGTCCTGGGCAAGGCATATTTAAAAGTCGTCCCGCGTAATTACTCGGGCTTTAAAATCACCAGTCAATATTTTATTAGTTTTGACCTCTGTTTCCGTGACCGTACCGCCTCCAGCCATCTTTTCTACCTTTACATTTTTAGATTTCTTTATGACATATAATAAGATATTTGGAGATTTTGTGTTTTGCGCTTTTTCCTTCTGGAAGTGGAGGTGAGACTAGTTGGGGGCAATTAGTTAGTGCATCACGTGAAGGAACTTTGGTTAGAGTCCCCAACCCTGGTTGGGTGCAACACTCGAGACATGTAAAGGGTTAGTGTGATGTGATTTGAAGTAATAAGGGGCAGCAGCGTTAGCTTTATTAATTTGTCCCAAAGGCCGAATGTTGGAAGCAGCAAAGGATGAAAGGGGGAGATTGGTTGCGCATCAGAGACCGGGGCAGTAGTAGTGCAGGCACAACAGGGAGCTTTGCAGGCGCAGCAGCAGCCTTGGCCGTGAATGATTCCGGTGAAGAGAGGGAAGGTATTAGTAAGGCGCCTCAAAAGCTGTCTCGCACCGATGCGTTCCCCTTTAGGATGCCTCCCTTCTCCCGTTGTAACAACAACCCCACCTTTTATAACAGTGAGGGCAGGTCGAGCGATTTATACGATGTCCCCTGTGGTGCAGTTGCAGCAGGAGCTACTGCAACAAGGACTCTGCAACCTTTTCCTATTGCCTTCAAATCCCCAGGTATCAACTCTAAAACAACACCCCTTCCAAAACACCCTTTGCATTTTTCCGGCACCTCTGATTTGTCCAAAGAATCACTCTTGTACCATTTCATAGGGCAAAATTTAAAAAAAAAATAAAAAAACATGTATCAAAATGACCCTGGGTGCGTTGACCGCACCCAGGGTCGTGTTGACCGCACCCGGTGCCGCACCCGCACGCGCACCCGCACGCGCACCCGCGTCGCGTCGCGTCGACGCGGGTGCGGCATCTGTTTTGCCGAGTCCGTGTGACATAGGAGAAAACACATAAAAAACATGAAAAGTTGAGTAAGAGAACATATAATAAGAATAAATGAAGCTTGTGGAAAGCATAGGAGAAGCATGGGGGAATCGAGGTTTTCATCAAATTTTGGAAGCGAGGAGTATCGCGCTTCTGAAGCGAGTTTCCGGGCAGCGAGCTTCCCACATATCTAAGAAGCTTCCGGTAACTCTGGTTTAGTATTCTTCTAGACTTCTACACATAGTTGTATATAATTGTAGCTGTTAAGTATGTTCACCTTTTTCTTCATGATTGATGAATATAAGTTCTTTTTTTTCTTCACATCAAAGCCTTGTTTTACTCTCTCTCTCTCTCTCTCTCTCTCCTGGCAGCGTTCCAACTTCCAACATAAAAAAACAATTCTTCAGTTTTCTATCCACCATCAATTGATACCTGATCACTTTTATATCACAATCTTGTTTTATGAGTTGGTGAATGCCCGTGGACTTAGCGACTTGGTGAGACTTAAGGACAGGTCATTTAATTCTCTTTATTTTTCTTCTCTTGAGCTGAAACAATTGCTGCTGTCTCAGTGCATGTCTTCCATTTAGTACATTGATATTGTCTCCAGTGAATGTTTTCCATGTATTGCAGCAGATTGGATATTGTTTTTGCTGTATTTGACACTAAATTGAAGTTTCCACTTATGGTCAAGCATTGAGTTACTGATTGATACTGGACGGGATGGTTCCTTTATTCAGAGGACTTTCCTCTTAGTACCAATTCAGTTTCTAGGCTTGACTTGTAGCATTTCACCATCAATATGAAAATGGTCGTTTCTTATTTCATATTGTGATTAGCATTTGTTTGTTTAGTATCATATTTCATGCATTTTTTCTGCATCTATACTTTTCTTTTAGGCAATTGTAATTTTTGTCTTGGATCTTGGTTGGTATTATCCTATGATGGGAAAGTGCAAAGATCAATTTCTTGCTTAATTGTTGATTTTTCCCAGGGAATTAGGAGACTTTGCACAGAGCTTTTGGAATTAAAAGATTCAGTAGATAATTTATGTGGAAATAAGCATGCAAAATACACAGCTTTTCTGAGGTAAGCTGCTAAAATGTTTTGCTTTTGTTCTAGACTTCTAGGTTAGTGTGTGGTAAGATATAACAATGTGAATAGTAACTAAATTTTTTCATGTTGATTTTATTTACTAGCAATATATGAGCATGCTTTCAGAATGTTGACACTTTTAATAGGTGTATCTCACACCTTATAGGTAACAGAAAAATGACGATCATATTTTGGAATTTTGGTGGTCAATACAATAGGATAATTGATATGACAAAAACCAGGACCTGAATACAACTGTTCTGTCTCTGTAATTAACCATTTCTGTTTCTTTGATGTTCAAAATTTCCTTTTAGAAACCCTGTTTTACTGGATTCTGGAAAAGTGAAAAAAAGAATAGACTGGCATTGTCTGTATACAACAAAAACAAGTTGTATGCACTATTCCGATGCTTGTGATCAACTGATTCATTGTTTTTCAGACCAATGTTGTAAGTATTGTACCGTATCGTACAATGCATATCGTTACTATGGGCAAAAGCGATACGATATCCGTATCATATGTATCGTTCGATACATCCATGTATCGTGCCATATCGTACGATACATAGTGTGTCATACGATACACCTTCGACGCACTTTAAAAAGGGCCGAAACTTGTTTTTTATTTTTTGGGTTTTAAAGACCTCTTGAAGGCAGACTTCCTCATTTGTGTAGAGGCCATTAGAGGGGTATCCACTCAACCTAGGAGTTTTGAGAGCGATTTGGGGATCAATCCGTGCGCAAGGGAGAGGGCTTTTGTGGTTTGCTCAAGTAAGAGTGCATTTTCACTATTTTTCACTCAAGAAAAATAGGTTAAAGTAAAAAAATTCCTATTATGAGTAAAATTATAAAAGTACCCTCCAAAAAAAATTCGCCCGCAGAAATTAGGGATTTATATAAATGTAGAAATCAGGCTCCATACTCCTCCAACAAAGATGGCATTAGATGATTCGGCATGGAAATGGGGCATTCAAGTAATGAGTAGAAACCAATTAAAAATCGAGTGCAACTATTGCCATAATATTTTTGTTTATGTAATATAAAAATATGAGTCTTGTGGCAATTTTTAATTGCAAGATATTTAATATTTTACGTTGTTCTTGTGAGATAGTTGACGTTTGATGACGTCTTGTGAAGCTTATAGAGACATAAATGCTTTATATGTGATTCTATAGTTATATTTTGTGCAATTCATCATTGTTTCATGTGTTATGATTTTTTTAGATTATTTGCAATTTTTCTGATTTTTTTTAGAATTTTAGAAAAAATTTATTAAAAAATATTTTTTATGATACGATACAATACAATACATACCTTATTTTGTGCCCAACTGATACGGGTAATGATACGATGCCTACAACCTTGTTTCAGACTAAAAATTTGTAAATATTACTACTTAAATCTGATGCAAGCAGCAGATGGATTCATTGACTTGATTGTGATGGTTTTGGGGCAATCTCGTCCATCAACGGATCTAAGTCTGAATCTATCTGAAGATGTCAGATCTGAAACAGGTGTCAGATCCAGTTGGCATAATCCAACCTCAGGTTAATTGAATGAGCCCTGATTCTTTTAGAAGATATCATGTGGAAATGGTTCTAGGATCTTGTTTAGTCCTAGGTTGGATCTGCATCTAGATGAGAGAAATTCCTAATTAGTGTTGCAAGAAAGCACTGTATTGGCAATCCTATCTGAAAAGCATCTTTGACCCACATAGCCTGTCTGAGCCAGGTGTTACTGAAATGAGCATGCCAGTATAGGGCTAGCATGACCGTTGCATCACCTGTCTGTAGGCCTATGTGCATTTCTCATCAGATTACTATTGCTGTCGTTGATATTTTTGTTGAATTATGCTAGGGCAATTATTTTTGTTATGTCCCGCCATATTTATTCTTATAAAGCTATAAACCAAGATTGCATTGTAGTGCGTCTCTATGATGCATATCTAGCTAGTCTCGTGAAGCTTGTTTAGCTCTTGAGGGATGACTTCTGTTTCATCAACAGATATGTGCACCATCAGCAACCAGATTCTCCCAAATGTACCTAGGATGCCAAGATGCTTGCTTCCATCAAGTTTACCGCCATCTTGGTCATTTTCTGATTGTGCAAAATATTTTGTTGGGTAAAAATAAAAACACTAGAATCCAACTGAACCCTCAAATTGTTCTGCACTTTTATATACTGCATGCACCTGACAAAGAGCCTGTTCCATGTGGTGACCACCATAATGACTGATGATTCAGTATCTTGTTTTGGATCACCTTCCTGCGCATTGAAATCATGCTTGATGTGGCCAACCAAAGAGTCTACCTATGTTTGCTGAAGACCAGAAACTGATGCAGACCATAGCTTTGGAAGGCCTGTCATGTAGTAGCTCCTCACCATGGCAGTCTCCTATAGCTAGGAAAACACACCTTTGCAACATCTGCTTCTTCATCAATGATTATCTCAACACTGGGCTCAACATCTCTCACCGCCAGATTGCTGAACATTGACAGAGTAAGCTTCATTCATCCTCCAGTATTTTTCCCCTGAATCCAAAACTAAAACATATAATACTTGCATTATATCTCCAAGAGCATGATCTTCTTGGTTCATAAAGCACCCTGGGGTTCATCTTTTTCCACGGCAACTAAATCCATATCCAGAGTCTGATCCTCGAGATGCATAGAAATGATTTTCATTAAGCTCTGCATGCTGTGAGTATTCTGCCAAATCTTCTTAGTCTTATTGTACAGGGTCTTCCAGTCATCTGTAGCTTTAACTGTGTCAAGATCAAGCCTGGACTCAATAAAAAATCTGAGATGTAAGAGCATCATTCTCCCAAGAAGTTTTTTCACATCTCTTATTGGGAGATTTCTTTTCAGAGTGCAGGTTTTTCTGATTTGTCCAGATATACCAGACATTATCAGCTGTATGCTATTAGTTGTCTCATGGAAACATGCATAAGGAAGAACAGTTCATAGTCTAGATCAGAAGATAATCTGAATTGTGAGATTGTTTATGTTATGAAACACAAATTTAGCACATCCCTAGTTTATTTGCAGAATGATATGTTTGTGACTTTGAGATAGTATTATAATAACTACAGATTTTAGGAGTCATTCTCATTTATTAAATTCAGTTATTAGGACTATCCCATGCATATGTACAAGAAATAGGTCAAACAGAATAAATACCCTGAATGCAGATTTTAATTCAATAGTATATGACAACCTTTTTGCACAGGGATGTCTGGCTTTAAAAAATCACATCATTATGTCTTGCAGAGCAATTATAATTTGCAATAGCTGCAATTTCTTTCCTCTCTTGCTATAACAGGACATTCTCTCTCCTGTGAAGGTTTCTCTCATGGAAACTATTTGCAGTTTCTTTCATCTTGCATTTTCTATATTCTTTGATTGGTTTTCCAGTTCTGAAAAATTTTAACCTGTCTGTCGTTCAAGGATGGGCTGTGTATTGTTAATAGTCTGGCTGCTATATTGTCCCTTTGCAATGGGTTTTAACAACTGCTTTGTTTGTGATATGATTATCCATGGGGTGCATGGACTTGATAATGATTTCTTTAATTCTTCTTATTAGATGATTCTGGTCAACATAAAGATATATTGTTTCACTTAGTTTAGATTTCTAGACTTACCTGAAAGTTAATATAATTGTGTTCATGCAATTTCTTTCATATTGTAGAATAGCAGAAGAAGTTATCGAACTCGAGCAAGAATTGATTGAGCTACAGAAACATGTCTCTGCCCAAGGTATCCTTGTGCAGGATTTGATGAGTGGTGTTTGCCGAGAGCTTGAGGTGTTGAATTTGAACAAATCTGAGCAAGAGGAATGTGAAGAACACAATCTATGTGAGCTTGATTCTGCATCTAACTGTATAGATGACCCAAGAACTATCTTTTTGGAGACTGTAGATGTTCTATTGGCAGAGCATAAAATGGAAGAAGCACTATTAGCTATCGAGGAAGAGGAGAAGAAAAATCCTGAATTACTTGATTCTGGAGGTAATTTGTCAAAGGAAGCGTCTTATGAATCAGCATTCTTGAAAAGAAAAGTAATGCTTGTGGAACAGCTTATTGAGATTGCGGAGCACCCATCCATTGGTGTTTCAGAACTGAAGAGCACTCTAGTGAGGCTGCTCAAACTTGGAAATGGTCCATCTGCACATAATTTATTATTGAAATCATACAGCTCTCGCCTTCAGAAGAATATTGAGAACTTCCTTCCATCATGTTTAATATACCCAGAAACAAACTCTGCTACCCTATCAAAGTTTGTATTTTCAGCTATTTTAACTGCAGCGAGAGAGTCTTCATCAATATTTGGTGACATGCCAGTATATACCAGTAGGCTTGAACAATGGATTGAGTGTGAACTAGAATCCTTCATTAAGCTCGTCAAGGAAAATTCACCTTCATCAGAGACTGCTGCTGCTTTACGCGCTGTTGCTGTTTGTGTCAAAGCTAGTCTTAGTCACTGCTCAATGTTGGAAGTTCAAGGACTAAGATTTTCTCAATTGCTCTTAATGCTTTTACGCCCATACGTGGATGAGGTCTTAGACATGAATTTTCGGCGTGCAAGAAAGTTAGTTGATCAATTGGCAGATAATGAGATTGTGATTTCATCCCCTCGGTACTTATCTTCTTATTCTGCTGATGCATGTTCTATGCTTACTAGCAGCGGAAAGCAGTTTTTGTCTGTCATTCAGGTAAGAGACACCTCCTATAACTAAATCATGTTCTACTATAATGTAAATGTACTCTTTTCATGTTGAGTAACCCTGTTTCCTCCAGCTTTTGGCCTCTTATTTGCATGTCTTTTGCTCTTGGGTAGCAACTTCTTTGTTGTCATTGGGAACTTAAATAAAAATCCAAATTATTTGCAGTTTTTGTTATTAGGAATAACTTATATTGTAAACATACTCCTGATTATTCTTCTTTCTTGAATTAACTGTATACAAGATGAAATCAGAATAGGGATCCTGTAACCTGCAGAATCCTCACATGAAAATAGTAGACGTTAACTATTAAGCATTAACTTACAAATAGCTATTTTGCATGATGATTCCCTTTTGAGCACTAATTTGCATTAATGTACTTGCTAAATGCATCACCAAATATTCTTACAAATAACTCTCTTGCATGATCATTCCCTTTTGAACGCTAATGCATTTCAACAACTTAAGGGATGTAGGTAGGTGAGAACTTTGTCATTGTTCAGACTTTTTTTTCTTATATTTTGGAAAAAGTACCTTTATTACGTGAAGAATTAGATGCTTAGTTCCATCATTCAACATGTCCGCTAATTTGATGGATATGTAGACCATGGATGTGTAGAACGATGATGATGATTTTTCATTGTATTTGTGAATGTGTTAGGATTTGTAATTTGCATTATTGCCGAATCTGATTTTCTCTTGAAAGCATTAGTGTGGTTCTGATAGTTTTTTCTGGGACCCATGCAGTACCAGGGTAGTCAGACATTTTAACCTTATGGTGGTATGGTTTAACCCAAACTTGAAACCTATGTAACACGGACTCTTCTAACAGGGCACCGCACCCGCGTCACACCCGCACCCATGCGGGTGCGACACTTGGACATGGCTTCCTTTGTGTCAGGTGAAGTCAACCACAATGAGGTCCATTTATGTCTAAAAGTAGATTCAGTTAACCCTGACCAAGTCCAGTTTTATCTATATTATATATATAAATACATAAATGCACACACATACTCACAGTGTTAACTTAAAACTGTTAAAAAATTTATATATATACCCTCCCCGCACCCCCACACCCAAGTTTTTTTAAAGTGCCGCATCGCCTCATCCGCACCCACACCTATGTGACATAGCTTAAAACTCTTTGGCCTTGCCCAGGTCAAGTCACAAAGCTGGATCAAGCTGCAGGAATTTTTTATTCTGGTTATGTACCATGGTGTTGTCTGGTGGACGTTTAGTAATGTGGTCTGATGTACGTTGTTGTGTCAATCCATGCAGTACAAGGGTAGTCAGACATTTTAACTTATGGTGGTATTCTGGTTATGTGTGTTGTCTGGTGGATGTTTAGGAATATGGTCTGATGTATATTGTTGTGTTGATGTTTTACCCATTGTAACATACGAACATGGTGTTGTAGTTATAACCCAGTAGGATATAACTGTAATCAGCTTATATCCCTATTATAAGAGTTGGTTTCTAGTATCATGGGACGTCCCAGTCATCCCAAGGACGATTCCCTTTTGGCTGCACCTCGATTTCCTTTTTTTTGTTTTTTCCTTCCATCAAGCTCCTCTCTTGTGAGATTAATGATACCTTGATACTTTATTCGACCATGTTCCAAACAAAATGTAGTAAAGCTTGCTGCCATTATTGAGGCTAGTTGCAGGAAGGCTTAATTGCTTGTTCAGAAATAGTGGTTCTGGCTAATAGCAGAAACATATTTTGGGAGTGGACTATTGTTTCTAGAATTAAGACTTGCACCACTTAAATATATGTTTTTCAAATGAAATTATGTGTACTGTTTGCTTATGATAGTATTACTATGATTATCTCCCACATCTGGTAGCGTTTCTTTGACGTTTTGTGTTGACACTGGTTTTTGTTTCTTTTCTTAGTTATGACTGCTTACTCTGCCTTGTAGTTGCTTGTCATGCTTTGTATATTAATTCTGTTCACAGGACATTGTTGATCATTTAACATCAGAGGTCATTCTTCATTTTGGTGGAACCATTTTAAGTAGAATCTCTCAGCTATTTGATATGTACATAGATGGGTTAATGAAAAGTCTACCAGGTCCTTCCGAAGATGATAACTTCATGGAGCAGAAAGACACTATTAAGTTCAAGGCAGAAACTGATTCACAGCAGCTTTCTCTTCTAGGAAATGCATACGCTGTTGTCGATGAATTATTACCAATGGCGGTTTCCAAGATTTGCAGCGAGGAGAAAGACTGTAAGGGAAGTGAAAGTGGATCTTCTGAGAGCACTGGCCCTACTAGTAAAACTGTAGAACTTAAAGATTGGAGGCGTCATCTCCAGCACTCATTGGATAAATTTAGAGATTATTTCTGTCGCCAATATATGTTGAACTTCATTTACTCAAGAGATGGTAAAACACAATTAGATGCACGGATGTACTTACATGGGAAAACGGAGGATCTGTTCTGGGACTCAGAGCCTTTGCCTTCTCTGGCATTCCAGGTAAATTTTGAGTGCTGTTCTTAATAACCAATGAATTGCTTCAGCATTATCCTAAAAGTAGGATCAAAAGAAACATAAGATCCCATTTCGATTGAAGATATGGAATGAGTTGAAGACTATATATATATATATATATATATATAATTTTCTCTTACCAAAATAACATAATCATAATTGAAAGCATGTGACTTAAATAGACAAGGAACACAAGTTTATCTTATTTCAAGTATATAAAATAGGAAGTTTCAATTATCATGTGAACCAGTGTCTTCTGGTATCCCCTAATCCACACTTTGGAAAGTGGGTCTTTACTTTATTACTTTTGTATGTCTAATGAAACACAAAAATCATGTCTACATTCTCTCAAACACTGTAAAGCATACTTGTATTTGTTTATCATGTCCTCTCACCAACGTCAGCATCCTTTTGGTAACACAAAGACAAAACAAATAGTTTTAACTCTAGAAAGTATTGAGAATTTTTGGCAATATCGAAAAGATAAAATAAAAATGAAAAAGA
This sequence comes from Nuphar pumila, assembly GCF_984573655.1. Lineage (NCBI taxonomy): Eukaryota > Viridiplantae > Streptophyta > Magnoliopsida > Nymphaeales > Nymphaeaceae > Nuphar > Nuphar pumila. The sequence continues at coordinate 104,973,796 of NC_143259.1, forward strand.
AAAGAATTCAGAAAACAATGTTATTTAATTTGAGAATTTTAAAAGAGGAAACCATCTTTGTGGTGGGATCCATGGTATAAGCTAATTAATATTTTTTGAAGATATGATACTTTAGAAACCCCAATGATAACATCTTGTGATATTCTCCAAATATGGGGTGTGTTTCAGAGTGTGTGCACACAGACACACACAGGAGAAAAAAGGACAGGACCTAAATTGGTCCTATGACCTGCGACCCTGTTGACCATTTGTCTCTGCACAAATTCCATTTGATTTTTTGGCTTGATTCCCTGTTTGTTGGCAACAGGATTTATTTGCAAAGCTGCAGCAGCTATCAAGCATTGCGGGGCTTATCTTAGTTGGAAAAGAAAAGGTGCAGAAAAATTTGCTTGCTAGGTTAATAGAGACTGTGGTGATGTGGCTATCAGATGAACAAGAATTCTGGGGAGTCTTTGAGGATGATTCTGCTCAGCTACAGCCATTTGGACTACAACAAGTATGTTATTTTGTATTACCTTTTATATTAAATTGCCCATAGGCCAAATATTTCAGGTTTCATTTGTTAGCCTTTTCATGATATTCTTGTGTTTGCAGTGTGTGCTTTAACCTCTATTATGGCTGGAGGTGCACTGGTTCTCTTTCTGCCTATTCTGCATTCATTCTTCAAAACCGTGGACTTGTCTTTTCCTAATTTCTCTTCAATATGCAAACAAGGAGCATCACTTTTTCTAAATAATCAACAAAAAACATGACTGTTCAAATGATTTTAACATTATTTTGCTTCCATGAACTTTAACTAATAAGACTACAGAATTCACCTTGAAACCTTAACATTATTTTGCTTCCATGAACTTTAACTAAAGACTACAGAATTCACCTTGAAACCTTCACATATTTGAGTCCATTGTCATGGTACATCTGGATCATGTTAGAAGTGTATAGTGCATATGATACTTTTATTTGCATGTCGGGCTTTTGGGATAATATGTTGTGGATGAGACGCTTTTCTGATTTTCAAATTATGACAAATTTCTTTTGAAGTTAATACCCTATTTTGCACGACTTCTTTGTGTGAAGTTAAATGGTGTATGCTGCTAGATTTAGGTTTTCTGAGGTTTCCTTTAGAGAGAAAGGTTTGGGTTGAACTCTCACGATTCTCAATATGAGAAAATTGTGCCTCATTGTGACTATTTATATCCACTTTACACTAAAATACATCTTTATTAAAACACTCTTATTAACATAAAATACAAGAAGACTAATAAAGGGTATTTTAGGAACACAATATATAATAAAATACAATAGAGAACTAGGAGACGTGAACAGTGACGTGAGTGATATGGATCTGGATCAAGATCCAGATCCAACCACCTCAAACCTCACACTCTAATAGCCTCCCTCGAGTTGTACATGGTTAACAACCATGGACAACTTGCTTCTTAAATACCAAAACCTGTTCTTTGTGAGGCCTTTAGTGAACAAGTCAACCACTTGGTCTTCAGTCCGGACATAGCTAGTCTCAATCTCTTGATCCTCCACTTTTTGACAAATAAAATGTTGATCAATTTCGATATGTTTTGTCTTTTTATGTTGAATGGGATTTACTAAAATCTTGATTGCTCCTTGATTATCACACAACAAGAGTGACTTGGGGATGACTTCTCCCAAATCATACGTGTGTCTAATCTATGTCATCTCAGCTGTAACTGCAACCATGGAATGATATTCATTCTCTGTACTAGACCTCGCAATAGCCTTTTGTTTTTTACTACTCCAGCGACCAAATTTCTTTCAAGGAAAACACTATCTAGAAACAGACATTCTCTCATCAAGATCTCTTGCCCAATCAACATCTGAATAAACCGTAACCATTAACATATCTTCATGTGGTGTCCTATTTTTGTAGAGCAAGCTATCTTCAACAGTGCCCTTTAAATATCTTAAAATTCTTTTCATACCCTTCATATGTGATGTTCTAGGCTGATGCATGAATTATGACACCTGATCAGTGTTATTAAAAATGCGCCTCAAGGCGCAAAAAGCGCGCCTCGCCTCAAGGCGAGGGGCTTTATGCCTTGAGGCGCATGAATAAAACGCAAAATCTCTAAGGTGTGCGTTGTTAAATTATGTAATCAAACTTGTAATTTCGTATATATATTTTATATATATAAGGTAATACATATACATATATATAATATATGTATATGTATTTACCAATTATATATATAAAATATATATAGTCATAGTAAGGGTAGTTTAGGAATTTTACACATATTCTTTTTCAAGAATATGTTTTTTTGTATTTTCTTTTTTCTTTTTCTTTTTGTATTTTTGTTTTTTGCATTTAATGCATTGTACATGCATTGGGAGGGGCCCAACCCACTAGTCGTTGGACCCCTCCAACGGTCACATTTGTGACCGTTGGAGGGGCTCCAACGACTATGTGGAGCCCCTCCCAAGGCCTCCTCCAAGCCCTATTTATATGGGCAGCTCCTCTTGTATTTCTGGAAGGGATTTGGGATTATAGCCCAACCTCTTTAGTGTTTATGAAACTTATGGGTGCAAGTGCACATTTGTGATTCAGTGTGTTGTGTTTATTGTGCACAAGTGTTCTTGGGTGTGTATGTTCACACATTTATTCTTAAGGTTGTTGTGTTATCGACTAAAGTATCTTGTTGAAGATACTTTTACATGGTATCAGAGCAAGGTTGAAGAAGAAGAATTGCGACTCGCCTTCTTTTGCATTCCTCGGGAAGCGTGCCTTCAAGTTTTTTGAAATCAAAGAGGATCATCTTCTTCGAGCAATATTTTAGGAGCTTCTTTTGTCAAGAAAGACGCAAAAAGTAATTAAGGTACATACTATCTCTTGCATTCTTTCCTCTCTAATGGGCGAAAAAAACTCCCATTTCTCTCTTGGGTTTAAGCTTAATGGCTCAAACTATCATGTTTGGGCCGGTAATATGGAAGCCCATATTAAAGGAAAGGGGCTTTGGGGTTACGTTTATGGATCCATACCGGAACCGGAACCGGAATCGGAACCCAAAATTACCATTGTTGAAGGAGGTGATATTAAGATTCTTGAAGGGGATGAAAGACAAAAGGCTCTTGAAGAATATTCTAAGAAACATGATGATTGGGAAATGAAGAACTTCAAGATATTATCTTGGATTTTCTCATCCGTTGAGACCAAGATAAATGCCAACATCATCAAATTTAAAAGGGCTTCCGAAGCTTGGGTATATCTTGAGAAAATGTACACCTCAAGAGATCTATCCCACAAGTACTTTCTTCAAAAGAGGGCTTTGACTCTCCAACAAAATGACATGACCATTCGGGAGTACTTTGCCGAATTATCCTCTATTTGGGACGAGCTCGCAATCCTTGAACCTAAATGGAGTGGTGAGGCTATCGAATTAAGGCACAAACAACTTGAAGAAGACCGGTTCTTCAATTTTTTAAATGGCCTTAGACCCGAATTTGAACAAGTTCGGTCCTCTCTTCTCTCCGCCTTCACATCCCCCTCACTCGAAGATGTTATCACCAAGCTAAGTGGTGAAGAAACCCGTATGGGGATTGGCAAAAATAACCCTAGCATTCTTGTTACTTCTTCTACTCAAGAAGATGGTGAAATGGCTAATGCCGTGTCAAGACCGGGAAATAACATGAGGACCTATAGACCTCCTCATTACAAGAATCAAGGTCAAGGAGGAAATGATCGGTATGGCAAAAGAGACTATAGCAAAGTAATTTGCTATCATTGTAAAGAACCCGGACATATCAAACCCTTGTGTCCTAAATGGAAGAAATTGATTGCAACAGCTATGGCATCTCAAGTTGAAGAACGACCCCCTTTATCAAGTGAGTCTCTTTCTCTTCAACAAATCGTGGAAGCCCTACAACCTCTTCTCAAGGGAGGTACTTCCGGAGCCGCTATGTCATCCTCTTCCCCCGGTAAGACATCTTGGCTTTTAGATTCCGGGGCATCCTTTCACATGACCCCTAGTTATTGCACTCTTTCAAATTTTTCTAAAAGTGCTTTTCCATCCTTTGTATCAACCGCGGACGGTACATCTCTTGAGATTAAAGGAATAGGTAATTTTGAAAAACAAGACTTCTTTGTTCCAAAAATTCGTTTTATCCCAAACCTTAACCTAAATCTTCTTTTCGTTTCCCAACTCTCGGACCATGGTTGCGATATAAAATTTTCTTCTAATAAATGTTGGATACAGGATCGCCAGTCTGGGAGATTGATTGGGGAAGGCTCTAGAAGAGGAGACCTCTACTACGTAGATTTTCTTCAAGTTCCCAAGAGTCAATTTTGCAACGTCGTCCAAAACAAAGACATTCATGTATGGCATAAGAGATTGGGTCATCCCAATATTGTTAAAATCTCGTACTTGCCTTTTGTTAAACATATTTGTAAAAGTGACTTTTTGTGTAATGAATGTATTCTTGGGAAAATGAAATGTTTGCCCTTTCCTCAAAGATCCATGTTTACGACAAAACCATTTGAAATTGTCCATTCCGATGTATGGGGACCGGCTCCGGTAATGTCTAAAGGAGGTTTTTCATATTATGTAATCTTTGTGGATGACTATACTAGGTTTTGTTGGATCTATTTCCTTAAACATAAACATGAAGTTTTTTCAACCTTTAAAAATTTTCACATGATGATTTCAAATCAATTCAATGGATGTTTAAAAATTTTTAGGTCTGACTCTGGAGGAGAATACCTCGCAAATGAATTTAAGGGTTATCTTGAAAATTTTGGAATTCTTCACCAAAATCCATGTCCAAAAACCCCTCAACAAAATGGGTTAGCCGAACGAAAACACAGGCACATCATTGAAACAACTAGGACTTTGCTCATTTCTCAAAGCATTCCAAAAAATCTTTGGGCTGAGGCAGCTCTTACCTCTGTCTATCTCATAAACCGACTTCCATCGAAAAATTTAAACAAAATTTCTCCCTTTGAAAAACTTTATGATAAGGAACCTGATTATAGCAGGTTAAGGGTCTTTGGGTGTAAGTGTTTTGTTCTTACTGATAAGAATGACAAACTTTCTCCAAAGGCCATTCCTTGTGCCTTTCTTGGCTATTCTGAAACCCAAAAGGGGTTTCGTTGTTATGATATCAAAAGTGATAAGTTGTATGTTTCCAGGAACGTGAGTTTTTTGGAAAATGTTAGTGGATTTGAAAGATGTGACCCCCATAATGAAAATATGGATTACTCTTTTTTATTTGATTTACTGAATAAGGACGATGATACTAGTGATAATGAGTCAGATCAAGATAACCCAAATGAACTTGAAACCGAGGAAAACATCTCCTTGTCTCCTTCGTCACATCAACCTATTGAATTACCTAGAGACCCTATCACCTACTCTCATAGAGATCAAAACAACTTTAGGAGTGCTCTTGACAGATATAATGATGCCAGTTCCAGTGCCTCTCAGAATGAAGTGATCCCTCGTAGAACTGAGAGAAGTAGAAGGCCTCCTTCTAGGTTCATTTCCTATGACTCTTTCTCACCAAGATATAGAGCCTGCCTTAGTGCCATCCACTCTTATATAGAACCTAGAAATTTTGAAGAAGCACGTAAATGCCCTGAATGGATTAATGCCATGGACAATGAACTTGAGGCTCTGAGAAGAGCCAAAACCTGGGAATTCCAAAACCTTCCTAAAGGCAAGAAAACAATAGGGTGCAGATGGGTTTTCAAAGTAAAAATTAAAAGTGATGGATCCCTTGAAAGGTATAAAACTCGCTTAGTTGCAAAAGGATATAGTCAAGAATATGGTATTGACTATGAAAAAACTTTTGCTCCTGTAGCTCGTATGGTCACTGTTCGATGTCTTATAACCGTTGCCTCTATCAACAAATGGAACATCTATCAAATGGATGTGAAAAATGCCTTCTTAAATGGCGATTTAAGCGAAGAAGTCTACATGGATGCTCCTCCTGGAATGGAGACTCCTAAGGGAAAGGTGTTTCGTCTTCAGAAAGCACTCTATGGCCTAAAACAAGCTCCCAAGGCTTGGTATGATAGATTTAACTCTGTTATGATTGAGAATGGTTTTTCCTCTTGTTTTACTGACACTGCTCTATTTGTTAGAAAATCCAATGCAGGGATTGTTATTTTACTTCTGTATGTTGATGACATGCTCATCACTGGGAGTGATTCTAACGGGGTTAAAAGTATAAAATCTATCTTAAAAGATAAATTTGAAATGTCTGACTTGGGTTTTTTAACTTATTTTTTGGGAATTGAAGTGGCATACTCTCTTCGAGGATATTTCTTATCTCAAACTAAGCTTGCTTCTGAGATCATTGACAGGTCAGGTATTACAGATGAGAAGCTGTGTGAAACTCCTGCGGTAGTAGGAGCAAAGATGAAAATTGATGATGGAGTTCCCCTATTGGATCCTACACCTTACAGACAGCTTGTAGGGTCTCTGATGTATCTGAGTATTACCAGACCAGATATATCCCATGCAGTCCATACTGCAAGTCAATTTCAGCATGCGCCTACATCCGTTCACATGAGTGCCATCTTACGGGTCGTAAGATACATAAAGGGTACTCTAAATAAGGGAGTTTTTCTGTCCTCTTCCTCTGATTTAAAATTGATTGCTTATACTGACTCAGATTGGGGAGGTGACCCAAATAACCGTCACTCCACCACTGGTTTTTGTGTGTTCTTAGGAGACTCACTAATTTCGTGGAGATGCAAGAAGCAACAAAATGTGTCGCTCTCCTCAACTGAAGCTGAATATCGTGCCATGGCCACTACTACCATGGAGATTGTTTGGATTCACCAACTGCTAGAAGACATGGGGATCAAAATTAAAGGACCCACCAAGCTATGTTGCGACAACAAAAGTGCAATCTACATTGCAAAGAACCACACCTTTCATGAGGTGACAAAACACATCGAAATGGACTGTCACTATGTTCGTGAAGCATATCTCCGAGGAGTTATCGACCTTCCTTATGTCACGTCCGAATATCAGTTGGCCGATTTCTTTACTAAAGCCCTGTGCGCTCCGCGGTTCAACTTCCTTCTTGGCAAACTATCGGTCATCTTGCCCTAAGTTTGAGGGGGGGTGTTAAATTATGTAATCAAACTTGTAATTTCGTATATATATTTTATATATATAAGGTAATACATATACATATATATAATATATGTATATGTATTTACCAATTATATATATAAAATATATATAGTCATAGTAAGGGTAGTTTAGGAATTTTACACATATTCTTTTTCAAGAATATGTTTTTTTGTATTTTCTTTTTTCTTTTTCTTTTTGTATTTTTGTTTTTTGCATTTAATGCATTGTACATGCATTGGGAGGGGCCCAACCCACTAGTCGTTGGACCCCTCCAACGGTCACATTTGTGACCGTTGGAGGGGCTCCAACGACTATGTGGAGCCCCTCCCAAGGCCTCCTCCAAGCCCTATTTATATGGGCAGCTCCTCTTGTATTTCTGGAAGGGATTTGGGATTATAGCCCAACCTCTTTAGTGTTTATGAAACTTATGGGTACAAGTGCACATTTGTGATTCGGTGTGTTGTGTTTATTGTGCACAAGTGTTCTTGGGTGTGTATGTTCACACATTTATTCTTAAGGTTGTTGTGTTATCGACTAAAGTATCTTGTTGAAGATACTTTTACAGTGCGCCTCATACGCCTTGAGGCGCAGGCCTCGAGGCGAGGCGCGCCTCACAATGAGGCGTATACGCCTTTACTGCTGGTGGTCAAATTAGGGTCAAAGCCCAGATTTGACTAAAAAATGGGGTATAAACAAAGAGCGCCCGACCTTAATTAGGGTTTTATTTTTGCTTTCTGTTTCTCTCTCTCTCATGGTTTTAAAACTCGCAGAGTCAACTCGGTGACTCGGCTCGGCTCGACCCTCCAACGAGTCAACTCGGTAAGCTAAACTTGTTCTGCGAAAACTCGGCCTGACTCGGGTTGACTCGGCCTGACTCGGGTTGACTCGGGCTGACTCGAGCGAGTTTTCGGCACTTTTTTCTTTTTTCATTTTTCAAAGGCTATGGGCATTTTTTTTCATATGTAAGTGTTCATTTTTCAAAGAACAAATAGCATAATAACAATAGGCTTACCAACTTAATATAAAATCACAAAATTAGTAAAAGTCAATCAAATTTCACATGTCCAATTGTCAATCATTCATTCCTTTTGGTAGCTCCAGGTAAGGAATCAAACCCAGTACCCCTCAATGAACATAGAGTGAATCCACTAATCCAGCTAACATAACTGATCCCTCATGCAACCATCTCTGAGACCTACACAATAGTTGGCAGCCACCTTGTTCAAAACCAACAACATAAAATGCCCACATTTATCATTATAACATATATACATCACAGCATTCTCATTATCCAAAGCTTATATGCATTTATGTGCAGATATATAAGGCATGGTCCAATCAACTCTACATCAGAAACACACTTACAAATATAAAGATAAAGTTCAATGTTCCCAAAATTTTGCAAGGATTTTATGAGGCCCTGCAACACAACAACTATGACCATATATTCAGGATGTAAACCATGATCGAGCATGGCTATTAAAGTTCTTGAAGCTAGTAATTAAGTCATTCTTAATATATTGTCTTGAAAGACTTGCTCCTGCTTGTGTAGTTTCTTTAGTAAATGTGAGATTTGAATTAAGAGTAGTTTTACTTGATGTTATTTTACTTATTAATCAATTAAACTATTAATTAAGTCATTCTACAAACCTTTATATGTTTAAATGACAATTTATATATTGTCTTTGTTTTAAAATCAAAAGTTAACAAAACCCGGTCCGAGTCACCGAGTTGACCCGCCGAGTCACGAGTCAATAAAGAACGAGTCGAGTTCCGAGTCACGGGTTTTAAAACCTTGCTCTCTCTCTCTCACGCAGCTTCTCACTCTCTCGTCGTTCACACGCAGGCTCTCTCTCGTGGTTGAGCCCAGAAAATAGGTATGTTCCCTCTCACATGCCTGTACTCTCTCTCGTCTCGTCTCTTACATGCCTGTACTCTCTCTCGTCTCTCATGTATGTGATTGTGTGTATCACGCAGCTTCTCTCTCTCGTCGTTCACACGCAGGCTCTCTCTCGTGGTTGAGGTTGAGCCCAGAAAATAGGTACGTTGTCTCTCTCTCTCGTCTCTCACAAAAAAATCTACGATATGCCAACATGATGATGGTAGCCACTAGCCAGCATTACGGAAACAATTATAAATTCTGAGAAAAATGTTGGCAAGCAACCAGCAATTAGACAACCCCATGCCAAGAAATCAGCTACCAGTTGGTAAATATTTTGGCAGTGTATAAGCAAGGTTCCTGCTATAACTCTTTCCATCTCTGCTATTTTTCATAAGACCAAAGCAAGAAAGTCTTGGATCACCATCCTGCAAGTACAAATAAGAATATAAGCTGAAACACAGCCACAACCATATGTGCATGCCCCACTAATGTTCTCAGGAAATTCTTGACAGGATAGTATTTAGGGATAAAACTCATTTCTCCTGGAAAATATTGTGAGCATGTCGTGAAGCTGTCTGTGCACCTGTGCATGCTCCACTGGTCTCAAGAAATTCTTAGGGAGATTTTAAAATTCACTTCTCTTAGAGAAAAAAAAATTGCGAACAAATCAATGATGTACAGGGACTCTGCAAGCTATAAACAAAGTCCAAAATTTCCAGCTATTTTCAGCCTCTTCCAGTTGAGAGAAGGGCACATTCTCTCAATTAAACAACTCAGCCTCTTCTAGGCCCTAATTCATATTATAGAGCTATGGCCATTTATATGTTTTTTGTATCTTTGAGTTGTAATTATGAATGTTAACACTTTCATTTTAAAGAGTTTTGGATAAATATATTAACATTTGGTTGTTAATGTTAACATGCATTTTCTAATTACGACATGATGTTGTCAGTGCTAATATGCATTTTGTTGTTAATGTTAATTTTTTATTGAATGATTGCTCATATTTTATTTCTTAGATACTTACATAGATCAAGTTCTTGCATTAATATTACTTTTACATGTTAATCTCATATTTTTTCCGTATTTATTTGAGATTTTTTATTTTTCGTTGGTTGTTGCTTCATCAATAAAGCATTTTTTATTTATTTATAATTTTAGATCATTTTTATAGTTTTTTTTAAGTTTAAAAAAAAATTTGTTGAGGCTTACGCTTTGCGCCTCGAGGCTTACGCCTCGCCTCAGATTTTGGTGGAGCGCCTCTCTACGCCTCAACGCTTTTCACAACACTGCACCTGATTAATAGCAAAACCAATATCTGGACGAGTGAAAGTGAGATATTGCAGCATTTCAACTATGCTTCTGAACTGTGTTGGGCTATGAAACAATTCTCCACCATTTGCGCCCAATCTCTGATGAATGAAAACTGGGGTTGTAGCAGATTTACAATCTTTCATGCCCGTTTTATCTAGGAGATCCATGGTGTATTTGTGCTGAGTTAAAATAAGGGAATCAGTTTGCTGATCTATCTCTATCCCAAGAAAATACCGTAACAAACCAAGATCTTTCATCTTAAATTTTTTGTGCAAGAACCTCTTCATCTCTTCAATATGTTTACTACAACTGCTAGTAACAATTATATCATCAATATAAATTAGTAACACAATGATAAATTTGTTACCTTTGTAAATGAAAAGTGAATGATCTAATGGGGATCGAGTAAAACCATAGCCTTGAATTGCAACCGAAAAACTCTCAAACCAAGACCTTGAAGCTTGCTTCAGTCTATAAATAGTTAAAGACACGCAGAAAACTCAAGCTTTGGGTGACTATCCAATGTAGCTCGAGCAGTCAAGGGATCTTCTTTGAAGACGTACATGTTGCCACATTTTTCTCCCTCAGTGAACGTCTTCCTCGTTTAAAGATCTTTGACATACACAGAAGATTGAGTACATTCAACATACAAATTGGTATCATCAACGAGCTTAGAAACAACGACTATATTCTTATTTATATTAGGGGAACACAATACATCAAACAACTGGCCAGAATGTGATTTAGACAAAGGAAGGACAATATCTGTGGAGTATGTAATGGGGTGACGTCTACCATATCCAGTAACAATGTTATTTTTACCAGAATAAGAAATTAGTTCGAAGAATTTACCTGTGTCACTTGTGATATGGCTGACAACTTTTAAATTAACGTATCAAACACCCTGATCGTTTTGCTTGAATCTGAGTCTGAAAAGGGCAGCCAACAAAAGCTTTTTGTCAGGGCCAATTTGCCTCTTGTTTTGCCCTTAATCCTTAGGTAAATATTTGCCCTTAGCTTCAAGGTTATACCTCGGATCATCTTTGAACCAACACTTTGCTTTTACATGTCATTTCTTCTTGAAAATATAGCATGTAGGAATGTTATTATTGAAAACACCTCTTCCTCCTAGAGGGATGTTGGGAGTAGGAAGAATTCCTCGGCCTCCCTGATTGTAACCTCTGTCTCTACCACGTCCTCCTCCATGTTAACAGCCTGAAAAGGATCCCGTAAACAACACATCATGAAAATCTGCTTCTGTATCTGACATCCCCTTCAACGACAACTCATAACTGAGGAGTTTGGCTTTCAAGTCATCAAAAGTACAAACGGTCTCAGTATACTATTAAGTAGTAGACAACACATGAAATTCGGGTCCCAAGCCAACTAGAGCTTGTTGAAATTTGTCCTTCTCTGACACTTGACATTCAATTAACACTAGCTGATCTATAATGGACTTGATCTTATTGAAATATTCCATAATAGACATGGATGTCTCCTTCAACATATGAAATTCTCTTTTCAAATAAATGATCTTGGCCTCTGAAATTTGTGAGTTGGTTTGCTGTAATGTATTCAATAACATCATCGCAATGCAATTGTAGAAGGAAGGTCGATGCACAACCACCTGTAGAGAGAGAGAGAGAGAGAGTCGGTTGCACAGTAAAGAATTTCGTTACTTGGATTAGGGCTTCTCTCTATATTAAATAGAGAGAGGCTAAAATGAATAATTACATCTAAGTCCATTATGAAAACAAAATTTCAAAAAAAACTCTAATATAAAAAGACTTAAACTAAAAACCACCTATTTTCAACACTCCCCCTCAAGCTGGAGCATAGATATCAATCATGCTCAGCTTGTCACAACATTTTGAGAAATTTGGCCTAGCAAGAGGCTTTGTAAACATATCTGCAACTTGGTCTTCCGACTTTAGATATTTGGTAGTGATATGACCAGCTTGAATCATATCTCTTATATAGTGGCAATCAACCTCAATGTGCTTTGTTCTCTCATGAAAGACAAGATTGTTTGTTATATATGTTGTCGCTTTGTTATCGCACATCATGGTCATTGGAGAGGAAACCTTCACCTGAAGATCATGAAGAACAGTGCGAACCCACATCAATTCAGCAGTTGTTTGGGCCATAGCCCGATATTCTGATTCTGCACTCGACCTGGAAACCAAGTTGTCTCCCAAAAACACACAGAATCCTGTGGTAGATTTTCTATCTACTACAGATCCAGCATAGTCAGCATCAGAATAGGCTACTATCTCCAGAGTTCCACCTTTTCTAAACAATAACCCCTTTTCAGGAGAGGATTTTAGATATCTGAGAATCATTATGGCTACATTCCAGTGTACCTCAGTTGGTTTGTCCATAAACTGGCTAACTTTGCTTACTGCTAAAGCAATATCCGGCCTGGTCACAGTTACATATAATAGCTTCCCTACTAGGGAGCGATAGCTTTTGCTATCAACTGGTTTTGACCCTTCTTCAAACAACTGAACTTTATGGTCCATGGGAATATTTGCTGGTTTAGCTCCCAACATGCCCGTTTCTTTTAATAAGTCAAGAACATACTTCCGTTGAGACAAAACCATCCCTTCACGGCTCCTGGCAACTTCTATACCCAGAAAATACCTGAGTGAACCAAGGTCTTTTGTAACAAAGTGTTTTTGAAGATGAGCCTTTGTGGCTTCAATAGCTTTCACATCATCTCCTGTAAGAATGATGTCATCCACATATACCACCGTAACAACTATGCCAGAGCTAGTTTTCTTTATAAATAGTGTATGATCTGCTGCTGACCTATTAAAGCCAAAGCTTGACATCACTTCAAACAACTTTTGAAACCATGCACGAGGACTTTGTTTCAAGCCATAAATTGCCTTTCTCAATCTACACACCTTCTGACACTCCCCCTCAACCTCGAATCCTGGAGGTTGTTGCATGTAAACGGTCTCAGATAGATCCCCATATATAAATGCATTTTTCACATCTAATTGGCACAAGCTCCAACCATGCTGAACAACTACTGAGAGAACAAGACGGATGGTACCCATCCGTGCAACAAGAGAAAAGGTTTCAAAGAAGTCAATACCATATGTCTGAGTATACCCTTTCGCTACTAATCTGGCCTTGTACCTTTCAATAGAACCATCAAATTTGTACTTTATTGTATATACCCATTTACATCCAACAATGTCAATATCTGCTGGGGAATCAACTAGATCCCATGTATGCTGAGATACTAAAGCATTCATTTCTTCTTGCATAGCCAGCTTCCAGCGATTATCAAATTCTGCCTGTTGATAGTTCAAAGGAATAGTTTCAGCAGATAAGGCTGAAATAAAAGACTTCATCTGATTTCCAATTCTGGCATCAGAGACAAAATGAGATATGGGATATAAGGTACATTGTCGTGTCCCCTTTCGTAGAGCAATAGGCCTGTTATCATCATCCTGAAGATCACTATTGTCAGTAGAACTTACCTCAGGAGAAGAAGAAGATGAAGGCTCTTGCGGAGGTGGAGCTCTACGCACATATACCAATGGAGGATTATTAAATCTGGAAGAGGATGAAGTTTGGTTCGGTAATGAGGGCACATATTCCAAAGGAAGAGGAGGTATAGGTAATGAAAAAGACTCAGCTGGATCAACCTGCAGCGGGGAACCAGAAATAGAGTAATATGGAGTGGATTCCAAGAAAGATACATCCGCACTGACATACTCTCGGCGAGAAATGGGATCATAACATCCATATCCCTTTTGATTTTTGGGATAACCTATAAATATGCATTTTGTGGCTTGAGCAGCTAATTTATCACGGTCAGGGCCAAATTTGTGTACAAAACAAACACATCCAAATATTCACATCCAAATATTTTGGGCGAGAAAGAGAAGAGTGGGGTATTGGGTTTTAGAATATGTAATAGAATTTGATCACCCACGGAAGAAGAAGGCATGCAGTTGATCAGGTAACAAGCAGTGGTAATCGCATCACCCCAGTATAACGCAGGAACATTAGATTGAATCATAATGGTTCGGGCAACATCAAGCATGTGCCTATGTTTTCGCTCAGCCACCCCATTTTGTTGAGGTGAATAGGCACAAGAAGTTTGAGGTTGAATACCATGATCTTGGTAAAATTGTAACAGAACTTTAGATTTAAACTCAAGAGCATTATCAGTGCGAACAATCTTGACAATAGATTCAAACTGAGTTTTTATTTCAAGAATTAAGGATTTGATAATACTTGGAACTTCAGATCGTTCTTTTATTAAAAACACCCATGACAACTTAGAGAAGTCATCAACAATAACTAGATAGTATCGACACTGAGTCCTAGTAGGAATCTTACTAGGACCCCATATATCTGCATGAAGAAGTTCAAAGACTTTATTACTAGACTGACTCTGACTCGAAGGAAACGAACTTTGATGATGGTTGCCTAGCTGACATGCTTCACACTGAAATGATGTGGTGGAAAGAATCTGAGGAAAGACCGAACGAAACTTTGACAATGAAGGATGACCAAGACGACGATGTCACTGAACAGGACTGAATGAATGTTCCACTGCAGCATGAACATTACCCATTGGATGATGTAGGTAGTAAACTTCATTTTCTTCATAGCCTCCACCAATCTTCTTCCCCGTCAGCAAATCCTGAAAATGACAACCCATCGGATCAAATATTACTCTACAGTTTTGTTCTTTTATAAGGCAACTAACAGAGAGTAAACTTTGAGGAAATTTTGGAGCATGAAGAACATTTTGCAATTGTAATGAGGAGGATATAAAAATATTTCCCTGACCAACAACCGGGGAGGAGCTCCCATCGGCTAATGAGACTCCTAGATGAGCATTAATGTCCTTTAGATCTGAAAAAACACGTGAATTTCCACACAAATGTCTGGATGCACCAGAGTCAATAATCCACTTACTGTCAGTCGGATGAAGATGATTTCCGGTTGAATAGGCAACACCAGCTACAGGAGGGGTGAAACTCAAAGGACGAAGAGCTATAAGCTCATCATATTCAGCACGACTGAGGGTGATACTACTGTCATTTGCAGAGATATTTTCCTATGCCTTTGTTGCCTCGAGAGTAGTGACATTTGCTTTAGGAGCATATGACTTTGATGAAGAAGAGGTTGGCCGGCTATACTTATCCCAGCAACGATCTTCTAAATGTCCAGATTTTCCACAGAATGTACATTGAAGCTTTCCTCTGCCTCCCATACCACGTCCTCGTCCTCTGATATTCTGGATATTTCCACGCCCATAACCAGATGAGACAACAAGAGCAGATGACTGAGTCACAGGCTGAGATTGTGGCAGAGAGATCACAAGTCTACTCAGACGATTGTATGCATCAACAAGAGTGGGAACATCTGATCCAGTCAACATTTGAATTTTTGCAACAGAAAATTCTGAAGAAAGACCTGTAAGAAAACGATCCACTATGGTTTGTTCTTGATGATCATTTTGCTTCGAGCAACAAAGAGGCCTGTGAGCATTAAGTCTTTCAAACACAGCTTTGACAGAGGCATAGTATTGGGCCAAGGTCTGATCTCCCTGCTGCAAATTATATATCTCCTGTTCTACTTGCAGGATACGACTCACATTAGTTTCTTGTGAGTATGTATCACGAAGATTGTCCCACATCAGTTTGACTGTATTATAGTAGATCAATCCATTTGCAATATGGGGTTCGACACTATTCATGATCCATGACATAACTATGTCATTATCTTCATCCCAAGTAACATTTTCCCAATTTTTCAGGGGATTCGTCTTCCAACAGAACATGTTTTCAACGATGTCCAGATACCGACATCATAAAAGTTCTGGACCACCTGGCATAGTTGGTTTCATTCAACCTTACAGAAGAGCCGTACGAGAAGGGGTTGGCAAAAGCCTTATACTCCCCAATATGTTCCATTTTAGAATCACATTTCGAAGTTTCAGCCATACTGCTCACTTGAACAACAAGTATTCAAGTAGAATTTTCCAACACTGTAAGGAATCAGCCCTGCTGTTTCCAAAAAAAACAACCCACAACCAGCAGGGAATCACTCCTGCTGCTTTCACGACAAAGGGATAACTTAAACTAACACAGCACGAAGCAAAACTCGACACAGCAGGGGATCACGACCATTGCTGCGCCCAAACACACCACGACCAACGATAATATTCAGTTGCAAAACAGATGATCACGACAACTGCTGTTCTCCAAACATATAAGGCATAACAGCCAATAAGTCTTCAGGGCACAATTAAATAGATCAATCATATCTCGATCACACGCAACAAGCACAGGAAATAAATTTCAGAATCACGGCAGGCACGCAATCAGCACAGAAAAATGAAATCACGGCAGGCACGCAACAACACAGAAACTTGCTGCGTGACCCAAACAGCAGGAACAACCAACAACACAACAATCACGGCAGTCACGCAACAACAGGAACACAACTCGTCAACAACCAAAAATCACGTCACGGCTGGAACAGAACTCGGCAACATTCAGGAAATCACGACAGGAGATCACGAAAACAAAAAGAACTCCAAACTGAGGAGAAAAGGAGGTTACGACTCCAGGAAATCCTCGCTGGGAGCCCCATCCTTAGATCTGACGACAGATCTGGGTAACATCCCAGATCTGTTATCAGATCTTCCACAATCGTGCAACAACAAACCTGATTTCACGCAGTCGGGTTTTTTTTTTCTCGTTGGTGAAGATCAGTCCTCTCGTGATCATGCTCCCGAGATCGAGAGCTCTGATACCATGTAGAAGGAAGGTCGATGCACAACCACCTGTGTATAGAGAGAGAGAGAGAGAGAGTCGGTTGCACAGTAAAGAATTTCGTTACTTGGATTAGGGCTTCTCTCTATATTAAATAGAGAGAGGCTAAAAGGAATAATTACATCTAAGTCCATTATGAAAACAAAATTTCAAAAAAACCTCTAATATAAAAAGACTTAAACTAAAAACCACCTATTTTCAACACCAATCATCTAGAATTCCCACCAATACTCCCGAGATAAGTTTGAAGTGATGTAGGCCACTAAGGCTTGATCCTTCTTCATCCAGTTAACATAATCTAGATTCCTAACGGTTCTCGTTGCACTTACAACCCCTTTGTCATCTTCATCTTCCTGCATAAGAAACTCAGATACAACAACAACTGATCCATCGAGGTGACCAGCGAGATCCTAACTCCTAATAAAAGGAATAATTTGTCTTTTCCAGGTAAGGTAGTTGGAGTTATTCAAATTTTCAGAAATTAATTAGCTAAGAAGGTTAGCAGAGAGGAACTTGAATCCATGACAAGTGAATAAAGAATCAACGCAAAAGGAACAAAACAGGGCAGTAAATGATTAAAGAAGAAAATGAGATAATCAATAACCAAGATGCAAAAAATTAGCGACAGTAATTGGCAACAATAATAGTCAGATCCTCTTTTTTTTTGCAGAAAGGAACGTGAACAGTAAATCAGATATGTTGCTGTAAATAGAATATCTTAATGAAATCACGTGTCAAGTTCAACTTGGGGTCTCTTTTTTTGTTGAATGCCGCAAAATAGGAATTGTTGGCCTTAGGTGACGTCCATCTGTTTTTCGGATCTAATAAATCTAGTTCGGCCAGAAAGATGCAACCCAAAAAACAAACAAACCAAAATTTATAAAAAGAGATTTCAAATCCAAGATCTTAGGGAGTAAAGAAAGAGTCAAGAAATACGCAGATATGATTTAAGAATCAAGAATCAAGAATCAAGAGAAGAGACACAAATTTGAGAGAAAAGGAAAAAAAAGAGAGGAAGAGAGAAAATAATAGAAGACTCAACTCTTACCTAGAGAAAGAAAGATCGAATCTTCAAGGTCACGAAGATTTTCTAGCCCCACTCTGGATCATATCTCTGATACCATATTAGATTTAGGTTTTCTGTGGTTCTTGCAGAGATAAAACAGATGAGAAATGTTTGGGCTAAACTCTCACGATTCTCAATTTGAGAAAACCGTGCCTCATTGTGACTATTTATGTTCACTTTACACTAAAATACATCTTTACTAAAACACCTTTATTAACACAAAATACAAGAAGACTAACAAAAGGTATTTTAGGAACACAATATATAATAAAATACAATAGGAAACTAGGAGACGTGAACAGTAACATCGTGAACAGTGACATGAGTGATATGGATCTGGATCAAGATCCAGATTCGACCACCTCAAACCTCACAATCTAATATATGCGTTTGTATTCATTTTTGTGGATGAAATAAAGTAAATTATTTGGAAAGCTTTGTTGGTTCGCATTTAGGCTTTGTTTCGGGGCTGGTTTTGAGAGCGCAACGGCGGGGATTTACAGAATCTGTTCCGATCTCCGCTGTGTGGGTTGCCTTAGTTGGAAAATACAGTGAGCAGACTTCAACTAAATCCTTGGAAGGATGTAAAATTCATCCTCATTGCCCCTTTGAACACTGTTCCACAGCTTTTCACGATTCCCTAACCACCCCACCTCACAAGGTGGATGAGCTTGACTTCTTTGAACCGGTGATGGCGCCTTCCATTTTCTAGCCACCATTGCTGGAAAATTTTTACTCTTCCCCCATGTTCTTTATGAGCATTTTCCGGCAATATGGTTGCCGGAAAATAGTGGAGCATCAGCACTTGAGATTTCTCCATCATATTGTGGCCAGTAACTCCAGCAATAGGGTTGTCGGAAAATAGTGGAGCATCAACACTTGAGATTTCTTCGTCGAACCTTGGCCAGTAACTCTTCTCTCTCTCTCATCTGATTGTTCTTCCTTTTGCCTAATCAACTTCCCCATGGAATCACTGGAAAATGAGAATTAGTGATGATACCCATCTATGATGATGGTGGTTGTGTACAAAAAGTGGAGATAGCGAGTTTCCCTTCCCACTGTCTCATCTGACAGTTCTTTTTGCCTAATCAATTTCCCCGTGGAATCACTGGAAAAGAGAAAATGGTATTGTTGCCCATCTATGATCAGGATGGTTGTGTTAAAAAAGCGGAGACGATGGCGATGGTGTTGTTAGTACATGGTAGTGGGGGACGGGCTGCTGATTGTGGTGTATGATGGCAATCTTTTTGGTAATGCTATTAACATACATAATGATGATTGTGGTGATCAAACGATGATGGTGATGGTAAGGCTGTTGACATGCATAATGATGATGCTAATGTTGTTTGTAATGCTGTTGGGATAATAAAACAAAGAAAAAACAAAGGAAAAAAAGGTTGAAAATGGGATTTGTATTGGCTATTTGCCAAATATTTTTGCCATGGGCTGTTTGGGGGCTGGTAGATGGCAAGGAGATGCCAACTGCAACTGATTCCCAAATAGTCATAGGATCTGGCAAATTTCGTGGCTCTCAAATCCTGGATTTTCCAAATCCAGGATTTGGCTATCCAGGGTAAATACGGGCTTCCAAACAGAGCCTTTAATTAATTTTGGAAATCTTCAGTTAATTACATGGGGGAATTTGATTTGTATGTCATTATTTTATCTCGTTCTGTTCTGATTAAAGAATAATACACTGATTCTATTTATGTGTTCCCTAAGACTTGAAAATATTTTGATAAATTTTATTTATTAACTGTTACACCAACTTATTGACCTCAACAATAACTCCAAATTTATTTCCCACATTTTAGTTGCTTATGGGGTCATATTTGCTCCAAGTTGGGACAATTAATGGTGCTTATTTGTTCAATTTCTTTCAGCTCGTTAACCAGTAATTTTTGAATTGTTCCTTTCAGTTCATCTTTGATATGCATTTTATTGTTCAAATTGCTGTATGCGGGGGCTATCCATCTCGAAATGTGCACCAGATTGCCTCAACTATCATGGACCGAGCTATAAGCACTTTTTCTGCAAAAGGAATAGATCCTCAAAGGTATGCTACTGTTTAATTTGTTTCATGTATCTTATTTCTAAAAATCTGGTTTCTCATAATTCAAGGAAATCATTATGTTCAGCGCGCTTCCTGAAGATGAGTGGTTTATTGAAGCTGCCAAGTCAGCAATGCACAAACTTCTTATGGGTACATTTGAGTCATCAGAAATTGATGAACATATACATGCTGTTCTGGAAAACTCTGATTCAGATGATGTTAGTGTGAGCACAAGCATTCATTCTGCTGAATCATTTGCATCAGCTACTATGGAAGAAAATGAAAGTCCAGCGTATTTCACAGACCCTGAAGTTTAGAAATCGCTTGCTCTCCTATTTTAGGCAGCTATTTTTTGGTGAGTGTTGCCTTCATCACAAGAGCAATGTACAGTCAATTTTGCTCATGTTAAACATTGTACTTTTCAGTGGGTATTTCAAGTCCAGTTGTTGTAGCCTGTGATCATAGACTCTATTTTAGCCTTTAATATTATACTTATTTTGTACAACAAAATACCTCTTTCCAGCCAGCGAAAATTACACAAGAATATGGTCACAATGTTATTGCATATTCACGGAATGTTGTTGGATATCCATGTGGCCCCACAGTTCTTTCAATATGAGGGTCAGTGTGTGGATTCCATAGATGTTTTATTGTTCAAGTGGTTGACTGGGTTGTTGGAGCGTGGAGCCTGATATAAATCTCTAATTTATGCGGATCCAAATTTGCGGTAAGTTATAAGGGTGTCGCGCCCTCTACCCATAAGATGGGGGTTCGGGTGCATCAGCCAAAACGATTTTTGGAGGGTAGTTCTGTAATTTTACTGTAGACTCCTTGTTATATTCAACAAGACTAGTAGACTCTTTGTAAAACTTGGAGACTCCTTTTATTTAAAGGAGACAATCCGGCTCTTAAATTGTATCTCAATCAATAAAGAAGAAGGTTTAGTGTGTTGGTGGACATAGACAATTCTTGTTGAACAAATCGTGAGTAGTTGTTTTTTCTTTTTGCTTTTTTTGTGTTTGTTTTTTTGATCCATCGATTGTTCAAAGAGTCATTCTCTAACATGGGTCACGACATGATTGTGTTACAATTATTTATAATGCACTCTATCTCACGTAAAGTTGCCAGAGTATGATTAACCTCTGGATTTAAAATCACTGCTTATATACCTGGTATTGGGCATAATTTACAAGAATATTCTGTAGTATTAGTATAAAAAGGGATCTTCATTTTCCAACAGGAAGTATACACTTGATTTGTTGGAAGAAATTGAGAAATTGGGAGTGAAAATAATTTCTTCTTTCAGGGATCTTCATCATCATTTAAGTCCAAATGTTGGAGGACCCTGGTCACTATAAGCTCAACTATTTGACCATCCCATGACCAGATCTTTCATATGCAGCCGGGGTGGTAAGTCAGTTCATTCTTGTGCACTGAAGGTCACACTTGGAAGTTGTTCAGAGGAGTCTATTTCCTTTTTGTTTTCTCGATCTTTTGTCCTATAATAGCAGTCACGTTTGGAATGTTGAATCTAGCTCTTAGCTGGTCTGGTTCAACCCCTCTTCAATCTAATGGCAATCGAGAATACTTTTTCTAGTGAAGTAAGCAATAAAAACGACACCATTAGTTTAATTAAAAGACACTTCTACTCTTTCGAAGCTGGCGATCGAAGCCCTCGGTGAACAACGGTCGTAACTATAATGGTAATAAGGTAGGAAAATTCGTTATCGGGTAAGTTCAGACCCGCACAAAAGGCATAATAATCTGGGCACTAAATCATGGAAGGGGACCTTTTCTTTCCTTCGACAAAAAAGAATGCGTCGTCCGATTAAATCTTCTTGTTCCTAGATGCTCCATAGGAGGTTTTTCCACTTCCCAAAAAATGTTCATTCTAATCCCTCCAATCAATCACTATTTTCGTTCCTCACCCTCGAGTGACTTTGTTCCTCGCCCTCCTTCTAATCCCATCTATTATATTCTAAGGTGTTCTCATCCTTTCTTTCTCTGGGTCCCACCCCCAAAAGGCTTCCTAAAGAAATACATCAAAAAAATGAGAGAGAGAGGGGGCTTCTGCAACCGGCTATACCACCCATTTCTTATGTCTTGATACGAGTGGGGATACCATTTCTCTTTTGCATGTCCATGAAGTTTTGAAAAATTCAAACATCTCTGAGAAGAGATAGATATAAAGGTATGAATTTGTTGAACGGACCACACAATTCGATATTTACATTTGGTAATTAAGGGCCCCATTTTTTTAGCCCAAGACCTGTCTCTGGAAGGAAAGGTTCTCGACTTGTGGTTGGTTGGTCCTACATTTTACATGCAAGCATGGCCCACAAAAGGTGATAGATCCAAGATAGTCCCTACATTCAAAATATGGAAAATGATTATACTCTATGGATAATTTGACATGATTCTCTAAAAATTATATAATTTTTTATATTCTTCCGATGTCCAAAATCACAAATATCCAACATTGTTAGGACTCTTTTACCCTTCACAACTGTGAATTGATGTGTTATTGCAATAAAATTGTATCGCCCATCGACTAGGTCCAACTCTCACTTAAATCTAGAATCGCAAGTTTTTTATACGGACCTCACGATCTTGCATAAATTTATTTACAATTTTTTGGTGAAACTAAAACCACTAAAATCGCAAATATCCTACACTTTCTCATATACGTCAATATTTTGCATAAATATATTTGTGAAACACCTCTCACAAATATCTTATTTTTTTGCATATACTTCTCACAATTGCATAAATTTATTTATGAAACTCCACTTAACGAAAACAATAAAATCACAAATCTCCTACTTAAATATTTGTGAAAGTTTTATTATATGCATTTTTTTTTTAATATTTGTGATTTTGTTGACTCATATATACTCATTTTTTATTCGAGGGTTTCTTCTTCTTGTTTTGACTACAAAGAACTATGTAGAACCATTGCAGTGATTTATGTATTTTGAGGAGGTTACAGTATCATCCTTGTAATCAACTTTCTCATCTACAGGTTCGAAAGGTGAGTTCCATACAATATATACATGTGTATCCCTATGTGTATTTTTGTTTAATATAGCAGCCTACAATTAGGAGTGTGAATGAATCCAACTCGCGATCATTGAATATCTTCATGTGTATTTATGTTTGGTTGCTGCTATGGATGTTTTTTTGTATATTTTCTTGTGTTGTCATCGACTTCACCAACCATTAGATTTATCGTTTAGGGTTTAATATGTTTATAATTTTTTCATAAAAATATATATTATTGTATATGATTTACGATTGTTTGCTTGTCATTTAGTTAATATTTGTTGTTCTTGTGTTAGAGTAATGGGGCTAGCTTCACTGTACACAAGCATTAAAAGGGCTAAAGTATATTATCGTGGTTGTCGTAGGCAGGCAATGATGGTGTCAAAAAAGGCTAAAGTACACTACCTTAGGTCTGATTACACTAATTGAAAATCTATAGTGGTCTCCAAAAATATTACCTTTAAGGAATTTGCGACTTTGATGTCTCGTAAAACCAGATATGTGGCAGACTTATTGAGCCTCCCATATAGTCATTCTTCAAACTTATACAAGCAAAAAACATAGATGGATGTTGAGGATGATGATAATGTCGAATCAATGTTATTTGGTGGTGATGTTTACTTGAAAGTATGCAAAGTTAATGAAGGAGCAGTTAAACAATGGGTAGTTGATTAATGAAATAATGTGAATCTCTTGAAGAATGTGCATGTATCTCAGGCACCATCTATCGAGTTGAGTCCTTTGTTGATTATCTAATTGTCTCAAACAGTGGACGATATTGATATTGTACATGATCAACGGATCACTGCAAAGGATATGGAACCACATGGGCAATGAAGTGCCAGTGATCTTCATCGTAATAATTTGAATGACATGCAACCTTCCCAGGCATACAACAATGCTAGGCATACGACAATGCTAGGCATAAGTTATAATTTTGATGTAATTTACGGTTGTGATGTAGGTGTGATGATAAATATGATATTTTGATAGTCAATCTTGAATGTTGTAAATGCAGGAATGATGCATGCATGAAAGCAAATAAAATAATAGATATAATGAATTTTGATTTAGTTGGTGAAACCGAACAATCAATTAGTGATAGCAGCGATCATATTGACAATGCAAAATTAGATGATATCGATTATGAGGAGTATACCATGTCGATAGGAGACGACAAAGACATTGATGACATTGGACAAATAAGGGCGGGTGAAAGCGATGCACTAGTGACATTAGAAAATGCAAACCCTTGGTTCCCGTTCAATGGGTTCTCATACAATGAAGAAAAATTTAAAATCATTGAAGCAAAGACATTTGATTTGTATGAGAAATTGTGTAATAAAAGGTTTAATGATTGTGAAGAATTTCAATGGTTATCAACACACTCAGAGGATCAAGAAATTGCTTTGGGTACAAGGTTTAATGGTCTCCAACACTACTGCGAGTTCTTGAAAGATCATGTGATCATAACTAACTATAAAGCAAAATTCTTAAAGAGCTGCAATAACAGAGTCATTGTTGTATGCACGAGAAAGAACACTTATATGATGGTTGATTGTCCCTGAAAGATCCATTGCATAAAGATATGTGAAGCAAGTTTCTTTCAAGTGAAGAGGTATGATAGCAAACATACATGTGGTGGATCACTGTGCAACCTTATAGTAGAGAAAGTGTCTTCCAAGTAGATTTTAGGTGTTATTCATAAATGCATGCACGATAACTCGAAGATGACTTCAAGAGAAATCATGAATGACATCAGTCACGAGGAAGATGTAAAGGTTACTTAAAAACAAGCATGGTGTGGACAGAAACACACTAAGGCTGCATTATATGGTTCATTCAAAGAGTCATTTAAGATACTTTCCACATATTTGGATCATCTAATGAAGGCTAACCGAAGATCAATATGGTATATTAAGATCGATCAGAAAGATCAATTTTAGTATATGTTCATATCCTTTCAATCAAGCATAACTAGGTTTTTGAAAGGATGTCCTCCAGTTCTTATGGCAGATAGCAAGTTCCTAAAAGGAAGATATACGAGTATATTGTTATCGATTCATATTGTTGATCCTTGTGGTGAGATATTTTTGGTAGAATTTGTAGTTGTTGATAATGAGCAATGATTTATGAACATAGTTTTTAGAATATCTTAAGCACGAATTCATACACTTCGACGAGTTTAGAGAGAGATGAGTATTAACAGTTATCTTAGATAGGCATATTGGTTTAAAATATGTTGTCCTCCCTACATGGCCTACATGTCATGTTGGATTTTGTATGAAGTATTTGATGAAAAACTTTTCAAAGAAATTTGGGTCACCACTCAATGCACTTTGGTAAAGTGTAGCTCGAGCAACCAGAAAAGAACAATGCAATTATTTTTTTGACAAAATTAAGGAACAAAACATTAACACATACAATTATATTGCTACTGACGTGAAACCAAAACATTGGGCTAACTGTCACTTTCAAGCGAAAATATATGATTGCTTAACATCTAATATAGCGGATAGCTTAAATTCATGGATTTTTGCCATACATGAGAAACCCCTAATTGCACTTATTGAAAAGCTTCATCTCATGTTGATAAAACTTTTTGAGAAAAAAAGATTATAGGGTAATGTATGACAGACGTTGTGGTGCCGAAAGTAAAAGAAAAGCTAAAGAAAATGAAGAAAAAGACACAACAAATACATGTGCAAGTAGTGCATTGCCTTCAAAAATGGTACGAAGCCCATGACTGATCTCACGGTTACAATGTTGATCTTCAGAAGCACTTGTGCTATTGTGAAGAGTGGCAGGTTAGCGAGATTCCTTGCAAACATGTGATTATATACATTTTGTATGCTACCAGAAGATTATCACGACAAGTTCTTCATAATTGAATCATACCAAGCTGCATATAATCATCAATATTCATTTTTTCCGATGGCGGATAATGTCCCACACATCGCTCCACTTACTCTTATAGTTGTCTATCCACCAAAAGTGGTTCACAAAGCAAGGTAACCTAAGGTTAAAATACAGAAAATAGAATGCAAAAATGTTGTGTCATACAAGTGCAGTGTATGTGGTGAGGTTGGCCACAACAGGCAGAAACACGAATAATAATATGTATGTGTATATAGTGTTGTTTAATTAATAATTATTTTTTTTTATATATCCAGTGTTGTTTAATTAATTGCTTTTTTATGTATAGATCTAGTGTTTTTTAATTAATTGCTTCTTTGTGTGTATATCTAGGTAGTTCGAGATGTATAGTCGTACATGTTCTCGCACTACGAAGAAATTTAAACAACACTGAAATTCGAACAACAATAAACAACCAATCGTACACCAGGTATAAGCAATAACTAGTGTTCATGTGTGTGTATTTGATATTAATTGTATGTAATTTATTTTGTTGTTAAAAACATGTTAATGAGAAAGGAAAAACTATAAAAAAGAACACCTTAAAGCCGAAAGAGTATGAGTTTGTCAAAGAAACTCTCTTGACAAGTAACGTAAGTGTTAGTTTTGCACATTCTTTTGTTTTTTTTATTTATATTTACACATTATTTTGTATGTTCTTTTGTTATCACACTAGATTTACTATGTAATATCTAGCAAGATTCATAGAAAGACTCCAATTGTCTAATACAATGAGGATAGGAAAAAGACAACTTGTTGAAGACCCTTTACATTACCTCGTATTTCTCTGAGTCCAAAAATCAAAGTTTATATTGTTTTACTATCAATTAATACAAATTAACTGGTAAACCTTATCTGTTCACAATAAATAATCACAACTAAAGGGCAGGAAGGTGGGGCAACTGACTGCTTGGAGAGCAACGACTTGTCGTATCATTTCATTGATACTGACAAGGTATGTTTTTACACAACTTTGCACAATGACTTACAAATAAATTTTTACATGTACAATGACGTTACACTAGATTTATATTGCAACTCTTAATTCCTTTCAACTAGGGCAACGAGTACTAGGTTCTTTGAGAAATGGACTTGAAGGAAAATGACTTCAGGCTATATAATTTCATGTCGAATATATATTTAGCAGATAAAAACCTCAAACAAATAGTACGATAACATAACTTACTCAATAATGTACTCACTTTTTTGTGTATGTTGTCTCTTTTTCATACATATGTAGTGCATGTTTATTTTTTAGCGCAATTTGGGTTTGACTGTTACAAAAATTGGATAATGTAGACCATGGAAGGTATTCCTCCACAAGAGAATAAGTAACTACTTTACATTTATTTGTTAACTTATTTCATACATGTACATGTTTTTCACTTAGTATTTTCTCATTTTATAGGTATGATTGTAGTATATTTCTTATACAGTATGCGTAGTACTAGGGTAGAAACTAGAGATTGAACTTCACGTAGGTATGTGTTTATATGTCAGTTGTTCACTGGTTTGAGATGTTCGTTGTAGTTAGTTATTGCTAATAAAGAGTTATTTTCAGCAAGATATCATAAATATAAAGAATAGTGTGATCAAGTTCTACAAGCACATAAAGGAAATGACTTTCAAGGGTGCAAAAGAGAAAAGGCAGAGGCATCAATAAGAGAGGTGCTGGAAGAGTCTGTCCAGCTAGTTGAGCTGTGAACAATTATGCACATTTGTGATAGATCAAGTTAAACTTATATTTTTAATTTGATGGATCAAGTTAAACTTTGTAACTGAATGAATCAAGTTAAACTTTGACTGTAACTTTGTAATGAAGCTCATGTATTGAATATAACTTTGTAATCGTTAAACTTCAAGTTATCTATCAATTTCTTTGATTGCATGATGAACTCCCCTGAAAAGCACGGGCGCACGTGTAAACGAGGTGCTCTACCAACTGAGATATAGCCCTTGTGATAAATATCTTATCTTTTTGCAAACCAACTGTATTTAGTTCTATATTAATCATATTGACTTGTCTATACATGGAAAAACAATTTTGCAAAACTGCTAGATTTTTACCGATCAGTAGGATTTTCGTAAATATACTTCACAAGATTTTAGAACGTATATGCAAAAAACTATGATATATGCAAATGAGTTAGAAATAATTGCCGAATTTAGTTGCCGAAAGGTAAGAATGTTGGGGACCACTAGTTGGGAACAAAAGATAAAAAAAACCCTACATTATGAGAAAATAAGCAGGTTGGGGACCATAGCGGGTTTATATATAATTTGAGAAATCTGAAAAAAAAGAAATATTGCATATTTGTCATAATTTTATCAATATTTAAGTATGATATTTGCGATAAAAAGATATTCACAAATAACTTTATGTGAGATCGTCCAGTATATGCGAATAAGTAATATATTTGCGAATTTAATGGTAAAAGTGGTTTCACACATAAATTTATGTGATTTCGAGAAGTATATGAAAAAAGTAAGATATTTTTGAGAGGTGTTTCACAAATATATTTATGTGAAATATTGACATATATGCAAAAGTGTAAGATATTTGTGATTTTGGTGGTTTCAGTTTCACCAAAAATTCATAAATAAATTTATGCGAGATCGTGAGGCCCGCATAAAAAACCTACGATTCTGGATTTAAATGAGAGTTGGACCTAGCCGATGGGCGGTATGATTTTTTGCAATAACGCCTCATATCGCAGTTGCGAAAGGTAAAATGGTCCTAACAATATCAGACATTTGAGATTTTAGGCATCAAGAGAATGTAAAAAATTATAGGGTTTTAGGAAATCAGGTCAAATTATCCATACAGTAAGATTATTTTCTATTCAAAACATGATGGTCAGATTACTAAACCATCCAACTTACATCAGCACCTTGCTCATGTAAATTGATAGTATCTATATGTGATGTTTAAATTGCTAATAAAAAGTGATGAATTACCCCAAGATGCCTTGATATTAAGGATGACATTACTTTTGAATGTTTTTCTTGACATTT
This sequence comes from Nuphar pumila, assembly GCF_984573655.1. Taxonomy (NCBI): domain Eukaryota; kingdom Viridiplantae; phylum Streptophyta; class Magnoliopsida; order Nymphaeales; family Nymphaeaceae; genus Nuphar; species Nuphar pumila. Next base: position 105,003,014 of record NC_143259.1, read on the forward strand.
ATTTTCTTTTTGTAAGGCTGAAAAGCTGTATTCAATGAATGTTTCTTTTCCTATGACAAGGAGAAACCGCCGATATGTTTGGGACCTCTCGTTATGGGTTGAGAGGCTCCACATTGACGTAAAACTCCACCAGTATTTATTTTTATTTTTTATAGACAAGTATGGGTTAGGCAGAACCCCACCAGTTATACAACCATACCACTGGGATTTGAACTTGCAACGTCCCAAACACAAGGTGACGTGCACTCACTGATCCTACTAGACAATCGGAGACCCCGTTGGTAGTTTCTCATTGGCTTTGACCTTGAGGCAAAAGATGCACACTGCAATAATGTTGATACCAAAGATCATGACACTTTTTTTTAACAAGTACAATCCATTATGTGTTTGATAAGGAGATTTGCTAGTGGCTAACAACTAAGTATTCACAACGCAACTTCTTATCCACAACAACAGCAACAATAATAACCCATCTATCTATTGAATACTTATTAAAGTTGATGAAGGCCTAGTTTGATAAAAATATTATTTGCTTTGCAAAAAATATAAAAATAAGATAAGACACCATTTCTATTATAATGTCTTTGTATCTACCGCATTTTCTAGGAATGTAAAGTGCATTGTTTATTTTAATTTTAATGGATTAGAAATGTGGTATTATTTCATTATGACTTTGATAGTTGAGTTACCTACATCCGTCACTAGGTAAAATAATTCAAATTCATTTTTTTAGGGCAATTGACTTCCTTGTTTGATCTAAAACTAGTAGTAACAGCAATTGTAGTAATTCACTAATAATAATAATTGTTGTTAGGTTGTTAGGCCCTTTGAATCACATAAATTTGGCTACGGGAACTTGTGACTTGGAATCCGTAAACCACCCAAAGAAAAATCAATTTTGTACATCAGAATGACTAGGGACACTACCAAAACCATGTAGAACAAAAACTGCGTACTATAATTACCAAAATTAGGTATGTTTTTTATTATGGCTAAAACTTTTGGTCTGTTTTGAATTTAAAAAAAAAATTGTCGTTTTGAGGGTAAATCAGTAACTTTATCATACTTGGGTTAATGATAGTCCAAGTTAAATTAATGGAAGTGCCCTTTTGATTAATAGAATGAAAAATTAGGTGTGTTTTTAATAATATCAAAAACTTAGATGTATTTTTTTATTATCGCTAAAACTTTAGGTGTGTTTGTGAAAATTTCTTTAAAAAAAATGTTAAGGATTCCAAAGTAACCTTTGCTTTCCTTGTTTAATGTGCATTTTCCTCGATGACTTCGCGACCATATCAGTTGAGACATGCTTATGAAGAATAAATGGAGAATGATTGTGACACATTTTCCAAAATGCCTTATAATTTTCAATATTATTCCCATGTTCAAAATTGTAAATATCTGAATTTAAAAAAGCCTTTTTACCCTTCACATACGCAAACTTTCTATATATACGAACTTTCTCCCAAATATGTGACTATTTTTTGCAAAACAGTCTTTCTTCTTAGATCTGTATATCTCTTATTTGACGTCCAAAACTTGTATTTTTATGGTGGTTGGAAAACTAAGACATAAGACCTATAACTTTAACATTTTGAGTCAGAATTGAAAACTCGTCTAAGATTTCTGTTTTTTAGTTTCAAAATCGGGATAGAAACATACTCTGCGGACTAGAACAACTGAACAATCTATCTTGAGAGAACGTTTTGACCCATAAGATAAAGGATTTTGAAAAAAGTAAAAGAAAAAAAAATTAGACAAAAATTGTTTTCAATGATACTTGATTCGCTAAAAAATTATGAACGGGCGTTGAGATACAACCCCGATGGTGTTCCTAAAACAAGAGATTAACAAGCGCGACTGTGCCTTTTCTGTCTGTTCTATGATTTTTTCGGCCACCTACACCAGAAATCTAGAAAAACAACTAAAGGGAAAAAGATATATCAAGATGTTAGCTTTCAATGCTACAAAGATCACCTAGATCTGATGAGTAGTTGGAGAGAAACTTCTTCTGCAAGATAGATTGTTCAATATAGGCAAGGATGCAGAAGTCTATATAAAATATATGTGAGGATGAGGAAGTTCGCATAAAATATACGAGAAGATGAGGAGGTCCACATAAAAGAAGGAAGTTCGCACAAAATATATTCATAAAATGAGGCAGTCCACATAAAAATAAGTTTGAACATCCTGTTAAATTCAAACCTCGAAACTTCACAACTAACTTACTAAGTTTGCATAAAAATAGGTGTGAACATTTTGCTAAACTTAAAAATTGTATGTATTTAAAAGGAAATCACATGTTTAGGAGATCCATGCCTAATTGTAGGTCAAAATTTAATGTTTTTCAGTATCGACTAAACTTATCGATCTGTGTGCGTATGATTAAATCTAAGACTACCACGACAATTTACATTTTGAGAGCTTTCAAATCAACTATTTAAACATCAAATTATGTTAAGTCTTAGGCCTCTCGAAAGGTTACCATGTCACTGGAGCTCAAGTCAGAGTAAGAAAACCCCATCTTTCTTTTCTATCTTAATTAATTTTGAAATATGATGAGGTATGTCTCATAATTTATTTTCTTGTTTTATTAATAAAGGATATTAATATATATTAACCACTTATAATAGAGATGAGAATAGTGCTTTAATGGCACCATAATAGCTCGGCAGGTTTGGTTGCAATTTCGTACCATCATGCCTCAAAATGTTTATAATTGTACTAAAAGTCCAGACAATACACGTGACTCTAAGTTGTCCATACTCTGGCCATAAATCATCATCCCATATGCCACCCAACTTATTCAATTTACATGTAACCCAATCAGGAATTTTTTACCCAGTTTTGCATATTTCTTGCACATCATTAACACTGCAAAAATATGCTTATAACCACAAAAAAACAAATATCGAGGTAGCACTTTTTCATTCACGTTATGTGATGTACTCACATTTTCATCCCTATCCCACTGTATGGGACATTAGCCGCACATGGCATTACATCCGGCCTAACCGAACTGCCTTTCTTTTCCTTGTTTGACTCCAGAAAGTATGCAGCTTGGATCCTTGTCCAATGCTCATAGCAGACTCTTTTTTTTTTATATAACGAAAATCATCCATTACATTAGCGTGTGTAAGAGGGTACAACCGTTAATATGTATATTAATCCCAACTATGCAGGGAATCAAATTCATAACGTAGGCAGCATGAAATCAATAGTGTGCAAAAAAATTTAATTTCATGTATATGCTACACATAGTGGGTACTGGTCGTATATGTGGATCTGCACCTTCTCACGATTGATTAAGCTATGAATCACGTACAATATGAAGCTACAGGTTGGAAAAATTTCTAACTAACAGCAGTAGTAAGTTTATAGCAACATGAGTGAGTCCTATATACTCTGTAACATCTCAAAGAACGTGTAGGAACAATTAGACCATTTCTAGATTTTATATATATATATATATATATATATATATTTCTAAATGGTAGATTAGTAGCCTGCCCACCATATACGTAAATTTGGGTTTAGTTATTGAGGCTATCCAAAAACGTTTTGTGGGTCAGAATTTCTAGTGTTAAATAAAGTATGATCTGGTTGCATGCCTACAAATTTACAAACATAGATCTGGTTATAATATCCAAAACAAAGCATTACATCAGAATTTTAAATTTGTTTCCAGTATACAAATTTGGTAATCTTGTTAATGCCTGAAATAAGCCAACCAGATTGTCATTAAAATAAGATTTTCAATCCATTTCCATCCACCCTAATGTTATGTGCAATAGTCTGAAGCTCACAACCTAGTATAGAAAACATTTTTACTGTGACAACTTCAAACTTTAAAGGGTCAGTGACCTTTGTACATGAATGCTTCAAAATGTGCAGCTTACATGTGTTGATGTGGGTACTTCAGGGTAATGGCACTGGGTGCCTCAACATATTTATGACATTGCTGGGTGTTTCATCATATATACATGTCATACACTGAAAATATATAAAATAAAATTTTTCTCTCTCCCTCACTTTTTCTGCATGCATATGCACTCATATATGCACCTGTTCATGCACACAAGAGAAAAGAAAGTGCAATTTCAAGTATGTCTATTCACGTCTGGTTCTCAATCATAAGATATACTCTCAAATCTCTACATTCATTTGAGCCTGGTGTTGATTAAGACCTTGTTGAGCAACATACGCATAAGGGTCCTACTGTGTATTCAAATAAGCATATGTCGTTTGTTACGAGTAACTATGATTCACATGCTCGGTTAGAGTAATCCAGGTATGAAAGAAAGATCAACGCATACATCCATGTGTGGTTTTGCTGAAATGATCTACGTGAACACCCTAAGGTATAGCCGACCCATGTTATCCCACATAAAAAAAAATATTGCAGAATACTCATACTACAGTGCACTGAATACACGCATAGGGACCTTATACCACTTACCTCGATTTGAAGCACCGTGGCCCAAAGACGGTATTGTTTTCTTCCCTTCAGGCGGGAGCTTCTCTCATTGTTAGAGGTCTAATGGTTGTTAGGAGAGGGTTTAGGAAGAAGAGAGATGAAAACGGTAGAGCCAAAATGAGTTCACGTTTTTTTTTCTTTTCTGAAGGCCCACCTTTCCCTGATTAATCTCCTTCATTTAAGCATGTTTTTTAATTTCTAAATTTTTTAGAAATTGTCCACCATTCACGACTTTTTTGTAACTCCCTCCATATTCAGAATTCAAGAGGCCCTTCCACCTTCCATTAGCCATTGTTGAGTTTTTCATTTGGGAATTCGTCTAGCCCTTCTTCCCTTGAAAACATGTTTTTCTATTAAAGTCACTTTAATGAGGAGTTACTAAAAAAAAAATCGTTGGTTATAAAGTATTTTCGCAAAAAGTATCCCTAGCGCACTGAGGGATTTGAACTAGGGTTCTCCTCCCTAAGGGGTAACAAGCCCCACCAATGCACTATAGTTGATTTTGTTGCAAACTCTTGCAACATTATTCTATTAACCTCTTTATGGCAAATTGTCTTCATTAAAAAATTGATGTCTTTAGAAAAATTTTGGCACGCTAGAGGATTCGAACCAGAGTTTTCCTCCCTTAGAGGCAACGAACCTCACCAATGTGTCGATTTTAACTTAGTTGTAGTATGGGTCTTTATTAATTCTTTTATATACGAATCCGTTTTTTGATGATTCTCAAATACAAGTTGGATCGAAGATTGTATTTTAGATATTCTGAACTTTCTAACTATGTTTCTAGATCTTGATTAAAATTTGACCATATTTGGATCCATTAAGAATTCTAATTGGGTTTCGGATCCATCCAGGATCTGAATCTAAGTATTGGATCCATTTGATCTTGTTTGGATTTAAGATCCATTTGGATCGAATCCATATTATATTGCCATACTTATTTTGTAGAATTTTAATATTTATTTATTTTGATAATTATCAAAATTTTATGGGTTTTACAAATGAGATTTATGAATTTTAATGGTGTGTTAGCATGAAAGAGGGCTAAATATTGTTGTGTAATTACTATATTCATGTTAGAACATCGTCCATGGTGTTGAATCATGTTTTTATGCCACGTTTAGCTTATGATTTATGTTTTCATCAGAGTTCTGATAAACTTGGACTGTTGTTTTTGTTTATGACCCAACCAGTTTTTGAAATAAATATGTTTATCATAGAATACAGATCTAAAAAATATAAATAAACATACTATGATGTGCTACACATCTGAGGCTTGATTATAACATGTTATTTTGTTTGTTCTGGATTTAGTTTAAGGGAGAAACAACCGATGTAACAAAGCACAATTTTCTGGCTCTTGTCGCAGGGCTGTTTTGACTAGTTATTTTGAAAGTCCTGAAAACCTATTCAAGACAGATCAAATAAAATCATGAAAAATCTATGATAGATATAACATATAGTAGAAGATACTGTAAAAAGGATGTTGCAAAAAGAGTTACCAAAAAATTCACAAAAAATCCCTAAGTTGAAAAATGTTCTGCAGATTGCAGAAACTTGTTTGTCAGCTTTTCAGAATAGTATGCGGTTACATAATTTTTATATTTTCTGTATAATTGGTTTTTGAGATCTATTTTTTGGGTTACTCAATAAAAGGATGAAAGTCAAATCTGATCTTTGTGATTTTTGGTTTATTTTACAAAAGTAGGCAAACAAATGATTGATTTTACCTCAATTATGTATGTTTATGCCTAAGTCTTTTTTAGTTGATAATTCATGTTTAGTAATATATGAAAGATGAATTATGATATTTGATAAAGGTAAACTGATTGTATAGTAGCCTAATGAGGCAATAAAATTGACAATGATTGAATGTACTTGTGTCATTTGTAATTGCACAAGATTTTGCAATTTATATGCCTGCGATTAAATGTATGCACTAGTTGATATATGATATGCTTGTATTATGATCTGAAATTGCATAAGTGCATACATAAAGTAAATTGTGAATACTTGTCATGATTGAATTGTGCATGCATAAATATGAATGATTAGTCTACCTTGACTGTGTAAATGCATAATGATTGCATTATTATAAAATTTTATGGTAGAGACTAATCGAAAGCATGCATAGAGTGCTATGAATATTGTTGCATATGAACCCTGAATGTGGTTGCATGTTTGCGTTGGCACGATTAATAAAAGAGTTAGTTAAGAAATCAAAATTAAATTAATTTTCTTGTGGCTTATTGAGAGAGTAAGCATGATATTGATGGTTCTGTAGGGATATTATTTTAGCATGAAAGGTTGCTTTGACCCCCATCCATGGAGCCCATAATCGAGAAAACTATCATGATTTATCCATGATGTGGTAGGTAAGACTCATGAAGAAAATCTGATATATCAAGTTACAGAAGGTTGAAAACCCTCTCTAAAAATTATATTTTTCTATCCAGAGTAGTAACAGTTGGGGCATCACACAGGTTAATAAGATACAATTGCTTGAATATATAAACCTTGGTCATACCTTCATATTGAGAGTGTTTGTGTTGTATCCATAAACAAATATTGGCAAGTGAAACAAAATGTGAATTACATGTAGATAGAACATTGCATGCATCATATAAGCAAAAAATTTATAATTGAAGATAAGAACTTACTCATGCATGAATGACTCACATCACTGGAATGGTAAGTTCACACATCTTATATATGTTCATGCATGTTATAAATGTTCATGCATATGCATAATTTATTATATTATTGTAAATTTTAGCATAAATAAATGTGCATTAAATTGACTTACCAACACGATTTTATATTTTTTGTTTGCTAAGGTATGTGTTATATGATTGATATATGAGGCTATATTTGAATGTATTCCAATATCATGCATTTATTGTAAGTATGTTATTTTCTACCAGGCTTTCACGAGTCTGACCTATTTTATGGAGTTTTAGGTAAATTATGATTTGCAACTGCAGAGCGAATGCGGATGCGGATGCAGAATGCTTAGGTGGCGTTGAGAGTCAATCTTTTTCTTTTCCGCGGATAATTTTAGAAAAATAATTATTGTTATAAAAATACCTTGATATGTATTTTAAATTATTGAAACTGAATTAAATTTTAATGTTCATATTTTAATTCAATTATGATAATTGATTGTATTGTAACCCGCCCATAATGTTTAACTTAAAGAAAAATATTGTTTTCACTATTTAAAATAAAACTCTATAAAATTTTAGAATGTCACAGGTGCTATAGGTCTTGTATAAGGATTCGAGCATCTTGTGGAAGTCTTACTTGATGCTAGTTAGATGGAGTCAAGCCATATTGAAGGCTAACTTGTTTCATTGATTGAGTCCATACCCACTCAAACAAGACTATGAATTCTCACTCATCAACTGATTATCTTGGCTCGGTCTAGTCCTAATGATCCACGTGTGACCAAGTGGGTGTCCAAAGCAATACAAGACTCAACAAACTCACTAGCCTTGATCAAGTCAAATCTCAATCAGGTTAGCAGTAGTCTGAGCCCAAGCACATAGCTTAACAATCTAGGACTCTAAGTCAACTCAAGACCCAAGTCCACTCACGGCTTGGGCAGTCACAATAACTACGCGACACTTAAAAAACAATACTTGTAAGACTTGACTGATGGTCAATGTCCCATTCTCATGGGTGTCTCCTCTCTGCACAAACTGATGCCCAGCATAGGCGCCGAGGGCCCTAGCTTCGGAGTTTTATGCCACTGGTATAACAACCATGGGTAGGGCAGGTTGAGACATTGTGACCAAGTCTTTGCAGTTTCTTCGAGTTATAAATTCAAAAAAACAAAACTTGACTGACTCATCCAAGTGTTGGATGACTGAGTCAACCTAGTCAACATGAGCCATGAGAGGTCCAGCAACTAAGTTACTGAACAGACTGCATTAGCCTATGGCTCAAATCGACCCAACTGGACCGCTCTAAACAGAGGCTTGACCATCTGTCTAGGACGTAGTTAGGCTTAGCCCAAGCCTTGTCATTGAAACCAAAAGTAAACACAGTTCATGCTAGACCCGTAGACTGAGTAAAAACTAGGTTTTGAATCATGTATTTGCAACATGTAAGCAAGTTAGATTTGTAATGTGTTGGCCTATATGCTTGTAACAGGTAGGGTTCTAACTAACGGGAGCAGATAAGGTGATCTGCCCAATCACTTTTAGAAAAGTGATTTGGCATTCTCACCATCTACAGTATGCATAAAGGCCATGCGGTCCCCCATCTTGCCAAAAAAAAAATATTGATGAAACAAAAAAAACCATATATTTATGTATGAAATTAAGATCAAAGTGCATTTTTTTAGCAAAAAAAAAATATGTTGAGGAGATATGAGGTAAGATCGAATGAATACAACTTATCCTTTTGATTTTGCAATTAGAATGTATGTGTGTTGTCCACAATAGCAAATATTTATCCTTTAAAAAAGTAAAACTCTTTTAACATAGGTACTACACCAATCCATATCTACTGCTGCCTACTGTTTGGAGAGTTCTTTTTCATGTTTTTTTTTTTTCAAATCCTACAATACATATGTTTTATGTGCTTGATTTTATGGGAAGAGACTCTCGCATCATCCCATTCCTACTTGCGAATAGGTAATCATCTAAGACTTAAAAACAACTCAGGTGTCGTTTCCTAACAACTTGGCCATGCCAAACACGTTATATTTACAGAACAAAAAACTCTGGTTCACTAGCAATAGGCTGCAAAAGGCACCAAACAAAGTAGGCAGCTACCCTCTACTCTTAACATGAAAGACAAAGCATGGTAAAAAAGGTAAAGAAGTTTGAAAAGTATGGTTTTTCACTTACCAAGTGATGCAGGATTAAAGCTACGTGCAATCTGGGTTCAAGAGATCTATTTGGATTTAATTTTAATTTAGGATTTTTATTTGAGTCTTATTTATATTTGATTTTTTAATGTAATGGATCCACTTGGAATCCAAAATAGGCTTAGAGTTTCTTATAAATACTCATTATAGAGATTTGGATTGGGACTTGTTATTTTATTTAATTTTATGTTTTAGTAATTATTTATTTTTATAATTTTACTTTCATAATGTAAATCGTAATAAGAATCTAATATTGAATTTGCATTATCAGAGCAAGTCCTGAATCTTGCCTATGATGCTGCAAGGCATGCATGAGTTATGTGAAGACTACTTTGCGAGAAATGAAGAATGACGTGCACATGATTCAAGAGCTTGATTGATTTGATAGTAAAGACAGTCGAAAGAATGATTAAAAATTCTGTTTTGCCAAAAAAAAAAAAAGTTCTCGGAGTTCATAGGATGTTCGGATAACCAAAGGAACAAAAATATGCATGCCCTAGAGGATGACAACAACAGTGACCCCAATCAAATGGGCGATTTGATAGCATCGACAATCATTGGTTCACACCCCCCAGTTCCTAGCTACGGCAAAAATGCCTCAGTGGGCCTTTTACCGGCGATCTTTGATCTGAAGGTGATTCAACAGCTGCTTATCGCTCCTCCATCACAGGTCCCAAACTTCCCTCCACCTGTGCCTTTCTCTCTCCCTTTTGCAACACTAGAAGATCACAAGGAGGGGCTCCCTGTCGATTTTGCCCCTCCCTACCTCAAGTGGCTGAAAGGGGTAGGTCAACGAGAAGCTAACCTTAGGGTAGGATATGCCCACCGGCTAGCTGACAAAGAGGAGGGGCTAGGGTTTGCCACCTCTCCCTTTCTCTCTTTTGGGCTGAATTTGGTGAGAGTCTGCGTGATTGTGGGGGTGGCTTCCTAAGCAGGTTATATGTTCTCAGGTCTGAATGAGCACCACATATGTAATCATGTGGGGCTCGTTTCTTCGTGTGTGTCGACATCACTTATCATCGGAGTATGGTGCATTTGCAAAAACTTAAGTACCCTTTCTCGCCATTAGCGTCATAAAATGATGTTTCAAGAAAATGACAAATATCCTCCCACCAGAAAGGATTAAAATCATCATAGTTTTTGCCCTAAGGAGTAAACTTTTTTGCTTTAACAGGAGCACCTCGCAATATGTCACCCTAAACGTTCTGGATCACCCTTTAACGATGCACCATCTATTGTAACAAGAGCTTCGATTGACGATGCACCCTTTGTCATCGTCTGCTGTCGTCGGAACACCCTTTGTCGCTTTCTGCTGTCGTTGAAGCATTCTTTGTCGTCGTCTGCTGTCGCAGGAGCACCCTTTGTCATCGTCTGTTCGTGAGAAATAGTTGAACTACCAAAAAAATCAACATTCTTTCTATTGTTCATCATAATATCAGGGTGTAAGCGTCGAGATGAGTAGACAGAGAATAACGATTTACAGCAAAGATAATGGTGGCAACGTCAAACTGAGTATAGTAGTGATTTATAATAGAAATCAGATAAGAGAGTAACAATTTACAGTAGAAATTAATTCAAAGAGTAGTGATTTATAATAAAAATTAGATGAGAGAGTAACGATTTGTAGTAGAAATCAATTTAGAGAGTAGCGATTTACAATAAAAATCAGATAAGAAAAGTGATTTACAGTAGAAATCAGATAAGAGAGTAGCGATTATGGTAGAAATCAAATCAGAGAGTAGCGATTTATAGTAGAAATCAGTTAAGAGAGTAGCGATTTACAATAGAAATTAAATCAGAGAGTAGCGATTTACAATAAAAATCAAATCAGAGAGTAGCGATTTACAATACAAATCAGATTTCTACTGTAAATCGCTACTCTCTGATCTGATTTCTACTGTAAATCACTACTCTCTAATTTGATTTCTATTATAAATCGCTACTCTCTTATCTAATTTCTACTGTAAATCACTACTCTCTAATTTGATTTCCACTGTAAATCACTACTCTCTTATCTGATTTCTACTGTAAATCGTTACTCTCTTATCTGATTTCCACTGTAAATCACTACTCTCTTATCTGATTTCTACTGTAAATCGCTACTCTTTTATCTGATTTCCACTGTAAATCACTACTCTCTTATATGATTTCTACTGTAAATCGCTACTCTCTTATCTGATTTCTATTATAAATCGCTACTCTCTGAATTGATTTTTATTATAAATCGCTACTCTCTTATCTGATTTCTACTGTAAATCACTACTCTCTTATCTGATTTCTACTGTAAATCACTACTCTCTGATTTGATTTTTACTGTAAATCGCTTTTTTCAACAGAGAGAGAATAAGAAAAACCACGGCTGCTCAGAGAGAAATCTTATTGCTCTTTTCAACAGTTACAAGAGAGAAAAAAAAGAAAGAAATTATACAAGGCTAGGGCGACAACCCTAAACCTTAACAAGTTGGGTCAGCGGGATCCGCGCCAGAGGAACCTTAGACCCCCCTTTCTGTAAGAGAAAAAATTATGAATCAGGCTCCACAACTCATCATGTAGGAACTAGAAGACGGTCATGTGTTGTAACACAAGCTAAAAACAAAGGTGGAACGTGCAAATCTATTTACGGGAAGTGGAAGGACATTTTTATCCAACACATATCTATCTTACGGGAGGGCATTTCCGTCGAAAGCATATCTACCTTTTTTATATGTTATTTTATAATAAAGTCATTGTGGAAAACATTGACATATGAATTATTGTGGGTCCCAAGATATTCCTCCGTACACACAGGAACACGCGAATTTGTGTTTTGGGGAGAACACACACCACCCTTCCGGTGGCTTCCCTCACGGTTGGGGGTTCCCACTTGTCGGTAGCTTCATCAGATTCTCCCACGATGGGGAAACCAAATGAACCGGTTCCACAAATTGAATTTCTTGAGATATCGGGTACCAAGCTGGTACACAAGCTAAAAACCTTAGTTTGATGGGTTTGGGCTCAGTTTCGGGTCAAAACCAACTGTTCCAACTCAAGTGGACCTTAATTCAGATCTAGAACCATTGGGTTGGATCCAACAACTTGTTCTTGGTCTTTTTTCATAAAACCAAACTCAATCATTCCCTAACTTAGCCCAATTTCATTAATCTACTACACCAACATTAATGCTATTCAAAATCTACCAATGCCCATCCACACCTGTCTACTAACTAAACAACCCGTGAAGTACTCGTTTGACTAAGGTGGTGCAAACTTGGACCTGAATAGTTATGATTGAATCCAAGAGTATTTACAGTTGGATCTTTTTACTCTCGTATATTGCTAGTAAATCTATTTGAAGTTATTTTACACCATCTACAAAGGAGTATTGGAGTCCAAATAATTTCTTTGTTACCATCAATTTCTTTGAATTTATGCTTGATATATCCACATCCAATGGAGATGGCATCGTCTTCATGAAACTGAGTACAACCTAAAAAAATGAAAGCAAATTAGACTCAAGGTGGAGTCTTTCTCTAACCTGGATAGAATAATGTAGGAGCGAAGTAGCTTGTAACATGGGTTTAAAAGATCTTCTAATTTAAGATTTTTATTTGGACTCTATTTATATTTGGATTTTTTAATATAATTAAAATAAACTTAGGATTTCTTGTTTTTTCTTATAAATACTCATTATAGAGATTGTTCTTGATGATTGATTGGATTAAGACAGTTTTTTTTAATTATGTACTTTAATAATTACTTACGTTTTGTTAATCTTGCTTTTCTAACGTAAATCCGTAAGAGCGGCATACCTAAATTGTTTATTCACCGGTTCGTCACCAAGCAAGCTTATTGAAAAATAAACTTGAAAACTTTATTTACGTAGATCTGTAATATCCCAAGAAAAGGTAGTCATTGACTTTGTCCCAAGCACCAAAAGCGGGTGGGGGTCACTCATGGTCAGCCGAGTCTGATTGGTGGATCTCCCTGACATCATTATCTACTGAAACGTTAAATTCAACTAGTACCAATAACGCCTTAAACCCATCTAAAATATTGCCATGAGTCACCGCCACTATTCTCTACCTCCTCCTCCCTCTTCTTCTTCTTGGTTCTAAGGATGGAGGTCTGTCTAGGATCAACCATCCAGCCCCTCTTCCACTCTTCCGCTTCTGTTCTTCCTAGATTATTTGGGTTCCCTCAGAATATCAGAACCTCACCTTTCAGCATTCATGGGAGAAGACACAGGGTGGTCGTTAGAGCGGCTGTTACAGTGGAGCAGGCCTCACAGACAAAGGTTTCGCTTGTCAGGATTGGTACAAGAGGAAGGTATGCCTTTTTCCTTTAGTGGGCTGTTCTTATTTTGGCCTTTTCTGCGCTAAAGTTGGTTTTGGTTGCATAATTTTATGTTTCAGTGTTACCCATTTCACATGGTTGATGTTAATCACTTTTTCAATGTTAAAATTGATGCGGGTATCTCTTATTTCTTTCTAATTCTTGAGTTTTCATTAAATTAGTGCAGATTTAAGGTGGTTATGTGTTCTGCGTGAAGTTTTAGAAAGTTCTTTTTTATTTTCTATTTGGGATTGAGTTTTTGGTTAACTTTCTGAAAATTATGTCTTTTGCCTCAAATTTGGGTGGTTTTGGAGTTCCAAGTGATGAAGATTAAATTAAGAACTGTTGAAATTGATGAGAATTGTTTTGGTTCGTTTTATCTGCTGGAAATGTGGCGAAATTTATATGATGTTGGCAATCTTGGGTGGTCCATATGTGTTTGAAACATTGGTTTAAGAATTGGATATAGGTGTTCTAGGAGCTACTGCTTATGGATTTTCGATTGGTAACTGAAGTGTAGAAAACCATGACTGTACTGTGTGTTGTAGATTTAGCTCTTCAAAGCTTTCTTCTGAAGCCTTCTTCTCCAGTTCCTTTACAGAAATTAATGGATGAAGTTGTAGGAATTTTCTCGTTTAGGTTGTAAAACGTTTGCATTTTTTTGGGTTAAATGCGATTAGTTATGAATAGTTAAGTCTTTGAAGGGATAGGTTATGCCAGCCAAATATTGATACTACATGTGCTTGTAAACAGCTACTAGCTATTGCTGCCACCCACGTTCTCTTCCATTAATAAACTTCTTAAGCATAAGTTTGAAAGACAATAGTAGGCTGAAAGATGCTATATAATAGATGCATTGTTTTTTCTCCCCTTCCACTAAACAGCTTGGACATTATTGTTGCCTTTAATATGATTTCCCCCCTTCTTTTGTTTGTATCATGAACTCTACCTACTTGAGCCTAGATAATATGTTATTGGTCTTGCATTGAATCAACTGCATTCTTTCATTTAATGGACTAGTCCGTAATATTTTCCGGTCATCAATGTGAATTTATGTACCAGCAGGCTGTGACCATATTATTAAGTTGGTAGCAATTTTACTATCCTTTATTGCACTTGTACTACATGTATTTTTATAAATATTCTAGGAACATTCAATGTAGATAAGTTATGAAGACACATGCAAGTAGTTTCTAGTCATTGAGAAATCTAGCCCATTTGTAGATCTTTAAAAGTGAAGCCATGCTTCAGAGGTCCTGTTCATATTGTAATTCCCCAGTATAAGCTGTCATGTTCGTTTAACCTTGTTTTCGGTTTAATTCTTTTCAACGGATGCTGAAAGGTTTTAGCCATATTAGTGTGGTAGTATCATGGTGGCCAGATAATCTTGCCTGCATGTCTAATCTTTAGTGGTCACCATGGATTGTTATTGCTTTTCAATCACTCGATTGCCCCCATTATTCCCCCACCAATTGTCTTTTCTGGATATGGAAGGGAGGCTATACATCAAACCTAGTTGTTGCGCATTCACAGAAACATGCTGCAGGAGCAAGACAATTCTTCCAAATTGAACCACTTATTGTATCCCAAAATGTTGTTTTGCTAAACCGTCTGTGACTGAGTCTCAATCTTTTCAAGCATGGAAATGGTAGAACTGAATGCCTATCGATAAAAGAACAAAAAAAAACTGACCTGGACTTTTCATAAACTTTCATGTCTCCACATTTTATTAGAAACATTTTCTAGGTTGGGCTACAGTTATTAGTTAGAAGTCGGTTCCTGGTCCTATTAAAACCATACCTTTTGTAACATATTCAGCAGTTCCATGTAAGTACATCTGGTCCTCCTCTTAAGAGCTTCATTTCCTAATATATGTTTATTCCTCAAACTAGTTGAGGAGGTTGGCACCCAAAATTCCATCCAACCAAATCCTCAAGGATCTATACAACTTAATTGCCACCGAGACAATTGAGGTGGTTCCCATTTCACTCATCTTACTTATGCAACTAATATTTTTTTAATTTGAGGAATGAGATCCAGAACCATTATTATCTTGATGCATTTTCGTTATCTGTTTGAGTTAATTTTTATCGTGGCAAAATAGTTAATGAAGATGCTGTATTATGGAGTTATTGAATTTGGGTTGGAAAACATGTGATTCTTTTTCTACTTATATAGTTAATTCATCTCATTGTTTGTTGGATGATACTTCTACTGCTGCTTTGTAGGACAGTCCATTGGCACTTGCCCAGGCTTATCAGACACAAGACAAACTCAAGGCTACTCACTCAGAACTATCAGAAGAAGGTGCAATTGAAATAATAATTATAAAAACAACAGGTGATAAAATATTGAATCAACCATTAGCAGATATAGGTGGCAAAGGTCTTTTTACAAAAGAAATAGATGAAGCACTTTTAGATGGCACAATTGATATTGCTGTCCATTCGATGAAGGATGTGCCCACCTATTTTCCTGATGGGATGATTTTGCCATGCAATCTTCCTCGAGAGGATGTTCGAGATGCATTTATTTGTCCAACTGCAACCTCTTTGGCTGAGCTTTCAGCCGGAAGCATTGTTGGTAGTGCTTCCCTGAGAAGACAATCTCAAATACTGTACAGATATCCATCACTTAAAGTAAGCCAATCACTTAGTATGATCCAATTTGTGTTCTTTTGTTTATGATGAATATGTGACTGATTCTTTTGATTGTAAAATGTGAATGAGTTCAGTAACTGCAGATGTTTCATTATGCATGTGTCTCTGTATTTATTTAGTAGTGTTAGCATCCTGTGGGAGAGACTGAATTACACTAGGGCCTATGTCACAGGGATACGGCACTTTTGTGAAAGAACCCATACCGAACAGATACGGTCAAAATCGTATCTGATACAATTTTGACCATATCTCACCACTATAGACCAAAACAAAACAAAGCTGAAAGCCTTTTTCGTCCTCAACATACATAGTTGAGGACTATTTTGACCTTTAAGTTCAAATTCATGGCTAAATGCCACTTTAAAAAAAAAATTTAAATTCAAATCCACCATGCAGGTGGGAGGCAAAAAAAATTAAATTTTGAATCCCATGCCAATCCCAAACCACGTGGGCAACATGGGTTACAGTGAGTCTTCCCCCTTGCAAATACCTCCTTTTATAGAGGAGGGATGGGGCTCTCTTCTGACATTCCCATTGATATGGGACTAAAAGTTGGTAGTGGCACCCAACAGGTTAACATTCTACATATGCTGCTATATTCTATTACGAGTTATGACATTTCCAGCCTAATGTCATCATCAATATTAACATCAGCACCACCTTAATCATCATTATCATCACCATACCTACTGCAAGTTTACAACCATGACCATCATCATCTTTATTATCATCATCATGGCCACCACCATCATAATAAAATATAAATAAACAAATATGTATATATATATATATTCTGGTATCCCCAAATCCTAACTTTTGAAAATTGACATTCGTATGGCTCATACCCATGCCATGTCCCATTTCTGTATCCGTATCTATGTGACAGACTAGGGCACTGGTGAGTTCAAGGTTCACTTGGCTCACAACTTGCGTAATGTTTAATGTTGAACATAAACTGGTGCAACTTTTTGAGAAAGTATTTTTAAAAGGATTTTTTGATAAAAATCGTTTGTGTAAACCAGACATCAAATAATAAAAAATGGCTCACAATAGGGTGAGATTCGGGTCGAACATAGGGAACGTGTTTAAAAACTTTTGTACCTTACACAAGAACTATCTTTATTGCCTTGAATAACTAAATAAATAAACTAAAATGTGCTACCCTCTGCGAAGGGTTCAAAAATGAAAAGGCCTTATTACAAACCCAACTTAAAATAAATGGTCGTCTGGCCCCAAAAATAATAAAAATAAGAAAAAGTAAAACGTGTATGACCCTTCGCTATCGCGTTTTTATCCTCCAAAGTGAACCCACCTGCAAAACACAAAAGAAAAATACAAAAACACGAACCCACACACATGATCTCTAGAAGAACGAATATTAGTTATAAGAAATAAAATCAATTAAAACTATAAAGACTATTAAAACTATCTAATTAATTAACTACGGAACAAAAGAGCCTAACTAACTAAATGAAATACTCAACCAATTAACTAACTACAAAAACAGTTACAAGAATTTAACTAACTAAATGAACCAATGTGTTGCAGATCTAAAACATGATCATCGTTAATCACACTGCTCTATGTGATTAATGGTGATAGCGTGGAACACGGCTCCCAAGAGTATGCGCAATCTGAAAATCACGATCCGTCGAAATGTGTTGGCCTTTATAAAATAGATGCAACGTATTGACGTTAATTGCGACAGGCCAAAGAAAACACAGATTTAGATTGTGATCAGAACTTCAGATCTGATCGCAATAATATGTGCGGACACACCAGCATGCGTGGTGTTAATGTCACGTTGATCTGCGTGGGATGTAAACCAGTTTCGATGAAACACAAAAATCAGCAGGTCAGCGTGATCTTAAATTCATAATGGGTGTAATAGTAAATGTGTATTTTAGCCTATGAAACATGTTTGTATCCAAAGGTATAGTGCTGAATTGCCTCTGGTTACATGATCTGTTAGTTTCACCAACTGAAATCAATTTCTTGTAAATTGAAAAGACGGAACAACTATGAGTATTATCGTTTTTACCAAAGTAAAGCAATAATGGCTCAATTATGCTTATCTTAGAAAAGATGAATAATAAAGGGTCTCAATTTACTTTTTCAATATAAATCTCATTTAGAGACTCTTTACGCGAGAAAAGAGCAACCGTTGTTTGTGTTTCCACGGTGGGGCTTGCGAAAATGCCTTGTGTGTTTCTGCATAAACCTTTCCTTTTCCCTGACATGCAAACGGGCCCTTAAGGTGCAGATAGCAGCGGATGAGTGGTCACCAAATCTGAGATTTCACTCTAATTTTAATTGGTAGATTTCTTTTTCTTTTGGTTTTCTCATACGTGGGTCAATGATTGAGTTAATGTACATGCGTCGCCTAATTCTCATGGTAGCATAAAGAAGGCAAATATCCTTTTTTTATTCCCCAGTAATGAACAAAGACAACCGTTGCTTGTCCCCCTCCCCTCTCACACAAGGTGAAGTAGGCAATAGATTGATCTTGTTTTTCAGTTACGCCTTTTACAACACAGTAAAATCATGAAATAACTGCAGAAACCAGCTTAATTACTCAATGGCTCATTGATGTAAAAACCTCCAGTCTCCCTCCCTTACTAGGCGTACACAGCTTCAATCTTGGGGCAAGAAACGAACACCTGAGTTTCTAACTCATGACATCCCTTCATCTTGATGACGTTCAGGATCCACCTCAAGAGTCCTCTTGGACAGATCACAGAACACAGGTTGTTCCTTCAAAATGATGTAAGAAAACATACTGAATTCCATGGTGACCTGTTTTTATTCTTGGCAGTCTTTTGAATCCTTTTGCCATCTCTCTCATTCTCTTAGGGCACGTCTGAAAGAGAAAGACGTAAAAAAAGTAATATAAAATGGAAAATTTGTACTGATTTTTGAACTCTTCCAAGCTAGAGACTTTTTTTGCTAAGAGAGTTTTTCAAAAAAGTACTCTTCGAAGAGAAAATTTATTTTCACTGCCCACACAACCGTCACCACCACCCGCTTTCTATTGTCTCATTTTTTTTCATATTTTTTGTTTACTTTGCTTTTCTCATGCTAAAACAAGCGAAAAACATTTTTTTTGAAGGGCCTGATCACTCTTGTTTAATGTTGGATCTGATTCAAAACACGACTATGAATTGCGCAGTCTGCAGACTCCAATCAATATGAAATATACTACTGCTGAGCCTGCTTGGCATTGAGCCGATCTGGGTTACCTGGTCTGACTTTTCAGACGTGACCAGGTAAGTCTGGTCAGCTTTCACACAGATCCGACTTGATCGGCACTGTGATTGCCAATTGCCTGATCAGGGCGTTAAGTACAGAATTGTGTGCAGATCACGTTGGACAGCAACTGGCCTGATCACGCTAGTTGTCAAGTTCGGCTGATCAGGCAGTCTGATCCAGCATAAACCTGACCGACTGGCAGGTCTGATTGAGCAGTTCAGGATTAAACAACACTTTTTTTTTCAAAGCAAAAAAAACTATACTATGCTGGAAAATTAATTAACTAACCTGTATACATAATCAGAGAGAAAACCTAGTCTAGATGCATGCAGAAATTTAGTGAAACTAATCTATACTGAAAATATTGGGAATACCCTATCAACTACGATGCAATGCCACAGAAAATAAAACTATATGCACTCCTAACCGAAAACTATTTTATATGCAAAAAAATAAAGAGAGGAGGGAGAAGAGACTTACCTTGTGGTTCGCCTTCGACGGAATGGTTGAGAAGAGAGCGGTCTTCCAATGAAATTGCATGCATACCACCACCCTCCGACGACGGGAGAAGAAGAAGCCGGCGACGAAGAGGAAGAAAAGAAGAAGAATGAGGGCAGGGAACCAGTTGGAGAAGAGGGAGAGGGGAGAGAGAGAATGTGAGGGGCGTGAATCCCAAGAGGAAGACGCCCCTCTCTTCTTTAACAATGCTTTTTGTAATAGAGGTTAGGGCTGAGTTAAGTTTTCTTTTGAAAATTTTCTAAAAAAGGATTCTTATTTCAAAGATTTTCCAAAAAAGACTCACTTAAAATTTTATTTCCAAAAGGCATGCTAAAAACTAATCTATTTAAAAAAACACAAGTGGATCAATCTGGAGTTTCAACATTTACCCGATCCATTCGCTCCAAATTGTTTATTTTTCACTCTAATTGTGATGAAACGTGATACAAATCTTTCCTGCAGGACAATGCATCAAAATTGATTAAACATGGGCTTTTAACACTGAATATGCGCCATGTCATGCTTAAAAATATATAAAAAATATGGACAAACTATGCATGATCATAGACTAACAACTTATATGATAGACTAGTTGTGGGTGTTTAACTGAGCCAAAGTTGGTCCCATACCTGAGTCAAGGTCTGGTTTTCTCATTGGTGAACTATGTTAAACGTTGATACCAAAAATGCAGTGGTCCATGTTGGTTCCACATGGTTCAATTTAAGCTTGTGCCAAATTAGGAAAACCAGTTTCACTCAGAGTTGCATGCACTACACAGATGACATCTCTCTGTGTCACTAGTAGTCAATTTTTTAGATTTTGTGCAACTAAGATTGAACAAATGTAGTTGATAACTTCCCAAGTTTGATGTCAGGCTTGAGATGATTGACGTCGACTCATGAGCCATGCCCTTTCATTTTCTATTTCTATCATTTGGCGCTGCTGCATAAAAATTGTGGTTTCTGTGGAAGTCTATGCATATTTCCTCTGCCTTTCTTTAGATTTTCCACATTTGCATGCCCTATGTCTTTTGTTCTTCAAGTAAACAATCAAAAAGATCTGAAAGCGTGAAAGCTTGCTATCATTAGCATAAAAAATCAAACTCTAACGAGCATCATTGCTATATTATGGATTATTATGTGGTTAGGAGATACTTCAGCAGTGCTGCATAATTTCTCTTGATAATTGTCTCTACTATCATTGTAGCACTGTAGTTATCTTAAGTTATTATTTCTCTTTCCTTTTCTCTAGAGCATTTTCAACTGATTTGACAAGCACAAGTCCCTTGAGACATTGGTGATCTGTACATTTGATTTAAGTCAAAGTATTTGTTGCTATATGTTGGGTAAATAATGTCCAAGGGCAGGTCCTCTCAGATCATAAGATTTCCCTGGAGTTCAGATCATTTTGAATAGCTTCTTGTGGTTAAAGACCTTAAAAACATTAGGTTTTTCCCTGAGATTATAATGAGTGTGGTCCCATTTTGACATGAATTCGAGAGATTTGTTGTTTCTTCCCTCTTCTTTGCTACCTGTTTGTCGTGTTGCTTTCAGAATTTATTAGTTCAGTTTTCTTTTGCTTTTGTTTTGGTCCAATTCTGCATTTCCTTGAGCAAAATCTAACATTTTTCTGCACTATGTGCATTATTTTCTCTTCTTCTCAGACTTATACATACCATCATGAAAATGGAGAATAAAAAAAGGAAGCATCTAAAACATTGAAAGATCTAAAAAGTGTATATGAAGTTACGAACAAATGGTCTTTACTTCTTTAACATCAGTGCACCAACTTCAACAAGCGGTGAAAGATGCTTTCGAGGTCATTTAAAAAAGCTACCATAAAAATTGAGAATCATTCCTTTTGGGAACTTTGGTTTCTTAAATATCTCAATTTCCGAAAGATAGTTCAGCATCAATTTATGTTTTAGCAAACAAGTCTTCAAAAAATAGCTTAGAGCAATGATACAAAACTTCTTACCAGAAATAAGGGCTAAGAAAATGTGCTTTTTTTTGTTCCACCTCTTTCTGTTTTAAATGGACTGGACATGTTCATTAAGTGGTGCAACTGAACCAATTTCCTGAAGGGGCATTTATTAAAGTAAAATAAAGTGTTTGAATATCATAAGGCAAGTGAGTCAGTCTATGTCACATAGGTACGGCTGAAGATACAGGGACAGGGCCATTTTTATGAAGTTTTTAATGTAACTAATATACAAGGGGATACAGAATGGGAGTCAAAGTGGAGTATCTGCTTGACATAGGAGTCAGTCATCTAACTCAAGCCAGCTACATATCTAGCAGTCCTATTGATTTTATTCTATGGGCTTAAGATGATATGTTTCTGTGAGGGAATAAAGCATAGAAATACTCAGGGATGTTAGTGTCATTTGAAATTTAAGTTAAAAAATAAATAAAAGAAGGCTAGTCATCAGGCTCGCTTGTTGCGGCTATGGGAACAGAGACCCTGATATGCCTGAATGCAGAAGCAGTATGGTATTGTAGGAGTGCTGGTTGTGTTTGCTGCCCAATTAGGGAACCCTGTAGCTTGGGTGTGAATGCCCTGGGTGGGCCATGGAGTTGAATATTTAAGTTTAATTAAGCATCCCAAGTTAAAATATGTTCAATATGTCATGGATAATATATTTTTCAAAAGATAAAATCTTACCATCCGTTTGCTACTGTACACCTTTTACGGGAGCCGAAAGAACTTACAACACATTAAAATTCAATAGTGTGCAAATCGTTAATTTATAATTCTGAAGGAAATTTCAATGCATAATGGTATTATGACGGATTGAATAAATTGACAAGAAATATTGGCATCTAAGAAGCTGCAATTCTGACCATGTGTGACCACACTCTTTTCAGTTTTCTTCTCTCATGTTCCTTTTCCTGTTTCAAGGAATTCTGATTTATTTCAGCAGTTGAAAATCCATTGTGTCAATTGGATACATTGATCACATGGTGTTACTTGATGTTATGCTTGTTATTCATTTCTCAGATATCTTACGCACTGAAATTTTACTTCTATCTAAAAAATGATTTAATATAAAAAAATTGATTGTCTAGTATTCTTCACAATTGGGTACCAACTCCCAAGCTAAGTTTTAGCATAATGATGATGTTTTACTTTAATTCTTCATCATAACAGTTTTTCTTGATTTAATTATACGTTTCAGGTGGTAAATTTCAGGGGCAATGTCCAAACTCGATTGAGAAAATTGAATGAAGGAGAGGTTCATGCCACACTATTGGCATTGGCAGGACTAAAACGGCTTTCCATGACTGAGAATGTTACCTCTATCCTTTCTCTAGATGAAATGCTTCCAGCAATTGCTCAAGGAGCTATTGGGATTGCCTGCAGAAGCAATGATGATAAAATGGTATGTGATGTGTAATGGTAAAAAGCTTCATGATTCTATTTTTCTTAATGTGCATTTTACTCGTGAACCCCATAATAACATATTTAGGGGGCTGTTTAAGGAATCTCCAACATCAATATGAACCAAATAATTGGAAAGTGTCCTTTGGTAGCTAATTGCAATAATTTCATCTTTTTATGAAGACAACAATTTGGAGAATTGTCTAATATAAATTTTTGCAGGTCTCTGATTTGTACAACATTGAGCTAGGATAAAGAACATGTTGAATCCGCATTACGATGACATGTCATGATTATATATTGAAACTCTAAAAATATAGTTTAACCAGTGGATAGATTCAAGGATCGTTTCGAAAAATATATATTATTTCAAAGCTAGAAGTAATAGATTTTGAACTCTAGACCTATTGAACAGAGATCAAGCTGGATTTTTCTGCTAAGAAAATATATTGTTTCAAAGCTAGAAGCAGTATCATTTTAACTCTAAACTTATTGCTTCTTAGCCAAACATGTCAACTATTTATTCTACAGTACATTATGACATAAAATATATAAAGGCTGTATTCATTATTACTTAACGAGGCAAACCGAGCTGAACACCTGTTGTTTATATTCGGCTTGCTGAGCCTATTTTATGAGTTTGAACAATCTCTTTAGGAGCTGAGCACAAGCCACATCTCGTTTCTCAGTCCTATATAGTATATGATATGGGGGAGACATTGTGATGTGATAGAGCATAGATGATACACCCTCTAACCAGGAATTTGAGTACCCTTGATTCTTTTGTAGGATATTTCTAATGGATATAGACCATAATTCACAAACACAACCTCATTGATCTTATTTGTCTAGGGATTTTAAGGTTTTCAAGAAAACCTTTCAGAGAGTTTCCAACTGAGTTCAAGTCCTGTTTTGATGCTTATTGGACCAACATAATGTAATGATTGCTTTAGGGCTTACCAATGATTCAGGATAATCATATATTGGTCACTAATTTGTGTCCTGACCTTTTTCAGATAACTGTGTAGGATGAATGGATAAAATGCTATTTCAAAATTTCCCTTTGCTTAGACGCTAACTTTCAAATATATGGAGTCGAATGAAATAGTATCTGGATAGTTGGGTCACCGTCATAACAAAGGGGTTTTAGTTTCTAAGCTGACACAGATTATTCCCCAGCTTGCCCATCAAAAAGAGTGTTGTTGATTTTTCTATTTTTCTGTTTCTTTGAAATATACTAATATTTTTTACATACTTCCCTATTTTCATTTTGCAATGTGATACACATTTTACAGGATCATGGTAAATTATGTTTTATTATCACATGTAAGGCATGTCTTTGTATATATACTGAATATTATTATATTCAGGTGATGATCATAGATTCCTGAATGGATATCCATGGGTGTCATTCCTCGAACACCTGGTGCAAATACAAAATGTTTAGGACACAAATTAAAGCCACTCTTTTCCGGAAACAGAGTATATGTTCATTGTTTCCCATTTTGCTAGGTTGGAGTCCTTTAATGGTCACTGTTAATTGGGTGAAAATATCAGGTGTAATATGATTGCACAAATATTTGTGCATTAAGCACCTGATCACCCTCCATCTTGGGGACAGGCCTGTCAGTTGTGGGGCCCAAGGCCTGATGGAAGGCAATCAGGTGCTTAATGCACAAATTTTGTACCATGTGATTGCACCCGATCCGGACTCGTTAATTGGTAGGAAATCTTTTAAATGGATGGTGGATAAATTGGGTCCACTAGATAGAGATGTGTTAGTTTGGCTTTATAAATTGGGTCATCTAGATTTTTTAAAATGAATGAAAACCTTGCCTGTGGTTGCTGACTTCACAATTCGCTTGCTGCAGTTAGATACCATTTGAAGTGTTGAGTCTTTCTTCTTCCATACCAAGAACATTGTTCATGAGGCTGTTAGATGTATTTTTTGACAAGGAGAGCTTTTGCCGGTACTATGAGAGGATCTCAATTTTCTCTGTTCTTTTTATAAGTGCCCTGATTATGCTACTGTCCCTGACAATAAAACCATTTGTTTTTTTTCTTCCCTAGTCATGTCTTTTTTTATTACTATTTCTTAGTATCTTGGTACACTGGTGCTAAATTTTGATGATATTATGCATGAAAAGGAGCTTAAGAGTTGTTTGTTCTTTGAAGATAACAATAAACCTTCCATTTCTTGAAGGTTCCATTCATTTCTTGTGCTGTTTTTAGGTATTCCCTGTTACAGTGAGGACTCAGATTTGGTTTATGTGTGATGTTTGATGTTGCTTCCTTTTGCTGCACCATTTCCATTGAAATTTTAACAATCTGGCAATAAGCTCTGAGAATTGAAACTTTTGTCCTGCCACTAAAATGAAACCATTTGATGCAGTCTGGTTACATAGCTTCTCTGAATGATGATGAGACAAGATTAGCTGTTGCATGTGAAAGGGCCTTCCTTGAAACCTTGGACGGGTCTTGCCGCACGCCAATAGCAGGTTACGCGTTCCGTGATAAGGATGGGTACTGCCTGTTCAGAGGCTTAGTGGCATCCCCTGATGGAACTAGAGGTAATTGTTCTTGGTAAACAGTCTGTTGATTTTGAGCTCAAATCAGGATGATCTTTTCATCACACCTTTGATGTTTACTCATGGCTTCTTACCAACACCTACAGTGCTCGAGACTTCGAGAAGAGGCCTATACAATATTGACGACATGGTGTTGATGGGGAAGGATGCTGGAAAAGAATTGATTTCGCATGCTGGTCCTGGTTTTTTCGACTGGTAGCACAGCGAGGAACACAGGCAGTTCTGTTGCCATTGCCTAGTGCTACTCAGGAGTCAACAACAAATTTAATTCAGTTTTCAAGAAGATTTTGAGGGCTTTTTCTTTTTACTTTTATTCCTAGATGTTAATGGAGAGAGGTTAGGAAGTTTATAATTTTATAATGGGGTAGCAATCAATTTGGTTTGTAGAGATCGATCATCAAAGCACAATCATTATGAGCTCATTTTCAGGCAACCTATGGTGCAATCTTGTGGGTGAGAATTTGGTGAAATCTTACTGCACATGTTCCGTTGTTCATACACATGGGTGGTATTTTTCACATCCTGTGGTATTACCCAGAATAAAAATTATTTTTCCAACAAAAATTTTATTCAAGAGCTTATGCTAGCATAGATTGTACCCCTCAACTAGTTCTGGGGAAACACGACCAACCAAGCCGCTCGTGGCTCAGCTCATATCTGGTCACAAACAGCTCATTCGAACTCATGAAATAGGTTTGGCTTACCAAATTCATGTTTAGCTTAACTCATCAACTAATAATAAATAAAAATGTATTATTTTATATTATAGACTTTTGATGGTTGAACTGTTTGGCTTTCCAGAAATATGTTTAGAATTCAAGTTGTATTGCTTACAACTTTGAAACAATGTATTTATTTTATAAAATGAGCCAGTTTGAGTTTGGCTAAAAAAAATAAGGTTTAGATCCAATTCCATTAATTTTGATTTATTTATTTATTTATTTTTATTTTTATTTTTTGTTAATGAACTAGCTTGAGCTCAACTTGTTTAACTCGGGCTTGCCATGAGCTCGAGCTTGCCACAAGGATAGCCAAGCTTGAACCCCTTTGGTATGTTTGACTCCATTTTTACCAGTCCTACTCTCAACAATCATGGAGATGTAGTAAACACGTTCTGGTAAAACAATCACATGCTGATAAAGCATGCCTTGTGTTCATGCTGCTATGAGTGCTGATGGTTTTGGTGCAGGTTGGATCATGGTAGATTGGTTTCCAAATCAAAGTTCAAGAAACTTTTAATCCAGATCCAAACTAGATCCAAGATAGCAGCTGAATCTAGATTGGAAATTTATACAGTATCGTTGAAGCTGGTAAGAAAAAAGGTGCGAACAGACCTGATTTTGTGTGTGTGTGTTCTAAAGATTACCAGAAAGACTGGTGTTCTTCATCCTCTAACAGTGTTTAGATGGCACAATTCCTCAAATAGTAACTGTGAAGGTAATGCAAGTCTCTATCTTCTAAGGTCGCAGTTTTTCCTATTACATGCGAAAAACATAAAAAATACAAGTCCTGATTACAAACCATATATATTATGCAAAATAATACAAAGAAAGTGAAAGGAGATCTTCAAAAGCACATATCTAGGAGGCAGCAACAACACAGTGCAGCACAACTGCAAAGCATAAAAAATACACCTCACAGTGGTTAGTTTCCAACATAAGTAACGTCAACTCTGCCCACAAGGGCTCTGCACACCTGACCGGGTAGGCCGGCTTAAGTCATTTAAGTTGAAGGATGTCACGAGTTCAATGCCCGTGGTGTACATCCCTTGCCTTTAAACTGAAGCAGCAGGCTCCTGCTGGGCAAGGGGTGTAAATGGGCTGGGCGGCCTGGTGGGCCAAGCCGATCTGATCCACCATGGGCCAGGTTTGGGTCAAGGTTTTATGCCTTGACCCATTAGCTACCGGGCAAAACCCTGGCCTGTCATATACATGGTCCAGGCCCAGGCCGAGCTATCGGGCTGACCCGATAAGCCTGAGCTACCTAATTAATTTTTTAGTAGTTCATTGCATAGTAACTTGGTAACTATTACTATTTACCTAATTAGTTGCATTGATTATATGAAAAATAGAAAGATAATTAGATGTGTGTGTTAATCTTTCATTTAATTCATTGCTTTCAGTATTATAGGAATTACTTTATGAACTTCATTCGAAAATAACCTACAAATGGGTTTGGGTCAGGCTGGACCGACCCACTGAATATTGACCCATTGGGTCAATGGGTTGAGTCATGAGCTGCTCTTCAAACCTAAGCCTGTTAAGAACTGGGCTAAAACCTGACCCATTAAAAAAATGGATGGGACCACACTTAAAACCCAATGGGCTAAGCTCTAAATGGGCCTGGGCCGAGCTGACCCGATGGCCACCCCTATCTAAACTAAACTGGGGTTTTTTCTCTATAAATATAAAAAAAGGTAATATCAACACTGCATAGACCACCTAACATCACCCACTTCAGTGTTTGATAGGCCCAAGTTTAGGGTGGACAAAGGATTCAAGCAACTTAGTGGGAAATTGACTTAAAAAATATATATCAATTCTAAAGCATATCTCCTTGTTACAAAGTGGAATATTCCTCTTAGGGTGCGTTAGTTTCCATGGATCCCCACACTACTCTCTTTCCTAAGGATAGGGGTGGACATCGGGCCGACTCGTTTAGAGCTTAGCCCATTGGGTTTTCCCAACTCGGAGATGGATCTGGTTTTAGCCTGGTTCTTAATGAGCTCTAGTTTGAAGAGCATCTCATGGCCCGACCCATTGGCCCAATGTTTAGCGGGTCGTTTCAACCTGGCCCAAACCTATTTGCAGGTTATTTTTTCATGAAGTTCATAAATTAATTCCTCTAATACCAAAATCAATGATTTAAATGAAAGATTAATGCACCCATCTAATTATCTTTTTATTTTTCATATAATCAATAGAACTAATAATTACCAAGTTACTATGCAACCAGCTACTTCCCTACCCAGGTATATAACGGGACAGGTTTCGGCTTGATAACTAACAAGTCAGGCCTAAAACATTGATCCAAAGCCGGCCCATGATGGGCCGGGTCGGCCATTGCCCACTCCTACCGGAGCCATACGAGTTAACTTTGTTGTTATGCGTGCATGTTTGCTTGGATGCTGGATGCAGAGGCCGGGGTTCCCTTGGATTATCCAAAAAAAAAAATGGATGCTAGGTGCAATCTCACCATCCTTTCCAGAAACCGTCTCCTTTGGATTGGGTCTCTACCGGAGAAGGAGGGTACGCTTCCTGTGGTGGTGGAGGGTACCCTGCAGGGGGAGCAGGAAGAGGGTAGTTTCCAGGTGGCGGATACTCTGACATACACAGAAAATCACCAAACTTCTTATTAGCCTGAAACTTTGCCTAAATAAATTGATGAGAGAGAGAGAGAGAGATGGCGTAATAAAACTCACCTGGAGGGGGAGGATGGTGATGGTGTTGTTCATAGTAGCTCATCTTTGAAGAGAGAGAGAGAGAGAGAGAGAGAGAAGCAGATGAGGAAGTCTGGTAGTGATGGGAAGTGAAGCTCTTAATATAACTAATGGATAGTGGAGTGGTTGGTATATCAACAACCGAAATGATCTCGAGGTGAATGGGGTGGGGGAGGCTTTTATGCGGTAGTAGCACTAACCTAAGTCGCTGCATAAGGAAAAAACGTACGTTAATGGGGTTTGGTAGAAAAATGATGCAAGGAAACGAGTCTTCGTCACCCTTTAGGATGGAGCATTGCCTCTTCACTAGGGGTGTCAATGGGTCGGGTTTGACCGTACTAAACCCAGGTCAGGGTTTGGTGATAAATAAGGTTGGATTAAAATCTGGATCTGAATCGAAGGAAAGTAATCTTAAACAAAGAAAATACTCTCTTTTCCTTTTCTCTTTGTGATATCCTAATGCATTTGCAAATGACCTCTTATCTATGGTGATAATTACTTCTTTTTTTACTCGAAGAAACTGTTGGATTTATTTTCAGATCACACAATTTCACAATCATCATCATGATATAAAACATGATACAAATAAGGAAATATAACAGTATAGACATCATGAGCAACAGACGATCGAAACAATAACAGGGAGCAAACATGTCGGGTTCCACCATATACCAAAATCCAGACATATGCATAGAACATAATATAAACAACAGAAGCATGTTAATACTGTAAAAGGCTAAGGCGTACGAAAGTACTCCCCTTAGAGAAGATTCGCCCCCACATACAGTGCAAACAGGGTCCGACGTCCTTCCCCCAGGATACAATAGCCTCGGCGATCTGGATCGGTGCACGCCGATGGTAGATCATCCTTCGAAAACAACCTCAGGAACTACTACTGCAGACCTCACAGTTTTAGCAAAGCAAGAGAGAGAGATGATAGAGTGAACATTCGTCCCTTTGGAACCTCTCTAACCACGTTTATATAGACGTGGAAGAGATCTGTTTGAAAGGACATGACCCTTAAAGAGTTGCCCATTTTGAATAGACATGACCCTTGTAAAGAGTTATCATATTTGAACAAGTGTGTGTGATCATCGCAAAATTTTTCCTCTCTTGTTGGTTTCTCTCTCTTCCTTCTCTTTTCCTTTTCCAACCTCTATTCTCCTCCCTTTTGAAGGGAGAAGAATAAAAGAAAGAAAAGAGAGAGAGAAGAGAAAAGAAAGAAAGAGAGAAAGAGAAGATGAACTATTTTGCGTGGTCTCACTTGACCTTTATTTGAAAACATTTAAAAAATTACTCGCCTCCATTTTTTAAAATTATTGCGGGAAAATGGAGAGACGGGATTCGCTCGTCGGTACGAGGTTCAACCGTTCCTGGCGCCTTTACCAGGGGTAATCGAACCAATGATCGAATCTATGCCCTTTTTGCTTTGCCTAAATATAATCTAAGAATTTATTCTAACTCTAAAATGCACAGAGAATCATGTTTGTGCAATGCAAGGATGTATGCTCTTTTGAAAATTGATTTAGAAATTTCCAAGTATTCTGAGATGAACTTGGTAAAGGAGTGAAGAAATGTTTTAATCTAACTTAGAACTTGAGATAGATCAGAGGAGTTCTAAGTTTTTGAAGTAAATCAGGATTGGAAGAGTAAATGAGAAAGGATGACTTGAAGCTTTGAAATGAAAGGAAATGACGTTTCGAAGTCAAAATGGACTTTGAATTTGGATTTGAATTTAGGAAAGGAAATGAATACTTGAGATAGAATTGAATTTGGATTTCTGAAGTTTGAAATTTGGAATGGACTGAGAAAATCAAAAATGGTATTTTAAGAATAGAAATGGATTTAGGTTAGATCCGAAAACGGAATTGAAATCTGGAATTTGGAATTGGATTCCAGATCCTAAACAGAATGGGATCCGAGATTTGGAATCCGAGATGGACTTGAGTTTTGGATCCTAGAATGGATTTTGGATCTGGAATATGAGATCCAAAGTGGAATTGGATTCTGGATCCCAAAATGGAACTGGATCTTAAATCTGAGATCCAATGTAGAGTTGGACTCTGGACCCTAAGATGAATTTGGATCTGAAGTCTGAGATCCAAATGTGAAATTGGATTCTGGATCCTATAAGGAAATTGGATCTGAGGTTTGAGATCCAATATGAGGGTTGAATACTGTGTTGAATATTGGATCCTAAAATGGATTTGGAGTTTATATTCAGAAGATGAGTCAAAAACTTCCAAGTTAGATTTGAACTTGGAAAATGAATTTTGAATATACAGATGAATCCCAAAGTCAATTTGGATCTTGGATTTGAAA
Organism: Nuphar pumila; assembly: GCF_984573655.1. NCBI lineage: Eukaryota > Viridiplantae > Streptophyta > Magnoliopsida > Nymphaeales > Nymphaeaceae > Nuphar > Nuphar pumila. The sequence goes on from NC_143259.1 coordinate 105,034,815, forward strand.
TTTGAATTTGAAATTTAGAAAAAATGAATCAAGAATCTCAAAGTTAAATTGAACTTTGAGTTTGATTAGAGCTTTTGAAAATGAATTTGAAATTTCAAAGTCAATTTGAACTTTGAAATCTAATTTGAATTGGAATATAAAATGAATTTGAAATCTCAAAGTTAAATTGAACTTTGAGATTTGAAAATGAAATAGAATTTTGAAAAATGAAAGAATGAATCGGATTTGAAGATAGATTCAGGAAGATATTTACATTACTTGGAGTTTTTGAAAAAGGGAATTTCAGAAATATGATGCAATTCTATCCTAAATGATGAATGAATTTAAAGAATTTAAAATTGGATTTTGAAAAGCTATTCCATTCTTTAGATGAATTTAAAATAAGATTGAAGATATAATACATCCTTGACTATGGTCATTGAATGTATTATATAATAATCTATATCTAAATTCAAGTAAATAATAAAATACATTTTTTGTGCTTTTATAGAGTTTAAAATGAAATTAACTCTCAATATACCCTGACTATGGCCATTGGTATATATATTGAATTAATTTTAAATTAAACCCTGATAAAAGAGGAAAATATTTAAAGAAAATATGATGAAAAAGACCCAGTGTGGATCCGATGTTATTTTATAAAAGATAAAAATCCTAAGTTTTGTTTACATCCTGACTATGGCCATTGATGTAAATCATCAACTTAGGATTAATTTATCTCTTAGGATTAATTTATCTCTTACGAAATTCGTGTTTCCATTTGTGAAACTTTGAAATGAAGGAAAATGATGCAACAAATGATATTTATATGCTCATTCATTCTATCTAAAGCTGGAAATATACACTTTTCATTATAATCTAGTTATTACAATATTGAGTCACAAAGAAGAAATGATGTTTTCTATACATTCCCTGCAAAACACTTGATGAGAATTGCATATATATTGTATTGATTTCAAAGATGCAAATTATGAGACATTCGTATACCTACCTTATGCTTAATACCTCAGTGAAGTAATATTGATGATCTAGGGTATGGAAGGATAGTCATATATATATATATATATATATATATATATATATATATATATATATATATATATATATATATATATATATATATATATATATATATATATATGAATATATAACATGGATGTAGAATAGATGAGTGGAGTGTGTGATGGCTATGTGAGAGTTATGCAACAGAGTGAGATATTAGGTGTTGTGAAGGTGAAGGATATTATGTGATATCTGATAGAAAGGGGATGGGATGTATAGTAAAGATATTAGAAGATTCTTGTGTGATAAACACGATTAATGGAGGTAAGTGGTGAAAGATGTTGGTGAAATGGATGGGTTGAGGATGTAAGAGTTGAAATTTCCTACTGCTGAGCAAACAGGGGACTTTGTAGTACTATTAGAATTCTAAACTGGGGAAGGGTATTGCTCCATGACATTATTAGATGAAACAAGTTTGAGCTTTTTACTGCAATGGATGTTGTAATCAGGGGTGTGCTTTCAATTCAGATAACCGCGAAGGACGGCTGAATGAAATCCAATGTAATCCCTCCTTCACTGCTTAAGAATGAAGCAGTTGGAAGTGTTTATTCAGAAGGAGCAAAAGATACTGTGATTGTATGACAAAGGCAAATAAATCACTAAGTATGATGGATGGTGAACGGATGAGATATGATATTAGGTGGTATGAGTGAACACGGGTACAAGGCAGTTATGAACGCAGAACTTGCTGTAGCAGCCATGACAGGGAACATTATCATAAGAGCAACAGGTAATAGCTACAGAGGATGCGGCTGGACAGCAAAAGGTGTTGTACGCAGGAAAATGTAGGTGCCTCTAGAGGCTGTTGGGTACTGACAATGAGTACATGGAGCTGGAAGCAGATAGAATGAGTGTAGCAAATAGTGAACAGCGAGTGCAATGGGTAAATGCCATGCTGTTGCAAGGTGGTTAATGAAAACATATATTGAAGATAAGGGTGCTAAGGTGGCATAGACAATGGTGGAGATGTGTGTAGGTGGATGGGGTCGAAAGCTACAGAAGGAAATGGATACATGTTTGTATGTGACGGGATGATAACAGGGCTGGGCAGAGTAGATAGAACAGCTGGGCTATGAGGGGTGAGTACGTTGGTTGGCATAAGTTGATTAGTGAGGACAATGCAAGAAATGGGCTAGACATGATAAATGGGGTGCAAATGACAGAATTGAAGTGGCAGTAATATGACTGTGATAGGTAATGCATGTTAAAAGATGATGCACATACGATGTGCAAGTGCGAATGAAGAAGTGCATGAAAGGGAAGTGGGAATATGGAATGTTATGGTGGAGAAATGACTGGTATGAGACAATAGTGATGCCATGACACATGATGATGCGACTGGGTGGTGAGAATGTGATGAAGGGTGTGGCTAACAGGTAGAGGTGGAAATTGCTCACAAATGTTAATGAACAGTACCATTTGCAGAATATGAATGCTGTAGTAAATGTGGGGTAAGAATTGACTGGGGGCTGTAGCTAGTTTTGAAAGTGTAGCAGTGGCTTCATTGTCCCTTGTAGATCGAGACAAAAGTAGAGATTACTTCCTGCTCTCCTGTCTGATAATCTCAAATGGACCCATAAAGAAAACTCAGTCACAATACGTGCACAACTATCCTTCCAATAAGATCTTGATCTAGCTAAGATTCAGATTCTTCTGGAGAGAGTTGAGATCGGGACCTTGATGAATGTGCAAGTGTAATGGTCGAACTCAGAATCGTGAAGAAAATGTAAAACCACGAGACAAGAGTTTGGTCAATGGGATGATTACGAAAATTGGACAGGGAATGACTATTAAACCTAGTCTTAGATATACAATTTCCTATAGCAGATTAGTTTCAGCAAGTTGAACTTGCCCATTAGAGTGGATTTTCTCCTTGGCTTTACTAAAACGTATCAACTCAGGGGAAGAGGAAAATCTAACAGTGAGCCAACCCATGGCAGACAAATCTCTATGATGTTGGGTTCTGCAAATTACTTCCACAGTTTTGCTAAGAACTAATTTTTTTTTGAGTTTTTTAACTTAACGACTCAAAAAAAAAAGAAAATTCAAACAGATAACAGCTTCGCACTTAACAAGTAAACCAAAGATCAGATTGAAAGATTTACTGACTATGAATCAATAGCTAGAATTTTAACAATAAAGGATTCTAAATATAAACTCAATAACAGAAGCTGGAACTCAGAAGATCATGACATCCGGGCATCAACAACTGATATTCAAGCAATTAATAAGGATTTTAAAATCCAAGAAAGAGAAGAAATAATAATAATAAAAAAAAATGTCAACTGATCGATCTCTAAAACAACACTTATCGGAATTCTTAGTGAATGGCACCTGATTGAATCGGAGAACTCAACAAGTCGATGGTTGTTCCAGCCAGAGATCGGTGAACAATTGATCAATGTTCAGATCGTTATCCACTATCAGGAGCGATCTCTATACAGCCGGGTGTCAAATTCTCAGATCGTGAGGATCTGATTATCAGAAGTGATCACGAGACATAATAAGATCATATCGCTCTTTACAGATGATTAAACAAACGATCCAAGTTATTTTGATAAAGAAACAGGATAGAATCAAATCCAAATTTATCTGATTTCAAATATCAGACTGGGATAAGATAAAATGGGCAAAATATCAAAGGATCAGGTGATGCTAAAACCAAAATACTGCTACACCCAATCTTGGAAGTCTGATACAATGGAGGATCGGGTCCATAAATGGACATTAGGGCCCCCGTAAACCGGTCAGATAAAAAAAAAAAAAAGAAATAAGAGAAATATATTGGAATCGTTCGTTCTGCAGGTTATCGCACAGAGGTTGATCAGCGTTGCCATAGGCAACCTGGATGTTACCGAATGTGCATTTATGGACCAAAATATGGGAAAATCAAGTAAAATTAAAAAGGGTGAGAAATGAAGCGAAGGATAAGAGTGTGAGTCGAAAGAGAGAGAAACAAATGCTAGAAATCGGACTTGAAACAAAAAAAAAATCAAAATATACAAAGGTGTTGGAATAATTCCCTTTTGTTGTTGTTGCACGGGAGTGTATTGAAGTTGCCATCAGCAGCTCAATCCAGTCCATGGTGCGTTAATAGGGGCTTCAAGTAAAAAAAATCGGAAATTACAGAGGGAAGACATTACTTACCTGTTTATCTTGAGAGACGATGGATTTCCTTCAGTAAACTAGATAGCGCGGCTTCTTCTAAAGACTTCGATAAGAAAAAGAAGAGATGTAGTTAACCTTTTGCTGCAGGGTCGATCCTTCTTCGGTGATGCCAAGAGGAAGAAGAAGGGGGAAGAAGAGGAGAAAAGGAACTGAGAGAAAAGGGTAGACTTGCGATAAGATGGAAGGGGAGAAGATCGATCCCCATCATTGCAGGGGATGCCTCCTTATATGGGCAACGAGAGGGGGAAGTTCGTTCAGGATGAAGGGAGATCCAGCGGGAGAGGAGGCGATGGAGGGCGCACGGGAGGATGGTCATTGCTACTTTCCTTAATTTGCAAAGAAGGGGCTTCTTTTCAGAAATTTTCTAAAAAATGGTTTTTGTTTTCAAAAAGAGGTTTCAAGAGAGGGTTTTAACAAAAAGTTTAAAAAAGGGGGGTAGATTGCATAGTTTCTGAAATTTTTGGATTTTTGATTTTCTTATTTTTTTTTTGTTCTTTTCTTAAATATATATTTTTTTGTACTTTTTGAAGGCAAAATTCTAGAACTAAGGATTTTTGACTACTTTTTTACAAAATTTCAAAAATATTTACAAAAGCAGAGCTTTTCTAAAAAGAGGTTTATTTTGGGGAAATTTCTTTAGAAGGAATGGGTTTGGACCCAAGTTTTGAGAAAATGTTTGAGTTTTTGAAACTCGAATCGAGAAATACACGTGATGGATCCAAACGGATGTCGGATGGATTGTTCGAGCTATTTAAAAACTATTTTTGGCATTTTCTATAATTTTAATTTAAAATTTGAACAAGGAGACTCAGATTTGGATCTGGACAATGGATCCAGATCCGAAATCAATTTAAACATTTGAAATAAATTTAATTTCAATAAAACTTGAGAAATGAACTGGAATTCAAAAAATGACACATTTGCTCAAAAAATAAATTTAGGGGCAAGAAGGGAATATTTAAAAGATTTTGAAAAATTTGGGGTGTTCACAGTGTGACTCTGCCAAGGGTCACCAGTTCTGAACGGGTGTGACTTTGCAAAGGGTCACCAGTTCCAAAAGGCATGACTCTTCATCAAAACCAAACTTTTTCCAAAAAGAAAAAACACCCCACGTTTCTTCTTAGAATTTTCTCTCCCCTCCCTTCTTGCACCTAACATTCTCCCACAAATTCAAAGAATGAAACGGGAGAAAACCAAGATGCAAGATGACATAATCTGCAGCAGGACATATCATGCTTTCAGTAATGGTACCTTCCGGTTTGAACCACTACCTTAGTTGACTAACTTTACCCCCACATGAACGAAGTGAACTGAAGTCTTAAACTTGAACCTTTGGTGTAGGAGTGTCCATTAGCAATAACATGATAAAGGTTCTGGTTGTAATCTTTAGGGGCAGCGCGTTAAGGCCATGCGCCTGAATCCTGTTTCATGAGTAACTTTAGGAATAACCCAATTCCTTAAACTGCGGCCACACAGTCACACTCACATAGGTGGGCTTCTCCAGAGATGCACTGCTAACATCTCGCCTAGAAGGCTTTGAACCCATTCAGAGTTTTAACTCTTCCTTAACTAGCAGCTTCAGCACCTTTACAGAGTAATCAGGGGAACAGACATAGATACATAGTATCTCATAAATAAGGTGCTATCCAGTTTACCCTACAGCTTGTTATTACCACATTGAACCTACTTTGTGGGATCTCCACTCAGATAGGTTGGGTTGCTACTGCAGATAAACTACTCATGGGTTTCAGTTTCATCCTCTCTCTGGATTTTAGGACTAATGACTTATCTAGTCCTTTCGTTAATGGATCAGTTGTGTTCTCTTTGGATCCAACATAGTCCACAACAACCACTAACTGAGACATCAGTTCCCTTACAGACTTTATTATGACTTTGATGAGTCTCCTCTACTTTTAATTATATTTTGTGCTTTTAATCTTTGCAATAGTGGCCATATTGTCACAATGCACACATATTGCAGGAATTAGCTTGCACATTAAAGGAATTTCCTCAAGAAGTCCCTTTAACCATTCAGCTTCCACTCCAGTGACATCTAAATCACAGAGTTCAGCATCAAAAGTAGATCGAGACAAGATGGTCTGCTTTACTGATCTCCAGGCGACCGCGCCGCCACCTAAGGTAAAAACATACCCTGTCACGCCATAACTACCAGAGTTCATGGCTATCCAGCTCGCATCACTTTATCCCTCAAGAACTGCAGGAAATCTCTTGTAATGCAAACTCAAGGAAATAGCTCCTTTCAGGTATCTAAGTACCCTGTCCAATGTCTTCCAATGAGTGCGATTTGGACAACTTGTATATCTACTTAATTTTGTCACAGAGAACAAAATATCCGGTCTCGTGCAATTTGCAAGATACATCAAACTTCCAATAATCTGGGAATACCTTAATTGAGACATAGGAACATCAGTAGTATTCTTATGAAGAGGAATAGAAGGGTCATATGGAGTTGCTACAGATCTCTCTTGGTTATAGCCAAATTTCTCAAGTACTTTCTCAACAAAGTTAGATTGAGAAATAGTTATCCCCTCAACTGAACGAGTCAGCTTTAAGCCTAAGATCACATTTGCAACACCCATATCCTTCATATCAAACGTACTACCAAGAAACGACTTTGTCTCATTCACAATTCTCATATTAGAACCAAACAATAGAATATCATCTACATACAGGCATAAAATAATACAACCATTACTTTTAACTTTGCAATAAACACACTTATCAGATTTATTGACAACAAAGCCAAATGATAAAATAATATTATCAAACTTCTCATGCCATTGTTTAGGGGCTTGTTTTAGTCCATATAATGACTTAACAAGTCTACAAACTTTATTTTCATTACCAGGAGCCACATAACCCTCAGGTTGATCCATATAGATCTCTTCTTCAAGATCGTCATGCAAGAAAGTGGTCTTCACATCCATTTGATGGACCGAGAGATCATAAATGGAAGCCAGTGCAATAAGCACCCTAATTGTGGTCATCCGAGTAACCGGAGAATAGGTGTCAAAGTAATCTATTCCCTCATTTTGTTTCAACCCCTTGGCAACCAGTCTCGCCTTGTACTTGTCAATGGATCCATATGGTTTCAACTTCTTCTTAAAGATCCATTTGCACCCAATTGTGGAACTACCACGAGGGAGGTCAACCAGTTCCCAAGTGTCATTAGAGACAATGGAGTCCATTTTACTCTTGATGGTGTCTTTTTAATGCCTTGCTTCAGGTGAAGCCATTGCATCTCGGAAAGTGGGAGGATCATCCTCGATAAGGTAAGTGATAAAATCACTTCCCAAATCCTTGGTAATCCTTGGTCTCTTGCTCCTTCTAGGTTCAGCCACTTCCTCAGACTCAATGGGTCTAGGATGAGAACAAGATGGTTCTACCCCCACATATGTCATCCTTTCCACATGTTCGGGAATGAAACCAGAAGTTGAAGGTATATCTAAAGAAAGAAGATTCTGAGGTACATCAACTTTCATGGGAAATACATCTTCAAAGAATGTAGCTTCTCGAAGCTCAACAATAGAGTTTACATTTATGTCAGATATCTCAGACTTAATTACTAAGAATTTATAGGCATAGTTGTTCTCTACATAACCCAAAAAGACAACATCTATTGTTTTAGGACCCAGCTTCTTCATGTTGTGCTCTGGGACAAGTACCTTTGCAAGGCACCCCCACACTTTAAGGTATTTCAAGCTAGATTTTCTATTTCTCCAAAGTTCAAAAGGGCTATCGTTCTTATGCTTCTGAGGAATTCTATTCAGAATATGACAAGCCATATTCAGAGCATCCCCCCACATATAGGTAGGTAATCCAGAACTCCCAAGTAGAGCATTGATCATGTCAGTTAGGGTTCTATTCTTCCTTTCTGCAATCCCATTAGATTGAGGAGAATATGGAGCAGTAAACTCATGAACTATGCCAACAGATTTGCAATAATCATCGAGTTTATTAGAGGTATATTCTTCCCCTCTATCAGACCTCAATCTTTTAAGTTTTCTACCAATTTGTGTTTCTGCTTCATTCTTAAAAATAAGAAACGTATCAAAAACTTCATCTTTTGATTTTAGCAGATACACATAACAGTATTTAGTGCCATCATCTATAAAAGTGATAAAATATTTTTTATGATTTCTGGTTAATACTCCATTAAACTCACAGATATCTGTGTGCACTTGATCCAATATTTCAGAATCTCTAACAATCGTATGGAATGGTTTCCTACATTGTTTTTCTTGCACACAAATTTCACATTTCTTAGTTTTATCAATGGAATGCTCATGAATCATTTTCAAGTTCATCATGCGTTTCACAGAATTGAAATTCACATGACCTAATCTATTATGCCACAAATCAGATGATTCTATATTATATGCAGCATTAGACAATGAATCAAAAGAAACATCATTTTCTAATTTACCACTGCAAACATGTTCAACACGAAGTTTAAACAAACCATCATCTCAATACCCCTTGCCAATAAATGTTCCAGAATGTAAAATAACTATTTTATTACATTTAAAGTTAAATTCATAACTCTCTCTAACAAGACATGAACCACTTAGAATGTTTCTTCTAACTACAAGCACATGGTGCATTCTGTGTAAAGATAGAACTCGTCCTGAAGGAAACTTCAGATCTACGCGTCCAATCCCTAACACCTTTGCAGCCGTTGAATTGCCCATAGTCACAGATCTGCCTGCAATAGCCTGGTATGAGACAAATACAAACTTATCAGCACAAACGTGCACATCAGCCCAAGTGTCAACCAGCCACTCAGTTGGCTCATAAACGTGATAGATTTGCGGGTTAACAGAAACATACCCAGTACTGGTCCCAACGACCTCAATCACCATGTTGACTTGAGGCATTCCATCTGTGGTCCCATGAGCTTTGGCCTTCTTGGAATGACATTCCTTAGCCCAGTGCCCAACCTGCCCACAGTTCCAGCACGGTTTGTTCTTTGCCTTTTTCTGGATTTTGGCCTTAGGTTTAAACTGGTTTTTCATTGCAGATTTTGGTTTTTGTCCCTTGCCCTTAAAAGATCTGGTCATCATGTTCACCTTAGGTTGTTCAGTTGGCATCACGATCTGTTTCTGGCTTCTATGCTCTTCTTCAATTGCAATGGCTACCATAAGATCATACAGAGAAATCTTCCATCTACGGTGCTTGAGAGACATACCAAAGTCTACCCAAGACTTAGGAAATTTCTTCACGATGGTCATAACTTGAAACTTCTCAGGAAGTTTCATCTCAGCCTCAGCCAAACTATGGAACAACAACAAAAACTCATGTGCCTACTCAGTGACCGACTTTCCTTCTACCATCTGATATTTTAGAAACTTGGAAACAGAGTACTTTTCAAGACCTTGGTCTTCGGTATTGTACTTCTTGTCAAGTTGATCTCATAGGCCCTTAGCAGTGGTAGACGATGAACAGTACACATCGAACAACGTGTTGGACAGAGCCAACAGTATGCAACCACGACATATACTGTCCTTTTTTTCCACTCTACAGACGCAGAGACCACAGCAGGGCCAGGGACAGTATCAGAAACTAAGGGCAGTCGAGTTTCATAACTGACAGCAGCCCTATCGTAGTGAACCAGATTTTCATGCGTTGCTGTCAACGCTTGAAATTCTGACCGACAAACTTTTCTGGCATCCCGAACATATCCAATTTTGGTATAAAAGCGGAAGAGGTCGACATGCTTAGAATCTTCTCTAAGACTGTTGGATCTATTTTCAGATCACAGAGTTTCACAATCATCATCATGATATAAAACATGATACAAATAAGGAAATATAACAGTATAGACATCATGATCAACAAACGATCGAAACAATAACTGGGAGCAAACATGTCGGGTTCCACCATATACCAAAATCCAGACATATGCAAATGAACAAACATATGCATAAAACATAATATAAACAACAGAAGCATGTTAATACTGTAAAAGGCTAAGGCGTACGAAAGTACTCCCCTTAGAGAAGATTCGCCCCCACATACAGTGCAAACAGGGTCCGGCGTCCTTCCCCCAGGATACAATAGCCTCGGCGATCTGGATTGGTACACGCCGATGGTAGATCACCCTTCGAAAAGAACCTCAGGAACTACTACTACAGACCTCACAGTTTTAGCAAAGCAAGAGAGCGAGAGATGATAGAGTGAACATTTGTCCCTTTGGAACCTCTCTAACCATGTTTATATAGACGTGGAAGAGATTTGTTTGAAAGGACATGACCCTTAAAGAGTTGTCCATTTTGAATCGACATGACCCTTGCAAAGAGTTACCAGATTTGAACAAGTGTGACTCTGCCAAGGGTCACCAGTTCTGAACGGATGTGACTCTACAAAGGGTCACCAGTTCCAAAAGGCATGACTCTTCATCAAAACCAAACTTTTTCCAAAAAGGAAAAACACCCCACGTTTCTTCTTGGAATTTTCTCTCCCCTCCCTTCTTGCACCTAACAGAAACCACTTCAAGATCATAGATCTAGTAGCACTGGCTTTGCCTGTTGTACTTACTGTTGCTATGCTAGCAGCATAAAACTCTGAGGACTTACTTCTCACCCTCGAAGAGTCACCACGTCTGTGATAATTGATTCGAGAAGTTAGAGCTGACATTTTCTATGCCAACTCTCTCAAATACCATTTCTCCACACTTCCACTTTGATAATACTTCTATGGTAAGCTCCCAAATAGAGCCTTATATGCTTCCAAGCTTGGGCCTGATGAGTTGTGGAGCCTCATTTATTGTTTTTGCCCTTGCAGGGAGGGGGGTCTGGGGGATCCCTCTGGCGTTGGTCCGGCGGGGGGTTATAGGAGGGCAGTGCCCCCCCCCCCAGAAGAATTTTTTTTTGACTTATGTTTGAGATCCGGTTTTCAATGAATCAGACCCGATTTGGTTAGGGTTAGGGTTGTCACCCTTGCCTTGTTTATATTCTCACTTTTCTTTCCCCATATTGTAACTGTTGAAAAGGGTAATAAGATTTCTCTCTGGGTGGCCGTGGTTTTTTACTCTCTCTCGGATTTGAGGAGAGGTTTTTTCACGTAAATCTGTGTTCTTCTTGTGTTTTGTTTGATCGTTCTTGTTCTTTGTTTCCTTTTGGTTGTTTCTTGCTCGTGGTTTTCCTAACAAGGCTACCCTTCTCAACAAATACAACTCTTGTAACATAGATTCAGTTCTTTTTAAGCAAACTATGAGTCTTGTTTTTTTTTTTTACTTTGGATAACAGGGAAAAAACATCTCATTACTTTGCAAACTCATTGACGTAAAAACTTCAGGTCTTCTGTGCATTTCCAACTCATGGCATCCCTTCAACTTGATGACATTCATACTCTTACTGGGGAGCACACTGGAATTTTTGTCAAGTCTGTGGTACAAAATATGATCCTTTCCATAGGTGCATTACTTGAGATGGGAAAAGCTCTAAGTGGTTCAAAGAGCTTAAACCAAATGACCATCAATTATTCATATAAACTGTTTTTTTTTGGGGGTTGTGGATGGGAGGGCATTCATAGACATTGATCCAGTGCCCAATTTGTATCTATGCCAACAGATCAGATTTGCATCCGATATCCAACCAAACCTGACTCCAATTAGTCTGATTCTATGAAGCAAGTCCAATCTAATTAATAATTGGTTTCAAACTCAAGTTGGATTTTTCATATAAACCCGAATACATGTAAAAAATGGGGATTTAGTTCTACCCTTTTCCACCTGATTCTGAATCCAACTTCGAACCTGATTAGGTCAGATTCAGATTCTTCTCCTCTAATATGATATTTTCATTTTCTTGAAAGTTTAAAAAATGGTTCTATAAATGTGAGCCAGTCTATATTCTCGACTTGTGAATCTCCTTTGATTTTAGCGAACCTTGCAAAGTAAACTTGTAGACTTGGGAGGTCTGCATGTTTAACACATCTTTTAGTTTGAGATTTCCAACTTTCTAGAGGTTCGAAGGATATTTCTGCTAATTTGAGCAGGTCTGCATTCTCTATTTGCAGATCTTTCTTTTTACTAAACTTTGTGAAGTAAACTTGCATACTTGGGGAGACCTGCATGTTTGGCATGTGAATCTCTTCTAATTTGAAATTTTCATCTTCCCAAAGGGTCGCTAGTTTTGCGAATGTGAGCAAATTTAAGGAGATTTGCATCTTAAAAATGCGGGTCCCCCAAGTCTGCAAGTTTACTTCACAAAGTTTAGTAAAAAGAAAGATCTGCAAATAGAGAATGCAGACCTGCTCAAATTAGCAGAAATATCTTACGAACCTCTAGAAAGTTGGAAATCTCAAACTAAAAGATGTGTTAAACATGCAGACCTCCCAAGTCTACAAGTTTACTTTGCAAGGTTCTCTAAAATGAAAGGAGATTCACAGGTCGAGAATATAGACGGGCTCACATTTATAGAACCATTTTTTAAACTTTCAAGAAAATGAAAATATTTCAAATAGAGAATGAGGACCCGCTCAAATTCGTGGAAATATCCTACGAACCACTAGAATGATGAAAATCTAAACTAGAGGAGATTTGTGTATTAAACATATGGATCTCCCTAAGTTCCAGAGTTGGCAAAGTTTGCTAAAATGGAAGGAGATTTACAAGTAGAGAATGTGGTCATGCTCATTGAACTATCTTACAAACCTTTCAGAAGATAACTAGAGGAGATTCGTGTGTAAAACATGCGGCCCTCCCAAGTCTGCAAGTTTATTTTGCAAAGTTTAGTAAAATGGAAGGAGATTCACAAATAGAGAATGCAGACCTACTCATATTCACATAATTATCTTGTGAACAGGGGGCGGACAACAGTTCGGGCAGGCTCTGTGGGCCAAGCCAACCAGCCCACCATGGGCCAGGTTTGGGTCAACGATTTAGGCCTTCACCTATTAGCTACCGAGCTGAAACCCAATCAGTTGATCTGATTTAGCTTACACCCGATTTAGCTAATTCTAATGGTGATGTTGGGGCAATGGATGACCAATTATAAAAAGGGCTTAGGAGAAAAGAATGAGAGAGTTAATGTAAGATTTGGAGATGCAGGGTATTATTGATCCTCGTACCCCCACCAGTTATTATTCAACGTACAACTGGGGTTTTGAACCTGCATATTGTTTGGGTTGGGTTCGGGTTGACCCAAATATTATTCGAGTCAGTACTTTTTATGCCTATACGTACCTAATCATGCGAGTTCAGGGATAATTTATAAATTGGCACTCAGTTTTTTGGCAAAAATAAAAATGTACCTGCATTTTAAACTTTTTAAAATGCATCTAAATTTTGTTATGGTTAATAAAAAATCCATAGATGTATCATCTACCACGTGTATCAGTATCTGATTATGCTAAAAAAATTGTTTTAGAAACCATAACTGTTTAAGAAACCTATTTCAATTACTTAAAAAACTAGTCTAATAACTAGTGAAAATTTATTTATATGCATTATAAGTGTCTAACTTGTTTATATTACTAACATTGTACATGCAAAAAATAATTATTAATACAAAAACACTATTTTCATAAAGATTTTTAAATATTATGATAAAAATAAAATACAAATGATTCATCAAATGCGCATATTTAACTATTTTGATTTGTAAGTACTTTTATGAAAATTTAATGTATAGTAACTCATACCAATTCTTTCAAAAGTGGTGCCAATGCTTATTAAAAACTAGTGTTAAAATCTTTTGAAACCATATTAGTACATGTTTTAGTAAAAATGTACTTGAAATTTTTTAAATCCTCACATATTAGTGCTAGCACATTGTGTCCATCCCAACACCTGCACCCATTTCAAGCAACTATGAAGAAATCTATGAGCAATTATAACATTAAGGGTATGTTTGGCTACTCCTTTCAAAACATGATTTAGAATCACATGTGATTCAGAATCACATGGATTTTGATGTGATTTTGAATCTCAAGAAAATTAGAAAGTGACTCATTTGCAAAGACAAATGAGATTCACTTTCTCACAGCTTACCTTTTTAAGTTCGGCTGCTTATACAAATGAGATTCACTTTCTCATTCAAATGAAAAAGTGAATCTCATGTGTTTTCTCATTGTAATACAATATTTGGCTAACCTATGATTGTCTTTCATTTTAATGAATTTTCATTAACTTTCAATAATGAAAGTCATATTTATGTAAAATGTTAGAAACTTAAAATTTTATGGGCATTTTTTTGTAATTTTAGAAAATTTTATTTTTATTTGTAAATGCTATTGATCAAAGATTCTCTTGTTGAATATAGTGGGGTCATCATATGTGAATATGGATCAATTATGAATATACATTTATGATAGAAGTTTTGAACCTTATACATTTGGAATTGATTGATTCATTGAAGTATCATGTACTGATGTTGATTCCGTTGGTAGAATGTGATGCCTATATAAAGACTGCAAGAATAAAAAATATAAAATTCTACCACTGATCAAACTACACTTGATTGGATGTAGTTCGACCATGAAATATATTCAATCCTATGTGAGTGACCCAAACCCACATAGATGCAGTGCATATACATCATGATGAGAGCGAGGATACGACAAAGGTTCATGATCGGATCAAATAAATGTTTAATGATATTATTATGAGGACAACATTGGCTTCAGCTCTAGACGATGATGGCGAACACAAGCTCCTTCAAGACTTAATGGGTGATGGTCAGAGCAATCTATATCCAGACTGTATAAAGTTAACAAAATTATCTTTCATTCTCAAACTGTTACATATCAAATCAATGAACAATTGAAGTAACAAATCGTTCGATGTGTTGATTGATTTATTGAAGAAGACATTACCTGAGTGAAAAAAAATTGACAAACTCTTACTACGAGGTAAATAAATTTGTGAATCGCACCGACTTTGATTACGTGAAGATAGATGTGTGTGTGAATGATTGGGAGAAGCATTGAAAGAAAGAAATGCCTCCAAAGTACAATGCTTCAAGATAAAAACTACACAAAGGCAAAGTAATAAAAGTTTTTCAAAAGGTATTACGATATTTTTTCGTAAAGCCGAGGTTGCAGTGCTAGTTCATAACAATAAAAACAGCATCAAATATGATATGACACAAGATCCAACGTGCAAGCAATAAGAACATACTAATTCATCCATTAGGTTTTGCAGTGTAGAAGGAGTTTGATAGAGAACATATATTGTTCATGGTGAAACCTCGCAATGTCCATCTCGGCTTGGCAAGCGATGATTTTAATCTATTAAAAAATATAAGCATGTCATACAGCATATGGCACATAGTATTATTATTGTATAATTTGCCTTCATGGATGTGTATGAAAGATCCGTTCGTATAACTTTTCCTACTCATCCCTAGACTAAAGGCACCTAAAAATGAAATAGATGTTTGCATGCAACCATTAATCAAAGATTTGCAAGAGTTATGGGATAAAGGCATTAACGCGTACGATGCATCAACTAAAGAGATATTTTATATGTGAGCAGTGATAATGTGGATTATCAATGATTTTTCAACATATGCTAACTTATCATGGCAGTCTACGAAGGAGAAACATGTGTGTCTAGTTTGCAACGTCGATACAGGGTTAGATAGCTTGAGGTTCAGCAAGAAGACATGTTACATGACACACCGTCGATTCTTACCAGAAGATCACCCATGGTGTCGTCAAAAGAATGAGTTTAACAGTAAAGTGAAGCTTAGAGGACCACCAAATAAATTATCTGAAGGTAAACTAGAGGTACAGTTAAGTAACATTACTATTGATTTCAGAAAAGTATGAGTTGGTGAAAGAAAAAAAAGAACGTGTTGACAACAAACAGTATCTAAATTAGATAAAAAAAACTTATTTTTTGACTATCATATTGGTCATCATTGAAGCTAAGACACAACTTAGATGTGCTGCATGTTGAGAAAAATAGGTGATAATATCTTATATACACTACTCGATATTAAGGAAAAACAAAGGACAATAAAAATGCACAAGAAGATTTAAGACTCAGAAAAATACATTGTCACCTGCACTTAATTAGACAAAAGCGGTGCAACATCCAAAAAACCACATGCATAGTATACATATTTTAGTATGCATAAGAAAAAGTTTCTTGATTGGTTAAAGGATGTAAAGTTTTTTTACAACTATGCATCTAACATTGGACGATGTGTAAACATAAACAATGCTAAATTTTTAGAATGAAGAGTCATGACAGTTGCATTTTCTTCCAGTGCCTACTTATTGTAGTTTGTGGATATCTAAAAAAGATAAATGGCATGCCTTTAATTCGTCTGAGTGATATGTTAAAATTGTTGTGTGCAAGGACGTTGAGAAGCGATGCTTTAACAATGATGAAGAAAATTATTTAAGTAATTTTATGCTCTTTAAATAAGATATTTTTACCCGTATTTTTTACCATAATAGTGCACCTAGTCATTCATCTACCACGTGAGGCCAAACTTGCTAGACCAGTACAATATCATTGGATATATCCAATTGAGAGATTCTTTGGTGCGAATTGTGATGAATAAAGCACGAGCAGAAGCTTTCATTACTGATATATATATATATATATATATATATATATATATATATATATATATATATATATATATATATATATATATATATATATATATATATATATATTTCAACATAATGTGTGACCTTTTACTCAATGTATCTTACTACTTTTGATACTAGATTTAACCGTCATGATCGGCATGATGATAGGCCCAACATGACAAGGATACCAAGTTTATATGTATTCTCACATGACATTTACGTGAAAACTGGTGGTGATTTATCAGTTATAGTTTTAGATTTAGAATGTATGAGATTTCATCAATATGTGCTAGACAACTACATTGAATGTGAGTCGTATCTAGGAACACAGATAGATAATCCACAGCTTATGCAATAATATACAAGAAGCTATAATATGACATGATCAGGAGTTCGCAAGTTGGTTTCTACAAAATCATGAGGATGCTTCTCCAGAATTATGAATTCTTGTAAGAGGATCTAAGCGTGAATCACAGTCCTGTCAAACTTATGATGTGAATGGAATTAGGTTTCATACATAGTCTCATGGTGAATATCGTAGTTCTCAGAACAACGAGGTAATGGTTACGTGTGATGGCGATGTAGGAGAGCCTGATGTAGACTATTATTATGTTCTAAAAAATATTATCAAATTTAAATATATAGGACAAAATTGAGTGTATACATTTAGATGTGATTAGTTTGATAATAGGCATATATGTAAGGATGAATACTTTACATGTGTCAACATGTCTCACCCAGCATACCAAGAAGATCCTTTTATTTTAGCCTCTCAAGCTATACAAGTATTTTATATTAGAGATCCAACAAAGAGCGAAATGCATATAGCACAGAAGATAATACCAAAAAATATGTATGAGATTCTACCATCTTCATCTGAACTGAATAAAGAATAGGACAACGATGCATATCAGGAGGATGATTACATAGAGGTTGATTCATTACCCCCCCCCCCCCCCCCCCACACGCACACACACACCATCAACGAATATCTCATGTTACACTAAGATGATTCAGAGGATGATTGATAAATATTTTAATGCATAATTTCATGAAAGATAAAGGTTGCAACGAAATCGAAATATCATGACCATAACCAAACTGGATTTCGTGCATCATAAACAAATCTAGCAATGAAAGGCTTCAATAACTATCAACCCTGGTACATCTTTGTACCTCCAAAGGTATCATGCAGGAGTAAGTTTTTTATTTCCTAAGTTTATTTTTTTCATATAGTATAGTGTTAAATATGTTTGATCTAATCGATTCTTAATTTGCTTCTTGCAAACTGAAATATATCGATAGGAACCGACAACGAGTGCATTCTATAAACTAGCGGATCATCTTCATACCTTCAGAAGTATCATAAGAGGGCAAGTTTCTTATTCCCTAAGTTTTTTTTTTCATATAGTATATTGCTAAATATGTTTGATCTAATAGATTATTAATTTGTTGTTTGCAGGATGGTTTATGTAAATATTAGAAGTGTATATGTTTGTTACAGGCTTGGAGAGGATGTAAGGAGTGTAAGAGATTTGTATTTGAAGTGTATTTGTTGCAAGCTTCAAGCAGATGTAGTGGGATTATATTTTTGAAGTGTATATATGTTTTTTGAAGTGTATATATATTTTTTGAAGTGTATTTGAAATTTTTATTGAATATATGTTTGAAATAAATGTTTAAGGATGTAGTAGGTACTAATTTGAAGTATATTTATTGCAGACTTGAAGAGGATGTAGTGAGTTTGCATTAAAAGTGTGTTTGTTGCGGACTTGAAGATGATGTAGGGGGTTTGTATTTAAAGTGTGTTTGTAGCAAGCTTGGAGAGGATATAGAGGGTTTGTATTTTTTAAGTGTATGTATATTTTTTGAAGTTTTTGTTGAATGTATGTTTGAAGTGAAAGTTTGAAGATGTAGTGGGTTTGTATTTAAAGTGTGTTTTTTGCAGGGTTGAAGAGGATATATTGGGTTTATATTAGAGGTGTGTTTGTTGCGGGCTTGAAGAGGATGTTGGGGAGGAGGGGGTGTATTTGAAGCGTGTTTGTTCCAGGCTTGGAGAGGATGTAGTGAGTTTATATTTTTGAAGTATATGTATGTTTTTTGAAGTATATTTAAAGTTTTTATTGAATGTATGTTTGAAGTGAATGTTTGAGGATGTATATTTGAAATGTATGTATGTTTTTTGAAGTGTATTTGAAGTTTTTGCTAAATGTATGTTTGAAGTGAATGTTTGAGGATGTATGTTTGAAGTGTATAGAGAGTTTTTGTTCAATGTATGTTTTAGTTGTAAGTTTTTTAATGTAATTTTTTTAAACTAATTTTACGTTTTAAATTTACAGGTTTATATCCTATAACGACGACATTTTTATCTTATCATTATAGGCAAAATCCTTGTCTCGCCATTATAGCCAGCCTATAACGATGAGTAATTCTCCTTATTATAGCCTACAACGATAAGTTAATGTTAGCCGATATAGGCTATAATGGAGAGAAGAAATGTTATAACCTATAGGTAGCTTATAACAATGAGCCAGAGATATCGCCGTTATCAGGTATTTCTTCATTAAAACAACCTCATCATTATAAACTACCATGCCGCTATTAGTGTTCTCAGTTTCAGCGAAATTCTTCACTGCTATTGGTTCATCATTTAATGGCAACCTATAAATGTTGTCGTTATTGATCAACAAAGGTCACTTTTTGTGGCAATATATCGGCGAGAAATATCATCATTATAGACCAATAGTGGCAAGAACAATTGCCGCTATTGACCCTTAGTATGTTAACTATTACTATTTACCTGATTAAATGCATTAATTTTATGAGAATTAGAGAAATAATTAATTGGGTGTAGGATTGTAGGTTTGCCATTTACAACATTTTCTTTGATGGATTTGGGAGAGAATTTGCATGTCTATGATATGCATAAAATATAGAGTGTTTAATATGATGATGTATTACCATACATGCATCAATCTATATCAAATGAGTCTATGTGGGACCCAACCGACCCGATGAACATTGGTATGGGCTGGGTCATGGGTTGATTTCCAAACTCGAGCTCGTTAAGAATCGGACCTAAAGCCAAACCATTACTAAATGGGTCATGTCATTTTTGGGTTGGGTCATGCTCAAAGCCCAGCAAGGTCGAACTCCAAATGGGCTTAGGCTAGGCCAAGCTGGCCCTATGCCCACCCCTACCTGCGAACCTCTAGAAAAATGAAATCTCAAACTAGATGAGTTTGCATGTGAAACATGCGAACTTCCCCAAGTCCACGAGTTACATTGCAAAGTTTGCTAAAATGAAAGGAGATTCACAAATAGAAAATGTGGACCGGCTCACATTCACATAACTATCTTCCAAACCTCCAAGAAGATGAAAATCTCAAACTAAAGTAGATTCACATGTAAAACATGTAGACCTCCCAAGGTCCACATGTTTATCATGTGAATCTTTATGAGAGGTAAAATGGTCTTAAATAAGTTAGGAATCAGAGATTTTAGATATATGTGGAATTTTGATGTATTTCTTGGTATTTAGGGAAATGATGTATTGTTTTAGGATAGTACATTCATTTTTTATTTTTTATATGCTTTTGGTATCTATGGTTTTGTAATACCCGACAATTTTTCTATAATTCTGATCAATTATGAATATCTAAAATGATGGATATTTTGATAACCTATGTTATGATTTTTTTAATGCATGGTTGCAACCGTATCAAAATTTTAAAAAGAACGAAAGTAATTTCATAAAAAACGAAGCCTGTATGCTCTCAAAACTTATGTGATTTATATATGATTTACATACATGTATAGTATGACAAATATACATGCATGACTCGGGATATTGATTATACATTATGCACCATAATTTGTATCATACTCTTCAAAACTCGGGTTAGTTTGGTCCTCTTTCTTCCACGGTAACCTCTATGACTATACATCATGAATTACCTAAGATATACATATAAGATATAAGACATTGGAGTAATTCATTAAAAAACACTAGATATACACACAAAGAAGCAATTCATTAAATAATGATCAACAAATCCTATATTTTGCAAAGCATATGTACTCTAACATATTATTATTCATGCTTCTACTTGTGGCTAATCTCACAATATATATTGACTTGTATTACACAACATTCTTGTATTTTGTTCTCTGTCTGTTAACCTTAGGTCACCCTGCTTTATGAACTACTTTTGGTAGATAGAAAGCTATAGGAGTAAATGGAGAGATATGTAGGACATTATCTGCCATCAAGAAGAATGGATATTGGTTATATGTAGCTTGATATAATTCAACTGTGAAGAACTTATTGCAGTAATCCTCTGGTAGGTTGCCCTTATATAAAATGCATGTGATCACATGTTCGCAAGGAATCCCTCTAACCTGTCACTCTTCACAAGAGCACAAGTGCTTCTCAAGATCAACACTGTAAGCATGAGATCGGTCGCGAGCTTCATACCAATGTCGAAGGCAATGCACTACTTACACACGTATTTATTGCGTCTTTTTCTTTAGTTCCTCTAGTTTTTATTTTACCTTCGACACTGCAATGTCTGTCATATGTTGTTCGACATTCTTTTTTTTCTCAAAAAGTTTCATCATGAGATGAAGTGTTTTAATGAGAGGAATTAAGGGTTTGTCACATATGGCAAGAATCCATTAATTGAAGCTCTCGGCTATATTAGACGTTAAGCAACCATATGTTTCGGTTTTATGTCAGTGGCAACATAATTGTATGCGTTTTGGTTTTGTTCATCAATTTTTTAAAGAAAATAAGTGCATTGTTCTCTTTTGGCTTCTTGAGCTGCACTCCACCAAAGTACACTGAGTGATGAACCAAATTTTTTAAAAAAGTTCTCCATCAAATGCTTTATGCAAAATCCAATATGACATGCAGGTCATGCGTGGGCACAACATATTTTAAACCTTTATGTGTATCGCTGTCAATACTCATTTCTCTCTAAACTTTTTGAAGTGTATCAATTCTTGCTTTAGATGCTTTAAAAATCATGCTCATGACTCATTGGACTCCTTATCAACAACTGCAAATGCTACCAAAAATATCTTATTACAAAGATTAATACTATGGACCCATAATAATATAGCTGTATAGCTTTTTTTTAGGAATGTGCCATCTACCATAAGAACTGAAAGGCAATCTTTTAAAAACTCATCGATGAGTGGACGAAAAGATAAGAAAATGTACTAAAATTGATCTTTCTGATCGGTCTGAATGTACCATAGTGTTCCTCAATTAGCCTTCATCAGATCATCCAAATAGGTGAGAAGGATCTTGAAGGACTCTTTGAATGAACCATATAGTGCCTCTTTAGTCCATGGCATGCTTGTTTACAAGTGACCATTACATCTTCCTCGCGACTGATGTAATTCATGATTTTTCTTAGAGTTATCTTTAGATTATTGTATATGTGTTTGTGAATAACACTTGAAATCCACTTTGAAGACACTTTCTCTACTATAAGGTTGTCCAGTGATCCACCACATATATGCTCACTTTGATACTTCTTCACTTGAAAAAACCCTGCTCTGCATAACTTTATACAATGAATCTTCCAAAGGCAATACCATCATCTGCGAGTTCTTTCTCATGTATACGATAGTGATTGTTATTGCAGCTTTTTAAGAATTTGTTTTACAGTTATTTCTAATCACATGATCTTTTAAAAACTTGCAACAGTATGCAGATCATTAAACCTTTTACCGAAAGCAATTTCTCGATCATTTGAGTTTGTTGTTAGCCACTAAAATTATTCACAAATATTAAGCTTTTTATTGTGCAATTTGTCATACAAATGAAATGTCTCTGCTTCAAATATTTTTAATTGTTCTTCATTGTATGATAATCCATTGAATGAGAACTTATTCAACCATGTCTCATTAGTGTAAAAACATAAACAAGTTATATTGCCTAACAAATGTTCATATAATTATACAAAATATCAAGGGTTTGACTTTTCAAATTCTGTTGGTGCATAGTTTTCACCTGCCATTATTTGTCTCATGTCATCAATGTTTTTGTCATCTCCTATCAACATGGTATACTCATCATCGTTGATATCATTTGATTCTTCACTGTCAGTATGATCGTTGTTATCGCTAATTGACTATTTGGTTGCACAAACTAAATCAAAATTCATCACATTTATTGCTTCATTTGCTTACATGCATACAATATTTTTGTATTTTTAATATTCAAGATTAACCATCATTACATCTCAACCATAAATTACATCAAAATTATAACTTGTACCTAGTTTTGTCGTATGCCTGAAAATGTTGCATGTCATTCAAATTACTACGATGACGATCATTGACACTTGTTTGCCCATGTAGTTTCACATCCTTTACAATCATCCTTTGATCATGTACAACATCAATAGCGTTCACTATTTAGGACAATTAGATTATTGGTAAAGGACTCAACTTGATAGGTAGTGTCGGAGATAGATGCGCATTCTCTACTTCTTTATCTTTGTGAGAAACTAAGTAAATGTCAACATGAAATAACATCGATTTAACATCATCATCGTCCAACACATTCATTCATATATGTTGGATATCTAGGTTTGAAGAAAAACGGTATCGAAAGATCATTGACTCTTTCATATATTCAGTTTTACGAGACATCGAAGACATAAATTTTATATAGCTACTACTTTTTGAGATGATTATAGATCACCAATTAGGGTAATTAGTGTTACGGTAATATAATCTAATCATTTCAGAGTACATCATTAAATCTCTATACCAACCACACAACATATCGTTCATCTAATGAAATTAGCATGTGAGAAAAGATCATTCGTATATGCATTATACATTCAATTAACATAACTACATACGACCACTCTGAAAACCAACTACCAACAATAAACTCTTAACCTTTATTCAATGGTTGTGCACAATAAACCCTAACCCCATTACACCAACACGCAAACATCAAATAATAACTCAAAAGACAAGAAACCAAACATAAATCGTCTACAACAAAAACATATATATATATATATGTGTGTGTGTGAAAAAACCCTAAACGCTAAATCCAGTAGCTGAAAAAGTTGATGACAACACAAAAAATATACAAAAAAATATCCTTAACAACAACCAAAATGTGTAAAAAAATCTTTCAACTATCTATTTTGGAAGGATAAACCTGGGGGTTGGCTAGTCCTGATGGGTGATCGCATGTAATTGGTTAATTTATTAATAGAATTTCGGGGAAACCCCCACCGTCCTTAAAAAAACAATTACCTAGAATTGATGTTTAACATCTCTACTTCATCTCACTTTAATGTCATCTTAAACTTCTCTAGAAGGAGACAGCAACAGGTCAAAGGCAACTCTGACGATATTATAGTCAGATGTGACTTGGGTGCCATTCATCCATGAGCACAGCAACCCGATCACCACCATTTTTCCTTGTTTTTCAGCCATTCGTTATTTATAAAAAATATATCATCCATGGCTACATTTGAGAGGTAAACTATCCAACCATGGTGTTTGGGTTACCGTTCATCACATGGATGAACAACATCCAAGGCACCTCTGACTGTCCTTCATTGGAGGTGCCTCTGACCTGATCCTGCCTCCTCTAGAATTAGCACTATAGGAGGAAGGGTCTGTAAATCAGCCCATATTTCTTTGTACAGAGACAGAAATCCAAATTAAGGTGGGCACAAATGTGTTTGTGACCAGCGGTGGCTCTTGCACCCCACCTTATGTGGGGACATTGCAAGTTCGAACCCCGTACGGTTGTATAACTGGTAGGTGTCTGCCTAACCCCAGCTTTCTCTGTCAGAAAAAAAAAATGTGTGAAAAATATAAGGTGGCTTCATACCATGATACCATAGGGTGGTATACAATCTTGTTTGAATGGATCTAGCCAGCAAATGGTACACCTAACCATGCAGATGTGTTTAGCACGACTTATTTACTATCTATAAGGTTTTATCATATCTAATACATCATAAGGTTCCATTTTTGAGATAGTAAAAGTCGAAGGTTCACAGTTCATGAAAATATGGGTGGTTTAAAAATGGACTATCAAAAAAAAATTGACTATAAAAAAAAGGGTTATTTAAAAATGGTATAAAACTTCTTATTAGAATCATCTTAACACATGAAAATGATAAATAGAACATGTCCAATAATTAGATTTTGTTTTTGTAGCTTAGATAATTTAAATAAAGTGTGTATCACTATAAACTATGGTGGAATAGTACCCCCATAAGAGAGAGAGAGAGAGAGAGAGAGAGAGAGAGGGTTTGGGAGGGGGTTAGGTCAAGGTGTTACCAAACCCCCTTATTGGGGGTTTTCGGGGTCAGGGTGGGCCCACCCTGGCCAGTATGTGGCTCTGCCATGTTGCTAAGTCAATTGTACGTACGCTATAAATTTTAGCAAATATTAACCCCATGATCTTGTAGGGTGCCTTTCATGACAGTATCTTGCAAGGTCTCGGGCCACCGTACATGGAATAGATGCTTAGAGCTCCATACTAGAGTCAGTTTTGAGGTCTATACCCACACTAGCCTACAGTTGAGGTTTTCCCCAAATGGATGGCTCTAATAAGGTGTCAAAGCGTGTGTGTGTGTGTGTGTGTGTGTAATGGGTTTTTTCTTTGTTGGGCCACAAGATAAGTCCATAAATCAATAAAAAAAAGTGCATGCATGGTTTAATTGCCCTTCATTGGCTTAGTCCATCAACCGCAGCAGCACAATGTGGTGCTCATTGTATGAGCTTGAATATCAATTCCGGCAACATAGTAGCCAGAATTTGAGGGATAACATTTGGTAATGGAACCATGTTGCCTTTAGAAGTCATAGTTGCAGGTTCTTTTGACCCAACCTGACCTTATACATGTGTTAAACATTCCAAATGCTATGGATGGGGTTATTTTGACAAAAATTTTGTTATTTTTTACCAATACAAAAATATTGCACACTGTAGGCCATTCATTCTTTTACATCTTATGATGACATTCCTGTGTCATAATCTAATGATGGAAGAGTTGATTCCCAATTAGCAAAACATATAGATCACATTTTTTATTTACACATAAACCACCCCTAGGATCAGTGAACTAGTTGTGCTGGCTTTGCCTGCCGTATTTATGGTCGCTATCCTAACAGCATAAAACTCCATGAGCTTACCCCTTTCTCTTAGGGAGTCGCCACGCTTCTGCTTGTACAAGGAGTGACACCCATAAAATTTGAACCTAGACTGCCTGCCTAGCGGCCTAGGACACATCCCTCTACGCCAAACCCCTTTGAGGCCACATAGATCACATTTGTAATATTAGTTTCATGAAAAACAAAAAAATGAAAGATATGAAAAAAACAGAAATAACCATTTGTACCTCATGACACCGTTACCAAATCCATTCCCTATGATTATCAGGGATGTCGCCCACAGATACGTGGGCACATAGTTCAAGGCATAGGGCTCACGTCTCAAATGGGGGAACTCAGTTCCTCGGATTTGAGATCTCTGCCATAAGTTAAAATCCTCCAGAATCCACGGATTAATAGTCTGATGGAAGGAATTGGTTGGCAAATGTATATGGGAATCAAACTCGAGCGTGGTCATTTAGATTATTGCATAAAGTCCATCACTTGGAAAACTTTTCTAGCTAATGCTATCTTATGTTTGTTGAGATTCCTTTTCTTTTTTGTGTTTTTTCCAATAAATTGGCAAGCTTTTACAACTGCAAAGGGGAAAACTTGTGATAAGCCTATTGACATGGGTGGTGATTTTTTTTTTTTCGACAGAAAAATCTGGGGTTAGGCAGACCCATACCAGTTATACAACCATATACCATTGGGATTCGAACTTGCAAAGTCCCAACACAAGGTGACGTGCACTAACTGCTCCTGCCAGACAAGTGGAGCCCCTGTTGGTGACATAGGTGGTGATTGCTTCAACATGTTTGCCTCCAAAACTGCAGAGCACGATTCCGGAAACAAGCAACAGCAAGATGTGAACACAACATTTTGCATTTGTATTGTCCCGTGCTAGGTTGGTGTTAAACTTGCATGTTAAGTGCTTAATAAAATTGCTCAACTAAAGATAGTCTTAAAAATATCTTTCGGTAAGGAATAAAGGAAAATTTTGAAGAACACCTCAACTGGCATAGGATAAGGAAATAGTTGCAACTCAAATTCAAGTTTGGGAGAAAAGAACAAGGTACACAGTTAAAAGATTTGATTTTCAAAATGTTGTTAAAAAGCCTTGTTCTTCCAATAGGCAGTAAGAAGCCACATGGGTAATGTGGAGAATCAGGTTGTTACCTCTAAAATATTATATCTGCACCATATGATCAGCACATAAAACTCGATGAGTAATAGACTCTAAGGGGACAAATCAAATGCATGTTAACAAATGTCTATTCACTTCCCTTGTTAACAGCCAAGTTTTCTTCATATTTCATAGGGAGCTAGTGTTCCTATTAATGGAAAAGGGCTACCATAACTCCTTTATATGCCTTACAATATTTTTTGCGTGTTTAAAAAAGGTAATGAGTAAAATCAATCACGAGCTTAAGCCACATGATGCTACTGGAAGAATTCAGGGTGGTATATCTTGCTCTAACAAATGATATATAGCAGTAACAATTTTTCTTCCAATGTCTACCAAAACCTCACAATAAGAGCACTCCCCAATCTCAATACGAGTTAAAAGGAATTTTGATCAAGAATACCACTTAAATTCACCAACAGATCAAGTCCTTGTGTAAAGCATGGTGGAAAGACAATGTTATTTGCCATCTAAGTAATAGTTTCTCGCTTTTGAATCTCAACAGAAGTTCAATGGATCAAATGAAAGAGACGTTTGTATCTTTGGAAAGAAAATGGAAGATTTTGAAATTGCCTAAACGTAAATCAATTTATCCGGTAGAGCAACTTGCACCTGCACAAAATCAATAAACACCCGAAAGGAAAAAGCTGAAAACATAATAATCCCTAAGAAGATAGTAATTTCAATTCTTGTCGATAAGAAAGTGTAGACATCTTACCGAGTCCTTGTTGCAGCCCTAACATATGCAGATAATCTTCCAGCCACAGAGGACCAATCGGAGTCATGTTTCAGATTTCTTACAATTTATCACTTCCGGTAGAGCAACTTGCACCAGCACAAAATAAATAAACACCAGAAAGGAAAAGCTGAAAACATAATAATCCCTAAGAAGATGCAGTGATTTCAATTCTTGTCAATAAGTGTAGACATCTTGCTGGGTCCTTCTTGCAGCCATAACATATGCAGATAATCTGCCAACCACTGAGGACCAATCGGAGTCATGTTTCATATTTTACAATTTATCACTTCCGGTAGAGCAACCTTGCACCTGCACAAAATCAATAAACACCATAAAGGAAAAGCTGAACACATAATAATCCCTAAGAAGATGCAGTGATTTCAATTCTTGTCAATAAGAAAGTGGACATCTTACTGGGTCCTTGTTACAGCCATAACATATGCAGATAATCTGCCAGCCACAGAGGACCAATCTGAGTCATGTTTCGTATTTCTTACAATTTGCTTGCTCCAGCTCACCGAAAACAACATTGCAGCTTGTTTCCAAATAATGCGGGCAAGGGATGGATCTTTATAGTTTGGACACTTATGACAACCCTGAAAGAAGGGAGAAAAACTTGCTAGTCAAAAGAAAGAACAAAATCAGAGAGTGATTTCAAGGGTGGATTCATAAGAAGGAATGGTTAAAAAAGAAAAGAAAAGTGCATTCTGGAACTGGAGAGGGGAAAATCTAAAACATATTCTGGCACCAGAGAAAAATTGGATGTAGCTTTTAGATAAGTGGATGTTAATTGTACCATAGTCGCACTTAGAAATAAAGGAGAAAAGCAATGAGACTTACAACTTACAAGTAGGAGCAGACCTGTGGTTGTCTCAAACAATTATAAACAAGTGCATGGAAATACTCAAGCATGGCCATTTCCATTAAGCTCATGAACATAGCAGCTCAAAACATATCTAAATCCAAAAACATAGTGGATATTTAAACCTAATAACCTCTAGCCATGTAGAACAGTAGGTTTGGAGCCTATAAACATCTAAAACTTCATTTATAATGCTCAACCACCAGAATAGAAAAAAAAAACGTTAATATCACAAAAGCCTGATGTAATTTGAATAGTTGGGATATGCCATAGTTGAAAGTTGGACCAACGGAGGTAATCGAAGACAATTGAAAAAAGAAACACAAAGTGATTGGTTATGCAATATGTAACATGGGAATTTCTAACAGGGTAACAACCCGTGTCGCACACGGCTTCTTTCTTGACAGGTGGAGTCAATGGCACTGAGGTCCGTTTGTCTGAAAGTGGATACTGTTAACCCTAACCAACTTCAATTTTATATATTATATACATAAAATACACATGCACGCATGCATACCACACACACACACATATACATATATATATATATGTGTGTGTGTGTGTGTGTGTGTGTGTGTGTGTGTTTGTGCCCGCACCCCAGCTTTTTAAATTTTGTGTCACACCCTCTGCACCCGTATCTGCATCCGCACACACACCTATGTGAGATAGGTGATGCATTAGGACAGAAAAATTAAGTAATACCTATTTCTAATTTTTTTTATCTAAATACCTAGGACTAGGAGATAACAGTACAAAGAGAACGAGTTATAAAAGACATAGGAAGTTGGTAGCATAATGTACAAATGACTGAATATGTAATTAGTCATACCTTGTCTAGAAGTTTGCCAAAGGCAATTCCAATATACCACTTCTCCAGAGCTAAAATAATTCACAAGTTTGTCCCACTAAAAAGCATTGTGCATGTTCTGTAGGGCTTCTATGTGAACAAATGCAATACCTTGTGTTTTAATTGTTGAAATTCTCAATCACCAGTAATCACCACATGAGCATTTCCCATCTTGAAAATGATGGAAACGACATACATCACGTAAGATTATCTTTCTACACACAACTTGAGAAACAAATTTCATAAAAGTATGACAATCAACACAAACACGGAGGTTCTTCATGATCCTGATTGTTTTATCAACTGAAGTACTGATCAATCCAAAAGCAATGGCTAATTTCTCACTGTGATAGGAATGTTGTCGTTCCTCTCTTGTATTATTAAGGTACATATTTAAGGAGGTGTAACCATTATCTTCAAGCAGGTTTATCAGTTTTTCCAAAGCAAGATTAATCTGCTCTATTTGTGGATGTGACTTGTCATCTGCAACAAAAATATGAACAACATTATCTATCTCAATCCAACTAGAACCTGGATCTTTTCTCACTCTCAAAGCTTTCATACTAATTCTGACTTTTGCTACTTCATCCCAGTTGTGGCACTCAGCATGAAGGTTACAAAGAAGCATGTGTGCAGAAGCATTATGTGGATCCAGTTCCAAGACCTTGGATGCTGCAAGTTTTCCCAATTCTAAATTATGTTGAACTCGGCAAGCTCCAAGCAATGCACCCCATACTGCAGCATCAGGCTCAAATGGCATTCTATCAATGAGATGTTTTGCCTCGAGCACATGACCAGCACGAGCAAGGAGATCAACAATAGCTGTATGGTGTGTTTCATCTGGAGTTATTCCGTGAACACTTTCCATTGATTCAAAATAACGCCGGCCCTCATCAACAAGCCCTGCATGGCTGCACGCCGTTAGAACACCAAGAAAAGTAACTGCATCTAGCTTGACCCCTGAGTGAGACATCTCCTCAAATAGACAAACAGCCTCCTTTCCATACCCATTTTGTGCATAACCAATAATCATTGAACTCCATGAAACACTATTCCGCTTTGACATATTATCAAAAACATGTCGACCCTCTTCAATGCACCCACATTTAGCATAAGCATCAAGAAGAGCAGTCTCTACAAATAAGTCAATACCTGCAGGAACTTTTGATATAAATCCATGCATTTGTTTTCCTGTTACCAAATTTGATGAACTAGCACAAGTACTCAGAATGACACAGAAAGTTATATGGTCTGGCCTAATCCCAGAATTCAGCATCTCATTAAAAATCCTAAAACTTTCTTCGGCAAAGCCGTTCCTGGAGAACCCAGTAAGCATCGCATTCCAAGAAACTGTATTTCTCTCTGGCATTCTATCAAACACTCTTTCCGCATACTCCAATTTTCCACACTTACAATACATGTCGACCAGCGAGCTCGAGACAAAGACGTTCCCTTCCAGCCCGAATCTGTAAATTTGGCAATGCAGCATTCTGCCTTCTTCAAACCTAGACAAGCTTGCACAAGCCCGCAGAGCACTAGACGCTGCAAATTCAGTTGGTCTCTCACCTGCAGAAACCATTTGACCATACAATTGCAGAGCTTCGATGCCATTGCCCTGTTGAACATAGCCAGCGATCATGGTGTTCCAGGAGACATCATCTCGGCGTGGAATCTCATTGAACAGACGATGGGCGGCCTCCATTCTTCCCAATTTGGAATACCCACCAATGAGTATGTTCCAAGTGGTGGTATCTCTCATAGGCATTTCGTCAAACAAATGGTGAGCGCTCAACATCGCTTTGAATTTAGAGTACATGTCTATGATGCGATTGCAGAGAAAAGAGAACCCCAAGTATCCCGATCTCAGGACCAGAGAATGGGCGAGCTCGCCATGGCGTAAGGAGTTGGAATCAATGCATTCTTGCAGGAGGTTGATGAAGGCGTTGAAATGGCGGGGATTTGTCACCGACATTCTAACGGTCACCTGAAAATAAAGCAGAAAAGATTGAGCCTGGAGAGAAAAGAGAATGTTTTAGGAAAGAAACCGAAATGTTTTATGCATCTCCATTCTCCAATCATAAACTTTTGTCTTTGGAAGATAATTCGGAACGTAGAGAGAGAGAGTGTGTTGCTAATGCTAGGGTTCCACCATTCCAGAGAGAAAAAGAAGAGACGAGGGTGAGGCTTGTGAAAAAATCTTTAAAATCAGAAGGAACAATTTACAGGGCGCTCAAGTTTTATCACATTTACAAAATCGGCTTAACAATTCAAAATTTACATTTAACTGCCTCACTTTTGCAGGTAATTCACAAACAGGTTGCTCCACATTTCTACCGGTTTAGCAATAGTGAGACAAAAAGATGAAATAGCCCCTAACTGAAAGAAATTTTCACCATCTTTATCATATTTACAAAATCAGCTTAACAATTCAAATTTTACATTTAACTGCCTCGTTTTTGCCGGTAATTCACAAACAGGTGCTCCACATTTCTACAGTTGTGTTAATTCTGGTTTAGCAATAGTGAGCCAAAAAGATGAAATTGCCCCTTCAAGAATTTTTCACCACCTTTATCATATTTACAAAATCAGCTTGACAATTCAAATTTTACATTTAACTAACTGCCTAGCTTTTGCAGATAATTCACAAAAAAGTGCACCACATTTCAACCGTTGTGTTAACCTTGGTTTAGCAATAGTGATCCAAAAAGATGAAATTGCCCCTAACTTCAAGAATTTTTCACCACCTTCCTCCCATTCTCCTCAAATAAGCCTTTAAAAACTTGTCCATAAGGGTAGGCATTAGGCCCTTTTAGAAAAGAAGTTTTATCACAGGAAGGACTCTAGAGTCCTTACTTAGTTTTTATTTTTCAGTAAGAATCAAATATTTAAAGGATATTTACAGAATAATTTATAAAATATTTAAAATATATTGACATAATAATTTAAAATACATTTACAAAATAATTTCAACAAATTTAGATACAATCCTTGACTATTCTATCAAATTTATATCTAATATTTTATAATAGTATTGTTTGGCCTTTAGACCTTTTGATATCCTCTAAAGTTATTTTTTTCTCATGCATTTATAGAATTTGATCATACGTTTCTTGTAGTATGTTTTATCATTTTGAAAAAAAGATTATTAGCAAACAACTAATTATAGCTTACACCCAAAAAACATAACAAAACATAACATAAATGTGTACATTTATGAAGTTCAATTATGTATTTCTACTCAAATACTACATATACAGTAGAACAAATATATCACAATAAATTATGTGACAATCATATACCAAGTCAAGAACATGTATATGTACGAATTGAGTTAACAAACATATGCAAAGTAATTAATTATTTTCTTGTTGAGGAATACCTTCTATGGGCCAAACTATTCCATGGGTGGTGTAACAGTTAAAGTCAAACCACCTTATAAAAAAATAAACTTGCAACACAACTTTCAATCTACCGAGTACAAGAGAGAAATAAGCATATTATAGAATAAGTAATGTTAGCGTACTAACGCTCTAATGTTGTTATCTGCATTAGTTTTTTACTCTATCGAATTGTACAACCTGAACTCCCTTGTATTCATATATATTTTTCAAAGAACCCAATGTTAGTTGCTCCAGATGACAGAAATTAAGATCAGCAACATAAATTGAGTTTAAGCTCACTATGCACGTAAAAATTTTTGTTTTGCAAGTATGAAAAGTTGTCCAACAGATACCTTATCAAATTCAAAGAAATGGCACAACAACTAGTTGGTCTCCAAAATTCCACGAGCCCCATCTGCCATCCCTTTAGTTTTGACTATTTATTGTAAACATTTAATGTTTACCCATTAGTTTTTATTAGTTAGTAGAAAAATAACAAAAATATCACTTTGGAGATTCACATAGAAATATGAGGAAAAGTAAATGGTCTTAGGAAGTTCTGCTCTTGTTGTTATGTCCTTGTTGTGGGATGCTTGAAGTCTTTCTATAAATCTTGATAGATATTATATAAGACATTAGACATCTAATACATTCATGATGTATTCAAATGAGTCTATATACAAGCGTAACAAATGAACAAACTAACATGCAAACCTAACACTTATGTTGCTTGTCAATATAGTTTCTTCATAAAGTTCATGCTCTTTCAACTCTTTTGGTTCTTGTATATCATTTTTTTCTTATTAGCATATTCTCACCACCAATTAAAATTGAATATAAATCCATACATGTCAATAGCATTGATTGTCTATGCGAGGACATTTATTATACCTTAGGCACTACAATTGGGTCCTAGCTTGGGGTGAAGGCTTAGTTTTCTTTTTGTTGTCATATTTTTTCTTTATATATATATATAAATATTCATCGTGAAATACCTAAGATATAAATAGAAAAAAAAACATTTGAGTAATTCATTAAAAATAATAAATAAAGAAAAATAAATAATTTATTAAACAACTCTTAACAAATAGATTACATAAGGCATTGAGCAGTTCATTAAAAAAATAGATAAACATAAGAAGCAATTTAATAAACAACTCTTAACAAATACATATTTTACAAAGCATTGATTCTCATTAATACTTTATTTATGCTTCTGCCTATTGTGGTCAATCTCACCACATACGTTATACTTATATGGCATACCATCCTTGTGTTTTATTCTTTGTCTCTTCACATTAGGTCAGCCTGCTTTATGAACCACTTTTGATGCATAGACATAAATAAAAGTCAAAAATATTCATCTAATAAAAATATTATATGACAAAAGGTCATCTATATATACTTTATACATTCAATTAACGTAACAACCTACAACAATCACTTTAAAAACTAACTACTCGCAATAACCCCAAAACCCCCCTATTCAATGTTTGTGCATAATAAACCTAGCCTCATTACACCAACAAAAAAACACTAGATATTAACTAAAAGATAAGCAAACAAACATAAATATATATATATATATATAAAAACTCTAAACATAGTAAATCTAGTAAAAAATATTAAATAAAATATAAAAAAACATAAAAAAAACATCCACAACAAAAACCAAATACCAATACACTTGGGTTATTAAATACTCATATCTACAAACAAAGGAAAAAGTTTAGAATAAAATAAAATAATATGCATATATATATATATATATATTGTTTGTATGAAACTCACCTTTCGATCTAACTTGAAAAGTCAATGTGAAGGATTCCACAACTTCGTCAAAATGCAGCAAAAAAAATTCATGAGAATCGCCATAAGGAGAGAGGGAAAATGTTGAGGGTTTTAGAGGAAAATGGTTAGGGCTCTTTCCATAAATAAATGACAAAAAAAATAAAATAAACAAAAATGATTATATATATTATTCAGCAAGCACGTAAATTTAAAAAAATCTGCATGCCAAATATTTGCAAAGATCGTCCCATATTTAAGGATCTCTTTGAGGATCAGTTATAAAGAAGATATGCATGGTTCTATGCAAACTTCGTACCGTATATGTGAATTTAGTAAAATATTTATGAAATTTTGACAAGTTTCAGTTATAAAAAGTTCACAAATTTGGTTATGTGAATTTAGTATAATATTTGTGAAGTTATGGTAGGTTTCAATTGCAGAAAGTTTGCAGATTCAGCTATGCAAACTTTATACTATATATGTAAATTTAGTGAAATATTTGTGAAGTTTCCACAGGTTTCAATTAAAAAAAAGTTTGCAGATTTGGTTACGCGCATTTTGTGCTATATATGTGAAGTTAGTTTACGAAGTTTTGACATGTTTATATTACAGGAAGTTCATAGATATGGTTATGCGAACTTTGTACTATGTATGCAAATTTAGTAGAATATTTATAAAGTTGCAATAGATTTCAGTTACAAAAAGTTTACAGATTTAGTTATACGAACTTCGTACTATATATATGCAAATTTAGTGAAATATTTATGAAGTTTTTATAAGTTTCAGTTAAAGAAAGTTCACATATATGGTTATGTGAACTTGGTATTATATATGCAAATTTAGTAGAATATTTGCAAAGTTATGGTAGGGTTCAGTTACATAAAGTACACAGATTTAGGTGTGCGAACTTCATACTATATACGTGAATTTAGTGAAATATTTATGACATTTTAACAAGTTTTAGTTACAAAGAGTTCGCAAATATGATTATATGAATTTTGAGAGGTATGCAAAAAAAACATGAGAATCTACCTTTTAGTGAGAGTTTGTGATACTCGGAGAGCGTACAAATATATCATACGAACTTTAGGAGGTCTCGGGTAAAATAGTTCTTAAAAAGTTAAACATTTGTGAATTTGAACATGAGGTGAATTTTGAAAATTATAAAGTATTTCGAAAAATGTGTCTTTTTGTCATATAGGACGGTCATTTTCCGTTAAACTAATCCAATGAAGACTGTATTAACAGTCACCAGCTACTCTAATCTCTAAAGCCATGTTAATGTCTCCTTTTGGTAACAAAGAAAAACCCTCACTTAATGGATGCAAGGTAAAACTTAGGGTTGACACCCAACCTTACATGACCCAACCGTGATAAAGCATCCAAGTCTCAATTAGCCCAATGGTATTCGATCATAGGCCTTCAGCTTGACACAGGACCCTACTGACCACATGGGCCACGTTAACGTTATTTACTTAACAAAATAATGGTGGCCGGTCAATCTCCATTATATGATATTAATTCTGCATCCCTCCAACCTTTCACAAAGACAAACATGCAACAAAAGGGGAAGAAAATTCACTGGATTGTAAAAGTAAAAAAAAAAAAAAAGAAGATGATTGTGTGAATTAGAAAGAAGCAATGGGGGGTTTGTTTCGCTCAAACTTGAAAAAGGAATTTGGGTTTGAGTGGGCGCAAGTGAAAATCCATCCACACTATTTTGGGTGTCTTGCATAAGAAGGGTAAAAAAGTAAATATGTTCAGCACATAACAATTTCTGTCGTCGACGGTGAGCAAGCGGCTATGTGAAAACTCATTTTTTAACATGGGTAAGTGTATGTAAAGTCTAAAATAAGAGTGTACTTTTGCAAATATTCCAAATGTTAGGTGCCTTTTTGTAAATTGTTAAAACGTGAGAATGAAACAAAAACATAGCAGATATCGTGCAGTATTTTAAAAAATACCGTGATATTTTTGCAAGATTTCTTCACAAAAGTTATTTTCACGAGATTTTGAAAAAAGTTGAAAGAAAAACAAGCTTTTTGGTCTTTTCGTGATTTTTTTCAAAATGTCATTTGATTTTTTCAAAATATTGCATAAAGGCAGGAAATTGGAGTTTATTTCTTATTGGAGAAGCTTGCGGACTTTTAAATATTGACGGCATTACAAAGTATGCAAAATTTTATTTATGGTCCAATCTTTTGCCTCTAATTTTTAAATATCAGCCTCATGTTTCTGAAACTCCAAATATGCTCCTACTTTTCAAAAATTTTACCATACTCAATACTTTTACTATTCACGTGCATCATCATTGCATGCAACATGCTTTAACTTTCGTAAGGTTAACCATCACCTGGTTATTTTGGATCGATATATCCATATCCAAATAGTCATAAATATGAGTATCAAATTATGAATACAACCATGTTGTATACCATGCATAAAGTTTCCAAAGCATAAAAATATTTTTTCATGCATTCATACAAATAAACCACACAAGTCTTGATTTATGATGATTAATTATCATTGCATGCAAATAAATAACAACACATGTGAAAAAAATTCTAATTCAACTACCGCATTGCAATTAAGCAATATGTGCATTAGGAATAAAACTGAAGTCCTCATATCCAAATTCAATTTTGATATGTACCAAATTTATAATTAATGAGAAAAATCATTTTCCCTCTCATTACCATTTGGATATGTCAAACATGATAAGTTAATTCATTTTTTAAGGCTTTAATCTTATCAAATATGATAATAAGCAATCAAACCATAAGCCTCTAAACATCTGAATCTAAACAAAAAAACTATACTCATATCCATTAAACTTATATAAGTTCATATTCAAAACTGACTTAAGATATTTTCATCAAGTCCAACTCGACCTATATTAAAAAATAAATCTCCATGCAAGGCTTAGATAACTCAAGCAAAACCATAAATCACATAGCATCCAACTATTCAGAACTATTACATAATCATAACCACTCATAAAGCATATATAATAAAGTAATATATAATTATATAAAACATTATTAGATCTTATAGTGCCAATATGAATCTAACTTACATGTATCATGTGTAGATTACATTCGAATCATTACTGGGTTCATGTCCAATGGTGTAGCTTTAGCCTAATATCAAAACTCATGAAGTAATTCATAATCCAAATAAAATAAATCAAAACCTTTATTTGTTAAAAAATAAAATACTGCGAGGTATTCAACAAACAAAAAACATTTTTCTACAATATCAGAAAAGTCAGAAAGCAGTTCTAGGTAAAAACAACAAACCAAAACCCTGAAATAGAATTTTCAAAACTTTATGAGTTAAAAAGAAAAGTTTAGGTGATTGCCAAAAATTTAGAAAGTTAATGGTTGTTCTAAAAAAAATCAGCTCTCTTTGATAAAACAAAAGGGAGGGTGTCGTGTGTTCTCCCCAGAAGACGCATTGTTCGTGTTCGGAGGTCCGAATGAGCGCCACGTATATAAGCACATGAAGCTCGTATTCCCATATATGTCGACATCACTAAGCATCGGAGTCTGATGCCGTTGCAAAGACTTAAGTACCCTTTCTTGCTATTCTCACCATGAAACGATGGTTCGAGAAAATAACAAAAATACCCTTCATTCAAAAAAAGGAAAATGACGGTTCGAAAAAAGGATAAAAATATCCTTCATCCAGAAAGTCGAGGATGATGTTAACTCTTCAAAGTCCAAACAACGAAACAAACCTAAAACGCTCTCTTTCTTTTCCGTTTGAACTTTCCGTCATCATCTTCTTCTTCTTCCTTGTCCGTGAAACACTGTAAAACTCTCTCTCTCTCTCTCTCTCTCTCTCTCTCTCTCTCTCTCTCTCTCTCTCTCTCTCTCTCTCTCTCTCTCTCTCTCTCTCTCTCTCTCTCTAGAGAGAAGAAATTAAGGGAGGCAAAGAGTCGGTGATCTGATGGTGATCGTCGTCCTCTTTTTGCTAGCAGTGGCCAGAATGCTGCCCTCGTCCAGCGGGCAACCGACTACGGCGGTCCCTTCGCCGCCTTCGAGGGACACCTACAACGAAATCTTCCTCCAGTACACCTACAACGGAGTCTTTCAAAGTACAATCTGTCTACCCCTACGTCGGCAATACTTCCGATCAGGGCCATGCCTTCCAAGCCACCCTGACGCTGCTCAACACGGGCATTTGCACACTCAAGTCTTGGCGGGCATTCGTCGGGTTCTTGCACCGCGAGGTCCTCATCTCGACTTTCGGTGTCCTGCTCTCCGATAGGACCCACCTCCCCGCCAACATCAGGAATGGCACGTTCCTCTCCGACTTCCCCATCACGAACCTCAAGACTGACATCGAGACGACTGGCGACTACAACCTGATCACGACAAAGATCGTGCTCAAGGGGGCGGAGTTCAGCATCGCAATTTACAATTTACATAGTAGCGATTTACGAAAATCGTGTAGCAAAAAAAAAATGACAAATCGCTAAATCGAGTAGCGATTTATGAAAATTGCATAGCGAAAAAAAAATAAATGGTAAATCGCTATGTGATTTTTGTAAATCGCTATATTTTTATAGCGATTTACGAAATCGCGTAGCGAAAAAAAATGACAAATCGTTAAATCAAGTAGCGATTTACGAAAATCGCATAGCGAAAAAAAATGGAAAACCGCTAAATCGAGTAATGACTTACGAAAATCGCGTAGCAAAAAAAAAACAAAAAATTGTGGGAAAGGGTGTTACAAAAACCACGATCAAGAAACAATCGAAGGAAACAATAAACAAGAACGATCAAACAAAACACTTTATTGCTCTTTTTCGACAGTTACAAGAGGAAAAGAAAAGAAAGAATTTATACAAGACCCAAAAAATTCTTCTGAGGGGGCGCTGCCCCCCTGGACCCCCACCTGTTGAACGTGCAGCGGGACCTAAGTCGGAGGGAGTCTTCGGACCCTCATCCTATAAGGCCAAAAAACTCTGAATCAGGCTCCACAACTCATCAAGTTGAACCATTCTACAGTCAGTGTGCAGGTCAGTCGGTGGTTGATGGAGCAGTGTAGGATCGTCTGCTGGATGTGCACAGAGGCAAAAAGAAAAGGGAGAGAGATGGAGGGTTGATGTTCATGGTCTTCTTCAGGGAGATTCCTTTCTCAGATAATCCTACAGTGCAGGGACTGAGTCTTAAATAACCATCTCTAGGGTATTTAAGTCTTTGCAACCGCTCCTTTTCTAGAATCGTCGTTTTATTGCACCAATGACAAAAAAGGTACTTAAATCTGTGCAACTGCACCGGACTCCGACTCTAACTAATGCTGACAAACATTGGAGATATGAGCCCCATGAGCTTATATACGTAGCACTCATTGGGACCCCCAAACACGCAGTAGGGCTAATGGTGGTCTTTGTGTGTGTGTGTGGGGCCACATATAACCTGCTTCGAAAACAAAAGGCACATTTATTTAATAGGAAAGATCAGGTGCGTAAAAACACATTAACAGATAATAATAAAAAAAATACAAAAAATATAAAATGGAACTCAAGGGTTCTCCGCCCTTCGAAAATGAACCTTAGCTACTATCCATGTGATTTCCCCCTTTGCACGC
The DNA here is from genome assembly GCF_984573655.1 of Nuphar pumila. Taxonomy (NCBI): domain Eukaryota; kingdom Viridiplantae; phylum Streptophyta; class Magnoliopsida; order Nymphaeales; family Nymphaeaceae; genus Nuphar; species Nuphar pumila. The sequence goes on from NC_143259.1 coordinate 105,075,167, forward strand.
TATCGTCGTCTCACACCGGAGGATCTGTCGGACTCAGCCGATCGGCAAGGCTCGGTTGTCTGACGAGAAGAAGACCTTCTGAAGTCATGTACGGCCCTCCTTTCGTCACTGCACTTCTGGCACCAACGCCCGGCAGGTCGCAGGGTAAGGTCGTCCAACGGGGATGGCCTCTGCCCCCTCTGCAATCCCCACACGCTGGTAGCAAAAAGGCCGTCGAGATCAGACGGCCGCAGGGGGTGACCGTCCTGTGAGAGGCGTGTGGTCCCAAATATCTGGTGATGTGCCCATCACCAAGAAAGATCGAGAAAGGAGAGAGGGGTCTCTCCCCTTATCCTCAACCTCTGGTGATGGAGGTTCTCTGAGAAGAAAAAAAAGGAGCAGACATGCGATAAAGGCAAGTCGGGGATGATGGGAGGCAGCCACGGTAGCGTGGGAGTAAGCAGGTATGTCGAGAAGGGAGTCAGTCGGGGCGGCAGCGCCGGTGACGAGGGTGTGCCAGGAAGAGAGGGTAGTCGGGGTAAAAGATCAGGTGATGGGAGGAGAATAGGGGTGACGATCTGATCGATCCAGGGAGGGCTATTTCGGGTAGATCCAGTCGATTGGGGTCAATCAAGGGTGTATCAGTGGCCTGAGAGTGTAAGCCTCGTTGAGTTGATCTAACAACGTAGATCGAGTGCTATGATTTCCTTTTACGACTAGAGATGGGTTCAGGGCCCACCACTACTCAGGCTCCATGTGTGTCCCAGTCTACTCTCTCTCACAAGAGAAACAATGGGACCCAAAAACCCCTATTTTCCGATCCGAGGCTGCAATTTCTGCAGGAATCGACCTGGGGAATTTTCTTGGTCAAAGTACATTGACCAATGCACTCCACCCCGTGTCCCTTTTTCTAATCCAGCAAGGTCTTACGACCTGATGATTCCGGTGAGGGTTGACCAAGTTCAAAACGAAGGGAGAGGAGGGGTACAGAATCTCCATGTCCGGCTCTTGATTTGGCTCGCGTTGATTCAACATTTGACTCTAATACCATCGTTGAAACTCGGTGGTTTCGAAAAACCGTATGGATGGGGTCATCGAATTCGATGGGTCATGTTGCTAGAAGGAGGATTCAAATCTAGTAAAATATATAAAACATTAAACATAAAAATATAAACTCCATCATGTTAATAACATGATAATATGGAGATAAAAATATGCTATGATCAAAATGGACAATATTTTGAAAGTATAATCTTCTTTTCAGGATTATATCAGATTTTGAAAATCTCTTGATAAAACTGTGAGATTTTAAAAAATATGATGATATCTTGTGACTAAGCTTAAAATGACATAAATCTTAATATTGATGTTTTCATGTGAGAAAAAATCTTGTCGTGAATTAGATCATTTTTTTTGTGGAAGAAAATGTTGGATTAGAATTGTATCCAGTGTGGGCATAGGGTCTTACAATTTGGAATCCTAAGAGCCAGAATGGTGGGCTCATTAAAATAAATTATGTAATATAATTATGAGATTTAATATGATTTATAAGCTGCATGTAACTTAATGAGTATAGGTTATGACAGGTTATTGAGTTTAACGTCTAAGTTAGTGGTGAAATTAATCCAATCCTCTATGGATCCCTATAGAAGACCATGTATATGACACGGCAAAAAAGCAGATCATGCAGAGAGCAATCTGTGACCATGGTTTCAACTAAAGCCAGTAAACAAGCAGAACGAGCCAAATGGAGGGTGTGCAATTATTCTCATGAAAATACTTTCATATGGAGAGGTATGGAATGATTTGCACACGAAAGGTGGTGGGAAAAACTGAAGCCCAATTGTGCCAGCACACTTTCTCACCAATGATGGTTTGATGTTTGTTTCACTCCTGGAAAGGCAGGAAAGGGAAGCCAGCTCAGCAATTTCTCATGAAAACTGCAAGAAGCAATCTCGGCAAGTTACAGATCAAAGGAAAGGGCTTCAAATAAAAAAGAAAATGCTGTCATTTCTGTCAACCTTTACATGTTATGAGAGTTCCAAGTGCACACTATCAAGGTACATTAACTGGATTTTTTCTTTAAGACCTCATTATATGGGTAGCCTTTATGCAGATCCAGCTTCCAGCTATACAACAGGGAGAAAGCTGTCTATGTTATCGACCAGAAAACCAATACTTCTCAGCTGAGAACAGAACTCATTTCATTCAGGATATTGGAAAAAGTAATGTAATCATTTGTGATCTTGAAATCTGGCTTGAAATCCAAGAAAAAACGTAAAACCGATGCTAAACGTTGTGGGTCATTAGAGGCAACTGCAGCTTCAAGAAACAATGAAGGTCTGATTGTTTGAACCTGAAAGACATTAATCCTTTGTTCACATTCCAGCAACAGGTGCATAATAAATTTTAAAACAATTCACAAATAATCGATTAAAGTAAGAACATGGAGAGAATGGCCACACAAAAGCAATTCACAGCAGGCAATAGAGTATGCAAACAGCATGAGGAGAATAGCCGAAGGAAAATGGTTATTTTTTATAGTATTTTTTATCTTTGATGAACCAAATGGAAAAGCAGAAAGTCAAAATCACAAAAGTAGGATCACTTTGATGATATTTTACTTGTGCAAGGTGAACTAAGTCTAAAATAATGTAACACAGCCAACATAAACCCACTTGTTCTGCTAAATTTGACATATAACCTTGATTCACAAACTGAGATACAAACAAATTACTTCCAAGTTTCTGCATTACACCGTGTACAGTTCCCAAACACCCTGTCGATATCGTGTGGTACCACATTTTCACTATTCAACCACATGAAAAGAGAACAGAACTAGAACTCTCAAAACACTAAGATAAATCACTTAATATCATGGTGACTGGTGGAACTTGGAGAATACGGAAAGACCCTATCACCCCACTCTTCTCCAGCAAAAAATGGTGGTGAAGATGCTAGTAGTAGATCATACCATCACAGCCCTTTGCTTATGTCCAAAACATAGCAAGAAAAACTAGACAAGTATTTGCTTCTCTGGTTACCTTTTTTATGGGCTGGCAGAAAAATGGCAGAGAAGACACTGCACATATGGCCAGCACCTCCATTACTCCTCTCCTTATCAGCTCTGACTTGATCGCCACCCAAAAAGCAATTTTCCATGCACCCACCCTTGTGCATGGGAATAAGGTGAGGAAAAAGGGGTTGACAGCAGGCCTCCATCAATGTGGTTTGGAAAAACACAAATCAAATGGCCATAAAATGAATGGCCAAGAATAGGACACAGCATGTGTGCCGCACACACACACACCTTAATACACCAAGCAAATTCTTCTCATTTTTTTCATACATCACCCAAACTTTTAACCTGGGATTGTCCTATAAGTTTGCTACCATTAGATGTATACAACAAAATGACTAATTTATCCTCACAAAAAATAAAGCTCCTTTAAATTGTAATCCTTTCAACCCTTGCTAACTACATCTAAAATAAAAAAGCCCATCAACACATAAAAAACCTTGCTCTAGCGATCTTCAAAGCTTGGAATATGGTGGATAGTATAATAGTGGCATATTTGAAAATCTTTTGCAAAGACATTAATTGAGCTTGTCCCTGCACATCTAAGCAAAATGGTGTGGGAGAGAGGAAGAATAGACATCTTAGAAACTACTAGGGCATTACTGGTTGATGGAAGAGTACCTAAAGAATATTGGCAAGATGCAATTTGTATGGCCACACATACTGTGAAGTGTTGTTTTTTGCGGTTTTCTCATAGACAAAAAGGATATAAGTGTTATAACTCAATTAAGAAGCATGTATAGATTTCAAGGCATGTGGTATTTCATAAAGATACACCTTATTTCAGCAAGATTGAACCTAAAGGAAAGGACATTGGTGATTTCACTTTCCTAATACCTTTTCTTGAGCCAAAGGACGTGGAGAATAATGGGAGTCTAGGGGGAGATAACTCAAGATGAAGGGGGTAGGTTTGGTCTATCTTACTCCAGAAAGCAAGGACAAAGTGGTAGAAATACCAGAGTTACCGGAAACGCATATGCATAAGGGGAAGCGCGCTTCCCCGAGACGCGTTTCGGAAGCGCGAAATGCGGCGCTTATGAAACGCACAGGGAAGCGCACGTAAAAAGAAGAAGCGTGTCCCCCTTTAAAGGGAAGCACGTCCCCCTTTAAAAAGGGACGCGCTTCTCTTTAAAGGGAGACGCATCCCTCTTTTAAAGGGACGCGTTTCCCTTTAAAGGAAAACGTGTCCCCCTTTAAAGGGGGACGCGTTTACAAAATACCAATTTTACCCTTTTCAAAACGAAATTGACACGTGAAAAACAAGAAACTAAAAAAAATTCTGAATAAGGGCAAAATGGACATTTTAAAAAAATCGTGAAAACTTAAGAACGAAGGCTCAGGGTTTTGCTTTTTCACCCGACTCTCTCTCTCTCTCTCTCTCTCTCTCTCTCTCTCTCTCTCTCTCTCTCTCTCTCTCTCTCTCTCTCTCTCTCTCTCTCATTTTCGGCCACCGGCGACCTCCGACGATCTGCGACCTCCGACGATCTGCGACCTCCGACGATCGGCGACCTCCGACGATATGCTACCTCCGACGATCGACGACCTCTGAAGATCGGCAACCTCCTCCTTTGTTGACATCTGAAGACATCGATCGACGTTGGCAATGTCTCTGTTCAGGTATGTTCCTCTCTCTTCCACTAACGTCTGGCGACCTCTCGATTCGCTCGAGGTCATCTAAGATTTGTTGTGAGAGGAACTGAGGCGTACGCCTCTCACAACAAATGCGATGAGGCGAAGCGAGGCGTTGAGCCTGCGCTTCGCCTCTGAGGCGTACGCCTCAGGTACGCCTCTCACAAGTTCACAACACTGGTTAGGTAGACCCCATCAGTTACTATGGGGTAGCGTCCCCAAATTTTTTTTTGACATAAAATAAAAAATGGCTACAATTATTAATAAAAATCTATTTCATATGGACAAATCGAACTATTTGCTGCAGTCAGGGCTGGGTAGGACTGGGCTGGGCTACAAAAATGGATAAAAATCTATTTCATATGGAATCAGGGTTGGGCTAGCCGGCTAGGACTGGGCTTTTAAAAAAAAAAACAATAACTGTTACGGTAGCCTCCCGAAACAGTTATTTATTTATTTTTTTTTAAAAGCCCAGTCCTAGCCGCTCGTTTCATGGATCCAACCAAGAACCGAACCACCGGTCCGGTTTGGTTCCGGTTGGATCCTGGTTACGGTCTTAATGCTTACCCAATTTTCTACAAAGAAGTTATGTTTTACCTTTTTTGTAAATGGGATTATAACATAACATCCTGAACCATCTTGAAATGGAACATTTTTTGTAAATGGAACATCCTAAAATCATAACATATAAACCATAATATCTTGAAACTTCACAAAGATCAGGCCACAGCTACACAAAGGCCTTGAGCCTGTTTGACATATAAACCATGACATATAAACGAAGTCCGGGGAGAATTAGTTGAGACTCAAGACTAGAGGAGGACTGACAGAAGGAGGCTGCAGCGAAGGTTGAGGAGTTGAGGGTAGGGTTTTTTCATTTTGGTTTGGGCTGCTTTTCTTTTGAACTGAAGAGATGGGCCATCGGGCAAATGATTTCATTTTCAAAAATATAAGTTCATATTATATATAGGACCGGTTCGGTTGGGCCGGTTGGATCGTTCTCACCCAAAACCGGAAACCGAACCGGTACCCGCTGGTTTTGAAAAATTAGAACCAAGAACCGAACCATACCCGCCGGTTATGATCCAAAATTAGCCGGTTGGGTACGGTCCGGTCCGGGTTGGTTGGATCGTGGTTTTTTTGCTCACCCCTAAAATTCTCGCTTAAGAAACATGATTCTCGCTTCAGAGATTTGCGAATATGTCTGAACTAGCTTGTCACATAGCTCTTTGGCTGAACAATCATCGAGAATGGCTACAAGAACTTCCTTTGAGAGTGTTGAGGTGATGTATGCCACTAACGCTTGATCTATTTTCATCCAAGCAACATATTTTGGGTTTCTGAGAAGAATAACAGATTGCACCCCTTTCTCGCCCATCTTTTCCTGCGAAGTGAACTCTGGAGGGGGTGAGACCGATCCATCCAGATGACCAGAGAGATCCCGGCTCCTTATAAAAGGAACAATCTGCCTTTTCTAGGTTAAGAAGTTGGAATTATTCAGCTTTTCAGAAACCAATTGGCCGAGAAAATTAGAGAAGAGGCCTGACTGCGGATAAGATGAGTCCATTTGAAAATGTTGTAAAAAGGAAAGAAGAAAAGAATTGCCTGAACTGGACAAAGAAATTAGTCACTCGAATATTCCTTCTTTTTTTTGGAGTGACGAGTATTCAATATTCGGGTATGATCAGAGAGAAGAAAAGCAACTGATCAAAAAACTAAATATCAAAAAGTGAATCAATGTCTGATTCAGTAAAAACATGAAACAGGGTTATGAATGTTTTAGGATAAAAGAATTGCAAACTTTAAATAGCACAATATTGCTTTCAGAGACAGCACAATATTGATTTCATAAAGAAGAATATTCAGACTAAAAACAGCACAATACTGAAGAAATGGTTCCAGATTAAGTAAAATCGTGAAACAGGAAAATGAATATTTCAAAATAAGAGATTATGCAGACAGAAATACCACAAGTATTAACTTCAGCAAGTAAAATGTCCAGATCGAGTGAAGGGAACCTAGTATGCGTCTCTTCAATTAACTGATTTCGAGAGAATCAGATTTTAAAGAAAAAGAAGAAAAGAGCATAAGAAGAGACGTTGATAAGAAGGAAGAGAAGGAGGACAAGTTGATAAGAGAAAGGAGATGTTATCGATCTTACCAGGACTGAAGAACAACGGAAGGAAGGAGGAAGAAGGCGCAAACGAGGAGGCGATCTAGTTATCGATCTTACCAGGACTGAAGAACAACGGAAGGAAGGAGGAAGAAGGCGCAGACGAGGAGGCGATCTCAGGCCAGGCTGAAGACTATAAGGAAAAACGCAGACGAGAAGACGATCTCAGGCTCTGATACCATCTTAGAAAGAAGGTCTTTACGCTCACCTGTGCAGAAAGAGGGAACGAGATATCGAGAGAAGAGGCAGGCTGTGAAAGACGTCAAATAAAGAAATCAGTGTATTGCTCTTCATATTAGGTTTTGATAATATATTTAATACACAATTTTAGGGTACAAAAATACCGTCTGACAACAAGCCTAATAACAACACTATCAACATTCGGATCTTGACCCAGTCCAATACAAGAGTCTGGTCTGGTCCTGCACAGACCCAACTTGGGTCTAAGACCCAATAACGACTTCTTTTCATATCATACATCCAATTAAAGCATATTTAATGCACATAATAATGAAAGAGAGCAATCTCACAAATCACAACCCATTAGGATTCATTCACAAAGCCTAGAATGGGCTTAAGCACAAAGGACCAAACATCAATCTTAATATATATATATATAATTAAAAAGATGCATAAAATTTTATCAATAAACATTTTTTCATACAAGTAGAAAAAGTTCAAAATTTTTATGAAGAGATTTTAAAAATCCCACACAACAAAAGAAATGATATTTGCAAATCTAAATAATAGTTTGACCACCACAAGCAATCACCTCACCAGACCTCCAAACCTCAAAAATCAAGTGTAGCAACTAATAAAACAATAGCATAATCGCAATGTCACTAATGGGCTAAAAAACACAAAAGTGTGAATAACAAAAAACATCTCTTGTCTACATAAAATGACACTTAAACAAGTGTACAAGCTACCAGAACACGAGCATAATCACAATGCCACATATGGGCAAAACAATCACACAAAAAGTGTGAATAACCAGTGGGGTGCACATAACTCACCACATTTGAAAAACATCTCTTGTGAATATAAAATGACAATTAAATAAGAGGTATAACAGAAGGAAACCCAAGACGTAAGAGAGTTGTAATGAAAACAAACTAATGCCATCAAGAAGAATAAGAATAACGATTTTAACCATCCTTCGAAACTCCATGGTTCCAAAAACATAACTACCATCATAGAAAAATTAAGATATCAAGCATCCAATATTGTATCATATGAGTGGTAAAACACACTCATAGAAACCGAGGTCATGCCAGTTATATACATACCTATACTAACAAGATGACATAAGGTGCACACACAACTCGCCCGAACGACTAACTCGGATTTCCAACAACAATGAGGTTAATCATCCATTAATCAGACCCAAGGCAAATGATAGCACGTCACTCATAGCCCCTGAGAATTTATATTGATAAGATGACATGAGGAGCACACATAACTCACCTCAATGGCTAACCCTGACTCCACAACATCGAGGTGCACAAGAAACAAATGAGTGATACAACACTCATAAAACCAGAGGTCAATCAATCGTCAGTCAGAACCAAATCATTTGGCAATCTATACTGACAAGAAGATAGAGGTGCACACATAACTCACATCAATAACTAACTCTAGTCTCATAACATAAAAGTGTACACAACTCACCTCGATAAGGCCAAACAAATAATAATGGATGTATCAAAAAAAGAGTGTTGGACTTAAAAAGCCAAATAATAAAAACATTAAAAGACATTTTCAAGTCAAGGAAATCGTCAAGTAATGCAATTATAGAGCCTTCAATCTAAAACCGAAATGTCCACCAATATTAAGTGGATAAACAAAAAAAAATTACTCTAAGAAACATTATCACAAAACTCACAGAGAGCTACACAAGAAGTCTCACAATACAAAAAATGATATTTTATTGAATATCATAAGTATGCAACAAAAATATAACACTTAAAACTCACGTGAGGTATCATGATGCAAATAAGTTTTAATAAAAACATAAAATCATATGACAAGATAAAATGTCCACCAATGAGAGTCTTCAATTACGAACAAGCATGTCAACCAATAACGGACAATGACTAAAGTGAATGATGAGAAAAATACTTATAACACTCACAAAGGGAAAACACAAGAAGGTTCTCATAATTCTCAAATTAATATTTTATTAAAACTAAGTATCCAAAAAAGCATAATATTTAAATCTCATGCAAAACATGTAAGGTAATGTTCATTAAATAGCCATGAGACTAAGAAAATAACACAATCACAAGAACCACAAAAGGGCCAACAAGAAAGACACCCAATAACATAACTATTTTTAATAATTAAAAAATATATATATATTTAAAAGGTATTTATAAAAGTAAATGGTTCTCATAAGAAATCATGCTCAATACCTTATACATGAATAGATAATCACATTCATCATGTAAGACAATCATAAGTGCACAAGGACCATATATCAATATAAAAAAATTTTATTCAAAATTCAAAAATAGCAAGGTATTCATGATCACTAAGATCCTAACCACATATAATTTTTAATACTACATAAAATCTTTTATGTTTCACATAAAAATATATCAAAGAGAAAAGAAAATAATTCAAACACAAGTTAAGCAAAATCTCATCAAATCATACTTTTGAATGACACACAAAACCATTTTAAAATAAATACTTCAAATTATTTTAAAAATATTTGACAATTTTTCAAAACAAAGTTCAATACAACAATAAATACGAATACGATTTAACATTTGTCTCCATAAGATGTTCGAATAAAGCATCTAAATGCCAACAACACATGCTCAAAAATTACTAGATCATATACGTACATTTTAAATAAAGTGAATTCAAAAAAATTTAATATTCAAACCGGATCGCATGGAAGCATATTATTAACCTTATAAAATATTTAATAAAAAAACAACAATAATTTTAAGTGCATTAGAGATTTTAGTTTTTAACAAATAATTTTTCAAAGAAAAGAAAAAATGAGTGTTTTCTCATAAATAATGCATGAGATAGATAACTCAAATAACATTAAAGGTTTAATATACACACCAGGTCAAGATTTCCCTTGAATCCAAGCTACACAATGATCACAAATCCTTCACGAATCACGAACTCGAACCAAAGAATCCCAAGACCCAAAAAAAGCAAAATACCAAGAAAGATATATTGGCTCTGATACCATGTAATGAAATATGCGAAAATACAAAACAAAGGCCTCTAAGGGCTTACATGATCATAAACACAAAGTGCACATGCACATAAACAAGTCCAACTAAGGGACAATCCAAGAGCATTAAGGTACTACACAAGCATTAAGTGCATACAAGACATAAAGGAATTAAAAGAACACAAAAATATAAAAATATATACATTTTAATGAGCATGAATGTTTAAGAGAAGCATTAAGAAATGAAAAGGGATAAAATCCCATATTTATACACTTACAAGAGAAAAGGAGGCCTCAATAAAGTTGTTGGACTGTTCCAACAGCTATAAATATAGTTGTTGTACAGTTTCGGCAGCTCCATTGACTAGTCAAAAAAGAACCCAAGAGCTCTATTTGGTATTCGACCAAATAGTTTCTACAAAAACAGAAAAAGACAAAACAAAAAGAATAAAGTAAAAGTAATAATGTGCCCCTAATGGGGACAACCTATTATAAAGACTGAAATAACCAAAATACCCCTAATGGGTACTTACCTATTACATCATTATAAATAAAATATATATACAATATGAACCAAATATATATATATATATACACACACACACACACATGCACAACTTAACAGAGGCTAATTCCTATGCGGAGGCAGCCACAAAAGAGGAGTGACAGTAAGCAATGGCAAAGGAGTTGGAAACTTTTGAAAGAACGCGTGCATCGGACCTTCTAGACCTTCCACCTGGCAAAAATGTAGTAGCGAGCAAGTGAGTATACAAGATCAAGACTAAGGCAAATGGATCAGTTGAGAGGTATAAGGGGAAAATGGCTAAATGCCTTAATAAATGTTGGCTCGGGGTAAAATCACAGTAGCATATAGCCAACAGTTTGGCATTGATTTTGCTGAAACCTTTGCACTAGTGGCCCACATGACTACTAATAAGGACTTTACTTGCAGTTGTTGCAATTCGTCAATGGAATCTTTAGCAACTTGACGTGAAAAACGCATTTCTGAATGAAACTTTAGAGGTCTATATAGAGCTGCCTCAAGGGTATTTAGATTCTCAGGGGCGAGTATGTAGATTGAGGAGAGATTTGTATGGGTTCAAATAAGTACCACGTGCATGGTTTGAGAAGTTTAGTAATGCAGTAAAAGTCTCTTGGCTTTTAGGAGAGTCATCATGACCCTGATTTGTTTGTATCCTCTTCCAAGCATGAGAAATGTATATTGCTTTTATATGTTGATGATATGGTTATCACTGGAGATGATACGTGGAAAATTATGGACACCAAGTCTGGCGACCATATTTGAGATGAGATATTTGAAGTATTTTCTAGATCTGAAAATGGTATACTTAAAAAGAAGGTTGTATTTGTCTCAATATAAGTATGCAACAGATCTAGTGACGAAGGCTAGGCTTGCAGATGACTGTAGGAGGGTGATAAATCCTATGAAAGCAAATGTCGGTTTGAGGGCCACAGGTGGTGATAAACTTGAAGATCTTGTGTTCTATAGGAAGCTTGTGAGTGGTTTGATATATTTAACTATCTCTAGACCTGGCATCACATATGCAGTGCATGCAGTTAGTCAGTTTATAAGTGCCCCTACTTCAGTTCATCTAGCAGTACTCAGAATAATTCAGTATGCGAGAGATATTATGCATTTTGTCATGGTTTTATCAGCTTCGTCCTCCACAGATATTAGACCATATTGAGCTTCAGATTTTGGAGGTTCAACTAAAGAGCGTCTTTCAACTATCGATTTATGTGTTTTTCTTGGTAGTTCCTTCATATCCTGGAAGTGTAAGAAGCAACAACGTGTGATCTTGTCTGCTGCAAAGGCAAAATATAGAGTCATGACAGGTTACTACAGAAATCATTTGGATAAGATGGCTTCTTAAAAAGCTTGGAATGGAAGTTTGTGGAAGTACCTCCTTATATTGTGACAACATGAGTGCAATTCAAATTGCCAAAAACCTTGAATTTCACGAGAGAACCAAGCATATTGAGATTGTTTGTCACGTTACAAGGAAAGCCTATGAAGATGGAGTTATTTCATTTGAGCATGTGAGTTTAAAGGAGCAAGTTGTTGATATTCTGACCAAAAGTTTGGCTCCTTCAACTTCCAGCCCTTTCTTTCCAAACTTGGGATGATTCTTTTAAGCATCATCTCAAGTTTGAGGGATAGTGTTGAGAAGTGTAATATCCTTTGTATCATATGTATCACTATTTCAGTGTTACCCTCTATCTCTATGTACATAGATTATTTAATGAGGGGTATTTTTATACTTTAGCAAGTGGTTATGAGTTGACAGATTTTGTCATGTAGTGTAACCAAAGGTGGTTGACCCCTTTAAGATGTATTTTCTTCTCATTTCTTTGCAATGAAGTTTTCTATTCATTGTTGCTCCCTCTTCTTCTCCCTTGAGTGTTTGCCCTAATTCTCAATGCCCATGATAATGCTTTCTTATGGATGTCACCGGAACTTGTGCTTTTCACAAACAGGAGACTATTGGAAGATAAAGAACAATTGGGCTAGTCAATGACATAAAAGATCCACTGTTGTAGTGCAAGTTAAAATGTCACAAGCTTAGTTGTCAAAGGCAGTGCCTAGGCGCAGCCAACCGCCTGGGCTTTTGGGTTGGGCAGTGGGGCCGTCTTTTACCACCTAGCTTGCCTAGGCTGCAAAGCCTTTTTTGACCTTTTTCGTTTTTTTAATTTGGTTGACCACTTGATCAACCTTTTTCCAAGAGGCTGGTAAAAAAGGGGAAGGGCAGTGCCTCTCTCTCTCTCTCTCTCTCTCTCTCTCTTCTCTTTGTTTCTGGCTCTCTGTTTTTTCTTTTTTCTCCTTTTTTCCTTCTCTTTTCCTTTTTCCCTTTTTCTTCTTCTTCCTGTTTTTTCTTCCTTTTTTTCTTCTTCTTCCTTTTTTTTCTTCTCTTTTCTTTTTTCCCTTTTTTCTTCATCTTCCTGTTTTTCCTCCCTTTTCCTTTTTTTTCTTCCTGTTTTTTCATCCTTTTTTTCTTTTTTAACTTTTCTTTTTCCCTTATTTCTTCTTCAAGTGTTTCAGTTATTTTATATATATATATATATATATATGTGTGTGTGTGCATTATGTAATGTAATTTATACATAATCTTTTCTATTGTTTTTGAGTTATATTTTTGAGTTATATTTGTGATTATATACTTATATTTCTGAGTTATGTATTTGTGCGTGTAATAATTAAATGATCTGTTTGACTGTTCTTTTTCTCAGTTCACACTTAACATGCACCCAAACATATCTGTGTATGCAATTCATATATAATTTGTTTGACTGTTGTCATTTTTCATATATGATCTGTGAATTGTGAGCTTTGTGTTGGATTCAACGTGTCTAAGTTTTTTGGGATATTTAGGAATAGTGTAAAATTGTTAGTGCTTCTTATTAGAGTGAGATTGAAAAAGATCGCATTAATGTTCTCAAATATTTTATGAAGTTTGGGCTTTTTATTGGATTTATTAATTTCTGTAAATAGATTGAGTAGTTTAGTTATGACTTATGACATTTTAGTATGACATGGATGTGAATTTAATATTGTTAAGGCTTTAATTATGTTTAAATTATGTAGTTGCCGGCTTGCCTTTTATTTGCATTGAGCAGGTTATTAGTTGCATGGTTTCTTCTTCTTTATCTGTTGTTAATTATTTTTATACATGAATTTTATTTTTTGTATATTGTTTATTCACATTGTTAGTTGTATGGTTTGGTTATTCAATTGCTCATTTATTCTTAATTTTTTTAGTAGGTTATTAGTTGTATCATGGTTTGTTTATTTAATTATTAATTTTTTCTTCTTATTTGTTTATTGCTTTATTATGTCTATTGTTAATTTTTTTGTATACATTTTTTTTTTGTATATTGTTTATTCACATTGTTAGTTGTATGGTTTGTTTATTCAATTGTTAATTTATTCTTAATTTGTTTGAGCAGGTTATGTAATATAATTGTTTTACAGTGTTCGACATATTATTTGTCGATTGTTGATTGATTTTATGTTGTATACATGTTTGTTATTAATTTTAGTAGTTTATTTACATATTTTATATGTTTTTATTTTATTTTTTATTTGGGGTACAGTAGGCCCCGCCTAATCCTTTTTAGGGGGGCCACCATCTACGCTCCGTCTAGCGCCTTTAACAACTAAGGTCACAAGAACTTGGGTTTTTTACAAGTTGGATAAAGCAGAAAGACAAAAGGACCATTTGGCTCGTCAATGTCAGAAAAGATGCATTCTATTAATGCAGTTAAAACCATCATGAACTCAATAGTTTTATATTATTATGTATTAGTTAAAACATTTTTCCATTTAAAAATGTCATTAGCTGCAAGTCAAGATGTCATTGAATATTAACTTGAACACTTTATAAAAATATGCCTAACATTTTATGTATTTACAAATACATGCTTAACCTTCTCAAATTTACATATGGCTGCCTGAGATTAGGAACTTCACAGCCACTCAACGAAACTTTGTCTTTTTCTTTTTTCTTTGAGAAGATAAAAAGTTTTTTGAAAAGATAAAAAGTTTTTTGAAAAGACACCCAATGTAACTGTCAGACTCACTACCTAGACTATGGTTGACCTAGTTAAAAGGACAATTTTACTCATCTTTTTTCCTCTACCCTCTTTTAGTCACCTTATTTAAACAATGCTTTTCTCTTCCACTCTTCTTTTTTAAGCTAACACGCATTCTCCGTGGAAAATTAATCTAGAGTCCAACCTCCTAGTTCTTGTGCAATGATGAATCATTGTCTCATGTCAACCTAGGTTTGGCAAATCACAAGCCACCATACTCTGAGGAACTCTGAGAGAGCCAAGTCATGGCTATGCCCAACGGATGACCACCAAAAAACAGGCACTCAAGTCCAAAGACACTTTCATGTCACCAGAGACAAGCATACTGTCTTCCTCTACCTCCCACCCCTTCCCAACTCATCTATACTTCCACGATGGAGGCTTCTGCATCAAAATCACTTGTTCCATGCCCATCATACCTTCTGCAACTCCCTCATCACCAAGGCTAGCTGTTACTTTCACCATTTCGATTGACCATCACCTCACTATATGCCTGCAGC
Organism: Nuphar pumila; assembly: GCF_984573655.1. Taxonomy (NCBI): domain Eukaryota; kingdom Viridiplantae; phylum Streptophyta; class Magnoliopsida; order Nymphaeales; family Nymphaeaceae; genus Nuphar; species Nuphar pumila. The sequence continues at coordinate 105,090,337 of NC_143259.1, forward strand.
ATATCTCAACTTGTACACAGCCTCCAGTGGTTAGAATGTTCATTGAGCATTTTCCTTGAATCCCGTTTTAGTGGGATCTATTGTTTAGGGTCCAACCCCATAGTTCAACTACAAGGAAAAAAATCAAAACTTTAAAATGTCTTACATCGCAATCCACACAGACAGTTTCTACATTTAACTGTTCAACTTCGTCCACTCAACAAATTGACTCCCATTGCTTGGTCAGACAGTTTCATGAAGGGTAGAAAAGTTCATTTAAGCGATGCATGATGGTTTACATCACCTAACATATCTCAGTGCACGCTTGATATAAACTTCCCAACTCAGGTCGTGTTATGTAATTTTTCATTTGATGGACGTGTAGTTGTAGTTACATGAAACCTTGGACGTCTTCTTGTAAATTGTTCTATTAATTTCTTCTAAAAGAAAATCGATTTATTAACTTTCTATGCAATTAAAACTTATATTTCATCTCCCATATTCAAAACCTGGAAAATGATTGAATGTCCCTGATGCATGTACTAGCAAAGTGAAGCCTCTTACAGTTGCATGTATATCAAAAAGGGTGCTCAAACTTGCAATCAGAATACAATCTGTAGATAAAAAATATATAGAATTATCATAGAAAATATAGCCATAGTGGGAGAAAAATGACAATTATTACCTTATTCCTCCTTGCATAGCGCAAAGCTTCAAGATAGTATCCATCACGCAGCAAAGCCAAGACATAATCATGGTGTAGTGACAACTGCCTTAGCATATCCACACCCAACTTATGCGTAGGTGAATTCTGATTACCTGACCTCAACAGCTGCAAAGCAACTTCCTTTGAAGGTTCAAAAATCTGCATATAGAAATGGTTGTTGGTGTTTGAGTAGACTAATACAAAAAAAAAAGTATGAAATGCCAATTACAAAAGGAAGATACATGCCAAAGGAAGATAAACCATGAGAACAGAACAAATAATGCAGTCATTTTTTCCGCATATGTCCAAATAACTAGAAACTTAATATTACAATTTAGGAAAATTCAGGCAGATCATGACAAAATAAAAATATGTTATTTAATAAGGTATTAAAATTTCCAAAGCTCCAAAAATAAGAGAAATTCTAACTACCAAAAATATGTTTAGACAGCTTACATTTTATAGCCCTTAGCAAGCTCATTCTTCACTAACCTTTTTAGTATGGACTAAGCGGGAAAAAAGTCACCTTTAATTCACATTCTGTCCTGGGTGAGTGAATGAGTGTGTGTGCATGTCATGTGGTCCTTTTTTATGCTTGAAGTTTTTTAGTATTTGCCTGTAGATGCTAACAAAACAAAATAGAATAAAAGATCATGCAATCAAATGAGAAGGGGGATGGTCCTACCCCTTTTTTGGTGAGATCTGGTTAGGACCCTCTAAAACTCATACTTTCATGAAGTTTTTGCTCGATCTGAACTGTTGGATGTGTTTAACATGGATTATTTACTAAGAAAAAACAAACTTTCTTTCGAATTGATTTGATGTAAAATTGTAAATATTTGATCATCAACTTTTTGTTTAATATCAACCATTGATTTTTTCACCTCTTTAAAATACACATCTAAGCATAAAAAAATCTTAATCAAACACATGTTCGCTATTGAGTAAACAATGATAAACACATCTAATGGTTCAGATCAAGCAAAAAATACTTGAAAATGTGATTTTTGGAAGGTCCTAATGGGACCTAACAAAAAAAGGAGTAGGATCATTCCCCATCTCCAATCAAATAAACAAATATAGAGCAGATTATTCATCATCTCCTCATAAGTACTCTCTCACTCGCTCTCCTTTATTCACCTTTATCTACCTAATATAAGAATTCCACATTGTATCATAACATTTTAATGGAAGTAATCATTGGTTATGGAAAGATCAAACCTATAGCTACCCAAATATGCCACTAGGGATCATCTTTGGAGGACCGACTACTCTTGACTCTGAGCACACCCTGCTATCACAGAATCAACTTGTTTGCATACTATTAGAACATTTTCCAGGAGTTTGATGTAATAGACTGTGTGCTACAATTTTTTGGAAGAACCTTTATGCTGGCGGTGATGATTGAAGTGTAAAAATATCTCAAAAAGAGATAAAGTGCACAATACCACAAGAGGACAAGAATACTTTAGAACAAATGTACACAAAGGTACAATAGAGAAACGCAAATGCACAAAGGCACATAAAAATAAAGAATCTTTATTTGAGAAGTATGGAGAACATAAGCTACATGGAGTGAAAAATACAAAGGGGGATCTCCCCTATTTATAAGAAGTAAGGAGCCTTGGAGGGGCTCCACTAGCTGTTGGAGCCCCTCCAACGGTTAGAATTCTAACCGTTGGAGGGGCCCAACAGCTAGTGTTGAGCCCCCTCCAAGTTGACCTTAGTCAACAAAAATAAAAGGAAAAAGAAAATGAAAAAGAAAAGAAAAAAAGAAAAGAAAAAAGTAAAAAATATACAACATATTCATAATTATGAATATGCGCAAAAATGGGGAAATGACTATAATACCCTTGTGGGTTTTACAAGAAGAAAGATAAACATATATTTACATATATTTAAAGATGGATACATATACATATATATATATATATGTATATGTATCTCTCTTTAGATATATGTAAACATATATATATAAAAGAGAGATACATTTTAACACCCTCCCTCAAACTTAAGGCGCAATGACCGAAAGTTTGCCAAGGAGAAAATTGAATCTGGGCGAGCAAAGCGCTTTGGTGAAAAAATCTGCCAACTGATATTATGAAGCCACATAAGGAAGGTCGATGACTTTTTGTAGATATGCTGCTCTAACATAATGGCAGTCCATCTCAATATGCTTTGTCCGCTCATGAAAAGTGTGATTTTTAGCAATATAGATTGCACTCTTATTATCACAACACAGTTTTGTGGGTCCTTGGATTTGAATTCTCATGTCTTGCAGCAACTGATGAATCCAGACAATCTCCATAGTTGTAAAAGTCATGGCTCGATATTCTGCTTCAGTGGATGATAAAGACACCTATTGTTTCTTGCATCTCCATGAGACCAATGATTCTCCTAAAAAAATACAAAAAACTGTTGTGGAGTGACGGTTATTTGAGTCACCTCCCGAATCAGAGTCAGTATAAGCAATTAAATTTAATTCTGAAGATGAAGAAAGAAACACTCCCTTATTTATGGTTCCCCTTATATACCTGATAACTCGGAGAACGACGCCCATATGGACGAATGTAGGGGCATGCTAAAATTGACTTGCAGTGTGTACAGCATGTGAGATGTCGGGCCTTGTAATGCTAAGGTAAATTAATGATCCCACGAGTTGTCGGTAAGGAGTAGGATCATCCAAGGGTACTCTGTCATCAATCTTCATTTTGGATCCTACAACTTCAGGAGTCTCACAAACCTTATCGTCTGTGATGTCGGATCTGTCAATAACTCCGCACACAAGTTTAGTTTGTAATAAAAAGTAACCCCTGTGAGAATAGGCAACTTCAATGCCTAAAAAATGTCAGATACCCTAAGTCTGACATCTCAAATCTTTCTTTTAGTGTATTTTTGATACTTTTGATCCCCTTGATATCACTACCTGTAATCAACATATCGTCAACATATAGTAATAAAATTACAATTCCTGCATCAGACTTTTTGACAAACAAGGCAGTATCAGTATAGCATGAAATAAAACCATTTTGTACCATTATTTTGTTAAATCGATCATACCAAGCCTTGGGGGATTGCTTTAAGCCATAGAGTGTTTTTTGTAGACGAAGGACTTTACCTTTGGGTACATCCATGCCCAGAGGAGCATCCATGTAAACTTCTTCATTTAGATCTCCATTTAGGAATGCATTTTTTACATCTATTTGGCATATGTTCCATTTTTTAATGGATGCAATAGTGATCAAACACCGGACGGTAACCATTCGTGCAGCAGGAGCAAAAGTCTCCTCATAATCGATACTATATTCCTGGCTATAGCCTTTTGCAACAAGTCGTGCTTTATATCTTTCAAGACTCCCGTCACTCTTAGTTTTTACCTTAAAAACCCACCTACAACCTATTGATTTCTTTCCCTTTGGAAGATATTGAAAAATCCAAGTTTTGGCTTTGTTGAGGGCTCTAAGTTCATTATCCATGGCGTACCCCCATTCTATCATTTTTTTAGCTTCTTCAAAATTCCTAGGCTCTTGATATCAATGAATGGCACCGAGACATGCCCTATGTTTTGGAGAGGACTCAAAGGATATAAATCTAGAAGGATTTTTCCTAGGTCATTCGGTTCTTCGAGAGTAGTTGGAAGGTTCACAAAGGTCACTATATTTTTCTATTGCACTTCTAAAGGTACTTTTATCTCTATGTGTATAGGTAATTTGTAACGCCCCAAAATTTCGAACCTTATAAATTCCTTGAAATAGTTGGAAAATTCCTTTTCTTTACAGAGTTTATTTCTAAATCAGCGGAAACAATTTCTTTTAAAAGAAAAGAGGACGGGTTTGACAACCTTGGGCACGTTAGCGAGAAAACAAAGATTTACCATGGACGAACTGCAATAATACTTAGGAAACCATTCCTTCTATTTGAAGAGAGTATCAAGTTTGTACAAAATTTGGGTTTCCTCAAGGGAAAACCGTATCAAAAACCAAAAATGTCCAGGAGAAGCACTACGAGCAAAAACAGTGGATCCTTAAATCATCTCGCAGTCGCGCCATCGCCTGATGCACCTAATCGTCACATGTGCCCATGAGATGGGTTAGTTTTGCGAAAAACTAGCAGGAGATTACAAAGACAGAAAGAACTAAATTAGGCATAGATAATTTATGCAGCAGGTAGTAACGAGCGAACTAAGCAGATAGACTGGAGGAATAAACTAAGTACAACAAACTGAAAAGGTGTGCATGCTCAATTTAGTTATTACTTGATAACCGGTCATGCAGGTACATACATGGCACGTGAGTAGAAACAGTCGAGTCCAAGCCGAGTGTTCATTATGTTAAGTATTTTAATATACCTCGGTTGTCTGACTGAATCCTATTCCTATGGAGACGACCGATGGTCGATAGAGTAAGTCCCCAAGGCCTGATAGGGATGCATCCAACTTCTGCAGAAGTGTTAGGCTAACTTATGTAGCCCCTATCCCTCCCCCTAACCTCCGATGACTGGGGAAAAACGGGTCTTTTGCCCTTCTTGAAAGCCATAAATGGACTGTCCATCGGAGTTGGTACCCTTCGTCCTCTCTCTTGACGAAGCAAGGTTGAATTGAGCGCGACGGGGTTTCTTAGCCGTTGCCTCATTCTTCATGCTCTGGTCCATTAGACCGAAACGAGCATCTTGCCTATGAAGGCGATCCCACTCTTATATGTGTTTTCAACAACCTGCACTAAGCATTAATCGAGGTCATAAGACTCTCTCATCCAATCATCGTAGTACTAACATGTCTCGCATGTTTTAGAAGTACGCTTACGAGAAAAGGGATACAGGTCCTTAATAGGAGCCTCGGGAGTGTGCAAAGATATAATGTTTTTAAAAACTATTTTAACATATCAAATCTTTTGAAACCACACACAATCTTGTCAGCATAAGGCATGTGATTTTCTCGAATCTGACATCCGATGACGCAGTGTCTGGGTGCTATGTAAGTCACGACACTGGTTTTGGTAAATGGGTTTCACAAAGAAACCTATCACCCAACAACTTGGTCTTGCTCCAGATCAAGGGTTTTCCCAAAACATATCGGGTGGAAAGAGGAATAGGTATTCCTCTCAAATGCACTGAGTCTATGGCAAGGAAAAGAAACAAAAGATAATAATGCGAAAAGGAAGTGCCTGGGCGCGAAGCGCGACGGCAAACAGGAACTGCGAAAGCAAGGGACAAGGATCGCGAAACCGCGTCCTTGAATTAAAAGACAGTAAGTAGTAACTATGAAAGCAAAAGCCTGGGCGCAAAGCGCGACGGCAACAGAAACAGAAAGTGCGTAAGCAAAGGACAAGGACCGCGAAACCGCGTCCTTGAAATTAAAAGACAATAAGCAGTAATTACGAAAGTAAAAGCCTGGGAGCAAAGCGCGACGGCAAACTGAAATGCGAAAGCAAAGGACAAGGATCGCGAAACTGCGTCCTTGATTCAAAAGTGTACTTATATACATATAAGTATATAAATATATCATTAAGTCCTTTCGATTATCAATTATTTAAGCTTGATCTAATTATTTAAGTCCTTGTGCAGCTTCTCCTACCTTGGAGTATTGCGAGAATGAAGCCGTCTACGAACGTAAGTGATCGTCGGTTTAGTTCGCGGGGCGCGAACGGGCTCCGTTGCGTAACACTGCAAAAGTACGTAGTTTAGCATGTATAAAATGAATATAGGTAAGGAGAAAGCTCGGTTTCTCCGCAACTCAATGCAGGGGTCATCGGCCCCTACCGTTACGAAAGAGAACGGGGTAGGGTCCAATGACCCATGCCACTAAAAGGAGATGGGTGCAGGGGCCATCGGGGCCCTTGCTGGGTTTTTAAAAGGAGAGGCAGGAGCCTTCGGCTCCTGCCAGCCTTCTTTAAAGAAAGGGGCAAGGGCCGATGGCCCCTGCCAATGGAACGAGTAGGGAGGAGGGAGCGCAGGGGCCAAAGGCCCCCTGCGGCTCAAAAGGAGAGGAGGTAGGGGAGTGCAGGGGCCAAAGAACCCTGCCGAGCCCTTGCTCGACAGAAAAGAGACAGGGGCCTCTGGCCCCTGTCGGTTAAAAGAGGGGCAGGGGCCAAATGGCCCCTGCTTGGTTTCCGAGGGGTGGGGCAGGAGCCTTCGCCTCCTGCCTCCTCTCTTAAGGAGAAGGGTAGGGGCCATCGGCCCCTACGTGGAAAGGGAAGGGCAGGGGCCATGGCCCTTGCCGGAAAATTAAAAGGGCAGGGGGCTCCGCCCCCTGCCTGCTAAGAAGAGGAAAGCAAGGGGTGCGGAGCCCCCTTGCTTGTCGAAAAAGAGGAAGGCAAGGGGGCGGAGCCCCTTGCCTGTCGAGATAAGAGGAAGGCAAGGGGGCGGAGCCCCTTGCCTGTCGTGAAAAAAAGAGGAGGAAGGCAAGGCAGGGGCCGCCGGCCACCTGCCGGCCTTCCGGCGAATCAGGGGGAGGAAAAAGGGGGAAAAAGAGGGGGGAAAAGGAGGGGGCTACCTGGGCTGCCGTGAAGGGGGGTTCGCCAGAGGGGGGGGGGGTTGTCCTGCGTCGGCAAAAGGGAGATGGAGTCGTGGGAAGAGAGAGCAGAGGGGAGAGAGATGAGAGAGAGTCGGGGGGGGGGTGTCGGGGGAGGCTCGTAGGCCCTCCCCTCTCCCCTCTCGTCTTTTAATAGGGAGGGGGCGCACACAGGGCCCGCCCCCTGTGTCGCCGGAGAGGCCCCCTGCCGTGGGCTGCCAGTCCCCTCGAAAAGGGTTTTCGAGGGGCTGGCACAGGTTGGATCCGGGTCGGGTCTGGACCCGACCCGGGTCCGATCTTTGTAAATTTTTTTTTTTTAAACCGGTTTTTACATCCGACCCTCCTTAAAATAATTTCGTCCTCGAAATTAAATTGAACTTAACGATCAAGGTACAAGTCAGGGTATTTCTCCCTAATAGCAGAGTCAGGCTCCCAAGTACATTCCTCTATTCCATGGTGCTTCCAACGCACCTTTACAAGAGATATTGTCTTAGATCGAAGCACTTGATCTCGACGATCAACGATCTCGACTGGTCTTTCCTCAAAAGACAAATCCTTCTGAATGTCTACATCATCATAATGGATGATGTGCGATGGGTCGTGAACGTATTTTCGAAGCATGGATACGTGAAAAACGTTATGGATCTGAGCGTTCTGAGGAGGTAAAGCCACACGATAAGCTGCTTCACCAATCCGTTCCAGGATCTCGAACGGTCCGACAAATCTAGGGCTTAGCTTTCCCTTTTTCCCAAAACGAAAAACGCTCTTTGTGGGAGATACCTTAACAAAAACCAAATCTCCTATCGAGAAGGTGAGCTCTCGACGACGACGATCCGCGTAACTTTTCTGCCGACTCTGTGCAGTACGGAGTCGCTCTCGTATCATTTGCACCTGCTGAGTGTAGTGTTGTAGCACTACAGGAGATTCCATCATTCGCTCACCAACCTCGTCCCAGTAGAGAGGCGAACGACAAGGCTTTCCATACAAGGCCTCGTAAGGGGTCATCCCGATGCTAGCGTGATAACTGTTGTACGCGAATTCGGCCAGACTGGTATGAGAATCCCATTCTCCCTTCCAGTCCATCATGCACGCACACAGCATGTCCTCCAAAGTCTGAATTGTGCGTTCAGACTGTCCATCAGTCTGAGGGTGAAAAGCGGTACTGAACTTTAAATTCGTACCCAACGCGATTTGAAGTTGTCCCCAAAACCTCGAGGTAAACCTCGGATCACGATCGGAGATGATAGATACCGGAACACCGTGCAACCTCACAATCTCACGAATGTAGAAATCCGCCAAACTGTCTAAGGACTGACTAGTACGGATAGGAAGGAAATGAGCCGATTTGGTGAGTCGATCAACGATCACCCAAATCGCATCGTTCTTTCTTCGTGTCCTTGGAAAACCGACGATAAAGTCCATAGTGATGTCTTCCCACTTCCATTGTGGGATCTCCATTTGTTGCATCACTCCGCCAGGTCATTGATGCTCGATCTTAATCTGCTGGCAAGTCAAACACTTAGAGATGTATTCGGCCACGTCCCGCTTCATTCCGCTCCACCAATATCTGGGCTGCAAGCCTTTGAACATCTTCGTGCCTCCCAGGTGAATCGTATATTTGGATTTATGGGCCTCTACGAGAATTTCGTCTCTCAAAACGGGATCATTTGGGACCCAAAGACGATTTTTGAGCCAAATGCTTCCATCGTCCTTAAGTCGGAAAGGAGTATCGGTCTGTTGTGTACGAGCCTTCAACTTCTCGTACTGCGCATCAGTCTTTTGCCCAGCAAGGATCTTGGCTAACAGCTCAGGTTGAGCTATCAGATTAGAAAGACTGATAGAATTTGATGAGACTGCAAACGGTTTCCAGGAAACCAAATCCTCAATCAACTTCCAACCAACGTATAATAGGTTGACGGAAATGCTAGAAGCCTTACGGCTGAGAGCATCAGCTACCACGTTCGCCTTTCCTGGATGGTAGGAAAGGGTGAAATCGTAATCCTTGAGAAATTCTAGCCACCGTCGTTGCCTCATATTAAGCTCTTTCTGTGAAAACAAGTACTTGAGGCTCTTATGATCCGTAAAAGCCTCGAATTGTTCCCCGTACAAGTAGTGTCGCCAAATCTTTAATGCGAAAACCACAGCCGCTAATTCCAAGTCATGAGTCGGATAATTCTTCTCATGAATCTTAAGTTGACGCGATGCGTAGGCGATTACCTTACCATTCTGCATTAGGACACAGCCCAAGCCTGTCCCGGAAGCGTCGGTAAAAATAACGAAGCCGCCTTGTCCTGAAGGCAAGGCCAAGATAGGAGCGGTAGTAAGTCGTTCCTTCAGTAACTGAAAACTGTTTTTGCATGAATCGTCCCACACGAATTTAGCATCCTTCTTTAGCAGCTTTGTCATAGGCAGAGAGATTTTGGAAAAGTCTTGGATAAATCTTCGATAATATCCAGCTAATCCAAGGAAACTTCTGATGTCACGAACATTCTTCGGTTGCTGCCAGCTTAGTACGGCCTCCACCTTTGCAGGATCTACGGATACGCCTTTCTCGAATATAACATGTCCCAAAAACATAACCTCCTTGAGCCAAAACTCGCTTTTAGAGAATTTAGCAAACAAACGCTCCTTCCGCAAGGTTTCCAAAATGATGATCAGGTGTTCGCGATGTTGATCCCAGGTCTCCGAGTACACCAGGATATCATCAATGAACACGATGACGAATGTGTCTAAAAAGGGTTTAAACACACGGTTCATGAGGTCCATGAAGGCTGCAGGAGCGTTGGTGAGTCCGAAAGGCATGACAGTAAACTCGAAATGCCCATACCTGGTTCGAAAAGCTGTCTTGGAGATATCATCTCCCTTAATTCTGAGTTGATGGTATCCTGACCTAAGGTCGATCTTTGAGAAAATCTTGGCATTACGCAGTTGATCGAACAGATCTTCGATACGCGGTAACGGATATTTATTCTTTATCGTGGCCTGGTTGAGCATTCGATAGTCGATGCACAACCGCAATGATCCATCTTTCTTTTTAACGAATAAAACAGGAGCTCCCCAAGGCGAGACACTGGGGCGAATGAATCCTAGATCCATCAATTCCTGTAGCTGCTTCTTGAGTTCCTCGAGCTCGGTTGGCGCCATACGGTATGGAGCTTTAGAAATTGGCGCAGTACCCGGTAGCAACTCGATGTTGAATTCAACCTCTCGTGGTGGGGGAAGTCCTGGCAGCTCCTCTGGGAAGACGTCTGGAAAATCCCGAACCACCTCCAGATCTCTAATCGAAACTAGCGTCGGTTCGGACCCGACGACACTGACTAAAAAGGCAGTGCATCCCCTTCTCAGGTAATGTTGTGCCTTTAGCGAAGAAATCATCTTGCTTGCACGGACCGCCTTTACGAACTTGAATTCCACCTTAGGCATCCCCGGTGGAGATAACCTAATTTTGCTTTCATGGCAAAAGATCTTGGCATGGTACTTGTGCAGCCAATCCATGCCTAGGATGACGTCAAATTCGGTCATATCGAGAAGGATAGTGCAGGCCGGATAATGTCGATCTGCCAAGAATACGTCCAAAGCTGGCACGTAGGTCGCACAAAGAGTGCTCTTCCCAATCGGGTTATAGACGTTGAGAGCATTATCTAACGAACTTACAGGTACGTGCAAGAGTTCAGCAAATTTTACAGAAATAAAAGAATGAGTGGCACCGCAATCAAAGAGTACGAAAGCTGCTTGGTTAGCAATCAAGATGGTACCTTGCACAAGCTCGCCCTTGGTCAGCTGTTCGACCGTGGCAGTGTAAACGCGCCCCGGTGCTTTCTTCTGGCCGCTGGACTGTGGTTGTTGCGCCTGATAAGAATGTTGTTGTTGTTGCGGTTGCGGCGGTGGTCGGGAGAGCAGAGGTGCTCCATTATTCCTTCTGAGGTCGTCAGCCGCCTTCTTGCGGCACTCGCGTGCAAAGTGGCACATCTTGCCACAGTACAGGCATCCGCCTGTAAGAAGAGGGCATGCTTGCACGGGGTGAGGTCGTCCGCATTTGGGGCAGACATCGCCCGCCTGCTGCCGGGCGGGAGGGTTGCCCTGAGGACGCTGACGTTTGGAAGGAGGATATGGCTTTCTTCCACCTTCCTTGTTTACGAAAAAGGGCGGTCGCTTGGTTTGACCGCCAGAGGGATATTTCTTTTGATCGTTACCCGCAACGGGTGGCTTCTTGCTTTGGGTGCTCTTGGAGCGTTCCCAATCCTCGGTCAGGAGAGTGGCTGCAGCAACAGCTGCGGAGAGAGTTGATGGCATGTTGTTTAGGACCCTTGGTCGGAGTCCTTTTAATCCGCGGATGAATTTACCCGCCCGCTCCCGATCATCTGCAAATAAGTTGGGGCAATGACGCTCCAACTCCTGGAACCTGGAGATGTAGTCCACCAGACTTGACGAGCCTTGGCAAAGTTCCAAGAACTCCACATTTTTCCTCTCCCTCGCATGAGGAGGAAAATAGTTCTCCAAGAAAGCCTTCTTGAAAGCCTCCCAAGGAATAAACGAGTCTGTTGGGAACTGTATGTTCCGAGTCGTGTCCCACCAATGGCGGGCGGCACCCAAAAGTCTGAAAGTACCATAAAGGGTCTTCTTGTCTTCTGGGACTGTCAAAACTTGGAAAACTCGTTCTATTTCCAAAATCCAGTTTTCAGCTGCATCGGGGTCGGGCTTGCCTGCGAAGGTTGGAGGATCGAGCTTTAAGAACTTTTCATATGATACTGTCGCAGGGTGGCTTGGTTCTGGGGTAGGTACTTGGCTGTGCGCTTGATTTCGCATGGCGCTAGCCAATGCGCTCAAAGATTCCATGATGAATCCCTGTTGATCTGACCATTCGTCAGATGAACCTTCGTTCGACCCTCGAACCATCCTTAAAATACCCAGATGATACATGAGTCAATACTTGAAAGAGAAGAGTAATATCAAAAAGTTTATCATATTTCCGAGTAATAGAGCTTACAAAAGCCCAGCAGTGCTGGTATAAGAGGGCACTTACAAAAAGTTAAAACAAAAACTGCCCACGGTACAAAAACCAACGAGTTTTATATCCTATAGGGATGATGAGAGTACTTCCTCAAGTACTCTCTTGCGATACCCGTGCGCCTTAACCCGCGCAGAGGGGGAAAAGGATGCAAATCCTCATTCGGGACTTCTTGCCCGTGAAGAGGAGTAGTGGGGGAGTAATGTGGCGAGGCATCCGGTGCATAGGGCGGCGAAGCCGGAGTGTACACCGGAGAATCCGGTATGTACAGCGGTGGAGCTGGTGTGTACACCGGGGAATCCGATATGTATAGCGGTGAAGCCGGAGTGTTTACCGGAGTATCCGATATATACTGTGGCGAGTCTGGGGATGGTGTGTAAATTGGTGAGTTGGGGGAAGGCATATGAGTGGGTGGAGCGATGTCCTGAGCACTCTCTAGGAGTAATATTTGTTCATCACACGATGGTGTGTCATAAGTACCCTGGACTGAGGATGTTGTGTCCTCCAGATCTTGTGCTGCAGTTGCCCTTCTATCGTATGCTTCCCTGAGTTGACAATTATCCATCGTATGTCCTTCTTCGCCATAGAAATTGCATCCCAACTGGGCTTGCCAGGGGGATTCTGCTTCAGAGGATTCCCGAGAAGTGTGTCGATTAACTAAAACATGATTTGGCACACGACTTCCTTCCCGAAAGTGCACTGCTACCCACGTTGCGGCTAGCGGTGCCTGGTAGGTATCCGGAAGCGTAAAGCCCCAAGAATCCGCAAAAGTGGGAGGGGGCGGCCCGCTGGTCCAAAAATCTGAACCGATAGAAGAACGCTCAAGTCTTCCTACCACAGAGCTTCTGCCCCTCACAGAACGACAGCGCGTTCTTCTTGCAACTCTTCTGCGTCCCAATCTTTCACCATCCGGAGGGTTCATTTTCTTTGGACAAGAAAAATCCCAAATACTCATGTAAGGTATACTCTAGTCTAATAGTATAGAAAAAGAGAAATTAAATTACTTACAGCGCGATGCAGATGCTCGATGACCAAGAATCACTGTTTCGATCTGCTCTGGTACCAAGTTGTAACGCCCCAAAATTTCGAACCTTATAAATTCCTTGAAATAGTTGGAAAATTCCTTTTCTTTACAGAGTTTATTTCTAAATCAGCGGAAACAATTTCTTTTAAAAGAAAAGAGGACGGGTTTGACAACCTTGGGCACGTTAGCGAGAAAACAAAGATTTACCATGGACGAACTGCAATAATACTTAGAAAACCATTCCTTCTATTTGAAGAGAGTATCAAGTTTGTACAAAATTTGGGTTTCCTCAAGGGAAACCGTATCAAAAACCAAAAATGTCCAGGAGAAGCACTACGAGCAGAAACAGTGGATCCTTAAATCATCTCGCAGTCGCGCCATCGCCTGATGCACCTAATCGTCACCTGTGCCCATGAAATGGGTTAGTTTTGCGAAAAACTAGCAGGAGATTACAAAGACAGAAAGAACTAAATTAGGCATAGATAATTTATGCAGCAGGTAGTAACGAGCGAACTAAGCAGATAGACTGGAGGAATAAACTAAGTACAACAAACTGAAAAGGTGTGCATGCTCAATTTAGTTATTACTTGATAACCGGTCATGCGGGTACATACATGGCACGTGAGTCGAAACAGTCGAGTCCAAGCCGAGTGTTCATTATGTTAAGTATTTTAATATACCTCGGTTGTCTGACTGAATCCTATTCCTATGGAGACGACCGATGGTCGATAGAGTAAGTCCCCAAGGCCTGATAGGGATGCATCCAACTTCTGCAGAAGTGTTAGGCTAACTTATGTAGCCCCTATCCCTCCCCCTAACCTCCGATGACTGGGGAAAAACGGGTCTTTTGCCCTTCTTGAAAGCCATAAATGGACTGTCCATCGGAGTTGGTACCCTTCGTCCTCTCTCTTGACGAAGCAAGGTTGAATTGAGCGCGACGGGGTTTCTTAGCCGTTGCCTCATTCTTCATGCTCTGGTCCATTAGACCGAAACGAGCATCTTGCCTATGAAGGCGATCCCACTCTTATATGTGTTTTCAACAACCTGCACTAAGCATTAATCGAGGTCATAAGACTCTCTCATCCAATCATCGTAGTACTAACATGTCTCGCATGTTTTAGAAGTACGCTTACGAGAAAAGGGATACAGGTCCTTAATAGGAGCCTCGGGAGTGTGCAAAGATATAATGTTTTTAAAAACTATTTTAACATATCAAATCTTTTGAAACCACACACAATCTTGTCAGCATAAGGTATGTGATTTTCTCGAATCTGACATCCGATGACGCAGTGTCTGGGTGCTATGTAAGTCACGACACTGGTTTTGGTAAATGGGTTTCACAAAGAAACCTATCACCCAACAACTTGGTCTTGCTCCAGATCAAGGGTTTTCCCAAAACATATCGGGTGGAAAGAGGAATAGGTATTCCTCTCGAATGCACTGAGTCTATGGCAAGGAAAAGAAACAAAAGATAATAATGCGAAAAGGAAGTGCCTGGGCGCGAAGCGCGACGGCAAACAGGAACTGCGAAAGCAAGGGACAAGGATCGCGAAACCGCGTCCTTGAATTAAAAGACAGTAAGTAGTAACTATGAAAGCAAAAGCCTGGGCGCAAAGCGCGACGGCAACAGAAACAGAAAGTGCGTAAGCAAAGGACAAGGACCGCGAAACCGCGTCCTTGAATTAAAAGACAATAAGCAGTAATTACGAAAGTAAAAGCCTGGGCGCAAAGCGCGACGGCAAACTGAAATGCGAAAGCAAAGGACAAGGATCGCGAAACTGCGTCCTTGATTCAAAAGTGTACTTATATACATATAAGTATATAAATATATCATTAAGTCCTTTCGATTATCAATTATTTAAGCTTGATCTAATTATTTAAGTCCTTGTGCAGCATCTCCTACCTTGCAGTATTGCGAGAATGAAGCCGTCTACGAACGTAAGTGATCGTCGGTTTAGTTCGCGGGGCGCGAACGGGCTCCGTTGCGTAACACTGCAAAAGTACGTAGTTTAGCATGTATAAAATGAATATATGTAAGGAGAAAGCTCGGTTTCTCCGCAACTCAATGCAGGGGTCATCGGCCCCTACCGTTACGAAAGAGAACGGGGTAGGGTCCAATGACCCATGCCACTAAAAGGAGATGGGTGCAGGGGCCATCGGGGCCCTTGCTGGGTTTTTAAAAGGAGGGGCAGGAGCCTTCGGCTCCTGCCAGCCTTCTTTAAAGAAAGGGGCAGGGGCCGATGGCCCCTGCCAATGGAACGAGTAGGGAGGAGGGAGCGCAGGGGCCAAAGGCCCCCCTGCGGCTCAAAAGGAGAGGAGGTAGGGGTTGGCCCCTGCCGAGCCCTTGATCGACAGAAAAGAGACAGGGGCCTCTGGCCCCTGTCGGTTAAAAGAGGGGCAGGGGCCAAATGGCCCCTTCTTGGTTTCCGAGGGGTGGGGCAGGAGCCTTCGGCTCCTGCCTCCTCTCTTAAGGAGAAGGGTAGTGGCCATCGGCCCCTACGTGGAAAGGGAAGGGCAGGGGCCATGGCCCCTGCCGGAAAATTAAAAGGGCAGGGGGCTCCGCCCCCTGCCTGCTAAGAAGAGGAAAGCAAGGGGGGCGGAGCCCCCTTGCTTGTCGAAAAAGAGGAAGGCAAGGGGGCGGAGCCCCTTGCCTGTCGAGATAAGAGGAAGGCAAGGGGGCGGAGCCCCTTGCCTGTCGTGAAAAAAAGAGGAGGAAGGCTCGGCAGGGGCCGCCGGCCTTCCGGCGAATCAGGGGGAGGAAAAAGGGGGGAAAAGGAGGGGGCTACCTGGGCTGCCGTGAAGGGGGGTTCGCCGGAGAGGGGGGGGGTGTCCTGCGTCGGCAAAAGGGAGAGGGAGATGGAGTCGGGGGAAGAGAGAGCAGAGGGGAGAGAGACGAGAGATGAGAGAGAGAGTCGGGGGGGGGGGGGGGGGGGTCGGGGGAGGCTCGTAGGCCCTCCCCTCTCCCCTCTCGTCTTTTAATAGGGAGGGGGCGCACACAGGGCCCGCCCCCTGTGTCGCCGGAGAGGCCCCCTGCCGTGGGCTGCCAGTCCCCTCGAAAAGGGTTTTCGAGGGGCTGGCACAGGTTGGATCCGGTTCGGGTCTGGACCCGACCCGGCTCCGATCTTTGTAATTTTTTTTTAACTGTTTTTACATAATTGGTTCAATTGTTATTTCTTCTTCATGTTGGATGGGTTGTGGAATATTTTCACTTATGTCCTCATCCTCATTCAATTCATCATCGCTAAACAAATCCTCGTTCCTAGATAATAACTCAAACAAAAAAGAGTAGTCGACATTATCTTCATGAGTTTTATGTTCTTCAAAACCACTCATATTTTCTAAAAAAGTTATGTTTCTTGAGACATATAGTTTGTCATTTTTAATATCATAACACCTAAATCCTTTTTGTGTTTCGGAATATCCCAAAAACGCACAAGGGATAGCTTTGGGAGATAGTTTATCATTCTTGTCGGTGAGGACAAAACATTTACAACCAAAATTTCTTAGTCTATTGTAGTCGGGTTCCTTTTTATACAAGGTTTCAAAAGGAGATATTTGATTCGAATTTTTAGATGGAAGTCGATTTATGAGATAAACGATGCAAGAGCCGCTTCGGCCCAAAATCTTTTTGGAATTTTTTGAGAAATGAGTAAGATCCTTGTAGTTTCAATTATATGTCTATGTTTTCGTTCGGCTAATCCATTTTTTTGAGGTGTTTTTGGGCAAGACCTTTGATGAACAATTTCATTATTTTCAATGTAACTTTTGAACTCATTTAAAAAATATTCTCCCCCGGAATCGGTTCTAAAAATTTGTAATTTACTATTGAATTGATTTTGTATCATCATATGAAAAACCTTGAAGGTAGAGAAAACCTCATGTTTATGTTTGAGGAAGTAAATCCAACTATATCTTGAGAAATCATCAACGTAGATAGCATAATATGAAAAACCTCCCTTAGATACCACGGGTGTCGGTCCCAATACATCCGAATGCACAATTTCAAAAGGCTTAGATGAAAACATAGTTCTTTGTCCAAAAGGTAAGCTTCCAATGGAGGAGAAGAAAACGAAGACAAAAGAGAGGACCTAGTTTGTTCGAATTCGGGTCTAAGCCCATTTAAAAAGTTGAAGAAGTGATCTTCTTCTAATTATTTGGCTCTTAATTCAATTGCCTCTCCACTCCATTTAGGTTCTTGGAGAGCAAGTTCATCCCAAATCGTGGATAACTCGGCAAAGTATTCTCTAACGGTCATTTCACCTTGTTGAAGAGTTAATGCCTTCTTTTGAAGATAATATTTATGGGACAAATCTCTTGAAGTATACATTCTTTCGAGATACTCACATACTTGAAACGCTTTCTTGAACTTCAAGGTATTGGCATTTATTTTCGTTTCAACGGAAGAGAAGAACCATGAAAGAATTTTGTAGTTCTTCATCTCCCATTCTTCATGCTTTTTGTTGTATTCTTTAAAGGCTTTTTCTCTCTCTTCACCATCAAGAACTTTGATTTCATCCCTCTCAATAATGGTGATCTTAGGTATGGGTTCGGGAATGGTTCATTTGACATATCCCCAAAGACCTTTCCCATTAATGTGAGCCTCCATATTCCCGGCCGAAACATGGTAGTTGGAGCCATTTAATTTAAAGTCAAGTGAAAAATGAGACTCTTTTTGACCCGTTAGAGAGGGAAGAGTCGAGAAAAAATATGTACCACAAAGGATTTTTAAATCTTACTTGACATAAAAACCTTTCAAAATAATGAAGGAAGAGAAGCCCCCATGCTTTTCACCGAGAAACCAAAGGCACGCTTTTCGAGGCACTTGCAAATACAAAGAATCTCATGATCTTCAAACTTCAACCTTGCTTTGATACCATGTAAAAATATCTCAAAAAGAGATGAAGTGCACAACACCACAAGAGGTATGTGCACAAAGGCACAAGAATACTTTAGAACAAATGTACACAAAGGTACAATAGATAAACGCAAATGCACAAAGGCACATAAAAATAAAGAATCTTTATTTGAGAAGTATGGAGAACATAAGCTCCATGGAGTGAAAAATACAAAGAGGGATCTCCCCTATTTATAAGAAGTAAGAAGCCTTGGAAAGGCTCCACTAGCTGTTGGAGGGGCCCAACAGCTAGTGTTGAGCCCCCTCCAAGTTGACCTTAGTCAACAAAAATAAAAGGAAAAAGAAAAGAAAAAAGTAAAAAATATTACAACATATTCATAATTATGAATATGCTCAAAAGTGGAGAAATGACTATAATACCCTTGTAGGTTTTACAAGAAGAAAGATAAACATATATTTACATATATGATACATATACATATATATAACATATATATATATATATGTATCTCTCTTTAGATATATGTAAACCTATGTCACATGGGTGCGGGTGCGGGTGCGGGTGCGACACGGGTGCGGCGCAATTTCAAAAATTTTGGACACGGGGACTCGGCTATATATATATATTAATATATATATATATATATATATATATATATATATATATATATATATATATAAGACTCGGTCAAAGTTGTGCCCATTAGGGGACAGGTGATGAGTTGTGAAGGCATTCTGTACACTTTCTTCATACAGGAATAATTCACTTTTGGGCACTTTCTTCATACACTGTAATAATTCACTTTCTTCATACAGGAAAAAACCACAAAAACTTGAGTTGTGCCCATTCTGTACTTAAAACTTGAAAGTGTACAGGTTTTTTAGTTGTGATGGGTTTTTTTCCTTACAGCTGTAGCCCAGAAAATTTCAAAAAAAAAATTCAAAAAAAAAAAATCCAAAAAATGGACCAAAATGACCCTGGGTGCGTTGACCACACCCAGGGTCGGGTTGACCGAGTCCGAGCCGCACCTGTGTCCGCACCCGTGTCGGTGCGTGTCGACGCGGGTGCGGCGACCTTGGAGCCGAGTCCGTGTGACATAGATGTAAACATATATATATATATATAAGAGAGATACATTTTAACATGAAGATGATGATGGTGATCTTGTTTTTTGCTGAAGGTAGTGGAGATGATGTTCATGATCATGATGTTCTTGCTGTTCGCAGTGCTTATGATGTTGTTGATGAGGTTCTCATTGCTAGTGTGTGGCATTATGATGGTGAGGGTGGTGGTGGTGGTGACAACGATCATGATGCTAATAATGGAGATAAAGATGAAGAAGAAGCAAGATGACAATGGCTGTGATTTTTCAATGTAACAATAAGATGATGAGGTCTGTAGTTTTCAATCCAACATTAGCTTAGGAGATTGCATTAGTGTCACTCCTGAAATCCTCCAAGATTCCTACTTAAAACCATAGTCACTTGCATCTTTCAAGGCAATTTATGACTGAGGGTTCTCTCTGAGTTTTTGGTAATATCGTGTGTTTTTCTATAATAATAAATTCTGAGACTTCATAAAATTTGGCTAAGTGTTCATAAAGTCAATAGAAATCCTCAATTTTAGGTGGAGTCTCCTGAGTCTGGGCTTGGCCCAAGATCCATTGACAAGACCAAAATGAGTCAATTAAGATTTGGTAAAACTTTTATTTTTGACCTTTAAAATCGAGCGAAACTCGGGTTAAATTCAAGCAAAATTCGAAGGCGAACTTCAAGTAATATATCATTAGATGTGTTTCGAAATTCTGAAAATACTGATATTTTGTTTTTCTAAATTCGGGCTATGGTTAGCCTAAAAATCGCATTTTTTTCAAAAAATGACCGGCATCAACCGATTCTGGATTGGATCAGATCCATTTGATCCAAGTTAATATGGATCTAGACCCAGAACAAGGCCCATATTAATTAAGATCTAATCCGGTTTGAGATTCATATAAATATTAGGTATAGATTTGGATCATGGATTCGGATCCGAAATCTAATTCCAACCAATTTAAAGTTTTAAATTCAATATAAAGGTTAAATTGAGTTACAATCCATGTTAAGAAGACTCCCAGAGGGGTGAGATACCGAAACTTCCTAGAAATTTATTATTTAATTTTAAATAATTAATTAATTGATAAAAATTAATTATTTCTGAATTTTTTTTTTATATAACAGCTACCTAATATGTAGGGATTCTAGAAGAGACTAAACGAGGTTAAAGTAAAATAGTAAAACAAAATAAAATACCAAATGGATAAAAAAAAATAGTTAAAAAAGGAAAGGGGAGGTTAGAGATAGAGTTCTACATTAGAAGAACTCTATCTCATAGCCAAATGGGTGAAAAACTCGAGAAGGGACGTCACCCTCTCCCTAGAAGACCAAAAAAAAAATTATAAAAGAGTTTAACTCGCCCTTGTTAGAAGATGACCTTGAATGTAATAGGTTCAAAAATGAACCAATAATCACACACATAAAGTGTGAATACACAAACCCATTAAGGGGTTACCAAATGCACATAAAGTGCAAACCCATAAACCCACAAAAGGGGGGGTTAAGCCAAAAAGGCTAAAAGAATACATCTTCATTAAGAGAGTGAGGGTAAAAACCCTTCACACTAAAAAGAATACATTGTGAGGGGGGTTTACCCCCATATTTATACATGAAGGGAGAGCTAGGGAGAGAGAGTCGTTTGGGCTCCCAACGGCTCGCTCTCTACCTTTTTGACTAAAGTCAAACATTGACTTTAGTCAAAAGGTTTACATGGCCAAAAAAGTAAAAAATAAGAAAAATAAAAAGGTTTTCTAACTAAAATAAGAGAACTAATTCCTTGTTAGTCTAGGGGATTACGAAAAAGGAAAATGACCAAAATGCTCCTGATGGGTATTTTGGATAAAACACACACACATATATATATATATATATGATGTACATCAATATTTTAATACCCCCTCAAACTTTGCGTGGGAAAACAAAAAGTTTGAAGAATACAAGACAAGAATCTCAAGTCTTCAAGAATCTTCAGTAAAGCTGCCATTGAGATTTGCAAAAGTCTTCCTCCAATTGTCTTTAATGGTGATCATCCCAAAGCACCTTCCATGATCTTATCAAAGGTACTTCTTCTATCTTATCTTCAAGATCCTGTGGAACAAACCAAAAAAAAATCCAAGTAAAAGATATTTTTGCATTTTAATGAAGTAGAATGTGAAAATATCATTAAGAAAACATCATTTATAAAAGCATAATTATCTTATTTAAAGCACAGGATCCATCAGGACAAGATAATTACTTATGCATACAAAATGTGTTTTCAAAAAGTCTCATATAGACCAAATTTCAAGATCATATACTTGAAAATAAGTAAAAGTGAGAAAATTTTAAAATGTATGCGGAAATATATAATAAGAATGCTTAATGCATTCACACGGTCCAATAATGGACAAACAAGAACCCACAATGGGCAATATCGAAATAGTCTACGAAGGGACAACATAAAAAGCCTTTAAAGAGGCATCACATAAAAAATATATGAATCTTTATTGAGTGAGGGCTTCAAAAGCCATTACGAGCATATGCATACGAAATCATGTAATGAAATGAATCAACACTAAAAGAGTCACTAATGAACATGCTCCAATCATACATTACTTGTGTAACGCCCCAAATTTCAAACTTGCGAACCTTTTCAGAAAAACAGGCAAGAGACTAGATATATCTCTTTCCTTCAGAGTTGGTTTATGAAATCAGCGGAAGATTTTTCTTTGATAAATCATAAGGCAAGCTGACAACTTTGGGCACGTTAGCTAAAAGAACCAAAACTCACAAGATTCGAATATCCTAAGGAAAATCTGATACAAACCCAAGCGTCCAGGACGCGAGCTAAGAGCAGGAATAAGAAGTCTTGAAGTCATCTTGCAATCGCGTCATCGCCCGTAGTGTACCTAATCATCACCTGTACCCATAGAATGGGTTAGTTTCGCGAAAAACTAGTAGGTGCACAAGAGAAACTAACAGGAAACTGAATTAAGTACATTTAATTCAGTAGGCTACGCAGTTTAAAGCAGATATGCAGTTAAACAGGTAAGCAATGCAAGCAGGTGAATAGTGCAAACGCGTAAGTAGTACAAGCGAATAAGTAGTACAAGCGAATAAGGCGTGCAAGCGAGTCAGCAGTGCAAATGCGTAAGTAGTGCAAACAGTAAGCAGTTCAAAGTAAGTAAATCGTTCAAAGCAAGTAAGCAGTGCAACTGACAAACGCAGCATATGATTCAATTGATCGTAGGCTGTGAACCACCACGCAACTAGCTTGTTCTCGTTCCTAAAAAACGAAGTCACAGCATCTAATCACCATCAGGACATCGTTTGTCGCTCACTACTTCTAACAAACGCGTTGTCCTGAACAACCTTAAATCTATTCTCATCTCTCAAAACCTTACGCGGTCAACTACCACCTGTTATGACTCACTAAGGCGTCATACTTTCTCAGAAAAGCTCACCCTTCCGTAGAAGATCCAAAACATAAACACTAAGTCAAATCGCTAACGATCTGATTCTTACATCTGAGTCTTGCATGTAATCATGCTAAAACAGAAAGCTGAAACTATGAATTCATAGTTGGCTATCACAAACAATCTCAGAAGATCATCACAGCTCACCATAACTTTTTATGGTAAGCAAAAACACAAGATCCACATCGAATCGCTCGGTCCGGGAGATATACGACCTGACAAGGAATTACCGCCCTAGAGGGTATACTTGGTCTTGGATCATACACTTCCTCACAGGAGTTCACCGTCTTTGCGGCTACCCGTTCGTGGATAGTGTACGTCCTCACAGAGAATCTCCCACTCTAGCCGGGTCACCTGATCTTGATCATACATACCCCCACAGCGAAACCTTTGGGAAGCCGGTCCCCAACAAATGCCATATCCAATGAAAATCATTGTGATACACGCATCAACACGAATGACCGCTCTCAGGGTCGATAGCCACTAATACAAACGACAAGATCAACGTCGGATCACCTGGTCTGGGAAATGTATAACTCCGCCCTAGATGATATAGCTGGTCTTGGACCATACACTTCCTCACAAGAGTTCACCGTCTTTGCAGCTACCCGTTCGTGGACAGTGTACATCCTCACAAGAATCTACCACTCTAGCCGGGTACCTGATCTTGATCATACACGCTCCCGTAGATAATCCTTTGGAGATCAGGTCTTCGGCAGACACCCTACTCGGTGATACACGCATCTATACAATCGACTACTCCGAACAGTTGACCACTCTTGGGGTCAGTAGCCACAATATGGGCACAAGCATGTATATTAGCATACGCATCGTATCACTACACATAGAAGCATATAGTCCTACGCATCGTGTTATTGCCACGAGGAACATTACAATCCTCAAATAGGACCTTAAAGCATGCGTAAACGACACATGAGAACACGCAGATATGGCAATCCAGTTGATTCTATGGGCGAAGAGTAACTAGCTCTACCCGTCAGCCAAACAAAACAGTTGAATAAGACGAGCACTCATAACAATGCTCGTAAAACATACAATTACCATAAAATGGCTCAGACCATCAACAAATAATTAAATTAATCGTAAGGCATAAACCATTTCATCACAAGCCATTCATAAGCAATCATACGGCAGCAGTTATATCACAGTATGTAAGCAGCTTATAAGACAAGTGATCACATCAATCCTAGTTGCCACCAGTTCGTAGATTACGAGCTCTATGCAATCACATCAATCATAAGAGATGCAAGCCAACAAGTGCTACGCTACAATAAGCACCAAAACAGTTCGACCAAAGGATAAAGCAAGTCACATGCTAATATGTAGCAACTAGCATAATGCTATTATTATAAGCATTTAATTAGCATGAGAAGATCCTTATTACTCCGCAAAGAACTGCGTAAGCAGTTTAACAACTAGAGTAACGCCTTGACAGGCGTGCACAGCTCAACGAGTGGCATACTGAACTACCGAGCAAGCAAGCGATTCAGTAGTGTAAGCGAGTCAGTAGTGCAAGCGAATCCATAATGCAAGCGAATAAATAGTGCAAGCGAATCAATAGTGCAAGCGAATCTCACGACCCAACGACCAGTGTGAACAGACCTTATGTTTCGATAATTACGAACCTGCGGGTACGCGCAGGCAAAATGTAGAACCAACTGAGACTAGTTCGGCCGTCTGTTATTCTATGTATTTTCAATAACCCGAATAGCTAGTTGAGTTCGCTCCAAAGGGACGGCTTTAGCCGAGAGAGGATTTCCTAATGGAGGTTGTGCCACGAATGCATCCAACTTCTACAGAACTGTTGAGCTAACTAATGTAGCCCCTTTTCCTTAACTCCAATGACTAGTGAGGCCGGATCGTTGCCCGTAGGGTGGTTGTTAACAACCTGTCCATTGGAGTTTGTACCGCTCTGTCCACTCCCTTGACTGACACATAGAAGTGAATAGGTACGTTAGGGGTTGCTTAACTAACGACCCATTCTATGTTGTGGTCTTTAAACCACTCGAGCATCTTGCCTGTGAAGGCGAATGTGAGGCCATTTATGTGATTACAACATTTTGCATTTAGCGCTGTTTGAGGTCGCACGACCGTCTCATCCGATCATCGCAGTACTAGACGTGTCGTGCACGACTACAAGTACTCTAGGATGAAGGGGGTATAACTCTTCAATAGAAGCCTCAACAGGAGTGTTTCACAAGGATGTAAAGTTTATCAACTTTACTTTATCTTCTGAAACAGCAGTACCTTGTGCCAACATTATGCATGTGATTATCTCGAATCACATCCGCTATCGGGGTATCTACATGTCTTGCATGACTCGATACCAGCCTCGATAGACGGGATACAGGTCTCTCAACAGAACACCCGCTAAGAAGTTCGCTCAAACCCCCAATTCGGGATCACCCGAGATATGCCAAAAAGGCGAGCAGAACCAGTCAGTCACATCCTTCCAAATGCTTCGATTTGGAGCAGTCTTTGATGCTTTTGCGCAGGTCCCTAAAATCTCAAGTCGACTCTGCAGGACTGCGCACACGAAGAGCCAAGATCCTTATGAGGTATCCCTCTCCTTAGACGAAGGTGTATCGCCAGCTCCCGACTGAACTCTTGTCGCAAGAGGGAGTGATAGATGTCTCTTGCATCCTCCATGAAGATGCCTCAAACGCGTATGCAATGAGCGAATACCTGAGCGTCATCTGCAATAGCAAGGCAGTAACAACACATATGCAAAAGCAAGAGCCTAGCACAAAACGCGACGGCAAAGTAAAGACCGTAAGCAGGAGTGCAACGCAGAACCTTTGATGATGCACGACGGCAAAGTAAAGGAACTGTAAGCAGGAGTGCAACGCAAAACCTTTGCGTGATGCACGACGGCAAAGTAAAGGAACTATAAGCAGGAGTGCAACGCAGAACCTTTGCGTGATGCACGACGGCAAAGTAAAGCACAAGGATCGTGAAACCGCGTCCTTGAGTTAAATGCGTACTTATATAAATATATATGATATATATATGTTGACGCCCGAGAAGAGGGAGCAGGGAGGGGCTCGGCCCCTCCTGCATGCTACGAAGGTAGGGAGGGTCGAGCCCTCCCCTACGAAGATCTAAGGCAGGGAGGGCTCGAGCCCCTCCCCACGATAGACAGAGGCAGGGAGGGTCGGACCCTCCCCTGCGCACCTAAACAGGGGAACCGAAAAAGGGGCAGGGGCCTTCAGCCCCTACTGGAACAATAAAAAGGGCATGGACCGATGGCCCCTGCTAGGAAAATTAGCAGAGAGGGAGAGAGACGCAGGATCCCCCCCTACGGCTTTTGGAAGAGGAGGCAGGGGCCAAAGGCCCCTGTCGGCTTGCTTAACAACGAAACAAGACAGGGGCCAAAGGCCCCTGTCGTTTCTGATAGGAAAAGAAGACAGGGAGTGAGGGGCAGGTGTTAGAAACCCCTGTTGAGCAGGCAAAACCAGGGGGGGTCGCCCCCTGCCGGCTATTTGAAAGGTGAGAGGCAGGGGCAAAAGCCCCTGCCAACTAGTCGAACTGGCGGTAGGGGGTGTCGCCCCTTGCCGACCTGTCGACCGAAAAGGAGAAGAAAGGGGGAGAGGAGAGAAAACAGGAGAAAGACAGAGAAGGGGCGTACCTGGAAGTCATCGACGGCGGCAGCGGCGGCGGCGGAAGGAGGTCGCAGGTGGCGGCAGGTTGACCGAGGTCTCCAGCGAGAGAGAGGGTACAGAGACGAGTCGGGGGGAAGACCGCAGAGACTGCAAGACGAGAGGGTCGGTCGGGGGAGATAGAGAGACCGAGAGACGAGAGGGGGAAGGAGGTTTCGAGAACCTCCCCCCTTCGTCGTTGTGTGCTTTTAATAGCACACAGACGACTTGTTTACCTGGGTCCGGATCCAGCCCGGATCTAAACATTTTTTTTTGTCGGGTTATTACAACTTGAACTTAAAAAAAACAAGTGTTATTGAATAGAGCAATTCTCTTGAAGGAGATTTCACAACGGAAATGATTAAGAGCATTGATAAAAGAGAATGCATGAACCAGAACAAAGTGTATAAACACAAGGGTTCAAACGTTTTTTGTCCACTTATGAAACAAAAAAGTATATTGTTTGATTCGAAAATCATGTGCACATAGCAATTGTGTTTATAAAATTAACATGATCATGAGTTAGAAAATCTCATATCAAAACCAAATTTCAAATTCTCATAAATATGGAATTTTGCAAATCTCAACAACAGTTCATCCACTGGAAGCAATCACTTTATTAGACCTCCAAAGCCCAACAAATCAAGTGTATAAGCGACTAGAAGAAGAACATAAATATAATGTCACTAAAGGGCTAAAGATACACACGAAGGTATGTATAAACACCTCTTCTCTACATATAATAATACTTGAAATGAGTGTGTTCAGCGACTAGAACAAGAGTACAAAAACCAACTATGGGCTAAAATCACACATAAAAATGTGAATAAACATCTCTTGTCTATATATAATGACACTCAAAATCAAGTATGTTCAGCTATTAGAACAAGAGTACAAAATCAACCATGGGCTAAAAACACACACGAAGGTGTGAACAACATTTTTTGTCTACATAAGATGACACTTAGATAAGGGGCATAAAAAATGAGAAAACACTGGAGATAAGAAAGCTTGTAATACAATTAAAGAATATCAATTTTTCAATATACCTAGAAACATTATGGTTCTAAACCTTAGACATCCATCAGAGGTATACATAATTAAGAGCATCCATAATAAAATCAATGGCAAGTCATAATCAAATATCACATAACAAGTCATTTAGAGTCAAACTACACGTTGACAATCTAAAATGACATACCACAAGGTGCACATAATTCACCTCAACAAATATCTCTGATATAACAAAAACAAGGCCAAAAAGTGATGCATTAAATAAGAACCTTAATGGACAATAAGAGTGCCATAAAACAACAACAACAACAACAACTACGCCTTCATCCCAAAACAATTGGGGTCAGCGATATGAACCAAAAAAGAAATTCATTTTGGGTCTTCCACATGAATCCTTTTCCTCCAATCATTTCTATCCAACGCCATGTCCTCGATGAGGTTCAAAGCATTCATATCCTTTCCTATCATCTCCATCCAAGTCTTCCTAGGCCTACCCCGACCTCTTTTAACTAATATATTTTCCCATTTCTCCAACCTTCTAACTGGAGCATCATTAGGCCTTCGCCGAATATGTCCAAACCACCGTAAACGATTCTCTCGCATCTTATTTTCAATGGGTGCAACACCTACCTTCTTACGTATCTCTTCGTTCTGAATCTTATCTTTTATTGTATTTCCACACATCCATCTAAGCATCCGCATCTCAGCTACACTCATTTTTTGAATATGATGTCTCTTGGCAGCCCAACATTCCGTACCATATAGTAAAGCGGGTCTAATAGTCGTCCTATAAAACTTTCCCTTCAACCGCAATGGCATTCTACGATCGCACAGCACTCCAGTAGCACTTTTCCATTTCATCCACCCAACCTTTATCCTATGATTTACATCTCCATCAATTTCTCCATACTTTTGAATGATGGATCCCAAATATTTGAAATAATCATTCACCGGTATATCTTGCTCACCAAGCTTCACTACACTCCCATCACTACTTCGTTGCTTACTAAACCGACATTCCATATATTCAGTCTTACTCTTACTCAACTTAAAACCTCTAGCTTCCAATGTCTGTCTCCATAATTCTAACTTAGCATTAACCCCAGCTCTAGACTCATCAATCAAAACAATATCATCAGCAAACAACATACACCACGGTACATTTTCTTGAATTGATCTCGTAAGCTCATCCATCACTATTGCAAATAGGAAAGGGCTTAAAGCAGATCCTTGATGTAACCCAACCGTTGTCGGGAAATTGGTTGTCACCCCTCCACAAGTGCGGACATTGGTTACTACTCCTTTATACATATCTTTAATTATACTAATGTACTTGAGAGAAACACCTTTCTTCATCATTGTCCACCAGAGAACGTCCCTAGGTACTCTATCGTATGCCTTCTCTAAATCAATAAAAACCATATGCAAATCTTTGTTCCTCTCTCTATATCTTTCAATAAGTTGTCTAAGAAGATGTATAGCTTCCATAGTTGATCTTCCAGGCATAAAACCAAATTGATTCTCCGATATCATGACAACCTTCCTCAACCTAGACTCAATCACCCTCTCCCAAAGTTTCATAGTATGACTCATGAGTTTTATACCACGATAGTTTGTGCAATCTTGTATATCACCCTTATTCTTATATAAAGGCACCAAAGTACTCTTCCTCCACTCATTAGGCATCTTATTTGTTCGCCAAATCAAGTTAAAAAGATTTGTCAACCATTCTAAACCTTTCTCTCCCAAGCATTTCCAAGCCTCGATAGGTATACCATCTGGGCCAACTGCCCTTCTTGATTTCATTTTCTTCAAAGCCTCTGCAATTTCTTTCTTTTGAATCTTGCGCATGAAGTCACGATTTATCTCATGAAAAGGAATGGAGAAGTCTCCAAGATCTTGAACATGACTATCATTAAATAGCTTATCAAAATAATCTTTCCATCTCTCCTTAATCTCCTCATCTTTGACTAAAACCCTTTGCGTTTCATCTTTGATACATCTAACCATACCCAAATCCTTCGATTTCCTATCTCTCATCTTTGCAAGCCTATAAATATCCTTCTCGCCTTCTTTGGTATCCAACTTGTCATAAACCTCCTTATATACCTTAGCCCTCGCGTTTCGAACAACTTTTTTTAGCTTCCTTCTTTGCTATCATATACTTCTCCAAATTCTCATTATCACGACTCTTACTTAGATTTCTATAACACTCTCTTTTAACCTTAATAGCTAATTTGACATCCTCGTTCCACCATGATGTATCCTTACCTAGTGGTGCACCACCTTTAGACTCACCCAATACCTCCTTAGCTACTTTTCTCATACCACCCGCTATCTTATTCCACATTGATTCTGAATCCTCCTCGAGACACCAATCAACTTCCTTAACTACCTGCTCTACAAACATTCCTTGTTTAGCTCCTTTCAGTGCCCACCACTTAATTCTAGGATCTATCCTATGTCTATCCCTTTTGCGGCATTGTCTAATTCTAAGATCTAAAATTAAGACTCTATGTTGTGTAGCTACACTTTCTCCTGGTATAACCTTACAATCGATGCAACAACCCCTATCTCTCTTTCTAAGTAGGAAAAAATCTATCTGACTCGTATTAACCCCACTTTTAAATGTTACTAGGTGAGACTCCCTCTTCCTAAACCAAGTGTTTGCTAAGATCATATCATAGGACAAACAAAAATCTAAAATCCTTTCTCCACTTTCATTTCCTTCTCCTATACCATAGCCTCCATGGATATTCTCAAATCCATCCCTACTAATGCCTACATGTCCATTAAGGTCACCGCCGATGAAAAGCTTTTCTCCATAAGATGTCTCTTGTACTACTCCATCTAAATCTTCCCAAAATTGATGCTTAATGGAATCATCTAAACCTACTTGAGGTGCATAAACACTAATAATATTAATAATATCCGTACCTAATACTAATTTAATAAGTAAAATTCTATCACCCTTCCTACGGACCTCAACTACATTATCTATAAACTGACGACTAATAACAATCCCTACTCCATTCCTATTCCTATTTATTCCTGTATACCAAATCTTATATCCCCAAGGTTCTATCACTTTAGCTTTCTCACCTACCCATTTGGTCTCTTGAAGACATAAAATATCAATCTTTCTCCTACACATAACATCTACTAACTCTACCAACTTACCAGTTAAAGACCCTATGTTCCAAGTGGCTAACCTAATTTTATGGTCTTGGACTAACTTCTTTACCCCCACCCGTCCAACAAAGTGAGGGAACCCTTGCCTATTTGACACCACACCCGGGCGCCGGTGTGACGCGTCGCTTCTGGGCGACGACCTAGCAACCCTTGCACATTTATCACTGCCTCCGGGCCTAGAGAGTACAGCGCGTCGCTCAGTAGGGAACGCCCCAACGAAATTCTCATATTGGTTCATTTTCATAGGATATGACAAAGTTTTTATGCTGGCTGTCACAGGCCTACCGCAACCCTCCTCCTTTATCCGGGCTTGGGACCGGCAGTGTATAACTACACAGGCAGAGTGCCATAAAAGGCAAAAAATATTCTTTTAAAAACAACATTTTTCGAATACGTAATGCTACGTGAAAGAACCATTTTGGGATAATCCAAGAATAAAACCAAGTTTTAATTATGCAACTATATGCTCAACAAGTGCAATTTAATGCAAGAAAATGAGAACATATTACGGCCAACATAGGCATCCTTTAATAGAAGTGATACAATCAAGAAGTTTGAAAATCTCATGTGAAAAATTAACACACGAACGAACAACTTTATAAACTTGCACCATTAGAAGAAAATCCAAACTAAAGGATTAAGCTTAACATAGTCCATTCTTCAAAAAATGAAATCTTTTATACCAAAAGATCTTATTATGCAATAAACACAACATGGAATTTTAAACGAATAATGCATACTAAGGTTCTATATCATGTGGGAAATTCTTTAAAAGATCTTTCTTAATGAACACAACGGTTCATACAACATACTTAACATAAGAACTTTCCAAAAGAGACCACCAAGATTCTTAAATAAACCAAAAACATTGAAGGACCACTTAGGGTTCATACAAAAAAGAAAGACAAAGACTTAATTCAAATGTGAGATATTCATATTCAAGAATTACCAAATTCATATATCAATTAAAAGGTGCACTAAGACACATAAACAAGACTCCTAGAGGTCCTCAAAAAAAAGATTAGGTTTCAAACTGAGAGTCAAGTGCATTAAGCAAATACCAATAATACTCATTTAGCAAACAAATATATATAATTTTAGAAGTTAACTTATAAGTCAATCATGAAACAACTATGCAAAAATCATCAATCTTACATAATTGAAGACAATTATATTTGAAAAAACAACACTACCTGGAGGATTCTTAAAAACCATAAATTACTATTATATGTTATGGGTAATTGATGAATGTGTAGAGAAGTATGTGAATTATCACAATCCTGCATATACTAAAAATTTTAATCTCAACCCAACTTTCTTTAAGAGCTAGCTTCCTACACATATGTAATTCATGTTTTCAAACAAAGTTAAGTGTATACGCAAGAGATAACTTTTAAAATACCAAAGTTATTTTGTAAGATTTAAATTCAAAGAGTCAAAGAATTTTATCACAACCATGTATATTCATCTATGTAAAAATCTCTATAAAAAGAGAATTTGTGTGCAAACACAAAAATAGAACAAGAAGTGTGCACAAAGGCACAAGGAGAACTCTCACAAGTGCACAAAGGCATGGATACACATGCACAAGGGCAAAAAAATAAGTTTCAATGTATTGAATCCAAAAAGGGGGTTTACTAAAAGCTACTAATACATGAAGTCAACATAATAATACAACCATACACGAGTTCAAATAGGATTGACATCAAATTTAAAAGATAAACATGATATATGACCCATTTTTTAGCAATCATATATCTAGAAAAACAAGTTTACCAATTTAAAAAAAAATTATTTAAAAATATTTTTAAAACATGCGAACAAGTGAAATATGATATGTGAAAAATAAGAGTTCAATGCTCAAGTACCACAAGCACTAAATGTGCAAAATACATTTTGATTTTTAAAGAGAGCACAATGATAAAGAAAATACTTGCAAGAAAATAGTTTCATAATTCATGATACTTTAAGAAAAAGAATACATACCGAATAAACTTCAAGAAAGAGAAGAAAAACAATGAATACTTCACCATTCATTGAAGTTTCTTGAGTGACATGCTTTCCGATGCACCAAAAGACAACCCGATCACGACCTTGCTTTGATACCATGTTAGAAGATGACCTTGAATGCAATAGGTTCAAAAATAAACCAATAATCATGCACATAAAGTGCGAATACACAAACCCATTAAGGGGTTACCAAATGCACATAAAGTGCAAACCCATAAACCCACAAAAGGGGTTAGGCCAAAAGGCTAAAAGAATACATCTTCACTAAGAGAGTGAGGGTAAAAACCCTTCACACTAAAAAGAATACATTGTGAGGGGGATTTACCCCATATTTATACATGAAGGGAGAGCTACGGAGAGAGAGTTGTTGGGCTCCCAACGGCAACGTCTCTCTACCTTTTTGACTAAAGTCAAATGTTGACTTTAGTCAAAAGGTTTACATGGCCAAAAAAGTAAAAAATAAGAAAAATAAAAAGGTTTCCTAACTAAAATAAAAGGAGAACTAATTCCTAGTTAGTCTAGGGGATTAGGAAAAAGGGAAATAACCAAAATGCCCCTGACAGGTATTTTGGATAAAACAGAAAAAAAAAAACATATATATACGGTGTACATCAATATTTTAACAGCCCTTTCTCTAGATTTTGTTTTTTAGCGAGAGAGAGAGGGAAGAAGGGAAAAGAAAAAAAAAGAAAAAAAAATACTTTTCAACAAGGATGAGTTGGGGTCGTTACAGAGTTCGTGTCTCACCTGACAGCAGGTGAAGATCGAGCATCAGAGACTTGGTGGACTACTTTAGCCACTAGACATTCAAGAGTGAAAGTGGGACGACATCTCGATAGACTTCATTATAGGGTTGCCGAAGACCCGTCGTCAACAGAGCGCCGTCTGAGTGATAGTAAACAGGTTGACGAAAAGTACTCATTTTCTACCGATCAGGTTCAGTCAGAGTTTGGAGAGTCTAGCAGATCTTTAGGTGGATGATATTGTCTGACTTCATGGGGTACCACGTTCGATCGTGTCAGACCGAGACCCTCGTTTCACATTTCGTTTCTGTCACCAGTTGCAGATGGCCCTTGGTACTACATTAAAGTTTAGCGCAACTTTTCACCCACAGATTGATGGGTAGACAGAACGCACGATATAGATGCTTGAAGATATGCTTAGAGTGTGCGCATTGGACTGAGCAGAGAGTGAGATAGGCATGTGAAGCTTATAGAGTTTTCGTACAACAACAGTTACCACACCCATATAGGTTTAGCCCTGTACTAAGCTTTGTATGGCAAACCGTGCAGATCTCCGGTGTGTTGGGATGAGGCTGATATGCATGACCACTACCCACATTTATTCGGTATGTTCTAATTTCGTGTACGAAATTCTTTTAAGGAGGTAGGGATGTAATATCACGTGTGTTTTTATAATATTAAATTCTCAAACTTCATAAAATTTGGGTAAGTGTTTGTAAAGTCGATAAAAATCCTCGATTTTAGGTGGAGTCAGTTGAGTTTGGGCTTGGCCCAGGACTCATTGACAAGACCTAAACGAGCCAATTAAGATTTGATAAAACTTTTTTTTTTTGACCTTGAAAATCAAGCGAAATTCAGATTAAATTCAGGCAAAATTCAAGTAATATATCATTAGATGCGTCTCAAAATTCTGAAAACATTGATATTTTGTTTTTCTGAATTCGGGCTACTTGGCCTGAAAATCGCATTTTTTTCAAAAATGACCTGCCTTGATGTGAAGTTAATATGGATCTTGACCCCCTCCAAGACCCATATTAATTAAGATTTGGTCAAGTTTGAGATCTATATGGATATTGGGTATGGATTTGGATCTTGGACACGGATCTAAATCTAAAATCCAATTTCAACCAATTTAAAGTTTTAAATTCAATATAAAGGTTAAATTGAGTTAAAATCCATGTTAAGAAGACTCCTAGAGGGGTGAGATACCCTTTGAAACTTTCTGGAAATTTATTGTTTAATAAATAAATAAATAAGTAATTATTAAAAATCAATTAATTCTGAAATTTCTTTTGGATATGGCAGCTCTAATATGTAGGGATTCTAAAAGATCTCAAATGAGGTTAAAGTAAAATAGTAAAATAAAATAAAATAACAAATAGATAAAAAATAGTTAAAAAGGAAACAGGAGGTTAGAGATAGAGTTCTATATTAGAAAAACTCTATCTCATAGCCAAATGGTTGAGAAACTCGAGAAGAGACGTCACCCTCTCTCTAGAAGACTAAAAAAAATTATAAAAGGGTTTAACTCACCCCTCTCTCTAGATTTCATTTTCTAGAGAGAGATAGAAGGGAAAAGAAAGAAAGAGAGAAAAAAAATTTCACTTTTCAACGGGGATGAGTTGGGGTCGTTACATTTTTTTAGTAAATGGTTTTTCTCAAAAAAATCTTGGAAGTTTAAAAATAAAAATAAAATGTAAATAATAATAAAAAATAAAGAAAATAATAAGTCTTGCATTATTTTTCTTGCAAAAATATTAACAAACAAGTTTTAAAAGGTTTTAAAATATAAAGGAAACAAAAAATAGAAAAAGTAGGTCTACAATATAAAAGAATAAGATTTTTCCAAAAATATTATGATATTATCAGGATATTTTGAATTCTGGTGATATTTTGAAAATATAGGGATATATTGCCAATAATTTCAGTTTAATCTAAAATACAAATATTATCGTGATATTTTCAAAATATAGGTGGTATTAGTGACTATGCTTAAAAGAATGCCCCATGCATCATTCCTCATAGTTGCTTGCCATTTTATAACCCCAGTATGTTGGAATAAATTTCTTAACAATATGATCTCATGCTAGTTGCATGCTTCTAGAACCCATCAGATCATGGGCTAAAAGCACCATAATACCAAAGAACAATATTGTCAAATTACCAGATTATAACTTCCCCAAGATCCACACTTTTGGGTTAAAACATACAACCGAACCACTATTCTAGTATTATGAACCCCACAATCAGATGTGACAACATTGGAGCTGATGAAAGTGAAAAAGTCTATTTGTCTATGTATTCTTTACTTGTATTTGTTATTTTGTATTCCGGGTCTGGATAATATATCAGACCCGACTCATTCTGTAAATGAAGGATATATATACATGTTTCGGGTCACGATTTCATGATTGGAAATTGTGACAGCCGCAGCTCCTTTTTCTTTCATCTCTCTTTCACGCATGACAGATCCTAGTGAAATCTAACATGGTATCAGAGCAGAGATCTATGTCACATGGGTGCGGGTGCGGGTGCGGGTGCGGGTGCGACACGGGTGCGGCGCAATTTCAAAAATTTTGGACACGGGGACTCGGCTATATATATATTAAAAAAAAATAATATATATATATATATATATATATATATAAGACTCGGTCAAAGTTGTGCCCATTAGGGGACAGGTGATGAGTTGTGAAGGCATTCTGTACACTTTCTTCATACAGGAATAATTCACTTTTGGGCACTTTCTTCATACACTGTAATAATTCACTTTCTTCATACAGGAAAAAACCACAAAAACTTGAGTTGTGCCCATTCTGTACTTAAAACTTGAAAGTGTACAGGTTTTTTAGTTGTGATGGGTTTTTTTCCTTACAGCTGTAGCCCAGAAAATTTAAAAAAAAAAATTCAAAAAAAAATTTTTGACCAAAATGACCCTGGGTGTGTTGACCGCACCCAGGGTCGGGTTGACCGAGTCCGAGCCGCACCCGTGTCCGCACCCGTGTCGGTGCGTGTCGACGCGGGTGCGGCGACCTTGGAGCCGAGTCCGTGTAACATAGGCAGAGATCCATCTAGGGCTTCGAAGCTGCTTCCAGAAGGTCTGACCTGAGAGGTCGACCTGCATCCAATCAAGAGGTTTTCTTCTTCCACCCTTTTCTTCCATATTCTTATTCTTTCTTTCATTTACTCCTCTACTATTCTTTGTGCCTTAATATTCAGATTTGACGTGAATTTGCGTTAGACTTGAAAGACTTCGGTTCTTCTTTCTATTCTCGTCTCACGGTTCGTATTGAATATTCAGATCTGATCGTGTACATGCGTCAGATCTGAAATATTTAATCATTGCGTCAGATCCCAAATTTTCTTGATTGTGCATATTCTCCGTCTCGCACTTCCTCGTTCTGTCTGATCTGAAATACTCAAATCTGATCGTGAATATTCTTGGTCTCGCAATTCCTATTTCTGTCAAACCTTGTCTAAAACCATCGGATCTGATCATCCATCAGTATCAGATCTGGAATACCATATTTCTTGATTGTTGAATCACGCAAATCGTTGTGCCTACAAATCGTTGTGCCTACAAATCGTTATGTCCACAAATCGTTGTGCCTATAAATCATTGTCTGCAAATCGTTGTGCATGAAATACACTTGTTCTTGAACCAGCATAGTTTTCATCTGCGATTTATTAAAGTTTGTTCAACGTGAGTAGTTCTGCTCCCTTTCCTACATTTATCACAAAAAAAAAAGCAAGAAGGGATGACCAGCAAGTTTCTCAAGCAGTGGACTGTGCATCTTGAGAACACACCTTGTTAACCTTAAGCTATGGAATCCTCCCATTCTTCCCAAACTATCTCTCTTCGAGTTTTCTCAATCAGCTTGTTTCTGAAAACTTGACCACTTCAAACTTCTTGATTTGGAAAAGACAGATCATTTCTTTTGTAAGGAGTCAAGGTCTCTTAGGTCATCTGGACGGAACCGCTTCAGCTCCACTGGAATTTGTTGTGCGAGAAGAGAAGGATGATAAAGGGGCAATCTCAATTGTGTATGTCAAAAATGCAAAATATCTCAACTGGGAAAAGAAAGATCAGTCAGTGGTCACTTACATTACCTCTACACTCACTCAAGATGTACTTATTACAATTCCTGACAATTGCACAGCCATGCAACTTGGGGAGAGACTGGTTCAGACATATTCACAAGTTTATCAGGCAAGAATGGTTTTTCTCAAGAGAGAATTTCAGCTATTGAGAAAAGACTCCATAACCATCATGGAGTATCTAAACAAGATGAAGACTATCACAAATCAACTTGTGGTTATAGGTTGTGCAGTGAGCGACAGTGATATGGTGCAGCAAACCTTGAGTGGATTGGGATCTAAATATAACATAATTGTTACCTCATTACTGTGTTTGCCTACTCTTTTTACCTTTGATGAACTTCAGGCTAAATTAATTCAGTATGAAATGACTCTGAAAGGCTTTTCTGAGGATAATCACACTCATATTAATACCCAAAAGGTCTTTGCCACAAGAATGACTTATGGTCAAGGACGAGGGCGAGGAGGACAAGGACAAAATGGACACGGGGGACGTGGATTACTTCTCACTCCCGTCGTTACTCAGGGATCAAGACTCATTCCCAAATGCTTCTTTTGCAACAAAAGGAGACATATCAAGGCGAATTGTTGGCATAATCTTGAAAATAAAGGAAAGTTTCATCAGGCAACATCCAAAAGGAAGTCCAGCAGCACCAAAGACAGTGGAGAGATTAAAGAATTGTTAATATATGCCTTGTCGGGATTGACTTTAAAGCAGAATGAACAAGGAACTTGATTCGTTGACTCTGGGGCAGCAACTCACGTGACCGGTGATGCAAGTAAACTTTTCAAACATATTCCCTATTTTGGAAAAAGTAAGATTGTCACCGAAGATGGATCTTACCACCCTGTTACTCACATTGTAAAGTCTATCATCCCCATGTCACATTCTACTCTTGAACTCTCCAATGTCCTTCATGCTCTCAATATCAAGAAAAATATTGTCTTTGTTTCTAAACTTGTTGATGATAATCATGCTTCAGTCGAATTTACTCCCTTCTCTGTGCAGGTCAAAGACCTTCGCACGAGGAAAACATTCGTTGAAGGAAAGAGACAAGGCAATATGTAAGTCTTTCAAGAAGATTTGTTTCATTGAGCCTGTCCTACTCACCCGGATTTGAAGTCGCCATTAGAGTTATATCTTTCTGAAAATGTTCTTAGTATTTCTTAATGTAATAAGCCTTGTCTATGGCACAATCGTTTAGGGCATTGTGGGAGTCATTTTATTGAGAAACTTGTTTCTAATAATCTCATTCCAAAAGAAAGTCTCAACGTGGAAGAGAGAAGTCAAAAGTGTTCAAGTTGTCTTTTATGCAAGAGTCATGTATTACCTTTTTGTTCCATTAATAAGAGAGCTTCAAAGCCTTTTGAGATAATATGTTCTGATGTATGGGGGCATGCTCCAGTCATCTCTGGATCTAGAAGCAAGTACTATCTAATTTTTGTTGACAGTTACTCTCGATACACCTGGATATACTTCATGAAAAATAAGTCTAAAGCTTTCCTTTTGTTTCAGAACTTCCTGTCCTTAGTAAAAAATCAATTCTCCGAGTCCATTCAATTTTTCCAATGTGATGGAGAAGGAGAGTTCACATTCAGTGACTTCATTTCCTTTCTTCAAAATAATGGGATAGGAAGAAGAGTGTTCTGTCCACACACGCCACAACAGAATTAGATTGCCGAGCGCAAACATAGGCATATTGTTGAAAGTGCAATGAGTATGCTTCATGACAGTCATCTTCTCATTAATTTGTAGACAGAAGCATTTCATTTTGTTGTACATGTGATAAATAGATTGCCCATGGTTGTCTTCGAAAACAAGTCTCCTTATCATTGCCTTTTTGGAATTCATCCTGATTATCATGACTTACGTGTTTTTGTATGTGTTTGTTATATGCATATTGATTAGTCCTTGATAAACAAGTTTCAGGATAAGGCTCAGAAGTGTAGATTTGTGGGATATGTGGATGACTACAAAGGATACTGATGTTATGATCCCATAGCAGACGCATCAAAATCTCGAGAAATGTTGTTTTTGACTAGCTGAACTTCGATCATAAAATTGGCACAGGTGACATGTCATCTACCTCAGTTGAAGTTTATTACCCTTACCTGAATTCAGAGCTCTTTGATAGTTCGAATGAAGAATGTCATTTGGATTGTGTGCAACACGAAGAAGAGAGTCCCAAGATCGTTGGAACATCGGAATCGCATAACTGTGGAGCAGCGCCACCATTGGAATCGGGAAGGTATAAGGGCATTTCCTACACTAGACACAGAACGATTGCTTCAGGACTCCTAAATCGGGCTCAAGAGGAGGAACCTACTTCCTCACACACCCTTTACGTCAGGAGATCCAGCCGCATGCGGTATCCTATTGGTAAGTGGGTCAGCTACAACAATTTCTCCATGAATTTTCAACTATTTTTTACCGCTCTCAACAAGGAAGATGAACCTATTATGTACTACCAGGCAGCCACTTCTAAGAAATGAGTAGAAGACATGAATGATGAGATGCAAGCCTTGCATGAATGTGGCACCTGGAAAATTGTTCTCAGACCGCCTGACAAAAATGTGGTAGGATGCAAATGGGTCTACAAAATAAAATATAAACCAGATGGAACCATTGAACGATACAAGGCAAGACTCATGGCAAAGGGTTTCACACAAGAAGCAGGATAAGACTATGATAAGACTTTTAGTCCAGTGGTGAGAATGAGAATGATTCGAATCATTCTTTCCTTAGCTGTTGAACATGGATGGACACTAAGTCAGCTTGATGTTAAGAATGCATTTTTGCATGGAGATTTGAAGGAGGAAGTTTACATGGAACAACCACATGGATACTATGAGGAGGATTGTAAGAGAAATGTATACAAAATAAAAAGGGCTATCTATGGCCTAAAGCAAGCATCTCGCTCTTGGTTTGATAGCTTCTCTCTTGAAATTCAGAAGCATGGCTTTGCTCACTCCTTACTAGATCACTCATTGTTCATCTTTAGAGGGCAAAATGTGATCACCTTATTGCTAATTTATGTTGATGATATTGTCATCACAGGAAACTCTGAGGATCATATCAAAGAAGTAAAGAAACTACTGAGTCAGAGATTCAAAATGAAAGACCTTGGTGCCCTGTGTTATTTCCTTGGAGTTGAAGTTGATAGCCGAGCTGATGGGTTGACTCTCACACAACATAAGTATACGATGGACGTTCTAACCAAAGCAGGTACGAAGGAGTGTAAACCTCTAGGGACTCCAAGTATTCTTCACCAAAAACTGAGCGCTCATGATGAAGACTTGTGTGAGGATCCCACCAGGTACTACAGTCTAATAGGGATGTTACAGTATCTAACATTCACTCGACCTGATATTGTTTATTCAATCAATCAGGTGTCCCAGTTCATGCATGAACCACGTACTGGGCATATAGAGGTTGTTAAAAGGATACTCTGATATCTGAAAGGAACAATTGGGAATGGATTGATATATTCTCCAAAACCATTGGCAAGGACATGTGCGAGATTACTGTATATTGTGATGCGGACTGGGTAGGGGATCCAGATGAACGAAGGTCTACATCAGGATATTGCATCTTCATTGAAAGAAATTTAAAAAACAAAAGCCATTGCTATATCAAGTACTGAGGCTGAGTACAGATCTATGGTTGCCGCTACTACTGAAGTCACATGGGTCAGACATTTGCTAACTGAAGTGGGAGAAGTGATATCTCGGTCTGTCTTGTTGTGTGACAATCAAAGTGCTCTCAACATGTCATTCAATATGATTCAACACAGTCGTGCCAAGCACATTGAGATAGATCAACATTTTGTGAAACATAAAGTTGAAGAAAAGGAGATCGAGCTCGAATTTGTTAACACTAAAAGACAAGTTGCAGACATATTCACAAAAGGTTGTATTCTTTACTTGTATTTGTTATTTTGTATTCCGGGTCTAGATAATATATCAGACCCGACTCATATTGTAAACGAAGGATATATATACATGTTTTAGGTCACGATTTCATGATTGAAAATCGTGACAGCCGCAGCTCCTTCTTTCTTTTTCATCTCTCTTTCACGCGTGACAGATCCTAGTGAAATCTAACAGAAAGGTGGCATCTTGGAAGAGGCTTTGTACTAGGACACCATTCTCAATCAATGCGTACATTGTGTAATAATGTATAAATTTATCACAGAGACCTTGGTGAGGTTACATTTTTATATTTAGTTTTCTCATAACTTCACTTAAGGATAGTATTTCT
The DNA here is from genome assembly GCF_984573655.1 of Nuphar pumila. Classification (NCBI taxonomy): domain Eukaryota; kingdom Viridiplantae; phylum Streptophyta; class Magnoliopsida; order Nymphaeales; family Nymphaeaceae; genus Nuphar; species Nuphar pumila. The sequence goes on from NC_143259.1 coordinate 105,131,944, forward strand.
TGAACTTATACAACAATTGCTTAAATTATAACTGTACCATTAAATTTTTTTCCACTTTCATACTTAAAATGAATTTAAACTTATACATGCAAACAATGACGCAGTTTATAGAGAGTATAAAGTTCTCTTGAAAACAAAACATTTTTAAATGCTCAAAATTCTCATAAAAGTCGTGCAAAATAATTTGATCAAGAACCTGGTTTCGGACAAACTGTCCAAGTTCAACAGAGTGTTCACTGCGAGTTAGAAGTTGTATGGCCAAAACATAGAGAGCAGGAGGAACTTTGAGTTTTTCCATGGCTGCACTGCAATAGAGAAAAGCAAATCAGCATCTCTGGAGAAAACTGCTTTACAAGTGAACACTGCAAGAATCTTGGAATAAAATAAGATCATCAAAATGGATACAGTTCAAACTAGATGAATATAAGAATAGAGAAATTTATTGGATACCTCCTGAGGTACTCCACAATTATGGCGACCAGGTAAGCAGGATCACCAACCATCTCTTCCTCAACAAGGGCAAAAACAGAGCTGTACATCTCTTCTGGTGATATTGCTACACTAGATATCCGAGATTTTTGTGGAACAGGAGCATTAGAGTCTAAGATATAACCTCCACTTCCACTTGTTTCAGGTTGCAAGCTTCTCCTCTCAAAATCATTATGAACAGCTTCAGTATTCATATTATTTTTTCCTTCCCCCTTAGTACTACTAGGGCCAGGTAGACCACCGGACAAAGGCATGCTAAGAGGTCCATCAGACTTCAGATTTAGAATTTCAAGGCTATCTTCATTATCAGAAACTGAAGACATTGACAGCCTATTCTTGCCAGGCTCTGGGTTTGGATGAAGAGGGTCAGTTTCCATGACCCTACCCTGGAAGGTGGATCTACTAGGGTCGTCAAATGCACTAGTACTCTCCATATGCTGGATACCAGGGGTTGAACTTCCCTCTTGTTCAGCAGAAGACGATCTTTCAGCATAAGCCTTTCCAGCTACTCCTTTTAAAGAATTTTCCAGTTTCAGAGCATGACTGTATGAAAAAGTAAGGACGTCTATCGCCCTAGCTACCATCAGCACAGGCCTTCTTTCTAGTGTCATAGTACGCATCAGAGACAGGCATAGCTCCTTTATCTGAACAGGTTGTAAAGAATCTCAGAATTGAAATCAAAGATCCTTTTCGAATTCATTAATTCTCATATACATAATAAACAACAAGACCCATAAGGTGAACTACACACATGCATAGTACCTTACTAGGTTCAGACCTCCGCCGCTGCAGAAAATCTAAAAGTGAAGGCACTTCTGAGCTACTAGCAGCAATAGCCTGGAAAACATACAAAATTGGTGTTTGCTTGTGGAAAGAAAATCTTGAAAGAACAAGGTTCATCCGCATAGCTACCTCCAGATCCAAAAAGATTTTCCACAATGTGCCAGGGACAGTATCACATATAAGGTCAGGGACAAGAAAACTCCAACCGTCCCCATAAATTGTTCCTTCATCACTACCACTATTCGTCTCAATCAATTCAGATAAAGGCTCTGCTTGTCTGTTGCTGGTTCGAGGTGCAAACATGTTGAGTCCTGGTAAACCTCTCACTAAAAGAGGAAGTGGAGCAGAAACAGGTGCTTGGGAATCCAAAAATATGTCGTACAATAAAACTACTTTTGCATCCACTTGATGAACAAGAAGCACATTGTCCACCACACTTACAGCCACTTTGGTTGAATATATTGGAAAGGAACCCTGCCATGCCAATTAGCAAAACATGACTATTATGAAGAAAAGCAGCAAGACAAACTTGAATCAAAAGGTATAAGAAAATACATAGATACAAAACACATGTAAATATTACATTACACCTATGATCCATATAATATATATATATATATATGTGTGTGTGTGTGTGTGTGTTATATGCACGTATATATGTATATCTATATGCATATACAATGTGAACCTGTTGAATGACGGCATCACGATAGAAACGATACAAGTGCAACAGCATCCCCACCCAGTCAACTTGCAAGCAGTAGATTCTACCATAACTGATTTAACATTCACAAGTTTCCACCTCTTAGTACGTAACCTGAACATCTTAAAATGACATGACAAATTAAAGTTACAAAAGAAAAAGAAAACTGAACAATGAAAACCGATGGAACCTACACGGTGATAATATGCACATCTTCTGCACCTAAGATAGGCTTTTTATTTGCTTCAGATTTTGTCATTGTCATTTCAAACTTTGGCAAGCGAATGATTCCACCAGATGAGAACTGAAACAACCAACAATAATTGAAGAACGTTTGTAAGATGATGGAAGTAAAGCTAAATTAAATCTACTCATAATGTATAGTGAATCATGCGCTGAGGATCGAACAGCCCAAAAGCCTGCTTGGTGTAAATGAATCTTCTTGAGGATCAAATTAATTTGTTCTCAATAAATACAAGTAGAACACTTGTCAATGAAAAATAAAATACTGTCAGTTGCATTTATAAAAGGGTTTTACAAAAAGCCACTTAGTTTCTCCAAGGTAAGCAATGTCCTCCATGCAAACATCATCATCCTCGAACTCAATCTATTGACTACTATGGCTCTAAAATTAGCAGAGATTAGAAAGGAAAGTTACCTGATATCCAGTCAAGCTCTTGCACTGCATTCCAGCAGCAAGAAGAACTAGGCGACTCTCATGCGTGTAAATATACCAGCTCACATAAAGTCTCTTGGTCTCCACCAGGCGTAGTGCATTAGATTCAAGTTCACAGGCATACAGGTCAAGACCACTGAGCAATAACAATAACAGGCATACATTTAAGTGAAAATTCAGTGGAATAAAGAAGTTGATACAAAGTTACAAACACATAACTACATACTCTCTCTCTCTCTCTCTCTCTCTCTCTCTCTCTCTCTCTCTCTCTCTCTCTCTCTCTCTCTCTCTCTCTCTCGCTCTCGCTCTCTCTCTCTCGCTCGCGCGCGCGCACCAAACCTATGATTTTCAGCTCAATAATTCCATATAATTTGGTGCCTTCAATAGCACCAAATATCCCCCCCCCCCCGCCTATATATATATATATATATATATATATATGCAGGTTATGCTTCTCTAAAAAATATTATGCATTTACAAATAGCCAGTAGACCCACCACAAAGCAACCAGGGTTAATAGTTATTTTGGTTTGTAAAATACATATGGTTCATGATATGCCAGTTTTAAGAGGACTCGTGTCACTTTGATTCAGTGAATGGTTCATCTCCAGCTCTAAAGTTTGATAGTTCTATTTGAGGGCTCTTCAGTTCTGTGTGTGCTTATATATGCTTACAAAGTTGCAAATGCAGTGTGCACACGTGTACACAAATCATGTTTTTGACTTTCAACAAATTTTCCCATTCTACGCCAACAAATGTTTGGCACTTAATCCAATCAATTAGAACATTTCACAAACTAGTGCAACTAATGATCCAGCCCAGTTCCAAAGGTTCATTCAGTCCCAGAGCTTTGGGCAATGCTACGTACATGCGTGGTCTCACAAGCACCAGCAGACATGTTGCACCACATGCATTAAAATACTTGCTATATATATTTTTTTGGCTAAGATCTGGAAAATGCCTTGCAATTCCTATTATCTTTATTACATAGGGGACAACACCCAACTACATCAGTATCCTTTGGCTCCTGCTCAAGAGTATAATGCAAAGAAAAGCATCACAAAACACTTATGAAAAAAAAATTATAAACAATGAAATCATTAGTAGACCAAGCCAAATGTGAACTTTCCCACAAGTAACCTATTTTAAACTAGTTTACAGTTTAGTAGTATCCTTGCAACATATAAAGCCTACTCTGGCACTTAATTGCATAAAACAGAGGAGTTCTATTTCAAATATTTCATTGTAAATTTGTCTACACCATTATCTTGGACATCATTCTTCTGTTAGCATCAACAACAACAACACTACTACTACCACCATCATGATCAATCATTATGACTGCTAAGTGCTAACATCATCATCATCATCATCATTTTCTTGTACTTCACTCACCACGCCACCACCAACATCATCATCGTTATTCTTCACTTGCATTGCTAACCAGGCATCATCATCATAATCATCATTAAGCTGGTGCAAGGACCAGGAGAGAGAGATTTATTCTTAATTCGTCTAAGACTAGTCATACAAACATTGATCGGTGCATGAGATTTTGCACGCATGCGAAAACCCTCATTCTCACACTGTGAACTTTTCACAACCATTTTTCCTTTGTCAACCAGACACTGCCTTTTTTCAATACCTATTTTGTAACTGTACAAAATACGTTTATGGTGCCATAAAAAAAGCGTCTAAATTTCCAGGCACAAATAGTCATGCATAACATGAGAAATCTTTCTTCCAAGGCAAAAGATTGGGAAAAGTGTGGCAAATTACTTGACTTCTATCATTGGCAAGAAATTACCACTGACTAAAAGCAATACTAGTATGACTATTTGGCAAAAAATCATAATGATCTTGTGTTAATGCAAGGAAAATGGCTTCATCTAGAAACAAGGTTTTAAATCAATACTTGACTAGTGACTTGAATGACTCTAGCAAGGCCAGTTTAATTGTCAGTGGCTTCATATCTCAACATCTTTTATGAACCAGACTGGTTCTGGTGCATTCACATTTTAGAATTAGCCAAGTCAGGACCAACTTGAGACACCAAGTCTCCATCTCCATTAACTTGCACAAGGGTCAAATCTGCCAGAAACTTGATTCATACATTCTACAAGCATTAGCATCAGATTTAGGTTTCTTAAACACAATTCTAAGGCCAAACCATCATAGTACCAAACTGTTGAAAGAAAAAAAAAACAAAGAAAGAGCTAAAATGATAAGAGGCATCTACTTGCTGTAGCTTTGCTAAGATACCTTATTAGAAGAGTGGCAGCAAAACATTGTGCTTTAGTTAATCCAGTTCTTGTAATACTTAGACAACAAGCAAGATGACTATTAAGGCTATTCACATGAGAAGTTTCAGAAAACAATCATCACAGAAAGCTAAATAAGACACTAATTATTGCAAAGATCATCTCAGGGAAAACATGCAGACTTTTCATAACTTTTGCTAGATTGAGTCATACACACAAATAGATTCATGAAAACTGCTTGTTCTTCCACACAACACACCTGGTTTTTATGAATACAACATCACAGGTTTGGCAGTCTGTCCAAAAAAATCCAAGTATGCTTTCAGATTCAACCTTGCATCTTCCATAAAAAGTTGCACCAGTTACCCGATTTTTGAACTCGATTTCATGATTAGAGCGGTGAATTCCTATAATTTTTCCATCCAATGAATACCGAATGGACAAAATAGGCCCATCATTCATCAAATCTGAATCTGGAGCCTCACTTGTTGCACCCAAACCAATTTTCCAAGAATAGACCTGTAAAACATCCTCTGAATAAGTTATGTTCAAATTGGTATGGTGCAGTTGGTTTCAAAAGTTATATGGACTGCAAGTTATCAAACTTATTACCTGGTCAGATGTTGGTGACAGTAGCATTTTATTTCCGTCATCATAAAATAAACCTTTGGCTCCAGGAATAGTGCATTTTAAAGGTGGATATTGAACATAAACATGTGAAAGAGCACCAGATCCAGTTAATCCTGTCCTAGGTTGAGCGCTTGATCCTCGGGAAAACATGTTTGACCGCTTGGTCTTCGATAATAGAATTATATGAGATCCCAAATAATGGTTTCAACAGTTCTTGAACTTCAAATGGTGATCACCAATACAAATTTGCAGAGTATGATAACCACAGAAGGCTAGTGAACAACATATGGAGTATTCTAACTCATCACACCAAATCTAGAATGTAGAAGGGCTGTAAAGAGTTGACAAATGGTACCAGATGAGACCATCCCAGCTTAATGTTGTTCTTAGACCTTACGTCTCAGCTGCAAAGATGGAACAAAAGATAAGAATGAATTAACAGAAACAAGAAAATTGTCTTTTCTCTTTTTCATTACCATGTTCTGCATACATGCTTTTAGCTCAAGGAACTCCTTCGCACACATATTCTGTTCAACTTTTGGAACTTTTGCAGAAACACAGCAACCATACTCTTTCGCCTGTTTTAATTAAACAATCATAACAAAAGTAATATAAAATGCAGAAAACTGATACATTCGTCTTTTAAATTCAAGGTTGCCAGGCTAGGAAGCAGAAGCAGGAGACGATACGAAAAGCGAAAGCGAGAAGCGATGCATTTTAAAATGTATAGGAAGTGGGAAGCGAGGAATAAAAAAAAGTAATACAAGAATTGAATGAGAATTTAAATGGAACACAAATAAAAACTAAAATAAAAGTGACTATTCTTAAATTTCATGATTTTTTAGTGTAAGAATTAAATTTTTAACAAAATCTAAAATAATGATTGCCAATTTAGAGAAAGCACACGGAAGTGAGTGAGAAGCATGAGAGGAAACAAATAAAAAGCATGAAAAGTAGTGACAAAACATATAAGAAGAATAGATGAAACCTTTGAAAAGCATAGGAGAAGTGTGGGAGAATCAAGATTCCTCCAAGTTTCGGAAGCGAGGAGTATCACACTTCCAAAAAGAGTTTCCGAGAAGCGGACTTCCCACCTATCTAAGAAGCTTCTGGTAACTCTGGTTCAATTCGGGCAAATGTATACACCAAACAACTCTAATTCTAGTCAAAGATGGATCAGTTTGGACAACATATAATTCATGTGTCACAACAAACAAATATCAAAATAGATATGACTTTGTCGGGAGAGGGAGGTAGAGGATTGATCAGAAGACAGAAGCTTAAAGAGAGTTGAGCAACACATATCAAAACTTTGTGCGGACATTGCATTCACATCACTAGACAATCTATGTAACCCTCTCAAGTGGCTTTAAATGCCTTGCTAGAATATGCATAGGCATTTCAAGAATAACTATTATGGGATCTTAATTTAAAGTTGAAGCATCATATAGGTTCAGATTAAGTGAATATGGTGGAAAGACATAAATGCCACTCAGTGCAAAACCAAGTACATGGTATACTATATTACTTGGATCTCCTCATATAAGCCTGAGTTCTTACAAAAAAATTAATATCAAAATTTTATAATTCTAGAATGCTTAACATAATAGGTTATATGTATGTAATGTATAGTTCTCATTTATGATCCATGTTAGGAGAAATAATATGGTGGCCAAAAGGCATGCCATTCAGGAATTTATTTTAACAGAAGTTAGATACTACTTACAGTGTATATTTATGCTCTGCCACATTTGTGCTATTAGTAGAAAAGATGAACCTAATATCCCATGAATAATCTTTGAATATGTGTACAAGCATGCCATGTTTGCCTAATATGCACCTGCAGAGATGGTTTCACATGTGCCTACTTGCAAGATATACATATTTTCCATTTGTGCCTAGTATTTATGCCATCATATATTACAGCATAACATGCTAACACCAAGCATTTATTTCACAACAAACACAAATACATGCTTTATAGTTACAAGTCATTTGTGAAACCATCTGCTAATCCCAGTACACATTAACCTTAAAAATGAAACAACCACCAATTTGATGCAAAACAATGTAACATCAGCCTAAAATTATATACAGGCCACCAAGAAAGTATAGCAGGCACAAACTAACCTGAGATGAACAATTCATCAAAATGCGTTTGAGCACAGAAAGAGGGGGTTTCTGGTCTTTCATCTTCCACACATCTTCATATCACCCAGTTGCAAAATGTAATAAGTGAAATCACACATCCTCATAATACCAAAATAATTTATCTCAAGGCCCATCATAAAAAAATCACACATGAAGAACCAACACAATTTAACAGTCATAAGCTTTCAATCTTGAGCCTTGACAAAAAAGCATTTTGCAGTATCACTACAAATAACAATTCTACTCATAGTCTCACACAAATTTAAGTCCATCCTCAATCTTATTGTCATTTCCATCTATAGATGGAAAAAAGTTGACCCTGTCTCCTATGTAAAATTCCATGTTTGATCAAAAAAAATCATTTTCTTCCTCTCAATTCTAAGTCAATAAAAGCTTTGATAGAAGACACGATAAACAATTTTGGCTTCAAAAATTTAACAAATTTCATGAATTTCTCACCAGGCTGTAGGTAACTTCAATCAAGTTTAGCAATGTAAAGACTTCAAAATCATGCATGAAAGACAATGAAAATGGAATAGAAATGAGTTCTCCCACTTATAAACTAGGTTAAAAGGAAAACCCATATTCTTCCTACAAAAATTGGAATTCTGAAGTTCTCACCAGGCTCTGGTAACTTCAATCAAATCTAACAAATTCGAATATCATCAAACGAGATAAGGATAAGTATAATATTTTCTCATTCAACTGAAACTCTAAAACAGAAGAGATCGCAAGGCCAAATCATCAAATAATGAACTATCAAGTATCAACCATCCCACTTGTAGGGAGGGGGGGATTGGGTTAAGCCCAAGGTTTCCAGACCATGAAGCGGGAGCAGGATGAGAGGTACTCCTAAAAAATTACGAAGCGAGAAGCATGGAATGACTTGGAAGCAAACCAGGAATATTGTCGGAAGAAACCTGAGAATTGAACCAGAATCAACCCAGGAATCAAACCGGAAGCGAAAAGGGAATCGAAGGGGAAACAAAGACAGAATAAAATGGGAAGCAAAAGGAAAGTGAAAAGGAAGAGAAAAGGGGACGCGAAAAGAAAGCAAACAAGAAATGAAAATGTAATTATATTTTCCCTAATTAACCAAAATATAAAATTTATGCTATCATTAACAAATTAAAGCATGACAAATAACAAGCATTATGATCTGTCAAGCTCAAAATTAAATCATATATGCAACCATTTACAAGATGTATCCTATTGAAAGCATATAATTTTAATACATCAACAAAAATTCATATTCCATAATCCATAATTTCATACAACACGGTTTTAAGAACTAGTAAGCATAAAAATAGTAAAAAATTATCACGTTATTGGCAAAAAAAGTATAAGCTATAAAAACTAGTAGATTTGGTTAAGAAATGTATCTTTTTTAGGAAATCACTTGTTATTTGAGAGTGTGATCTTTTTCTTTTTAGTTTGCATTTTGAAGTACCAAAAAAAAAATAACAAACACATCGTTTTTCTGTTTTCTTTTTTTACTGTATCCTAATTAAGTAATTAGCCTTACACTTCTGCATTTTCCTGTTATTTGCCTGTTTCCAGCTGAAAATGAAACCAACAGAATAGCAAAATAGAGAATAAAATAGAAAAAAGGAAAGCAGAGCAAGAGAGAAAAGGGAGAAAATATGAAAAACAGAATGAAGAAGAAGAAGCGTAGGCAGGGAAGAAGAAGAACATAATGAAAAAAAAAACAATAAGTTGAGGGAAGAGGAAGAAACGTAAGGCAGGGAAAAAGAAGAAGAGGAAGAAGAAGTGAAGGGAAGAGGAAGAAAAGGAATCGCAAGGAAGAAGAAATGGAGCAGGGCACGAGAGAAGAAGAAGAGGAAAAAGTGCAAGGAATAAGAACAGGGAGAAAAACTATAGGGAAGAAGAGTGAAACGCTCGGAGTCCTGAAAGTCCATTGCAAGTGCTACACGATGCAATCTACTCGCACATGAAGGATATAAACAAAAACGAACTTCGGTAACCCGATCGAAGCGACACACTAACAAGTCCGAAACAAGTTTGGACAGCATACCACGGCCCACACACTGCCCCGTGCATCACCCAAGTGATGGCACAAACATCGAGGTATTCTGTTTCAAGGGAAAATTTGATATTCCCTCGAGACACCAACCCAAAATAGGGAAAACACGATATAAGGCTAAGAACAAAAAACAAAAAAAAAACAAAAACTTGATGTCATGGCTGACAGAGGTGTCGACAGGGGCCCAGTACAATTCCCAAAGCTGGGAATCAGGCCTGCAAAACGAGAAAGTTCGACGACAATAAGAAAAAAAAAATAGAATCAATGTGAAATACATACTTCAGCACCACAATAGGTGTGGGATCAATATTCAGTTCGTTGAGTAGGGAGTGAAATGAAGTAAATAAGACCGATTAGGCAAATCGGCTAGCACAAGAGGGTGTCGCGACAAGGCTAAACGCCAGCATACAGGGGTAAAAAGGAAAATCTCATCGGAGCTAACAACAAGAAAAAAAAATGATACTATCTTACTAGTTGCTAGCTTTCGAATTTCAAATGGAGGAGGAAGAAATCTACATAAGTTATAGCCAAAAATGTGTAATGGTGCAAACCCACAATCAAAACACAACCTCCTGATCACCTCAAATCAAGGTGCAGGAACAAAAACGACCCAGGTAGAACCAACCTGAGTCTATCTATATATATATAGAGAGACTCAGGAGGTCAGAAACCTCAAAACGCCCAAATCCGGTGTTTCAGATACCCATTCCACAAAATTACTAAAAAGTATAGAATAAAAAAAAAAATCAGACGCAACTCTAAGAATCAAAATTCTTGTTTCGATGGACCTTTAAAATGAAGAGCCATCCACTCCCTACCCTAGTCGATTGATACCCCAACGAGAACAAACATATATATATATATAAGAGAATTTGGGGGAACGACTTCACTCGAACGGACCTTCACGGCCGGCGGAAGGGAAGGCTCCGGCAGTGGCTGGAACACCCAACAAAGAGAGAGTTCTGAGTGAGGAGCGACGAGCGGGAGCGATGCACAAAACCCCAGTGGTGGGGGCGGTGGAGACGGGCGGCGAACGGGGGAGGACGGCCTCGCTGGTCTCTGACAGCGGCTGAAGAGGGTTAAGGTAATGGCTGCCCCTCCGGTCGGCGCTCGAGCGGAGAAGAAACGCAGGGGGGAGGAGAAAAAAAGGCGAAGAAAGAACAGAGGAAGAAGGGGAAGACGGCGTCGGAGGGAAGAGTCGGCGACAGAACGGAATGGTGGTGCCCTTCGGCCAGCAAGGGGGTTGGCGACGATGCGGCTCCGGCGAGGCCGCGGACGGGGAAAGGAAAGAGGAGGAGGAGAAGAAGAAAACTAGGAGGGGGGGGGGGGCTGCGAAAAGTGAAAGGGGAGGGGATGGCAGTGGACCGGGGGAAAGCGGAGCCCCGCCCCGCCCCGCCTTCTAAGGGATGACACTAGACCGAGGGGAAATGGGGACCGAGGATGGATGACATGAAACGGGGCGTGCGTGCGCGCGCGCGTGTGGTCGTGTGGGGGGGGGGGGGGGGGGGGGGGGGGGGAATTCATCCCGTGCGGGGATGGAGGTTCGGATTTTGAGACGGAGTGGGGGTGAAGACCTTGTCCCCTGCCCCGATCCATTGCCATCCCTAGGAGAATAAGGTGCTTAGGGCTTCACGAGGGAGGGGGTTGATCGGGTCCAGATTAAATCTGGTTCGGGTCTGATTTGGCCCGATCTAAGGAACTAAAAAGAACTTTATAAAAATAATGATAATAATAATAAACAAAAAAAATTCTATATAAAAATCAAAGCAAAAATAAATAAAAAGCTAAACTAAAATTAAGTCTATTTAGCAAATAACAATCTTATTTTATACGGGGTCTAAACAATATTTTATTTAATTAAAATATTTATTGTGAATAATGTCATGACCAAAATACTCATTTTTAAGAAATTATCCTAAAAATCATTAGAATGTGACTTGTTAAGTTTGAAACCACTATGAAAATGTCTAAATGGTTTTGGGATTCATCAAAATGATTAAACTAAATGTTTTTATAATATTTTATTTACCACAATGGTTAAAACGACCATTTTATCATTCTTTGTCAAAAAATAAAATTAAACATATAAAACACACGAAAATGACAACAGATAAAAACATGTTTTTAATTCGAATTAAACTAATTCCTTTATTTGTTTTCTCTAAAAAAATTACATGTTTTACAATGCTTCACCGGGGATAGGTGATTGTCATCGTTGGCTGGGCACCGATGTCGATCGCCGTACAGCGACGTGGGTTGTTGTGGGCGACATAGAGAGAAACCTTTTTGGTTTCTCAGAAACCGTAAATAGAAACCCTCAGGTTTTTGTTTTAATGGTGGATACAGATCAGGTTAGGCATTCTGACTCAGTGAGAGGCCTCATTGAACCCCATTTGGGGTGGATCGGGTTTGCATGTTCCATTGGATTGAACCTGGACCCATAATGGTTCTGGGTCTGGTCTAACTTGGAAAGATCGGGTCCAATTCAGACTGGGTCCAACCCGGGTCCAGTTCAAACCGGATTTGACCTGGGTCCTGCTTGAACCGGGCCGGACCCATGTTTCTGCAAGGTCCAGATCCGGTTTGGATCGGATTGGATCCATAACAGGATCGAGGCACTATTTAAAACTGAATCGGATCTGTGACTAATATGGCCTTTTTTGGGACCGGTTCAAAGCTAATTTTGACTGGTTTCTTACAAGTTTTTACCGGTTTCAAGATATAGAGACCCTATTTTCATGAATCTATGAAAATACGGGGATTTTCTCATTCGGTTCTAAGGTTTTATGAGCTTTTATTTATGTTTTTTCACTGATTTATTAGGTTCAGAACCAGTTCAGACCCTTAGATGACTAGTTCGGGGCCATTTTAGACTGATTCAGGGTGTTTTTAGATCGGTTCCAGCTTAAGGACCTCGGGTTTTACCCATATGAGCTTGCTTTTGTTATTTTTCATGCTTTATAAGTATTCATTATTAAGAAAGCATGGCTTATGCATATTAATTTATGTATTTTATGTTGGTTAAGTTATGCATGTTGTTTTAAGCATGAATTATGACTAAATTCATGACATTTTATCATCAAAAATAGTTTATGCATATAAGTTGAAACATGAACTTGTATTTTGATAATATAAAGTATATTTTGTTATAAATATACATGCATTAACATGTGTGCATGGGCATGTTACATAATATGAATATATTTTCAGAAAAAAGATCTTGATTGACTGATTCCTGTAATCATCAAAGTAATATGAGTTGTAGTGATTAAGGATTCTTTAGATCGTATTAAGATTCATTATTATGATTGTGTGTGACTTTATAAAATAATGATTCTACCCAAAGGTAGGTCATTGTATTCCAAATTCACACAGGGTGTTATAATAGATGTGTATTTCAGCTCATGAAGATGTTCGTACCCAAAGGTACTGTTCTGAATTGCCTCTAGTTACATGATTTGCTAGTTTCACCAACTGAAGTCAATTTCTTATGAGTTGAAGAGATAAAGCAACTATAGGTATTGTCGTTTTCACTAAAGTAGAATGTTAATGACTCAACTATGCTTGTCTCTGAACAGTTGAAAATAAAGGGTCTCACTTTTACCTTTTCATCATAAGTCTTTTATGAGCAATAACAAAGTTTTATCTTTTGTTCCTTGTTGAATCAGGTACTTTCCTTATCGACGGTTCTAGTAACATTCTTTTTTTAGACAGATCTAACTTTTCATATTGGAAAGAAATTGTGTTATTCACTTTGGGTTATATGGACCTAGACTTGATTCTTAGAACTGACGAACATCCCGCTTTTATAGAGTAGAGCATAGTCAAACAGAAGGTTGCTTATGAGAAGTGAAAGCGTTCGAATAGACTTAACATGTTACTTTTGCAATCAAGAGTGACTAAGAATATTCAAGACGCTATTCCTTACTGCAGGGCAGTGAAAAAATTCTTGAGAGTCATTGAGGCTCATTTTGTAAGTTCTAATAAGGCTAGGGCCAATACGTTGATGTTCAAGCTTGTATCTATGAAATATATCGGTGACAATCACATCCGACAGCACATTCTGGAAATGGGGAATATTGCATCTCAATTGAATGACATGAAGTTCGTCATTTCCAACTTTTTCTTGGTCTATCAAATTTTGACTTTATTGCCTTCTGAATATGGACCCTTTAAAATCTCCTACAACATATATAACGATTGTGATAATCGAGGATGCTACAGACCGAGACAACAACCTGCAGGCATTACGCAACCAGGAGAAACTTTTCACAGGGGCAAAGGATTGCAATCTGTACTACTGCACTAGTAGAGGTCCCTGAAGAGGGTAACCTCGACCTTCCTAACTCTAAGTGACTGGAGGTCAGAGGGCGCTTCAGCTTCTCAAAAGAACGGGTCATAGTAACGACGTGTCACTCAAGGCTGTACCATTCACCCTCTCCCTGGGTGACCAACCTGTGAATGGGGTGCAACAGGTTTATCTTATTTAGGTTCAATCTTCAAGTCATACGTCATCTCGAGGCAGTTGTGCCTCATGGTCCCCACGGGGTACGCAAATGAGGACTTGGACTGCCCATCTACGTGCTCAGCCTCACATGGCCACAAAAGAGCACATCGTCTGTGAAGACGAATACACACCATTTTCATTTTAGACCTAGGGTTACACATACATGAGCACTCCCTCTCACGAACACGGGGCCACTGCCCGAAAACTCCAACCAAGTCCCAAGACCTCAACAGGTCAAAAGTGTCATACCCTATGGTGTCTCAGTTTTTTCAGGTGTATGTCACGTCGAGTGTAAAGCATGCCTCTGGTGCATCGTATATCCATTGATATACGAAAGTGAGCCAAAAAAAATGTACTCGACAAACCAAAACTAGTGACATACATGTCAAGATGTGCCAAGGTGTATGTGCAGAACAGGGAAAACTACAAAGTCTTAATTCCGCACAAGTATCGTGTAATGAGCAACGATACAACAATACATATTTAAAATGGCACAATCACTATTTTTTAGCGGCATGAGGCTCAATATGCATAAGGGATAGCTGATGTACATGTAAGAAGTGTTCGGAGTCTTGAATACATATTTTTCCAAATACGTGTATTCCAAACCTCGTATCACGGCAAATCTCGCGTAGCGAAGCCTTCTACGAAGGACCTTCGCGAAATCGACACTCATGAGTGTTGAGAGCGAGACTTAACTAGATTCCATACATACTGGAATTACATCATAAATTCCAAATATGTAGTTGTGCTCTGCCTGCGCAAACGCGGCACGAACAAGACTACCTGCCGGGAGTGTCCGACGAAAATGGGAGAAATACATGCAAACGTGTAGCGTGACCCAAGTCACGAGCTCCACCACATCGTTGCTACGATGGGACAGTAGAGTACGATCATCGGATGCCCAAGGTTGCAACGCTCTCGTTGCACACAAGCGAGATTCCTCGCTTAAAAGCTTATTTCTCCGTTGTAGGTTGGCGGCCGCGAAGGGGCAGTTGCCGCCATCGGTGAGCTTCCGCGGGAACTCAACGGGTGACATGACAACCCATTCTGAGCTCACTAGTAGCTCGGACCCAGATCCGGGGTCCAGCTCAAGGCTGCCTACTTGGTAGCAGGGTTGTCGGGTGCCTTAGTTTCGAGTGTTGATCTTGACGCCAAAAAGAGTCAAGGCCCGTAGGGGCCTACTGCGACAGGGTCAGTGGGTCCACAACTATCTTGGTATGCACCCTACGTGCAGACCAAGTGTTGCTAAGCTGCAGCACTGGCCCAAAGGCCAACACCCCAGCTCACCCGGGTGCACCCGCACACGGCAAAGCGAAAGGGGAGCCCCATGGTGGGCTCGGCAGGGTTAGGCCCAAATGGGTTGGGCCAAGACCACTTAGCAGGGTCTGGTCCAACTTCGACCAGACACAGCTGAGTCACGGGGGAGCCCTAGGTCTGAACCCAGGGGGCGGACCAAGGCCCTGGGCGTAGCCCACACCCACATGGGGTGCGGCTAGACCAAAGACCCTCAACTGATGGGTCAAGCCAACCGGCTAGGCCTAGACCCTGTTGGTCGAGGCCCAACTGAGCTAAACGAGGCAAGGGCACACCACGGTGTGCCCAACAGATGCCCCTGGTTTGTCTCAGAAGTGGGCTCAAACCAAAGCGCAGGTTGGGCCTGCACCCGCACTAAGGTGCGCCCAAAGGGATGGGACACCCAACATACGATTTGGGTGGCACCGACAAAACACAAGGTTTGGACCCTGTGGGTCTAAACCCTGCTGGGTCAAACAAAGGTGGGGGACCTGCACCCCTGGTCTGACCCGAGAAAGGGCTCAGACCAGGCCCAGCCCATGGTCCTGTGAACACCCCAATTTTTTCAAAGTTTGGTAAAAATGACCTTTTTGCCCCTTGCTCCATCTTCTGAGAAAACCAAAGTTAAATTTGAGTTATTCTTCAGATTTTCTGGATTGAATCTCATACTGATATATCCAATTCAATTTTCGGATCCGGACCCAGTGTCAAAACCCAAATTTGAGCCTCGTTGTCTAAAGTTTCAAATTAAAATTTTAAAATATCAAAAATAAATTTTGAAAAGCTCAGACAGTCCATCTGGCAGCCTGTTGGATCTATAACTCTGTATTTCTTGATTCGAGATTTTAAACCTCGAATATTTCCTCAAAATCTGGATCCAAACTCATTTTTCTGAAGAAATTTCCCCAAAATAGCCTTGAATTCTCAAAAAAACTTTCTTTGTAAATATTTTGCAAAAAAATACAAAAAAATTAACTTTTAATCTTTGTTTTCTCGTAAAACTTTAGGATTTTATTCTAAAAATACAAAAACATCAAAAGTAACACAAAAACCAAAAAAAATGGAAAATTTACGAGAAAAACAAATGGTTTTAAAGCTTTCTAAAAGTTAATTTTGCTAAAAACCTCATTTTAAAACCATTTTATAAAAAAATTCTTAAAAGGGACCCTTTTTTTGAAAAAGAAGAAAATTTACAACGGACTCCTTCCCGCGCCATGATCTCAATCATTGATGCCTAACGGCCTCCCCACCTTCCCGATCTTCCTCTTCCCTCAGTAAAAAGAGGTGCAGAAGAAGGGGTCAGGCATCGATTAAATTTGGCCTTCGTTCCCCCTGTGCATTCCTCTCGAGCATCTCTCTCTCCTGAAGGAAAGAAACCCATCTTCAACAGCCATCGTGGCCTTTCACCCTCTATCTGCAACTGCCTCCATTCTCGATTCATCCAGGCTCTCTTTAAGAAGAGCCACCCCATCTTCTTTAAGGGCATCGCGTTCTCTGCTAATCCATTTTCAACCTTCCCCTTTCGATCCATGATCGACATCCATTTTCCACTCCATTTTGATCGAGTTCTCTGCCTATCCAGCATCCATTTTTTTTTTCGACTTGATATCCCACCCACCTTCCTCGACGTTTTTGAAGGATTCATTATCGGCCAAGCCCAGACTTCTTCCACCAGCGAGTCTTCCCCTAATTCGCCTCTCCTCCTTCCCATTTTCCTTCCTGGTTATTGAGGTCACTCCTCTGCAAGTCGCTGAAGAGCAATCCTTCCTCCTTCATTCCTTTTTGTTTCGGATCGTTTTCCTAACTAGCGGAAAGAGGCAGATCGTTCCCGCAACAGAAAAGTGGTAAATATCTCCTCTTTTCTCTGTCATTTCGGATTCTCCTTTGAAAATTTACTTGGTTCATCATCCCGTCTAAGAGCACTTCCTGTGATACTTAGTTGCTTATGGCAGCATCAGTTCATATCTGTGCAAAAGCAATGGGATACGTGTATTCCCACATATTTGACTTTTCTTTTTTTTCTGCTTTCTGTGATTCGTTTTATTTTGTTCATGCCATTCTCTTTGCTGCAATCGTTTTTTTTATCTAACCCTGTATCTTGTTTCAGTACCAAAGTTCACTTAACTTTCCTATATTTCTGATTATCTGTGGCATATTTTATAAGTTTTCTAAAGATATTGCATTATCATCGGCTCTTCTCATCTCCCCTTTTTATGCACACCATTACACTTTCATTTTCTTTTGTAGTCCCTATAATTGTTTTACTGAATTAGTTCTTTCTTTTCCTTTTTTTTATTACTGTGATATTCGGCTTTCATTGCATCACATAGTTACTTCTGGAGTAATTAATCTCCTGTTGGTAACGCACAGTGCTAAAACCCATTATCATTAGAAATAGGTGTATTGTAGAAATCTCTGTTAAGATGGGCTTACATCTATGGTAGCATTACACCTTAATAATCAATGATATCCCGCAATGATATCATCGACGCGTTTGGGTACAACAAACCATCATCATTTGAATTCACAATACTCTCTTTACTGTATTTGACTCTGAATGTCACTCTCATGTTAAGCATCTTTCTGTGTTTTCTTTATATGTCATCTATATTCACGATGAACCCCTAGATTCAATATTCTTTCACTTTTTTTTTGCCTCATCAGCACTTGATTTTCACACTAGCATTCATAACTTGTAACTACCATCACCTGTTAGCAGCTGTTGGTCATCATTTTCATACACATCTGTGCATATTTTTTTTTTATCCCACTGACTCCCCTCCCATTTCCAGCATTTAAACCCAGTACCTTTTCACTCCACATCAATTCCTCCAGATGTATGTCTCTGATAACTCAACCGAATAATTTCACATGTATGTCCACAACAATTTATTTGTCAATCTCACAGTAGATTTGGTTCATTCCATTAAGCCCAGCCTCTTTCAAGATTTTGAAGAACAATGATAATGGTTCATTAGTTTCTGAGAGAGATATTGAGGTTTCTATACACAGAAGTATGGTTGAGGCTTGTATCTTAGAAGGTACGATTTAAAAGGGCTGAAGGATAGTCCTCTGACGTCAAGGCTAAGTATGCAAGGACCAAATGGCTAACAGTGAGCAGGAGACCTGTATGTCTGCAAATAACGATTTAAATATAACAAAAATTTATCAGGAAGTCAATTGATTCCCAAAAAGTTACAGGCATATCTCCTAAATCTCCTATACCAGCATCTATTGACATACCTCCTGCAAGATCCATAATGAGCACACCTCCTCCCAAATTTGAGAAGGTGGGCAGTTGTTTGCAGAGTATTCATACTGGAACAAAGGACAGTAATGATGTTGAAGACAGTTCTGGAATGATTATGAAGACATCCAAATGAACAAGCATGTTTTTCTTCATCTAACGATAACATAAGTAGAATGTTGACTGCTAAGACAAATTTAGGACAAGAAATTAATGATCTACCTTTGCAGGCTAATGTGTTTGAAGCTAAAGCATCTCCAGAGGGTGCTTTGGAATTGTTGACAACGTCTCTCACTGTCACATGATTGATGGAATATGTGCTTATCCTCCAATACAGGTGTCAAAAAATTTTTTGAGGCATCTAGGAAGTTATCAGCCCACTTGTAATCCAAGTTAATGTCTTGCCAAGCTGTATGGCCAGAACATTTGCAGGTAAAATCTTCCCTCGTATCATTGCCCTTTATTTTTGCCCTGGTGACATTGATGGGTCTGGGCAGAACTATCATGATCTTCCTGAACGTGTAGCAAAATCTTGATTTAGCACTAAGACATGATGTTGGTGGTACCGATTTGTTGATGTGTGTTTCCAAACAGCTGGAAGTAAAATCTTGCGATAGGTGTGGTAATGTTGGCCAAGCTGGAGAATTTGTAAGCTTATAGGAATATTGAATACATCTACTGTATGCAATATATGCCTGATTCTGTTCCAGAAATTGTTTTTTTTTCTTGCCTTTAAGGAAAATCAGTCATTTAGTCTTATTCTATCTCCTTTCAAGAAAGGTTGTGGTCAAATCAGGAGCTTAAATTCTTCAAGATAGGGTATGGTAGCTGCAACTGAAGGCTCAAATTCTGTTGTTCCCAAACCAATGAATCAACCTAGGATGTTGCATAATAAGCAAGAAGTCTATTTAAGGTACTGAGACAGGGCATAAGAAAACTGGAGTCCTGACAAAAAGGAGTGTTTCAGCTATATGCCACGAGAGCTCTGAACTTGTCCCATAAATCCCAATACTTCATACATACACATGGGCGATTGGCTGCTGCGCTTACCTGTTCATTTGCTTCTACCACCATCTATGTTCACGGCAGCTGTTGTAATTTTCTACAACCACCTCCACAATATCTCACAAACATCATTTTCCGAAAGGTGTCTTCATTTACATACAACAACTGTTCGCTACATCTCACCGAATTCAAGCTTCTACAACTTATGTTCTGTTGCACATATTCATTAAGAGCATTATTCACCATTGCTATACTTCATCCCCATCAATCATTACCATATAGGCATGCCGTGATAGTCAGCCCAACCTCATGCTCATAGTCCTTACTGCTAAACAACAGCCAAAGCATCAAGTTACAATAACCTTTGCACCCAGCATCCACCTCCAGCTGCTGTGACCTTCACAGCACTGTGCATTCTTCACTTTTCTGCTGACTATTCCAACCTAAACACTCACAGAAGTGCTTTGCATGGCTGTAAACCATTTCAACAATACTTCATGTTGTTGCAGCCACTTGTGGCAAGGCTCGATATTGCTGTGTTGTTACCTACAGCCTGACCTCTGTGACTCATAGTAGTATCACCATAACAACTTTCCTCTACTGCAAACCAAATACCCTGCCACATACAACACAACACCCACACTTTCTTCATCAACATGGCACCTGCTGCATATGCACAATGTCACCTTTCACTTGCATATCAGTTCAATGTGTGTAACTGCATTACGTTAAATAGTATATATGCATGTTGTTTAGGTATATGCATTCCATCATGCTGTCTTAAGCTTCCATTATGATATCTCTTGTGATATGTTGTCTCTTGTTTAGGCTAACTCTTGTTTTTGCAGGACTTCTTCTTTGGCTTAGAAGCCTTGACATTTTAAGATTCAATTCAAATAATGTAATAGATAGAGTATAATGAAAATTTACATTTCCAACTTTTAGATAGAATGAATGAGCATTGTTAATATCATAAATTGCTTATTTTCATGCTTCTTACCTTCATTTTTCAAAATCTCATAATGGTGAAACACGAATGGCACGTGCACCATTTTGTAAGAGGTAAATTAATCCTAAGTTGATGATTTACATCAATGGCCATAGTCAGGATGTAAACAAAACTTAGTATTTTTATCTTTTATAAAATAACACTGGATCCACACTGGATCCTTTTCAAAATTCATCATATTTTCTTTAAATATTTTCCTCTTTTATCGGAGTTTAGTCTAAAATTGATTCAATACATATATCAATGACCATAGTCAGGATATATTGAGAATTAATTTCATTCTAAACTCTATAAAAGCACCAAAATGTATTTTATTCTTCATTTGAATTTAGATATGATTATTATCTAATACATTCAATGACCATAGTCAAGGATGCATTATATTTTCAAATCTTATCTTAAATTCACTTAAAGAATGAGATATGATCTTCAAAATCCAATTTCAAATTCTTTAAATTCATTCATCATTTAGGATAGAATTGCATCATATTTTCAAAAATTCCCATTTCAAAATTCCAAGTAATTCTTTTTCTTCATTTCTCAAATCAAATCTCATTTATAGATACAAAATCAATTCTATCTTATTTCAAGATTCAAAAATTCATGTCCAAAGTCCAATTTGACTTTGAAATTCCTAAATCATCTTGTATTCAAATTTCAATTTCCAAATCAAAATCCAAACTTCAAAAGTTCAAATTAACTTTTAAGTCATCTTCTGTTTCAAAATCAAGTTTACCTTTTTGTCTTCAAAATTCAAAATCAAAGTTTGAGATGGATTCTAAATCTCAAAAGCTTGACCCTTCCTAAATTCAATCTGGGTTTTCAAAACCCAGATCCATCTTCAAAAGTCCCATTTCGACTTTCAAAATCCAAATCCAGAGATAGATTCTAATCCCAACTTGGATCCAGATTTTCAAGTACAAATCTCCACTTTTGGATCTCAGATTTCTGATCCAAAGACCATCTTAGGATCCAGAATCCAATTCCACCTTAGATCTCAGACTTCAGATCCAAAATCTAGTCTAGGATCCAGATTCCAATTCCAACTTGGATCTAAGACTTCAGATCCAAATTCCATTTAGGATTCAAAATCCAATTCCACCTTGGATCTCAGACTTCAGATCCAAATTTCATTTAGGATCCAGAATCCAATACCATCTTGGATCTCAGACTTCAGATCCGAATTCCACTTTTGGATCTTAGATTTCAGATTCAATTCCCAATTAGGATTCTAAACCCAGAATTCAATTTTGAATCTCAACTCTATTTAGAATCCAGACTTTGGATTCAAAATTCCATCTTGAATTCCATATTTCAAATCAACTTCTATTCTCAATTCCAATTCTTTAATCCAATTCCATTTCAAAATCCAAGTTTAGATTCCCAAAATTCCAAAAACCAATTCCATCTCTCAATTCTATTTGGACTGCTCAAATCTTACTCTGATTTCAAACTTTAAAATTGAAATTCAAATCACATTCCATCTCTATCCTGATTCAAAATCCTAATTCAAAGTCCATTTATGACTTTGAATTTTCCTTTCTTCTCATTTTATCTCAACTTCAAAACCATTCCTTTCGAAGTTCAGATTTATTTTTCCTAGCTCTGATTATTCCAAAAACCTAGAACTTTAAATCTTACGTTCCAAGTTAGAAACCATTTCTTCACTCTATTATCAGATTCATCTCAGAAACACTTGGGAATTTCCAAATCATTTTAAAAAAGAGCATACATCCTTGCATTGCACAAGCATGATTTTTTGTGCATTTAGACTTAGAATAAATTCTTAGATAATTTCTTAGCAAAGCAAAAGGCATGAATTCGACCCTTGGTTCGATTACCCTTGATAAAGGCGCCAGGAACGGTCAAACCTCGTACCGACGAGCGAATCCTGTCTCCCAATTTTCCCGCAAATATTTTAAAATGGAGGCGAGTTATATTTTCCTAAATATTTTCAAATCAAGGTCAAGTGAGACCCCGCAAAAGAGTTCCTCTCTCTTCTCTTTCCTTTCTTTTCTCTTCTCTCTTTCTTTTCTGTCTTTTATTTTCTCCCTTCAAAAAAGAGGAAAATAGAGGTTGGAAAAGAAAAAGTGAAGGAAGAGAGAGAAAGATACAAGAGAGGAAAAATTTTGCGATGATCACAGTTTTGGCGATCGTGATGGGATTGGTCTCCGTCCGGTCGGATCTATGCCTTTCGCTTTGCTTTGATAATATCTAAGTCTTCATTCTATAAATGTCAGCTTCATTTTCCATACAAACCTTAGGAGCCTAGACTCTGTCCTAAGCTGACATCGTTGCATATAGGATCTAAGTATGGTTTGGTAGGACCATATTGAGGAGATTATTCCATGTTCACATTAGACTTACGTCTGAAATACAACTCTCCTCAATTTTAGGGATTGAATGCAAACAATGTATGCAAGTGTATACTTCTTTTCATTTTAAATCTATCTCTTTAGGACTTGCATTAGAGACATCTAATTTTATTGCATGTTGAGCATGTTTTTGAAAACCTCCCTTCCTATATTGTCCCGGTCTTCACGTTGCTGGGCTGTCTCACTGAACCATAGTTCGGGAGAGAGCCTCACTACTGGACCACTTATTTGGGTTCGCGCCCCCTACCACATACCTAAGGGCCATAGTCCGAGGTATATCGGTAGGTGTTATTGTCGCAAAATTTTTCCCGTCTTCCCTTCCTTGTAGAAGAGAGAGGAAAATGCTTTTGCGATTCAAACTTGACCGGATTTTGGAAATTGTTTTGAAATACTCGCCTCCGTTTTAAAAATTGTGGGAAAATTCATGGGATGGGGCTCGATCTGTCGGTACGAGGTTCGACCGTTCCTGCCGCCTTTAACAGGGGTAATCAAACCAAGGACCAAAATTGTGCTTGACTTAGTGAAATTATCGAAATTGTGTTTTATCCTAAATGCACAAAGTATTCAGGCATGTGCTATGAGATTTGGTAAAATGCAAATTGGAAAATATGATGTATGCTCAGAAAATATTTAGAGTTGAAATTTTTTCAGGAAAAGATGGAAATCAATTTCTCAGAAAACTCAGACGAAGAAGTTTTTAAATCTCGAGAAAGTTTATAAAGATTTGGAAAATCTTGAAGAAATGAGAATCTCGATAAAATGGTAAGAATTTTTGAGAAAAGATGAACACTTGAAAGGGAAAACACTTGTCAGGAAAACTTGGACTTTGAGAATTTTCTTAGGAAAATGATGGAAATTTTATAGGAAAGCTCATTAGAGAAGGAAATTCAAAACTTAGGAAATTGAAATCCTGAGAATCTTGTTTTTGAAATATCTGAAAATCAACTTTGATTCTTGAGAAAGATGAAAAATTTCTTTTTCAAAATGAATCTTAAGAAACTAACATTTTCAGGGAAAATTACGGGAAAACTTTGATTTGGGAAATCCAACTTCAGAAATCTTCATAGTTTCTTGAGAAATCGATTCCATGAAGTGAAAATCTCTTGAGAAAATCATGAGAAAAACAAATGATGCAGATGATTTGAATGAATGAATGCACTTTGAAAAGATTTCTGAAAAATTTGTTGGAAAAATGTGGATTAAGCCAAAGTAAATCCTTCACATATTCTGACTGTGGCCATGAATATGTTCAGAGTTTACTTGAGTTAATTCACAATATTTTGAAAATTTAGAAATATGATGTGCATTTTAAGATAGCCTAAGAGTGTAGGCTCAGTGTGACTAGTAGAAAGATGATGGATCTGGGTCTCGTCCATATTCCGACTAGGGCCGTAAATATGGCTTCCACCGAGTTCATCAACTCTCTAGGAGTTGGTGCACGTGCCATTCATGTTCATCCATGGTGAATTTTGAAAATTGAGATATATGCATCATAGAATCAGGATATTACTGAAATCAAACTATATGAGATGCAGCCTAATCTAAGCAGTAAAAGTAAATATTATTCCAAGTTTGATTATTACATCTCTGACATAAATCAAAATAAATGAAATACATAGTGTAGAAAGAATCAATATCCTCCAAATTTTCCTGCAAAATGAGAGTTAGTACAAGATAACTAAGAGAATGGGTATATATATATAATATATACAACAAAGATATATATATATATATATATATATATATATATATCAAAATGCTAAAATTGGTGCTAAATGACATGTAACAATGGAGGTGTATTTATATGAGAAAATAGATACATGGATGCTCATATATGAAAATAAGTGTACATGAAGGGATACATATATATAAGTATATATATGTATATATATATATACATATATACATATACATATAGGTAGATATACATAGATATACATATATATATATAGAGAGAGATATATATACATATAATGAGAAAATATACATATTAATGGAAATTCCATATAATGGGTAAAATCAGAAAATACAGGTATATACAGTTTCTGTAGGTGATTGTACACAGCCGTAATTACCAAATTACAACATATTTTGCAGTAGAATTGGGTATGGAGCTTCTCTATATATCAATAATGAAGCGTGCAAAAGATGGCATAGAGATCATGAACGGATATGGATATATCCGTTCATGAACATAGTTGATTATCAAGACTGCATACCTGCAGAAGATGGTAAATACAACACATACGTAATGTGCAGGAAATGCATTGTGGGAACAATGGGCTGTTTTCAAAAAAATTGTGACAAGGCTGTGAAAAGCTTAATGGAGAGATGAAATCACAAACAAAATGTATGTGTAAAGAAAAAATTCTGAACTATAATAAGTACACGAACTAATAGGATAGACTACAAATGTAGGCTGATGAAATCATACAGGCATTGATGTCCAGACATAGCTTCATCAAACAAAAATTTAGCATTAAGCTAAACAAAGCGTGATCTCATAATTCAGATGGTGACATCCAGCCATAGCTTCATCAAACGGGAATTTTGCATTAAGCTAAGCATGATCTCATAAATCAAATGGTGATGTTCCAACCATAGCTTCATCAAACATGAATTTAGCATTAAGCTAAGCATGATCTCATAAATCAAATGGTGAATGTTCCAGCCATAGCTTCATCAAACAGGAATTTAGCATTAAGCTAAGCATGATATCATAAATCAAATGGTGAATGTTCCAGCCATAGCTTCATCAAACAGGAATTTAGCATTAAGCTAAGCATGATCTTATAAATCAAATGGTGAATGTTCCAGCCATAGCTTCATCAAACAGGAATTTAGCATTAAGCTAAGCAGAAATTTAGCATTAAGCTAAGCATGATCTCATAAATCAAATGGTGAATGTTCCAGCCATAGCTTCATCAAACAGGAATTTAGCATTAGGCTATATAAAGCACAATCACATAAATCAAATGGTGAATAAGAAGAAAAGCAAAGCCGAACCTATGGGCAGCAAGTGGGGGCCTTTTCTCTGCTGCTGGGCTAAATGAAATGGGGAAAAGCTGCTGGATCTCTGTTGCAGCTGAGCTTGTAGAAGGGTTGGGCAGCAACCGTTGGGCTGAAGAAATGATGGACAACAACCGTTGGGCTGAAGGGGATGTGGATGTAGTTGGCTGAAGGTAATGTGAAGGATGGTGATGCAGCTGGATGGAGCTTTTACTACTAAGCTGAAGGAAAGGGGCAAACGTTTGGCTGCCTATGCTGATGGGCTGAAGAAGATGCAGGAACGGCTCGATGGAGCTTCCTGTTGGTGGGATCTGAAGAAAAGGCAGCAACTGCTGTATCTTCTTGCTGGGCTGTGGCTGAAGTGGGGATGGGCAACAATCGGCGTCTTGCTGGATGGTTGAGGAAGGATGGCAGCAACAGTTGGCTGCCTATGTTGATGGGCTGAGGAAGGATGGCAGGAGCCGTTGGCTGCCTATGCTGATGGGCTGAAGGAGATGCAGAAGAAACAGCCTGCCCAAAAGGGAAGAGATTCACGTCTCTCAGAAAAGGGCACCTGCGAAAAAACCCATAAGACAAGAAAAAAATCAAAATTTTCTTCCCCCTTTGCTTGCCAAAACTCCCCTTTTTAATGATTTTGAACCCCCTTTTCTAAAAAAATTGCAGCCCTTTCATGAGGTTCCGTTACCTCTTTTGAAATTTGAAACAACCGTTTCAAGAGGGGCGCATCCTCTGTTTTTTTCAAAACTTTGTTTCATTTACCTAAGTTTTAGGTAAAATGAAATTTATTATTTTTTATTTTTTTAGGGAAGTTCACTTGTGCCATTTAAGGCTGCATCCTTCTTAAAAAAAAATTTATTTAAACAAATCAATAAAAAGGAATAAAATAAAAAAATGAGTATTGAAATAAATGAGAGGCTTTTATGGAAATGCCACCTCAACCTACTTTTAAAATCCTTTTGAAAATAAAGTTTTATTTTGTTTTTTTGCAAATATTTTATTTTTAAGTGGGGTGCCACATGTGTGTGGGCCCACTAACTAAAAAAAATGAATAAAAAAATAACATTAAAAAAGAAAAATTTGCAAATTGGTGCGATCTCCGGGTGGGTCCCGCTTGAAAATAAGAAACTTACCTGGGAATCTGAGTATGATGCTAGTTCGAAGGCGGGTCCCGCTCCCTTTATTTGAAAATAAAATGCAG
The DNA here is from genome assembly GCF_984573655.1 of Nuphar pumila. Taxonomy (NCBI): domain Eukaryota; kingdom Viridiplantae; phylum Streptophyta; class Magnoliopsida; order Nymphaeales; family Nymphaeaceae; genus Nuphar; species Nuphar pumila. Next base: position 105,159,327 of record NC_143259.1, read on the forward strand.
GAGAAATGACTTCTTTTTTTTGGAACTTTTATAATACGAGATAAAACTTTGCTTGTTTTCAAGAAATTGGAAAAAGAATTGGTTTTTCAGGGCAAAAATATGGATAAAGAAAATACATAAATTTTGTAAAGAGATTTAAAATCTTTTTGCAAAAAGTTTTGAGATAAAATCTTTAAAATCAATATCCAAATATCCAGACTGTTTTTCTGAAAAAAACTTTTGTAATTCCAAGTCCTGGGGGTAAAATGGGAAAGATTGGCAATTTTAAAAACCCAGGGTTTTGAAATCAATTTTGAAAAGTTTAAAAATCAAATCTGGATTAACAATTTTGAACATCAGAAGTTCTAGATCTCGAAATGACATGCTGTGCAGTGAAATGATATGAAATGTTCATGCAATGCTATGCAAAGACATATTTCCAGAAATGCTACTCTGAGACAGGACTTGGTAATTCTAGCTTTTTATCCAAAAAAGATTTTGAAGATTTGCAGTTTGAAGATGTCTCTGAACCTAAATATAGAAATTTTGAGGTTCAAGAATGCAATTTTAGACTTTCTGCAAGGTTCAATCTCAGAAAATGACCATTTTGCCATTCATTGCTTCTGGAGGACTGAAATGTGATGATTGAGGGCGATGTCAGGGAGGTGAGTGAAAATTTGGGGTGTTTACAGTAGGTGCTCAAGGATGTTGGGAAGCCATTACCTTAGAACTGGAGAAATATTTCTATGCCACGTACTTCGAGCTTCAGCTTGAGTATATCGACGTATCTTGATTGAAATAAGATGATCTGAACCCTAGAGTTAGGATTAAGGTCCCACAAGCCATTTCAAATATTCCATTTAGAGTCAGCCTTTAGGAAGTGTTGTGTGCGTATCCTTGTTTGTGCAACTTTTGGTTGTGTGATATTTCCCTTATTCTCTCATATATATGTATCAAAACCTTTCAAAACCCTGGGTGTATTATTCAAAATTCCTCCTTACTTTCAAAAACCCCAGGTGTATATCTTCCTCTACCTACATTTTTGTTCTCTTTTTAGATCAAATTTTCTTTAAAAACCCTGGAAAATTTCCTTAAAAAATTCGTCGATCTTTCAAAAATTTCAAGGTTTGAATCTTCAAGAGTCTATCCGTAAGTCTTGTATTCTATCTGATCCTCCTCATTCTTCTTTGCCCCAATATCATTTCGATGGCGTCTGATTCCCTCGATGCTGTCTTTTCCAGAGATCATGTCTTCTATCAGATACAAGATGGATCCCCGGATCATCGGGTCATCTAATCTCATCCTTTCTTTCCTCGGTGGTATCATTCTTGGTTTGCCACCTTCTCGCCTATGTTCCCAGACCATTTGGATGACTGTGGGTTGGAGATGGCATCGACAATGGGCAAGCAAACCATCAATGGAGCTTTGATTCAGGCTATGACAGAATGATGGAATCCACGTACTTGCACATTTTGGTTTCCATGGGAAGAAATGACTCTACTAATGGACGAATTTAGTGATATCATGGGATTGCCCGAACCAGTTGGTCAGTCAGATGATCCCGTTGAGTAGCAATTCCTAATCAACATCAAAGGGGTAGATGTTCGAGAAGCTTTGGCCCGAGCTACAGGGAGCAGATCTTGGCCTCTCACTAAGATTGATGGGAATCAGTTCATTAACCTGTTCGGACTCTATCGCAAGTACAGAGCTTACGAAGAGGTTGACACTTTGTCTCGAGCAACAAAATACAGAATTCAGCATGCCATGATCTTATGCACAGTGGGATTAGCTTTCTTTCAAAATGGTCAGAATTTCATAGATGTCAGAGTTGCCCAGCTCTTTCGAAGATGGGGAAGCAAGCATACTCGTCAACTTTCAGTCTCTATGGCCGCTTTAGCCTTTCTTTATCGTGGCTTGGCTCGTTTCCCCCTTGAAGAGACTATTCTGGTGGAAGGATGCACTTATGCTCTACAGTCATGGTTCCTGTGACATGTGCCATCAAAAGCCAGTTCTTTCAGATTCAGCAGTAAGCAGTCGAAGTCGGACATTCAATATCGAGCCTTGATCGAGAAACTGCATCAGGAGAAGATTGTCTAGGATTTCTTCGACAGAAAAGAGACAGTTCCTCATTACGCTTATGCTCGCAGCAAGCGGTACAGATTGCTTGGCCCCTTCTTCTGTGTTGATTATTAGTCAGAACGATGTCTCAGACAGTTTTCGCAGCAGCAGGTTCTCGCGAACATCCGCTTCTCGACAGACAACATGCCAGAATTCAACCTACAGTCGGATTAGTGGTCTGGGGCATACCATGTCACCAAATATACTTGGGACTCCTTTGTTTCTCTATCTGTATTTTCTGGACCAAATGTATCGTCTGAATATCAAGAGTGGTGGCAAACTGTCTGCCCACCCTCTCCTTGTCTTTGAATATTAACTATCAATAAAAAATTACTTTTTGGCCAAATTTTATTTCTTGTATTTTGTTTATAACACAAATGGTCACAATTTTGCTGACGACCTCATCCCGGGTAAATGAGACATTTTTTTCTACTTCTCTTCAATATATTTTATCATGGTTGACGACCTCGCCTAGGTAACATGACACATTTTCTCCGTTATCATCAAAATGGTAACACAATTGTCACAAATCTTGTGAGAACCCAATTCCGGGTAATGGGATAATCTCTTGAAATTGTCTACCAAAATCCTTCATTCTTTTTTCCTCAAAAATTATGGTTTTTTTTTTTAAAAAAAAGCTTCTCCATACTCTAACCATTCCCGTATTCTGCAGGAAAACTTTGGCATCCCAAGATGGTTCAGACAAGAGCCGGTAAGCAGACTGTTCAGCAGCACAGTCACAGCGAGCAAGAAGAGATGAACTCTCCCAGATTATCCAAGAAGCACGACTCAGAGGACGAGAGCGATGTTGATCCGGCCATGTACAGAGTCTTTCAAAAGATGATGTCCAAAATGATGGCTAAGCAGGCTAAGGCTGGTCCAAAGAAAGCAACTGCTAAAAGCAAAACCAAGAAGAAACCCATTAAAAAATATGTCACGATACAGTAAGCAGAAAATACATCATGACAGTACTTCTGAAGATTCAGAATCAGCAGAAAAAGTCTCTAAAGAAGAAGAACAGCTGATCTATATTCCCAAGCATCTGCGACAACCTAAGAGAACAGTGAAAGAGCCTGTACCAGTAAGCAAACCCAAGTACGGGGCCCCTGCAGAAGATCTCATTCAGGCATTAACAAAGATAGTCAAGGATCTGCAAATCCGAGAGAAAGGGAAAAGATTGTATACCAGGCAAGACTTTTATCTCGGCTTGGAAGGGGATAACAATCTGGAGAACCTCCCCCGAAAATTCATTAAGTTTGATGGATCCAGTGATCCTAAAGCCCATCTTGCCATGTTCTTCGCAGAATGCGCCCGGTTCAGCGAGGATAACCGTGCCCTTTTTCTCTGTTTCCCTCGCAGTTTGGAGAAGATAGCTGCCAAGTGGTATGTTGAGCACGTCAATCCCATTGAATTGAGGGATTTTGACAAAGTTGTTAACATGTTCGTTGAGCGCTTTCTGTTCAATACAGAAGCTCTGCTTACGCTCAACCATCTGTGTAACCTCAAACAGGAGCCGAATGAAAAGGCCAGGAATTTCATCCATAAGTGGAGGAACATTTGTAATAAGATGAGGAATCCTATTTCTGAGAAACATGCCCTCCAAATCATTCTCAACAACTTCTCTCAGCCCCTGAAAAGCCTTATTTTCTCATATCCATCCAAGTCATTCATTGAATTGACGGAATGAGCAGAATGACTCAAAATGGGAGTAGAGAATAGAATGTATGAAGGTGTCACTTTGGCCAAGAGTGTCCAAGATCCAAAGAAGAAGACACACTTTACTTACTCAGCCAACGCTCCCGGGGATAATCAGAGCAGTGGCAGCAAGAATGGCAGTGGCACGAAGCCTGAGCAGAGCAGAGGTAAAAAAAGACAGTTCTTCAAGAACAATGACAAGCCTCTCCCAAGCGGTCCTCAACAAATAGGAGATCTACAGGAAAAGCCCAAGCATATAAACTGGAGCAAAGATCGGAAATTTACTCCCTTGGACCAGCCTCTAGAAAAAGTTCTGGAATATTTACTAACCCACGGGATGATTAAACTTCCCAAAGTTGCAGATCCGCCGGTGATCATGGGAAGGATCAAGGAACAATATTGCAAGTTCCGCAGGGCAACTGGGCACGATACAGAATATTGCTTCGTCCTGAAAAACTTTATCCAGGACTGCATTGATAAGAGCATCCTCATCGAAGATGAAGAGGAAGGCAAAATGAAAATCCTTTCCACCCCATTCCCAAAACATTCAGCATCAACCATTTCAGAGCATGCATTCCTTCCGCAAAGCCATATACATCCATGCTCCTTTAAAGAATTAAGTCTTCAGCATCAGGTAATGGTTCTACATTAGGATCAACTTACGTCTCATAGGATGAACATCCTCTCAATTTTGAACCAAAGGAATACATCAGTTGAGAGTGAAAAAACTCAAGTTTTTCCAAAAAAGATTCCTTAAGAAAGAAGCCTCCGCAGATGAAGCAGAAACCTCTAAGGCAGCAGAAGAGCGAGCCGATAATTTCCAGAAGCTGATTACAACATTCTCCAACATTTTTATTTTTGAATTGACTCATGATTCTCCCAAGCATCGGAAAAAGTTAGATGATTTACTGAGAAAGATTAAGGTGAAGCCAGACACTACGCCCGAAGATATGGCAGAAATCGTGAATCAGGCGATGACTAACGCGCCTATCACCTTCTCAGATGAGGATCTGCCAAAACCTCATTCATTTCATAACAATGCACTGTACATCGTGGTAAGGACCAGGGGCATGACTGTTCCACACGTACTTGTCGATGGAGGCAGCAGTCTAAACATTTGCCCATAGATGACAACGAAGGCCTTGGGATTGAAAGAAGAAGAATATGTGTCTGATCCCATTATCATCTACGACTTCGACAATAACGGGCATACTGCAAAGGGCAAAATCTTTCTGGAAATCTTTATTAATTACTCAGTGCACACAGTCTTATTCCATGTTGTCAACGTGCCGCCAACTTATAATCTCTTGTTAGGACGAACATGGATCCATAATGCCAATGTCGTTCCATCAACCCTCCACCAGTACATAAAGTGGTCCAAGGGAGGAATGATTACTACCATCCTAGGCGAAGAACCTGAAGAAAGGCTATCAAAACCTATGATTTCTCGTCCAACATTTACGACAGATATTCCAAGCATCCGGGAAGCAGATGAAATCAACCTCAGCGAGAGTCTAGAAATGTTGAAGCTGAAAGATGTCATGGAAGAAGAAAATATGGCAGTCACGGTCCAATGGCAGGGACCTTGTTTTTTCAAGTTAGGAGGACGCATCAATTACACCTCATTAAAAAATCATCCCTTATTTCCTCAGTTTTCCAAAGCGAGAAAGGGATTTGATCTTCTGATAAAGCATGGATACCAGCCATTCCGGGGCATAGGGAAAAATGAAGATGGTATAGTGGAGCCAATCATTTCTACTAAGCATTCAAACAATTTAGGTTTGGGGTTCACCGACCAAGATTCCACCAAGAAAACAGTTTTTGTCAAAGGAAGCCAGTGAAAAGATGATGCCTCAGTTTTCCTGCTTTTTCTGTTGTCATTTCTCTGTTTAAATCTTATAGGGACAACAGAGTCTCATCTTTTGTCAGTTTTGTAAATATTACACTTCCAATCAATAAAAAGATCAACTTTCTCTTCATATTTGGGCATCTATTATTCTTTTTTTTTTATATTTTGTCTGTGCCATTATTCTTTGTTTCGTACAAAAAGTTTGTTTTGGCTTGTATCTTCTCTCAAAACCCTTTCTTACATTTTCATAATCATGACTTCTGAACCAATGAATAAATTCATTATCAATCCCAAATATTTAAAATCAGCAAGGATTCCTAAAGACAGAGCAGAGGTCAGCCAAGCAGCAAAGCAGACCGAAGAGCTAGCAAAATTGGATTCCACTATCCAAGAATTGCCAGAATTTGCTCACATTCAGAAGCAGGATGAACCCTCGTCCTTGGTTCAAGATCCAACTGAGGATATCAACATTGGTTCGGAAGATGATTCGAAAGTTCTCAAAATTGGTTCAGGTCTAAATGCGAATGAAAAAGCAAGACTCATCCAATTCCTTAAGCAACATCAAGAAGTGTTTGCCCGGACTTATGAGGATATGCCAGGATTAGATCCCAAGCTGGTTGAGTATCGACTCAAGTTGAAACCAGATTCCAAACCAATCAAGCAGAAACTAAGGAAATTAGACCCTCGAATTGAGCAGCAGGTCAAAGAAGGACTTGAAGATTTGTTGAAAGCAGGCTTCATCCGAGCCATTGATTATCCAGATTGGTTGACAAATATCGTGGCATTTTCTAAAAAGAACGGAAAAGTTCGGATCTGCATTAATTTCCGGGATCTCAACAAAGCTACCCTGAAAGATGATTATCCACTTCCCAACATTGATCTGTTGATTGTTAGCATAACATTTCATGCCATATTTTCTTTAATGGATGGATACACAGGCTACAATCAGATTAAGCTGGCCGTTCGTGATCAGTCAAAGACTTCCTTTACCACACCATGGGGAACCTTCTGCTATACAGTCATGTCGTTCGGACTCAAAAATGCAGGAGCAACTTATCAAAGGGCAATGGTCGTTATTTTCCACTATCAAATGCACAAAAATATGGATGCATATGTGGATGGCATTCTGGTTAAGTTTAAAGAAGAAGAAGATCACCTCGATGCTCTTCGACAAGTTTTTGAAAGGCTCATTCTTTACAAATTAAGACTTAATCCTCAAAAATGTATTTTCGGAGTTGAGTCCGGCAAATTGTTCGACTTCATTATCAGCAAGAAAGGAATAGAGGTGGACCCGGCCAAAGCAAAAGCCATTATTGATATGCCACCTCCAACTAATCTTAGAGAACTGCGAATCCTTCAAGGGCGTATTCAGTTTATTCGTAGATTCATCTCTAATTTGGCTATAAGATGTGAACATTTCAATCATTTGCTAAGAAAAGGAGTTAAATTTGAATGAGGATCAGAATGCCAGCTCTCGTTTGAGCACATCAAGCAGTATCTCCTTAATCTATCAGTTTTGAAGCCGCCAAAATTGGGGAAGCCTCTCTTACTATATATTTCCGTCAATCAGAATGCCTGTGGTGGATTCGTCGCACAGTACGAAGAAGGCAGCCTGATAGAACACGTCATCTACTATGTAAGCAAAACCTTCATTGATTATGAAAAGAAGTATTCTCAGATGGAGAAAACTTGTCTAGCTCTGGTTTGGATGTGCCAGAAATTGAGACATTACTTGTTGACATCTGAAATCAAATTTCTATCAAAGCTTAATCCTCTTAGATACATTCTTGAGCAACCGTTTCTCACTGGACAGATTGCGAAGTGGCAGGTCCTTCTAATGCAATATGACTTTGAGTATGTTTCTCAAAAGTCAATTAAAGGCCAAGCGATCGCAGATCAGTTGGCAGATTTTCCTTTGACGGAAGAAATTAAAGCAGAGGATGATTTTCCTGATAAGCACATCTGCAATGTCCAACAGCCCCCAGTTTGGAACTTGTTCTTCGATGGCTCTAAAAACATGTCTGGCATAGGGATTGGAGTCTTGTTGATCACTCCAGAAAAAGAAATGATCCCTTATTTTCTCAAGCTTGGTTTCCAATGCACTCACAATATGGTCGAGTATGAAGCTCTAATACAAGGCCTCAAAATTCTGCAACATTTCAAAGTTAAGAGAGTACATGCCTTTGGCGATTCATTACTTGTTGTCAGTCAAGTTAACACTGAATGGCAAGTGAAAGATTCCAAATTGATCCCATATCAGAAGATCGTCCTAGCTCTTGTGGACAGCTTCGAAGAATTTCAGCTCAATCACATCAGAAGAGAGCACAATCAGATAGCCGATGGCTTAGCCAGTCTGGGCTCCATTTTATCTTTTAAAGGCAGTAAATCATGTCGTTCTGTCGAAGTTGGCAAACTTGAGCAACCTGCTTTCATTTCAACCATGCGAGTAAACCAGGTTAATCAGAAGGAGAAGCCTTGGTACCAAAATATCAAAAATTTCATTAAGACTGGTGAATTTCCACCAGAAATGCCTAAAAGGGAGCAACGTGCAATTCAACGCATGTCTACCTGTTATTTCATTCTGGTCAATGTCCTTTACCGTCGTGGGTTCAGTTCTGAGTATTCAGGATGCTTAGACAGAGAAGAAGCTATGGAAATTATCCAAGAAGCACATGAAGGGATTTGTGGTGGCCATGTTGGCTATCAAACTCTCTTCAAGCAGATCGTCCGAGCAGGGTACTATTGGAATACCATGCAACAAGACTGTCATAGATTTGTGAAGAAGTGTGTCAAGTGTCAAATGCACGCACCTTCCATTCATACGTCGGCCACGTATCTACAATCAGTTGTTTCTTCTTGGCCATTTTCTATGTGGGCTTTCGACGTCGTAGGCCCGATTACTCATTCTGCTTCCAACGACCACAAATACTTCCTGGCTGCGACAAAGTATTTCATCAAATGGGTTGAAGCTGTTACTCTACGCACAGTAGAAGGCCGCCATGTGGTTTCTTTGATTCACAATAACATTTTTTGCCGCTTTGGCATACCATATGATATTGTATCAGACAATGGAAGCCATTTCAAAAATGGGAGGATGAAAACCTTCTGTTCTAAATTCAAGATTTGCCATAATTTCTCAGCTCCCTACTATTCTCAAGGGAATGACCAAGCAGAGGCTACCAATAAGATTCTGATCCGTATTTTGGAAAGGACTGTGAGAACAGGTCGAGATTGGCATGAGAAAATTCATGATGCACTTTGGGCATACCGAACTACTATTTGGACTCCGACTAACGCCACTCCTTCAGAACTTGTTTACGGAACTGAAGTAGTGTTACCTCTCCATATCCAGAAGCTCGCTATCAAATTTGCTTCCCTTATAAAATTGCCACTAGATCAATATCAGCAGCAGAGATTTGTGCAGCTGGATCTATTAGATGAGAAGAGGCTCATGGCAGCAGAGCACACTCAAGCTTATCGACAAAGGATAGCTCGACACTATGCCAAGTCCGTCATTGAGAGAAGATTTCGAGTTAACGATTTGGTACTCAGATCAATGGCTCATCTCAAGCATCGACCACGGGGCAAGTGGTCACCTAATTGGGAGGGCCCTTATGTGGTTAAAGAAGCATTGCCTCGCAATTCATATCGTCTGATCAACGCAGATGGGGTGGAAATTCCAGATCCCGTCAATGCTCTGCATCTGAAGAAATTTTATACTTACAATTTTCATTCTAAAGCCTTTTGTACTATTCAAAGAGCCATTTCAATAAAACAATGATCTTCTATCAATTCTTACATTCTTCTCCATAATACTGGGGCATTTTATTTTCGATCTATAAATCATCTTCCTTCATCATATGCAGGCAGGATTAGACAAAATTCTTTCCTCAAATTCTACAATCTGTAATGATTTCATTCGTATGTTTTATTTTCTCAAATTAATCAAATTTTCATCAAATTATTATCAATGATTGTCTAGTTTTAAACAATTTTCATCAATCTTATCTTTTATCTACCTTTATTTTTAAAACTACCCTTTCAGATTAAGGGATAAACCTGATGCCTCCTTTTAATGAGGTATTCTTTTTATTATTTCCCCCGTTCAGGATAAAGGGATAAATCCTAAAAGCCGACCACATGCAATTAAACTATGATGGTCCATTTATTCTCACCAAGAACCTTTATCTTCTAAAAACTCATTTTGAAAACCTAGCTCATCTTCAAAAACCAGTCCTCGCACTGGTTATTTCTCAAACTTTTTCAATCATATATTGAGCTCATTTGGAAAATCCGGTTCTCACACAGGTAAATTTCTAAATTTAGTCTTCTGATCAAAGACCTTCCTTTTGCAAAAAATCAAGTTTTGACTTGAACTTCCCAAAATTTGATATATTTCCAAAAGATCCAGCATCTCGCTGGTCATGTACTTCCAAAGGATCCAGCATCTCGCTGGTCATGTATTTTCCCAAAAGGATCCAACACTCGTTGGTCATGTCTTCCAAAAGATCCAGCATCTCGCTGGTCATATATTTCCAAAGGATCCAACATCTCGCTGGTCATGTATTTTCAAAAGGATTCAACACTCGTTGGTCATGTCTTCCAAAAGATTCAACATCTCGCTGGTCATATATTTCCAAAAGATCCAGCATCTCGCTGGTCATGTATTTTCAAATGGATCCAACACTCGTTCGTCATGTCTTCCAAAAGACCCAACATCTCGCTGGTCATATATTTCCAAAAGATCCAACATCTCGCTGGTCATGTATTTTTAAAAGGATCCAACACTCGTTGGTCATGTCTTCCAAAAGATCCAGCATCTCGCTGATCATATATTTCCAAAAGATCCAACATCTCGCTGGTCATGTATTTTCAAAAGGATCCAACTCTCGTTGGTCATGTATTTCCAAAAGGATCCAACACTCGTTGGTCATGTCTTCCAAAAGACCCAGCTCCCACTAGTCATATATTTCAAAAGTCCCATCTCATGCTAGTTGAGCTCCCAAATCAATCTATCCCACAAATCAAACCTTCAAGGTGCAATTTCTCCATTTTCTCATTTCTGAACCTTCGGGTTTTCAATCTTCTCAAATCTATCATTTCAAACCTTCAAAATCTTTAATCTCTGAGATCTATCAGTTCCCAACCTCTGGGCTATAATATCTTCAAAATCTCATCAATTTCTCAACCCTCGGATTATAATCTCTCAAAATTCAATCACTTTTTTATCCATGAGATTAAATCTTTCATTTCAAAATCCAGTGTTTTTCACTGGTCGGGATTTTCAAATCCAGTGTTTTCACTGGTCGGGATTTTCAATATTCAGTTTCTTATAACTGGTCGGGATTTTCAAAATCCAGTTTTTCATAACTGGTCGGGATTTAAAATCCAGTGTTATAACTGGTCGGTATTTTCAAAATCCAGTTTTTCATAACTGGTCGGGGTTTAAAATCCAGTGTTTTCACTGGTCGGGATTTTCAAAATCCAGTTTTCCATAACTGGTCGAGATTTAAAATCCAGTGTCTTCACTGGTCGGAATTTTCAAATCCAGTTTCTCATAACTGGTCGAGATTTAAAATCCAGTGTCTTCACTGGTCGGGATTTTCAAATCCAGCTTCTCATAACTGGTCGAGATTTAAAATCCAGTGTTTTCACTGGTCGGGATTTTCAAATCCAGTGTCTTCACTGGTCGGGATTTTCAAATCCAATTTCTCATAACTGGTCAGGATTTAAAATCCAGTGTTTTCACTGGTCGGGATTTTCAAATCCAGTTTCTCATAACTGGTCGGAATTTCTAAAATCTAATATCTCTCATCAATCAAAGTTTTCCATGGTCTGATTTCTATAACATTCCTTTAAAATACAGTTAAAGGTCTCATCAAAATTCATATTGAGTGATTATTTCACAAAAGAATTTTGGAACATTATGCCAATTTGCTAAAAACAGTTGTTGATTCCCAATATTCTTACTACACAAAAAGAATTACCTCAAATTACCTCTAGTATTTCTTTCCAAAAGGGTGAAACTTTTTTCGAAAAGAGGTAAAATTTAAATCATTTCCTGTTGATCAACCAAAAGGATGAAAGAAATATCCTTGATATGATTTGTGAAAGAAATACTCAATGGTGTTGAAAAGCCGGAAGTGAATCGATATTGATCATGGCTATGACGCGTGTTTAAAGACGACTATCTGAGAATCAGGCAGTGGAAATATCCTGAGCGATAAAGAGAATCCACTTAACCCTTGTCTTCTCAACCATTTAAGCAGCAATCAAATATCTGCAAAATGGATCTCTCAACTGTCGTCAAGATGAAGACGAATAGATGAGTTAGACCCTCGGCGCCAAAGAAGATTTGAATCATCTCCGAGATGAAGGGGTTTATGAAGGATCTTTCCAAGGAACGTTCAGATCACCGTCGAGATGAAGGCGAGTGTGATAAACCTACCGACAAACCCTAAAGGATATTTGATTTCTGCTATCATTAAAAGACCTTTTGAGCCAATACCTCCAATAGAATCCCTGAGATAAAAGAAGGATCAGAACATCTCCAAGATGACGGAGTTTGTGACGTACCCTTACCCAAAAAGAGAGAAAAGTCAGGACACATCCAAATGAAGGATGATGTTAAAAACCCGAGAAAAGTGCAGTGACTCAAAAAGAGGGCAAAAAGATCATCATGGGGAAAACACCCAGATATCAAACTGCCGAAATTGCCAGAAGTCATCTTTTCTCATGCAAAATTCTTTTATCAATATATTTTTACTACTTGTCTTTATGAAATTAAGAATATTTTTTTTCTTCTCATATCAGGGAAATGGATAGCTTCCTTGGAGAAAATCATCAGTGCTAAAATTTTGAATTTGACTCTTGAAACCGAGGAGTTAACCTCGATGGAGGGAATACTTTAGGTAAAAGAGGGAATATTTTTTTACACATACGTGCACAATTTTCAAACGTTTGAGTCAACTATAATTTTATCTTATTGGAAAAATTTTCTAGCTATTCCAAGAATGAAATAAAAATTCAATATTCATTTTGATGCAGCCTAGCGTTGTTTATATTTCTCGAAAGAGTTGTCTCATTTAGTTGAAGTATCTCTTCCTGTCCCATCACGGTTTCTTCAGTCAAGAATTTCGTATGGTCGTTACCCACTCAGGTTAAGGGTCAAACCTGAATTTTCTGCGAGAGGTCATTGATTTCAAAAGCTATTTCAGTCTCAGCAATGAGACGCCCCATTTCGTCCCCTTTTCAAAGCTTTAGGGAATCCCATTTTCCTCTTTTCGCAAACCTCTTTCGGATTTGTTCGTCCAAACTCCGAAGGTCCCATCGTGGTTTCTCCGTTTGAGGATTCCATTTGGTCGTCCCCTTCAGGTTAAGGGTTAAGCCTGAACCTCACCCCACGAGGTTTATTCCTTTTTCAGGTTTGGGTTAAACCTGAGTCTCGTTCCAAAGAGATTCCTTGTTTTGACAAGATGTTTTCTTCCAGTCCCATCATGGCTCTTCCCATCAAGGAATCCATGTTTTGCATGTCCATCCAGGATAGGATCCTACTTGAGCTTCATTTCACGAGGCATTTTTCAAAATGTCCCATCAAGGTCCTCATATATTCCTTTCTTCATTCAATTCATTTTGATATATCTTCGTCCCATCTAGGTTAAGGGCTAAACCTGAATCATTCCAAAAAGCGTACCTTGTCTCACCCATGAGACTTGATCAAAATTCTTATTTTTTACCATTTCAGGATTTTCACCCAAAGTCCCATCACGATTTTCTCATTTTCTACTCAATCATATCATTTTCGAGGATTTTGTCTCCCCAAAACCATTCAGGATAAGGTTTTAAGCCTGAGAAGCCATATTTTTCAAAATAATTCTTCCACACCCAATTCAGATCTGCTGACTGGGGCATTTTCAAAATTTGGAGTGTTATCTTTGCCACTAAGCTCGGCTTTCAACCGACTTAGTAGCAAAGAGGGGCATCTATGAACACCCCAAAATTTTCAAAGTTTGGTAAAAATGACCTTTTTGCCCCTGACTCCATCTTCTGAGAAAACCAAAGTTAAATTTCAGTTATTCTTCAGATTTTCTGGATTGAATCACATACTGATATATCCAATTCAATTTTCGGATCCGGACCCAGTGTCAAAACCCAAATCTGAGCCTCATTGTCCAAAGTTTTAAATTAAAATTTTAAAATATCAAAAATAAATTTTGAAAAGCTCAGACAGTCCATCTGGCAGCCTGTTGGATCTACAACTTTGTATTTCTTGATTCGAGGTTTTAAACCTCGAATATTTCCTCAAAATCTGGATCCAAACTCATTTTTCTGAAGAAAATTTCCCAAAATAGCCTTGAATTCTCAAAAAAACTTTCTTTGTAAATATTTTGCAAAAAAATTAGCTTTAATCTTTGTTTTCTCGTAAAACTTTAGGATTTTATTCTAAAAATACAAAAAAATGGAAAATAACACAAAAACCAAAAAAAATGGAAAATTTACGGGAAAAACAAATGGTTTTAAAGCTTTCTAAAAGTTAATTTTGCTAAAAACCTCATTTTAAAACCATTTTATAAAAATTTTCTTAAAAGGGACCCTTTTTTTGAAAAAGAAGAAAATTTACGACGGACTCCTTCCCGCGCCATGATCTCAACCATTGATGCCTAACGGCCTCCCCACCTTCCCGATCCTTCCTCTTCTCTCAATAAAAAGAGGTGCAGGAGAAGGGGTCAGGCATCGATGAAATTCGGCCTTCGTTCCCCCTGTGCATTCCTCTCGAGCATCTCTCTCTCCTGAAGGAAAGAAACCCATCTTCAACAGCCATCGTGGCCTTTCACCCTCTATCTGCAACTGCCTCCATTCTCGATTCATCCAGGCTCTCTTTAAGAAGAGCCACCCCATCTTCTTTAAGGGCATCGCGTTCTCTGCTAATCCATTTTCAACCTTCCCCTTTCGATCCATGATCGACATCCATTTTCCACTCCATTTTGATCGAGTTCTCTGCCTATCCAGCATCCATTTTTTTTTTCGACTTGATATCCCACCCACCTTCCTCGACGTTTTTGAAGGATTCATTATCGGCCAAGCCCAGACTTCTTCCACCAGCGAGTCTTCTCTTCCTTCCCATTTTCCTTCCTGGTTATTGAGGTCACTCCTCTGCAAGTCGCTGAAGAGCAATCCTTCCTCCTTCATTCCTTTTCGTTTCGGATCATTTTCCTAACTAGCGGAAAGAGGCAAGTCATTTCCGCAGCAGAAAAGTGGTAAATATCTCCTCTCTTCTCTGTCATTTCGGATTCTCCTTTGGAAATTTACTTGGTTCATCATCCCGTCTAAAGGCACTTCCTGTGATACTGAGTTGCTTATGGCAACGTCAGTTCATATCTGTGCAAAAGCAATGGGAGACGTGTATTCCCACATATTTTCCTTTTCTTTTTTTTTCTGCTTTCTGTGATTCGTTTTATTTTGTTCATGCCATTCTCTTTGCTACAATCGTTTTTTTTTATCTAACCCTGTATCTTGTTTCAGTACCAAAGTTCACTTAACTTTCCTATATTTCTGATTATCTGTGGCATATTTTATAAGTTTTCTGAAGATATTGCATTATCATTGGCTCTTCTCATATGCCCTTTTTATGCACATCATTACACTTTCATTTTCTTTTGTAGTCCTTGTAATTGTTTTACTGAATTAGTTGAATCTTTTCCTTTTTTTTTTATTACTGTGATATTCGGCTTCCATTGCATCACATAGTTACTTCTGGAGAAATTAATCTCCTGTTGGTAACGCACAGTGCTAAAACCCATTATCATTAGAAATAGGTGTATTGTAGAAATCTCTGTTAAGATGGGCTTACATCTATGGTAGCATTACACCTTAATAATCGATGATATCCCACAATGATATCATCGACGCGTTTTGGTACAACAAACCATCATCATTTGAATTCGCAATACTCTCTTTACTGTATTTGACTCTGAATGTCACTCTCATGTTAAGCATCTTTCTGTGTTTTCTTTATATGTCATCTATATTCACGATTAACCCCTAGATTCAATATTCTTTCACTTTTTTTTTTTTGCCTCATCTGCACTTGATTTTCACACTAGCATTCATAACTTGTAACTACCATCACCTGTTAGCAGCTGTTGGTCATCATTTTCATACACATCTGTGCATATTTTTTTTTATCCCACTGACTCCCCTCCCATTTCCAGCATTTAAACCCAGTACCTTTTCACTCCATATCAATTCCTCCAGATGTATGTCTCTCA
Organism: Nuphar pumila; assembly: GCF_984573655.1. NCBI lineage: Eukaryota > Viridiplantae > Streptophyta > Magnoliopsida > Nymphaeales > Nymphaeaceae > Nuphar > Nuphar pumila. The sequence continues at coordinate 105,175,236 of NC_143259.1, forward strand.
TAACTCAACCGAATAATTTCACATGTATGTCCACAACAATTTATTTGTCAATCTCACAATAGATTTGGTTCATTCCATTAAGCCCAGCCTCTTTCAAGATTTTGAAGAACAATGATAGCAATTCATTAGTTTCTGAGAGAGATATTGAGGTTTCTATACACAGAAGTTTGGTTGAGGCTTGTATCTTAGAAGGTACGATTTAAAAGGGCTGAAGGATAGTCCTCTGACGTCAAGGCTAAGTATGCAAGGACCAAATGGCTAACAGTGAGTAGGAGACCTGTATGTCTGCAAATAACGATTTAAATATAACAGAAATTTATCAGGAAGTGAATTGATTCACAAAAAGTTACAGGCATATCTCCTGAATCTCCTATACCAGCATCTAGTGACATACCTCCTGCAAGATTCATAATGAGGACACCTCCTCCCGAATTTGAGATGGTGGGCAGTTGTTTGCTGAGTATTCATACTGGAACAAAGGACAATAATGATGTTGAAGACAGTTCTGGAATGATTATGAAGACATCCAAATGAACAAGCATGTTTTTCTTCATCTAACGATAACATAAGTAGAATGCTGACTGCCAAGACAAATTTAGGATAGGAAATTAATGATCTACCATTGCAGGCTAATGTGTTTGAAGCTAAAGCATCTCCAGAGGGTGCTTTGGAATTGTTGACAACGTCTCTCACTGTCACATGATTGATGGAATATGTGCTTATCCTCCAATACAGGTGTCACAAAAATTTTTGAGGCATCTAGGAAGTTATCAGCCCACTTGTAATCCAAGTTAATGTCTTGCCAAGTTGTATGGCCAGAACATTTGCAGGTAAAATCTTCCCTCGTATCATTGCCCTTTATTTTTGCCCTGGTGACATTGATGGGTCTGGGCAGAACTATCATGATCTTCCTGAACGTGTAGCAAAATCTTGATTTAGCACTAAGACATGATGTTGGTGGTACCGATTTGTTGATGTGTGTTTCCAAACAGCTGGAAGTAAAATCTTGCGATAGGTGTGGTAATGTTGGCCAAGCTGGAGAATTTGTAAGCTTATAGGAATATTGAATACATCTACTGTATGCAATATATGCCTGATTCTGTTCCAGAAATTGTTTTTTTTTTCTTGCCTTTAAGGAAAATCAGTCATTTAGTCTTATTCTATCTCCTTTCAAGAAAGGTTGTGGTCAAATCAGGAGCTTAAATTCTTCAAGACAGGGTATGGTAGCTGCAACTGAAGGCTCAAATTCTGTTGTTCCCAAACCAATGAATCAACCTAGGATGTTGCATAATAAGCAAGAAGTCTATTGAAGGTACTGAGACAGGGCATAAGAAAACTGGAGTCCTGACAAAAAGGAGTGTTTCAGCTATATGCCACGAGAGCTCTGAACTTGTCCCATAAATCCCAATACTTCATACATACACATGGGCGATTGGCTGCTGCGCTTACCTGTTCATTTGCTTCTACCACCATCTATGTTCACGGCAGCTGTTGTAATTTTCTACAACCACCTCCACAATATCTCACAAACATCATTTTCCGAAAGGTGTCTTCATTTACATACAACAACTGTTCGCTACATCTCACCGAATTCAAGCTTCTACAACTTATGTTCTGTTGCACATATTCATTAAGAGCATTATTCACCATTGCTATACTTCATCCCCATCAATCATTACCATATAGGCATGCCGTGATAGTCAGCCCAACCTCATGCTCATAGTCCTTACTGCTAAACAACAGCCAAAGCATCAAGTTACAATAACCTTTGCACCCAGCATCCACCTCCAGCTGCTGTGACCTTCACAGCACTGTGCATTCTTCACTTTTCTGCTGACTATTCCAACCTAAACACTCACAGAAGTGCTTTGCATGGCTGTAAACCATTTCAACAATACTTCATGTTGTTGCAGCCACTTGTGGCAAGGCTCGATATTGCTGTGTTGTTACCTACAGCCTGACCTCTGTGACTCATAGTAGTATCACCATAACAACTTTCCTCTACTGCAAACCAAATACCCTGCCACATACAACACAACACCCACACTTTCTTCATCAACATGGCACCTGCTGCATATGCACAATGTCACCTTTCACTTGCATATCAGTTCAATGTGTGTAACTGCATTACGTTAAATAGTATATATGCATGTTGTTTAGGTATATGCATTCCATCATGCTGTCTTAAGCTTCCATTATGATATCTCTTGTGATATGTTGTCTCTTGTTTAGGCTAACTCTTGTTTTTGCAGGACTTCTTCTTTGGCTTAGAAGCCTTGACATTTTAAGATTCAATTCAAATAATGTAATAGATAGAGTATAATGAAAATTTACATTTCCAACTTTTAGATAGAATGAATGAGCATTGTTAATATCATAAATTGCTTATTTTCATGCTTCTTACCTTCGTTTTTCAAAATCTCATAATGGTGAAACACGAATGGCACGTGCACCATTTTGTAAGAGGTAAATTAATCCTAAGTTGATGATTTACATCAATGGCCATAGTTAGGATGTGAACAAAACTTAGTATTTTTATCTTTTATAAAATAACACTGGATCCTTTTCAAAATTCATCATATTTTCTTTAAATATTTTCCTCTTTTATCAGAATTTAGTCTAAAATTGATTCAATACATATATCAATGACCATAGTCAGGATATATTGAGAATTAATTTCATTCTAAACTCTATAAAAGCACCAAAATGTATTTTATTCTTCATTTGAATTTAGATATGATTATTATCTAATACATTCAATGACCATAGTCAAGGATGCATTATATTTTCAAATCTTATCTTAAATTCACTTAAAGAATGAGATATGATTTTCAAAATCCAATTTCAAATTCTTTAAATTCATTCATCATTTAGGATAGAATTGCATCATATTTTCAAAAATTCCCTTTTCAAAATTCCAAGTGATTCTTTTTCTTCATTTCTCAAATCAAATCTCATTTATAGATACAAAATCAATTCTATCTCATTTCAAGATTCAAAAATTCAATTCCAAAGTCCAATTTGACTTTGAAATTCCTAAATCATCTTGTATTCAAATTTCAATTTCCAAATCAAAATCCAAACTTCAAAAGTTCAAATTAATTTTGAAGTCATCTTCTGTTTCAAAATCAAGTTTACCTTTTTGTCTTCAAAATTCAAAATCAAAGTTTGAGATGGATTCTAAATCTCAAAAGCTTGACCCTTCCTAAATTCAATCTGGGTTTTCAAAACCCAGATCCATCTTCAAAAGTCCCATTTCGACTTTCAAAATCCAAATCCAGAGATAGATTCTAATCCCAACTTGGATCCAGATTTTCAAGTACAAATCTCCACTTTTGGATCTCAGATTTCTGATCCAAAGACCATCTTAGGATCCAGAATCCAATTCCACCTTAGATCTCAGACTTCAGATCCAAAATCTAGTCTAGGATCCGGATTCCAATTCCAACTTGGATCTAAGACTTCAGATCCAAATTCCATTTAGGATTCAAAATCCAATTCCACCTTGGATCTCAGACTTCAGATCCAAATTTCATTTAGGATCCAGAATCCAATACCATCTTGGATCTCAGACTTCAGATCCGAATTCCACTTTTGGATCTCAGATTTCAGATTCAATTCCCAATTAGGATTCTAAACCCAGAATTCAATTTTGAATCTCAACTCTATTTAGAATCCAGACTTTGGATTCAAAATTCCATCTTGAATTCCATATTTCAAATCAACTTCTATTCTCAATTCCAATTCTTTAATCCAATTCCATTTCAAAATCCAAGTTTAGATTCCCAAAATTCCAAAAACCAATTCCATCTCTCAATTCTATTTGGACTGCTCAAATCTTACTCTGATTTCAAACTTTAAAATTGAAATTCAAATCACATTCCATCTCTATCCTGATTCAAAATCCTAATTCAAAGTCCATTTATGACTTTGAATTTTCCTTTCTTCTCATTTTATCTCAACTTCAAAACCATTCCTTTCGAAGTTCAGATTTATTTTTCCTAGCTCTGATTATTCCAAAAACCTAGAACTTTAAATCTTACGTTCCAAGTTAGAAACCATTTCTTCACTCTATTATCAGATTCATCTCAGAAACACTTGGGAATTTCCAAATCATTTTGAAAAAGAGCATACATCCTTGCATTGCACAAGCATGATTTTTTGTGCATTTAGACTTAGAATAAATTCTTAGATAATTTCTTAGCAAAGCAAAAGGCATGAATTCGACCCTTGGTTCGATTACCCCTGGTAAAGGCGCCAGGAACGGTCAAACCTCGTACCGACGAGCGAATCCTGTCTCCCAATTTTCCCGCAAATATTTTAAAATGGAGGCGAGTTATATTTTCCTAAATATTTTCAAATCAAGGTCAAGTGAGACCCCGCAAAAGAGTTCCTCTCTCTTCTCTTTCCTTTCTTTTCTCTTCTCTCTTTCTTTTCTGTCTTTTATTTTCTCCCTTCAAAAAAGAGGAAAATAGAGGTTGGAAAAGAAAAAGTGAAGGAAGAGAGAGAAAGATACAAGAGAGGAAAAATTTTGCGATGATCACAGTTTTGGCGATCGTGATGGGATTGGTCTCCGTCCGGTCGGATCTATGCCTTTCGCTTTGCTTTGATAATATCTAAGTCTTCATTCTATAAATGTCAGCTTCATTTTCCATACAAACCTTAGGAGCCTAGACTCTGTCCTAAGCTGACATCGTTGCATATAGGATCTAAGTATGGTTTGGTAGGACCATATTGAGGAGATTATTCCATGTTCACATTAGACTTACGTCTGAAATACAACTCTTCTCAATTTTAGGGATTGAATGCAAACAATGTATGCAAGTGTATACTTCTTTTCATTTTAAATCTATCTCTTTAGGACTTGCATTAGAGACATCTAATTTTATTGCATGTTGAGCATGTTTTTGAAAACCTCCCTTCCTATATTGTCCCGGTCTTCACGTTGCTGGGCTGTCTCACTGAACCATAGTTCGGGAGAGAGCCTCACTACTGGACCACTTATTTGGGTTCGCGCCCCCTACCACATACCTAAGGGCCATAGTCCGAGGTATATCGGTAGGTGCTCAAGGATGTTGGGAAGCCAATACCTTAGAACTGGAGAAATATTTCTATGCCACGTACTTCGAGCTTCGGCTTGAGTATATCGGCGTATCTTGATTGGAATAAGATGATCTGAACCCTAGAGTTAGGATAAAGGTCCCACAAGCCATTTCAAATATTGGATTTAGAGTCAGCCTTTAGGAAGTGTTGTGTGCGCATCCTTGTTTGTGCAGCTTTTGGTTGTGTGATATTTCCCTTATTCTCTCATATATATATATCAAAACCTTTCAAAACCCTGGGTGTATTATTCAAAATTCCTCCTTACTTTCAAAAACCCAGGTGTATATCTTCCTCTACCTACATTTTTGTTCTCTTTTTAGATCAAATTTTCTTCAAAAACCCTAGAAAATTTCCTTTAAAAATTCGTCGATCTTTCAAAAAATTTCAGGTTTGATTCTTCAAGAGTCTATCCGTAAGTCCTCCATTCTATCTGATCCTCCTCATTCTTCTTTGCCCCAGTATCATTTCGATGGCGTCTGATTCCCTCGATGTTGTCTTTCTCAGAGATCATGTCTTCTATCAGATACAAGATGGATCCCCGGATCATCGGTTCATCCAGTCTCATCCTTTCTTCCCTCGGTGGTATCATTCTTGGTTTGCCACCTTCTCGCGTATGTTCCCAGACCATTTGGATGACTGTGGGTTGGAGATGGCATCGACAGTGGGCAAGCGAACCATCAATGGAGCTTTGATTCAGGCTATAGCAGAACGATGTAATCCACGTACCTGCACATTTTGGTTTCCATGAGAAGAAATGACTCTACTAATGGACGAATTCAGTGATATCATGGGATTGCCCGAACCAGTTGGTCAGCCAGATGATCCCGTCGAGCAGCAATTCCTAATCAACATCAAAGGGGTAGATGTTCGAGAAGCTTTGGCTCGAGCTACAGGGAGCAGATCTTGGCCTCTCACTAAGATTGATGGGAATCAGTTCATTGACCTGTTCGGACTCTATCGCAAGTACGAAGCTTACGAAGAGGTTGACACTGTGTCTTGAGCAACAAAAGACAGAATTCAACACGCCTTGATCCTATGCACAGTGGGATTAGCTTTCTTACAAGATGGTCAGAATTTCATAGATGTTAGAGTTGCTCAACTCTTTTGAAGATGGGGAAGCAAGCAGACCCGTCAACTTTCAGTCTCTATGGCCGCTTTAGCCTTTCTTTATCGTGGCTTGGCTCGTTTCCCCCTTGAAGAGACTATTCTGGTGGAAGGATGCACTTATGCCCTACAGTCATGGTTCCTGTGACATGTGCCATCAAAAGCCAGTTCTTTCAGATTCAGCAGTAAGCAGCCGAAGTCGGCCATTCAATATCGAGCCTTGATCGAGAAATTGCATCAGGAGAAGATTGTCTAGGATTTCTTCGACAGAAAAGAGACAGTTCCTCGTTACACTTATGCTCGCAACAAGCGCTACAGATTGCTTGGCCCCTTCTTCTGTGTTGATTATCAGTCAGAACGATGTCTTAGACAGTTTTTGCAGCGGCAGGTTCGCGCCAACATCCGCCTCCCGACAGGCAATATGCCAGAATTCAACCTACAGTCGGATCAGTGGTCTGGGGCATACCATATCACCAAATATACTTGGGACTCCTTTGTTTCTCTATCTGTATTTCTTGGACCAAATGTATCGTCTGAATATCAAGAGTGGTGGCAAACTGTTTGCCCACCCTCTCCTTGTCTTTGAATGTTAACTATCAATGAAAAATTAATTTTTGACCAAGTTTTATTTCTTGTATTTTGTTTATAACACAAATGGTCACAATTTTGGTGACAACCTCATCTCGGGTAAATGGGACATTTTTTCCTACTTCTCTTTAATATATTTTATCATGGTTGAAGACCTCGCCTAGGTAACAGGACACATTTTCTCCGTTATCATCAAAATGGTAACACAATTGTCACAAATCTTGTGATGACCCAATCTCGGGTATCGGGATAATCTCTTGAAATTGTCTACCAAAATCCTTCATTCTTTTTTCCTCAAAAATTATGTTTTAAAAAAAAAAAAAACTTCTCCATACTCTAATCATTCCCGTATTCTGCATGAAAACTTTGGCATCCCAAGATGGTTCAGACAAGAGCCGGTAAGCAGACTGTTCAACAGCACAGTGACAGCGAGCAAGAAGAGATGAACTCTCCCAGATTATCTAAGAAGCACGACTCAGGGGACGAGAGCGATGTTGATCCGGCCATGTACAGAGTCTTTCAAAAGATGATGTCCAAAATGATGGCTGAGCAGGCTAAGGCTGGTCCAAAGAAAGCAACTGCTAAAAGCAAAACCAAGAAGAAACCCATTAAAAAACATGTCACGATACAGTAAGCAGAAAATACATCATGACAGTACTTCTGAAGATTCAGAATCAGCAGAAAAAGTCTCTAAAGAAGAAGAACAACTGATCTATATTCCCAAGCATCTGCGACAACCTAAGAGAACAGTGGAAGGGCCTGTACCAGTAAGCAAACCCAAGTACGGGGCCCCTGCAGAAGATCCCATTCAGGCATTAACAAAGATAGTCAAGGATCTGCAAATCCGAGAGAAAGGGAAAAGATTATATACCAGGCAGGACTTCTATCTCGGCTTGGAAGGGGATAACAATCTGGAGAACCTCCCCCGGAAATTCATTAAGTTTGATGGATCCGGTGATCCTAAAGCCCATCTTGCCATGTTCTTCGCAGAATGCGCCCGGTTCAGCGAGGATAACCGTGCCCTTTTTCTTTGTTTCCCCCGCAGTTTGGAGGGGATAACTGCCAAGTGGTATGCTGAGCACGTCAATTCCATTGAATTGAGGGATTTTGACAAAGTTGTTAACATGTTCGTTGAGCGCTTTCTGTTCAATACAGAAGCTCTGCTTACGCTCAACCATCTGTGTAACCTCAAACAGGAGCCGAATGAAAAGGCCAGGAATTTCATCCATAAGTGGAGGAACATTTGTAATAAGATGAGGAATCCTATTTCTGAGGAACATGCCCTCCAAATCATTCTCAACAACTTCTCTCAGCCCCTGAAAAGCCTTATTTTCTCATATCCATCCAAGTCATTCATTGAATTGACGGAATGAGCAGAATGACTCGAAATGGGAGTAGAGAATAGAATGTATGAAGGTGTCACTTTGGCCAAGAGTGTCCAAGATCCAAAGAAGAAGACACACTTTACTTACTCAGCCAACGCTCCCGGGGATAATCAGAGCAGTGGCAGCAAGAATGGCAGTGGCACGAAGCCTGAGCAGAGCAGAGGTAAAAAAAGACAGTTCTTCAAGAACAATGACAAGCCTCTCCCAAGCGGTCCTCAACAAATAGGGGATCTTCAGGAAAAGCCCAAGCATATAAACTGGAGCAAAGATCGGAAATTTACTCCCTTGGACCAGCCTCTAGAAAAAGTTCTGGAATATTTACTAACCCACGGAATGATTAAACTTCCCAAAGTTGCAGATCCGCCGGTGATCATGGGAAGGTTCAAGGAACAGTATTGCAAGTTCCACAGGGCAACTGGGCACGATACAGAATATTGCTTCGTCCTGAAAAACTTGATATAGGACTGCATTGATAAGAGCATCCTCATCGAAGATGAAGAGGAAGGCAAAATGGAAATCCTTTCCTCCCCATTCCCAAAACATTCAGCATCAACCATTTCAGAGCATGCATTCCTTCCGCAAAGCCATATATATCCATGCTCCTTTAAAGAATTAAGTCTCTAGCATCAGGTAATGGATCTACATCAGGATCAGCCTACGTCTCATAGGATGAACATCCTCTCATTTTTTAACCAAAGGAATACATCAGTTGAGAGTGGAAAAACTCAAGTTTTTCCAAAAAGATTCCTTAAGAAAGAAGCCTGTGCAGAGGAAGCAGAAACCTCTAAGGCAGCAGAAGAGCAGGCCGATAATTTACAGAAGCCGATTATAGCGCTCTCCAACATTTTTATTTTTGAATTGACTCATGATTCTCCCAAGCATCGAGAAAAGTTAGATGATTTACTGAGAAAGATTAAGGTGAAGCCGGGCACTACGCCCGAAGATATGGCAAAAATCGTGAATCAGGCGATGACTAACGCGCCTATCACCTTCTCAGATGAGGACCTGCCAAAACCTTATTCATTTCATAACAATGCATTTTACATCGTGGTAAGGACCAGGGGCATGACTGTCCCGCACGCAGCAGTCTAAACATTTGCCCAGAGATGACAGCGAAGGCCTTGAGATTGAAAGAAGAATAATATGTGCCTGATCCCATTACCATCTACGACTTCGATAATCACGGGCAGACTGCAAAGGGCAAAATCTTTCTGGAAATCTTTATTAATTACTCAGTGCACACAGTCTTATTCCATGTTGTCAACGTGCCGCCAACTTATAATCTCTTGTTAGGACGAACATGGATCCATAATGCCAATGTCGTTCCATCAACCCTCCACCAGTGCATAAAGTGGTCCAAGGGAGGAATGATTACTACCATCCTGGGCGAAGATCCTGAAGATAGGCTGCCACGGCCTATGATTCCCCGTCCAACATTTACGGCAGATATTCCAAGCATCCGGGAAGCAGATGAAATCGACCTTAGCGAGAGTCTAGAGATGCTGAAGCTGAAAGATGTCATGGAAGAAGAAAATATGGCAGCCACGGTCCAATGGCAGAGACCTTGTTTTTTCAAGTTAGGAGGACGCATCAATTACACCTCCTTAAAAAATCATCCCTTATTTCCTCGGTTTTCCAAAGCCAGAAAGGGATTTGATCTTCTAATAAAGCATGGATACTAGCCGTTCCGGGGCACAGGGAAAAATGAATATGGTATAGTGGAGCCAATCATTCCTACTCAACATTCAGACAATTTAGGTTTGGGGTTCACCGACCAAGATTCCACCAATAAAACAGTTTTTGTCAAAGGAAGCCAGTGAAAAGATAATGCCTCAGTTTTTCTGCTTTTTCTGTTGTCATTTCTCTGTTTAAATCTTGTAGGGACAACAGAGTCTCATATTTTGTCAGTTTTGTAAATATTACACTTCCAATCAATAAAAAGATCAACTTTCTCTTCATATTTGGGCATCTATCATTCTTTTTTTTTTATATTTTGTCTGTGCCATTATTCTTTGTTTCGTACAAAAAGTTTGTTTTGGCTTGTATCTTCTCTCAAAACCCTTTCTTACATTTTCATAATCATGACTTCTGAACCAATGAATAAATTCATTATCAATCCCAAATATTTAAAATCAGCAAGGATTCCTAAAGACAGAGCAGAGGTCAGCCAAGCAGCAAAGCAGACCGAAGAGCTAGCAAAATTGGATTCCACTATCCAAGAATTGCCAGAATTTGCTCACATTCAGAAGCAGGATGAACCCTCGTCCTTGGTTCAAGATCCAACTGAGGATATCAACATTGGTTCGGAAGATGATTCGAAAGTTCTCAAAATTGGTTCAGGTCTAAATGCGAATGAAAAAGCAAGACTCGTCCAATTCCTTAAGCAACATCAAGAAGTGTTTGCCTGGACTTATGAGGATATGCCAGGATTAGATCCCAAGCTGGTTGAGTATCGACTCAAGTTGAAACCAGATTCCAAACCAATCAAGCAGAAACTAAGGAAATTAGACCCTCGAATTGAGCAGCAGGTCAAAGAAGGACTTGAAGATTTGTTGAAAGCAGGCTTCATCCGAGCCATTGATTATCCAAATTGGTTGGCAAATATCGTGGCATTTTCTAAAAAGAACGGAAAAGTTCGGATCTGCATTGATTTTTGGGATCTCAACAAAGCTACCCCGAAAGATGATTATCCACTTCCCAACATTGATCTGTTGATTGTTAGCATAACAGGTCATGCCATGTTTTCTTTAATGGATGGATACACAGGCTACAATCAGATTAAGCTGGCCGTTCGTGATCAGTCAAAGACTTCCTTTACCACACCATGGGGAACCTTCTGCTATACAGTCATGTCGTTCGGACTCAAAAATGCAGGAGCAACTTATCAAAGGGCAATGGTCGTTATTTTCCACTATCAAATGCACAAAAATATGGATGCATATGTGGATGGCATTCTGGTTAAGTTTAAAGAAGAAGAAGATCACCTCGATGCTCTTCGACAAGTTTTTGAAAGGCTCATTCTTTACAAATTAAGACTTAATCCTCAAAAATGTATTTTCGGAGTTGAGTCCGGCAAATTGTTCGACTTCATTATCAGCAAGAAAGGAATAGAGGTGGACCCGGCCAAAGCAAAAGCCATTATTGATATGCCACCTCCAACTAATCTTAGAGAACTGCGAATCCTTCAAGGGCGTATTCAGTTTATTCGTAGATTCATCTCTAATTTGGCTATAAGATGTGAACATTTCAATCATTTGCTAAGAAAAGGAGTTAAATTTGAATGGGGATCAGAATGCCAGCTCTCGTTTGAGCACATCAAGCAGTATCTCCTTAATCTATCAGTTTTGAAGCCGCCAAAATTGGGGAAGCCTCTCTTACTATATATTTCCGTCAATCAGAATGCCTGTGGTGGATTCGTCGCACAGTACGAAGAAGGCAGCCTGATAGAACACGTCATCTACTATGTAAGCAAACCTTCATTGATTATGAAAAGAAGTATTCTCAGATGGAGAAAACTTGTCTAGCTCTGGTTTGGATGTGCCAGAAATTGAGACATTACTTGTTGACATCTGAAATCAAATTTCTATCAAAGCTTAATCCTCTTAGATACATTCTTGAGCAACCGTTTCTCACTGGACGGATTGCGAAGTGGCAGGTCCTTCTAATGCAATATGACTTAGAGTATGTTTCTCAAAAGTCAATTAAAGGTCAAGCGATCGCAGATCAGTTGGCAGATTTTCCTTTGACGGAAGAAATTAAAGCAGAGGATGATTTTCCTGATAAGCACATCTGCAATGTCCAACAGCCCCCAGTTTGGAACTTGTTCTTCGATGGCTCTAAAAACATGTCTGGCATAGGGATTGGAGTCTTGTTGATCACTCCAGAAAAAGAAATGATCCCTTATTTTCTCAAGCTTGGTTTCCAATGCACTCACAATATGGTCGAGTATGAAGCTCTAATACAAGGCCTCAAAATTCTGCAACATTTCAAAGTTAAGAGAGTACATGCCTTTGGCGATTCATTACTTGTTGTCAGTCAAGTTAACACTGAATGGCAAGTGAAAGATTCCAAATTGATCCCATATCAGAAGATCGTCCTAGCTCTTGTGGACAGCTTCGAAGAATTTCAGCTCAATCACATCAGAAGAGAGCACAATCAGATAGCCGATGGCTTAGCCAGTCTGGGCTCCATTTTATCTTTTAAAGGCAGTGAATCATGTCGTTCTGTCGAAGTTGGCAAACTTGAGCAACCTGCTTTCATTTCAACCATGCGAGTAAACCAGGTTAATCAGAAGGAGAAGCCTTGGTACCAAAATATCAAAAATTTCATTAAGACTGGTGAATTTCCACCAGAAATGCCTAAAAGGGAGCAACGTGCAATTTAGCGCATGTCTACCCGTTATTTCATTCTGGCCAATGTCCTCTACCGTCGTGGGTTCTGTTCTGAGTATTCAAGATGCTTAGACAGAGAAGAAGCTATGAAAATTATCCAAGAAGCACATGAAGGGATTTGTGGTAGCCATGTTGGCTATCAAACTCTCGTCAAGCAGATCGTCCGAGCAGGGTACTATTGGAATACCATGCAACAAGACTGTCATAGATTTGTGAAGAAGTGCGTCAAGTGCCAAATGCACACACCTTTCATTCATGCGTCGGCCACGTATCTACAATAAGTTGTTTCTCCTTGGCCATTTTCTATGTGGGCTTTCGACGTCGTAGGTCCGATTACTCCTTCTGCTTTCAACGGCCACAAATACTTCCTGGCTGCGACAGAGTATTTCACCAAATGGGTTGAAGCTGATACTCTACGCACAGTAGAAGGCCGCCATGTGGTTTCTTTCATTCACAAGAATATTCTTTGCCGCTTTGGCATACCACATGACATTGTATCAGACAATGAAAGCCATTTCAAAAATGAGAGGATGAAAACCTTCTGTTCTAAATTCAAGATTTGCCATAATTTCTCAGCTCTCTACTATCCTCAAGGGAATGGCCAAGCAGAGGCTACCAATAAGATTCTGATTCGTATTTTGGAAAGGACTGTGAGAATAGGTCGAGATTGGCATGAGAAAATTCATGATACACTTTGGGCATACCGAACCACTATTTGGACTCCGATTAACGCCACTCCTTCAGAACTTGTTTACGAAACTGAAGTAGTGTTGCCTCTCCATATCCAAAAGCCCGCTCTCAAATTTGCTTCCCTTATAGAATTGCCACTAGATCAGTATCAGCAGCAGAGACGAGTACAGATCATATAGGTAACACTGTCCTACAACACAAACGGAGGACATAAAGAACAAAAACCAAACATATATATATATATATATATATTCTGAACTGCAGTCGAAAGGTTGCCATTTTCCGGCAGTCTACACCCCGTTTCGACAAACATGCCAAACGTAAAACTTGTGGAGCTATTCGATAGCTTTCCACAAAGTCTAGAAAGTGAGCATTCCGCGAAAAGGTGTGGGAGATACGTCGGAAACGCCGGACATCACTCGGAGCATTTCCAGACTGCTGATGAAACAAGGTATCTGCCAATAAATGGTGATTTCCATCAGCTCTATAGTTCGACTCAGACAAAATGACCAACTTCAAAGTTGTAGATCTCTGTCGGAGCTTTCCAGAATGCCCAAGAACACCCCGATTTGACATGTATCCAAGATAGATAAATATTGTAAATGTGTTTATGAATGTACGTTTTTGGTATGTTCATGGAGTTGTTCATTTCCAAGGCATTTGTTGGACATTAACAATATTTATCTATCTTGTTGATAGTCTACTGGGCTAGCCATATGGAAAGGAGATCTCATGCAAATGGCTGATATTTTAGAAGATATAGAAATACGGCAGCTCACTTGTGTACAGAATACACATGCATTTACCCAGGCACTGTACATTCTGAAGTTGCTAATTAGCAAGTCTCCACTCACTTATAACATAACTAGCCGAGTGGGGCCCCACGACGAAGTTGCTAATTAACAAAACTAGCATAAGCGAGAGTGGGGCTCCACGACCACCCTACCTTACGTGACGCACCTTTGAAAGCTACGAACACACCTGTGCGCCAATGGAGTTTGATCCGGTGCCTTCATCTCAGCACCTTCACAACCACCCCACTGGCCACGCGGACAACCCGGTTGACAAATAAATTACAAGCAGACAATGATGCTAATTTAGGAATCCAAGTATCAACACAAATTTTTTGAATAGGGAAAGATGGGACTTACACAGATTCACAAAATCTTTTTGAAAAATATGAGAATGTCATATGCAAGTCTTGACCATCCTTTGCTCAAGGGAAAGGTAAAACTCATACAAGTTTTTTGATTTTTGTAGCTTGAATCATACCTTCGAGAAACCCAAATATGTAATAAAAACCAACTGTGTCTAAGTATCTGTTCCAGAATATTGAAAACTGAAATGAAATAACAAACTTAATTAAATGATTGAAAAAATTACTTTTTTTGGACTCGAAGGTCCGTTTAACTTTTATGCTCCTTTTCGACCGCCAACACCTCCGCATAGGTACGAGGGTTCCTCAATGACATCAGGACAGAGTACAAGTAGAACTTGAGTATGCTTGTTCTGCAAGGCCATCACTTAGGTATGAGATTTTCAGATTATCTGAGTTGCCTTTATTTATAGAAAATTTGCATAAGATGTAGATTTAAAAATCACTGGATTTGAATCCAACCCAAATGAATATGTTATTATTTTTATGGAGGATAAGACTCATCCAATAAGAGTTCTATTTGAGATAGGACTTTATGTATGATAAGATTCTATTTTTTTGGGAAAGGTTTTAAGGAGACAAAGATAAGCTTTTGGGTGATTTTTATCCAAATGACACATGTGAATGAGGTTTCTAGAGGTTTCTTATGAATTGAATAATGAGATTTCAAATCTCCAAGCTTAAATCAGATCGTAATTCAGATTTGTTATGACAAGGTAACTTGTTTTAGCGATAACTTTCTGTCCAGATGTCAGATCGAGACACCATTTGATGCGTTGGAAAATTAACATCCTCAACTTTAATTCATTTTTTAAGTGCAAAACCATCTGAAAAACAAGATTTTTATTGAATAAGTTATATTATTTTTGTCATAACTTTTTACTCTGGTTTTTAACTTGTTGAAAAGGTAATCTTATAGTTTAATTGATATTTTGAACAAAAGTAAAAAAAATATTGTTTTAGAGTTTAAAAGTTCAAGATAAGAAAACTTTATAATGACCCGATCAAAATTGAGGTATTTACACAAAATCACTATATGATTCATAAATTTATACTTCTTCACCAAAGTCATTTTAGGTTGGGAATACAAATGAAAGCATGTACATCTGAATACACCTGTATAATCGTGATTGAAGTAAATGGTCTATAGATGAATGCCATTTAAATTTTTTTTTTATATATAACAAGGAGCGCCACCATTATTATTCAGGCATCCTGATATGGGCTGAGAGGTGCCCTGTTTCGGTATTCATAGTGTAAAACTCCACAAGTGCTCGCCCCTGTTTCTTGGGGATAGTTTCCTGTTAGCTTTGATCTTACACTGTAAGGGACGTACACCTAGGTATCACGTTAGCAATGTCATCCAATTTTAATGCATTAAATTGACCCTCCTAGCAAGGAGTGCAGAGACCTTGTGAGCTGCAGGTGAAAACGGTTTACGGTGGAAGTGATTTGTAGGCTCTGTTTTTTAAAGGCAAGCTGGGTCCCCAACCAGTTATTATTCAATTTACCACTGGGGTTTGAACGTTGCTGGGGTTTGAATCTGCAACTTCCCACCACAAGGAGACGTGCCCTGACAGCTCCTACCAACCACTCAGAGCTCCCGTTGGTAGTGATTTGGAGTCCCAATCAGGTGCCTTCACATGGCACATTTTTGGTGCCTTGGTACCTGATCGCCCTCCAGGTCATGAGCCCCACACCTGACAGGCCCTATCCCCCAAGATGAAGGGTGATCAGGTGCATAAGGCACAAAAAATTGTGCCATATGATGGGACCTGATCCGGACTCAGTGATTTGTAGGCAATTGCTTGAGCTTTTAAGACCATGAACCATCACTGGCTCAACTTTATGTCAGGCCAGACCTTGTGTGTGTGCACACGGGCATCACCATGTTTAATTCTTCTTTTTATGACGATGGTTTGTTCTGAGAATTTGTTGATTTGGCTTCTACCATTTCTTTTTTAGAAGCAGTTGCTGCGGAGTGATTACCAATTATACAAATCTCTCTCTCTCTCTCTCTTCCTCTCTCTCTCAAAGGCCAATGATTTTACGACACAAAAAAAATGGAGATTATTGTGACGGGTATGGTTGGTGACATCTTTTTTAAGGGCATTAAATTCAATTTTGGAAGGCTTCGCTGATGTGTATCTGGGTCTTAAATTACACAGTAGAGATGCAGGGGGAGGGGCTTTGGATCTGCTTGTACTCTGAACTGTGCACAGTCACCATCTAGATTGTGACTGTCTTACTCTTATGTTCCTCTCTTATCCAATATTCTGTTGGATGTATTTTAGTAATGTTGAATGGTGAATGTTCTCTCAAAGGCCAACATTATGATTGGAGATGCATACAACATTTTGGTTTGGTTAGTGTTTAACAAGAAATGAATGCACTTTTTTCTTTTTTGATTTATTACTAAAAAAAACTGCACCTAGGATCAAAGACCTGATCGCGCTGGCTCAAAATTGCCCCAGTTGAATAAAACTGAGGCTAGAACCATTTAAAGCAGCAAGTTATAGACAGGATTTTTCTCGTGAGAATTTGAAATTTTTTATTTATCGTGAGTGTTTTCAAGAAAATATCAGCTAAAAATAAATTAATTAATATTTAATAAACATAAGGCAAAATAAATTTTCTTTTAAATTATATGGGTTCAAGGACTTGTTTTTGAAAGGCAAGCTGGGGTTAGGCAGGCCCCTACCAATTATACAACTATACCATTGGGTTTTGAACCTGCAGCGTCCCAACACAAGGTGACGTGCACTAGCTGACCCTACCAGACAAGCAGGACCACCGCTGGTATGTGTTTAAGGTCTTGTCCAAAACTGAAACTTCTAAATAAATCATTTAAAACTTCAAAATATAGGTTTAATTTACACGTTGGACTTCAGGAGCTCTTTCTTATTCATAACACATTTAAAGCTTTTAATTTTCAAGGTAGATTTTAAGAAACCGTTTTCTATTGTAGACATTTGCAAAGCTGCCTTGTTGAGAAACTAGTTTAAAGTTTTTGGTGGATGACAGGAAGTTTTATTACAATTAAATGGATGAATTAAAAAAAGTTCAATGAGAATTTATTCACTTGAAAATAATGTTGTTCAATGTATTTTAAATGAATTTAAAGCAAGCAAGGGTCTCTTTTTTTTTTAAATCTTGAGATAAAAACGTAAATATCGCGATAAAAACACAATATTTAGGTTTTGTAGAAAATATCGTGAGATTTTAAAGTTTCAAACCATAAAGATAACATATCATGTTTTTTTCGCGATATTTTCAAAATATCGCCCATAATTGTCACTATGGCTAAAACCCTCACCCCAAGATCTATGCTGAGCGGCCCCAGGAATTGAACCACGATGTGCTTGATTGTCAAGATATGAGAGACCATATTTTATGTCTCATCACTTTCTTCGGATTTTGAGCTTGAGGGACCACTGCAGTTTGCCCTCCGGCAATGGGATGGATTTGGGCAACCGGAGAGGTATCTCAAACTCCCCCAACGTCGTGATGTCGGATGGCAGGTGAAGGTTCTCAGGCTGAATGTTCACACACAGCTGCCTTGCTGCCTGTTATCAATCAGCATGAGCCTCAATAATTAGACACAACAATCAGGAAATACGGATCTGCAAAGTAAAACACAACATACAAACAAATAATAAAATAATTATTTAAATCTGGCGTTTGCAAAGGGAACAAACAAGAGTGGGCGTCTGCAAACCAGCAAGCAGATATTTACGTTGTCAAACCATAAGAGTAAGCTTACAAAGAAAGGAAAACTGTCACTATGTGAACTACAAACGGTGTAAACTCAGGGTGAACTGAGCATTTCCAAGGCTTCTTTCACGAATCCAACCCTCTATATGCGTTCAGCATGGTCCATTTGTTAGGAACGTGAAAATACGACTTTTTGATGCTTGAATATATACAAAAAATTTTGGGCCATTGGTTTTCAAGCCTTAAAAAGTCCTGCTTGTCATAATTAGACAATCCCAGAGCTGGTTCCTATGAAACTAAGAATGTAAATCAGGCCAAATAAAAAAAAAACATGAAAATCTTGGTTCAAACAAATGTTCACATATTCCAGTTTGCAGTTTACTCTGCATGGAAAATGGCAGTTACCTTTAATTATGTCTTCAAGCATACAATCTCATTCAATCCAAACTCTTAGAAAGAGCTAAGGTAAGCTCACCTAAGAGGACAATTTGATGAGACTCTTAATACCACTTGCGAAAACATATGGGGAGTAGTACAGAACCCCTTTTTTTTTATTTTTTCTGATGACGAGGAACCTGTTTAGGAACAGAGGTCACATAATGGGCCTCCCCTCCTAGATAGTAAAACCCAGATGAGGGATCTATCCTGCAAAGAACACCCCACCAGGTAAGCCACTGGAGGGTTCCGCCACCTGCTCAAGAACCGCCCTAACCACATGAGCAACCTGGGGTGGGCTGTGGTACAGAACCTGTGGGAAAGAGGTGCATATAACCTCATGCTTGTGAATGGAACATAAACACCAAGTGAACCCAATGCCACCACTTAGGTTCATAAATTCAGTGGAAGTAACCATATATTAATACCAGCTATCCTCTGGTTTGCAAATGTTCCTCCAGTACAGGCATGTGGGTGGAGCTGGACTTCCATATCTTGCCATGCATGAGCAATCCAAATCTCATTTCCCTTTAAAAATAACTTCCAAAATTGTCTATCATCACTCGTTTATGGGAATTTGTCTCTGTATTGAATGTACTGATGGACTTAGAATGATTCATAGAGATGCTGAATCGGTTAGATGATCTTTAGAGGAGTAAATACCAGCTAGGAAGGATTCAGGTGGTGGTGTGTGCTCACGGTACATGATAATTCCTCGACAAATTAGTGAGGTCATACAGAGGACACAGCAGTAAAGCTGCCTGCAAAGAATGGGGATGAGCTTAACCAATTAGTGGTTTTTCTGTAATAAAACAACAATTAGCAAAGCCTGGATCTAATTAAACGGGGGTGGGAAGTCCCAGTATGCAACTGGAAATATCAAAGAACTATCACAGTTCACAAAGGTCAGAAAAATGCTTCACCCGGAAGGGTTGGTTGTAGAGTGTGACTATCCACGGAACCTTGACACTTCCACTCAGAAAAACGTTAAGGACATATTGCAGAAGGTATGGCAGGACAGAGATCTAGAAGGAATGAGGGTTCGAACCAAAGTTGTTTAGGACCCAGATCAGATCATTCACAAAAGAATGCCTCAACTATAGAAGCAGACAGCATGACATAACCAGCATCGGTTGCCAAAACTGCTCATCCTCCTCACTTTTCATGACGATGCCCCAGCATCATGCGTGGGACCTGCTTTCCTTCATCTAGCAGATAATGCCCAGATACATGAGAAAGATTTCATGAAACTATGACAAGAGCAAGGTCAAACATAGCTTAACAAAACTATTTTCTTCTGTTCTTTTTTTTTTCTGGTTACCTTTCTAGACGGGAAAAAAAAATTCTCCAATCATACCAAGTCCTTTTTCTCTCATATCCATGATCTTGATCAATAGTATCTACTGCGCACCACTATTTTCTGTAGATTGTTTTAAGTCTAGATCTGTGAAGTGAGGGATTAACCTTTTTGGCTTTGTTCTCATCCCTATTAACCCTTACTAATCATGTCTTGAATAACCCTGAGGAAAAAAAATCTGAAAATGCAATAATATATTTCTCAAATGTCAAGTGATGTATAATGTTTCGTCCCTTCCACATTAAAAGCATAGAATTCCTTTATGCGTCCACATCATCATTTCATGTGTGTGTACTGTGTACACACACACGTGTGATAAAAAGGAACAAAGCAAGCAACTCACTGATATGACAGGTCACCAAGAGGTGCAAGCCACATCAATGGACATGGACTTCTCAATATATGAGACGTGCATCTCTCATGTGCGTTTGAGCAATTCATTCTTGAGGCAGTTAGCCTCTTAGAGGCTTAAAGGCATGTCTTGCTGCTTGAGGCAGTGGCTTTCAATATTCTGATTTTCATCATAAGAATCCCCAAATCAAGTGCTAATAGGTATTCATTACAAACAAAAGCATATTTTAACAAAGCTGAACGTGAAGATTGACAAGAAATTTGCAACACACCTCAGCCACAATCTCATCCTTCGCAATAGGAGTCCGCAGGTCATTGTCTTTGCTGATAAGCCTTCTTAACACCTGCATGCAATCAGTACTACACGAATTACAAGATCTGCACACTTTCATTCTGTCCTAGGATTAATAAAAATGCCAAGTACAAAAAGAATTCTGAGGTCAACAGTATTCACAGCCTAGAATAGTAGTTGCTAAGCATCATGGGAAAAATACACTGATAAAAGTGTTAACATAAGCAATTGGATCACAGCAAATTGAATCAGATTTGGTTTTCATTCTGAAGAATTGGCAGCATATTTCCAATGTTCACATGATTCATAAAAAAAGTCCCAATAGCATAACCTCTTTATTCTCTTGGAATCTTGGAAGGCTATCCTCAAGAAAGAAAACTTGCCCAATTTAGAACAGAGGGTGAGCTCGAAGGAAGCTTCAGTTTTAGCTTTCAAATTTGTAATTCGGTTATAACATGAGCTGTGCCATTATCCAAAATAGGCCACATGTATTATATATATCATAGCAGTCAACAGAACTAGTCATTCCCATTCCCAATATTCCTAGACTCTTGCTCTCTCGCCAGTTCCTCAGATTGTATCGAAAGATTCGAAACCAACCATGGCTTTTGTCTTCCAAACCTGCGAACTTTCAATATTGCAAACTTGAATACCTGATCTCAGTTAAGCTTGACAGAACCAACTATTCTGTGGAAAAATTAGTTTCTTCCTGTTATGAGAACTTGTGAACCACCAAAAAAATTTTGACGTCTCCATTCCTCTTAATAACCATCAGTCAACTGTTATCAACCCAGAATTTGTTAAATGGAAAAAATAGGACAATCTGCTGCTATGTTGGTTAAATGCCACTCTCTCTCTGAAACTATTTGGCTCAAGTAATTGGACTTTAATCTAGATATCTGGCTTCTCAGGAGAAGATGTTTGCAAATATCCACAAGAAAGAACGACATGATTAAGATTTCAACTGCAGTCAGTTAAGAAAGGTAGCATCCCTGTAGCTGAATATTTTCAGAGATTCAAATGTGTTGCTGATGATCTTGGCTAGATTCAAATCTGATTCTCATAGATGCTCTGGTTTTGCGTATTTTTAGTGGACCTGGATATGAGTATGAATCTTTTATCATTTGCCTTACGATTGGTGAAGTTATCCTGACTTTGACGAAATGAGAGCTTTGCTACTAAATCCTGAAAATTGCTTAGAGCAGCTACATGGTGATTCGAGTAGCACTTCAGCATTTTTTACCAATGTTCAAGGAGGACAAGGTCGCTCTAATTGCAAAGGATTGGGTTCATTCTATAGAAGTGAATTGGATAGAGGAGGCCAAAATTGAGCAACGCTCATGATTTGTCAGTTATGTGGACAGACAGGCAACACCGCTACTAATTGCTTTAAACAATTTAAACATCCCTTTCAGCCAGAAATGTTCCCAGAGTTTTGTTGCACTCTTTTGGATCCAGGTTTTGATGAGGACTGGTACCCAGCTGCTGGGGCAAACCACATGAGGAAAACACTCTAAACAAGATGCAGTCTCCCATGGCTTGTGAAGGTAAAGATGCAGTGGCGATCAACAATGGTAAGAGTATCCACTAGCTCATAAGAAGTATATCTCTTTTTCTACAGGCAAAATATAATTCAAGGGTAAAATGAATTGCTCCTAAAATTAAAAATAATTTAAATCTGGCCAAGTTCATTAAGGATAATGGTTATTTCTTTGAACTTTTTCCATAGGGATCTAAAATCAAGGATTTGAAGTACAGGGTCAAGGGAAGTCTAGAAAGAGTAAGGAAAATCTCTATCCTGTTTCAAATAAAGTTGGATATGCTAGGAACAAAGGCTTCAGCTTCAGTGTGGATTAAAAACTTTATCTCATTTAAATTATTGGACTAAAAACTTTATCCAGTGTTATCAAAAACGTGCCTTGAGAAGAAAAAGAAGATCTTTTATATGTTTTAACTTTTATTAATCAGTTTCAGTTTCTTAGCTACTTTTATATGTTAAGAAGAAAAAGAAGAAGAAGATCTTTTATTTGTTTTAAACTTTTATTAATCAGTTTCAGTTTCTTAGTTTTATATGTTTTAATCTTTTATATGTTTAACTTTTATTAATCAGTTTCAGTTTCTTAGTTACTTTTATATGTTATATTTATTAGTTTCTTTATTTATTTACCTTTTATTAGTTTCTTTACTTTTTATAGGTTAATCTCATATTTTTAGTACTTATTTGAGATTTTTTATTGAGGACATTATATTTTTCAATTATATAATTAGTTCTCTAGTTATGTAATCAGTTTCTTAGTTACTTTTATATGTTAATCTGATATTTTTTAGTACTTATTTGAGATTTTCTATTTCTTATTTGTTGTTAGTTCATCAATAAAGCATTTCTTTATTTATTTGTATTTTTAGGTATTTTTTATAATTTTTTTTAAAGTTTTCAATTTTTTTTTAGGCTTACGCTTTACGCCACGCCTCAGGTTTTGGTGGAGTGCCTCGCTACGCCTCAACGCTTTTCATACTTTATCTCATTTAAACTATTGGCATGAGAATATGTTTGATAGTTCAATGAATTCAAGAATTATGTCTAGTTGTCAAATGGAAAACAAAATAGATTGTCTTCGCAGAAAGTGACATAGCTGCATTTATTTCATATGAAATTATTCATTGTAGATCTTTGAGGACCAGATCCTGCTTGTTCTAGAAGTAAGCACAAATATTGTATACTTCTGCAGGTGATTTGACAAGGTGCTCCTGCTTGTTCGTGTGTCATCAGTTTTTTTGGTTTCGTAGTGAGCACTTGTTCTTTAATTGTCACCAGTTTGATGGGGGGTGTGAACATAAAAAATGTGGATCCTGGACAAATTGGATTAGGTCTGGTTTTCATTCTGAAGTACTGGTAGTACGTTTCAAATGTTTAAATGATTCATAAAAAACAACAAATAGTTATAATCTCTTAATTCTCCTTGAACCTTTGGAAGCAATCATCAAGGAAGAAAACTTACCCAATTGGAATTGATTGTGAAATTAAGGGTGTGTTTGATTTGAATACCTTGGAGGAGAATTCTCATGGAAAGATGAATTGTCAATCCCACGAAATGTCAAGAAAATGAGTTCTCAATCTCTAAATTTCCCTTGTTTGGTAACTTTTGTGTTCATTGATTTTCTTGAGAATTCTCATGTTTAACTTCGGCTACAACATAGGATTTGGGTGAGAGTTCTTGTTCTTAGGCTTGTGTAGTCTTGTGTACCATTTAAGAATCCTACATGAGTATGTTATGCGGATCCTTAATTGGATCAAAATATAATGGACCTAAATATAATGAGACATGAGATGGAGTGTATATATAAGATAAAATCCAGACTGAGAGTTGGATTTGAATTTTGGTTGAACAATCTATAGTTGGGTTTGAATATTATGGACCCAATTTAACGAGACGTGCATGGTTCAGAGCATTCACATTAGATTGAATTCAGATCAGAATTTGGTTCTACATCTAGATCTAGACAGGATTTGCATGTCGTTTGATTGGATTTCGTGTCTTGATGAATGCACAATGCCCATGAAATTGCATTATTGACTCAAAATGGATCTTCAATTGGATCAATAATAGAGTGTTCATATTGGACCAAACTTGGATCCAGTTTCAGGTCCGAACGTGATTTCCAATTTCGTCATTCTCCATGTTACCATAGACATGAAACATGTCTTCATGTAAAACTGCTTGTGGACACATGGTAAAACATTGCAAAACCCATGGAGAGAGAGAGTCTCCGGTTTTTTAGGCAAAAAGGAGGGGTTCAATAAAAAATACACAGAGAGGGAGAGAGGTCATGGTCAGCATAGAGATAACCGGAAGGAGGGAGAGAGGCAAAAAGAGGGATTCAATCAAAACTACATAAAGAGAGATCAGAGATAACCCAGATGAAGAAGGAGAGGCAGATGGGTAATTGGCTTCAGCCAATTGCGGCGATGCAGAGGCGAGTCATGCGCCAAAGAATTTGAGGGTTGTTCTATATCATGGGCTTGAACGGGAATTATAGTTCCCATGGAAGGAGGTGGGAACTCTAAACAGAGAATTTAGGTGGATAATGCCTTTTCCCAAACCTCAAACATGACACAAACATGAGAATCTGACATGGCCAACAAGCATGAAGAAGTTAGAGTGCGACCTTTAAAATTTGTAAATTCATATGCAACTTGAGAAATGATATTATTAGATAGAGGCTAGATTCAAAATTGTGTAGTTTCACAATGATGTGTTAGAAAGTACAAAAGGTGTTGGGATTATACACTTAACAGATTTCCCAAAAGACGAGTTTGGAAACCTTATCCTATTCAAGAACAACAAACCAACCTGGTAAAACTATGTCACATGGATACAGATTTGCATACGGGGACACTGCCATTTTTATGAAGTTTTTTATATGATTTGTATACAAGTGGACATGATATGGGAGCCAAAATGGAGTATCCGTGTGGTGTAGCTGGTAAACAACATTAGGAACACAAAAACCAAATTAAATAAAGAATATCTTATTGATAGGAGAAACTATTCATGTGCTCAGAATTAATAGCGAAGCTTGACAGTAAATAAGGAATTAGGTGGGAATGACATAAAATATCTTTCTTATGTGGACAAAGTGCATGCTTGCTTGTGCCACTATTCACTATTGCTTGAGTATTTCCTTCATGTCATCAGAGGTTCAACCGGATGCTTGCATCAAACAAATAAACCTTGGTTAAATTAATCTATCATGCATCACTCAGGAGAGATTGGCATTTCAAATTAGTTGACTGTAAGCTGTAGGCTATTTGCACTTAAACTTCCATTTAAGGTATCCATTTTGTTTGCTCCTTTAATAACTTTTAGCATATCAATTTCCATTATTTTAGAGGCTGCTAAAGCACCAATACAGACAGCATAGATAAGATCCAGACTAGAACACAGAAATGTACAGTGATTGGTGGAATCTACCCAGTGTCGTATTCGGATTTGGATTTGATCTATGTCACACGGACTCTTCTAACAGGGCACTGCACCCGCGTCACACCCGCACCCAGGCGGGTGCAACACTTGGACACAGTTTCCTTTGCGTTAGGTGAAGTCAACCACACAGAGGTCAATTTCTATCCAAAAGTAGATTCAGTTAACCCTAATTGAGTCCATTTTTATCTATATTATATTTATACATATATATACATAAATGCACACAAATACACATAGTGTTAACTTAAAACTGTTAAAAATTATATATATATATATATATATATATATATATATATATATATATATATATATATATATATATATATATATCCTCCCTCCACCCCCACACCCAAGTTTTTTTAAAGTGCCGCATCCGCACCCATACCCGCACCTATGTGACATAGGATTTGATTGACTTAATCCAGTTGTAGCCTGATCCAGATCTGAGCCAAATGGATCCACTTCTATCATGACCTGATCCATCACCAGCAATAGGTTCAACTTAGGTTTTCCACCAGCACTAGGGAAAGAGAAACCAGGGAGTAGCCCAATCAATTCCACAACCTTTTCACAGTTTCAACATGCTCCAACATCGACTCACATGAATATTTTCATATGTATTGGACACACTATTTCATAGTATTACTATTGTCATCCTCCTTTGCATGTGTTTTCCTACTCCATTGCAAGTTGGGGTGATGATGTGACTGATATGCTTTCACTGCCATTCCTTGTATATTTCAAAGCCTCTAATCCCTTGAAGACAATTTTTTTTTTTTTCATCCACTAAAATAAAGTAAAATATCGGTTTTCAAAACAATGGAAATGTTGGTCTTTAACATCTACAAATTGATATAGCTGTACTTCGACCACTTATTTACATCTGACTGTTATTTATATTTTCAGAAAGTGTGTCTTCTAGCACACCGAATATAAAATGGACTAGTACTATACATGTGAGTAGTTTCTGGATCTAGATTGCTTTATTGCCTTGTGTTCCTACAGACATTCAGCCAGTGAGTTCTTTATAAAGCCTTTAAGACTTGCTCGAGTTCTGCATTTAACAAACTCGGTAATAAGGTGATATCTTCATAATAACACATCACTTAGATGAGTTTGAGTGCCATGTTTGATTTGTTAGATATACAATTGACCCCTCTTGACATGTCATAAGTTCGTCATACTTTTGGTGTATTCTTTTGTTTGTCAATGTATCCTTTTGGCAATACAAACCCTTTCTTGTCTTCTGGTCCTAGAATTAGCATCTGCTTAGTCCTCATTATACTGTGTTGTACTTGAACTCTATATTGTTTCATTTGAGACAAATGAAATCAGACAGTTGCTCATTTTTTTATTTATCTCCTGTCCTAATGAACTAATAATCAGTCTTTTTCTGTTTTCTAAAATTTAAAAAATAATTATCAATAATCAAAACAAGAAGGTATAACAAAATGAGTGGTGACAAGCAGTCTCCAGGAAGAATGCTCGGTCAAACTTATCACTCATGAACAACAGAAATGGGTATAAAGTGTACTCCACAAAAAAAGATGTTGAGGTTAACTAAGAGACAAAGTTTACACAAGCACTTTGCAAGCCAAAGATACTTGCATAAAATATATCAATCTGTGTAAACAAGAATGGAGCAGAGGACATAAAATGAGAATGACATCCTATATCTGTTTTTACAGGCTAATGCAATCTTTTTAAATGATTTTGATACACATGAAATCTTTCATTGCTTGAATCATACTAAATAGCACAACTTATGCTAGTGGCAACCCACCAGGCGAGCATTATCTAAACGCTTTGCTGCAGCTTGGTACTCCTTCCTTTTATCCTCCTTAGTCTGT
The DNA here is from genome assembly GCF_984573655.1 of Nuphar pumila. NCBI lineage: Eukaryota > Viridiplantae > Streptophyta > Magnoliopsida > Nymphaeales > Nymphaeaceae > Nuphar > Nuphar pumila. The sequence continues at coordinate 105,202,637 of NC_143259.1, forward strand.
GGAACAACTGTCACTGTCTCTGCTTCTTCACGTTGATAAAGCTGATTCAAACATGTAACCAGACCTTATTATGCAATTATTGGCAAAGTTAACAAGTATTGATTCAGTGAATAAAGGGAAGGACATGAAAACTGAAGCAGAGAGCCAACATTAAAACAAAAAATTCCAGATGGTAGACTTTTCATATTGCTAACTGCACTTGGAAGTAGAGGCAGGCACAAGTAACTTCTCAACCCATAATTGAATGTGTAGACAACTAAAGATAGACAAGCAATAGATCACATGCATTTTATTGTATAGAGCACAGAAAAAGGACTGCAACGAGAAACCCATACATCAAGTAGGTATATAAATAAAACTTTATCTACAACCTGCATTTACTAAAACTAAAACAAAGCATGCATGGTAAAGCTAAAACTGCAAGTGAGGAATTAACCAAGTCACATCCTTTCTGCAGAAACACCAAAAAACAGACTCAGAATGATGCAGACTGCAGAAGCAATTTTATTTGGGAAATGAATGCGTTATTAACGTGTCACCATCACTAAGGGGGCATATGTTTCATACTTTCATGTCCTCTCCTATGAAAGAGGCCCTCCTCAATATAAAAGAAAGCCTCTTTCCTAAGAGAGGTGAAGCAAAAATCTACATGAGAAATATGTATTGAGACCCATATAATAAATGTAAAAAAGCATTTTTCCCATGAAAATAGATTCACACCTTCCCCCATGAGAAAGCACCTTCCCTCTTGGGCATTCCTTTCAAGGGAAAGTGGCTTCTCTTTGGTGGTGGTGTAACAAACACCCCTTAAAAGCAGGTTTACCCATCTTTAATGTATTTTGTTTGTTATTTTATTTAAATTTACATGTGAAAACACATTATTAACAAGAAAAAAAAAGGTTAGAAAGGCTTATATATATGGTGTATATTTAATACAGTCGATTGTAGGTACAATCTAGTTGGAATCTCATGATACAAGTTGTTTTGACTCAATTTAACCTCATAGATTGATTTAGTGGGCGAAGACCATTGGATCATGTTTTTTCGATGAAAAAACATGCTTCTTTGAGCCAAAAAAGTTGGTGCATTTACAACCATTGATTTTTGCATCGCCGGGAAACCCTTTACACAAGTCAGATTCCAACTATTCAAAAGCCGGTGCCCACTAAAAACATGTAGATCACATCCATGGGGTCATTTGACCACAAAACAAGAAATAAAAAATAAAAAAGTTTTGCAAATGATTGTAGCAAACTTTAACTATATGTCTATCTATATGTGTGTTATGAGGTATAAATGCCTCTTTTTTTCCAATTTTTCCATTTTTTAATGAAAATAACCTTACAGATATGATCTACACATTTTTCTTAATGGGAATCAGCTCTTAGATCACCCGATTATGTAGCATAGGTAGGTTTTTATAAGGCTTCAAAAATCAACGGATCCTGGGTTGTAACATCGTGTTTTTCATTGAAAAAACATGATCCAAAAGCCAGTTCCCACTATTTTGAACATGCTGAATTCATTCATGATGTCGGATTGGATCAAAACAAACCCACACCATGGAGATCCAGCGGCGTTAGTACATAATGCATTACCAAATGTTACCCCTATATAATGTGTGTGTGTGTGTGTGAAAAACATAGATATACATGCGAAGAACAAAAATAAAATAAAAGGAAAAAAAGGAAAAAAGAAAGAACAAAATGTAAGAAGGAAAAAGAAAAAGAGGAAGGTTGCAGAGCAAGAGGAGGATAAAGAATAAAAGGAGAAAAAATAAGAAAAAAACAAGGAAAAAAAGAAAAGGGAAGAAGGAAAAAGGAAAAAAGAAAGAAGAAGAAGAAGAAGAAAAGGTGGAGGGGTGAGAGGAGGAGGAAGAAGAAAACGAGGAAAAAAAAAGGAAAAGAAGAAAAAAAAGAAAAGAAAAAAGAAATGGGTTGGGGCGAGAGGAGGAAGAAGAAGAAAAAGAAAGAAAAAGAAAAAGAAAAAAGGGTTAGGCAGTGCCTAGGCAGGAAAACATGGCCCTACCACTTAGACTCACTGCTTTGACAACTAAGATTGTATGTAGAAGGATTGCAATGAACGTGCAATCAAAGTGAGTGAATTAAGCAAAATGGGTAACCTGTTCTTAAACACATTATTAACAACAAGAACCACAGAATGCAATAGAGAAGGAAAAGGAGCATACCTTGCGTTGTTCCCTAATCAGATAAGCGTATTTCTCGATGTTGGGAACAGCAAGTAACTTGGGCATCAAATGGTTGCGGAAGAACCCGGGTGCAACCTTCACTGTCTCCCCTGCTTTCCCAAGCTTGTCAATTGTCTAAACTCACAAAACAAACATTGAATAAACTGTAATAATCCTGCAAAATGTATATATATATATATATATATATATATATAGAGAGAGAGAGAGAGAGAGAGTACACACCGATGTGAGAATGACCTCCAACTTTCTGTATCTGATGCCATGGCCAACAAAGAAAGATGGGAGGATCCTGTGACCCAAATCGTGCAAATCTGAGCATTTGGTGAGGTGGGTGAGGAGATTCCTGCCACATTGCATATGACCCATTGTGGAACTCCTCTAAGTGGGGGGCTACAACTCTGCAGGAAAAAACTACCATTATCAGTGAAACTCACTGGATCAACCAAAAGCACTTGAAAGATAATGAGTGAAGAAAGTTTTTATCACCGAGGTTGTGTTCACGTAGTGGCACAAGAGAGAGAGAGAGGTTTTGGAGACGTCTGCAGCAAAGATGGGCTCACTTCATTCTCATCGTGAGAACGTGCCCTAATCCATCTTTATATTACTCTGTCTGTTCGGGTCCAACATAACAATAGATATCGGGTCTGCTCCAGACCCAAACACCCGACCCAATAATATAACACAGAGATACAAGCATAATATAGAAATACAACAGTAAAGTGACATAAATACCCCTGAACGACTATCATCCTTAATACCCGCCCTCAAGTTGTGCACGGTTTTGAACCATAGACAACTTGACTTTTAAGTACCAAAAACGTATGCTAGTGAGACCCTTGGTAAACAAATCTGCAACTTGATCTTTAGTGGAGATGTACACTGGGTCGATTTCTCCATTTTCAACTTTCTGTCGAATGAAGTGCAGATCAATTTCTATATGTTTAGTACGGCCGTGATGAATAGGGTTAAAAGCAATTTGAATGGCACTTTGATTATCACAGTGGAGTGTGGCAGGCAAAAACTTTTCTCCTATCTCGTCCAGGATATGCCTCATCCAAGTGATTTCTGCAGTGGTTGCAGCCATAGACCGATACTCTACCTCTGTACTGGATCGGGCAACGGCTTGTTGCTTCTTGCTACTCCACCCCACCAAATTTCCATCGATAAACACACAATATCCCGAAACTGATTTTTTGTCGTCTGGATCTCCAGCCCAATCCGCATCTGAATATACGATGATTTGATGTTTGCCCCCCTCAACCTGAGACTGATGATAAAGTAAACCATCTCCAATCGTGCCTTTTAAATATCGAAGAATCCTTTTAACAGAATTCATGTGTTCGGTACGAGGATCATGCATAAACTGTGACACCTAATTCACTGCATAAACAATATCAGGCCTAGTAAAAGTAAGGTACTGAAGCATTCCCACAAGGCTACGACATTGCTTGGGATCACGATAGGATTCTCCATCTTGGGCACTAAGCTTATGATTCAACACACTAGGAGTAGACAACGGCTTACAATATCTCATCCCTGCTTTATCCAATAAATCCATAGTGTATTTATGTTGAGTCAGGGATAAGGTTTTACTTTGTTGATCCACTTCTACTCCCAAGAAATAGCGCAACATGCCTAAATCTTTCATTTTAAATTTTCTTCCCAGTAAGTCCTTGATGATCTCTATATGCTCATCCGAATTGCTGGTGAGAATAATATCATCTACATAGATAAGAAGTAGAGTGTTGACCTTCTGATGCCGATAGATAAACAAGGAGTGATCAAGTTGAGATCTGAGAAACCCATGTCGCTGAATTTCAAGCGAAAAACTATCAAACCATGAACAAGACGCTTGTTTCAAACCATAAATAGCCCTTCGTAATTTGCAGACATGTGAACTGGGACCATGTTCTGCATATCCGAGTGGTTGTTTCATGTACACTTCTTCCTTTAGGTCGCCATGCAAGAAGGCATTCTTGACATCAAGCTGACAAAGAGTCCATCCATACTGTACTGACAAACATATAACTAGTCGGATAGTACCCATTTTAATAACTGGACTGAACGTCTCATCATAGTCTTGTCCATATTCTTGAGTGAAACCCTTAGCCACAAGACGTGCTTTATAGTGTTCAATAGATCCATCAGGCTTGTATTTGATTTTGTAGACCCACTTGGATCCTACTACATTTCTGTGCGAGGGTCGTGAAACAATTTCCCAAGTTCCACATTTGTGCAACGCTTTCATTTCTTCGTTCATGGCCTCTATCCACCTCTTTAATCTAGATGCATCTACAAAGTTGTTCGGTTCCTCCTGTTTTTCAACCTGAGAAATAAACAATTGTAAATCCATGGAGAAGTTATCATAACTTACCCATCTTTCAATGGGATGATGGGCTCTTCCAGACCTCCAAGGCTGAACGTCAGGGCATGAGTCATTATTATAGCCATTTCTTCTTGTATAGACAAGTCCCTGAAATCTTATATCATCATCATATGTAGATGGTACACTCGGCTGGGAATCTGTGACTCCCTCCATCTGAGAATTTCTGTCGGCCTCTTCTTGCGCAATAGTTGATGACTTACACGAACCGTCATCCTGTGTTTCTATCTGATCAAAAAATTCTGAAGCCATCCACTGTTCATACACTTCATCCCTTTTGTTCTGCTCTGCTTGCTTCTCTCCTTGACTCTGCTTTGCTGCTCTTTCTGATTCTCCAGCAATGATTTCATCAAACACAACATTCTGCGAGACTTTAATCCGACGAGAGATTGAATCAAAACACTGATACCCTTTGTAGTGGTCAGCATATCCAACAAAGTAGCATCTGCACGCCTTGTCTTGAAACTTGTCACGTTGAGAACTGTCAATGTGAACATAGTAGACACAACCAAATGCTCGCATTTTGTTATAATCAGGATGTCTTTGAAAAAGAGTAAAATATGGAGATCTATCTTCGAGCAATTTCATAGACAGACGATTTATGACATATGTCGTTGTGTGGAAAGCTTCGGTCCATAAGCTCAAGGAAACACAGAAGTCGTGGAGCATACTTAAGGCACTTTCCACGATGTGCCTGTGTTTTCTTTCTGCAAGACCATTTTGTTGTGGTGTATGTGGGCAAGATATATGATGATTGATGCCATTCTTTTGAAGAAATTCAGTAAATTCATGTGATAAGTACTCTCCTCCTCCATCACATTAGAAATGTTGGATTTTGGATGAAAATTGATTACAAACAAGGGCATGGAACGAACAAAAGATTTTGAACACTTCAGATTTATGTTTCATAAAATATATCCAAATGAATCTAGAATAACTATCAATGAAGATGACATAATAGTGGTTGCCAGATAAAGAGGTTTGGGGAGCAGGACCCCAAACATCGGAGTATATGATTTCAAAAGAAATTGAAGCTCTTTGATTTATTGAATGAAAGGAGAGTACATGACTCTTACATAACTGACAATTGGAACAAAGAGGTTCTTCTGACCTTTTATTAAAACTAGACTCTAGAACAAGCCCATTTGACACAAGCTTTTCAATAAACGAACGACCACAATGACCCAATCGACGATGCAAAACTTTTGGCTTATTACATTTAGACAAACTAAAACAATCTTGAGACAACTTTGACTGAATAATTGACGAGATTGGTGAAGCAACATGAACTGAAGAGAGAGACTCCTTAAGGACATACATATTCCCTTGTCGCTCTCCTTCAACTAGCGTCTTCTTCGTAAGAAGATCCTTAACCCATACAGAAGGAGTAAATTCAACAGAAGAGTTAGTATCGTCAACAAGTTTAGACACAAAAACAATATTCTTAACTATGCCTGGGGAATGATAAACATTAGACAAAGTTAGGGAAAAATTAGAAAGATGAAGGTCAACGGTTCCAACATGTGATATAGGGTGAAGAGTACCATCGCCAGTCTTAATGCTGAATTTTTCAAAATAAGGAATCGGTTTTAAGATCTTACCAACATCACCTGTAACATGTGTTGTCGCCCCAGAGTCAATATACCATGTTCCTTGCTCATTATGTTTGAAACTCAGCCCTGAAAGTGCAGAAATCAAGAGATTCTTCACGTTATCCGTATCCTCATCCTTAGGTCCCCCCATTTCTTTTCCTTTGCTGGAAAGTGTTGCCCCATTCGTTTTTCCTTTGTTTTGAGGATTATGCCAGCAATTTGCCTTAATGTGTCCTCTCTTATTACATAAATAGCATGTTGGTACATTTCTGGAGTTTTGATTGTTGGAAAATGAGTTGAACTGATTATTTGGAGTAGGCAACAATCCACGTCCTCCAAAATTAGCTTTTCCTTGCCCACGTCCTCCACGGAAGGAGTTGCGCCCCCTTTTTGATCCCATCCCTGTGATCATTACCTCGTGACTGCTCTGATTTGAAAAGGTCTCCCCTTTAATGGTGACTTCATACTGTAGCAGCTTTGCACAAAGATCTTCAAGGTTTGGTAGTGATGGCAGACATAGCAACGATGTAACCAACATGTGATATTCGGGCCCAAGACCATTCAACGCTTGTTGCACCTTTTCTCTGTCAGGGATCTCACCGCCCACCATAGCTAACTGGTTTGTGATAGTCTTAACTCGATTCATGTACTCTGTCACAGTCAGACTTTCCTTCTTTAACAATTGAAACTCTCTTTTCAAATGAAGAATTCTGGCCTCCGAAATCTATGAATATGTCTTAGCTAACTTCTGCCACAGCTCCATAGCAGAGCAGTCATCTGGAATACTCACCAATACCTCTTGAGAGAGAGTAGAGGTAATGTATGTTACGACTGCTTGGTCTCTCTTCCTTCATGATGTGAAATCTGGATTGCGAATTATCATGTTGGAGGCATCTCCTTTGTCACCTTGTTGTTCCTACGTGACGAAGCGCGGACTGTCCCATCAAGGTGCCCAGAGAGATCTAGACTCCTGATAAATGCCAAGATCTGTCTTTTCCAGGTCAAGTAATTTGAATTGTTGGGCCTTTCAGAAATGAGTTGTCCGAGAAAACTAGGCGACAAAGAGGCGGAATCCATAATGATGAAAGAAGAGAGGACAATGGGTGAAGATAAGACTGAAAAGTTGTGAATAGATGTGTGAAAACTGTCCAAAAATGCAGGAAACATGCTTGTTGTTCTCTATTCCTTTTTTTTTAGATAACGACAAGCACACTAAACAGTCAGATATAAAATCTGATTTGTTATAATCTGATCTGACGCAGAGGCAAGATTAAAATCAAAAAATCAAAACAATTCATATTTAACACAGAATTCAAATCTGACGCAAATTCCAAATCTGATGCAGTTTGGGGTGAATATGAAATAGTTTAGATATGCCACAGGGTATTGAAAATAGACGGACTTATCAAGATAGGATTCCTTTAAAGGATTGAAAAACAGAAACAAAGAGAGAGAAGAGGTGGCAGATCTGACGACAACCAAATTTGGGTTTGTCGATCAGACCTAGGGTTGAAGAACTCGATACTAGATCTAACGACAACCAAGTCTGACGACACAGATGACGAATAAGAAGGAATAGAGAGGAAGAAAAGAAGGATGAAGGTTAATAGAAGAAGAGATGAATCACCTAACCTGTTTATGACAGAAAATCTGAATCTCGCAGGGCACTCTCGCTGGAATTCGTCCTGCATACTTTGTATGGAAGTCACAGGCAAACCTGCTCTGATACCATGAAAGTTTTTATCACCGAGGTTGCGTTCACGCAGTGGCACAAGAGAGAGAGAGAGGTTTTGGAGACGTCTGCAGCAAAGATGGGCTCACTTCATTCTCATTGTGAGAATGTGCCCTAATCCATCTTTATATTACTCTGTTTGTTCGGGTCCAACATAACGATAGATATCGGGTCTGCTCCAGACTCAAACACCCGACCCAATAATATAACACAGAGATACAAGCATAATACAGAAATACAACAGTAAAGTGACATAAATACCCCTGGACGACTATCATCATTAATAAGTGATTGAATGAAGATGAGTAAGGCCTTGTTTGGATGACAGGCTGAGAAGACCAGGTTTATTGAAAACCTGTTTTTTTTAAAACATGGTTTAAAACCTAGGTTGTAAATCACCCTTGAAATCCTGGTTTTGTGTTTGGATGACAACAGCTAACTTGGTTTTAAATCTAGTTATCGGAAAGCATTGTTTGGATGACAATAAACTTGGTTTTCACATAACAAATATTTTTTAGTAACAGGTCATTGGATGTTCATGTGAAATCTTCTCCAACGCTCACAAAGACTGCACATCAACACAACAAAAAACTGTCCATCTTCAAAAGGGATGTCCATAACCATGCATAGAACACAGATAAGTCCCAAACTGTTATCACAATCACCCATTCAATCTCAGAACATTAACCCTGGGCTAATACTCTAACCACAAGTTGATGAATGCCTGGGCCTGGGGTACAAATTTTTGGGAAGGGGTAGGCTCGGTTAGGTTAATTAGGCTATCTCAGGTAGACAAGGTCTGGGTTACTGACAAGTTCAGGGAGAAAATTAAGTACTCCCAAACTGTGCTACAGAAAAATCCCAAATTTGGAGGGATTATTCTAGACACCTTGAACTAGGTTCGGTTCAAATTTTAGAAGTCGACGATACAGGAACAATAAGATATGATTTTAGGATGTGGTGGATTTTTTAGGGTTCTGCAGGGTAGACTGGATTTGGGGACTGACAGACCTGAATTGAAAAATAGAGTTCAATGTACAAAGAGCTCTACGAATCATGAAATTCAGAGGGTTAAAACTAGATACCCTAAAGAATACTAAGTCCAAATTGCAGACTCATATTCCTGACAGTTTGGGCTGGGTGAATTTTAGAAGTCTGACAACTTTTTGGGTTCATCAAAATTTAGGTTGGGCTGACTTGGGTTGGGTAAGTTCTAACCTAGGTTTGGGTTAAGGGAAAGGCTTGGTGGACTTACTGGGATTAGGCTGACACGGGTGGGGTCTTCTGCAGTAGTTGGGTCAGTTGGTGGAGGTCAGATGCACCACGAGATTGGCTTGGGGAAGGTAGACCAACGAGGACTCAGTTTTGACCACATTGGTTGAGTAGGCCTTGGCAGCAACCTTGGTCCACCTAGTGAACTAGACCTACTAGAGGTTAGCACACCAAGGTAAGAGAGACACGAGCCCTTGAGAGAGAAAGAGAGAGAAGCGGGGCAGAGCGATCCCAAGAGAGAGAAGTCCTTAGAGAGAGAGGGGCATGAGCTAGAGCTAGAGAGAGAGAGAGAGAGATTCTAAATTTTCATTTCATGTTTTGCAAGAGGGGATACAAGGCTTGTATATAGGCTAAGGAGGGCTCATTAAGCCTATACAAGTCTTAAAAGCAAATCTAGAAAAAGTTGGACTATTCTTAGTTAAGCGCTTCTTGGACCAATCTATTTATGAAGTCTTACATTTTAGAAATAGACCAACCCTTGGGTATACCATCTTCCATCTTTAGGGGGTCATAAACCACCCAACATGACCTTCCTTGAGCTCCATTTTTAGGTGGAGCGCCAATTGGATGGGTCCCACTAAGCCTTGGGCTCCAAAATTAGGAGGGGACATCCCATGAGTGGGCCCCACTAGCTCATTCTTTTGGGTATTTGGGTACAGATCCATAACCACAAAAGTTGGATCCATATCACAAGTCAATAAGATTTCAACCCAAATGGACTATACTATTATACACACCAATCCTTAAGAACAAAAAACAAAGGATCATCTGCTCATATCAACACTTCAATCACAGCTGCAACAAAATTAACAAATGAATGCATAAAAAGGGGAAAAAATGAACCTGCTCTATGCTAAATGAACCCAAAAGCATAACCTAATACTTTAATCCTTAAGAACCCAATATCAGGGAACATCTACCCATATCGAAACTTTAATTTGCATATAAAATTAACAAATGGATGAATGAAAAAAATAGGAAACTATGTTGAAACTATGGTTTTGACTGTTAAACAACAATATATTGTAGTATGTCTGGAGTCACATCCCCAATGTTGATGTGACTCTAGACTAGAGTCACCGATATATTGAAAATATCGCGATATTATTAGCTATTTTAAGATAGCTGATAGTATCAGAAATTTATTGCAATATTTTCAATATATCCGCAAATTATATTTAGCGTAATAAATATCATTACATAAAGGGAATGCATGAGGGAAGGAAGGAAAGGAAAGAAAGAAAGAAAAAGAAGAAAGAAAGGAAGGAAAGGAAAGAAGGAAGAGAAGAAAGGAAGGAAGAGAGGGGAAGAAGAAAGGAAAGGAAAGGAAGGAAGAGAAGAAGGGAAGGAAGAACGGAAAGGAAAGGAAAGGAAAGGAAAGGAAAGAAGGAAAGGAAAAGAAAAGAAGAAAGGGAAGGAAGGGAAGAAGGGACAATTTCTTTCATTTTTCTATTTTCTATAGTTTTACATATTTTTTAAACTTTTTATTCATTTTTTATATATTGCAGAGATATACCTGAGATTTATCAACTTCTGAAAATCTCTCTGAGAAATACCCTCACGAGAAATTAACTTTAACGATACAAGTGACTGATCTAGACATAGTAAACTCATGAAGTATGGATACTGAAGAGCAAGTAGCAAAAGCAGCCGTTGCGCTCCCTCCATGTCCATTATTCGATTTAAAGGTGATTGAACACCAAAATTTAGGTCCTCCGCAGCAAATGACGAAGACGAGGACTGATATGTTCCCTTGCAGAACTTGAAGTTGTGATGAAAGCAGAGGTGTGACCAAACCAACACCCCATCACTTAAGTCGTTTCTTGCAAGTTTGAATGTCCCTTGAACAGCTAGTGAAGCCCACATGTGAAGCAGACCTCCATCCCCAATGCTGCCCCTTACTCTTTTAGCAAAATAGAGGCCTGCCCAGCCAAGCATACCAACTTCCATCTACCCCCATATTGAATCCCAATTCCCTGTGAACCTCACAGAACACAACCAAAACCTATATAGCCTATGCCTACTCTCACCTGAACATATGCACTGCTACTGAACTGTTGAACATGTATCCAATTGGTTTTTAAAATAGAAGTTTTATCACACACAGAAAATGACACCTCTTATAATTAGAATATTGACTTCAATACCAAAATTGCAATAAGTTAAAACAACACAATGAAATTACATATCAGAAAATCAATTAGCCATGTATTGCACATCTGCACTAATTTAGAATTATTTAAAAAGAAAGAAAGAAAAAACTTGATGCTAAAAGGTCTCACCATGATTCTAGAGAAGAACAAGATTTGTCAAGCAATTTGTTTATCATGTCATTCACTAAGCAATTAGTTTTCAAAAATGAGATCCCACGTAGGGGTATGAGAAAAGAGCTGACTTTTGGGATGAGTGGAATGGAACTCTATGCAAAGCTAGAGATTTCTAATAATTTGCTAGATTGGAAACTGAATGAACTATGAGATACATTAAGAATCGTCACACAACACATAATTGAGTTCTTGAGATCTAGTTTTTCTTGTAGTTTGGTCATGATGCCTTCCACTTTGCTAGCTACTACTATGAGCACCTACAAACATGTAGCAAGAACAGTTCAATAATTCAATTTACTGCCGAGAAACTACACATAAACTTGGTCATGTGGCACAGCCCTATAGTTCATGAACTTGGTCACATTTTGGCATGACGTCTAGCCATATCCCTATGGACTTAGCGAGCATCTTGTATTTCCATGAATGTTGTATGTATCGTACAACACAGTAGATACATGTCATTACTATGAGGAATATTGATACGATATATGAGTGACGTCTAGCCATATCCTTATGGATTTAACGAGCATCTTGTATTTCCATCAATGTTGTATGTATCGTACGATACACATGGTTACTACGAGGAATATCGATACGATACACACTCGTATCGCGATACGAGTGCGTATAGTATGATACAGGATGGACACACTTAAAAAATGGCTGAATCGTAATTTTTCAGTTTTGGATTTTAAAGACCTCTTCAGAGCCGGCTCCTTCTTTTGTATAGAAGTTATTAGAGAAGTATCAACGAACTCTAAGACTTGTGAGAGAAATTTGGGGGGCGAACCATGCGCAAGAGAGAGGGTTTTTGCGATTTGCTAAAGTAAAAGTGTATTTCCACCATTTTTCACTTAAGAAAGTGGGTTAAGGTAAAAAATCTTTATTATAAGTAAAGTTATAAAGCTACCCTCCAAAAAATTTCTGCCTCAGAGGGCGCTACCCTACCTACAACCCCTGCCAACTTACCGTGAAAATTAGAGATTAATATCAAGATAGAAATCAGACTCTACACTTCTTCAACAAATATGGCATTAGATGATCGGGCATGGCAATGGGGCACTCAAGTAATAAGGGAAAACTGATTGAAAATCAAGTGTAACTATTGCCATAATATTTTTGTTTATGTAATATGAAAGTATGAGCATTGTGGCATGTTTTTAATTGCAAGATATTTAATATTTTGCATTATTTTTGTGAGATAGTTGATGTTTGATAATGTCTTATGTAGCTCATAGAGATATAAATGCCTAATATGTGATTTTATGGTTGTATTTTACATAATTCATCATTATTTCATGTGTTATGATTTTTTTAGAATTTTTGCTATTTTTTCTGATTGTTCATGTTTTTTTTAAATTTTTTATTAAAATTATGATTTTTACGATAAGATACATGTCTTATTTTGAGCTTGACCAATGCGGGTAATGATATGGTACTTACAACCTTGGTTTCCATAATGTGATTGCTTGATAGACATCGGACCCTACTTCACTGTTGGCCTAGTTAAGGTCAAGAACCAGTTGGAATTTAGAAATCAAGCACATAGCACCTAGGAATTTTGGATCCAATGCTACAAAGTTAAGTCTTCGATGTTATAAAGTTAAGTAATTGAAAGTAGTAGCGCAATATACATAGATATGTAGATCAATGCATGTGCATCTCTCTCTCTCCACACACACATACAATGATTCGCAGTTTTGATTTGCTAATGAGAAGTGATGGTTTATGGAATATGCAGGTGAAAATGATGGATTTCTCCTGCCCTTGCGGTTGGGAATGTGAGCAAAGTTATGCAAACACATGCCCTACATTGGAAAGCATTTTGAAATGGCAGAATTGTACCTCACAAAAGTAGTCAAGCAATAAAAATTTAACAAAAGATCGACCATAAGTTCACCATCACACATTTGCTCAAAACGTAAATCACCATAAGAAACAACAATCAACATTCCAATGAACAAGACAATTCCTTCGGAATACTAGAAGACATTAACAAAATATAAATGAAGATTCTAAATAACAACATAAATCAAAGATGCATATGGAAAAATTTATAAATTCAGAGGTTAAAAACTACGAAACTGGAAAAATAAAAAAGGAACACGTGGCATGAGAAAATGAATCTATTAGAAACAAGTAGATATGTAGCAACATACTATTACAATAAAACAAAATATGGAACTTGGTTAATTACAACTACAAAATGTGAAAAATAAACAAAAACCATGTTCAAACGCCAAAAAAAAAACACCCAAAAAATGTCATAGGTGTGAATCAGCTGATCATAAAAGCGACGTTATATTTAAAGTAATAAACAAGAGTAGAATCCACACATCACGTTCTTAATTATGTTCCCACACCAAAATAATCTCCACAACCAACCAATCTTCAAAATACCCAAAGAACGAACACAACAATGATCTCAACAAAAAAAATACACAGCTCAAGCATAAGACTTCATATCTTGTATAAACAGTCCAAAAAAGCTCTTGAACAGTTGGTGAGCACGTTCCAACTCAAAACTCTAGGCCAAGCAACACAAACTGTTGAAGAGCCGTCATTTCATCAAGCAGTTGGTATGCAAAATCAACCATTTCTTATCCTCAATGCTTAGCAAGGGCTCCATTCTGATTGCTTCACTCAAGCCAACAAAATACCCAGAGACAGCCAACCGAAAAGCTTTCCCCTCTCCCAGTAGAGGCATAGAGAAGATGGAGAGATTGCCAGCATGAGGCCCTTTTCCGGCCAGAGAGAGAGAGAGAGAGAGACCTGAACGGCTGCCGGAAAATGTCGTCGTCGCTCGGAGGATGCCGGAAGAGGCCACCGGTGGCCGGAGGAAGATGTAGACGGAAGGAGGGCTGGAGGGGGGTTGCGCCCGTGCGTCGTCTTTACATGAAACCCGCAGTGCCGTTTTAAACTTTCAAGCAATTTGCGAGAAATTTCCGTTTTAAACTTTCAGGCAATTTCTCTCAATATTATCGCGATATTTGTCACTATGCGTAACTACAGATTAGTCCACTAATGATTGAACCCAATCCAATGAACCGACCCAACCCGCTTATCCCTAACCCCAGCTGGACCCGTATCCCGACCATCACCTGTATCCATTGAGTCATTGACCCGAGTAGCCCGTTCTGTTCTCCTAGGCAGGCCCAGTTTCTAAATTCCCAAACCAATACAAATCCCTGGCCCACCATGTTTGAATCTAACCCTACATGATAACAAAAAAGATGGAGGTGATTATCACCTTAAATAACTCATGAATTGAAGTGGTGTATATTTGATCAAACCAACAAGTAGGGATGGCAGTGGACCGGGGGAAAGCGGGGTCCCGCCCCGCCTCGCCCCGTTTGGACCGGGGATGAAGGGTATGAAACGGCGATGGAGGCGGGGGTGGAGGATAAAATCCATCCCCGCGGCGGAGGCGGGGCGGGGGTGGATGTGCACTTTTCCCCGCCCCGCCCCGACCACTTTTCCCCGCAATATCCCCGCCCTGCCCCGCCTCATCCCCGTTTGGACCGGGGATGAAGGGTATGAAACGGGGATGGAGGCGGGGGTGGAGGATAAAATCCATCCCCGCCGCGGAGGCGGGGCGGGGGTGGAGGATAAAATTTTGAGGCGGGGCGGGGGTGGAAACCTTGTCCCCCGCCCCACTGCCATCCATACCAACAAGTGACAAAACTCTTAACATTGAGCTGCAAGCGGTTGAATTTTATTTTGAAAACATCAAACACAATATGTTTATGGGGGGCCCACAAGGGCTTTTTGTACACCTAAGTAGGTGGGTTGACTTAAGGCGTTCAAGTTGAAGGATGTCAAGAGTTCGATGCTTAGGGTGCATGTCTCTGGCCTTAATGCCTAAGCAGCAGGCACCAGGCTCTCTAATGGGCAAGGGAGCAACCCAAGGGCTTTTAATCACTTTGAGGTGTGTCATATGACAAAACACCAATCTCTCTTAAGTTCTACCATTTGAACCGGGTTTTTCTTTTTTTGGATAGTCCAAAGAAAAACCCCATCACCCACACATTGGATGACCTCTTGTTGGTAAAACTCTTGAGGTCCCCCTGCCCACTGAGGAGTACACCCAGCTTTGACCTTGCAGCAAGGGACACCACCAGTAGGTTTCGACCTTGTGATGTTTCGTCAACTTGGTAACATTCACAAGTCTCCCCTACCAAATGAACAGGCCCCTTATTGGCAAATCAAGGCTTTCTTTTTATAACTCTATAAAAAAGAAAGTATGATAGAATAAAAAGCAGGATCAAAAGAGACCATTTAGGGAGAAAAATGTGAAATAAATCTATGTAAAAAAAAAATAAGGAACGGTTGACGCTGAATTAAATTTTTATTCACCTTTTGGATTTTTTTTAGCTAGGAGACCATACCAGCAAAACCTTCAATCTTAAAATAAAGGTACACACGAATATGACGTTAATATTCTATAAAGAATAGAAAGTCATATTTATTAATTTTTAATAAATATGACTTTCTATTTATTAATTTTTAATAATTTATTTATTTAATTAATTAATTACATAATAACTTGGTAACTATTAGTATTTACCTAACTTGTTGCATTAATTTTATGAAAACTAGAAAGATAATTAGTTTGGTACATGGGAACTTGTTAATTATCTATTAATTACCTAATTAGTTGCACTAATTAGTTGGGTTTGATCCCAACCCGACCCGCTTCACATTAGCTCATTGGGCTAATGAGCCAGGTCATGGGCTGCTCTTCAAACCCGAGCCTGTTAAGAACCGAACCAAAGTCCAGCCCGGTAGTAAATGGGCCGGCTGGGCCAGGCCGCATAAAGCCTGAATGGCCGAGCTTTATAAGGATGCCCACCCCTAGCCATGACCTTTATGTGCTTAGTCCCAAGTTCTATTTTGTTCCTCACATAATGCCCACACACACACTATGATTGATTGTAAGTACAATTTATATTTTTTTGTTTTTTATTTCTTTGATAAATTAACCCTAATGTGTTCTATATCATCTACTTAGTGGGAATCAGCCTCTGGATTATCAGAATTCAACGTGTGAGCAAGTTTTTCTGACAACTCAAAATCCAGGGGTGGATGTAGGTGCGAAAACAGGTCAGATTTGGGCTGGATCTTTCCAGATCCAAATCTGAATCCAAAATGCAAATGGTAGATCTGAATATGGACCTGGATCCAAATTAGATATGATATTGTAAGGTTGAATATGAATCCAAAATGCATGTGGTAATACTGGATTCGGGAAAAATAGAACAAAACAAGCTATTTACATGTAAAAAAATGCATCTAAATTGGATTCTGTATCAGATCAATCAGATCCGAATTAAAATACCGATCTGAATCTGACCCAAATCCAAAATCAATCAGATTAAACAAATTTGAATTCAATCCAAATGCACATTTGGACTTTACTTAAAGGACCCAAATCTAGAATTAACATGTCAGACTCGGATCAGATATCTGACAATATCCAATCAGTTTGCAGCCCTAGGTGGATGCCTAGCAAATCGACCATTCTGAACATATTTACGGTGAGTCAAGAAAACTTGCACCTATGAGATCCTAGGTCGATTAGCTACAATTGACTATATATAATTTTCAGATACTAATCTAAACTAGATCTGATAATCAAGAGTCATGCTGCTCCAATGGAATAGGATCTGTTTTGGATTTTAATTGGATATGGATTTGAGAATCACTTAGCAGATCAAACCGGTAACCTGTCAAGATGGACATAGCAAATCCGACCAAACAGATTTTGGTTTGACCCAAACCCATAGAGTAGTGACACTCAATTCTCCCTTAACTGGCCCTACTCTAGCCCGGCCTGCCACCTATCAAGGATCCAATTTGAGAGCAAATATCCCCATTTAGTCTTTCTCGGATCAACCAAATCCGTAGACCCATTGGTCTCAAGCACGGTCCAAGTCCCATGGAGTCATGCATCCCATATCTGAACCAAACAAGGGCGGTCAATGGGTCGGGCTTTACCCAGTATTAGTGGGGGTGGGGGCTTGTACTCAGAAAGCAGGTGCGAATGAGATAAGCAAATCGGGTCGGGGTTAGAGTATCCAAACATTAGTCAGACCTGGATTTACCTTGCTCGAGCCAGATCCAACTCGATATCCAATTAAGGTCTAATGTGTGTGTGTGTTTTTTCCAAAATAAATCTAGGTTATGAACTCAGACTTGCTTAAATCAATGTTGCAAACCTCAGTTTCGAGATTTTCTTGGCAAGCAAAAATTTTACGTTAAATAAAAAAATTTGCTTTTGAAAAAACTCCAAAAATATTAGCACACGTAAAATTTAGAAATATGCTAAATATATATATATATATATATATATAAAATAAAAAAGTGCTTGTATCACATTAATAGCACAATGAAATTGCAAATATATCCAAAATATGTAATATTTAGCAAAGAAAAATACTGGCTTTGCTTGACCGCTTCGTACTCTAGCAGAGACTCACAAGTGTGACTTTCACATGACAAATCTGACTGCATAAATACATTCAACGTGGCCTGGTTATAATATAAAAAACATAATTTATTTTAATTATAAAATTTTAGGCATTATAGGCCATTGATTTTTTAAGCTGTTAAGAAAACCTGCTTATACAACAGTTAGACAATTCAAAACATGTTTTTGTCCAAAAAAAAATATGTATACCATGCCTATGGTCTTAATCTAAAAAAAAATAAGAAATTGTGGAAAAAAACATATGGTTTCTATTGGAATGCATCATATAATTGATTAACCAATATTTTCTTGTTTCAAAATTATCATGATTTATTTGTAAATCGGATTTTGTAAATATAGTGATAGGATCACCATTTTTCAAATATTTTTACTATTGGCTTGAATCAGGTAATATGTAAAATTGGAAACGGGTTGAAACGGGCCAAAACTAGGGCTGGTAAACCAGCTGAATGAGTCGAGCTTGAAGTGTTCAAGCTTGGCTCATTTTAGTGGTGAGTTGAGCCGAGTTAGAGCTCATAATGAGCTCAAGTTACGCAAGCCAAGTTCGATCTGACTTGTTTTTAGAAAAAACACATTGGGCTAAAGCTGAAAGAAATAAGATTACAAAAAAATACATGTAAAATATATCTAAAATGTATTTTTAATACCTAACGAGCTTATACGAGCCGAGTCAAGCCAAATACCTATTGTCCATACAAAAATTAACCGTATTGTCTTATAAAAATGGCACGTTGCCACTCCCCCATGATTTGTCGTCAACACCTCTCAATTCCATGATTTGTGATCATTAGATGTGTTAACGCACAAAAGGTGTCGTTATCACATTTGTCGTCATCATATTCTAACCATTTCTTGGAAAACATGTCATGCCCTTACCTGCACGCCGGCCTTCCAAAACTAAGCTTGATCTCCTCCCCTCTTAATTACATTCATTAAAACTAAGATCCTAATCCTAAATTCTCTCCTCTAGATCTAATCCCAACCCTTTATTGGAATTCCTTGAATTACAACTATAGATTTTTCTTTGGATATTGGATCCACTAAAAACCTATGAATAGGGAGACCTCCCTATTTTGTAAATTTGCAATCCAAGTAGCCTCACTTTGTCAAAATTCCTACATAGACTAGCCTAGTGTAGCATAGGGTCTGATCCGGCTGATCCCTGCTCAACAGAGGAGGGAAGGTCCAAGTTCTTGAAAAATGGTCCCTACACTCTTCATAAATTTGGATTCGGGTCTTGGATCCATTTTTTAAAATAAATTTTTTTGTGAAAAAATTCTATTTTTAGCTTTTAAAAATTCAGAATTCATAGAATGGAGATCATGGTGGGATCCGTTTGCATGATCTGAAGACCAGAGTTGGAATTTTTAGCATTGCAAGTTTAGTACCATTTTGTATTTTTTGGATCTGGATCCACCTCGGATCCAAATCCTACATTTTTTGTTTTATCTCTCTGGCACTATCAAAGTGACAAGGCCATATCTCCCTAATCATAGCGCTTCTTTCAATGATCTAGAACATATTGGAAATTAGATGACAACACTTTATTTCACATGTTCAACATATTCTAAGATTCTGAACTTACTACCTCTGAAAATACGCTTGAACAGGGAAAACAGTAACTATTGTGACTATTTTTTGCAGAAAACCTCCTGTTCTCATATCTATAACTCTACAACCCATCAACAAAAGTTTACCTTTTCTTATTTATTGGAAAGATAAAGAATAGATGTAAGACTTTCTAGTTTTGAGCTAGAGTCAAAAACCCCTCTAAGGTTCTCATTTATGGGGATTCAAAACTAGAACCAGGTAAGTGTTATGCAATTTGAAACAACTGACCTATTTACCATCCAAAAGGCATATCTCCCCAACCAGTCGTAAGATCGTTGTGATCTTAGTGGAGTTACAAAGACAATGATCTTGTCTTATTTTGTTAGTTTTACTGCATTTTTTTATTTCTCGTGTAAAAGGTTGAAAAATAGATAGTATCAGGCAGAACAGATGCACTAGCACCTATTCAACTCTTGTTTTTAGGAGCGCTTTCATAGTTGTATCTCAGTGCCCGCTTGGCCACTTTTGGCGTGACATATACCATCAGAAAGATCTTGTAATTTTTTGTCTTTTATCTATTTTGTATTTTTCTAAATTCAGAAGTCTTTTGGGTCAAAAATTACTAGCAATCTCTACTACTAATTTGTGACTCAAAACATAATTCAATAAGACATCTTTTATTGGATCAAATCCTATTTTCTTTAGGTCTCGGAGCCTCGGTTCCTAAGACCTGTGCCTACATTCTATCTTTGAGTGATCACTATGACGTCTCAACTTGGCTAGATCTTATAGATAAGATCCATATCCAGATCCAAAATCTTATCCAAATCTTATTTTTTTCATGAAAAATCGGTTTAGATACAAAACCAATGTTTTCTTGATTGTTTCCATCACTTTTTTTAGGTAAATACCATAGGTAGACTGTTTTTTTCTTTCTTACCATACATCTAGGAAAATAACATAGAAAACTTTGTTGAAAAATTGCATCACTTATAAATTTTTACGGAAATACAAACTTCTAACAAGTTAGAAAATCATTTTGTTTGGGACAATGCTTGCTTCGTGTATGATTTTTTTATCTTTATCCTTATTTCTTAGGTCTATGTTTCTAGAGCCTCCATTGTCTTATGTGGATTTTCAAAATACAATTCATTTTTTATATGCTTCTCACGATGTGCGTGTGAGATGGACTCCACTTTAGGGGCTAATGTCACCCCCTTGGACCAGGCCTGATTTGGCCACCTGAGGAATGGGTGCGAGCATCAGTAGGCCGGTTCAGCCTTTTCTTGGCTTGAAGTCTCTTTTGCTTTTCGTCATAAAGCTTGACCACCTTATAGGCCTCCTCTAGACTCCTCAGGACTGCAACTAGGACCTCAATATGAAAGTCCTCACACAGCCTGCCAACATATGACTTGAGCAAGGTCTCTTCGTCGACTTGGGCCAAAATCATGTATTCTCAAACTCTGCTTGGTACTCATGTAAGTTACCATGTTGCTTGAGATTCTTGAGCTCCACATGGTCATTGACCAACATCGTAGGCTTGAATATCTTCATTATGCAATCAACAAAATCATCCCAAGAGGACTTCTCATGTATGATGTCTTAACCATTTGTACCATCGAAGGGCGCCACCCTCAAGGTGGGCGACCACTTCGGCAACACGTGTTTCTTGTGGCACGTTGTGGCAAGTGAAAAGTGTTTGAGTTTGAATACCTACTCACACATGTTTTCATCGAAAAAGAGAGGAACACAAAAGCAAGGTTTCTTACCCATACTCCATGCGTGTTCAAACGGTGGCTCTTTGAGAATCGAGTTATTCAAGTTCTCCATGCATTCATTGGGATGAGGGCTTCAATGCGATCTACAAGGTCTGCAATTGCTTGCTCAATGCGCTCCAAGTAGTTTTCTTATTCTGCACTCGTTTGACATTGTCAAAAAAGTTTGGCTTGCATCTATTTGGTAATTGCTCGGGCTTGTTCGGCATGCTTGTGAACATCTTCAGTCTTATTAATGTCGGAGGAAGGTGGTTACCTCATTTGATCAAGTTTGCTCTGATACCAACCTGTTACACCATCCAATATCCTTGGTGTAGAAGGCTCAAAAGAAAGACCAGAAGGTAGGTCTAGATTTATAATGGATGAATATTGCAATTTGAGTCTGATGTGCTCAAGAGGATCAAACCTGTGATTTTTGGGTTGTGGGACCTATGGAACACATGTCGGGGGTGCTAAACCCTTATTGACATGGTAGGGAAGAGGTTTGAGGTTTATCGTAGTTGCGACTGGGGCAAAACGGTGAGAAACATGGTCAAACAGCTAATCGAGTAGGTGTGATTTGGGCTCAATAAGCGGTTCAAGTAAGATTTTTTGTTTAAATTTGAAATGACCAGGTTCAGGGGTTCTAGAGTGAGCTAGGGATGTGTGTAAGGGTTTGGTATAGGTTTTGGACAGAGAAAAATGGTATTGACGGGCAGGGGTTACTGGTTTACGAAAAATCAAGTAAATCGGGTACCTGACAAGATAAGGTTTTGGATTTTAGGTTCACAGAAATTAGTAAAGGTCAGTCTAACAATATAGAGGGATTATAGAGGTATCTTGGGAGTCTGTAGTAGGCCGGGATAGAGTCTCCCACATTCTGAAACTTGGACACATGTTCTGAAACTCATACACATGTTTTGCAATGCGGCAATACTGATTGGCTCATCGAAAAAGCAAAAATGCATGGTCCGGGGCATCAGAGGAGCTTGGGCTCTTCTGAGGGTAGAACAATCAATCCTTGGGGGTCTGGTCCTTACGTAAACCAGAGAGAGATGAGAGGGAGAGAAGATAAGACGCCCAGAGAGAGAGGGGACGACTAGAGAGAGAGCTTTAAGAACCAATAATTATTATTTAATGCTTAAGGAGAGTTCCCAGCCCCCTTTATATAGATGAGAGGTTTAGAGTGTAGTCCACATTTATTTAATAAACTCAAAACACCCTCTACTTGACAAAAAATATATCATACTAGACAACCAGAACTAAACTAGAATAGAGAAGACAAGAGTCCCATCCAGAATTGAACTCTTCGTAAGCCTAAAGTCTTTAAAATAAAAAATCAAATAAAGAAAGCTGGAGTGGACTCTACACAATCCTCTCCTTCCTGTAAGAAGGGAGAAGCATCTAGAGGAGGTGGGGATGTCCCACCCTCTTCCTCTAATTTGGCACCACCTTGTGGGCCCCGCCTGGATGACCTTTCTCGCTCTTATGTATGGATCATCTCAACAGCCTTGTCACCTCTATGGGCCCCACTTGAACTTGGGATACCCTCTTCCACAACTGAGGTGGCTTCTAGATCCCGAAGCATCGGATATAACGAGTTCTCTAAATCTAGGACCGCATTGAATCTCAATTCCAAGGCATGTTAAAAAACCAGAGATATGAGATTAAGGGATCTCATATCCCTGGTCTATGGAGCTACAACAAACCCCACCCAAGAAAAAAAAGAACCAAACTGGTTACAAATCCTTAATTTTGGATGGGTTTTAGGGTCCTCATCTGCTGAAGTGTCTGATTTTAGGTGGGCCCCATACCAGATCCCACCTCAAGCAACAAAATTTGGTTTTCAAACGCCCCCCTTGAGCTTTTTCTCGATGAGGTGTTTGTTTTCGACAATGACACCCCCTTCCTCCTTGAACTTGAATATGAATTTTAAGCAACAGGTCTCGATCCAAATTCTGATTCGAACATTATATGGCAATACTGAATCGGGTAAATAACAAACGGAAGAGAATGACTCCAAATCTTAACTTCTCCCTGTAGTAAAAATAAAATTCCAAATCTCAATAAAAGCCCAATAGCAACTATTGGTTTTTCTTCTTTTTTTAACAGCAAGCTGGGGTTAGGCAGACCCCTACCAGAACAACAGCCGCCCCATGTGGCAGAGGGATTCGATCCTGGGCCTTCAGCTTGACACAGGTCCCCGCTTACCACATGGGATACCACCTCGGTGGTAACTATCGGTTCTAATGTAAATCCGAATGTAGAAAAATCTAATCATACAATCTGACCCAAATAAGTATTCGGCCTTGTTTTAAGACTGGCGAAGAATACCGTTACCACATTCGTGTCATAACTTCAACCGAATCCGATCAATTTGCATCCCTATTTTAAATGCAGTAGAAATTAGGATAAAAAAGTTTTGTCCGAGCATGTCATCACCACCTTTTGGTTAATTCCTTGTCCGCCAGGCTAAATCAAAGTCATTTGTTGCAAATTCAGATCTGGTTCTTGGGAAGGATAAAAAAATCTCGCAATGAAGTAAAAATTGTGTTTTTCTTGACCAAATATGAGAAAAAACATGTAGACCTTGATAAAAGTACTAAAAACTGTAAAAAAAAGAATAACGATACAATCAAAATAATATACGTAGAAAATAAGAGAAATTGTTGTCATTCTTGCAAATACTATCAAGATTTTTCATGGCATGTGAATATCTCCTTTACGATATTCTTATGGTTTTGACACCACAGGTTTCTTGAATCTCCGACCAGGGAAAGAGCAACAGATACCATGTGTTCATCAGGTAAGTTTAACGAAAGAACTTATGAGACTAGCAACAAATACCATGTCACCTAAAAGCAATCAAATTGTCATTCAAAAATTTTTGATAGCTCTAGAGAGTTTATCAGGTTCATCAATGAGAGCATCTCCCCACTACACACGCACACTTTAGTAGAAGCATGATGGGGAAGAAATTCATTGCATGAGAACATCTTGTTGATGCAAATGCAGGATTTCAAGTGATGCGCACAAATAACACCCAAAAGAAAGATAATAAATAACTGGCCTTTTGTTGGATCATGTGACACTGAACATCATCTTCATCTACCAACTTCATTAATCATTCTTTAGATTTGTGAGATTTGTGCCTCTTCTTCTCCCTCCACTTCGATACCCCATTGGCAGAACGTCGCTCATCCTCAATCTCTGAGACCTTACGTTTTCTGGCAACCAAAGGGATGATATTTTACAACAGGAGCCTTGTAATAACCTAATATCATTCTGTTGTAGCAATAAAGAAACACGCTTCATGGCAAGGTTGTTACCTATACTGGTGAAGTTTTGGGTTAGATAGTAGCTCATCAGCAAGAGTTGCTCTCCTTTGCCTCCGAGTAAGGCGGCTTGAGAAAAATTCTGATGCGGGCTCGACCACTGTACCCACCTGATCATCGACCAAACTTTTCTTTCAGAAAGATGATACGAGAAAAGGAACATTCGAGCTTGCTATAGAGGGAAAAACTGCGTTGAGGGCAGGGGAAAAGCACTAAGATGGACGATCACTTGCCTGGAAATACTTGGGAAGTGTTTTAGAGTCACTCTTCTTGTAGTGTCTCTTTGGATCAATAATGCTTCTCAACTGCAAAAAAGATCAAACGATCAGCAGAAAACACCCACAGAAGTTTGATTTGGAAACTTTAAAATAATAACAGATGATAGCCATAACTCCAGATTTAAACATAGCAGTTACAAGCAAATTTTAAACTTCTTTTTCTTTTTCTTTTTCGACAGAGAAAGCTGGGGTTAGGCAGACCCCTACCAGTTATACAACCATATACCATTGGGGTTCGAACTTGCAATGTTCCAACACAAGGGGACGTGCACTAACTGCTCCTGCCAGACAAGCAGAGCCCCCGTTGGTAGCAAATTTTAAACTTGTTCTGCAACCCAACTAGGAAATATTTACGTAGTTGTTAATAGTTAATACATATCAACCAAACATGCATTGTTCAGCCTTTAATAATATAACAAAAAAAACTATGACATCATAGTACCCTGATTGAATAACCTTTGTTCTAGATTGAAATATGCATCATAATTCATAAAGCAATAAAAGTTTATCGGTAGATTCCAACACTAACATTTTGACTAAACATATAAGAGTTAATTAAAAATGCTAAGCAACTATGTAACATACATGCTTCTATACCCTCAAAGCACCCGAGTCAATATGGGTGCAGATGCAGATGCGGCACTCGACGAGGCAGAGTGCAGGTCAACATATGTTGGTTACGGTCAAACCACACCCATTATTTTTGTCCAATTTTCGATTTGGTAAACTTTGACCAAGTAAAAAATTGTCACGTTAAAAATTCTTAAAAACCATAAAAACTTACAATAATATAATTGTAAACACATTATATATATATATATATAAAGAGAGAGAGAGAGAGGGCACTTTTTATAGAACATCGCTGCAGGCCGAGCTTGCAGCTTCACTGTCACCACCCAACTCATTGCCTTATTAAGACGGTGGAGGTCACAGGAGGCCTGACAGCTTTTAACCATAAACCAGATTAACAGATAAACAAATTAAAAAGGGGAAATAAGAAAGCTCTCTCTCTCTCTCTCTGGGCAGTGGCAGAACAGCTGGGGAATCATCTTACATCGTTTGGTGGGTTTTGGCAAGCAAGAGAGCCATCCTTGTGAGTCCTGATGATCACATACATGGCAGATTGCTTACTCCCAATCTATTCAAGACCCTGTCCCTGTTTCAAAGATTGAAAAGGTCTTCCCTCAATATGGAGATTAAAGAACACCTCGGTTTTGTGCTGTTTATGACTTCTGCCCCACCCTATCGCTTGGAGACCTTGGACCACAAAGTCGTCCTCATTTAGAGGACTGAAATCAATCGGTTAGTTGTATCTAAAACTTGAATACAGATGCCAACAGTTGGATAGTCGACCTGTTTGAGACTTTAACAAAATACAATCAAACAATGGGCAGTTGGGCTTGGATCCAGTTTCAGGTTTAGGTTGGGTTAGATATCTATTTAGAAAATGGATATCAGTCAAACAATGTGCAGTTGGGCTTGATCCAGTTTCAGGTTTAAGTTGGGTGAGATATCCATGTAGAAAACAGATCTTAAACCTTTGTTAGAACATTTGCACAAACTTTTTTTAAGAAAATATCATATTCATTCATATCAAGGAGGAAAGGAAACAAAGAACAGGAAGGGTAACAAGTCATCACACAATAACGAAAAAAACCATAGCAGAAAGAGTAGGTGAATCGTCAACAAAAAATTGGGGCAAAGCAAGTAAAAGAAAAAGAAAAAAGAGCAAAAAATATGTATACAAGGCCATAGGGAGACCATCATAGGAATGGAGTCTGAGCTAAGCTGGAAAAATGATGTCTTTTGAAAGAGGAAAACCTTATTAAAAGAAATTCTTCATATGCCCATTAATACGGTGAAGGGATTGCTGTTAGAATATTAGAAAAAACTGCACCATCCCTCCCTAAAATTTTACATATGCATAAACTGATTCCCTTCAATCGATATTGCCAGAGCGTTTTACTTTCTTTGCAGGGAAACAAAGAACGTTGTCAGAGAGCCTTCTGCCCAAGTGCAAGCACATTTTTCACATTAGGTGCATTGACTAATGTCTTAAGAGCAGTCACCTGTATCGTTAAAGGTAATTTCTTGGCGAGGGTATTTCTCAGAGAGATTTTCAGAAGTTGATAAATCTCAGGAATATCTCGGCAGTATATAAAAAATAAATAAATATTTTAAAAAACAAGTAAAAATACAGAAAATAAAAAATAAAAGAAAACTACGATAAAGACCTTAAAATAGACAAGATAAATTGACAAATGAGCAACTAAGTTAGGTAGTCACCTATATCGTTGCAGGTATTATCTCGGCGAGGATATTTCTCAGAGAGATTTTCAAACGTTGAAAAATCTCGGCAGTTTAAAAAATTGAAAAAAAATATAACAACAAAAAAGATAAGAAAATAATAAGTTTGCTATTATTTTTCTTCCAAAAATATAATGAATAATGTTTTAAAGGTTTTAAAATATAAAAGAAACAAATAAATAGGAAATACAAACTTAAAAAAAAAAAAAGTTTTTCCCAAAAATATCAAGATATTATAGTGATAATATCGCAATATTTTGTCTTCAGGCGATATTTTGAAAATATTGCAAGATATTCCCTTTAATATTGGCTTCCTTAAAATATCGGTATTTCTCGTGATATTTTCAAAATATCGCCGATATTGGTGACAGTGCTTCAGAGCCACTCAAGCAGAGAAGCCGGAAGGTTAAGCTCAGGGACCATTTCTTGCACTCATCATGGATCTCCTGGACCCCTCCCATCTCACGAATGGCGCCTGGATTGAGTTGTTTGACTGGCAAAAGGATGTAGAGTCCAATAGATTGTCATCACCATCATTGAGGCTTGGGAGCTTCTAGCGGCAAAAAGAGAAACGTCCCAAAGAGAGAGAGAGAGAGAGAGAGGCAAGGGACGTTTTTTTATTGGTTACCAGAAAAATCTTCCAAGTCTCCTTGTTCACCTCTGCCTATCTCAAGAAGGCATCAAATGGATGGCAATGACAAGCAACTGCAGCGTAAGTGCCCTATATATATATATCTATATATATATATATATATATATATATACACACACACACACACACTACGTAACATAGACACGACAAATGACCCACCATACCTATGTCGACACGCTTGGGTACAGGTACGTTGCAGGACAGTTTGGGTCAGGTCCAACTAGGACCCAACCCAAAATCCAGCTT
Source organism: Nuphar pumila (assembly GCF_984573655.1). NCBI lineage: Eukaryota > Viridiplantae > Streptophyta > Magnoliopsida > Nymphaeales > Nymphaeaceae > Nuphar > Nuphar pumila. The sequence goes on from NC_143259.1 coordinate 105,230,765, forward strand.
TTTTTTACCTAGAGAGAGAGAGAGAGAGGAGGAGGAGGAGGAAGAGAAGGAAGGAGATGAAGAAATGGTGAGAGAGAAAAAGAAGGAGAAACGGAGGAGGAAGAGAGAGAGGAGGAGGGAGGCGTGTGCCTGGGCCTCGTCTTCTTCTCCTTGATCTTCTTGTCGAAGCCTCGAGACAAAAAGAAAAAGGGATAATCCCTTTTATATTGTATTTTATAAAATTTCATGCCCCCTATCTTTCTTTAAAAAAAAAATCATCCACACCCCCAATCTCCCCAATATATATATATATATATATATATATATATATATATATATATATATATATACAAAATGGATTGGGTTCAACCCGATCCAAAGTCCAAACAAATGATATATATAGCTAGTTGTGTCTCCACACACCCAATTTTTAAAATCGCAGCGACATCTTAGTTGTCAAAGGTGCTAGGCGAAAACTAGGCAGTGAGGCCCTAAAAAGACTAGGCGGGAACTAGGTGGTACCCTAAATAAAAGAAATAAAAAAACACACAAAATATATAAACAAACATGTATACAACATAAAATCAATCAACAATAAGCAATAGACAAAACATAACATGCCGTCGAACACTATAAAGCAATTATATTAAATAAATAGACCATACAACTAACAATGTGAATGAACAATATACAAAAAATAAAATCATGTATGCAAACAAATTAACAACAATAGACACAAAATAAGCAGTAGACAAATAAGAAGAAAAAATGAACAATTGAATAAACAAACCATGCAAGTGATAACCTCCTCAAAAAATAAGAATAAATGAGAAATTGAATAACCAAACCATACAACTGACAATGTGAATAAACAATATACAAAAAATAAAATCATGTATACAAAAAAATTAACAACAATAGCCATAATATAAGCAATAGACAAATAAGAAGAAGAAATGAACAATTGAATAAATAAACCATGCAACTGATAACATACTCAATATAAATAAAGATAAGTAGGCAAGTACATAATTTAAACACAATTAAAGCCTTAACAATATTAAGTTCACATCCAAATCATAAAGAACCCCAATAAGTTTATAATAGGTTTACAATAACAACAAGAATTTAATCCTTAGATGATGAACTTCAACGTCCATCATCATCTGAATCATCTTCATCGATATATTGCCCTTCTTCTATTTCTGCAAAGCTAGCTTCTTCCTATTCTTCTTCCACCCTTGCCACCTTTTTTTTGTAGGACCTTTTTTTTCTTAGGTCTTTAGTAGCACGCGTTATTGCCTCCGCCTTGTGCCTCGATGCTCCGCGTTATTGCCTCTGCCTTGTGCCTCGACACTCCAGATGCCTTATCAACACAATCCCATGTAAATGACATGTCATCTTCGAAGACCGCCTCATCTTCACTTGGCTACAAATCCTTGTCATCGACTTCTCTTAAGATGATGGGGTCAAGATCTCCTTTGTTCATTCGCTCATCATACCTTCGCTTCAATCTTCGATTATATTGCACAAAAACCAAAGTATTCAACTTCTTGTACAAAAGTTTGTTTCCTTTCCTGGTATGAATCTAAAAATATATACATAAAGTTAAAATATATACAAACTAACAAATATTATTTAGTAATTAGTAGTAAGTAATAATTTACCGCTTCAAAAGTAATTTAATTACGTTCGCAATTGGATGCACTGCATGTGAGGTCTAAGATTCGAACAACAAAAGTTTGGAGCTAGGGACAACCAATGGCAAAAGAAATCCACCAATCCACTAAAAAAAATCAAATTAGATCTAATTAAAGTATATAAGTTATAAAAATAATGTAAAGCGAGTTATATGAAATTTAATCATCTTACCTGGCGTTTGCACTTTTCTCTTCTTCTTTGCTAACTCCATCCCGAAAGGCTCACTGACAGTTCAATTGTGTTGTTTTTCAAAAAATGTCTTCAACTCTTTCAATTCTACTATATCTTCCAACATCAAATATATACAATGTGCAACACAAAGAGTCCAAAATAAATGTTTTCTCTTATCCATCAACAATTTACCCACTTTGACGTAGTTGGAGGCATTATCAGTAACAACTTGAACCACATTCTCCTCCCCAACTTTTTCAACAATATTATTCAACAATGCAAAAAGCAAATTTCCATCTTTTACTTCATCAGATGCATCAACTGATTTCAAAAACATTGTTCTGAAAGGGTAATTAACCAAAAAATTAATGAGTGTACGTCCTTTCATATCAGTCAAACCATTTGACATTATACTGCATCCATATTTGGACCAATTTACTTTGTATTGGACCATGAACTCCTTCGTTTTCTCCATTTCAATCTTCAAAAGTGGTTTTCGCAGCTTGTGATATGATGGAGGCTTCATTTGTGGCCCAAATTGGCCTATAGCTTCAATCATACTGTCAAATGAAGGCAACTTCGCTATATTAAAAGGTATTCTAGCGTTATAAAACCACCTACTAATGTACTAACACACTGTTTTTCTTCCTTTTTGAAGTGATTCTTTAACGTGGTATGTTTGTTTACTTGCCTTCCTTTCACTGGATCACTTCAAAAGTACAGATCCATAGGCCCTTTTACCTGTGGTGGTCTCAAGCCGAATGTACTACTCGGTTGCCCCTCCATCTGTGAAACTGCAGCAGGTTTTTCAACAAAATCAGAAGTTGAGAACGTGTATTCAGATCTTTCATATATATTAATTATCTATTTATTATTTCTTTCATCTTTCTTCTTCTTCGATTCATCCATGTACTTAGAAAGTACTTGATTTTTGCATTTGTTTTATCACAAGCCTTCGTGTTGCTTTCAATCCCAAGTAGAAGCTGCTTTATTTTGTATATGCCTCCTTTATAAGTTGATCCATATTTATCGCATGTCACAAAATTCAAATCTTTTTAATCCTTACAATAGACCCAATTCCATGTTGGATCATTAGATTTCCACTTCAATTCCCCTTCTAATTCTCGAAATGTCGTACTTGGAGTGGACCTACGAGCACTTGAGGAAGAAGTCCCTTCCATTATTGTTCTAAAGAATCTAAACAAAATAACATGTAAATTTGTTAGATTAAAAGGAGTAAGCAACAAATAACATAAGCTCATATATTAATATATATGCTGAAATACAGTAATAGTATATATAATATATAATATTATATATATCCTGCAGCACATAATATGCTGAAATACATATATATTCAATTACCCAAAATGTATCATTATAATCAGCAAAATATGAATTCAGCCCTTCACATAAACACACATTGACACATATATATAAATATATAATATATTACATAAGTAATAGTCTAAACATGCTTTGGGCCTTTATAGAAAAAATCACAGAAACAAACAAAAATTCAGACAGTAATATACATATATCAACAAAATTAACATGCTTTCGGGCTGTAAAATACAGAAAGAAAATCAACAAAATTAACTATGCATGCTTTCACAGAAAAAAAAAATTCAACTATATATATATATTCAATTACTCATAATGTATCAGTATAATCAACAAAATATGAATTCACAGAAACAAATATAATACTAATTCAGCATTTCACAAAAAATATAATACTAAATCAGTATATATATAAAAAATCAGCATTTCACAGAAGCACAGTAACACACACATATATGTAGATAACTGTAAGTGTGCATGTGTATTTGGGTGAGAGCTCATTTATGGATAATTTTCAAATCAAACATGCACAGAAACCAACAACCAACAACAAAAAAGGAAAGAAATCTGGAATCCCACTGATTGTCGCACAAGAATTTACGAAATGAGAGAGAGCGATAATGAGAGAGTGAGAGAAAGACAGTGAGACTCATAGAGAGAGCAGAGAAAGAATGAGAGAAAGAGAGAGATAAAGAAAGAAAGAGAGAGGACGTACCTTGGTTGGGCCGCCCTCTTGCAAAAAACAAAAACTGGTATAAAAAATGAGTGAGAGAACGAGAGAGAGAGAGAGAGGGCATACCCTGGTTGGGTTGTCCTCTTCTTCTTCTTGCAAAAACCGATAGAGGAGAGAGGGAGAGAGTGTGAAAAGGGTGCAGCTGAGAGAGAAGAGAGGGAGAGTTTGCGAAAAGGGAGAAAAGGGGGCAATTAGGGCCCCCTTTTTTCCTTTTATATGACCCATATGGGTCAATAAAAAAAGGACTGATTTAGGCTTGTGCCTAGTCGGTCCCAGCCTAGGTGGCGTTTAAGCGCAAAATTAGCGCCCCATTGTTAAGATAGTGTGTGTATATGTATATATATATATATACACTATTTATGCCATGTAATTTGCTTTTCGAGTTAGGGGTATTTTGGTCTGTTTTCCCTTGTAATAAAATAATATTTAGGGAATACATGTAGCCCTTTTTTTTGGTCAAAGACCAAAGAGCTGTTGGGAGCTGCCCAACGGTCATGTTTACGAGCTCTCAACAGCTCTTGTGAGCTCCCATGTGGTCTCCCCTAAAAAGGGCCTTTTGTGTATAAATAGGGGTAGACTCCCTCTTATTTTAATTAGGCTTGGCAATAAAGGCTTACATTTTACATTCTTGTGTGTTTTTCTTTTTGCCTTATTGATCTTTGTATTGTCCCATAGTGGACTTGTGCATGTGCATGTGCATTTGTATGATTATGATCTTGTAAGCCCTTAGTGGCTAGTGTTTTTCGTGCTTCCGCATATTTCATTACATGGTACCAGAGCCATAGTATTCTTGGACTTGTGGAAGGTTGCCATCAAGTGATTGTGTTCGTCACAGTCTCCTAAGGGATCGTGCTCTCCTCTTCTCATTTTCACTTTCTTCCTTTCTTGCTCACGCAATGGAGACCAAGATTGATTTATCTTCCATAGTATTCTTAGACTTGTGGAAGGTTGCCATCAAGTGATTGTGTTTGTCACAGTCTCCTAAGGGATCGTGCTCTCCTCTTCTCATTTTCACTTTCTTCCTTTCTTGCTCACACAATAGAGACCAAGATTATTTCCTCCTTCAAACTCAATGAAAAAAATTACATGATGTAGGCTTCCGCCATGGAAAACAATCTAAAAGGAAAAAAACTTTAGGATTATGTGATGGGCACTATCCCCGAACTTCAACTCAAGCTCACAAAACTAGAAGGAGGTCAAGAGAAAGCCTTAGAGGGAGATGTTCGTACCAAGGCTATTGAAGATCATCATAAACAACTGGAAGATTGGGAGAGCAACCATGCAAAAATTCTTTTATGAACGTCGAACTTAAGGTATGTGCAAACATTACAAAATTTCGAAAAGCTAATGAAGTTTGTTTTTTTATGAAGGGTATCTATACTCAAAAGGATCTTGCAAGAGCATATTTTTTGCAAGAAAAAGTTAGGACCACCAAGAAAGATGAAATGAGTATACAAGACTATTATAGTGATTTGAATCCCCTATGGGATGAACTAGCACTTTTAGAGCCCAAGTGGGTTGCTATTGAAGACGTAAAACTTAGGCAAAAACAAATAGAACAAGAGAGATTTTTTCAATTCTTATATGGGCTTCATCCCGAATTTGAACAATTTAGATCTTCTCTCCTACATAGATATACTCCTCTACCTCTAGAAGATGCTATTGCCGAAATCATCTAAGAAGAAACTCGTTCTGGTATGAGTAAAAGTTGTGATGAAGTCTTGGCAGTATCTAAACCAGGCAAGCATGTCAAGACCTATAAGCCTCCACACTTTAGGAGGCAAAATAACTATAGTAATAATAATAACTATAATGGTGGAAGAAAAATGATTATTTGTCATCATTGTAATTAGCCGAGTCACATTAAACCTGTTTGTCCTAAGTTGAATGAAATATTTAACTATAAGGTTGCTTCTGTTGAAGAATCTATAATCAAGAAGAAAGAAGGCAAAAGTGCAGCAGATCATAAAGACACTCTTGGTCAAATATCCGTGGCACTTCAACAAATTATTAACACATCTTTTACATCGGGTGATGCCATCGCCTCCTCATCTTCACCCGGTACATACTCTTGGATTCTAGATTCGAGAGCATCTTTTCAAATGATTTCTCATGAGAATGTCTTATCCAATATATGCACCAATTCAAACTTATCTTGTGTTTCTTCGGCTTATGAAACCATTTTGAAAATTATGAGTATAGGAACATTAGATTCCAAAAAATTTCAAACTTTTCTTGTTCTAAAAGTTTGAGTTGTTCCCAAACTAAATTTAAATCTTTTTCGGTTTCTCAAATTGCTGACCCATCTTTTTCATCTAAGGGTTGCTTTGTGCAGGATCTCCGATCCGAAAAGCGGAATAGGCAAGGCAATAGGAAGGGAGATCTTTACTTTATTGACTCTTTGTCTCTTCCATTAAAATCATTTTGTTCTTATGTCCAAGATAAACTTGGCATAAAAGACTTGGACATCCAAGCTATTCTAAAATGTATCTTTTTCCTTTTGGGAACAAATTTTGTAATGAAAAAGATATGACTTGTAAAGATTGTATTCTTGAAAATTTGAAATTTATCCCATTTCCAAATAGAACCTTTGTATCTGCAAGACCTTTTGAATTGGTGCACTCGGATGTATGGGGTCCTTCTCCGGTCATATCTAAAGGTGGTTACTTGTATTATGTGACTTTTAATGATGATTTTACTAGATATGTATGGGTTTACTTAATATTAAGTCGAAAGCTTTTTCCTTTAAACAGTTTCACATAAAAGTTAAGAATCAATTTCAAAGCAATGTATCTATTCTTAGATTGGATTCGGGTGGGAAATATCTATCCAATGAATTTCAAAACTATCTAAAACAAAATGGGGTTTGCCATCAAACATCTTGCCCTGAGTCACCACAACAACATGGGCTAGCAGAAAGAAAACATAGGCATATAATAGAAATTGTTAGAACTTTCCTTATTTTTAAAAATATTCGCAAAACTTTTAGGTCAAAGTCGTTTTAACTTCCACTTATTTGATAAATCGAATGTCATAATCCACTTTAAAAAATGTTTCTCCTTATGAAAAACTTCTAAAAATAACACCCGATTTCAATCATTTACAAATTTTTTGTAGTAAATGTTTTGTGCTTTTGCACAAAAGACAAGTTATCACCAAAAGCAATTGAATGTGTTTTCATTGGATATAGTGAACATAAAAAAAGGATATAGATGTTTAATTTTAAAAATAACAAACTTTATGTTTTCAAAGATGTGACATTCTTAGAAGATGAAAATGGTTTTAAAGAGTATGATAAAATGAAGGAAATAGACTATATGTTTTTATATGATCTCTCAACAAAAGAAGATACACATGCTAATGATGACTCTTTAAATTATCATAAAATTATAGATGATATCAATCATGAATACTCTAATATTAGGACATCACAGAGTAGTGATGACATCATTAATAGATCTCCAAAAAATATTCAAGTTTATACCCGACGTGAACAAAATAAAACTACTACTAGCCTTAGAAAAATTTTCTCAATATGGTGAACCTATAGAAGAAACTCCTCTTAAAAGGTCTGATAAAGAATCTATTCCACCAAATAGGTTTGTCTCTTATAAGTCATTATCTCCCAATTATAAGACTTGCCTAATAGCTTTATATTCATAGCATGAGCCTTCACATTATAATGAAGCTAAAAATATTCCTCATTAGATTGAAGTCATGAACATAGAACTAGATGCCCTTAGAAAAGCAGAAACTTAGGAAGTAGTTGAGTTACCTTCAAACAAGAAACCCATTGGATGCAGATGGGTCTTTAAAGTTAAAACCAAGAGTAATAGAACTCTAAAGAGATGTAAAGCAAGGTTAGTAGCTAAAGGGTGTGAAAAGTCTCACACACAATCAAGTTTCCAAATAACTTGATATTCAAGACATATGCCAATACAAAATAGCATTAAAAAGCTTCACACCACAAGAAAGAACAAGTGCTTCAAATGCACTGTGTTATTGTAATGAGGGGATAAAATCCTTTCATTCATATGTACATACAATGGGCTCATTGCCCTTATTTATAATGCATTACAGTTTGAAAGAGCCGTTGGGCTATTCCCAACAGCTCTAATTAGAGCGGTTGGGAATCAGCCCAACGACTCTTATTTGACAGACTGTGTACACAGTTAGTGGCTGACTGTTGTACACTGTACACAGTCAGCTACTATGTACAGAAAGAGAACAAAAACTGAAAAAGCAAAATAAATAAAATGCGAAATTATAGAAATAAGAAAATAAAAATTACAAGAATATACGTATATATTTTAAATATGTATTTATATACATATACTTATACATATATATACTCTTGTATTAAGAAGAGTATGTATATATATATATATATATTCAAGTATATACATATATGTATTATTTTCTAACAAAGGGTACTCCCAAGAATATGTAATTGACTATGAGGAGACTTTTGCACCCATAACTAGAATGATTAGTGTTAAGACTCTAATAGTCATTGCATCAACTAAAAAAATAGCCTATGTACCAATTAGATGTTAAAAATGTTTTTCTTAATGGAGAACTAAATGAAGAAGTTTATATGGATCTTCCGCCGCGATTTGATATTGAAAAAGGAAAAATTCTTAAACTCTGAAAAGTTTCGTATGGTCTTAAGCCTGGTATGATAGATTCAGTAATGTTATGATTAATTTAGGTTTTCATTCATACTATACTGACACTGCTCGCTTTGTGAAAAGTATAGGTACTGGCATAGTTATCCTTCTACTTTACGTAGATGATATGATTATAACAGGGAACGACAAAAAGGGAGTTAGTAATATTAAAAATGTTTTAAAAGATAATTTTGATATGTCAGACTTAAGATTCTTAAGATATTTTTTAGAAATTAAAGTTGCATACTCTCCTAGAGGGTACATACTTTCTCAAATAAAACTTCCTTCAGATATAAGTGTCAAATCTTGTGTTTCAGATGATAAGAAAGTGGAAATTCCTGAAGTGGTGAATGCTAAATTAAGATTTGAATATGGGACTCTTCTTGAAGACCCCACACCTTACAGACAGCTAATTGGGTCTCTCACTTATCTGTCTATCACCAGACCAAATATAGCTCATGCAGTTCAATCTGCTAGTCAGTTTCAACATGCTCCCACAACGGTTCACATGAGTGTTGTATTAAGGATCGTCAGATATATCAAGAATACCATAACTAAAGGGCTCTTTCTATCCTCATCCTCATCTTTAGATTTACTTGCTTATACTGATGTTGATTGAAGAGAAAATCCTAATGATAAAATCTCAACTACTGGTTTTTGTGTCTTTTTAGGAGATTCTTTGATTGCCTGGATATGCAAGAAGCAACAAAATGTCTCATTATCCTCTACTGAAGCAGAATACAGAGACATGGCAACTACAACTATAGAACTTGTATGGTTAATAAATCTCCTCAGAGATATGGGTGTTGACGTCTCCAAACCTTCGAAGATGTGTTGCGATAATAAAAGAGCAATTTACATTGCCAGCAACCACACCTTCCATGAGTGCACCAAGCACATTGAGATGGTCTGTCATTATGTTCGTGATGAATTCTTGAGAGGAACTATTGAGTTGCCTTTTGTCACTTCAGAATTCCAACTTGCAAACTTCTTTACTAAAGCTCTTGCTGCTCGACGTTTCATGTTCCTTCTCAACAAACTTTCGATGTTTACATTGTAAGTTTGAGGAGGGGTGTTATGATAGTGTATATATATACACTATTTATGCCATGTAATTTGCTTTTCGAGTCAAGGGTATTTTGGCCTTTTTTCTTGTAATAAAATAATATTTAGAGATTGCATGTAGCCCTTTTTCCCTTTTCTTATTTTTTATTTTTCTTTTTTTGACCTTGACCAAAAAGGCCTAGGCTCTTTGGTCTTTGACCAAAGAGCTCTTGGGAGCTGCTCAACAGTCATATTTATGAGCTCCCAACAGCTCTTTGGAGCTCCCATGTGGTCTCCCCTAAAAAGGGCCTTTTGTGTATAAATAGGGGTCGACCCCCTCTTATTTTTCTTAGGCTTGTATTAAGTATTTGATCAATAAAGGCTTATATTTTACATTCTTGTGTATTTTTCTTTTTGCCTTATTGATCTTTGTATTGTCCCATAGTGGACCTGTGCATGTGCACTTATGATTATGATCTTGGGAGTCCTTAGTGGCTAGTGTTTTTCGTGCTTCCGCATATTTCATTACACCAATCATCCAAGCCTAGTCGCTCAGGCGGTGGGGCTTCGCCTAGGTGCCTCTTTTAACAACTAAGCATGTTGTACATGTACTTGTACCCGTACCCATGTGACATAGTATATATATTGACTACACTTGTGGGTAAGGAACCCCTAGTTTGAAATGGAAACTGAAAAATCATTTATTTTTCAATGTTGTTTGCATATCTAACCCTCCAAATGTGTTCTAGATGGTTGGGTTAGTAGAAACAGATTCTTCGATCATGTTATTCCACCATGTATGTAAGATTTTGCAAGGGTTGAAAAATCAACGGCCTATAACGTACCAAATTTTCAACCCTCATAAAATTGAGGTGAAAGAGAGAGAGAGGTTCATGAATTTGGAAAGGGGAATGGAAGGAAGGAATCTCCTTTGGAAACCCAAGAGAGCCAAACTCTTCCAATCAAGGCCCGCTCAAGAGAAGTTGAGGCCCTATGCATATTTCATTGGAGGACCATATTTCTCTATAAATTTTTTTATTGGAGGCCCTTAGCATGAGGCACATGCATGTGCCATGTTTCATAGGAGGCCCACAGCATGTGAAATATAAGCGTTATATTTTTTTCCATTTGAGGTTGTGGCCTCAAATATCAAAGAGGTCAGATAGCCCTGCTTCAAAAAAAGAAGAGTCAATCCTACTATAATATTTAGTAGGCCAATTTGAGAAATTCTCAATTGAAATTGAATTCAGAATAGCATCTTCTACATTGCCTTACATAGGTATTTATAGACTTCCCATCCTCCTGAATGTTCCATCTTGGGAGGAACCCCGAGAGAGATTGTCTCCTCAGACACAATGACAACAATGCCCCTAGGGGACGAGCCTAGTAAAATGAACACATTGCCCATGGTAGGGCGTCGAGTCTGAAGGAAGAACTTTCTTGCCCCCTCACACTTTAAATAATGCCCACGCCGCCCTTATTGACCCTAAAAGACTATTATATCCCACCCAGTAACCCTTAATCAAGGTTGTATATTGAAAAAATGTTCAAAAGAAGAAGACAAAAAAACTCCCTTATTTACGGTTCCCTTAAGATATCTGATGATGCGAAGAACAGCACTCATGTGAATCGTTGTGGGAGCATGCTGGAACTGACTGACAATGTGGATCACATGTGACAAATCAGGCTGAGTGATGCTAAGATACATCAACGAGCCTACCAGTTGCCTGTAAGGAGTGGGGTCGGTCAGAGGAATCCCGTCATCAATCTTCATTTTTATCCCACTGTTCCAGGAGTTTCGCAAATTTTGTCATCGGAAACTCCTGACCTGTCAATAATCTCATAAGCAAGTTTAGATTGAGATAGAAAATAACCACGTTGAGAGTAAGCAACCTCAATTCCAAGGAAATATGTCAGAAAACCTAAGTCTGACTTTCAAATTTCGAAGTCAAGACGGATTTAATATCCTTGACTCCTTGAACATCATCACCTACGATTAACATATCGTCTACATAAAGTAATAATATCACAATCCCTGCATCAGATTTTCTAATGAATAATGCAGTATCAGTATAACAGGAAGAAATACCATTTTCTAACATTACATTGTTAAATCTGTCATACCAGGCTTTCAGAGCCTGTTTCAAACCATAGAGGGCTTTCCGAAGGCGAAGAACTTTATCTTTAGGAATTTTCATGGCTAGTGGGGCATTCATATAAACTTCTTCATTAAGATCACCATTTAAAAAGGCATTTTTTACATCCATTTGAAAAATGTTCTATTTTTTAATAGACGCAATAGTGATAAGACATCTGACTGTAACCATTCGGGCTACGGGAGCAAAGGTTTCTTCATGGTCAATGCCATATTCTTGGCCATACCCTTTTGCGACTAAGCGAGCCTTATATATCTCTAGAGATCCATCGTTCTTAGTCTTAACTTTAAATACCCAACGACAACCTATAGTTTTCTTTCCAACAGGTAGAGTTTGGAATTCTCATGTCTCAGCTTTCCTAAGAGCTTTGAGTTCATTTTTCATAGCTTCTTGCCATTCTACACATTTTTTGGCTTTCTCGAAGTTTCTTGGTTCAAAGTAAAAATGAATGGCACTAAGACAAGCCCTATATCTGGGTGAAAAAGAGTCAAAAGAGACAAATCATGTTGGAGGTCTCCTATTTCTTTTAGATCGTCTGTGATCATAAGCAGGAACAGACTCATCATATTGCTCAATAGCACTTCTGAAAGTATCTCGATTTCTGCAAGAATAAGTTATTGGGTCATTTGAGATTCTATCTCCTTGAATATTGGGTGCATTAAATTCTTCAATATCTACTTCATTTTCATCATCATGGTTTGATGATATTTCATCACTAGACATATCATCATTAGTAGACAGTAAGTCAAATAAGAAAGAATAATCAACATTTTCGTGGTGAAAAATATTTTTTTCAAAGCCACTCTCATTTTCCAAGAATGTCACATTTCTTGAGACGTATAACTTATCATTTCTAGGATCGTAACATCGAAACCCTTTTTGAGTTTCGGAATATCCAAGAAAGGTGCAGGGAATAGCCTTAGGGGAAAGTTCATCATTTTTATCTGTAAGAATAAAACTTTTGCAACCAAAGACTCGTAACCTGTTATAATCAGGTTCCATTTTATATAAAACTTCAAAAGGAGAAATTTTACCCAAATTCCTAGATGGTAAACGATTTTTAAGATACACATAAGCAAGAGCCGCCTCGACCCAAAAGTTTTTAGGAATATTTTGGGATATAAGAAGTGTTCGAGTGGTTTCAATGATATGCCTATGTTTTCTTTCGGCCAACCCATTTTGTTGAAGGGTTTTAGGACAAAACCTTTGGTGAACAATACCACTATCTTCAAGATACTTCTTGAATTCATTGGAGAGATATTCTCCTCCAGAATCACTTCTGAATATCTTAAGATTACTGTTAAATTGATTCTTAATCATCACATGAAATGATTTAAAACATGAAAAAACTTCATGCTTATGTCTAAGAAAATAAATCCAAGAATACCTAGAAAAGTCATCCACAAAAATCACATAGTAGGAAAATCCTACTTTCGAAACAATTGGTGTCGGTCCCCAAACATCGGAATGAACGATTTCGAAAGATTTAGAAGTAAACATAGATTTTTGTTCAAAAGGCATACTTCTCATTTTTCCAAGAATACAATCATTACAAGAAAATGTATTTTTACAAAGATTTTTAGCAAAATGTAAATAAGATAACTTGGTGATGTTAGGATGACCAAGTCTTTTGTGCCAAATATTTATATCCTTATGGCTGACAACATTACAAAAAGAATTTTGTGGAACTTGAAGAGAGTCCATATAGTATAAGTCTCCCTTCCTAGAGCCTTCCCCAATCAATTTCCCGGACCGACGATCCTGTATTAAACATTTATCAGAAGAAAATTTAATATCGCATCCATGGTCCGAGAGTTGACAGAGAGAAGGTTCAAGTTTAATTTAGGTATAAATCTAATTTTTGGAATACAAAAATCTTGAGTTTCAAAATTACCTATGCCTTTAATTTCAAGAGAAGTCCCATCTGCAGTAGAAACAAAAGATGGGGAAATATTTTTCGAATAATAAAAAAGAGAATACATGTTTGGGGACATATGAAAAGACGCACCCGAATCCAAAAGCCAAGAAACTTTACCTGGAGGGGAAATGGTAGACACGGCGGCACCGGAGGTGGCTCCCTTGAGGAGAGGTTGGAGAGCTTCCACTATTTGATTTAGTGAAAGAGATCCATTTGAAGACGTCTCCTCCTTTTGCGGTATACCAGTAGTCGCCATGGCTAAAAGTTTCTTTCACTTAGGGCATATGGGTTTGATATGCCCCGGTTCTTTACAAAAATAGCAAATAATCTTGCTATAGTCCTTCCTTCCTCCTTATCCACAATTTCCCCCTTGATTTTGAGTTTTAAAATGAGGAGGACGATAGGTTCTTACATTATTTCTGGGCTTAGACACCGCATTGACCCCATCATTGTCTTCATAGTTAGAGGGGACTGCAAGCACATTTGACCCTTGCTTACTTATACCCATACGGGTTTCTTCACCACTTAATTTGGTGAGAACATCCTCAAGAGAAGGAGTGAAATATGACAAAAGAGAAGACCTTATTTGCTCAAATTCGGGCCTTAGCCCATTCAAAAAATTGAAGAATCAATCTTCTTCTAGTTGTTTGTGACGAAGTTCAATCGCTTCTCCACTCCATTTTGGTTCGAGCATGGCAAACTCGTCCCAAATGGAAGAAAGATCAACGAAGTATTCTCTAATGGTTATGTCACTTTGGAGAAGAGTAAGAGTCTTCTTTTGAAGGTAGTATTTATGGGATAAATCCCTTGATGTATATATTTTTTCAAGATAATGCCAAGCTTCCGAAGCTTTCTTGAACTTAATAATATTGAAATTAATCTTAGTTTCAACCGATGAAAAAATCCAAGAAAGAATCTTGAAATTTTTCATTTCCCATTCACTGTGCTTCTTAGAATAATCCTCAAGAGCTTTGGTTCTTTCGTCTCCTTCAAGGATCTTGATTTCACCTTCCGTTATCATGGTGATTTTTGGTTCCGGTTCCGGGATTGTGCCTTGCACATGACCCCAAAGACCCTTCCCTTTTATATGAGCCTCCATGTTCCCGGCCCAAACGTGATAGTTGGAGCCATTTAGTTTAAAACCGAGAGCAAAATGAGACTCTTTATCACCCATTAGAGAGGAGAGATGGAAGAAGAAATACGTACCAAAGAAAGGTTTTTAGATCTTACTTGTCCCAAAGCTCTTCTACAATATTGGAAGAAGAGAATCCACCACTTCAATCTTCAAAACACCAAAGGCATGCTTTTCGAGGCACTCGAAAAATGAAGAATCCCACGATCTTCTATCTTCAACCAAGCTCTGATACCATGTAAAAATGTTCACGAAGAGACAATCCACATCCAAGCACTAATACTTTATAAAAGATGTGCTCAAATGCACTCAAACAACACTTGAACAAATACGCATACAAGTGTAAAATAATCAAACATGCACAAAGGCATGCGATGAATGCATTAATCAAAAAGGAAATGCTTGAGACTCTCAAGCTTATTTTTACAAAAGGGGAGCACCCCTATATATACACATCCACACAAGAGGAGCCAACATGGGGCCTCTCAAAAGAGTCGTTGGGAGCCCCCAATGGTCACATTTGTGACCGTTGGGGGCCCCCAACGACTCTATTGGGAGGCCCCCAATGTGGTTCAAAAAACAAAAATAAAAGATAAAAAAATAATAAAAGAAAATGTTTAAGAAAAAATTACAAGCATAATTCCAAAGGGAATATACATAAAAGGGAAAATTACAGAAATACCCTTTCAGGTATTATAATAAAATATATATATATATACATGTAATGAAATTTGGAGTTACATTTTAACAGTATATATCCTATAGTAATCTGTGTCATTCGAGCCCAAAATAAGATATGTATCGTATCATAAAAAAATGTAAATTTTGAAAAAAAAAAACTTAAAAATTCTAAAAAATTTGTAAAAAGTCAAAAAATAGCAAAAATTCTAAAAAATCATAACACACAAAACAATGATGAAATGCACAAAATGCAACCATAAAAACACATGTGAAGCATTTGTGTCTCTATGAGCTACATAACACAACATCAATCATCAAATCTTACAAGAACAATGCAAAATAGTAATATCTTCAATTAAGAACATGCCCCAAGATTCATCAAAAAACAAAAAAAAAACAAATTTATGAATACTTAACAGTTACAAATTACAATAATAACCAAGTTTTTAAAAGTATACCATCAATAATCATTATCATCATTATCATCATTATCTTCTTGTTCTTCATCTTCATCTTCATCTTCTTCTACTCCTTGACCCAACCAAGAGTTGCCAGTCGGAGAAGCGGGAGCAGAAAGTGATTCGGGAAGCAGAAGCAAGAACCGAAGCACTTCCAAAATTTTAGGAAGCGGGAAGTGCAGGACGACCTAGAAAGCGAACCGAAAGCGACCTAAGAAGCGAGAGGGAAGCAAAAAAAGAGAAAAAAAGAAAAATAAATAAAAATAAAAACACAAAAAAAAAGAAAAAGAAAGGGGAAGCGAGGGGGAAGCACGCTTCCCAAATTTTTTTGGTGCTTCCCAGCACGTTTCGGAAGTGCCATGTTTCGCACTTCCGAAATGCACTTCAGGAAAGCGTGTTTCCACATGTCCTATGGCGCTTCAAGTAACCCAGACCCAACCACACCTTTCCCATTTCGCTGCAGAACTTCTTACTTTTGATGCTACGCTAGGGGTTGTAGGATCAAAAGTAAGGAATTCATCTTCGTCCTTCCAGGGCTCCGCCTACCCCATTTTTGCCTCAATCATCTCTTTTGCTTGTCTTTTTTCTCTCAAACCATTAAGTAATTGTTGAGATTGTCATTTCACAGTATCCGACAATTTTCTTGATGTGAAGGCCACAACATTAAGATGTGTCACAGCTAAATGATGCCTCAACCAAGAGATACCACTTGAAATAACAGTATGGCAATAGTTGCACTCGATTTTCAACCGGTTTTCACTCATTATTCGAGTGCCCCATTGCCATGCCGAATCATTTGATGCCATCTTCCCCAAGAAAAGTTCAATAAAAAACAAAGAATAGAGTTTGTTTACCTTAACCCACTTCCTTGAGTGGAAATGCACTTTTACTTGATGAAATCGCAAAATCCCTCTCCCTTGCACATGGATCGGCCCTCAAATAGCTCTCACGAGTCCTAGGGTGTGTGGATACCTCTCTAATGGCCTTTACACAAATGAGGGAGTCGGACTTCAAGAGGTCTTTGAAACCCAAAAAAGAAAAAAATAGTATTCGGTCTTTTTAAGTGCGTTGAGCCTGTATCGTACGATACACATTCATATCGCGATACGAATGCATATCGTATCATTTTTCTATATAGTAATGATACATAACGGACAACCTTGCCCCTAGTACCCCATACACCCACTTGGATCATCATATTCATAAGTTCTTAATGACAGAGATATCCAAACCTGCCCTAAACAGAAAATACAACAATAAAAGAAAATCATGACGTGGCACCAAGCTGCTATCAATCCCACCCACTTCAAATCAGCCTTGCCCTCAAGAATGGAGGGTTGGCCTGAGAGTTTTGTTTTCACCATTCCAGAGCGGTTGTCCATGGTGACATCAAGGTATGTAGTTGATGCAGTATGAGTTGTTGTGCCTTTGATTCTTCTATTGAATCAATTGTTATCACCTTGTTTTGAATTGCTCTCATCTTTAGTTCATAACAGTTTTTGGGTTTTCCATGTACACAAGGTGTTGTTTCTAAAAAATCAATAAGTTGTTATGGTGCTTTTTGCAGTTGCATAATTTGTGCATGTTGTCTGCACACAAGCAAACTTCAGAGGTTGAGCTTCATGATAACTTTAGAAGTTGCCTTAAATGAGTGACACAAACTGAAATATGATGGTGTAGGAGTCTATTTCTACTATTTTGACCATGTTGAACACATCCATAGGGTTAAATTTAGACCAGTGTTATCAAAAACGCGCCTTGAGGTGCAAAAGGTGTGTCTCACCTTGAGGCGCAGCCCTCTGTGCCTCAAGGCACAAGCCTGAGGCGTGAGGCGCAAAAAAAAAAAAAAAGATTTCTAAGACATAATCAACAAGATTTTTGTAGGTTAATCTCATATATTTTCTAGTTATTTCAGTTATGTAATCAGTTTCTTAGTATATTTTAACTTTTGTTGGTTAATCTCATATTTTTCCAGTTATGTAATCAGTTTTTATATGTTACTTAAAGTAACATATAAAAGTAACTTACTTTTATATGTTAATCTCATATTTTTTAGAATAATCTCATATATTTTAATTTTTGTAGGTTAATCTCATATATTTTCCAGTTATTTCAGTTATGTAATCAGTTTCTTAGTATATTTTAACTTTTATTGGTTAATCTCATATATTTTCCAGTTATGTAATCAGTTTTTAGTTACTGTTATATGTTAATCTCATATTTTTTTAGTACTTATTTGAGATTTTCTATTTCTTATTGGTGGTTATTTCATCAATAAAGCATTTCTTTATTTATTTGTATTTTTAGATATTTTTTTATAATTTTTTTAAAGTTTTCAAAAAAAATATTTAAGGCTTACGCTTTACACCTCGCCTCGATTTTTGGTGGAGCGCCTCGCTATGCCTCAACGCTTTTCACAACACTGATTTGGACAAAACAACTTGCTACTATAAGTTACAGCTAGGGGGTACCTTACCCACGAGTGTAGCCAATATTATCTCACATACATACATACATACATACATACATACATACATACATACATACATACATACACCCAAGTTTTTTGAAATTGTGGTGTCGCACTCAAGGTTGCCATACTAGGAAGCGGAAGTGGGAAACGATACGGGAAGTAGAAGCGAAGTGATGCATTTTAAAATGTATAGGAAGCGAGAAGCGAGGAATAAAAAAAATAAATATAAGAATTGAATGGGAATCAAAATGAAACACAAATAAAAACTAAAATAAAAGTGGCTAATATTAAATTTCATGATTTTTTAGTGTAAAAATTACATTTTTAGAAAAATCTAAAAATGATGACTACCAATTTAGAGAAAGCACATGGAAGTGAGTGAGAAGAGTTTGAGAAAACACATAAAAAACATGAAAAGTTGAGTAAGAGAACATATAAGAAGAATAGATGAAGTGTGTGAAAAGCATAGGAGAAGCGTGGGGGAATTGAGGTTCTCATCAAGTTTCGGAAGCGACGAGTATCGCGCTTTCGAAGCAAGTTTCCGGGAAGCGAGCTTCCTACCTATCGAAGAAGCTTCCAGTAACTTTGGTCGCACTGCACCTATATAACATAGACTTGCAACATTTTCTACTTTTTTATTCTGAAAAATGAAGCATTAAGAAGAGAAATAAAAGAGCAAAAGCAAGAGGTAACCCTGGGATGTAATAACACACACAAGAAAACCACTATGAAAACTATACCCATACATAAATACATCAATAAGAGCTTCCTAAAACATCAAGTACTTTCCTAAGATGCTTAGTAAGACATTGGGCAGGCATCTTTAAAGCATTAAGTATTTGATTGTGTAATGTCCCATAGTACATCAATGTTGATTGGAACATGACAGAAAGAGATTGCCACCTTTTGAGATGCAGTTTATTCCATAATCAATGGTAGCTTTTGCAAATTTTGTTATATTTAGGTTGATTTTTACTTGATCCCAACAGCCAGAAGCCTTATTTTGTGTTAATCTTGTTTTATTTTGTAAAAATCAACTCTTTTCTCATTAAAGATGGATCCCTCCCCATCAATTTCTGCACTAAGCAGCCTAATCGGACTTTTTCCATGGTTGGGAAATAACTAATGCCTTCTAACATATTCGTATGGAAGGGGATAATGGTCCCTTGCATCAGATACCTCAAACTTGATAGTCATATTAATGGAACATCGGCTCCACTAAAATATATACATAAAGAAGAAACGTCAAATACAGTGTTGGTTGCAATTAAACTTAAAAAGGTCATGTGATGAAATCTTAAAGTAGATGCATAATGTTGATGTGTCACTTTGACAGTGCACCTGTTTCCAAAATCAGAACATGTTTGGTTAAATTATGCCTAGATCAAGACAAGTTTATGCAAGCTGCACATCTCGTCTAAAGCAAGACTAGATGGCAGAGCCAGCACAATCATGACACATGTAGGTTCATTACGAGGAACCAATTAAAGTTAAACTTTTAATAGGTTAATTAGCTAAACAAAAGGCCCTAATGATTGCCAGATAGCATGCTACAACTTGAGGAAGTAGGACTTGAATGAACAAAAACTCTTGCCTACATGTTGCAGAGAAAAACTTAACTGAACTCTTGAAAGATGACCCAGAATGAGAAAATCCACACTCCACAGTAATGTGTCTCAAGAACTAAATAATATTTGAAGTGAAAGGCACTTGGTGGCAATTTCATCATTCTACAAGTCAGCTTACAAAATTCCATCATCGACAAAGTCAAGAACACATTTATCTCCCAAAATGCAAAATAAAACCAAATCCAGCAAAAAGAAAATTCCTAATAGACAATATAGAAAAGGAATAAATATCAGATTATATACAGTTATATGAAACTGTGAAAAGGTACCACACTACTCAACTGGCAACTTAAAATCCTCCAAAAAACATAAGCTAAACTTAAAACCATTGTTATCCTACTTCAGGTTAGTTACAACAGAAACTGAAATTAATGATACAAATTTGAGACAACTGCTGTTCAAGAAACCAAAATTTTTCCACTGGATTTTCTTCATCAAAGAATGGAGGGCAAAATTTTTTAGAATCCCCTTTACTATTGACTCAACAAACAGAAATCCACAAACATAAGGACAAGAAAGTAGAAGATAAAAAATAATTGAATAGAAGAAAATAAATAAATGAGAACTGAAAGAACAAACCTTAAGTATTTCAAGATCCTTCTTTAATTCGGGAGTGATGGTTGGGGCAGCTATGTCAAACCTATACAGAAAGGATGCAATTGAATCCAGTATGCCAGTGTTGTAAATCATAAAAAAATAAAACTAGGGTTAAGACTACATACCACTTCTTACCGGCAGTATCCTTTAGTTGCTTCCTCTGCAATTTATTCATCTTTTTGGGGTCTCTAGGAGGAACAAAGAGTCCATCTAAAAGCATCTTATCAGGCATCCAAAAGGATGATGTATGGCCTACATTGTGATTTTTCTCTTTCGATGTAGAAGATGAGAAATCAGGCAATCTAGGGTTCCACAAAAGGTCAATTTTTTCCATATCTTGAGACATCTAATGATCCAAGAGCAGCATAAATGTGGAAAAAAAATCCATTAGGAAATATGTTAAGAATTTCCAAACAAGAAAATGGATATGAATGGATATACAATCATTTTATACTGGAGAAAGGCATATGTTGTTTTAACTGACATGGCCTACAAATTTTAAAAGTATTATCTGGTCAATTTAACAGTATCTAGTATCTACATTCAATCAAGTAATGTTGAGTACATGTACAAGATATTTATTGTCATCCCACTGTGCATATTAGTACAGTACATTATATAACGCATAGATTCAGAAGATTTCTAATTTCACATGGAACTTGGAAAACAGATCAGACCCCAATAGCCTAGACAAAATCTAATCCAACTTCTGCACCAAAAAAACAAGAGCCATTCACTTGATAAAGCTGACCTAGTTTTTGCATCAATTCAAGTGAAAACATGGTGGAAACTTGACACATGAACACTCCATTTTGCCCTCCATACCCGTGTCGACACCTGGACACACCATTTTACCCTCCGTACATACAAGTTTGTATTCAATTTATAATTATATTTTCAGTATATAGCATATACATTTAGATTATATTCAGTTTATATTGAATTTATTTTGTATTTATGTGATATTTAATATATATATATATAGATATATATATATATATATATATATAGATATATATATATATATAGCCGTGTCCCCGTACCCACATTGTTTGGAATTGTCGTGTCGTACCCTCCGTACCCGTACCCACACCCATACCCAGGTGACATAGGTGGGAACTAAGACAAGTGACCTCCTAATGAATTACAATGCTTTAATCTAAAACCTTAGTTGTCCCACAACCATTAATGTCATGTTCACCATCTCCCTCTTAGTTTTTATCATGTCACCCTCACATATTGGTGGTAGTGCAAGTTTTAAACATGCCAAAACCTTCATGAACAGCAGTGTTTTCTAAGCCAGCTCAATACACTTAATCATGACCCCATCCTTCTTTGTTGTTTTAGAAATCCACCTTAACATACACATTTGATTGCAGAAACTCATTAATACCTTAGAGTTTGCACCTACGACATTGTAATTCCTAAGATGGTCTTGCGCATATGTACCTTTAGCTAGATAATTAGTTATATATCTCTCATTAGACCACTACATGTCTTACTTTTCTTAATCCATCTGTGATCATGTCAGTCATTTCTTTGTCCAAATACGCCATTTAGCCGCACAATAGAGCCTAATCACCCCATATTATTGCACCTTTGACACCATAATGTATTCTGTCTTAACTATAGCCTCTTGTCATAGCTTTTCCTTTAAAATTTCACTACACAACACACACATAGTTATATAGTCTTTGCTTCTGAGTGGGCCTGTGCATGAGTCCAGCCAAATAGAACCTAGACTAGCCAATTCGAGGTTGACCCAAGAAGCATGTATCAAGTTTTAATGTTGATGTTCAAGCTCAGCTCATTAAAAGCATGAACTCCAGCTCAGCATGAATCCATGCTTGGGGTTCAAGCCCAAGTATATTGTATGGATTATACATCATGTTGAGTATGGATTATACATCATGTTGAGTATACATGACATTTCAACAGAGTTGTAGTGGAAACCATGGTTCATCCATGACAACAAAATACAATAACTACAAAAAGATCACATACATGTGAATCACATACATGTGAATCACAAGATACAATATTATGCAATAAAGATCCTCCAGAAAAGATGCATACTTGTAACACCCCAAAATCTTAACCCAAAATTTTTGAGATTTTTTTATATATATATATATACAGCGGAAACCAATCATACCATAGGGCTAAGCATTCCAGAACATTACAGGTGGAGCAAGACCAAAACATTCTTTTCATTTCAATATCAGTGAAAATTAATATCAGAGTTTTTCACACTATCCCTGGAACAGTAAATCCAAAATCCCGATCGAAGCCTCCTCCCGCAGTCGCTCCTAACTCCAACTCTTCACCTGAAAATTTATAGGAATTAGACTACAACTGTCTAAGTAGGAATTACTGTAATTCTTCTTTCAGGTATATCATGTGTCAAGTATGTGATATGGGTGCCGAATGTGAATTTCAACCCATACAAGAATAAGTAAAGAACTACACTACAACAGTCAACAATTTATCAAAAGCAATCTGGCAAGTATCATCAATAGCAATCATTTAAATATCCCATGACCACAGATACGAATTCATACAATGATTCAGAGGAATGCAATTATGACAATTACATAATTCAGGTAAGTGTTCTTATAACTTGGTGCATCCATTATGCCAAAAAGAACATAAATCAATACCATGAATTAAAGTTCAAGTAGAACAGAGCATTTAACACACACTAGAAATTAAACAGCAAGCATCCACCAAACAGATAACAATTAAGAGAGCAGATAACATATGCATGATCTAATGCATAGCAGGAAAATGCATGATACCACTTTCAATGCATGAATTCTTTTATTATCTTACCTTTAAGTTTTCTTTTCCTTTCCACATGCATGCCCTATTTAATGCATATATCTTTAAGTTCCTCTTTTTAATTTTCATCGCCCGCGGATACACCAAACGAGTAAAATCCCCGAGGTCAAGTAGGTTCTCAGGGTAGCTTAGCACACAATTTGTATTTTATTACTGGGTTCCAACTTAGCCATAGACCGATATCAGGAAACCGCACCATCCATCGGAACATTAGACCTCCACATCTAATGTCGGGGACACAAGGAACACCCCACGCCCACAAGTGTCACTTCCTTAGTACCAAAACAAACTCACAGTTGTGACCAACACACCACTCCCGGGTAAAGTGACAGAGTCTCCCTAAAACCGTGGCCAGGAGAAGGAACCTCAATATCGGGTTCAGGAGACCAAATTTACGCACACAGAGTTTTTGTATCCTCACAGTCTCCCCAAGATCGGGACTCTAAGATCTCAATTCTCCAGATGGATGATCCTAGAATGTATATTACACTGTTCTTATTCATTATCTTTTTATTAAGAGCCAATTATTGAGTCTTGCACTTCAGCATGAAAAAAACAAGGCAAAAGCTCGCATCAACCCCTGCGAGAACCATCACGAGACTCCAGCCCGTGGAAACACATCGAACAGTGCAATATTGAGCAATAAAATCACATTTACAAATCATGCAAAGTTAATCATAGGCTTGCAAATCAACATACCACATAAGCTCGCAAATCACCAATGCGTAGCTCTTCACGGCCTACCACCCGTGACAACTATAGAACAACACAATTAAAACCATCATGTAAATATGATTATTGCGATGCATTTAAACAATTAAAGAAAGAGTGAACCCAAGCTCAAGGCTCTCCAAGCCTGTGATGATTCATTTAAACCATCGCTGCATTGTATGCAAGAATCATAACAAATGCAATTTATGAATGATACCAACATGATTCCAAATGCACATTCACTCATACCAATTTAACAATATGCATGATCTACCACAACCATATGCATGTGTTCACCATCCATGTGCAAGTGCTTTCATGAAATCACTTAACACACATGCATTCATCCAAAATTTCATAAGTACATGAGGACATTTATGCAAGATTGTATATGCCAATACCATTGATGCCATGTACGCACTCGTACCAAACAAACTTTGCAGAAATCAAATATCTCACATGTTACAAACTATAAAGCATGCTAACACGTGTCATTAAATATTCAAAACTCAACTTTACATTCAAAAACTCAACTTTACGTACATAATAACAAATAGAGTTATCAGCACAAATTTGTTAACATTGAATAACTTATGTATGCCCTGCACATGCTTAGACACTGCCCTGTGCCAAAACCCAAAGTTTCTCAACATACACTGTGATCTGAGTATTAACCTGTGTGGTTTAGGTGATGCAATTAAACATATATGAAAAGCAACCCAGCTCATGGCTCTTCAGGCCGGTGATGGTCCATTTAAGCCATCAATGCATCTTTGCCATGTGTATCCTTGCATCAACATACATGCATCTATGTCAACGCATACTCCCTTGAGGGTATGTGTGCGTACATAAAATGCATATTCTCATCAAGTGTGCATGCTCATGTCGATTCCATGATCTTAACAACAATTGCATAAGCATATCACTATATATTCCCATCATGTGCACACATACTTGTCAATACATGTTTTTCATTGAAATAAACGTCAAATGCACATTTTCTTTCAAATGTGTGTAACTATCAAGGCACTGGTTCGGTTTGGAAATGTCATATGCCCATCAACACAAATTTCTATCAAGCTCTACCTGATTGTCAACTCAAAATTTTATTAAGTGCGTGCCTAACTTCTGCATAATTTGGTCAAGTACAGACAACATGCAAATACCGATTCTTAACACATATATTTATATATATTTACAAATGTATTTAAAGTACGAAGGTCTCTCTTCATCAAGAGGTTCACATCCAGCCGACCCAGTCGACTGAGGTCCCAACCAGGCTCAGCCGACACCAGTCAGCTGGGTCGGGTCTGGCAAACAGGCTGGATAACTAAGCCAGCCCAGCCGACCCCGTCGGCTGGGGCCTGACAGCACCTGCACTGGCCCAGCCCAGCCTGTGTGTGCTGTCGAGGCTGGACAGTTACCCACCCATTAATGTATATATATATATATATACATATTATAGGAACAATTACACGGTCATATATCTGATAGGAAGCATGATTATTGAGCAAGTATGCAGCTAAAACATTCAACAATTAAGAAACAGTTACACACCTACACAGGAGAAAATTTTACATATATAAATTAAAAAAACCTGTGAAAGAATTTTAAATCAACATACATGCACACCATGTATCTTGGTGTGGTTACTTATCTCCATGTTTTTCTCTACTAAACCATCCAGCTCATACCCAACCGAACACCCGGCTGGGTCTAACAGCATAACACTGTAAGTAGCACTGAATACGCTCCAGCACCCAAATGCAGATGTACACGCTATGGAAGTTCTTTTCATGTGTGAACAAGAAAGTGGTGAAAGAAAATTCTACAAGTAATATTCCCATGTGTGCATGTACGTGTACAATAATGTGCATAACAAAAATTGTCATGAACTAGGTACGTAAGTGTGCTGCAGAAATACAGACAAGGATACTTATAAGACTTGAATACAAACTGAAATGTAAATAACTCCAACAGTTGACAGATAAACCTTACTATCACATAATAGATGTCAAGGCTAATTAAAGGCATTTAACTCAACTAAAAATTTATGCATATAAACGAATCACAACATTAAGACATTCTAAGTATTAAATTTTCAAAACATACACTAATTCAGACAAAAATTAATTTGAACTTGAATTCATTTTAGATAGTTTAATATAGGTTCCATAGTTGTAACACACTGATCAGGTGTCCTATATATATTTCTTTTTCACACAAGGAGGGGTTTTGTGTTTACACAACATCCCTTTCTTGATATTAACAGAGGTTAATCGACTTGGATTTACAACACTCCAACCGTGAAATTAGAATAACGTGATCCCTCTCGTAGGAGTAACATAACATTGTAACTAATAGTGGATAGTTTCAGTGATTTAACAGAATAAAATGGACATTCAGGAATCAATTAGGGAAATAAAATAGGGAGGTCACGGTTATCAAGAATCAGGGTATATGCCCTTAACAGAAATCTGAAAACCCCTCTATTATTCGAACACCCCTGTAGCATCTAGATTTTTCACAGCAGCCGAAACCTAAACCCACACCAAACATAATAACTCCTACTATCGATAATCCATAATCCCCAAATCAGAGATTTGGCATTTCCGGTGGCTTAAAAACCCAAATACCCAAAAAACCCTTTCGGATTTTGGGATTCACTGCACCCGCATCGTATGCTTGACCCACAGAATACCCAAAAGAAAAACAAACAGGAAAACCTACCTTTTTCCGGCGAGATGGTTGCTGCTACAACGAGAGGAGGTGAAGACCGAGAGGGAGAGAAGGGCTCGGCAGGGCCGGCGGCGTCGACCCAGTCACACGTAGCGAGGGTGCCGGCGAGAGAGGCTGAGGAGGGCCAACCGCGATGGTCGACCACGGCGGCGAGGCTCCAGCGAACTCCAGGGCATCGCCGATGGCTTGCACAGAGGGAGACGAGAGAGAGAGAGGAAGAGAGAGAGTGAGAGAGAGAGAGATGAGGGATGAGATAAACAGGGGTTCGGGGACCCCTTTTTGAAGAGGGCGACCCCCGAAAAGGAAGGAGTATCCCTTTTCGGCGGCTGCGCAATAGCCCTCCCCTGAGCCAATGCTATTTCCTGCGTTAGGGTTCTGAGAACCCTAACGCACTTTCTCATCGGGCAGCCCTGTAGCGCCCTTACATTTCTTTCTTTCTTTCTTTTTTTTCACTTTATACAGTACGGGTCGGGTCCAGTTCTGAGCCCCGCAACCCATGACTCGGGATCCAATAGTAAAGTGGTTCCGGGTCCGGTTTGAATGTGGATCCGAGTCAGAAAAAGGATGTGGATCCAAAATGTTGGATCTGTTTGGGTCCAACCGTGGATCCAATCCCACATAAACTAATTCTTTTATTATAATAATTTTTAATTATTTATTTATTAAACATTATTATTACATTTATGCCTTTAATACCCATATATATTTCTTTTGGATCGAGGTAACGGATCTGGGCCCAATATGTATAAAACCACCCATGCAATACGGATCTTGGATCCGAAATGCGGTTCTCATGCCCAATTATTTTTTTTTTTAGAAAGAAAAGAAAAAAAATCTTATTATTTTCAAATAAATTTAAACAGCTAAAGCCAACAATCCGGGTTATTACGTCCTTTTGGATCCGGGTAACGGATCCTAAACCCAAAACCTTAAAATTCGTAGATATTACAATACTTGCAGTAATTGATAGGAAATAGCAACTCATTTCAAGCCAAGTCACCATCCTCGCTTGCCTTGGAAAATGCCTGCCACCTAAATGATGGTCCCCTTCATTAGGAAACATTGATACTCTACTTCCACGGAGCAGATCAGATTACTTCTGCATCTAGAAATATCTATGTTGACCCAGTAATATTGCACAACTTGGGTTGCCAAAGGTCCAAAAAGGCACCAGTTCAACTCCTCTAGGATGCCATTATGCAATAACTATAAAGTTTCCTTACACCTCCCTCACCAATTGACAGTAGTTTGAACCACAAACAACCTTCAGATGTCATGTAGCAACAACTTTATCCTCCAAAGGCCTTAAGAGAAGAGCCAACTTAAAAGAACCTTGCAAGCAATCCTCCTTTCTTTCATGCTCAGATTATTTCTTGATAAATCCAACTTCAGCCACTCCTAAACAACATGCACTATGCTAATTGAAAGGCTTCAACAGCTTTAGATTACCCTCACTTGAAAGTATTTCTCATGGACGTTTCCCAAGAGCTTTCATATAGTTTAGGAGAGGAGCAAAGGGGACTTAATTTCCAAGTTAAATATTTCCTCACATAATATATATTGTTAAAGGAAAGTCTTCCAGGAGCTTTCACTATACTTCAGCAGAGGAGCAAAAGGGACTTAATTTCCAAGTAAAATATCTCCTCACATAATACATATTGTTAAAGGAAGTTGAAAGCCAGGCCCATGCACAAGGCTGAAATCCTAGCGTAAACATGGGCCTCCATCTAATTGCAAGCCATACACAAACATATATTACAACTTTTGAATGTTTGACGATTTTAAGTTGTGCAAAAATAATCTATAACTACCCACCCAATTGAATCACCTCGGTGAATGACCTATAACAAACATAACCAATCATATCGTAAAACATCCGCACAACAAACATTCTTCAACTAAACCACACTACTAGCAAATAATTTTCATTTCATTCCAACCCCTCAAATTCTTCAAAAAACTGCATCAGAACCCCTCAAAATAATGGGTATTGAACAGTACTTGATTATTTGATTTATATGAAATATACATGCATGAATTTAACCGATATCTGAAGTTCTAATACTAGATGAAATACGCATTGATTTGGATTCATATTCTAAACTTGACACTACAAATTCTAATGAAACAAGCACATTGACACTAAAAATCAAACCTCCAATATCTTTATGACAATATAATCTATTTCCATTTGAGAAAGCTAACACCACAATGCCAATGAACCAAATATCAAGCAAATCTGCATTCTCCACCCTTGCATTTCTAGAGAAACCCTGCCTGAAAAAGGGCCAGCAAAGGCCCTTTTCTGGGCAATTAGATGGAGAGTGAGAGAGAGAGAGAGGAGATCCTGGCCGGAGAAGGACCAGATGAGGCCCTTTTCTGGCCACTAATATTGTAAGACGTGAAGAAACCCTGGCCAGAAAAGGGCCAGTTAGATGGTGTGTGTGTGTGTGGGAGAGAGAGAGAGAGACCATGGCCAAAAGGCCAGCCAATGGGCCCTTTTCCAGCCAAAAATGGAAACACAGAGGTCCTAGCTGGAAATGGGCCAACAGGGGCACTTTTCCAGCCAAAGAAACGTGAGGGATCATGACCAGAAAAGGGTTATTTTCCAGTAGGAGACCATAGTTGGCAAACTCGTGACTCGGGCTCGGACAGGACCCCTACTGGGTCACCGAGTCTGCTGGTTGACTCGGTGACTCAGACGAGTCAGGAATATATTTTATAGTGTAAGCACATGAATAAGACACGGAAATAACTAAACTTCAAGCTAACATGTCAATAGTTAAGTTACAAAAACATATAATTATACATGATTATTAACTTTTTTCATTGAACAATATTAGATTCTTCATAACAAGTGACTTTATATAAGAATTATGAATAAAAATAATAAAATACATAACAAAAAATTTTATTTAATGGGTTGGATCGGCAGTCCTGAATCGATCGAGTTGGGGTCCAATCCGGGTCGACTCGAGCGATTCCCGAGTCGACTCGCAGGGTTTGCCAACTATTTAAGAAACAGAGAAAGAAAGAGAGGATTTCCGGAATAGGGCCCTACTGACCTTTTTCCGGGCACACACACACATACAGAGAGAGAGAGAGAGAGAAACACTTGTGCTAGCCGAAAAACAATGATAAATGCCAGGAGTAGGCAGAGCAACGGCAGATCCAAGAGTCTAAACTAGGGTGGGCACAACTAAACCTATTTGATTATTTCTCTAATCAAATCACCAACCAACCAAAGTTTTTCAAAATACTCCTAAAAAGATCATATACTAATGATTACTAACAAGTATTTAACATAAGAATAAGAACTTGAATCAATTCAAATATTCAAGATATGTAAAATGAAAAAAATGAAATTTGTAAACACACCAATGAAGTCAGTTGATATAGTCTCCCCTCATTTTGATAAATGAAGCCCCAAGTATGAAATACTAATCCAATGTCTACATTGAAAAAATATTTGAATGGTTAAAACCTCGACAAAATATTGCTATATCAAATACTAAAACAAATCAAGGAAAAAAAACTAAAATCATAACATAAATGAAAGATGGAATAAGATTATTGCTATTTGAAAAACACAAAGAAACCCCTAATCCTAATAGAAATCAAATATAGAATCATGATTATTATTAATTGAAATTATAATTAAAAAGAAAAAATAAAAGCACGAAAAGCCCCTAAATCCCTAATTAAATGTTCATGTCATTTGAAATGATGCAAATCAAAAACCTAAATCCTAACAAAAATCATAGATCTCTCATTTATGCTAATTGATAAAAAAACAAAACAAAAACTAATATTCTAAGTTCTAACCAAAACCAAGTATTGATTTTTCATGGATTCATGTTTAATGCTAATTGAAAAGTAAAAACACATAAAACCGTAAAACCATAATTCAACATTCATGACATTTTAAAAAACACCAAATCAAAAACCTAATTCTTACTGTAACGCCCCAAAATCGTGGACTTGAAACCTTTTATGAAAAAGGTTGAAAGCTTTGAAATCGATTACTTATCAGAGTTTGAAACAGAAGTTCAGCGGAAAATCATGTTTGAAATAGCAAGTCCCTAGACCTTGGGCGCATTACAGCGCAAACTTCCCTTTACAAACTGATTTGCAATTCGAATATATATTTTATTGAAATGGAAAGAAGAACAAAGTTTTGGTAATATAGTTTTAATAATTCAGAGTTTTAATCAAAAGAGATGCTTTCAAAGAAACTCTATACCATATTTTTACCAAAATGTCCTCAGGAGCATAACGTCAGGGAAAGGGTCTCGCCTTAAACGCATCACGTCATCGTGCCATCGCAAGCTGTATCAACCTGTACACCACCTGCCCATGAAATGGGTTAGTTTCGCGAGAAACTAGTAAGGGTACAAAAGACAAGAAAGAACAAAGGCTGCAATAAGCAAGATACTCGCTAGATCAAGCGGAAAAAAGCAAGACTAGCAGAACTAACCAAACGTGTTGTGGAGTAAGCAAAACTCTAGTAAAGCAAACAGCTAAATACAAGAGCGGTGAAGACTATAGTGTTAAACAAACAACTATAGCAGTCCAACTGATTCTATAGGTGAAGAGTAACTAACTCTATTCAACAGTCAAACAAAGTCAGTACATCACAAGCAATTTATAAGCTACACGCAATAAGCAATCACACAACAGCAGTTATCACAGAATGTAGGTAGCTTATAAGACAAGCAACTACATTCATCCAAGTGGTAAACAGTTCGTAAATTACGAGTTGTAAGCAATCACATTAATCATAAGAGACGCAAGCCAACAAGTGTTACCTTACACTAAGCACCAAGCAGTTCGACCAAGAGGTAAAGCAAGTCACATGCTAATATGTAGCAACTAGTATAATGCTATTATTATAAGCATTTAACTAGTATAAGAAACTAGTTATTACTTAGCAAAGAACTGTGTAAGCAGTTTAACCAACTAGTGTAACGCCTCGACAGGCGTGCATAGCTCAACAAGTAGCATACTGAACTACCGAGTAGGCAAGCAATCAATTCACGTCACAGCACGCATATCTCATAATCATGTGCGTAGGTTATATCTTGTTCTCATTATGAGCTGGTCATTGTGGGTACGCACAAGGCAAAAATGTAGAAACAGACGAGATCGATTCGGGGGTCCATTATGCTATGTATTTTATTATACCCCGAATGACTGACTGAGTCCGCATCTTAAGGGGACGACCAGTGGCCAAGAGAGTAAGTCCCCAAAGGCGAACAGGGCCTACAGATGCATCCAACTTCTTCAGAAGTGTCAAGCGACTACCACCTAGGATAATTATGGTAGCCCCAATTTTCCCTACCTCCGATGACTGGGAAAGTCGGACCTTTGCCCGTAATAGCCATTAATGGCCTGTCCATCGGAGTTTTGTACCCATCCATCCTCTCTCTTGATGAACCATATCGAACGAGTACAACGGGGGTTTCTTAACTGTCGGCCCATTCTACATGCTCTGGTCTTTCGACCCACTTGAGCATCTTGCCTATGAAGGCGCATAATTATCATTATGTGAATTACACGCGCCATTGCACGTTCAAGGCAACCACACATCTCTCATCCTACTCACCGCAGTACGTACCGTACTTGTTCAAAAGTACAACCATGATGAAAGGGGTCAACTCATAGTGAGGGTAAAAACATCACTCTTTTGTAATCTCAAACACGTGTCACTGCACGTTCGAGGTAAACATAGACCTCTCATCCTACTCATCGTAGTACGCAAGGTACATGTTCAAAAGTACAACCACGATGAGAGGGGAATGGATTTCTCAAAGAAAATCCATCAACAATAATCTTGCGATAATCTCGCGAAAGAAGGAAGTGCGCCAACTATCTTGGTTTGACCAGAAAGCCTAGAAACTAAGTCTCGCATCAGAGGTGATATAGCGTCGATCTTAGCGATGGCGCAAGTATCTCAATAGGACTCTCGCCCTACTCGTGCACAGGCTCCTAAACAAGCTTATCTGAGTCGTATCGGATACGCGAACTGAAGTTGCAACACACTTCTCCCAAATACATCGATTTGGGAGATCCAGCTGCTATCTCGCAAAAAGCTTTCGAAATCTGCTTTACTAAGCTATACATTTTTGAAAATAGGTTTGCACCTAAAAACCATCATTTTTGGAGAACCGAAGTGCATAAGTGTGTGTCGTGGCTTTTAGGACAAATAAGTGAAACGGTATACACTATACACTCGAAACTGCACTCAGGGAGTGCAAGCTTACAAGAGGCAAACCCGTGCACATTATAGCGTCGTGGCAAATCGAGGAGCAACACTCGATCTGCGAAACTGCACCCTGAGCGTAAAACGCACAAACCACACATGAGGTATGAAATCATACCTCGACCATCGAAACACACAAGCAGACAAATATGTAAGCAACTAGCAAGGTACGAACTCATACCCTAAGCAAGTACCAAAGATGACTCACGAGACACAAAGTCGTATCTCGATTAAACGATAAGCGTAAGCAAGTAAAGGAGCATACGACAGAGATAAGAATATATGCACGAGCAAAGCATATGCACGAAATGCGACAGCAAAGTAAGGACGAACAACACATACAAAAAGTAAGTGCAAAAGCAAGCACGACTACAACAGGAAAGTAAGGTAGTAAGTAGTAAGGCTATGGCGCATAAAGTGCGGGGCAGCAAAAGTAAATGCAGAAAGTAAAGTGCGAGAACGTAAAGGAGGACCAGAATTGCATCCTGGAGTAAAAAGGCATACATATACAAGTAAATGCCATGGTGCAAAGCGCGGGGCAGCAGGAAACTAAAGTACGAAAAATTAAAGAGGACAAAGATCGCAAAACCGCGTCCTTGAGTTAAAATGACATGAACTGTAAAGACATGAATTAAAAGCCTGAGCACATATAGCGCGGCAGCAACAGAAAAGAAAAGTGCAAGAAAGTAAAGAGGACAAGGATCGCAAAACCGCGTCCTTGAATTAAAAGACATACGTATATATTTTATACGTATACATATATCATCGTCCTCTTTCATTTTTAGTTATCTTTCCTTATTTTAGCATTTATCCATTCATTGTCCATTTACGCAAGAATCCCTTACCTTGAGGGGTTGCGGGTCCTCGTACGCCTACGGCATAGGTAAGCACGAGCTCGAGCCACTAAGGCGAGCTGAATCCACCGTTCAACCTGCGATGCTTAGAACGTTAGTAATATGCCATAATATAAACGAGAAGCGGGTCTGGTAAGACCTGCAGTAGTACCGGACCACAAGGGTAGGCAGGGAGCTCGGCTCCGTGCAGAAAAGCAACAGAGGCAGCAAGGCCTCCTGCAAGCTGTAGAGGTAGAAACTCTATATCCTGCCAACAAGGGTGCCAGAGGCAGGGGCCTCACCCCTGCCTAGCAAAAAGCAGCAGAGGCAGGGAGCAGGGGCTCCCTGCCTGCCAGGACAGAGAAGGTAGGGGAGGGAGCAGAGGCTCCCTACCGAACCTGCCACAACAAGACAGGGGGGGTGACACCCCCTGTCGGAACACACATCGGGACAGGGGGCGCAGCCGCTTGTTGGGAAGGAGACAGGCAGGGGTTTTGCCCCTACCAGCAGAAAGATCAAGGCAGGGGGCGAAGCCCCCTACCGGGAAACAAACAAGATGTAGGGGGCTTTGCCCCCTGCCGGGAAACCAAAGGAGGCAGGGGGAAAAGCTTCGCCCCCAGACGACATAACACAGGAGGCAGGGGGTGGAATCCCCTGCCGACATAAGAGAGGCGGTGACAGGGGACTCAGCCCCCCTGTCGACCGACTCCAAAAGGAATGTAGGGGGGTTAACCCCCTGCCGACAAGAGGCGACGACAGGGGGCTCAGCCCCCCCCCCCCCCCCCCCCCGTCGACCGACTCCAAAAGGAAGGCAGGCGGGTTAACCCCCTGTGGACAAGAGGCGACGACAGGGGGCTCAACCCCCCTGTCGACCGACTCCAAAAGGCAGGGGGGTAACCCCCTGCCGACGACAGGCGATGACAGGGGGCTCAGCCCCTCCTGTCGGTCAACCCCTCACAAAGGAGAAGAAGAAGAGGGGAGGGTTTACCTGAGAGTCGGGGGTTTCCGGTGTGATGGACGACGATCGGGGTGAGGATGCCGACAACACCGTCGTCGGAGGCCGTAGAAGAAGGGGAGCCTAGGACAGGGTTCCGACAAGGCGTAGCCGGCGTCGAGGCTGCTCCGATGTTGGGTGGTGCCGGCCCAACACGAGAGAAAAGAGGGAAGACCGACGAGGCTGTCGCCGACGGCAGCCGTCGATGGTCGCAGGGAAACAAGGCCGTCGGCAGATGGAGGCTTCTGGAGAGCGAGGGAGATGGTGGCGACGGTCGCCGACAGACGGAGGGGGCTCTGGCGCAGCCGACGACTGGACGGAAGAAGAGCAGCGACAGTGGCGGCCGAACAGGTCGGGAACGGAAGGGGTCGGCGAAGGTGGGTGGTCACCGGAGCTTGGAGGCCGTCGACGGCGTCGGTCGCAGGCGGGAGTGGCGAAGAGGAGAGAGAAGGGGCGAGGGCTTTTGCCCCTCGCCTGAGGCGCCTGCGTCTTTTAAAAGACGCAGGTTCTCAAAGCTTCGAGAACCCAGGTCCGGGTCAAGCTCGGGTCCGGGTCAGACTCATAACCGGGCCTGACACGGCGGACCAAGCCTCGACGCGTGTCTGACACGAGTCCGGCACGATTTTTTTTTAACGGGCTTTACACTTACAGACATCATAAATTATCCATTTATGCTAATTATTAAAAAATAATATTTTAACCAAAAATCAAGCATTCATTATTGATTATTCGTGAATGCATGCCTAATAGTAATTGAAAAACAAAAAAAAAACTAAAATCATAACTAAACATTTATTCCATTTTACAAAAACCAAATCAGAACCTTAAATCCTAACAAACATCATTTATATATAGGCTAATATAGAAAACATAAAACCCTTAAAATTCTAACTAAAATCAAGCATGCAGAATCATGTTTAATTTTGATTAAAAGAACACAAAAATACCTAATTAAATATTCATCTCATTTAAAAAACCAAAATAAAAAATTTAAATACTAATTGAAAAAAAAACACAAAAAATCCTAAAACCTAATTAAACATTCATGCTATTTAAAAAAAACTAAATCAAAAAACTAAATCCTAACAAACATCATTAGTACGTAGGCTAATTGAAAAAAAACTAAAGTTATAACTAAAATCAAGCATGTGGAACCAATGCTTAATGGCTGGAAAAAAAAACAAAAATACCTAATTAAATATTTATCTCATTTAAAAAACCTAAATGGTAATTGGAAAAGAACGCAAAAAATCCTAAAACCTAGTTAAATATTCATGCTATTTAAAACATAAATAAATCAAAAACCTAACTCCCAAGTTCTAACAAACATCATTCACATATATGCTAATTGAAAAAAGAAAACTAAAATTCTAAGTTTTTAACTAAAATGAAATAATGTTTAATGATGATTGAAAAGAAAAAACTCAGAAATGCCTAATTAAACATTCATCTCATTTGAAAAACCAAAATAAAAAATCTAAATGCTAATTGGAAAAAAGAGAACACAAATAAACCCCAAACCCTTAAAAAGCACAAGAAGAAGGACACCGAACTTCGGATGGCGGACGCAATGCGCAGTGGCATGCCTGAGGCCCTGATCCGACCTGAGCACAGAAAGAGAGAGAGAGGACCTGACCCAAGCCAATGGCAAGGGATGCGTTGGAGGCCCTGCCCAGGAGCGAAGCTGCAGAATTGGTGTTTTAGAGAGAGAGAGAGAAAGCAGGGCAGAGACCAGGTTGCGCCTAGGGTTTTGGGAGACTGAATAGTGTCGAATATTTCCAAACAACATATTTGATCGGACATCGGTTCGGATCATAGTGACAAAAATTTAAAACGGCAATTTTTCAACTATGAATTTCTCGTGAGATTTTCAAAAAAAATATTTTTCTCAAGTTTTTATCGGGAAAAAATACATAACTTCTCAAAAAAAAATCAAAATAAAATGAAAACAAATTGATTACACTATTAAATTTTACATATAAAGAAATATAAATTATATTTTCCAAGGTTTTAAAACTCGTCGAGTCAACTCGGCTGACTCGGCTGACTCAGCTCGGCTCGGCCCTCCAGCGAGTCAACCCGGCAAGGCAAACTCGGTTTGCCAAGACTCGGGGCT
Organism: Nuphar pumila; assembly: GCF_984573655.1. Lineage (NCBI taxonomy): Eukaryota > Viridiplantae > Streptophyta > Magnoliopsida > Nymphaeales > Nymphaeaceae > Nuphar > Nuphar pumila. Next base: position 105,267,946 of record NC_143259.1, read on the forward strand.
GACTCGGGCGAGTTCTGGGATGTTTGAAATTTGATTTTTTGGGTATTTCAGAATAAAAAAATGATACCGAGCTAATGGTATTATGGGAGTTCTGCTCAATCATCTTCAATTTTGCATAACCAAATCCCCTCAGAAATAGCATCTCCTACATTTAGATTGTAAAATTGTGTAATTCTTGTGGAAGAAAAACTACGTACATCATTCTGACTAGTTTACTAAGTTTGATGATTCAAATCATATAAACTGGCCCTAATTAGTATAAGCATTAAGAATAAGATAAGATGACTAGTCTGAAAAGATAACTTAGAAATGCAAACTTGAGAATTAAATGCATGCTAACAATAGATATTATGCATAGAGTAACACTGGAAGATTGGCTTTAGGAGGTTTGTTTCTCCATTTCTTCCAATGTTGTGACAAGTCTCTGTGGAACATGTCCAAACCATCCTAAGCAACAACCTTCTTTTTCTGTTATTGACAGTACTCTTAAGTGTCTTCTAATGCATTCATTTCTGTCCTTTGTTATTTTATACATTCATCCTACTATACACATCTCTATAACAGGAATTCTCTCAAAACTGGGCACCATGTAAGAATGTTGGTATTACAACAATCTTGGAAACATTCTTGCAATCATAAAAGTGCTCGTCCATCACATAACACTCCACTAGCTTGTCAATATTTAATCCATCGAACTCATCTTACTAGTAATATCTTCATCAAGCCCACCATAATGTTGCATCATAGAGCCTATATATGAGTTTATCATCTCTTGTTTACTGAAAAACATGGTTTGAGACAAATTATATACTGTTTTTCTTTTAAAATCAAAAGTTAACAAAACCCGGTCCGAGTCACCGAGTTGACCCGCCGAGTCACGAGTCAATAAAGAACGAGTCGAGTCCCGAGTCACGGGTTTTAAAACCTTGATATTTTCAATTCCAATATCATATCTAAGTATCAACTATCAACCATTAAACATCAAATAACAACCATCAAAATGACAGTGGGCAAAGGAAAAACGATAAAAAGAAATGACCAAAATGTTAGAACAAAACCCACACAAATTAGAAGCAAAATAGGAAGCAACCATTCACAATTTTGAAAGCCCCACTTAAGCTAAAGAGAGAGAGAGAGAGATTAACATCTTGTCCCATTCATGCAAGTCTTCCACAAAACTTTTGCAAGTGGTTGAGTCTTTTCAAATTGCAAACCATGGTTGCAACTAGCAAGGCAAGAGCCACCTACATTTACCCAAAACCTGTCATATCATAACTCTTCTTCATGTTATGTAAATTTTCACAACTCATCTTGTTTTTGTGGACAAGTAGGTGCGTCAAAAAACGTTTTTCTGCATAATACTATGATCCAAATCATCCCATTTTTTTTGGAAAAGAAAATAGCCTTTAACAATAGCAAGAAAATCACCAATGTTTTCGTTCCTATCGTATCCTTCTAGGCAAAACTAAAACTGGTCATGAACTGAAGATCCATAAAGGGCGAAGGCCCCATCATTCTCATACTAACTAACAACTTAAATGAGATAATGCTTTGTTTCTGGTGGTTCTTCACCAAATTAATGACAGTAATAACAGAGAGAAAGAGAGAGAGAGAGAGAGAGAGTTGGGACTTACTCATCAGTTACCGCACCGCTTCCACCCTCTGACGCCTCACGCAGCCACGCTACACCGGAAAACCGCACCGCCAACCGCTAGGGTTCCGTCGTTGAGAGGCACAGAAAGGAGAAAGGGAAAGGGAAAGTCGGGTAGGGGGGGGTGCAGGGTGTCTTGTTAAAAACCCCCAAAAAAAAGACAAAGCATAAAGCAAAAGTTAATTTCGCGAGAATTTAAAAAATAGCGCGAATTTTTTGCGATAAATAGTGGCAAAAGATATTTTTGCGAGAAATTTAAATTCTCGCAAAACAACGAAGTTTTTATCGCTTCCTTAATTTCTCACAATTTTTTCACAAAAAAATCATATTTCTCGCATTATTTGTCACAGTGGTTCGGATTCTGGTTTCATCTTCACATTGGACTTGGATTCAGTTTACATTATAACCTAATCCAAGTCACAGTCCGAGTCCGAGTCCGAGTCCGAGTCCGAGTCCAACTCCAAATCCAACTTGTTTACATCCCTACTTAACCTGTTTTAATTGGGATCTCATTTTTTTTCGTTTGCAAAGATTATGTTAGTTGATATTCTAGCTCATTGTTGTCAGTATCGTTATGAATCGGCTGATTCAGGTCAACTCATATTATATGACTGTCCAAGTTGTTCGCACATCGTCATCAAACAACGGACATTTGAAACATATTATTTGAGTACGGTCCAAACAAACGTTGAACTTTGAACAGTTGTTACGGAACAAACAAAACTAATGTTCTGTTTCGTTCTTTTTGTTCATTTCGTCCAACCCTGGACAAGCCATCAAACATACCCTTAAGGCCTTCAAGCTCAAGGATGGCATGAATTCAATGTTTGAGTTGTTTATCCCTTGGCATGCGGCCAAAATGGGAGGGGTGTCGAAGTAGATCCAATGTTCAGGGCCAAAAGCGACAGAGGCCACCGCATAGTGATGGCCCCCACCCTATTAAGGGGCGAACACTTTATAAGTGTTCACCCCAAACATTGAACTGCAGGTATGAAAGGAATACTTCAAAGAGTTTCATGCCATGGAAAACTAAATAGAGATTGTAGAGGAGACGGTTTGGCCTCAATCATTTACTCAAGAGAAGAAATGATCTGCATAAAAAACAGTAATATGCCTGACATTAAAATAATATTAAAATATTATTTACAATGTCTATCCATGACAGGTGCCTATGAAATAACTCAAGACTATCTCTGCAAAGTTGGACTAAGACTAAGATCCTAAGATCTGGTCTGAGTACAACCAATTGACAACCCTATTCGTAATCCAGGTATAAAAAGAGAAAAGAACTATAGCCAGCACCAATGTTGTCAGTATCGGCCCTGAATGGTTAGGCCACAGATTCAGGTGTATGGGCTGATACCGATATTCAACTGAATCATTCTGTATCAGCCCAAAAATAATAATAAAATATTATGTGTCAATTATAATGTGATATGTGTTAAAACATTAAAATAATATTAAAAAATATTTTGGTATTTTTTATATTTATTAAAAAATAACTGATTCAGGACTGTAGCATATCAAAGTTCTGTCGATACACCGATACTGATAACATTGGCCAACAGAGTTTCATGCCTCGAGATGATGGAGAGAAATGGGCTAGAGAAGGTTCAACCCATATATAATGAAAAATTGAAAAATGGCGGCTTGCATCTCTCAAAGCCCCCGTTTCATATTTCTAAACATGTTATGAGTTTGAATCGAAATCAATGTTGTCAGAATCGGTGTTGAGCTTGAATCGATTTTCAAAACGATTTAGAGAATTGGCCGATTCAGACTGTGGACCGAATGGAGCTAAATTAACCAATTTTGACTAGCAGATGCCACATGTCAATAAAATTATATATATAACTATTTTAAACACTTCTATAAATATTAAAAAATAAGCCGAATCAGCTGATAGAGAATCGATTTTGGGCGGATATGATATGAGTTGACCTGAATCAGCCGATTCATAACGATACTAACAACAATGAGCTAAAATATCAACTAACATAATCTTTGCAAACGAAAAAAAAATGAGATCCCAATTAAAATAGGTTAAGTAGGGATGTAAACAAGTTGGATTTGGAGTTGGAATCAGACTCGGACTGTGACTTGGATTAGGTTATAATGTAAATTGAATCCAAGTCCAATGTGAAGATGAAACCAGAATCCGAACCACAGTGACAAATAATGCGAGAAATATGATTTTTTTGTGAAAAAATCGTGAGAAATTAAGGAAGCGATAAAAACTTCGTTGTTTTGCGAGAATTTAAATTTCTCGCAAAAATATCTTTTGCCACTATTTATCGCAAAAAAATCGCGTTATTTTTAAATTCTCGCAAAATTAACTTTTGTTTTATGCTTTGTCTTTTTTTTTTGGAGGTTTTTAACAAGACACCCTGCACCCCCCCCTACCCGACTTTACCTTTCCCTTTCTCCTTTCTGTGCCTCTCAACGACGGAACCCTAGCGATTGGCGGTGCGGTTTTCCGATGTAGCGTGGCTGCGTGAGGCGTCGGAGGGACAGCGACAAACTTGGCATAATGAAGTGGACAGCGACAAACTTGGCATTCATAAAGCCCAGAATGAAAAAACAATTTGTCGTTGCTAAGTGAAGGAGAAGGGCAAACTTTAAAGGTGTGATTTTCTCTTTATCTGGAAAAAGTACAAGTTGATGTAAATAACACTTGATTATATGTTGGTCCTGCCAAATCATTAAATTACATCTTTCTATTAAGCATGTAGCCCAATCAGTGAATAAGCATGGACCATAATTCTTGTTTTATTAACAATTTTGGTTCCTTGTACAAAGTCTGGAAGGAATGATATAGTGGTGACACTTCTAAGTTACTGCATTATAACAAGAATGTTTGGGTCTTGCTTGTAACCTAAACTTGCAATATAGAATCCCATAATTTTGTAAGAAAATAGAATTCCCTTTGTGTTGTAGGGTGAGACCAATATAAAATCAATTCCAATTATTGTGTAATCGGAGCAGCTATAGCCATTATTTACATTGTGCGATAAGTACCATTAACTAAATATTTTAGCTGAACAAACTTAAGTTGCTATATCATTGGATCTTATAAAATGTATCACCATGCGATACAAATATATCATTTTATATTTTTATTTGGTCCACACCAATGGGGGGTTGTTGCTCAACAGATTGGTACCCATCATGCATAACTTTAGGCCAGTGAAGAAGGAAAGTAATGTAAATTTCAGATAAACTAGATGCAGTTATGATAATAAGCAGGTTGATTATTATGAGATGAAAAACACTAATGATTTCATAGGCTTGCAAAAAGATATCAACTATAGAACATCACATGTCTAAAAGTTAAGTCAAATCTCAAAATATTTAATACATGCAAAAATGAACCAGCTTTTAGGTTTAAAATATTGTGTTGCAAATAGAGAAAACAGTGTTAATTAAAGCAAAAGAAAAGGCATAAGATGATAGATGACAAGGAGAAAATATATGAGGAAGATGATGCAAAATCCTATGCAAGGATGATTTGGTTGGCATTCACGCATAATAGGGTCAAAAACTGCAGGGGACTAATGAGGTTTGCTTATACCAGATATTAATCTAAAATTTTGAAGGTCATGAATGCAGTTTCCTGTATGAAATTTATAAATAACTGCAACAAAATTAGGGAGCAAATCAGGGCAAGCATTTGGCAGATCCAGGTGTGACGGTGGACCCAACAATTCATTAAAGCTCTACTTAGGATGGTTCCAAATCAGAGCAAGGAACATACGCTCATAAGAAACTTCTAAACGCATAATTATTGGTTGAACCTAATTAAATTTGGCTATCTAATCTAAGAAGGCCAGATGACCAGAGCATTTCTGGCTAAAAACAGAAAAATGTTAGGTGAAATTCAGGTGACATACGACCTGATTGACAATCCAAATCGAAGTTAATGTCATGCAATCAATTTTGCTAGTGAATACATTCATTTCGTAGATTGTTTTCATTGAGTAGCATGCCATAATCAATTATGATTCTTTTGCGATGAAATGTGAAACTTGCATTCCAAATGTTGAATAATTGCATTTGACTGAAATGAATTTTTTTGTTTCAGAATATAGTTAACCAACATGTCAACTAATTGATTAAGTTAAATTGGACCAGTAAACATATATGCTTATTCTTATGATTCCTGTTTTTTCCTACTGATACATTAAGAAACAAATCTGGAAATGTTTGCTTGTTTGACTATTTGCTGCTGCTGATTATTTACATACCAACATGCATTCAGTCATTTACCATCCATTTCATCATGGAATATTGCAGCAATGGGCATGCACTATATATACCACTTATAAACTGTAATACATGAAAAGATAACCAGTTTCACTTTCGCAAAATTCTTTCCAAGTTATACTGTATCAAAGCTCAAGCTTGTGAAACTCCAGTTCTTCAAATCCAATGTTAGTCACCAGGTTCATCATCAGCATACAATTATAGGTGATCCTACCACCATGTCTCATTCCCCAGTGTATGATAATTACATCATGTCATTTTAAGTATGCTATTATTTTAAAGGAATATGTAATCATCTTGTATTCTTTTTTTTTTCGAACATTCACTTACATATTTCATGCCACTATGGAAAAACAGGTAATAATTGGAAAAATTAAGTATTCCTCAATCTTTCCAGGTGGTTTATAGGATTCTCAGTATTTTGTAAGGATCTTCGTAAAAAATTATGAAACTCAATGCAGCCATTGTAATAAAAACGCATTCAACAAGCCAAACATGACATGAATTTCATTTTGGCTTTCATAGTCCTTTCTCCCCAATCTTTCATGAACTATCTTAACCATATCTATGATGCCATTTATTGTGATGCATGTATGTGTCTTCATGTGCAAATGCATATATGGCAGCAATATTACTTATCATGTCATTCAACTACTATTGCCCTACATGTTTCTTCATTTCACTTGAGACAGTTTCTAAAGGCAAGATGGATGAAGCAATGGTTCTATCTATCCAAAGCAGTCTCCTGTGAAACCCTTAAATTCTTGATTCCATTAGAATTTGACACGGCCAGTTAACAATGTTGAGTTTCTGGTTAACCTCTTATCCAATAGTAAATGAAATAACGCCCTTCGTAGCACAACTAATCTCTTTTTACCAAAAGCTGTTCAGCGCATGAATTTGCCTAGTATTCACAAACGTTCAGCTTTCTAATAAGTAAAGTTCTCGACAAGACCAAGGACCACGATAAGTACATCCATGAAGCTGCATCAATTTAAGAACATGATCATTTCAACTAAACATATGGAAAATTATCTGCACAACAACTTATGACTTAAGGTAACTGATCGTCAACCACCCAACTCTTGTCAAGCCTGTCAAACTCGATATGGGCAGAATGTGCTTCTGCAAATGAACAAGCATGAGCGCACATTGCAAAACATTTTCTTTACAAATTATCAGAATTCACTATTTGATAATGTAAACCGAATTACTGAAAACTCTAATCAAACATTCTCTCTTGGGCATTGACCTTCAATGTACATCCGTCAATCAGAGAACATGTGCAAGACATGCAACTAGAGCCAACTAAAGCCCAATACAAGTTTTGCAGTTGTGATTGAGACCACTCCAGCCGAGTTCTCTGTCATCGGCTTTACCTAACCTGAGAAACATGCCAAGATCCCACTCCCCAGTTGGATTCCCCCTTTAAATTTTTCCCACATACTAATCCTAGACCCTATAACTTTCTCACTTTGCATCCCCCGAGGTCTGGATTCTAAATGGGTTGCCAAGATAACCACCCAATTCGATATATTCTTTCAATTTTCTCAATAGAATACCATTTAATGCGATATCACATACACAATCATTAGTTAAAAAACACCAAAAGTACAAAACAGTAAATATGGTATACTTCTAATAGCAAAAACACAAATCGGATGAAACTCTGAATCTAATTCAGTGCACTTCGTCCTGCCCAACTGAAAAAATAATAAGAGAAACCCACCTGCCCGTTTCAGAAATCAATGAAAATAAGGAGATTCATGAGTACCAGTGAGCGATCGATTCACACAACAACGCCCAAAAAAAGACATTTTACAAATGGGAGAAAAACCACATCATTAAATCAGAGAGAGAGAGAGAGAGACCTGACGATTTTGGTGGAGATGGAAACCCTAGAGAGAGAGAGAGAGAGACCTGAATCTGATGGCATCGTTTCTTATGCGATTAAATTACAAAACTGTCCTTCTCTCTGTCGGTCAAGGACAGCACGAACTGCCAGTTTTTAGGGAGGAAGAAGGGCGGTTTCGCTTTATGTTTTTTACATTGAATCTGATCCGAACTCTTAAAAAGGACCTCCTTATGGTCGTTCACGGTCTAGTTTGAAATCCCATAAGCCATACCCGACTCCATATAACTAATCTGATCCTAACTCTTAAAAAGGACCTCCTTCGTTATTACCAAACCAGATCATATTGGATCCAGCATGGGTTGGAAAGGGGAGTCCTAAATGGACCGGTATCTAGTTCCATTTTTGTTTGATTGGGATGGTATGAATTAAGGGGAAAAAAAAAAGAGGCATATAAAATCCAGAATTCCTTATCTTCGATTGGGTATTCCAGTATAATCTCTTTGAAAACATTATGGTTTTTGTCGTTTTTAATTTGTCAAATATACTTGAATCGGAACAAGTTGTGAAGCTTCTCATTTTGCTACGCAATGGATCTCCTAATGGACATAACGTAAGTGGATCAGGTGTAATTACATAATCTACATCTTGATGCATATGGGTATGGGTCTGATTAGTTTTGTAAGATTCATATTGTAATATGAGAGATGCAAGAAAGCAACAAATAAGGTTTTTTCTATCTCTAAACTATTCTCCCATCTCAAAAGAACAAATAAATAGTTCTTCTCTATAGTAGAACTAGATCCGGATCGGAAGAACATATGAAAATCTGGATCACTTGATGGACACTTTGCATGAGCCCATTTAACCATGCTAGGTTTAGATCCAACTAGAGAGGTGAAAGACTAAATGCTCTATTTCTTTGCCCCTTTGTCAACCTATTGGATCTACGCACAAGACACTCACCATCACTAGGCTCTACATCCATAGAAGGATCCACTTTGGGGATCAAATCAATAAAGTTATAGTTCGAACCCAAAACTATAGAATCAGGGTCACCAATATCGCAGGTCCACTATGCGTCATTCTCCCCTTGCTAGAAGGAATTCATATTCGATTGATCAATTGGGTCATGGTAGGAATACATATCAGAAACATTAAATATTGGCGAGATATACCAATCATCAGGCAACTCAAGTACATATGCATTGTTCCCTAATTTTTGGAGGATTTTAAAAGAACCATACTTACATGGACTCAATTTTCTTTATGTTCTTACAAGAATTTTTTCTGCTCATAAGTCTAAGACTAAATCATCAACTTCAAAACTAACATATCATTGACCCTTATCCACATGGGATTTTTGTTGAGCATAACTCTTCTCGTTGCTTTGCATTGGGAGTGAATCTCCTGCAAGTAACCCACAATGTCTGAAGTCACAAGTACAGGATTGCACAACCTAGGCAAATGAGCCAGATCCAAAATATGGGTGAGGGAAACACTCAAACAATTTAGAAGGTTGAACCTTCTAATGGACGGGTTCACAACATTATTATAAGCAAATTCAGCTTGCAGTAAAAAAAAGATCCCATAGTCCTCTACTAAACTCCAAAGCAAATTACCCAATGTGTGATTAACAACCTCAGTTTGTTTATCCACTGAGCAAGGATCAACTACACTAGGGATGTGAAATCCTTGATAGTTGGGCCATGTCTTGCAAGGTGGCCCTTACCTCATACTTGAATTCTATGAAAAATATAAGGTTGATGGTGTGGTTCACTGCTAACACTAAAAAAAACATGAAACAAAGACAAATATACAAAATTAGAGACAAACATACTCTAAATAAATTAATTAAAAATGAGAAAAAAGTGGACTCACCACGGGCTTAGGTAGCCCTCCTAAGACATTGACTCCGATGAGAGATGAATTCAACACCACCTCCACAAGGCATGGGCTCAGGAAGGTTCGAATCTAGCACAATGGATTCTAAGATAGGTGATCTAGATCTATGTTGGAAAGTAGGTTTAACAGGGTGAGGACGCCCAGGTTGAGTTTGGTTGTCAATGCAATAGGGCTTTCTTACTCTACTTACAGATGGTTGGAATAGATTAGTGAGTCCCTATTTATAGATTTTGAAATGAATTTAAGTCTTGATCCTAGAGTTTTTTTGTCCAAAGATCTAGATTCAGATTTTAATGATATGAAAATTCTATCAGTTGAAAGTTTTGAAGTCTCTTTCTGATTGGCTCTTGCTAATAGGTTGAATCCTATTGATTTCAATTACCTAGCTTATGGGCTAAGCAACCTGAAAATGATCAAGTTCAATGAATCTATGGTGATAGCAACCCCTAAAAGATTAAGAAGGCTTATCTCTAAGATAAGGAAGAAAGCGTCTAGGTGAGTTCTAGGGTTTTCTAAGAATATATTAATCTAAGGGCATGAATAGGGCTTCTAGAGGCTTCCTATGTATTAGATATAAGAATTTTAGATCTTTACATTTCAAATTGTGTCGTACTTCAGATCCATTATGACATGTTAAATTGCTTTGTTCATAACTTTCTATTTGAGAGACAAATCGAGACATGGTTTGATGCATTAAAAAGCTAACATCATCAACTCTATTTCATATTTTAAGTGAAAAAATAAATTATATAGTTTTTATGGTAAAAAAGGGACCTAAATGGGGTCTATCTAAAAACAGAATTTTGGTCAGACATGTCACATTGTTTTTTATCATAACTCTTTACTCCAATGTGGGATCAACCTAATTTTTATCTCATTTGAAAGTTAAGATTCTCTAGTTTAATTCATCTTTTGGCTAAAACCCTTGAGTATATCATTTTGGAGGTCAAAAATTTACTTAAACCTTATTTTGATTTAAAAATGACATGAAACACCTTGTTTTCAAAAAATGATTTGTCAAAATTAGTGTATCAACAGATGCCCCCTCTTTATTGTTAAGTGTGTGAAGCTTGATCGATAACAAAGAAGCAGACACACTGATTTTAAAATACAAAAGATTGACTCTGACATTAAGTTTTTCAAAAAAGTCCAGTGAAAGATAATGACATGAGGACCGAATATGCATTTCTTAGCTTAAAGCATGTACGTAGCTTCATATGAGGGTAATGCCTTTCTATATAGGCAGAGAGGTCTTAGTCATACGACCCTAGGTGGAAAACTAAGCTAATACCTTGTTTGACGTGAGTGCTTTTGTAATACCCATGAATTTTATCAGATAAATAAACTTGAAATTTAGGTCGTTAAGTTGGTACGAGGTTATTTTTATTGTTTATTTGCTTATTTGTATTTGAATTTCGGATATCCTGTTTGGATCTTCAATGTCAAATCCCTAATATTCTATTTGAATCGTAGATATTGGATCACAAATATATCATGTGGATATCTAACAGTAAAATTCAATCTCTTGTTTGGACCTCTGATTTTGGATCCTCAATATCCGGGTTAGAATTGATATTGGATCCTGGATGAAATGTAGGGATCCACGAATTTTAAAATGGGTCTTAAGAAAAACCTCAATTAGAATCCATAATAGTTTACTTTGGAGCCATATTCATCTACTGAAGGTTTAGATCCAAATTACATCATTTGGATCCATACTTTCAATCGTGCAATAAAGAGAAAATTTTTGGATCCAGGATCCATATCAATTGGGGGTCCATATATATATAATATCATACACATGTATTAGAAAATTAAAATAAAATAATAAATAATATAACAATAAAATATATTTGGATCCACAGTTGGACCCATATGGATCCAACTTGCAGACCCAAACAACTGTTGAGTCGCGGATCCAAACTGCAGCTGGATCACGGGTCACAGACACGGTCGATCCACGCCTCGCACACCCCATGTGTTAAGTAATAGAAAAAAAAGAACCCATACTCGATAAATGTAACGCCCCAAAATTTTAAATTTGCGAACCTTTCAGAAAACAGGCTAGAGACTAGAAAAAATTTCTTTTCAGAGTTTTTTATGAAATCAGCGGAAGACTATTCTTTTGTTAAATTCAGAAAGACAAGCTGACAACTTTGAGCATGTTAGCTAAAAGAACCAAAACTCACAATCCATGCTACTTGCAAAACACTTGGAAAAGCCACTTCCATTAAAAGAAGTTCCCAAATAGTACAAAATTTGAATATCCCAAGGAAAATCCGTTACAAAACCCCAAAAACATCCAGGATGCGAGCTAAGAGCAGGAAGAAGAAATCTTGAAGTCATCTTGCCATCGTCCGTAGTGTACCTAATCATCACCTATACCCATAGAATGAGTTAGTTTCGCAAAAAACTAGTAGGTGCACAAGAGAGACTATAGGAAACTAAATTAAGTATATTTAATTCAATATGCTAAGCAGTTTAAAGTAGATATGCAGTTAAACAGGTAAGCTGTTTAAAACAGGTAGGCAGTTCAGAGCAGGTAAGCAGTTCAAAGCAAGTAAGCAGTGCAACTGTCAAACGCAACATGACGATTCATTTGATCGTAAGCTGTGAACTATCACGCAATAAGCAAATCTCATGACCCATCAACCAGTGTGAACAGACTTTATGTTTCGATATTACTGGCCTGTGGGTACGCACAAGCAAAACGTAGAAACAACTGAGACTAGTTTGGGCGTATGTTATTCTATGTATTTTTAATAACCCGAATAGCTAGTTGAGTCCGCTCCTAAGGGGATGACTTTAGCCGAGAGAGGATTCCCCAAAGGCAGGTACTTTGGCAACGAATACATCCAACTTCTTCAGAAGTCCATGAGATCTACCACCTAGGATAATGTCTGGTAGTCCCTTCCCCTAACTCCAATGACTGAGAAGACCGGATCTTTGTCCGTGGGGTGGTTGTTAACAGCCTGTCTATTGGAGTTTTGTACCGATACATCCTCTCCCTTGACAGAAACACAAGGGCGAATTAGTGCATCAGGGGTAAATTAACTGACGACTCATTCTATATGCTCTGGTCTTTTGACCTAATGAGCATCTTACCTGTGAAGGCGATGCCATCTTTATATGTTTACAGCATTATGCATTTAGCACTATTCGAGGTCGCACGACCGTCTCAATCGATCATCGCAGTACTAGTGTGTAGTGCATGACTACAAATACTCTAGGATGAAATGGGTATAGCTCCTCAATAGGAGCCTCAACAGAAGTGTTTCACAAAGATGTAATATTTCTCAAACTTTACTTTTGACATTCTTTATCTTTTAAAACAACCAACAGCTTGTGCCATATTTGGCATGTGATTTTCTAGAATCTCATTCGCTATCATGGTATCTACATGCCTCGTATGACTCGATACCAGCCTCGATAGATGGGATATGATTCTCAACAAAACCCCCGCTAAGAAGCTTGCTCAAGCCCCAATTCGGGGTTACCCGAGATATATCGGATAGACGAACAGAACCAACCAATGACATTCTTTCAAATACTTCGATTTGGGTAGTCTTTTATGCTTTTGCATAGCTTTCTAAAATCTCAAGTCTACTACGCAGAACTGCTCACTCAAAAAGTCAAGATCCCTTTTAGGGATCCCTCTCCTTAGACGAGAATGTATCGCTAGCTCCCGACTCAACTCTTGCCGCAAGAGGAAGAGTGGTAAATGCCTCTTGCATCCTCCACGAGGATTCTTTTATAGCACATTGTGATCATTGCAAATTTGGAGTGTTCACACACATGCAATCAACGAAAACCTGAGCGCCATCTGCAATAGCAAGGCAGTAACAAAACATTTGTAAAAGCAAGAGCCTGGGCACAAAGTGCGATGACAAAGGAAAGACATGACAGAAAGTAAAGGACAAGGATCGCAAAACCGCGTCCTTGAGTTAAATGGGTACTCGTATATATATATATATATATTTATTTATTTATTTATTTATTTAATTATCCTTTTTAGTTAATTGAACTCAATTCAATTATCCAAGTCCTCCGTGCAATCTTCCCCTACCTTGGGGAGTTGCAAGCTTGTTGGCTCCTACCGATGTAAACGATTGATGGCTCGGATCGCGGAGCGCGAGCGGGATCCGTCGTACAAGCTACAAAAGCGACAGTCTTAGCAAGCTAACACCAAAAATAGAAGATCAGGGGCACTACTGCTGACCTGATGTGAAGGAAGCAGATGCATTGTGCCCTTGCGCACCTGCTATCAGCTCAAAAAGCAGGGGCAGAGGCTGCGAGCCCCTGCTGACCTGCTTTCAGCAAATTACAAGGAGGCACGGGGTTGCACCCCTGCCCTAAAAAAGCGAGGGCAGGTAGGGTTGCACCCCTGCATGACAAAGTAAAAGAGAGGCAGGGGCAAAGCCCCTGCCTGTCAACAACGAAGAGGAGGCAGGGGCTTCGCCCCTACCTGATAAACATGAAAAGAGGCAGCGGCTTTGCCCCTGCCTGATGAATACACAAACAGGTAGGGGGCGAAGCCCCTGCCTGTCAAAAAATAGTGAAGGCAGGGGCGATGCCCTTGCCAAAAGAGAGAAAAGGGCGCAGTGTAACGACCCCAAATTATACCCTTTAAAAATGCGGAATATTTTTTTTTCAATGTGGAAACCTCCTCAGAGATCCGGGGTCCTCACAGTTCCAATTTCCACTAGATAGCCCAAACACCACAAACGAACTTGCAACCATCATCCATAAGAACTAAAACAATTTCTTTATTTATGAATAAAAGTAAATTGTTGAGACAATGTTTTTTTTCGACTGGAAATAAAGCAACAATTGAAAAAGCAAGAAGGATTGAAGAAAGAGTCATTCTGTCCCCTGCTGAAGCTGTCAAACCCAAGTATGACTCTCATCCATCCCCAGTAGCTAGTCCAACCTCATTGTTCACCATATCTTGTGAAAAACCAACAAAGTAGGGTGTCAGAACCGAAATTCTTAGCACGGCTACTTCTAAAGAAACCAGGTGAGACAAAGAACATGGATAAGATTTCATATAATGATTTGAGTGAGTGCAGATATAAAAATTTACAGAATTTAAATAATCATTCATGCAACCAGTTACATATGCTAAGCAGAAAGAAACAGTAAGGCATGAGCATAGACAAGAACTAAGTAATAAGATCTTTCAGTATGCTCGAAAGGAAGTAATTAACATACACCCACCATTCTACCATGAATTAGAGAACAATTCAATTATGCATGATCTAGTGCATAGCAGGAAGATGCATGATTATGTGCAATGCATGATTCCTTTTTGTTATCTTTCATTTAAGTTCCATCTTTCTATATGCATGCCCTATTAAATGCACACAACTTTAAGTTCCTCTTTTTAATTACTGTGGCCCGCGGATACACCAAAACGGGTACAATCCCCGAGGTCAAGTAGGTTCCCACGGTAGCTTAACACACAATTTGTATTTTATTACTGGGTTCCAACTTAGCCCTTGACTGAATCACCTTCGGAACATTAGACCTTCACATCTAATGTCGGGGACACAAGGGACACCACACGCCCACAAGTGCCACTTCCTTGGTACCATAAACAACAGTTGTGTTAAACACACCACTCCCGGGTAAAGTGGCGGACTCTCCCTAAAACCGTGGGCACGAGAAAGAACCTCAATATCGGGTTCAGGGGACAAAATTATAGCACACAGAGTTTTTGTATCCTCACAGTCTCCCCAAGACCGGATCTCTAAGATTCTCATACTCCAGATGAGATATCCCAGAATGTATATTACACTGTTCTTATTTATTATATTTTTATTACTGTTAATTCTTTAAGTTTGCAACACCATATGCAAAAGTAAAGTGAAAACCCGCATCCTCCCTTGCGGGGACCCTTACGGGACTCCAGCCTATATAAACAACTAGAATAGTGTAGTTATGTGTTAAACCATCTTATGTGGTTTAAGTGATGCAGTTAAAAACATGTGTGAAAGGAAACCAAACCCACGGCTCTCCAGGCCGATGATGGTCCATTTAGGCCATTGATGCATCCCATAACAAAACCAAAATAGTGTTTTATTCCTAACACTGGGCCAAATTGCCAAATACATGTGTTCAACATCCATGTGCAAGTGCTTTCATGTATTCACTTAACGCACTCGCATTCATCCAAAATTTCATAAGTACATGAGAATATTTATGCATGATTATACATGCCAATACACTTTGATCCCATATATGCACATGCACTTGAAACCAAATCATACATGCATGATAATTAAACATGTCCCATAATATAGATACATGAAACCTTCCATTCATAACATGAGTTATCATCCACACACATGCACATAAACCGGATCTAGAAATTGATATTTAAGGGTTGCATGATCATGCATATATTTCAGAGTTAATTAACATTAAAATATGCATGATTTTATGAAAAAATGTTTCAAAAACCCAATTTTATGTTAGTTTTCAGTAAATGAGCTAAAATGATTGAAAATTAGAAAATGCTTGAAAAAGTAGTTTTATTTTGCATTTTAGTACATATTTTAATGTTTGTATTTACATAGTAGTTTTAGCTTTTAATAATAAAAAAAAAATAATAATAATAATTAGAATTAGGTTAGAATAAACTAATTTCGTTTTGAGGTTTTTAGCAAATAAAAACTCTTTAAATAGTTTTTTAGATTTTTGAAAAAACTAAAACAAACCGGTTTACACAGTTTGGGTCTTTTGAAAAAAACTGAAAAAATTGTTACAAACCGGTTCAAGCCGGTTTGGGCTTTTTAAAACCAAGAAAAAACGAAATAACAACTCGTCTTCACCCATTTTCGTCTGAAGCCTTTCTTCTTTCCCTCTCTTCTCACCCTTCTCCACCATCGCCGGCCATTTCTTGCCCTTCCTTCCCCTTCTCACTCTTTCTCTGTTCAATCTCCAGCCGACGGTGGTGATGGACACTCTTCAGTCCGGCGACGACGTGAAAGGTGGAGGCCAATTTCTCTTTTAATCCCTCTGGTAAGTTTGTATCTTCTTCTTCTTATTCTTCAAATTCATCATCTGTTTCTTCTTCTTTGTCTTATCAATCGGTCGTGTTTTTGTTTAAAAAAAAAAATAAAAGAAAAAAATATACATCGGATGCTGATTTCCTGTCTTCCTGTTTTTTTCTCTATCTTCCAGTTTTTATTCAAATCTTGATTCTTCGTTTTCCTGTTTGTATTCTATTGATTTTTTTTTCCGTTGATTTGATTTTCAGTTTGCTTTAATTCAGCAATTGTGTGTTTTGATTTTCATTTTTATCATAATATCATAGATACAGTCGATTTTCATTTCTATTTCCTGTTACTGAGTTTTTTTTTTATATGGAATCTGGTGATCGATGGTGTGATGTCAGATTGTGTGTTTAAATTCTGATCTATTGTAAGTCTGGAATGAATCGCTGGAATTGTGCTTGATGATTAAACTTCAAATCATTTGATTGCCGGATTGATTTCTGTCTGATATAATTTCATTCAATCGAGTTACTGTTTTTTTTTTCTTTCATACATGTTTTGTTCTTCATTCCTGTTTCTTATTTCATATTCTTGTTTTAATTTCTGTCTCTTTCATTCATCGTCTGTTTCTGTTTTCTAAAATTTCCTATTTTGAATTTCCTGTTTGCAGCATGTTCTTATTTTCCTGAAATCTGTAATTTCCTGTTTTTGCTTTTACATTCATTCTATGCTTTCATTTAATTCATTTTCCAGTTTTTAGTTCAATTCTTGTTTCTTCCATTTCCAATTCCTTGTTTTCCAGTTTTCCATTTCATGTTTTGTTTTTTCCTGAATTTTTAGTAATTTTACAGTTTTTTTATTGCATTAAGTTTCTGTTTTTTTCATTCATAAATGTCTTGCATTGCATTAAAATTCGATTTGTTAAATTTCTATTTTTTTTTATTTTCTGAAATTCATTTCCTGTTTTCCAGTTTTTTTTCCATTTCATGTTTTGTAGTTCATGATGCTTTTTAGTCATTTTCCAGTTTTTATTATTTCCTTCATTTCCTGTTTTTTACATTTCATTTTTCTATTTTTTTAGTACATTCATATACTGTTTTTTTAATACATTGATTTCTTGTCTTCTTCATTCAATTAAATTCCTGTTTTACATATTGTTTTGCAGTTCATTTTCTTGTTTTCTTGTCAAATCACTAATTTCCTGTGTTTTTCAATAGTTTATGTTCATGTTGTGTTAATGAAGTGTTAGTGGTTAATTGTTTTCACTTTTAGTTAATTGAAATGGTTAGATCTCATGTGGTTAAATATTAGTGAATTGAAATTTAGTTAATTGTTTTAGTTAATATAGTTTTAATTGTCATTGCATTCTGTTGATGATATCTTTCAGTGTTTTTAGTGTTGAGCTAGTTTAATATTGTTTTTTTACTTCTATCTCTGGTACTGCTCGTGTTCATTTGATTTGTGCAGGATAGCACAGGACTGGAGCTGAAGCGATTACGTGACACAGAATGGTGTAAGAATAGAAGCTTCTTTTTACTTTTCAGTTTAGAATTAGGAATTTGATTATGGGTTTGTAAATATTGCATTTTACGCCCTCTACGAAGGGTATTCATTTGTTGTAATAGATAGTTGTTTTTACTTTTCTCGAACATTTTCCATTTAATAATTCGGCAATAAAGAATAGTTTAGAATTGTGTGTTTGAATACGAAATATTCCCGTTCCCTGAGTTCGACCCGGTCTCATCCACTAGTGAGAACCGGTTTTTATTATTTGATGTCTGGTTTTCACATGTTTTACATATAAAAATCTTTTCAAAATTACAACGATTTAAAAGAAAACATCAAATTCTTGGCGTCGTTGCCGGGGAACTGCGTAATATTAGTATTCACTTTATTGCCTAGTGTTTGTTTGCATTTAGGTTTAGAACCACGTGTGTGCATATCGTAGAGACGAGCTTACTTTTCTGCACAGCCTACCTACTAGGATTCCCTTAGAGGTGACTGTATACGATTGGTACCGTACACATAGATTTCATATTTTTAATGCATAATCTCTGTTATGTGTAACTGCGTGGTGTTTGTTTAGTTTTTGTTGTTTTTAGTTCACTCGCTTTGTGGTTTGCGTGGTTTGGCCGCTTAGTGCGTTAGTTAGTTAGAAAACCCAAAGTTAGGACATGTGCTACACCGGTCTACTCCAAGGTGTACGCAATGGCTGACGATCATCATTTGATCCGTCCTTTGAGGGAGTACTTCATGCCAAATACGTATACTCCCGCCTCCTGCATCACGAGACCTGATGTAGGAGCGAGCCATTTTGAGATAAAGGCCAGTGTGATTCAAATGTTACCTTCGTTTTATGGCCTTAGCAATGAGGACCTGTATCGTCATCTCGATAAATTCCTTGAGATTTGCTCGACAGTGCGAATCAATAACATTGGAGATGATGCTATGAAGTTAACTTTGTTTCCGTTCTCTCTCAAGGATAAAGCCAAGCACTGGCTAAAAGCTCTTGAGACGGTTCAGATTACCACTTGGGAAGGAATGCAGTGCGAATTTCTCAAAAAGTACTTCCCAATTGGTAAAACGAATCAGTTTCGTAAAGCTATAACCAGTTTTTCTCAAATTAAGGGAGAACAATTTCATGAGTCTTGGGAGAGATTAAAAGATCTTCTTCGCAAGTGTCCCCATCACCAGGTGCCTCGTTGGCAGTTGGTGCAGTATTTCTATGACGGGCTTACTGAGAAGCACCGTCAAATGGTTGATTCATCTTGTGGGGGCACTTTTATGCTCAAGAGTGAAGATGAGGCGTGGTCTCTATTCGAGACCTTGAGTGAAAACACGATGCATCTTGCTTTGTCTTCACGGCTCGATAGGACTACATCTCTGTCTAGTGGTCCTAGGAAAATAGGGATTTTCGAAGTAGGGTCCGAGTTAGATTTGCGTACCAAGGGTGACCAGTTGACTAGGAAGTTAGATCAACTCCTAGCCAATTCTTCGCGAAGTCCAGTAGGAAGAGTGTGTGAGCTATGTGCTAGCCCTGCACATTGTGTTTCGGATTGTCCGGCAGCGCCGCTATATCCCCAATTCGTTCAGGAGCAGGTGAATGCTGCCCAAGGTTTCGCTAAACCCATGCCTGCTTCATTTGCACCATCATATAACCCAGGTTGGCGAAACCAGTCCATACCCTCATCCCATCAGCCCTCCCAGACACAGTATAGACGCAGTAACCCTTCACAAGGTTACTCGCATCCCATATTTCCATAGGTTCATTCCCAGTCTAGTCTACCTTCTCCTCAGGAGCCCATTCCGAGTTCATCATTTCAGGAGAAGATGTTAGAGGCCTTTTCTGATATCAAGGCCACTCTTTGCTCCCATACGCAGTCAATAGCGAAGCTAGAGACTCAAATGGGACAGTTAGCTCAGACATTGAGTAGACAAAGCCAGGGAAACCTTCATAGTCAGTCTGTTGTCACATCCAAGGGAGAGGATTCCGTGTCGTTTGACTTGCAACCCACTGCTTCACACCTTGTGCAAGTCAAATCTGTTACATCCCTTCAGAGCGGGAAGGGGTATCATCTCATTCAGGAATCGACTCATGAGACTCATATCATTTCCACTGACGACTCGATTTCCATTATACCTCAGCAAAAGGGGCAAGGCCCTCAGTTGTTACAGTCTTCATATAAAGCCCCGTTCTCTCAACCTTTAGGATCACCGATTGTTTTTAGTAAGCAAAAGGTACAGATGCAGAAGGTGCTTGACTAAGTCAAGCTAGATCATATTCACCACTTGTCTGAAGTTGCATTAATTGATAGTCGGTCGGTCCTAGACTCTCATTTCTTGACCAGTATCTCAGATGAGACTAATCTTCATCCTTCTTGTCTACAGAGTCAGGATACCACATTTAGAGGTAGACGGGATGGAAACACAGTGCGTAGTGTCACAGATGACACTCTTTTCTTTATAGAGCCTGACTTCATGTCCATTGATCTCATGGACGATGAAGGTTTTTCCAGGGATCCGTCTGGCTGGGGACGTGAAACTTAGCGCTTTATGGGAGGCCACCCATATTTTGTACAGTATTACATTCGTTGTTAGGATTTGTAGATTTTCTTTGGTTTTATTTTTCGTTTTCTATCTTTTTCTATGAGTTTCATGTTTTGTCATGTACACATTGCATTCATTACATTCATAGAACATGCATTTTAAATTCATATTAAGTCGTTTCTACTCTTTCCCCTCATTTATTTCCTCTCATGTGCATTCACGTAGTTTCATATAAGCATAGGGGAGTGCCACTGGGACAGTGTCATTCAAGCATGGGGGAGGGTGTAGTTTGCACACCTTGATATTTCTGTTTACGTTCTTGCACATGTTTACACATCTCTCATGAAAAGTAGGTTTTTAAAGAAAGAGTTTGAACTTATATGAATGTTATTTCAAATCTGATGTTTTTAGAGGATTTTTAAGCCCCACGAAAAATTTTTCTGACATAGATCTAAAAATTATGGTTGTTTATGCGAATTTCGAAGAAATGATGATAGATACATGTTAGAATTTATTTTGAATCGCAAATATGAATATGCACAGTTTTATTTTTGAAAAACTAAGCAAATGAACAAAAGCGTAAAAAATGAGCTCAAAAAGTGAAAAAAGAGCATGCGTTAGGTTGTTTGGATAATTTCACAATCCTGAGTAGATGAGACTTAGATGTAAGTTGAAACTTTTGGATTCCATTTCGAAAAGGATAGTGGAAAACTTCATGATCCTAAGTAGCTGAGAACAGATACAAGTTGAAATGTTTGACTCTCACGTTGCAAAGGTGAATGAAGGAAGTCACTTTTATGTCTTAGTTGATATCTTTTGGTATGCATTGAAAAAGTATAGAAGATATTGACATTGCACAAGACATAAAAGCAGACCACACGCAAGCTATAAGAGAAGAATGAATACGCAAAATGAATAAGTGTGAAAAAAATAAAAATTCAAGAAAAGAGCTTAAAAAGAAAGGAAAGTTCAATGCTTAGAAGTGTGATTGAGAAAACCTGTGCAGAAAACATATGAGTGAGGATAAGTAAATAATAATATGTTTTTATTGGATTTTCTAAGAATAAAACATAAATAATTGTGATATTTAGAAAAGTGAAAGAAATTCTTTTTCTGTGGTGGTATATGAAAGACTCTAATTATGTTTTGATTTTTTTTGTAACATAAAATATTTGTGAAAAC
This sequence comes from Nuphar pumila, assembly GCF_984573655.1. Classification (NCBI taxonomy): domain Eukaryota; kingdom Viridiplantae; phylum Streptophyta; class Magnoliopsida; order Nymphaeales; family Nymphaeaceae; genus Nuphar; species Nuphar pumila. Next base: position 105,289,844 of record NC_143259.1, read on the forward strand.
AAAGTCTTTAATTACCTACTACTTATGAGGATGTGTAATATTTTGCATACAGGACAGAGATGTTTGTGGGTAGCATCACTGCTAACCCTCACGAGACCTTACTCGTCCACTGGGGTAACCCAGGGGTTGAAAGGGCTTATTGCATGAGCTAAATGCAACCGTGATTCCTACGAAAGTGAGTTAGGTGATAGTTTGATTTCTTGCATTTTTCTAGTTTGCTCGAGGACTAGCAAAATATAAGCACGGGGGTATTTGATCATGCATATATTTCAGAGTTAATTAACATTAAAATATGCATGATTTTATAAAAAAATGTTTCAAAAACCCGATTTTATGTTAGTTTTCAGTAAATGAGCTAAAAGGATTGAAAATTAGAAAATGCTTGAAAAAGTAGTTTTATTTTGCATTTTAGTACATATTTTAATGTTTGTATTTACGTAGTAGTTTTAGCTTTTAATAAAAAATAAAAAAATAATAATAATAATAATTAGAATTAGGTTAGAATAAACTAATTTCGTTTTGAGGTTTTTAGCAAATAAAAACTCTTTAAATAGTTTTTTAGATTTTTGAAAAAAATAAAACAAACTGGTTTACACGGTTTGGGTCTTTTGAAAAAAACTGAAAAAATTGTTACAAACCGGTTCAAGCCGGTTTGGGCTTTTTAAAACCAAGAAAAAACGAAATAACAACTCGTCTTCACCCATTTTCGTCTGAAGCCTTTCTTCTTTCCCTCTCTTCCCTCTCTTCTCACCCTTCTCCACCATCGTCGGCCATTTCTTGCCCTTCCTTCCCCTTCCCCTTCTCCCTCTTTCTCTGTTCAATCTCCAGCCGGCGGTGGTGGTGGACACTCTTCAGTCCGGCGACGGCGTGAAAGCTGGAAACCAATTTCTCTTCTAATCCCTCTGGTAAGTTTGTATCTTCTTCTTCTTCTTATTCTTCAAATTCATCATCTGTTTCTTCTTCTTTGTCTTATCAATCGGTCGTGTTTTTGTTTCAAAAAAAAAATGAAAGAAAAAAATATACATCGGATGCTGATTTCCTGTCTTCCTGTTTTTTTCTCTATCTTCCAGTTTTTATTCAAATCTTGATTCTCCGTTTTCCTGTTTGTATTCTATTGATTTTTTTTCCGTTGATTTGATTTTCAGTTTGCTTTAATTCAGCAATTGTGTGTTTTGATTTTCATTTTTATCATAATATCGTAGATACAGTCGATTTTCATTTCTATTTCCTGTTACTGAGTTTTTTTTTATATGGAATCTGGTGATCGATGGTGTGATGTCAGATTGTGTGTTTAAATTCTGATCTGTTGTAAGTCTGGAATGAATCGTTGGAATTGTGCTTGATGATTAAACTTCAAATCATTTGATTGCCGGATTGATTTCTGTCTGATATAATTTCATTCAATCGAGTTACTGTTTTTTTTTCTTTCATACATGTTCTGTTCTTCATTCATGTTTCTTATTTCATATTCTTGTTTTAATTTCTGTCTCTTTCATTCATCGTCTGTTTCTGTTTTCTAAAATTTCCTGTTTTGAATTTCCTGTTTGCAGCATGTTCTTATTTTCCTGAAATCTGTAATTTCCTGTTTTTGCTTTTACATTCATTCTATGCTTTCATTTAATTCATTTTCCAGTTTTTAGTTCAATTCATGTTTCTTCCATTTCCAATTCCTTGTTTTCCATTTCATGTTTTGTTTTATTATGAATTTTTAGTAATTTTACAGTTTTTTTATTGCATTAAGTTTCTGTTTTTTTCATTCATAAATGTCTTGCATTGCATTAAAATTTGATTTGTTAAATTTCTGTTTTTTTTATTTTCTGAAATTCATTTCCTGTTTTCTAGTTTTTTTTCCATTTCCTGTTTTGTAGTTCATGATGCTTTTTAGTCATTTTCCAGTTTTTATTATTTCCTTCATTTCCTGTTTTTTACATTTCATTTTTCTATTTTTTTAGTACATTCATATACTGTTTTTTTTAATACATTGATTTCTTGTCTTCTTCATTCAATTAAATTCCTGTTTTACATATTGTTTTGCAGTTCATTTTCTTGTTTTCTTGTCAAATCACTAATTTCCTGTGTTTTTTAATAGTTTATGTTCATGTTGTGTTAATGAAGTGTTAGTGGTTAATTGTTTTCACTTTTAGTTAATTGAAATGGTTAGATCTCATGTAGTTAAGTATTAGTGAATTGAAATTTAGTTAATTGTTTTAGTTAATATAGTTTTAATTGTCATTGCATTCTGTTGATGATATCTTTCAATGTTTTTAGTGTTGAGCTAGTTTAATATTGTTTTTTTACTTCTATCTCTGGTACTGCTCGTGTTCATTTGATTTGTGCAGGATAGCACAGGACTGGAGCGAAAGCGATTATGTGACAGAATGGTGCAAGAATAAAAGCTTCTTTTTACTTTTCAGTTTAGAATTAGGAATTTGATTCTGGGTTTGTAAATATTGCATTTTACGCCCTCTGCGAAGGGTATTCATTTGTTGTAATAGATAGTTGTTTTTACTTTTCTCAAACATTTTCCATTTAATAATTCGGCAATAAAGAATAGTTTAGAATTGTGTGTTTGAATACGAAATATTCCCGTTCCCTGAGTTTGACCCGGTCTCATCCACTAGTGAGAACCGGTTTTTATTATTTGATGTCTGGTTTTCACATGTTTTACATATAAAAATCTTTTCAAAATTACAACAATTTAAAAGAAGACATCACTGCACGCATTCATATCATGTATGCACCTCCACCAAACAAACTTTGCAATAACATATTAACAGAACAAGACATTCAAGAGAAGGTATCTCAAATATTCATAATTAGGGAAAAGTAAACGATCTGGTGTAACCTAATACAAAAACCAATAGTCAATGTTACGTTAATCAAGTGAAGTCAATTCCTACTGTTTCAAGAAAATCAGAGCTGTGAAAGCAATTCATAATGGTGCAATAAAAATGAATATGGCGAAAGCAGGCCATATTGTTGCAATAAAGTTCAACTGTATCTAATCAGAGGATAACAGGGTATGCTAGTATAAGGGGGTATGATAATCAGAATGTCACAGGGTATACAATTCTATTAACTGATCAGCATACACCAAGGTATTCAATTGACCCAAACTGATTAACGAGGCATGCTATTAACATTAGAAGGGAATCAACCAAACCAGGAAAATCTTAGAGCCCAAATCCAAATTCGTGGAAACCACTATCGATCTCTTACAACCGCTCCTCAACAATATATATATATATATATCCTCCCAACTTTACCACAACAAAAGAGATCCAATGGAATGAGAATTTCAACCAATCAAAACCCAACATCAGCAGCATGTGCAACCCAGCAAACTACTCAACCCAAACCCCTATATATGTAACTATATAATGTTTCGCAGCAGTCATAACCCTTCAAACTTTTCAGTGCCCATTCTGGTTTAATCCATACTGTTGGGCTAAACTATATAGATGCATATTCAGATTTAACATCAAGGAAAAAGAAAACAAACTCAAGCACAATCAGATATTTGTTATTCAGATGATTACCGATAGGAATAAACATGACTTAAGAAACAGGAAAACACGAGCAGGTTTAAGATATATGCCTGATAGGGAAGTCTCTAGACATCTGTTGCTCCAATGGAGATCAGAAGAGATAAGCAGAACTCATAATACTCAGGCATTACAAGATGCTACACTTGTTACTATACCTTACAGATTACTTGTTTTTAATTTTATAAAAACTAAAAAAAACGATTCTATAAGATAACCCAACAAGAGACCATCACCCTGTCAGTCAATCGATATATATATATATATATATATATATATATCGTTAGCAACCCTATTTCACATTAGCTTTTTCCTGGATTTTACAGGAAAACAAAAATCAAGAATGGACTAACAGTCGACATTCACACCCGAGTTAACATACTTAGCAAATAATCAGTTTTAGGAGCAGAGTAGCACAGTGACAAACTTGCAGTAATGTCTTACAGTGATTCTGGGTTTGGGATTTCACCCCAAATGAGATCCTCAAACAGAATTTAACATGCATCATACCTCCCTGTCGGAAGTTCGATATTCCCAAATCGGAATTTTTTGGATTTTTGACACCTGAACCCTCCCCAACTAAGGCAAATTTGAGGTTCCTGATAGTCTTCGGTTCCTCTTCTTACATAAAAACAAGAAACCCCCAAATGCTCCCCTCAAACCCACACATGGAATCGAACCCCTGTTCGATCCCTCACCCCGATTCCAAGAAGACCCGTACCTTTTTGAAGATTTTCTGGCGATCGAAGGCTGGAGACACGAAGGCAGAGCTGTTGGTGTCGCTCCTCACTGCAACCGTGACAGGTAGACTCGGCTGCTGTTTGCCGCAGGTTTTTCGGCGATCGGAACCCTTTTCTCCCTCTTGCGCACACAGACAGAGAGATAGATAGATAGAGAGAGACCGAGTGAAGAGGGCAAGACCCCCCTCTCCACTCCCCCTTTATCGGCTAACCCCCTCCCCTCTTGCTGAGAGGCACGGGGTCGGTTACGCCCTGCGTAACCCCCCCTGCCCCTTTCTTGTTTCGGATTCTTGAAAACAAGAATCGTGCCCTAAGCACGATTCAGTTTTAACGCCCCCTTCCTTTTTTAAATTGGACTCGGATCCGGGTCCAAGCCCGCGATGCTGGGTCCATTATTAAAATGGACCCGGTTTGCCTACGAGTGACGGATCCTCAGTTGGATCCGTGTGGGTCCGACCCTAAGCACCAAAATTTAGTTATTTTTTTTCTTATAAATACTATTAATTATTTATTTTAATTAAAAATTAATATTATAAGTATAATTTAACACCCTATTGTGGGTTATTTACAGATTCTTTTATGGATCCGATAACGGTAACGGATCCGAGGCCCAAATTTAGAAAAATACCCATTATTTTCAAATAAATTTAAACAAATAATTGTCAAAAATTGAGGTTATTACACGCAGGGCGGGGGCTCGACCCCTTCTCTGAACAACGAGGGTGCAGGAAGGGGGCTCGACCCCTCCTCTGACCAATAGAGGAAGCAGGGAAACAGGGAAGCAGGGCGGGGGTTCAACCCCTTCCCTGCACAACAAACAAGCAGGTAGTAGGGGTTCGACCCCTCCTCGTATGTAAAGGACAAGCATGGAGGGGCTCGACCCCTCCTTTTGCGTCAAAGGAAGCAGGGAGAGGCTCTACCTCCCCCCTTCCCTTGCCGAAACAGAGAGCAGGGAGGGGCTTTACCCTCTCCTCTACCGTAACAAGAAGCAGGGAGGGGCTCGACCCCCTCCCCTGCCGTAACAGGGGGCAGGGAGGAGGCTGGGCCCCTCCCCTGCTAAAGATGGTGTAGGGCAGAGTACGACCCCTCCCTTTACCGCAGGGAGGGGCTCGGCTGTGAACACCCCAAATTTTTCAAAATTTTGTGCTTATTCCCTTTTGCCCCTGGCCCCCATTTTCTGATTAAATTAAGTCATTTTCAATCTAAATATCAGTTATTTCTCATATTTTACTGGAATCAAATCTATTTCCTATATCTAACTCTATTTTGGATCTAGATCTAGTGCCAAAATCTAATTCTGAGGCCCCGTTATCTAATTTTTAAATCAAATTTACAAAAATACCAAAAATATTTTCTAAACGACTCAGACAGTCCATCCGATATCCATTTGCATCCATTGCTCTATATTTCTCGATTCGAGGTCCAAAAACTTGAATTTTTCCTCAAAACCCGGATCCAAACTCATTTTCTGAAGAAATTTTAAAAGATTAAACCCGAATTTTCAGAAAAACACTTCTTTTGTAAATATTTTTAAATTTTGCAAAATTAGTTTAAAATCTTTTAGTTTTAGAGTTTCTATTTCAAAAATACAAAAAAATGTAGAAAATACAAAAAGAACAAAAAAATAGAAAAAGAAAATTGAAAAAATGGCTTTTAAACCATCCTTTTTTGAAAAGAACTTGTAGAGGAGCCCCTTTTGAAAATTTCAAAAACATAGAAAGCCACTGTTTTGAAAAATTTTAGAAATGAGAAGGACCCAATCGAAAGAAAGTCTAACGGCCTCCTGTTATAAAACAGGAGGGGTAGGGGTCTCCTTCCCATCCGTTTCCACCCCCGCATCTTCTTCTTCTCTGATCCATTATCGCGTTTCACCCTTTCCCCTTCCTTCCTCTTTCATGATTGCTCTTCTCACGCATCTCCTCCTCTCTTCCGCTCTTCCTCTTCTGCATCAGAAAAGAGGCTGAAGGAGAGCATAGAAGGGAAGATCCTTCAGACTCCCTGCAAGGCCACGGTGAGTCTCCCCTCTCTTTCCTTTTCCTTTATATATATATATATATATATATATATATATATATATATATATATAGATTTTCTTCAGATTTTCCTTGTTTTGCCCTACTAATGCATCCTCTATGATACCGATCTGCATATAGCAAGTTCGGTTCATATATATGCAATATTAACGGAGTCCCCTGATTCCTACATTTGATTTCCCTTCCTTATTTCCATTTCTCTTTTTGCATCTAATTTCCGTTTTCCGTTTAACAATAGGCTTGCATTTCTTTTATGTTCGATTCTCAGTCTGCATTGCGATTTGCTTTCCTGTTGTTCTTCTTTTTTATTTTATTTTATTTTTACTTTTTTTATTGTTTTCTGTTGATCATGATTACTGGAGATATTTTGTGATTCATGTATATTCTTCTCTGCTCCATCGATCCTGGGTATGGCAGATTCAACGCTGCGTCAGGATTATGAAAGACCCTTTTCTTATTTATGTATTTATCATTTGTCATACCATATGGATTTTCAATATCTTAGATCCCCTTTGATTTGCCGTTATTGTTAAGTTTCACTCCGGTTTTGTTATCTGCTTATCTCTCCTGAATCCCATCAATGATGGTACTGAGCCATCACGCCAATACTGGATTACAGAGCATAGCCATTCCATCCATCAGTTTGCTTGGCAAGAAGTCGAGATGCAGAGGTCGATTCACTGTGAATTGATCTACTGCTGAAAGTAGCTTATCAAACTACTGTAACATCTAAAAAAAAATGAACTTAAGTTGCTAGGAATGATTTCACTCACGGTGGCTGAGATGCACCCCGATTTACTGTAAGAGGCATTTCACTGGTTGTGAATTCCCCTGTTAATTTCCACACCTGATGCAACGTCCCTACATCTGCGCATACCAAATCCTGTAAATTGAATGAACTCGTTGTCAATCAAGTGTAAATCGCATGACCTGAGAATCAGTGCTTATTCGATTCTGCATTGCAATCATGATTCAATAGCAATAGCGTAACATCATTTTTTTTTTTACATATGATGACATTTCCTACATGTGTTTACTCATTGCCCTTACTTCATCCAATGAACATGGGGTTTTATTGCCTTACACCTACCGTTCCTAGAAGCTTGAGTAATACCCATGGTTTCTTTGGGTCTCCCTTGCAGATGACGTTTAAGTTTGTAGCCTAGATTGCATTTTCTGTTTGGGGGTTTGAATGCTTTATATTATCTGAAATACTGGGTGGTTTGTGAGTCAGGTTTATAAAGCTTGCCTATAAGGAAATCGTGATTGATGAAGGCATTGTCATGTTTCTGGGAATAAAGTAGCATGGACATCACTCTTCTGCCCACTGTATGCTCTGCTTTTCATCTGTCAATTGATATCTAATCAATCCATGGATACAATGTATATCACCGGCAACCAGCGACTCATCCAGGAAGGATATGCTTTGATTTTTGCATCTCTTTGGGCGAAGGTATACCAGAAGTTTCCTCGAGGTATACCCGAGTTTTGGTGGAAATGTGTGGACCCTTTTTTCTTTTGGTTGTTCCTATTTTGAAATACACTCATTTAAAAGCTCGGGTGGTTCAGATACATGCAGAAATTCCATGTTGTATCGACTAATCGTATGTTTGGTAGGTCGCACACACACTCATGTCGGGGAAAGTAAAATGATGTTTACTTAGTTTATCTTGTTTGGAAATTCTTTTGCCGTTTGTGTCATATGTTGTTTTCTTTTGAAGGAAATTTTTCAAGGCATCGAGTATTGCTAATGGCTTTGCCACTGTTCTCAGTTAATTGCGTGGGTAGCTATTGCGCTGACCGTGGATTCTAGACTATGTTGCCATAGAATTTTGGGTTTTGGTGCCTTGTGAAGCTTCTCACGGAGCTTTCTCAATTTTTGCTGCTTTATGCTCACTGGAGGTGCTGTATAAATGATAGCATGGCTGTTCTCTTCTAGCCACAAATTGTATTTGTTATCATTCTGAACATAACCAGAGTGGACGATGGCCCTAGAACAATGTGAGATTCGGTTGGTTTTGGTTTGAAGTTCTAAAATGGGAAATCATCTATTACATTCCTTTGCTGCAATTCGCAGTAGTGTTGCATTGCATTACCTTCATTCCCTACATCTGTCACAACAACACCAACTTCACCCCCCCCAATACACAATATACTTGCTGTTAATTTTTTTTTCCTGCAATCTATACTGTTCACCACCTGTTATATAGCACACTCTATATGTTGCATTAATTCCCCTTCACATCTATACTTTACTATCAACATTCACTGCATTTTCAATTGCTACCTACTGTTTCAAACCCATTGTAGCACTTATTTGCTGCACTATGCTTCATCAACATCCATTTCCTGTATCATTCACCTAGTCACCTCATGTGTGTCACCACTTAGCATATCACTGTCACTCCACCTACAAACAACACTGTTGATAACATATTTCACAACCACCTACACCTTGTTACTACTTCATCTTCCACGTTAGCACCATATCCCTGCGGTATCACACCATATTATACAGTTTTCACTTATCTTCCACAGCACACCATCTCTCATTCACCTATACTGTTTCACTCATTGCCACAGCATAACACACACTTCCACCTCACTGCTGCGATGACACTTTGCCAATGCACAACAACCTCTTTTTACTTCAGCATTTTCATGTCTTCTTTATTGCTACTTCACTCATCATATTTTCCCTACACTTCTAGCTTCACCAAGCATTCATCCAGTCATACACCACCTGCATATCATTCAATATATACGACATCATTGCATTAGTAGCATGTGCACATCACTTAGGTGTATGTATCTCACCTTTTGCACGAACATTGCATCTTCACATTATACATGCATTTTGTCATTTAGCATTTCATAGTATTTTACATATTCATATCTTCATTAGCATGTGTATGATTAGTTTTGACATGGTATCTTCTATCCCCTTCTTTATTTTTGCATCTTGCCTTGGGTTAACTTAGTTTTTGCAGGGAAAATACAGAGAATATTAATTTCCTTCTCAGATTAGGATTTTATTTATGTCAGTTCAATTCAAGTTTGTAATAGCTAGGTATTAATGAGAATTTTGTTTTCCAGTTTTAGATTAGAATGTATGAGCATATAAATATCATGAATTATCTGTTTTATACCATTTTCCTTTTATTTTCCAAAAATTCACGAATGGGAACATGAATGGCACGTGCACCATTCTAATAAAAGGTGATTAAATCCTAAGTTGACGATTTGCATCAATGGCCATAGTCAAGATGTGAACAAAACTTAGGATTTTCATCTTTTATGGAATAACATTGGATCCACACTGGATCTTTTTAAAAAATCATCATGTTTTCTAAATATTTTCTTCCTTTATCAAAGTTTAACTTAAAATTAACTCAAAATATATATCAATGGCCATAGTCAGGATATATTGAGAGTTAATTTCATTTTAAACTCTATAAAGGCACCAAAATGTGTTTTATCCTTCATTTGAATTTAAATATGATTATTATATAATACATTTTATGACCATAGTCAGAAATGTATTATATCTTCAATCTTATTTCAATCCATTTAAAGAATGAAATATGCGTTTCAAAACCAAATTTCAAATAGAGAAAAACTGCCAAATATATATATATATATATATATATATATATATAAGTAGTCTAAACCCTTTTGAAAAATTGTTTTGCTGAAAACCTCCTTTTGAAAATAAACCATTGTTTTGAAAATTCCTAGAAAGGTGAAGGGACTCCCATTGAAAAAGCCCAACGACTTCTTCCGGAGAGGCCGCCGTTGGGGATCAAAGGGCGGAGGATCCCTGATCGGCAGGATCCTCAGCCTCAGCCATTGATCCCTAACTGCCCCTTCTCGATCTTTCCCTTTCTCTCTATAAAAAGAGGCACAGGGTAGAGATCGAGGATCATCTATCGCCATCCCGCAGTTCCTCTCATCCGATCTCTGCTCATCCACTTGACGATTTCCTCTGATTCGCTCTCGTCCCCAGCCTTCTTCTTCCCTCAAGGTTTCCCTAGAAGAAGAAAAGTCCCATTTCTACTTCAGCAGCGCGTCTGTAAGCACTCCTCTTCCTTTGTTATTTTCCCTGAACTTCCTGTTAATTTATTTTCTTTTTGGTTTCTTCCATTAAACGCACCATCGGACTGCTTATCGCACCATCGATCCCTCTCCTATGCAATAATAAACAGAATTTCTTAATTTCGACATTTCTTTAGCGTTACCATCTCTATTTTGTTTGTTTGATTCTGCAATGTATCTTTGTTCAGTTCATGATATCGGACTCCATGAATCTCTCTGTTCATCTGAATCAACCCGATTTTCCTGCATCATCCGTTATTTATCTTTCCTTTCCTCTGTGGTTCTGTTCTCTGATTTTTCTATCCTTGCCCTGCTCACGCATCCAACGTAGCATTGATTTGCCTATAGCATTATCAATCTACGTGTTTACAAAACCAATGGAATATTATGTTCTGGCGATTTGTTCTTCATTTTGCAACTTATTATTGAATGTTTGGATTTATAGATGTTTGAATTAAGTGGATGTTCCTTCCATTGTTTTGCTCTCTCTCCTCTTTCATCTCATATTTAGCTTTCAGTCTTTCACTATAGTTTTAAGCATTTTTTTTTCTCTTTTTCTTTTCTTTTCTTTTCTCCTTTAGTTCTGATACTGATATGCATCATGATTCTGTCGTTGTTTGACCACTGATCAGTTATTTCACTGTTCCTTTATTGAATGAAAAGCAAACATAGATCGAGTGAATATCTGAAATTGATCAGAAATCTGAATTTAATCAGAAATCTGGATCAGATCTTCAAAGTAAAATCCAGATTTATAAAGGGCGTCGGATTCCTGCTAAGTCTTTGAAAGTTTGCCTGCCGAATTGACGGAATGATAAAAGACTAAAAGTCTTAATGATCAAATCCAAATTTCAGAACGTCTGCAAATATACTCCTCTTAATTTCTGAATACTTGAAAGCTTTAATGATTGAAAATCTATTGAGCAGAATGTTTTGATAATGATATGCATGATTTTGATTCACGTTTGATCCTTGAAATTGCGTGAAATTGTTAAAGGTTACCGCAAATTCCAGCAATTACTGAATGTTGTTGATATTGGAATCAATCATCTGGATCTGTAAAGGGATACCAGGCCACGTTTCAAAACTTTGGATACACAATCACATGCCAACCTTAATCAGGGGACAGGACCATTCCAGTCGCAGTAATTCTCAGCGATTGTTTTGCTCATCAGTGACCCATTTTCTTCATGATGCTTCTCGTTAGCTTTTTTTTTATTTCTGTCTTTTTTTTTCCAATTGCCATTTATATGCGTAAGATGTATTTTACTGCCCGCCATTTATCATATCAACACATTCATTGCCACCTGATACTTTACTACCCCCCCCCCCCCTTTTATCAGTGTCTCCATCATTGTTCTGCCTCATTGGATAATGTCAACATCACAGGTATAAATTGTTTCGTTCATGCCCAAACATCATCCCGTGTTAGTGTTTTTTTTTTTTTTGAGATGGTTCCCCAATGTAACCAGGGAAGCTTTCAATGTAAGAACAGTAAGTTCAATCCAAAACCTCAGGCTGCAGAGCATCTAGGAGATCTCTTAAAATCTGTATATGAGTGTGACCTAAAGGTTTCTAATCTGTTGGGCGTGCCTGTTCTGAGGGATAACTCAATCAGATCAAAAGAGTTTGGCATCCTTATTAATGGAATTGCATGTTTCAGGAGGCTCTCTAACCCATTCCTTTGGAGTTTTCTTCAGAGAGCAAGTAGAGAACTCACTTAATTCTAGAGGTGGTAAGCCGCGAGATTCTCCATCTTCCCAGAAGGTTGAGGTAAGCAATGCGACTTAGCAGAGTTTTTTTTAGACTGACATGCTTACTGTCATATCCCTGTTAACTTCATCAAGGAGATTGTAATAAAAAAAAAATCTTTTCTAGTTAACCTTAATGGGGATTTTGGCCAGGATGTAATGTGTGAGGCATCTGTTGAAAGCCTTTCTAGAGATTTAGTATGTACACAGGACCAATATTACATCCATAAAAAAAAAACATTTTGATATTACAGGTGCTAGTATTGCAAATCACAGATGTTTGTAAAATCGAAGTGTTGAGGGAATTGTCTCTGCTATATATCCTAAAAGATTAGCTTTAAAGAGTAGCAAAATGTGATCTCACTGAACAATGTAGGGTTTGTGGCAATAGGTCATCCCAACTGGTGGGATCCTCTGTCAAATCATGTATTCAATCCCATAAAGAATCTGAGGATTTCTTCTTGGAAGTCAATTGTCAAGATGAAGCCTGTTGGGTAACTGGTTATTGCTATACTTGGCTTGGAGATCCTGAAACACCCATATTTTGCAGAATTCCGTTAGTTTATTTCAGAATTTAAAAGAAGGCCTATTCATTGACATCGATGGGCCATTCAATTCTGGCATAGCATGTCCTCATGGATCACGAAACCTATTATTCTAAAAAAAAATCTACCAGACATGGAGGTGTAGAATTCAATTCTATTGTGAGAGACTTAGCAGCTGCGGGTTTTGTTGGTTCACAGAGGTGGATTAAAAACCCAAATTTCTTGTAGAAAAGATAGATATGTCTCTGTGGCTTTTCTGAAAGGTAGGGTCACCTCTTGCATACCTATGCCTTGCCATCACATTACCAACATCCACATTTTTTTTCTTTCGCCTAGGTCACTTCTTTCACCTGTATTACTGATGCATTTGCTCCAATGGATATCCTCATGTATATAATTGTTGATCTTGTAACCAGATTCCACTATGGAAATTTCTGATTTTTTTTAATCTTCTGTACCTATACATTCGGCAAGCATCTTCATTTTTTTTTTTACATTCATGTTGTCATCTGTCATTCGTAGCTTTTGCCCCTTTTGTTTTTTTTTTGGTGTGACCTTCACAGGCTTACAACAATGCTAGTTGTAGCTTTCACCTTAGCATTTATAGCAGTAACAAGCACTGCTATAGCCCTCGGTTGCCTGTAGCAGTGCCCAACCTTGTTGTGACTGTTCTTTCAAGGTATCTACAACAGTGCTCAACACTGTTGTGATTCTCATGTATCCACAGCCATGCCAATACCGATGTGGCTTCCATTTTGGCACCCTTATTTGTTTTTAACCCTGCTGTGACTCTCCTGTGTATACAATAGTGCAAAACACTAAACCAATAGTCACCACTTACTGCACTGTATCCCACCACTACCCACGGTTGGTTTTTTTGCCTGCCTTCATATTTGACATCTGTTGGATATCTTCACCATATATATCTATCATTTTACATAGACTTCCTTACTAGCTGCATGGCACTTAGAAATTTCCTGTGCATGTCTCCACTAGGCTATACATTATATAGCTGAGTTTTTCTCACTAATTCATGCATTTAGACCTCTCATATCTATTTCTAATTCAGCATGAGAGTAGTAATTTGCATGTGCATTTTCTAGTGGAGTAGGTATAGACTTATGCACTTGTACTTTGATATGACATATTCCATTTACCTTGTGCTAACCTTTTTTCAGAAAGTTGATGGAAAATGCTATTTCTCTTGATTAGATTAAGAAAATTTGTAAAAATTCCAAGTTGTAATAGCTAGATACTAATGAGAATCTTTATATTTCCAGCTTTTAGATAGAATAAATGAGCATTGTAAATATCATGAATTGCTTGTTTTCATATCATTTTACCTTTTATTCCAAAATTTCAAGAATGAGAACACGAATGGCACGTGCACCATTTCATAAAAGGTGATTAAATCCTAAGTTGATGATTCACATCAATGACCATAGTCAAGTTGTGAACAAAACTTATGGTTTTCATCTTTTATGAAATAACATTGGATTCACACTGAATCCCTTTTCACAAAATCATCATATTTTTAATATATTCTTCCTTTATCAGGGTTTAACTTAAAATTAACTCAAAAAGATATATCAATGGCCATAGTCATGATATATTGAGAGTTAATTTCATTTTAAACTCTATAAAAGGCATCAAAATATATTTTATTCTCCACTTGAATTTAAATACGATTACTATATAATACATTCAATGACCATAGTCAGGGATGTATTATATCTTCAATCTTATTTCAATTCATTTAAAGAAGGAAATATGTTTTTTCAAAATACATTTCAAAAATTCTTCAATCCATTTCATCATTTAGGATAGAATTACATCATATTTTAAAAAATTCTTTTTATTTCAAAATCCAAGTGATTTTTGAGATAATTTCTCAAAATATCTTCTTCACTTCTCAAATCAATCTTCTATTTGTATTTCAATTCATCTTTCTATCTCACTTCAAAATTCAATTTCAAAGTCCAATATGATTTTGAAATTTTGAAATTCTCTTTTTATATTCAAAATTCAATTTCCAAGTTCAATTCAACTTTGGAATTCCAAATTCATTTTCAGGATTCAATTTCAAATTCAATTTAACATTTCAAATCAAATTTCAAAGTTCAATTTAACTTTGAAATTCCTGATTCATCTTATGATTTCAAATTCAAACTTCAAAATCAAGCATATTCTTTATCTTCAAAGTGCTATCTAAAGATTGAGTCTTGATTCTTAATTCAAAATCAAGGTTTTGAGATTGATTCTGAATCTCAAAATTCGATTTTTCCTAAATTTTAAATTCAAATCTGGATTTCTAAAATCCAGATCCATCAACAAGTTCCATTTGAATTTTTTGAAATCCAATTCCATCTTGGATTCTAGATTTGGAATCCAATTCTACCTTGGATTCAGATTTCAAAATCCAATTCGATCCTGGATCCCAGACTTCAGATCCAATTCCATTTAGGATTCTAGATTTCGGATCCAGCTCCATTTTGGATCCCAGACTTCTGATCTAATTCCATTTAGTATTCCAGATTTTGGATTCAACTCCATTTTGGATCCCAGACTTCGGATTCAATCCCATTTAGGATTCCAGATTTTGGATTCAACTCCATTTTGGATTCCAGACTTCGGATCCAATTTCATTTAGGATTCTAGATCCCAGATTCAATTCCATCTTAGATCCCAGACTTCGAATCCAATTCCATCTTGGATTCCAGATTTCAAATCCAATTATATTCCCAATTTCAGATTTCAAAACCAATTCCATTTTCAGATCCCATCTGGATTTCTTAAATCCAATTTTACTTTCAAATTCCATTTGGATTTCTTAAAATCCAAAATTCCATCCTGACTTCAAACTTTAAATCTGGAATTCAATTCCATTCCATCTCTACTTCGAAATCCAGATTCAAAATTCAAAATTCAAAGTCCATTTTGACTTTGGAACTTCATTTTTTTCTATTTCAGCTTCAAATCCCCCTTTTTCTTTAATTCAAGATTTATTTTCCAACTCTGATTATTTCAAAACTTAGAACTTCAAATATCTTTTCCGATCTATCTCAAAGCTCTAAGTTAGATTCAACTTTCAAAGAAAAAAAACATTTTCTTCACTCCATTATCATATTTATTTCAGAATCACTTGGAAAAACCCAAATTTCCAAACTATTTTTTTCTCTCAAAAGAGCATGCATCCTTGCATTCGCACAAGCACGATTCTTTGTGCATTTTAGACTTAGGATAAATTCTTAGATAATATTTTAGCAAAGCAAAAGGCATAAATTCGATCCTTGGTTCGATTACCCTTGGTAAAGGCGCCAGGAACGGTCGAACCTCGTACCGACGAGCGAATTTCGTCTCTCCATTTTCCCACAAATTTTTAAAACGGAGGCGAGTGATTTTAAAACATTTCTTTGGTCAAATGAGACCTTACAAAAAAGTTTCTCTCTCTTCTTCCTTTTCTCTTCTCTTTTTCTCTCTTTTATTCCCATTCAAAAAGGGAATAGTGGCTAGAAAGGCGAAGAGAAGGAAAAGAGGAACGAGAGGAAATTTTTTGCATGATCACAGAAGTTGGCGACTGTGATGGGACCCGTCTCCGTCCGGTCAAATTTTTGCCTTTTGCTTTACTTTAATCTTATCTTAAGTCTTTATTCTACAAATGTCAGTTTCGTTTCCATGCAAACCTTAGGAGCCTAGACTCTGTCCTAGCTGACATAATGCATATAGGATTTAAGTATGGTTTGGTAGGACCATATTGAGGAGATTTATCGATGTTCACTTAAACTTAGGTCTGAAATACAACCCTCCTCAATTCTATGGATTGAATGCAAACAATGTATGCAAGTGTATGCTTCTCTTCATTTTAATTTTATCTCTTTAGGACTTGCATTAGAAACATCTGATTTCTTGCATGTTGAACATGTTTTCAAAAACATCACTATCTATATTGTCCCGGTCTTCACATTGCTGGGCTGTCTCACTGAACCATAGTTCGGGATAGAGCCTCACAACTGGACCACTTATTTGGGTTAGCGCCCCCCTACCACGTACCTAAGGGCCATAGTCCGAGGTATATCAGTAGGTGCTCAAGGATATTGGGAAGCCATTACCTTAGAACCGGAGAAATATTTCTATGCCACGTACTTCGAGCTTCGGCTTGAGTATATCGGCGTACCTTGATTAGAATCAGATGATCTGAACCATAGAGTTAAGGTTAAGGTCCTACAAGCCATTTCAAAATATTGCATTTAGAGTAAGCCTTTAGGGAGTGCTGTTTGCACATCCTTGTTCGTGCAACTGTAATTATGCGATGTTTTGTATTTCTCCTATATACATCAAACCTTTTCCAAACTCTGGGTATATTATTCAAAAACTTCCCCTTATTTTCAGAAACCCCAGGTGTATATTTTTTTCTTTACCTACATTCTTTTCTCTTTTAGATTGAATTTTCTTCAAAACCCTGGAAAATTCTTTTCTAAATTCCCTCGATCTTTCAAAAAATTTCCAGGATTTGTATCCATTCCTCCAAGAGTCTATCTGTAAGTCCTGCAGTCTATCTAATTCTCCTCACTCTTCTTTGCCCCAGTATCACTTCAATGACGTCCAATTCCCCCGATGCTGTCTTTCCCAGAGATCATGTCTTCTGTCAAATAAAGGATGGATCCCCGGATCATCGGGTTATCCAGACTCATCTCTTCTTCCCTCGGTGGTATTATTCTTGGTTCACCACCTTCTTGCATATGTTCCCAGACCACTTGGATGATTGTGGATTGCAGATGGCATCGATAGTGGGCAAGCGAACCATCAACGGAAGTTTGATTCAGGCTATGGCAGAGCGGTGGAATCCACGTACCTGCACATTTTGGTTTCCATGGGAAGAGATGACTCTGCTGATGGACGAATTCAGTAACATCATGGGATTGCCAAAACCAGTTGGTCAGCCAGATGATCCGGTCGAGCAGCAGTTCCTGATCAACGTCAAGGAGGTAGATATTCGAGAAGCATTAGCCAGAGCAACAGGGAGCAGATCTTGGCCTCTTACTGAGATCAACGAAAGTCAGTTCATCGACCTGTTTGGGATCTATCGCAAGTACAGAGCTTACGAGGAAGTTGACACCTTGTCCCGAGCAGCGAAAGACAGAATCCAGCATGCCATGGTCCTATGCACAGTAGGATTAGTGTTCTTTCAGGACAGTCAAAATTTCATTGATGTCAGAGTCGCCCAACTCTTTCGAAGATGGGGAAGCAAGCAAACCCGTCAACTTTCAGTTTTTATGGCCGCTTTAGCCTTTCTCTACCGAAGCTTGGCTCGCTTCACCCTGGGAGAGACCATTCTAGTGGAAGGATGCACTTATGCCCTGCAGTCGTGGTTCTTGCGACATGTGCCGTCAAAAGCCAGTTCCTTCAGGTTCAACAGTAAGAAGCTAAAGTCTGCCATTCAGTGTCGAGCCCTGATCGAGAGTCTGCATCAGGAGGAAATCCTTTGGGATTACTTCGACAGGCAAGAATGAGTTCCTCGCTACACTTATGATCATAGCAAGCGCTACAGGTTGCTCGGTCCCTTCTTCTGTGTCGACTATCAGCCAGAGAGGTGTCTCAGATAGTTCTCACAGCGGCAGGTTCGTGTCAACACTCGCTTCCTGGTAGACCACATGCCAGAATTTGATCTGCAGTCAGATCAGTGGTCTGGGGCATACCATGTAACCAAATACACTTGGGATTCTTTCATTTCTCTGTCTGTATTTCCTGGACCCAATGTATCTGCTGAATATCAAGAGTGGTGGCAAACTGTCTGTCCACCCTCTCTTTTTCTTTGAATCCATTATCAATAAATTTTACTTTTTGTTCTACTGAAAAGCAATTTTTGGCCAAATATTATTTTGAGCATAGATAGCCGCGATGTTTGTGGCAACCTTATCTCCAGCAATGGGGATATTCTTTTAAATATTCTCCTCGTTCTTCTTCAAAATATCTTTTTATCATGGTTGACGACCTCGCCTAGGTAACAAGGCACATTTTTGTTGTCATGAGAATGATGATGCAATTGTCACAAATCTTGTGACGACCCAATCCCTGGTAATGGGATAGTCCTTTTAATTGTCGATCAAGTCCTCCATTCCTTTCTCAAAATGTTGTTTTGAAAAAGTTTTCTTCCTCATTCTAACCATTCTCTTATTCTACAGAAAGCATTGGCATTGTCAGAATGGTTCTGACAAGGACTGGGAAAAAAACAGTTCCTCAGCACAATGACAATGAGGCAGAAGAAATAGATTCTCCCAAGTCAGTCAGAGGACAGAGTCAGTACAAGGGAGATGATATCGATCCCGCCATGTATGGTCTGTTTCAGAAGATGATGGCAAGGATGATGTTAGAACAAGCTGAGGTCAGTCTGAAAAAAGCTGTTCCAAAAAGCAAACGGAAGAAGAAGGCTGTGAAAAAGCAAGTCCAAATTATCAAAAAAAAAGTTCAGCCAGACACTACTTCTGAGGAAACAGAATCAACAGAGGAAGAGTCAAAAGAAGAAGAGCAGTTTGTCTTCTGTCAGAATCTTCCGCGGCAATTCGTAAAGATCGCTGAGGAGCCCGAATCTGTAAATAAGCCCAAAATTGGGATCCCAGCTGAAGACCTGATGCACAAGCAATTGAGGGAAATGACTCGAGCAATCAAAGATATTCAGGCTAAGAGCAAGGGCAAACAAACCTATTCAGGCGAAGATTTCTATAACGGCCTAGACGGGGATGATAATATGGAGAATCTTCCTCGCAAATTCTTCAAATTTGATGGAACGGGCAATCCAAAAGCTCATTTAGCCACGTTCTATGCAGAATGCGGCCATTTCAGAAAAGATAACTGGGCCTTATTCATCTGCTTCCCCCGCAGTCTGGAAGAAGTAGCCGCTAGGTGGTATGCAGACCACATTAATCCTATCGAACTACGAGAGTTCGATAAAGTCGTGAACCTGTTCATCGAGCGCTTCATGTTCAATGTTGAAGCCTCGCCGACTATCAACCACCTGTACAATCTGAAGCAGAATGAGAACGAGAAAGCATGAGAGTTCATCCATAGATGAAAGAACACCTGTAACCGAATGAAGGTTCCCATTCCAGAGGAACATGCGCTGCAAATCATCCTAAATAACTTCTCCCAACCTCTGAGGAATCTCATCTCTACGTCTCCTGCAAAATCGTTCATTAAATTGATTGAGAGAGCCGAATGGCTCGAAACAGGATTGGACAATGGCCTTTATGAAGGGTACCCATTCGTCGAGGTAACCCTGAGCAGAAAAAGAAGGCACATGTTGCGTATTCCACAGTTTTTTCTAGCAATAACAACAGTTTTAACAGCAAGAAGAGCAAGAAGAACCGCAACAAGAATTCAGGAAGCTCTGAGAGAACGAACTCTGCAGCCCAGAAGGGAAAGTTCATCAAGCCGCTGCCTATTTCGCCAGTGCCGCAGCCTGAAGCAAAACAGCAACTGAAACCCAAGCACGATGGCTGGAGTTATGACAGAGAATTCACAGCTCTAGAGCAATCTCAGGAAGATATCCTGGAATATATGTTGTCAAAAGGGATGGTCAAACTCCCCAAAGTGGCAGATCTACCAGTTGCTATGGGAAAATGGACAGAAAAATTCTGCAAGTTCCACAGGACTGTAGGACATGACACAGAACATTGTTTTGTCCTCAAGAATATCATCCAGGACTGCATCGACAAAAATCTATTGATCGAGGATGAAGACGAAGAGCAGCCCGAGATTTTGTCCAAGCCTTTCCCCAAACATTCAGCTTCAGTAATTTCCGAGCAAACAGTTTTCCTTCAAGGCAGCATTCAACCATGTTCTAGCCAGGACATCCAGGATCAGCATCAGGTCCTAGTCCTACGTCAGGCATAGTCTTCCGCCAAGAGGGTGGATATCACTTCATTTTTCAACAACCAGAAGTCAGTTGATGAGCCATCAAAGGTGACAGCAGAAGTCACCAAACGGATTCCCAGGATTCCAAAGCGCTTTATCAAGTTAGCTTCCAAGAAGGGTGAAACTTCGGGATCGGTTCAGAAGCCTATCACGGCATTGTCGAACATCTCCATCCTGGATTTAATTCATGCTTCTTCTGAGCACCAACGAGTACTAAATGATCTGCTACAAAAGATCAAGGTCAAGCCGAGCACAATTTCACAAGATATGGCGCAGATTGTCAATCAAGCAATGACCAACGCACCAATTATATTTTTAGATGAGGATTTGCCAAAGCCTCATGCATTTCACAACAATGCTTTGTATATAGTGGTGCGAACCAGGGGCATGACGATCCCGCGTGTGCTCGTAGACGGAGGCAGCAACCTCAACATCTGTCCGGAGATGACAGCCAAGGCCTTGGGCCTGAAAGAAGAGGAATATACCCCATATCCGATAACGATCTACGGTTTTGATAACCATGGGCAGACAACCAAGGGGAAGGTTTTCCTTGAATTTTTCATCAATTATTCGGTGCACACTGTGTTGTTTCACGTGGTGAATGTGCCACCCACGTATAATCTTCTTTTGGAGCGTACTTGGATCCACAATGCCAACGTTGTTCCCTCTACCCTTCACCAATGCATCAAGTGGTCGAAAGGACGCATGATTACCACAGTCTTGGGGGAAGATCCGAAAGAGAGACTCCCACAGCCCATGATTCCCCGTCCTACTTTCACTGCTGACATCCCAAGCATCCGGGAAGTTGACGAGATCAATCTCAGTGAAAGTCTGGACGTGCTAAAATTGAATGAAGTCTAGCCATCAGAGAACGTCACAACAATGGTTCAGTGGCAGGGACCTCATTTCTTCAAACTGGGAGGACGCCTCAATTGCGCTTCTCTCAAAGATCATCCTCTGTTCCATCGGTTTTCAAAAGCCAAGAAGGGATTCGATCTTCTGATGAAGCATGGTTACCAGCCCTTCAGGGGCCTTTGTAAGAATGAGGATGGCATTATGGAGCCGATCACCCCCGCTCGGCATATCACAGGTGCAGGTCTGGGTTTTATGGGTCAGTCATCCAGCAAGCTCACTACCTTCGTCAAGGGAGCAGAATGAGGAAGTGGATGCCAATGCTTTCTGTTTTCTTTTTTTCTGTCATCTTGTAGGGACTATTCAGTCTCAGTTTTTCCTTTCTCCATCAAAACGTGTGTAAATATCAAAGTTGCCCTATCAATGAAATTTTGATCTTCTTCTTCACATCTTGGCGTATATGATTCTTTGCTTACATTTTTATCTACATCATCATTCTGCTTCTGTACAAAAGGCTATTTATTTTAATCTCTTAACTTTCTCTCAAAAACCTTCTTTGCGCTTTTCAGGATTGCCAAATCATGGCTCCTAAATTGCTCAAAAGGTTCATCATCAATCCCAATTTTTCTCAAAATAATTCCAAACCGGCCAGAATCTGCAAGGCAAAGGTAGGGGCAGGGGTCAGCAAGATGACAGAATAGGCTGAAGAATTGGCAGAGTTTGATTCAACGATTCAAGAGTTACCAGAATTTGCCAGTATTCAGAAGCAGGATGAGCCATCACCATTGGTTCAGGATCTGACAGAGGATATCAATATTGGTTCAGAAGATGACCCAAAAATCCTCAAGATTGGCTCCAGCTTAAGTCCAGATGAGAAGGAAAGGCTCATTCCTTTTCTCAAGCAACATCAAGAAGTCTTCCCTTGGACCTATGAGAATATGCCCGACTTAGATCCCAAGTTGGTCGAACATCGTCTTGTGCTGAAGACGGACTGTAAACCAGTCAAGAAGAAACTCAAAAAAATGGATCCCTGAGTGGCACCACAAGTTAAAGGACTTGAGGAGTTGTTAAAGGCAGGATTCATCCGGACTATTGACTATCCAGATTGGTTGGCGAACATCGTGGCAGTTCCTAAAAAGAATGGCAAAGTTCGAATCTGTATTGATTTCAGGGATTTAAACAAGGCCACCCCAAAAGATGATTATCCACTCCCCAATATCGATCTTTTGATCGACAGCACGGCGGGCCACGCCGTGTTTTCCTTTATGGATGGATATTCAGGCTGCAACCAAATCAAATTGGCTGCTCGTGACCAATCAAAAACTTCTTTTACCATGCCTTGGGGCACATTTTGCTACACAGTCATGCCATTTGGACTCAAGAATGCTGGGGCAACCTATCAGAGAGCAATGACAGTTATTTTTCATGACCAGATGCACAAGAACATGGATGCCTATGTGGATGACATCCTGGTCAAGTCCAAAGAAGGAGAGGATCATCTCGATGCTCTCGGCCAAGTCTTTGAAAGACTCATCATGTACAAGCTCAGACTCAATCCACAGAAATGTGTCTTCGGAGTAGAGTCAGGCAAACTGCTTGGCTTTATGATCAACAAGAAAGGTATAGAAGTGGATCCTGCTAAGGCAAAAGCGATCATTGATATGCCACCACCAACCAACCTCAGAGAACTGAGGAGTCTTTAAGGGCACATTCAGTCGATTCGCCGCTTCATCTCTAATTTGGCCATGAGATGTGAGTCCTTCAATCACTTGTTGAGAAAGGAAGTGAAATTTGAGTGGGGCTTAGAATGTCAGCTTTCGTTCGAGCGCATCAAGCAGTACCTCCTCAATCCACCTGTTTTGAAGCCACCGGAACTTGAAAAACCACTTCTCTTGTATATTTCCGTCAACCAGAATGCTTGTGGTGGATTTCTTGCACAGTATAAGGAAGGCAGCCGGACAGAGCATGCCATCTACTACATAAGCAAGACTTTCATCTATTATGAGAAGAGATATTCTCAGATGGAAAAGACATGTCTAGCTTTAGTATGGATGTGTCAGAAGCTGAGACATTATCTGTTGGCCTCAGAAATCAAAATTTTATCAAGGCTCAATCCTCTCAAGTACATCCTTGAGCAGCCATTTCTTACTGGACGGATTGTGAAATGGCAAGTCCTCCTGATGCAATACGACTTGGAATACGTATCTCAAAAGTCAGTCAAAGGCCAGTCTATCGCAAATCAGTTGGCAGATTTCTCGCTGACAGAAGAGATCAAGGCGGAAGATGATTTTCCTGACGATCGCATCTGCAATATTCAGGAATCCCCAGTTTAGACCCTTTTCTTTGATGAAGCAAGGAATATGTCCGGCATAGGGATTGGGATCTTGTTGATCACTCCTGAAAAGGAGATGATCCCTTATTCTCTCAAACTCAGCTTTCAATGTACTCATAACATGGTCGAGTACGAAGCTCTAATACAAGGCCTCAAGATTTTGCACGATTTTAGTGTCAAGAGGGTACATGCCTTCGGTGATTCCTTGCTTGTTGTCAGTCAAGTCAATGTTGAGTGGCAAGTCAAAGATTCCAAATTGGTTCCTTACCAGAAGATTGCCTTAGCTATCATAGGAAACTTTAAAGAATTTCAGCTTAATCATATCAAGAGGGAATACAACCAATGAATAATAAACTCCTGAATGTTCTCTTCTGAAATGGTTGCCTTGGCCCTCGTGTACCCGCAGAATAATTAAAGATAAATATTTGAATTAGATCATCTTAGGTATCACATCTGAGTATGTAGTGTCAAATTTACAATTTTATACATATATAGTTACTTGTGACATGTGAACATTTAATTTCAGCATGCAATGCAATTTGTGTCTATGAGATATTTAAATTTTGCTAATGATGTTACCTGCTAGTTAGCTTCTTATAAATTATTGACTGTCATAGCCTAGATCTGTACTTTTCTTTATATATGTTAAAAATCACACACGACACCCACATCACATACTTGACACATGATATACCTGCAAGAAAAATTACAGTATTTCCTACTTAGATAGTTGTAGTCTAATTCCAATTAATTTACCATTTTTTAGGTGAAGAGTAGAATATGTAGAGCGATTGCGGGATGAGGTGCTGATCACGATGTTTAATTTATTGTGTTCCTGGGACATCTCAGATTAAATTTCAATTTATTATTATTCCTGTTATTTGGGAACTCTGATGTCATTATTTATTTGAAATAAAATAAATGTTGTTGCTCGAACCCTTCTGTAATGCGCCTGAATGCTTAACCCAATGAAATGGTTGTTTTCGCTGTTATAAAAAAAAATCTCTAAAAATCTGGGTTAAATTTCAGGGCTTTACAACTTTCCCTTGAACTCGGTTTGGTGAGCGAGAAGTCTTTGCTGAGCGAGGCGAGACGAAAGACAAAATAAGTGTCTTGTTGCATAAGATTGTATAGAAGATAATTGATAAGTTTTTCAAGACAGACTTCTTGAAAAGACAAAGACAAACAAACTTTTATGACAGATATTAGGGTATGATAGGAACACTTTTGGCCCAAACACACTTAGAGATAATGGTGGTTATGCACTCATCAAATGGGTATTATTTTGATCCATTAATCTGTGGGACAATCTATGGACCTAATATTCATCTATTTACAAGATGATCCTAAGATAGTTTCCAAAAGCCTCACATATATATTCCTAAACGTGTATTTAGTAAATCTAGTTACATGCATAAAATATTATACATATACACATTGAAAGAGTACAAGAAATCATAACATCAATCCATAACAATAGATACATTTATACAAAAAAGATGGTATTTTATTATCTAGAGAGTCATTTGCAAATGTCTTCTTACCTTGAAAGCAAGAATGGTTACCTCACCTTGTAGTCTATTTTCTTGCAGTTGTCAGATCTGTTTATTACACAAAGACTCATTTATCACACCGACATTTTCTTTAAATTTAAAAAATTACCAGACTACCCTTTCTGAAGATAGTCTGGCAGACCTCATTTCTTATGTTGTGTGTTCGACTATGAGATCAAGACAAACAGATTTTTCTTTGCGTTTTAATTCCAATACACTAAACGTCACCCAATTCTGAGTTCAGAGTGAATAGTTATGTTCATTTTACTGATGGTAGAACAAGGGCAAAATGGTTATTTTACCTCTGAGGCAGGTCTGGATCTAGATAACAGTATTTGTGATAGATCCAACCCAGACTCAAATCCCATACATATACCTAGATCGCGTATATATAATAAGTTTGCTACTTCTAACCAACTAAACTTGGTTGGCCTATTGGTTAGGGGTAGTTCACTTCTTATGATAGGTTGGGGGTTCAAATCCTAATCCCCACCCTTTTGTACACATTTTTTTTGTCTTTCAAAGTTTATGGAGTTACTGAACTCAACCCCTCATTGAACCTAACCTAGACCTATCCTAGTCTAGGTTCAATCCTAACCTGGGCCTAGCCAAGTTTGGGTTCAATCCCAACTGAACCTAAATGGATTAAACTTTTCATTGATTTAGGCAAACTGGATCTAGATCCAGTCTGGTATGTTTGGGTCCAAACTAGACCTGAAACAGAGATCCAATCTTTGTTTTCTATAATAGATCCAGATCCGGTTTGACTATTTTGAACCCAATTTATATTAGGTTTGGTACCAAATAGACCAAAACCCAATCCAATTTGGATTTGGATCTGAATTGGACCCAAACCTGATTCATTCTGGGATTGGATCAAATGGATCCAAACTTGATCTATTCTGGGGTTTGGTCCAACTGAAACCAAACCTGATCCATTTTGGGTTTGGTCCTACTGGATCCAAGCTCGAATCCGGTTCATGTTAGGAAACCAAGACCACCACAACCTCAATTTTTCTCTTATACACACACACACACACACACACACATACACACACACACACACACATATATATATTATTTTAACCCATGCTTTGTTCGAGTCTCACCCAAACCAAACTGGTTTGGGTGTGGACTCACTTGACCCAATATGGGTTACACCCAAACCGAGGGTCATGGCTGGCTCAGTCTATTTCAAACCCAAACCAAGTCGGTCCAGGGTTCTTATAGATTGAGACACAAAGATAGAGATCTCTTTGTGTCTCTTGTGTTTGACCAGACTTGATCTAGATTCAGGCAGACCGACTCGATCAACGCACATACCAACCCAATCCCAGGAGCATCAGACTCAGTCTGATTCTGACCGGGTCTGGTTTCGTTTCTCTCGAGTCGAGACATAGGTTTGCACTCTGTCTCACCCAATTCCTTGACAAGACTCGGTCTGGGTGTAGGTGAACCCAGACCTCAGTTTGCTAGTGGGTTGAGACAGAGAGTCAAAAACTTTATGTCTTGCCTCTCTCTTGGCCAGTTTAGGCAATCCCAGACTGAGTCGACTTGCTTGCGAACCATCTTGCTCACTATTGACTAGACTCAGTCTGGGCGATTTCCATACTGGGTCGGTCTGCTTACAAACTAAGAGAGATAGATTTTGGCTCTCTGTCTCGCTCTTTGTTGACCTGACTCAATTTGGGCGATTCTTAGACCGAGTTGGTCTGTTTACTAGCCGAGATAGAGAGCTCGGTCGCGCTCGCTTTTCATCTCTCAGACCGAGTCGGTCTTGTATCCAAGTTGGGACAAAGAGTTTTAATCTCTCGGTCTCACTTTCTATCAGACTGGACTCATTTTGGGCGTGCCCAGACCAAGACGGTCTTGGATTCAGGCTGAGGTAGAGAGTTTTATTGCTCAGTCTCACCCCTTATCTTGACCAGACTCGGTTTGGGCATGCCCATACTGAGTCGATCCTCTTTCAGGCTGAGACAGAGAGTTTCATCTCTTTGCCTCTCTCCTTATCTTGAACAAAATAGGTTCGAGCACCTTCCTTTGCACGATGGTGGTATCGAGCGGTTTCTCCCTTACATGTTGGCTGACGGGAACAGAGGATCATCCTCTGTTTCACCCAGCTCGGCCGACAGGAACAGAGGGATATCCTCTATTTCACCCAACCCCCCTCTCCTTTTTATTATTTTTTTGAAAACAGTGGTAGAAAGAGGAGAGGGCTTACCTTTTGCAGGTGACTCATTGTTTGCTAGATTGCGACCTCTTGCGTTGCCTCTCTCTCTCAATCTCTCTTCTTTTTCCTCTCTTCTCTCTCTCTATATCCTTCTCCCTCTTTAATCCCATAGGTAATGGGGGTTTCACCCCCATTACTCTCTTATCAACGAGGGACCTCTCCCTCTCCCCCACCACTCCATGCGTGGGGGAGGGGGAGGGGAAGGGTCTCCTCATTAAAGTTTTTAATGTGGGGACCCTTTCGATTCTCCACCACATTTAACGTGGGAGAGAAAAAGTGCACCCCATTTTGACCTAGTCAAACCCACTTGGTTGGCTAGGTCAGGTATTACAATATCATTATCTATCATATGTCATGCTATCACCGTACATCACTGATTATCCCAATATATACCGCTTGTTCTTATACTCAATGCATTTTTCACTCAAAGGAACTCAACACCGCGCTTGCCATATTTCAACATGCTTGGTCGAGAAACACAAACATTAGTCTTTACAAAATAACCTTGAGTTGAACAAGGATTTCTACAAGAGAGGAATTTGACTTCTCCGTATCTTGACCTTCATTATGAGGTTTTATAACAAGCTGGATACGTCTAACATGACCCCTATCTTTATTAGGACTTTTGCACACTTCATTTGGATCGAGAACTCTAGACTCTTCCTGTCAATCTTGTGAATCCAAGAGTCCTTCTGCCACCTTAACTCTCTCTCTCTCTCTCTCTCTCTCTCTCTCTCTCTCTCTCTCTCTCTCAGACAAAGCACTCTCCCCTCTTTGTGAGGGCCAGAAGAAGCAACTTTAGGTTTTTCCCATCACTTGGTTGATTTTACTCAAATATTTTTGTTTTTTTGGCTATTTGATCTCTCTCTCTCTTTCTCTCTCTCTCTCTTTATATATATATATATATATATAGTGGTGGAAAACATTAACTCAGCAGGATAGGTTTATAGCAGCAATGACTAGGGGAAATTTTTGGTCCCGAGCATCAGGTGAACCTCTCTCTCGATCTCTCTGGTGCTTCTTAAAACATATTTGCATCACTTAACAAGTTCAAAGAAAAAGAATTAAAGAAAAATATTTATTTTCTTTTGATGGGTACTTAGAAAGAAAATTAAAAAGAGGGTACAGGTTGACCTGACAATAAATGAAATGCCATCTGATGACGAAAATAAAAAAAAACAGTAATCTGATATGCATGTTCTTTTTTCTTGTTCAATTTTATATATGTATTTTTGTCTTTTCGTAGGTGTATTTTTCACATCTACCTTTAAGTGAAATGGTGTGATACCCAAAGAGTACTGATATATCGTGCAAACCTCTGAGGTATGCTATGTGAAGGTCAAAATGATCCTTTTAATGTTAGACATTTGTGATTTTGGATATATAGTGGATTTTGAAAAATTGTAAAGCTTTTCAAAAACCACATCATTTTTGTTATTTTCTGATTTTTTTAAAGCCATAAGAACAACACAAATTGGTTTTGTTTAAAATGTTTACAACATGTAATTGAAAAATAGCATGGTGTCACCACCATAAGTTGAGCATGTCATAGCAACAGTGGGAAATTAGTAAGTAATACTTTATACTCATTTGATACTTGACATATACTTATGAGGCCAAAACCGCACATGATTATCAATGCTAATGCAAAAGCTAGCCAAGCCAAGGCCGGAGCTCTTCTACTATTTCGTATCTTTCTTCCTTATATATATATAAAGAGAGAAGCCTGCAACAGTGGACGGGCTTCTCATTGAACGACACCCATTAGTTGATTTTCAACGAATTAGGATCATTAGTGGCAGTCATGACTGCCTTTAATGATGGGCAAAAAAAGAGGAATTAGCAGCGGTCACGGCATGTACACGTTAAAAAAACAAGTAGCCACTGATCCGTGCAGGATCAATGGTGGAGAAGCGTCCGATAACAGTGGACAGTTTGTGCATCTATTGTTACGGGCTTCTGTCCCTCTCTCTATATATGTAGAGAGAGAAAAATTGATAGCTGCTCACACATTAGGTATGAAATCATACGTGTTAAATGGGTTTTTCTGCCCTTTGGGTGTTTTTTACACAGTTCTGACCTCATAAATGTGTTGGGCATGGTTGACTTACGAGGAATCCACACCTGGATCATATGTTTTCTTTGAAAAAAAAAGATATTTGGAGCCTCAAAATTTTACAAAGATTTTGGACTGTTGATTTTTTGAACCTTATAAAAACCCACCCATGTGTCGAAATAGAACGCTTCAATAGCTGATCCCTATAAAATCAAGTAAATAGATCATATATATACGGTCAAAATTTAAAAATAAAATAAAAAAGGCTGAAAAACCCATTTAGCACGTTCATTTGGCAATTAACTTGTGATCAGCTACCAAACACTATATATATATATATATATATATATATATATATATATATATATATATGTGTGTGTGTGTGTGTGTGAAAAGACCATAACGTCAGATGGCCTTAACGTTGGATGCAGGCTGAAAAATAGGAAATAGCAGCGGTCACGACAACTGATAATTCTTGTTTTCACGAAAAAAAAATTTGTCGCTGATCAGCGATGGAAAGTATCCTATAACAGTGAACAATTTGCTCGTCCACTGTTACGGGCTTCTCATATATATATATATATATATATATATATATATATATATCACACAAAATAAGATGTAAACCCACCAAGAATCGGTTTCTTCAGTGATGTGATTGGGCTTCATGGATTAGAGGAGCATAGGGTGTATACTGTTTTTTTCCCTATCAGAAGAACAGGACAGGGTGTATAAGCCCAATCTCATCACGGAAGAAACCTATACTCGGTGGGTTTACATCTTATTTTGTGTATATATATATATATATATATGAGTAATGCATTCCTTACGCCCCCTTTTTCATTAGGTCTCGTTAGGCCCTTTCAAAAAGCATAGTTTTAAGAACTTTTTCTCGTGTCTGACGCAGTAGATGTGATCTATATGTTTTGTTTAGTGAGAACCAGCTTTTAGATCACCCGAATCTGACCTGTATACTGGTTTTTTTGGTAATCTAAAATCAATGGCCATGAAGGTACCAGTTTTCCCCGCTCACAAAAACATGTTTTTTCATCGAAAAAACATGATCCAAGAGTCAATTCTTACTAAATCGATCACGTTAACGATTCAGATCTACCATAAAACACTTAAAACCTATAGAGAGAACAAAGCAGAATGAGAAATAATGCCTAATATATTCAGTTCTCTTATTTATAAGCAAAAAAATTAGTTAACACATAAACCATCAACATTAAAATCAATCTAACGTAACATACCATTTTTGTTTTATGATGAGGAACCTAAGCGAGGTAAGCCCCGGGTGGGGCCCCACGACCACCTGCCTTAGGTAGCATACCGGTAAACTTGTAAATGATGATGCCCCATGGGATGATTGAGAAAAGGGTTGATTGAGAAAAGCTGCTAGAAATTGAGTTAGAAGCATTATCCAAAATAAATAATTTAGAATATGCAAATTCACCTTTGATATTAACAACACTGGTATTTTGCCCTCCAAGGGTTAAAACCCCATGGCCAAGACCCTCGCCCCCAGGGCCTATGTTGGGCTTCGACTTATGCAATGGGGTAGTGCCTGAGCGAATCAAACCCTGACTGCCCGTCAAAACAGCTGAGGCCTGCTCCAACTATGCTAACCCCTTTAGGGCTAGGATCCAACTAGCTTAAAGTCTGATATTAATTTACACAACCCTATTCATATTTTAGACAGATTTGGATCTTAGTCTGATTTGGATTTGGATTTGAATGCAAAACTCAAATACCAAGTCGGGATCTGAATTTGACTACGGAATCTGACCAATCAGATTCAATTCAGGTCAAATGTCAAATTAGATCCGACCCGTTTGACATCCCTCAACCAGAATTTTACCCCATCGTTCAAACATATGCTGCATATATGCATATATGTATGACTTGGGCACGAAAGGCATGACTGTTTTGGGGGCTTAATGTACATGTTAGTTTCTGTCAATCAACAACTATTTTTTTGATATTTTAATATTTAAAAATAATTTTTATTGAAATATTACTAAAAGTAATAATAACAAAAAATATTATAAATATTAGAATGATGGTTGTAAGACTCTGAGTCCGAATCAGTATGGCTGTGTGTCTGCTTGTGTCACCAGGGATATGCTCCCAAAATGACGTGTCCCTGTGACAGGTTATGATGTATATGCATTCTCACAATTGCATCTCCCATAAATATAAATGGCTATGTCTCTTTTAAGGGGTGTTTGTGTGCCATAGAAACAGCTCTGTTTCTACGTAAACTCACAGACAAATTGCACAAATTTAGGGTATTTTTCGGTGTCACCAAAAAATTAGAGATTTTCATTATTAAGCGTTCGCAGCCTTACATGTGGTTGTAAGATTTTTTTTCATACTCAGAATTGAATCTGAATGTCATTTTTCAATTCATAACACCATTAACATTGATTGTGCATGTAGCAGCATGACAGTGTTGGTGTATGATTTTTAGATTACTTCTAAAGTCACCTTCTTGGTGTCCCTGCACCCCAATCCCCCCACCCCTCCTCTTTGTTTTTGTTTTTTTTTTTTTACGACTAAGAGCCCGCAAAGTTGGAGACCCAAGTGGCCCCACCCTACAGTGTGAGGGAAGATTAGGTGCAATGTGGTTGCATACTTTTAGTGTGCTGCTGCATCTGATCATCCACCATTACTGTTGGGCTTTACAGCTCACAGGCTGTAACCAAAAGATGGGGCCGACTAGGTACAGCAGTACACATTGCACCTTATCCTCCATGGGTAAACCTTGAAAAAGTGGACTGTCTGTATGTCTCCACAATGCTGCTCCAAAACTGTCATGAGTTTGATCCTAAGGAGAATCAAACTCGTGACATCAGAAGCCTTGCGGTGGACACCTTAACCAACTGAACAAAACCCATGGGGGTGAAGTCATCTTTTTACTACAAAAAGTTAAATGACAAATGACCATACTGTCCTTACAAAATGGTGTGCTTCTCGGAATACCTAGTAATTTGATCAAATTTTTCGCATATCTAAAATTATTGATTCCTGACCTTTTAAAGATATTTTTGCCTTTCGCACATGCAAACCCGATGAGGTTCACACGATTAATAGGTACGTTGTAGGAAGTTCGCAACCCTTCAATAAAAAGTAGATTCTACGAACATCTACAAATATAGTACGACATTTATAAATACAGTACAAACTTCGCTAATATAACTTGCGAACCTCATTTAAGTAAATAATCCTCGAAGAGATCCACAAATATATGTTAACATTCGCAAATACAAGTTGTGAATGTCCTCGACTTTCACACTCTGATGAGACCTTCACAAATATAGTATGATCATCGCAAATAAAGTACGAACTTCATAAATATAACCTGCGAAGCTCTTTTAAGTAAATACTCTTCAAAGAGATCCGCAAATGTCTGCTAACAATCGCAAATACTATTGTGAATGTCCCTGACTTTCACACTGTGATGAGACCTCCACAAATACAATATGAATTTCATGAATATTACTTGTGAATCTCCTTTAAATAAATACTCTTCAAGGAGGTTCACAACTACAATATGACCTTCTCAATTACAGTACGAACTTCACGAATATAACTTGTGAACCTCCATTAAGTAAATACTCCATAAGGAGATTTGCAAATGTATGCTTACATTTGCAAATATCTGTATATATGGATCATGTACCTCATTTGCAGACTTTCCGAACATTCTCATATTTGACATGAGATTCACAATTTTTTTAAAAACTTAAATGTAAATCTCCTCATTTTTTTGTGAATGTATCTACTAGCATTAAATGCGACACTTTGATATTTAAAAAGCGATTGTTCATATTTTAAGGTTTTTTCCTGTTTAGGGATTTGTTTGTGGTTCCCAGCCTCTTTTTCCCCCATCATGTTTTTCCTGACAAAGTTTTTTGGCATTTTTTGATGACTATTTTTGGCAGCACTTCATCATTTGGGATAATATCATCAACGGTGAGATATTTCAATAAGTACATCTTTAACGACTAAAATAATTATTTTTTGAAGTTTCTGGCTTGAATCCATTATTTTAACTGAACATTGCTATGAATAAGTTATTTTGGCATTCTCTTTTCCAGTTAAATGAATAAATAAATGTACAACTCTAAAAATTGTTTTATATTTTACCTATTTATGTTATTTTGATATTTGCTTTTTTGGTAGGCACATATTTTTGGCATTCTCTTTTTTTACTTTTAGGCATGTCTGTTTATCCTATGCTTTGCATTTTATTTCCTAATACTACTACTTGATTCTTATACATTTTTTGAATTTTGATTTGGGTTTCATGATAAAAATTATGGTTCACTTTACTCTAACATTGCGTTATTTTAGTCTATGTTTGAAAATGCAAGGAAAACCTAAGGTTTATATTAGAAATACCGATAATTGCATAGCTTTGACCACTTTTGAAAACTAATGTAGGTGTATCTAGTAGGAATCCAAAAAAGGGGGAAAAGAAATGGTGTTTTCATTATGAAATAACAAGTTTTAAAAAAAGAAAGGAATTAGACTAATGATCTTGAGTCTTGACAAATCCAGAACATGGATTTTTAGGATGAGTTGAAATGTCATAAGAATGTTAGTCTTTTTTGCTTGGCAAATTCTGGCTCTAGGCTGCAATCCAACTCAATAAGATATTTTTTATGTCAAAAGTTATCAAAAAGAACTTATAAATATATTTGTTTGTCACCTTTCAATTATAGCTTAAGAAACCTAACGATGATCCTATAAGCTTAGGATTTTGAGGTTAACTAGCTTTGCTTCTTTTTTTTGTAATAATTTATGGTCATTGACTTTTGGTCATTAATGAAATATTTGGCTCATGAAAAATATAGTTTTTGAATAAATCTTTCAATGAAGAAAAAGTTTGCCATCTTATCATATGCCTCTTAATTTGTATTATAATTTGATCATGTTGCACAAAGTTCTTCTCATCTATGTCAATTTTTATGATATGATGTTTGATAAAAGCAAGTGTACACATTGATTTTTTTTTTAGTTATATTCATGATAATCATGTCTTTTCCTATATACATAGACTGGCTTCTCTTTGGATCAATGATCTTCAATGTAATTTTTTGGACAATAAGTTCTAAAAAAATAATTTTCACACTAGTGTGTTCATTTTGTTTTTATAAGAAATTCTTCAATTATTGATTATAAAATAATGATTAAAGAGATTGACATGATAGCTACACCAACACCTACTGATGGAACAGAGGAAACAAAGCAATAAATACCTTACCCACTTACTGATCCATCCTATTATGAAGTATAGTTGAGGCTTGACATGTGGATAGAGAAAAAACTTATTCTGTGGCAAAAAATATAAGTGACCGAAATATACCACGATAAATGCAGCATGAGTAAGAAAAGGCCAAGAAAGTTGGACCCAAATAAGCAGCTAACACCTTCAGTGACCAAAAGTATTGCAAAAAAAAAGATGAAAAGCTTGTGGCCAAAACCGTCTCTCATTTCAGAAATATCTAAGGAAGAAGATTCATGTGTGCAGTTAGTGGTGAAGAAGTTGAAGCAGGAGACGTGAACACATGCAGTGGCAGTGGTGAGACACAGAGGGATAATGTGGACATTGTGACTGTGTGAATGGTGGAGGAGGTACCTCAGCAAGAAGAGGATGTCATGCTGAGGTGGAAAATATTTTGTAAAAGATAAGAGGTGCAAATGCTGAAGTGGTAAATGATGTTGATGGTCCTGAGTTGAAGGAGAAGGAGAGTGAGAATCCCTCTACAGAGGATGTACTTCAACAAAAGGAGAATTCCCCCGATTGTGGAGAGTGCATAGGAAGATGTTGAGGAGTCTAAGGAAGTAGAAGATGAGTCATTGAAGGAGCAAGTGTATGTTTCAAGGAAGAGGTCACGGTGACAATAAAGGTCCAGTGATTGTGAACATATACTTTTTTTTGAAGTTATTGTATGCAATATGTTTGCAATCAATTTGAATGTTACATTAAATTATTTAATACATTGTCATATATATGTGTTTGTGTTTATTCTTGAAATTCAATTTTAAAAAATGTTATATATGTGTGTGTGTGAAGCATTATGTAAGATCACTATTTTGAATAAGCAAATTATTAAATGATTTGTCATATACGTGTGAAGCATATTTTTAGGATAATTAGTCTTAGTATAAACATACCTCCATTAAGATAACTAATTTGATTCTTGTAATTCATTGACTAATTTGGTGTGAATTTCAGTTTGAGTTTGAATTTCAAATAAATTTTACATTGTGAATTGAATGTGTATGATAATTAGTTTGTAAGATTATAATTTAAAGTTCAAGTTGGAACTTAATTATGAGTTTAGAGTTGAAATTGAAAGTGAATTGTACAAAAGGAATATCTCAAATAGTTTGTATTTTAATTTTAAATTTTAAATATTAATTACAAAATACTCTGCAGAAAATTTAACTTACAACCCAAAACTAATCCTACCTAATATGAGAAAAAAATAAAGATATTATTGAATAAGTAATGAATTCATACTAGATTTTTAATGTTTGTATCTACATTATGTATAGACTCCGTGGAATTGTAGAGCCTGAAATTCACGTATTTGGAAGAAAATTTGCATATTTAGGAGAGAATTGGCATATTTGAAAGGACATTCACATATTTGGGAGGAAATTCGTATATTTAGGAGGAAATTCACAAATTTAATATAATATTTGCAAAATTTTGAGGTTTCAGTTTAACAGGAGGTTTACAAATTTGGTTATGCGAACTTCATGAGGTCCTAAAACAAAATTGTGTGAATCTACATTTAAGTGAGTATTTGCAATAGCCGATGAGTGGACCAATATATCGCACAAACCTCAAGTGGTCCGGTTGTGCGAAAGGTAAAAATATCCTTTTAAAGCCAAAAATTTGCAACATTGGACATGGGGTGGATTTCAAAAATTGTAGGGCATTTCAAAAAACACATCATGTTTGTCATATAATAGAGTCATTTTCCGTATTTATAAAGGCATAAATATCATATCTTAAGCACGATATTTATGTTTTTACAGAAAAATCACGTATTTTATTTTTAAATAATTTTGATTCATACTTCTTCATAAAATTGTATTTTAAAAATAATTTATTTATTATTACTAATATTTTGCCTAAAAATGAGTGTTTAAAAAAAATCTATTTCTTGGGGGGGTTTTGGCTACCGATATTTTGTAGTTTTAAACTTTTGTGACTATGCTTTTCAGCTTTATCTTTTTCTATCTGAATCTAAATCAGATTCCAAATCCAATTAAGCCATAATAAAAGTCTACATCTAAACTCTATCCAACCCATTTACATTCATCTTCTCCCATAGTTACTTAGCTTTGTTGGACATGTGGATCGGGTCCAACCCTTTAAGTGACCCGGTTTGACATTAAAAGCATGGTGGAGTAGTGGGCTGCGTAGTGGAGGGTTGTTAATGCCATTGAAAAAGAAGGTTACGTGAATGTGGATGTCCACATTCACTGTATCCCCTCTCTCTGCCCCACTATATAAAGAGGAGGTTGGGCAACGTATGATGTGAGACATTGCCATTCAGCCTCAGCCTTGCCTAATTCATCACCGTGGGTTCAGGGTCCTGCTTACCGTCGACTTTAGGCCTAGGCTCATCGTGGGCGTTGACTGGCTAAGGAGAACGCCGAATACCCTGCATGCACTCTATGGCGAATACAGGTACGCTTTCTGTGATTGTTTTACAGAAATCACCAACATTGGGTTATGGGCCCACAGATCCACGCAATCAGCTGCGCATGGGTGCCTGTAGGGCCTTTCAGCATATTACGACTGTTGTCGCTGCCAGGCGACTGTAACAGATTGAGCCTGTCTGGCTCATTTGTATTCAGAAAAACAGTCACTGGCGACTACCGCCATAGGGCGACAGTGTTTCCCGGCATCCCATCCACGAAAAACCTCTGTCATTAGGCGATGGGGTTCTTCGTCTGCGAAGTCGCCGTAGGGCGACAATCACCCGTACACGACGACGGTCGTCCTGAGGCGACAAATCATCATCGTCGTGGGGACGTCGTCGGTGGACAGTTGTGGATGCTGGGTTGCAGGTAACCGGCCAATCATCGTCGTGGGGCGATGTGGTTCGTCGGTTACAGGCCGATCCTCACCGACAGAGGTAAACCTCCACATCTCTTGTGGCCATTGGGCTGTAAAGGGGTTTACCCTCGCTGGTGTGCCTTCACCCGTAGATGTCGCCGACAGATGGCGAAAGGGGTTTAAAAACCCCCTTTCTCTGCTCCTTCGGTCGTTGGGCTGTGGTTTCAGCCGGTGGTTTCTCACCAGGAAGACGAGAACGCCATGAATGACGGTGGCCTTGCCGACGCAGTTGGCTGCCCAACGGCATCATCCGTTTATCGACAGCTCGTCATCATCGGAGGAACGTCGTCGGAGGAGGTGATAGTCGCCAGTTGGTCACCGACGTCGGTCGACGTACGACGACGTGAGTCGTTGTGGGGCGACGAAGGGGAGAAACCCTTCGGTTTCCCAGTAAAACGAAAACAGAAACCCTCAGTTTCTGTTTTCGTTTTAATGTTGTTACGGGTGGATTGGGTCTGGGTCTGAACCAGGCTGGACCCGGGTCCTTGTTTGGACCGGGTCAGACCCGGGTCCCTGTTTGGCCCGGATCTAACCTGGCTCCACTCAGGACTGGGTCAGACCCGGGTCTATTTAGGATCGGGTCCGACCAGAGTCTATTTTGGGTCGGTTCAGACCCGGGTCCAGTTCGGACTGGGTCAGACCTAGGTCCAGTTTGGACCGAGTTAGACCCATACCCTGTTTGGACCAGACTAGATCCATACTTCTGCAGGATCCAGGCACTATTTGGCCTGAACCAGATCATGTACTGATTCGGTCCTTTCTCGGACCGGTTTAGAGCCGTTTTGATCAGTTCCTTCCAGTTTTTCACCGATTTCGAGATGCTAAGACCCTGTTTTCATAAATATAAGGAGGTACATAGATTTTGGCATACTGTTATAGGGTTTATGAACTTTTGTTTATATTTGGTACCGGTTTATAAGGTTTAAAACCGGTTCAGACCCATAGATGACCAGTCAGGGTCGTTTCAGACCGGTTCAGAGTATTTTTTGACCGGTTCCTACTTGAGGACCCTGGGTTTTACCCATATGAGCATGCTTTTGTTATTTTTCATGCTTTATAAAGTGTTTATTTTAAAATAGTGCATGACTTATGCATGTTAATTCATGTATTTTGTGTTGGTTAAGTTGTGCATGATGGTTTTAAGCATGAATTGTAACTAAATTCATGACAGTTAGTTTATGTATATTAGTTGAAGCATGAACTTGTATTATGTCATGAATATACATGCATTAAAATATGTGCATGGGCGTGCTCCATAATACAAATAGGTTTTCGGTAAAAGATCTTGATTGACCGATTCATGTAAACACCAAAGTGATCTAAGTAGTGTTGATTAAGGATTCTTTGGACCGTATTAAGATTCGTTATTATGATTGTGTGTAAATTTATGAAACATCGATTCTACCTAAAGGTAGGTAATTGTTTCCCAAATTTACATAGGATGTGATAGTAGATTTGTATTCTAGCCCATGAAGCATGTTCGTACCCAAAGGTACAGTACTGAATTGCCTCTGGATACACGATCTACTAGTTTCATCAATTGAAGTAAATTCCTTGATAATTGAAGAGACAAAGCAACTATGAGTATTATTGTTTCCACCAAAGTGGAATGATAATGGCTCAACTATACTTGTCTCAGAAAAGGTGAAAATAAAGGGTCTCACTTTTACCTTTTCAACACGAGTCTCGTCTAAGCAATAATAGTGATGTCTTTCCATTTTTGTTCCTTGTTTTATCAGGTTCTTTCCTTATACATGGTTCTAGTAATATCCCCCTTTTAGACAGATCTAACTTTTTAGATTAAAAATAAACCGTGTTATTCACTTTGGGCTATATGGATTTAGATCTAGCCCTTAGAATTGTCGAACCTCCTACTCTTACAGAGCAGAGTACAGTCGATCAGAAGACTGTCTCTGAGAAGTGGGAGCGCTCGAACAGACTTAGCCTATTGCTTTTGCAATCTCGGGTGGCTAAGAATATTCGAGGTGTCATTCCTAACTGCAAGACAGTGAAGGAATTTCTGGGAGCCATTGAGGCTCAATTCGTCACTTCTAATAAGGCAAGGGCCAGTACACTCATGTCCAAATTGGTGTCTATGAAATATATTGGTAACAGGCACATCCGACAACACATTTTGAAAATGAAGAATATTGTGACTCAGTTGAATGACATGAAGTTTGCCATCTCTGAATCCTTCTTGGTCCATATGATCTTAACCTCATTACCAACTGAGTATGGACCCTTCAAAATCTTCTACAACACACATAATGATGAGTGGTCTTTTAATGACCTCTTGGCCAAGTGTGTTGAAGAAAAGGAGAGATTGAAGGGTGACAGAGTGCCAAGTGCACATATAGCCTCTCATAAGAATAAACAGAGGTCGAGACCAAAGAAAAGCTCTTTTAACAAGAAGAATCAGAAGAAAGCCACTAGGGAGAGTTCAAACTCTCAGGCGAAAGCTAAATCTCAGTCAGGAGGCTCTTCTATAAAGTGTTTCTTCTGTAAGAAGAAGGGGCATAAGAAAGTGGACTGTTTGAAGTACAAAAAGTTGCTCAAAAATAAAGGTAATAAATCATTCATTTCTCATGAGTGCAATTTAATCCATGTTCCATTGCATAGATGGTGGATTGATTCTGGTGCCACGGTACACATTATCAACTCTTTGCAGACATTTCTGAACAAGAGGGAACCAATAGAGCATGAGAAAAATATCTTTTCTGGAAACAGGATGCGTTCACATGTCAAGAATGTTGGGACCTGCAGAATTATGTTGGAGTCAGGATTCATATTGGATTTGGTCGATACATTCTATGTTTCATCCTATAGTCAGAATCTGATTTCAATTTCAAAACTTGATAAGTTTGGCTTTATATTTAAATTTGAAAATTCTAAACTTATTATTATGAAAAATTCAATGAATATAGATTCTGCATATATGTGTGATGATTTGTATAGATTAATAACTAAATTCTAAATTCGAGAATCTCACTCCATTGAGAACACAATGATTGGCAATAAACGTGACCTAAAGAATGATCAATCCTATTTGCTTTGGCATCGGAGGTTAGGACATATCTCGAAAGAGAGTGTCCAAAGACTCGTGAAAGAGGGAATCCTCGGATCCCTTGATTTTACAAATATAGAGCCATGTGTTGACTGCATCAAGGCTAAGCAGTCTAACATGTATAAGAAAGATACCAAACGCAGCAATGGAAAGTTAGAAATAGTGCATACGGATGTGTGCGGCCCTTTTTCACCGTGTTATACGGGTGAAAAATATTTTGTCACCTTTATAGACGATTACTCACGGTATATGTATCTCTACTTATTATCTAAAAAATCAGAGGTCTTTCAGGCTTTTAAGGACCTCAAAAAAGAAGTAGAGAAACAAACCGGTGAAGTTATTAAGGTTGTCAGGTCTGATAGAGGTGGCGAATATTATGGTCGTTTCACTGAGATGGGACAAAAGGAAGGTCCATTAGCACAGTTTCTAAAAGAGGAAGGCATTGTACCTCAGTATACCATGCCTGGTAGTACTTACCAGAATGGTGTAGCTGAAAGGAGAAACCGTACGCTTAAAGAAATAGTTAGAGCGATGTTGAATCACTCAAACCTTCCTTTGACCTTGTGGGGTGAAGCTCGTAGGACAATAGTCATATTCTGAATAAGGTTCTTACGAAGGTTGTTCAAAAGACTTCTTACGAGTTATGGACAGGTGAAAAACCTTCTTTGTCATATATGCGCATATGGAGATGTCCAACATAAGCTAAATTGTATAACCCTTATATAAAAGCTTTTGATCCTAGGACAACTAGTGGTTTCTTCATTAGTTATCCCGAAAGGTCAAACGACTTTAGATTTTATTGTCCATCTCATACACCACGGATAGTAGAAACAGATAAAGGAAGATTTCTTGAAAATGGTTCTGTTGGGATAGATGCGTCTCAAAATATTGATTTTGAGGAAATGCAGGATTCAAGTTTCACACCTGCTAAGGATAAAGACCCAATTTTTTCTATCATTGTCCCTTCGGGTAATATAAGAGAAAGTCCCGTTAATGACCATCAATCCCAACTACATCCGGTTATTGATGAGGATATACAACAACAACAGGATACAAAGGCTCATTTTGAACCACCTGCAACACCTGTATGGAGGTCCACCAGAATCAGGAAATCTGCTATCCATCTGGACTATGTGGTATATTTACAAAAGTCAAATGATTTCATAGACATTGATGAAGATCCTTTAACATTTGCATAAGCCATTGAAAGTGAAAGATCAACACATTGGATTAATGCCATGAAAGAAGAGCTTGACTTTATGGCAAAGAACAAAGTGTGGGATCTTATACCTGGACCTGATGGAGTTAGACCTGTTGGTTGTAAATGAGTTTATAAGACCAAAACTGACTTAAAGGTCATGTGGAGAGGTACAAGGCTAGGCTTGTTGCAAAAGGATTCACACAGATAGATGGCATTGATTATAATGAGGCTTTTTCTCCTGTCTCAACTAAGGAATCATTGAGGATAATCATGGCCCTTGTAGCTCATTTTGATTTAGAGCTACATCAGATGGATATGAAAACTGCCTTCCTGAATGGGGATCTAGATGAGGAGGTATACATGCAACAACCTCCTGGTTTCAGTATAGATGACTCAAATAATTTAGTTTGTAAATTGAATAAGTCAATTTATGGACTTAAACAAGCCTCCCACCAGTGGTATAAGAAGTTCAATCAGGTAATTATGAACTTTGGATTCACTGAAAACATTGTTGATCAATGTATTTACATTAAGACTAGTGGGAGTAAGTTCATAATTTTGGTTTTATATGTTGACGATATTATTCTTGTAACTAATAATTTGAGTCTATTACATGAAAAAAAGATTTTCTTTCCTCTCATTTCGATATAAAGGACATGGGTGAGGCCACATATGTCCTTGGAATCAAGATCCATCACAATAGAACTAAGGGTGTTTTTGGCCTCTCTCAGAAATCCTATATCATTAAGGTTCTTAAAAGATATGGGATGGAGAATTGTTCTCCTGGTTCAGCACCTATAGTGAAAGGGGATAAATTGAGTTTAAAGGACTGTCCTCAGGATGATATTGCGAAGGCTCAGATGGATGTTGTTCCATATGCTTCAGCAGTTGAAAGTTTGCAGTACGCACAGACCTGCACTCGGCCTGATATAGCATTTGTTGTGAGAATGCTTGGTAGATATCAGTCAAATCCAGACATTGCGCACTGAAAGGCAGCGAAGAAGGTCATGCTCTATTTACAAGGAACAAAAGACTATATGTTGACCTACAGGAAAGCTGAGCACCTAGAGGTCGTTGGATACTCTGATGCAGACTTAGGTGGGTGTATTGACAGTAGAAAATCCATTACTGGATACATTTTCCTACTAGTGGGTGGTGTTGTCTCATGGAGAAGTGAAAAGCAGTCAACCATTGTTGCTCATACCATAGAGGCAGAATTTATTTCTCTATACGAGACTTCATCATAGGCCATTTGGATAAGAAACTTCATTATAGGTCTTGGTATTGTGGACTCTATTGAGAAATCACTAAAGATCTTTTGTGATAATAAAGCAGTCGTGTTCTTTGCAAATAACAACGAGAGCTCAGCATCGTGTCGACACATGGAGTTAAAATA
Source organism: Nuphar pumila (assembly GCF_984573655.1). Taxonomy (NCBI): domain Eukaryota; kingdom Viridiplantae; phylum Streptophyta; class Magnoliopsida; order Nymphaeales; family Nymphaeaceae; genus Nuphar; species Nuphar pumila. Next base: position 105,333,297 of record NC_143259.1, read on the forward strand.
TTTTGTTGTTAAAGAAATGACTGATAATCATCTGGTATGTATTGATACAATTGGAATGAAGGAAATGATTGTAGATCCCCTTACTAAAGAGCTAGCACCAGGATTGTATTCCCAACATGTAAAGGGAACGAGTCTTTTTTATTCCTTTTGATGTATGACAATACATTAAGTGATCACTTTTGTGTATATGAATTTTATTCTCTATGACATTGTATATTGTTGATTTTGCATAAAGAATCTCTCATATGGGTTAGAGAGAATAACAGAATAATAATATTAAAGGACCAATAGAATGGGTGAGAGACCAACCTATTCATAAAAGTAATTTCAAACATGTTTAAGCACTGAAGGTGAATTGTAGTGTAGTACATGAGAATATGACATTTCATAAAGGAGCGTTCATCTTCATGAGTCATTTGATTCATTCTTGTGATAAAGGGTAGCATGTAAACCCACCTGAAGAATTAAATCGAGATAACGATATAAACCTCGATTTAGTGCGCTTTTAGTGTCAATGGGTCAAGTGGAAGAATGTTGCACATGTGGATCGGGTCCAACCCTTTGGGTGACCCGGTATGACATTAAAAGCATGGTGGAGTAGTGGGCTGCGCAGTGGAGGGCTATTAATGCCATTGAAAAAGAAGGTTACGTGAATGTTGTTATTTGGTCATGCAAACAACTGAAATTTGAGTTTGTTTGTTTTTTTTTATTGGCAGGTAGGGGTTAGGCAGACTCCAACCAGTTACAAAAAAAGGATCAATCAAGCAGTTTATTAATATCTGGGAACCAGTCGAGAGGTTTATCCTTCGAAATCCGGTCCTGAAAAAATTCTAATCTTGCCAGACTCCTAGACGCATAATTTTGCTCTTTGGGAACACAAATGCGCCAAAAACGATCAAAACAAAAAAACATACACAATGTCCAACGCTAGCATCTGAGGGGGGCCTCGACCTTCAAGCAGCAACGACATCTAAACTTGAAGACTCCAAAATAACCATAGAATTCTGAGGAACCAAAGACAATACCTCCTTCCAAACTATCCATTCACGTTGAGTTCCTTGAACTGGTCTAACTAGCCATCCCAAAGCCAAATAACCACCATCGTGATCCCGAATCGTAAACCTACTCTACATTTGGATCGCAACAGTGAGAAAACGTTTACCTTAATTCACCCTGGTTGGGGAGCACTCCACCGATTTGCATACAACCATTTTCGAAAAATAAGGTGATTCGCCCCCTGCACCAATTTGTGAAACATGAAATCTCACCTCATTAAAGATGGTGGACACTATGCGATGTCTGTAACAGACATGGACTCATCCTGGAACACCATTTGACATCGCATCTCCCAAAATCTTGAGAATAGTAACTTGGAAAGTGACTAACCAAAGACGATGAAAAAGTTTATTTTGAAAACCATTCCTTCTCTACAAAATTAGAGACGAAAAAAATGAATCGAAAGGCATCCCCCATCTTCCAAAGAGTAACAATCTGCTTCCAAATTATCACTGAAACCTCGCACGTGGTAAAGAAATTTGAGTTTTTAGGCAAAACTGAGTTTGAAAAAGACCAGGTTTTGCTTGCTGTCTTCCAAACGAAGCTTTAGTTATTTCAGGGAAAGAAACAAAAAAAGAGATGAATAAAATACGAAAAATGACTACTACAAAAAATGCCCCGCAATTTTCACTATTCTCCCCATATCCAAAACCGCAAATACCCAACTTTGTTATTACCTCTTTAACCCTCGCATGTGCAGATCTGGTGAAGTTCGCATGATATATCGCTCCGCTCCTCAGGTAACACAAACTCCCACTTAAAAGGAGTTTCACATGTATTTTTTGCGAACATCGTGAAGGTCGCATAAAATTATGTGTGAACTTTACCATAATCTCGAACTTCGAAACATCACACATACTTGACGAAGTTCGCACATATGTTACAAAGTTTGCACATAATCTTATGTGAGCTTCGTGTTATTATTAAACTTCAGAACATCTCACATACTTGACGAAGTTCACACATATGTCACGATGTTCACATAAAATTATGTGTGAAACAATTTAGTATAAAAACCGAAACATCATACCCAAAAATCTTTTTGCATACATTTTTAGGGTTCTTTGTGGTCCCCAACAAGCTTCCCGACAATGACTTTTTTGACCGTATTATTTCATCAACTATTCCAGTGGGACTTCATCCTCAATTATTCTGGAATCATTGACAACAATTTTTTCTGGTAAGCACATATTTAACGGTTGAAACAATTATTTTTTATGAAACACAATTTTTTTCTATTTGTTTCAACAATTCGTATGATTCTATTCCATCTTCCAGTTTTATTGTTTATATGTTGTGGATCTTGTATAATAAACATGGTATGTTGGGCATAATGTTTGATTTTTTTGTTGTTTCCTTAATGATTTGATACTTCTTTTTTGTAGATATAATCATATAAACAACTCCTTTCATGTGGATGTTTATATATATATATATATATATATATATATATATATATATATATATATATATTTTTGTATTTGGTTGTTGTTGTGAATCTTTTTTGTGTGTTTCTCCATGTTTTATTTAATAATTGTCATCAAATTTACAGTTTAGGGTTTACTATGTTTATGGTTTTTTTCATATATATATATATATATATATATATATATATAGTGTGTGTGTGTGTGTAACACCTAAGATTTTTCATAATTTTATAAGAAATAAAGAAAAAATTTGTCTCAAAATTTGGCTTAAATTTCAATTTGGGTTTGAATCTAAATTTGGTTTGAATTTCAATTTGGGATTTAATTTCAATTTGAATTCCAATTTGGGTTGAATTCTAATTTGGACTTGGAAAATAAAATCTATAGGGTGGGATGCCCCTTAGGTGGGCCCCTCTTGTATATTGGAGTCCCATATGGGAATGACTTAAGCCAAGTACAAGAAAATCCAAAGGGAGAGGGGACGTCCCCACCTACTTTCCTGAATCCTCAGCTTAGTTTAGTTAAGCTAATTAAATTAGTTTTCTTATTTCATTAAGATACCTAGTTAACTAAATTGACTATTTGTTTTCATAATTGATTAAGAATCTTAATTAGCTAGGATTCATAGGCAGTTCCTTAATCTAATAGGAATCCTAATTAACTAAGATGTCTTAGAGGTTTTCTTATTAATTAAAAGACCCCATCAGAAAATTTATTTAAAGAGAGGCTTTCCTCCTCTCTCGCATATGTTTTGGCCATCTCTTTCTTCCTCTCTCTCTCTCTCTCTCTCTCTCTCTCTCTCTCTCTTTCCCACTTCCTTCTTTCTCCCTCATGCCCCGCTCTCTAGAGAAAATCTCCATTGAAGTTTGGTAGGGTCACTGCATCTACTTGGTGGTGCATATCGTAAGAGGAAGTTGTTCAATGAAGACGATTCAAGAAGAGTATTTGTAGTTTTATCAATTTTGATACGTGTGTAGGGGTGTCAATGTGTCAGTTTTGGTTCAGACCCAAGTGAAACCAGACTTGGGCCAGATTTTTGGGTATGGTATCAGCTCTGAACTAGGTCAAATTAGGTCTACTATAAGAGAAACCATACCCAAAGACGATAAGAACTACATAAACTAGACACGGACCATACCTGGTAAAATAATATTTTTTATCATTTTTATATCAAAACATGCGGGTCTTAATCGAAACTTGGGTCAGACCTAGGTCTAGTATAAAATTTCACAAATGATACATGAATCCATGTATTAATCGGACCTTCGGGTCCTCACCTGGGCCTTAATCGGGTTTTCTTATTTGTCACCATGCCCGGACCCTATAGGGTTTTGGTCAGGGTCGGGTCCAAGTAAACTTGACCTGTTGACCCCTACGTGTGTATAGTGGTAGGATACATGAGTATGTCGTGGGATGATCCCCAGATGTATATCAACACATATATCAACTTAGATTCATGTATGAATTGATATTGTGCCATGTGTAAAGGTTTTAAAAATCCAAAATCCTTTTTAGAAATCGATTTTTGAGAAAAATAAATGGTTAATTTTGAATGTAGATTCATGATTAGGGGTGTTAATGGGTTCGGTTTACCAGGGCTCGGCTCATACCAAACCCTATAAGGTCCAATATGGTGACAAATAAGAAGGCCCAATTAAGACCTAGATCCAAACCCAAAGGTTCGATTAATATATGGACCCGGGCATGTATAATTTGTGAATTTTTATACCAGACTCGAGCCCGACCCGAGTTTTGATTAAGACAGATAATTTTTCAATATAAAAAAGATAAAAGAATATTATTTTACAAGGTATGGTCTAGGTCTGGTCCATGTGGTTCTTATCGAGTTCAGGTATGGTTTCTCTCATAGTAGACCCAATTAGACCTGAGTTTGGACTTGATACGATACCCAAAAATCTAGTCCAAGCCTGATTCCACCTAGTTCTGAATCAAACCCGACCCGTTGACACCCATATTCATGATATATATTGTATTTCTGTATTTACAACATGAGTACATATTGGTACGCATAAATCAGATGTGTTTTTTATGGATCAAAATTGTTGGATGCGTTTTCTTGATATTTTGTTAAGAATCATGAAGTTCTTGGTTGATTTCTTGAAAGTTGTATTTTGATCTTACCAGTCATAATGATAAATTCGGTTCTCTCAAACTGTGAACTCATAAATTCTGTAAAATTATGAAAATGTTTCATATACATGAAAGCAATCTCAATTCAAATCTCAAACTCAGAAGAGTCATGGTTTGTGAGATATGACATCTGTAAGTCGACACAAGAATCTTACTATGACAAGGATTGTGTGGAGATGAAAAAACTTTATAAAAATCATATCTTTCTGAATACCTAGTATTTATGGATGAGATTTTAAGGTGTGTTAGTAGATATGAAAGAACAGATGGTTAAAATCTTGGACCTTGATTCCTCATGGTTTGGAAATGAAAGTTCAAGAAAGTTGCTCTACAATCTATAATTTTCTAGAACATGTTATGTCAAATAAAAAAACAACAAATATTACGTGATTTTTATCTCTTCTGGAATTAAATTTTACTCTGAATTTTTATGGGATTGAATTAGACATATCAAGTCACCCACACTAAAAATCTCAATATTTAATTTATTTTATATGATTTATAACTAATTTTTTTTATTAGAAAGATAGAGTTAGATAAGACTATTCTATGAACAAAAAATAGTATATGCTTACAAAATTTTTAATTTTTGATATGTAATTAGTTAAGGTCTGAGTTTTTGCCTATAGGCATGTAACATATGTGAAAATCTTTTGTAAAAATTTTAGTGCCTAAATCGTTTTAGATGATTTACGGCAGAATTTATGATGACAGGTAAATTATGTGCTAACATACCTGAATTAGATAATTGTGTCCTAATGCATGTCATGGTTCCAAAAGTGAAACATGTGAACAAGAGAGGGTTACAAAAGTGAACCAGATGGACATATGGTGTATAATATATGGGTCTTTTGAGGCAGTGTGATTGTGCCATTAATTGTTAACATTTTTTGAATATTATGTTATAAATTTCTATCATAAAGTTATAATGTACAACATGATGTTATGATGTAATAAAAGATATAAAAATATGCATGCACATATATGAATGAGCTTATAGTTTAAAGAACCAATATGGTGTCTTAAGTGTATGAATATGATGTGTGGCATGTGATGATGATGTGTTATAAAGCATGAAAAGCATGCATGCACACGGGATTGCTCATGAAAGATAAAGTGGTTGAAAAGAATCAGTGAGGTATTAAAACTGCACCAAGTTATAAAAAAATTATACATGCACACATAACATAATAAATGATCGACTGGTTTAAAGATACCAGGGTGTATAGATGCTCGATTGGTTTAAAGGCAGCAAAACATACTGAATGGGTTATCAATGTAAATGAGTTAATAAAACTATATAACTATCGTGAATGGGTAGTATGATGCTCATGCCAAGAAAGACAATGTGGAAAGTTATCGTGGAGGGGTACTTGGGCTATTGAGTCATGAAATGTTAAATGATAAACATACATATGATAAAATGCAATGGATCATATTCTTTAATAAAAACACTCAATAACCCATTCAGACGTGGGCTTACCTTGGAGAGGGTAGGTGATACAAAATGCTATTAGACTATTATATGTATTTTAAAAGCAATGATGTCTCATTGGTCCCTAGTACTCAAAGTTAGAGAGACTGACTACTAATGTGTCCTAGGTGGTAAGTCATTGTCTTCTGCAGAAGTGTTAGGATGCATCATATTTGCTACCACTATGAGTTTTCTCTTTCTCATGGACTGCCCTAAGTGAATATGTTTCAATAAGTCACTCGAACAATTAAAATACATGGTATAAGAAACACTTGAGTGGTCTCATCTGATTCGATGATTATATTGAGAGTACTCACAGAAGGGTAAAAATAGAAACAAAAGTCATACACTTGAACGTATTCTTTTTTTGTGAAAACTTGTATTGAAAACATGCACTAATAATGCAAATGCTTAATCATGGTTTTGTTTTGTTTATGTTTATGTTTTGTAACATGTTGCATGAATTTGTTATAATTGCCCAGCTGAATGCACAAATTTAATTGTTATAGTTGTTTATTGGATTGCATTATGATACGATATTGTATTGCACATGTTCTAAAAGAATGTATGGTTATATATATGCATTGTTATTGTATTCATATTGAGACTTGATGGTTTGACCCTTATATTATAAACATTCAGGTAATGAGTAGATGAGTTGCAACGATGGCGGGATGCTACAGGTAGTGTCAAGAATCAATTATCTAGATTCATGATTTGTTTTAGAAATAATTTATGATTTTAATAGACTTGTTATTTTTATTAATCATGTTTTCAAACAATTCAATTAATTCATGAATGGTATTGTCTTATTTCTATCTTGAATTTCGGATCCATGATTTGGACCTGAACCCAAATTCAATATGAGAATTGGATCAAGTCCCATGTTGAATTATTATACATGTAACCCACCCAAAATTCTAAACAAAACCAAAATAAATGTTTCTCATATATTTTTGTTTCCCTTATAAAACATTATTGTCCTTAGTTGTATAATTCACGAACTTTGTTCTAGTGGGCTAATATATGATATCATTTGCACACAAGCGAGCCCCTTACTGTTTAGTCTGGTTGGAGCTTCACCATCGATAAGGCCTTCCATAAAAAAAATGCTCTATTTTTCGTTAAAATTTTGGAGTGTTACATTGTGTATATGGATATCCTTTTCTCACATGCTTGTTTCTAAAGATAAGTGATATATGTTGTATGGTTGGTATAGACACCTAACGATGACATCTAAAAGGGTTAAAATATACTATTGTAACATTTATCACCCTGCTTGGAGATCTATATTGGCCTTCAAAAATAGTAGCTATAAAGAATTTATAGCTTTAATATCTCATAAAATCAGATATGTGAAAGAGTTAGTTAGCCCTCGGTATAGGGGAGATCCCAAATTCAATGGCCAACATATATGAATAGAGGTCTTCAATGATGATGACATATAATCCATGTTATATAATTGCAACATTTACTTAGTTGCTCCCAAAATTAAAGAAAAAATTATTGCTTTGGTAGTTGAACAATACACAGTTGATGAATGGAATGATGGGGTTCCTTTAAAGAACATGCATCTATCTCAGACACCATCTATCGAGCTCAGTCCTTTGGAGAACACGCATCTTCGACTTGCAGGCAATAAATAATGAATAATTGATGTTGTGCATAATCAAAGGATCACTGCAGAGGACGGGAAATCATGCTGGCAAACAAGTGCTAGTGATAAAGCTAGGTAAAGTTTTAATTTATGATTGAGATATAGGTACAATTATTGTATTTTTGCATATACGGTTAATCTTGAATATTGAATGCATAGATGGGTTAGAAGCGATAGATACAATGAATCTTGACTTACTATGTGTAGCCGAATAGTCAATTAGTGGTAGTAGTAAAGAATCAGATGATATCGATGATGATGACTATACCATGTTGATAAGAGAGGATGAAGATAGTGATGACATCAGACAAATAATGTCTAATAAAAGCGATGCACAAATGACATTTGAGAAGTTAAAGCCTTGATATGTTGTAGAAATTATATGAGCATTTATTGGATATAAGAACTGTTTTCTGGATTTATACTAATGAGACATTGTTGAGTAGGTACTTGTTTAATGGATTCTTATACAATGAATATCAATTAAAAATCATCCAAGTGGAGACATCTCATTTGTATGACCAATTGCGTAACAAACTATTTAATGATTTTGAACATTTTTAATGGCTACAACAGGCTCAAACGATCGAGAAATTGCTATCGGCAAAATGTTTAATGATCTTTAACATTGTCACAAGTTTTTGAAAGATCGTGTGATCAGAAACAACTATAAAACAAAATTTCTAAAGAGTTGCAATAGCATAACCACTTTGATATACACAAGAAAGAACTCGTAGATTACAGTTCCTCCTCCTCAATGGTCATCTTTGTGGAGGGGTTGCCTTTAATATGTTGGGATATAACAGCTACAACCTCATCATTGGTGGCACATACCATAAATGACAAGCCGATGTCTTCATCGTCGTTGCACCACTTTTCATCTTCAATGAGGAATAAAGTAAAGGTAATCTTTAGTCTGATCCTTTGTTTGCAGCAAGACAAGTTTATATACGATGCACGAAAGACAGGGTTGCTAAACAAACCTAAACTTTTAAATGACTTGGCTGCTCATTTGGTGCTCAACTTCATTCATGTTGTGCAACCAAATGTTTGTCCTCATAATGTCCTTCACCCTCTTAATCACATCGGCATTCTCCTCCATCGTCATGTCTTAAGAAAGGCACCACTTTAATTACAAAAGCTCAAATAATTCATGATTAGTCATATATCACATTATGTTTTAGAATGTAAGAAAAATCTTCAACAAAACTTACATGTGCTCTGCTCGGCTTGCACAATAATTTTGTAAAAATTGAGCATATCCTATGTGACGACCCATCCATCTTCCACCACTCATCGCTTTGTTGTATGACCGACAAAATATTATAACGTATGAAAATCCACGTAAAAAATCACACATTGGAGGCCTTATAGTGGATATGTGCTCTCATGTCCAAACCTGCAAGGATTAATACACAATATAGTGCATCTACAATATTAAATAATGTTTGAGCATAAATCATAAGTCCTACTGTACAATGAAAAAATAAATACCTCCAACGACACCAATATCTCAAGCATGTTTTTTCTTCCATTTCTCTCACTACTCAAACTTGCATACAAGTGTGCAATTGAGGTTGCTCCTCATGCATATTGATTGACATGATTTAGTTCTTGCAAAAACTAAATGCATAATACATGGATCGACTTTCCATCATTGTCGATAAATAAACATGTCTCAAAGAAATAGAACAAGAATGCATTGACTTCTTTCTCCACCCTACTACCTGTAAGACCCATAAATTTTTTGAGAAAATTCAATACAAGATGAAATTTTATAATGCAATTATCTATGTATTTGTGTGTGTGTATATATATATATATATGCATATGCATATATATACGTGCACATTCATGTATATACGTATATATGTCGAAAACCCTAGAATGGATGTATATATATATATGTACATCGTATGGATATTACATTGGGTCCCTACATTTTATTTAAAATACATAGAATTACTTGAATTGCTCCATCGAGAATTCTAAATGCCTAAGTTCATGGTATTATAAGAAATTCTGATAAGAATAGAGGTTTAAAAAAAAAATTGGTTTTTATCATAATTTAGAAAGGTTATTTCCAAAGACCAAAGTGTGATTTAAAAAGAAAAAGGAATTTTGAAATAAGCCAAATTGAAATTTAATGAAGTAAAAAGGGGTTTTATAAAATTCGTGAGATGATGGCATGGGGCCAATGTCACTCTAAGGGGCATGGGCGTACCCTAGAGTGCAGCCCATGCCATCTTGAGTAGACAAAAAAAAATGTGTATTTAAAACTTGAAAATCGCCCAAGGGAGGGGCGGTGGCATTTTTGAAAGATTTTTCAAAAAGATTCAAACGTTATAAGCCTATTGGGTGCATGGGCGGAAATTTGGGGATATTGCAAGTATGCCACCGCCTAGAAGGGTGTGGCATACACCCCAGCCATCCATCTTTTTCTTTGAAATCTCAATCATCGAGTTTAGAAACCCTAGTTTTAAAAGCTTTGAGGAGGAAGAGAGAGAAAGCAAAAAGGAGCAATTTTGCTCTCCTTCCCTTCTCTCTCCTCTCATCTCTTCTCTCTCCCACCAAATTTGTGAAGCCTTTGAGTGGGGAATCCGAGCTCCTCCATTGAGCTTCGGTGTAGTGGTGGGTACCAAGTCGGGACTCCCTCCTACACCACAAGCTTGGGAGTGTGTCTCCCTCTCTTCCAAAACCGTGGACACCTTTCATTTGCATGCATCAAAGGTGAGCTTCCATTTCGTATTTCCTATCTTTGTATTCTTCAGTTTTGTTTTAGAAATTTTTTATGTATCCCTCTCATTTTGTGAATCGGTGTAGCATGAATCCTCACCTCTGTCGCATGGTTTGAAATGCACGGTTGGAGGTGGATGTAGCTTTTCTTTTGCCCTGCAACAAGTGTTTTTACTTCCTATGCTAATGTCTTTTTCTTCTTCTTTACTAAATGCGGATATTTGGGTTATGGACAAGGCTTTCGACATTTGATGCAGGCCACGGCTGGGGTTTGTCCATCAATGGCAGCAACCCCAGGTCATCGGCATACCCTCTTGCTGGCAATGATGCTCAGACTGGTCGGAAGACCAGCAGCACCAACCTCGATGAGGTCGACCTTGGTCGTGTGCTGCTGAGCTCGGTCAGTCCTGGCGAAGCTGCTCTCGAACTCCCCTTTTCTTTCGGTTCAGGACTGCATGCACCTCTCAGTGCAGGTGCAGTCTTGCGCATTCCGAACAGGACCCAGCCCTGTAACCGGGTGCAGGCTACCTGCCCCAGCCGTCCGAGCCCCTACACTCAGTTGTAGGTCTGGTTGGGCCTATGCCAGAACCATGTAAGGCTCAGGTCAGTCAAGTTAGACCATCCAACACCCTTGCTGAGGGCCCGAGCATCCCAGCATAGGTCTGAACCGGTTGGTTTAGACCTAAGCTGCCCGTTTCAACAGTAAGCTGAACCGGGTTGGGCTAGGTTGTGGCTGCCATGTGTGGCAGTGCCACACCGAGTCTGGACAACCCTGTCCAGACCATGTGTGTTGTCAGCACACCCCAGCATAGGTCTGGACCAGACTATCCAGACCTGGGTTGTTTGCCTTGGCTGCGACCTGCACCCTGTCAGGTTAGGTCATGGCTGCCACACACTGGCTCCAAATCGGGTGCAGTGTGCTGGCTGTTTTTTGGGCATCATGGTGTATCCTGTTGCTACATCATGGCAGCAGGGAGGTGGTCAGTGAGATGCAGTTTATTGCTCATTTAGGGCGCCCCATCCGCGGCATGATCACGGCCCCTGTTTTGCCAAAGTTATGGTTGGTGTGACGCTCTCATTGCAGCCTCACAGCTATCCATGTCGCGGCTGCAACATGTGGTCTCTTGCATCAACCTTGCTTGGATGTCGTTGGAGCATGACCTCCAATGTTCGAATCTTCACAAAAGAAAAGATGTGCAATGTGAGTCACAAACGCAATGCTTGCTACGAAGCAATCACAAAAGAAAATGTATTATGTGATAAATCGACATTGTCAGGTGTTGTAAAACCCTGAAAAATTTGAATATTTTCAATAAGTAAATAAGAGAGAAAGAAAATTTCTGGTTGCGTAATATTATAATACTAAAATGAGGTATCTCGGACCTTACGGGCAATGGACTTCGGGTTCGAGTAAGAAGGCGTTAGAGGACCACACATGCTTAAAAGATATTGAAATAGTAAACAAGTCAAGAAGCAAAGAAGTAGTGTGGTGGTGGGGTGCACGGCCAAAAGGGAGGATGTCCCAGGTTCGAATCCCCTTGGGTCGCCAGAAAATTTTGCTAAAGAAATCATTTTAGCAATAAAAGCTAAACCGCCATAAAGAGGTTAAATGAATTTAGGTTGCAAGAAATTGCAACAAAATGAGACACAACGCACTGGTGGGGCTCGTTACCCCTTAGGGAGGAAAACCCCGGTTCAAATCCCCCTGTGCGCCAAGAAGACCTTTTGCCAAAATAAGATTTTATTTAAATGAAAATTTGAAATTCGAAACAAGCTATTAAATGGTGAATTTAAGGGAGGCATTAAAAACAAGAGAGCCCATTTTTTTTTAGAAGGGGGTTGGAGTGGGTAGCCAAAGTTGGAAACTCAACTATGTGGAATGGGAAAGGCCCATTCCATGATTTTTTTTGGGGGACATGTACATCCCTAATGGGCCCACAAATTCATGATGGTGGGGGGGTTACAATACCTTTATTATGAGGGGGGTTTACATGGGGAAGGTGAACGAAAAAAAAAAAGAAAATTTGTGGGGAGGTTACAAAATCGAGTTCTTGAAACTCGCCCCCCCCCCCTTCTCTCTCAAGTTTTCCCTCTCAGCCCAGTCGTGTGACCTTTCCTATCATTGCTTCTCATCCACCATTGATTCCGGCGAGGAGCTCGCGCGTGGATACCCGACGCCCAAGAGGAAGAAGAGCGTCATATCTCCAGATTCGTATTTGCATGAGGTAGGGGTACCTTTCTCTATACACGTGTGCAACATCATGTGATCTAGTATGCATGAAAAATACCATCTATAGGTTGATGTGCGTACAGGTATGAGCATCCATTTGAGTAGTTGCAACGTACCTGAATATATGTAGATTATATGAATATCTCAAACTGGTTCATTTTGACAAAATGGAGGTGATATACAAACCATTTGTTTTTTTTAGATTGTTGTAGTCATTGTGTCTCACGATTTCTAGATAATAAGGAAGTGAAACAATAGAGTTCTAGACTCAGGGTTACACATGTACGCACACCAACCTACATATCCTGACAGAAGTTTGAGATAGTAAGCATCAAACTTTTGTTTCAGATGCTTCAACAGGTTGCACTCCTACTACAGTAATACGCAGGTCAAACCCAACAGACCTGTACATTTTCTGTGGTAGATCGCCAACCACCCATGCTATGTTCTGTTTTGGTAAGGGCTCCTATGTCGGACTTGTCTCAGTCCAGCCCTGAATTTATAAAAGACCTCACAGCAAACCATGAGACATTATTGGTCACGTAATACTCACACGGAGTCCATGCAAACTATATATAGTATTCCCTATGGTCAGGGATCAAGCACAAACGCAGGCATATCTATGCATGTAGTTAGTAGTTGAAATGGTTTTGATCTTGTGATGGGTAGTGTGTATACCCAATCCATTCAGATTCCAACTTGTATATATATATATATATATATATATATATATATATATATATAAAGTGTATGTCCATGCATACGTATATATAGATGATATGTAAACATTTCCAATCTGTGATGCCATGAATTTTGTGGATTCAGGGTGTTGACATAAAACTTTGAAATAGTGCTCAATGCATAAACGATCTGAGCAAATGGAGTTGCATCTAGGTGATCGAAAAAAAAATATATGTATATATATATATATATATATATATATATATATATATATATATATATATATATATATAGACTTCTATAAGTCCAACCCAAATTAATTCAATGCAAACTGTGTGAATGGCAATGTTTAGCTTAAGGTCGCATGCTGATAAATCATGTAAAAAATTTTTATGCACTACAGGTTCAATTATAAGAATATGCAAACACGTTTTGGGCTGGACCTAGATCACAGAATTAACAGATGCATCAAGCGTTGGGTGTCAGTACGTCAAACCAGCTTCATAGGGAATGAACACACTTATTCCTGCCAAGGACTGGTATACGGGTAAGTGAGTCCTTGTTATAAAAAAAAAGGAAAAAAACTTTTAGTGGTTGTTGTTCGCCTGAGAACGGATCAGGCAGACAACGTAATTTGCGAATGATTTAGGTGGCAGTCCGCAAGGGATTCCACCTTACAGGTTACAACAGACATATTGGTACTCTAATTATGTATTGATGGCAGGGATTTCAATTTCTAGTAATCGGTGGGTAAAACTAGTCAGTGAACCACTGGTGCCAACATCGAAAACTAGCATAAGATCCAGGGATCAGAGGCTAATCAATGGTTTGTTGATTTTCATCACTACTCCCTCCCTTTGTGGGTATTCAATGACCTCGCTGGTGGCCACGTGGTGGTTTTCGGCAAGATTCATCACCTTAAAAAGAAAAACAACAGATAAGCGTCGCAGTGGAGAGTTGTTAAGGTTATGATTTGACCTTTGTGACCACCTCAGTGTGTTGGGGTATGCTTTGTTATTCAAATATATATAATTAATCAATGAAAATTACAAAGGGAAATTATAGGATGAGATCTGGGTATACCGCAAAAAGAGTATATGTTATCAGTTCTCATCAGGATTCTGGGTATACCAAGGCGGTATATGTTACTGGATTCCCGGGTTCTGGGTATACTGGGCCACAGTGTATGTTACCAGACCCATGGTCTACTTTGGAGAGAGTGGATGGTACACACTCCGTGGGACATTCTTGTTTTGTGAGAGCGAGGTGTCTCACCCGATCCCCAGTCCTCGAAGTTAGGGGATCAAGACTACCAGTAAGTCCTAGGTGTTAGGTCTAAGTCTTTTGCAGAAGAGTTATGGGTGCATCCAATGCTAGTTCTTGCCAATTAGGGATCTCTCTCGGTCGAGCATCGTGCCCCTTTTGGGTATCCGTACGGCTAGTTATACGGGTTATAAATAATGAACTCCCGTATAATCTCGGTCCGCTACGATGTCGAATGCATGTGCATACCCATAGGGTTAGTAATGGAATAAATAACATTAATAATAAAGCTGGTAATGCATAATGAAAAGGTGGGAGCTCAAGTCGAACAAAACTTAGAAATTGAAATCATAGGGTCACTTATTTAGAAATCATACTAGACATGATAGGATTAGAAAGAAAAGTCCTTTTTCATAAGTATTAAATTAATGTCAAACCATAGCTCACACATACCTGTTCACACGGCACTACACATATGTATTTAGGATTGTATCACTTACTCAGACAGTGGTAGTCTAATTTCTTTGTGGTTTATTGTTTTCAGGAGAAACTATAAATGATCTATCAGAGTGAGGGCAGCGGCGTCATCGGGGCAATCATGGCACTACTACTTTTCTGCTTGATGTTTTCTGGACATTTGAACTTGATGTAATAAACTCTGTTATGATGGAATAAGATCAAATTTCTATGTTACGCAGTTTAAAGCAGATATGCAGTTAAACAGGTAAGCAATGCAAGCAGGTACATAGTGCAAACGCGTAAGTAGTGCAAGCGAATCAGTAGTGCAAACGAATAGGTAGTGCAAGCGAGTCAATAGTGCAAGCGAATAGGTAGTGCAAGCGAGTCAATAGTGCAAGCGAATAGGTAGTGCAAGCGAGTCAATAGTGCAAGCGAGTCAGTGGTGCAAGCGAATCAATAGTGCAAGTGAGTGCAAGTGAGTCAGTAGTGCAAGCGAGTCTCACTACTCAACAACCAATGTGAACAGACTTTATGTTTCGATATTACTGGCCTGCGGGTACGCGCAGGCAAAACGTAGAAACAACTGAGACTAGTTCGGGCGTCTGTTATTCTATGTATTTTGAATAACCCGAATAGCTAGTTGAGTCCGCTCCAAAGGGACGGCTTTAGCCGAGAGAGGATTCCCCAAAGGAGGCAGTGCCACGGATGCATCCAACTTCTGCAGAAGTGTTGAGCTAACTATTGTAGCCCCTTTCCCCTAACTCCAATGACTGGGGGGCCGGATCATTGCCCGTAGGGTGGTTGTTAACAACCTGTCCATTGGAGTTTGTACCATTCTGTCCTCTCCCTTGACAGACCACTAGGAACGAATAGGTACGTTAGGGGTTGCTTAACTAACGACCCGTTCTATGCTGTGGTCTTTAAACCACTCGAGCATCTTGCCTGTGAAGGCGAATGTGAGGTCATTTATGTGATTACAGCATTGTGCATTTCGCACTGTTTGAGGTCGCACGATCGTCTCATCCGATCATCGCAGTACTAGACGTGTCGTGCACGACTACAAGTACTCTAGGATGAATGGGGTATAGCTCCTCAATAGAAGCCTCAACAAGAGTGTTTCACAAAGATGTAAAGTTTATCAACTTTACTTTATCCTTTGAAACAGTAGTACCTTGTGCCAACATTATGCCTGCGATTTTCTAGAACCTCATCCGCTATCGGGGTATCTACATGCCTCGCATGACTCGACACCGGCCTCGATAGACGGGATACAGCTTTCTTAACAGAACCTCTGACTCGTCTGCAGGACTGCATACTCAAGGAGTCAGGATCCTTGCAAGGTATCCCCCTCCTTAGACGAGGATGTGACGATAGCTCCTATCTCAACTCTCGTCGCAAGAGAGAGAGGTGAATGTCTGAGGATGCCTTTAAGGCATATGCAAAGAGCAAGAACCTATGCGGCATCTGCAATAGCAAAGCAGTAATAATACATACAAAAACAAGAGCCTAGGCGCAAAGCGCGACGGCAAGGTAAAGGCCGTAAGCAGAAGTGCAACGCTGAACCTCGCCACGATGCGTGACGGCACATAAAAACATAAGCAGGAATGCAACACGAGATCTCGATGCGATACACGATGGCAAGTATAGACTGACAGAAGGTAAGGGGCAAGGATCGCGAAACCGCATCCTTGAGTTAAGTGCATACTCGGATAAATATATATATTTGTATATATATATATATTCATTTAATGATTGTTTTTAGTTTAATTGAACTTAATTCAATTATCCAAGTCTTCCGTACAATCTTCCCCTACCTTGGAGGGTTACGAGCTTGCTGACGTCTGCGGACGTACACAATTGACGGCTCGGGTCGCGGAGCGCGAGTGAGATCCGTCGTAGCTGCAAATACTCGATATTAACATGCAAACCCAGACAAAAGCAAGGCAAAGACTCAACTTCTCCAATACATAGAGCTGGGGCCAACAGTCCCAAATGACTCAAAAAAAAAAAGGATGGGGCAGGGCCAAATGAGCCTTGCCGCCTAAAGAGGGATGTAGTCAATGCGAGCAGATGACTCACGTTCACTAGGAATTCCTCGCTGGAGATCAACAATTGTAATGATCTGTCCCCATTACGATGTAGCTTCCAAAGATTCCCCGGGCCTGTCGACCAAGGGTATAGGCTCGCGCACAAGGGGCAGGGGGCATCGGCCCCTGCTAGCAAACAGAAAGGCAGGGGCCAATGGCCCCTGCTGGCACACAGAAAGGCAGGGGCCGATGGCCCCTGCTGGCAAAAAGAAAGGCAGGGGCCTGGCCCCTGCTGACAAAAAGAAAGGCAGGGGCCTCCGGCCCCTGCTGGCAAAAAGAAAGGCAGGGGCCGATGGCCCCCTGCTGGCAAACGAACGGCAGGGGCTAGGCCCCTGCTGACAAGAAGAAAGGCAGGGGCCTATGGCCCCTGCTAGTAAAAAGGAAAGCAAGGGCCGATGGCCCCTGCTGGCAAACGAAAGGCAGGGGCCATAGGCCCCTGCTGACAAAAGAAAGGCAGGGGCCATAGGCCCCTGCTGGCGCCATAGGCCCCTGCTGGCGCCACAAAAAGGGGCAGCGAGGAGGGGTTCGACCCCTCCCCTGCCATAGCAGAGAGCAGGGAAGAGGGGCTCGGCCCCTCCCCTGCCGTACGGAAGTAGGGAGGAGGCTCCGCCCCTCGCCTGTCGTACGAAAGCAGGGAGGAGGCTCAGCCCTCCCCTCCCTGTGTAACGAAGAAACGAGGGGGAAGGAATGAGAGAAAGAGAGAGAGACGGAAAGAGGGAGAAGAAGGGGAGGAAGAACGTACCTGGTGGTCGGCGGCGGCGTCGGAGAGAGTCGCCGGCGGCGATCGGCTGACGCTGGTCTCCGGCGAATCGAGGGTGACGAGAGGCGGTGGGTGTCGGGGAGAGAGATGAGAGGGTCGAGGTGGAAGGGCGGTGAGGAGGGTTTCGTAACCCTCCTCCCGCCTGCCTCGCTGTCTTAAAAGACAGCGAGAGGCGGTGGTCCGGGTCGGGTCCGGATCCGGCCCGAATCAAAACTTTTTTTTTTTTGTTACAGTATATGTATATGTATATAAATATATTATACATATATATTATAAGGGTAAACCCGATAAGGGTAAAACTGTCTTTTCACTTTTGCGCATATTCACTTTTTTTAATATGATTGTAATTCTTTTTTGCTTTTTAGTTTTTCCTTTTTCTTTTTATTATTTCTAGCCTTGGGGAGCCCACATCATAGACGTTGGGCCCCTCCAATGGTCACAAATGTGACCGTTGGAGGGGCTCCAACATCTCTGAGTGGAGCCATTCCATGGTCACCCTCTTGTATAAATAGGGGTTATCCCCCTTTGTAAACACTTAAGCTTTTTAGCAAAAGCGCTTTCTCTATTTTAATAAAGATTCATATTTTTTATGCCTTTGTGCATTTGTGATCTCTTGAATGTGTTGCGCCTTTGTGTACATTTGTTCCAAGTGTTCTTATTGTGCTTTTGTGCACGTATCCCACATTAAGAACTTAGTGTTCTTGTGTATGTAGTTTCTTTGAAGACATTTTCACAAAGACAAACAGGGAGTAAAACATATTAAATTTATTCTTAAAAAAATATTTTAAAATTATTCACCTTAGATTTCTTTGATTTTTTCTAGGGACTGAGGTTGCTTATTCTCTTAAGAGGTATTTAC
Source organism: Nuphar pumila (assembly GCF_984573655.1). Taxonomy (NCBI): domain Eukaryota; kingdom Viridiplantae; phylum Streptophyta; class Magnoliopsida; order Nymphaeales; family Nymphaeaceae; genus Nuphar; species Nuphar pumila. The sequence continues at coordinate 105,352,137 of NC_143259.1, forward strand.
TTTCTCAAACCAAATTTGCTAATAATATCATTGATAGGTCAGACATTACTGATAAAATGGTGGATACCCCTGAAGTTATTAATGCAAAGATGAAGATTGATGATGGGACACCTCTGGATGATCCTACTCTGTATTGCCAAATGATTGACGTCTTGACTTATTTAACTATTACTAGGCGTATATTGTGCATGCAGTTCATACTGCTAGCCAATTCCAACATTTTCTCATCATAGTTCACATGAGTACTGTGATGAGAATTGTTAGATATTTACGAACCTCTACCTCTATAGGTCTTTTGTTATCCTCCTTCTCCTCTATTGAATTGATTGCTTATTTCGACTCAGATTGGGGAGGAGATCCAAATGATTGATGTTCAACTACTAGCTTTTGTGTTTTTTAGGTGATTCTCTGGTGTCATGAAAGTGCAAAAAACAACAAAAAGTATCATTATCATCCACTGAAACTGAGTACCGTGCAATAACTATTACAACATCAGAGATCGTTTGGTTGAGAAGGTTACTTGAAGACATAAGCATTCATCTTCAGACATCCTCCAGATTATGTTATGACAATAAGTGTGCAATATACATACCTAACAACCATACATTTCATGAAAGGACCAAACATATATAAATGGATTGCAATAATGTGTGTGAAGAATTCTTGAAGAAGACCATTACCCTTCCATATGTCACTTCCGAGTATCAACTGACGGACTTCTTCACTAAGGCGCTTCCGTCACCTCAATTTCATTTTCTTGTTAACAAACTTTCGGTGATTACACTGTAAGTTTGAGGGGCGGTCTTAAAATGCATTGTATAATCATATGTGTGTGTGTGTGTGTGTATATATATATATATATATATATATATATATATATATATATTTGGTTGTGTAATTAGGGTATTTGACCAAAGGTATTTTGGTCATTTTATACATATAATAGATGCTGTTCATTAGGGACAGTTTAGTCATTTTATTAGGTTTATTATTTTTAGTCTTTTTGACAGTGTAAAGGCACTAGTTGGGATAGCTCCCAAAGGTTGGGAGCTCCCAACGACTCTTGGGAGCTCCCCAAGGCCATAGTCTCTTGTATAAATAGAGGGCATTCACCCTCATTTTGTTTATGCTTTTTCTAAGCGTATTGCAATAATATTTGTTTTTATATTTGGTATTCTTCCTTTCTTTTTGAGAGGTTTATGTTCTTAGCCCTTTGTGGCATTTGTATTTGCGTGTGCACATTTGTAGCCTTCTTGTGGCATTATTGTAAGTGCACTTGTTGTTTCATTACAAAGGCTATAAAGAGATCTCAACCACACAATAATGAAGCACTAATGGGTAAAATACAAAGAACCACAAAGTGCTTAACCACAAGATCACAATCAAGAACACATAAAATAAATAATAAATGGATTTATAAAATGCTAAAAAGGATTACTTTTGAGAGGGGGCAATAGCTCTATTTATACACCAAAGAGGACCAAGGGGGGCTCCCATAGCACCGTTGGGAGCTCTCCAACAGTCATATTTATGACCATTGGGGAGGGTCCCAACGACTATGTCTAGAGACCAAAATGCCCTTGGTCAATAGAATAAAAGAAAATAAAAAAATACAAAATAGTCCCTAGTGGACTGTTCTAATTACATATGACAAAAAGGCAAAAATACCCCTGAGGGTTATAACAAATTACAACCATATATATATATATGCATACATTTTAACACAGATATCTTGTAATGCTCCTTTGGAAGAGTTGAAAGTAATAAGCACACATACACTTGCATGTTGCATTCATATACAAATGAACACATACAAATACATAGGTATGTATATGTATGCTATTTTTTTCTTTGGTTCTATGTAGCATTTTGACTTAAATTGGCATCTATTTTCATGATATTTTTTTGTTTTTAGTGATGGATAGAGACATGATAATTCCTTTCGCTTGCAGCTTTCATGTCTGTTTTACACATGTATGAGAGTTTTGGTTGGTGGAGGAGAGGTGATTACTTGAAAGTGCATTTTGCTGAAAGCTGGAATGAGCTGCATCATTTGCTAATTATGGAGGTTTTAATTCTTTCCTACTGTCTATTTAAAGATTATGTTTCCTTGCTTTACCACATGTTGAAGGTCCATTCAGTGCCATATAAAATAGTTGGATTTCTCATATTCGACTTTTGTTCAAAATTCATGCATATTATCATCTATGAAATTCTTCTCCACTCTGTAAAATCATGGGTACTTCCATCTTATATTTGCCTTCCGTACATATATTTCTTCATATAATTGTAGTTTAGTTGTTGGACAAGATGTTATTAATGGTATAATATATAAAGGTACTTCATGCTAGTTATCACATAAGAATACTCCTTTACATGTACTTCTTTAGCTTAAACATGCATTGTTGGAAGGACTTGATACATGGGCAAGGTGTGTTTTTATTCATATCACACAAGAATGGAAATCAAGCAAAGAGAAAGGTGAAGAAAGAACTCTCAAAGAAGAAAACTTGATTAGCTGCTAAAGAATGAAGAATACAATACATATAGGGGTGATCCCCTTTGATACAATAAAAAGACAAAAACAGTTGAATAGGGACCATGAGAGCCAAGTTATAAGAATACCCCATAGAAATATTTCGCCTCTGTTGTGGATAAAACAACTCTCTGTTGTGGTCTATATTTTGCCTCTGCTGTGGATAAAACAACTCGTTACTACTTTTTACTCTTCCAAGAGACCAAAGATCTTCCAAGAAAAACACAAAACCCAGTAGTTGAGAGACGATCTCGAGTAGATCCTCCAAAATTTGAATTACAAAAGGCTCTAATATCTGTAGAACAAGACGAAGAAAAGAACATCCCATAATACAGTGTCTCTCACATACTGAATAATCCGGAGCACCACAACTAGATGAGTTGAAGTATGAGAGCTCATTAACTGACTGACAACATGAATCACATAGTTGATATCAGACTTGAAAATAGTCAAATATATCAAGTTGCGAACTAACTACCTATACACCCTTGGATCCTCTAACTTCTCCCCATCAGTGGCGCTCAACTTAGCATTTGCTTCCATTGGGGAAGCAACCCACTTAGAAACATTTGTAAGCCTAGTTTTAACCACAAGATCAGTTGCATATTTATGCTGTGACAAGAAAAGTTTTCTTTTTTGGTATGCAACTTCCAAACCATGGAAGTATTTCAAATTTCTTAGGTTTTTGATGCAGAGCAGGATGGACCCAGGTCCATACAGCCTGACCTAGGCAGCGGACCCGATTCACATGAAGGGATTGAGGATCGGACCCAAGCAGAGGATCCGATCCAGCACACGGTACTGAGACGCGGGGACGTGGCGCCCCTGCGTACCTACTCCAGACGAGCACGAGACACGCCGACCTGGATGACCCAGATCCAGCAGGAAGACGGCCCGGATCCCATCTCGGGTCCATGACTGGACCCGAGACCCGGGATCCTCAACCGACTTTATAAAACCCTCTCCTAGGGTTTCGTGTAGAGGACAGAAGATTGAGAATCCAACAACTTTTATTCTTTTTGGTTATTGCCTATTGTTTTCCACTTTACAATATTGTCTTTTGTTTTTTTTCAATTACTGTTCGTCGATCTTCCCATTTGTTATTGAAAGTTCATTGAAGAATAAAGAAAACAAGCCACACCGATTTTCGGTGGGGCATCGATTTGTTTCCTCCTCGAAGATGATGTATCAAAGTGGTATCAGAGCTTGGGCACCCACCTTCATCATCGTGATGTCTCTTGAAGCGAGGGCCGATCCGGTGCGAGGCGAAGAGCGTGAATAGACTGGCAGCGACGATCCAATGCTGCGAATGATGGACGTGTTGACGAAAATCCAAGAGAACCTGCTGCGCGTGAGCAAAGATGTCGCCAACCTGTCGAAGCGGATGGATGGGCTTGAAAATCGTCTGACCACCCTCGAATCTTCCAGGGAACAGGGCGCATCACCAGGCACAAATCTTGTTGACGGCGCGTTCGCAAGCTTGAGCCCCAATGTTTCAGAACCCTGTCAGCCGACGCAACCCCAGCATGGTCGTGCTGCTGCCGTCCCGCCGGTTCCAATATCCACCTCTGGTCCGGGCACTCTCTAGTTGCACCAGGGAGTCCCGACGAGCAACAATCCCCATGCGGGAGTACCTCACCCTAGGTAGCATGCACCTGCGTTGGTGTCGCAGGTCGGACCGAGCCTGCAGGACCCCAGCGCTACGCTGGGTCCACCTGCAGGTCTGGGTTCGTGGCAGCGTGTCCCTGCGACCGCGTCGCAGGTCGACCCGAGCCAGCAGGGCCCCAACGTTACGTTGGGTCCACCTGCAGGCCCTGGCTTGTGGCAATGGTTCACGAGGGCTGCGCCGCAGGCCGAGCCGGGTCGGCAGGGCCCCAGCGTCACGCTGGGCCCTACCGCTGACCCGGGCTCGTCAGCCTGACCCGGGAAGGACTCACCTTTCCCTTCCCTTTTGATTGGGTCGAACCCAAGAGGGTCCGGTCCAACCTTCACTTCAGCAGGACATAGGCCCGATTCGCTGGGACCATTCGTTGGGTCTCAGGGAGCGGGTCTGGGTCTAGAACCCCTTGACCCGACCTACCTAGTTGGGTCCGGTTCGCGGGCTGCCCCGAACCAGATCCAACCAGTTATTTTCGATCCCCAAAATGGACCCAATGTCGACCCAGACCCATATCGGACCCGGACGGAGCTCCAGCTTGGATTTGAGCCAGGTCAAAACCAGACCCATAATCATATGGATCGTGGATCGCGTTCAGACCAAATCTCTTATCTCCACAACTCGATCCTTGATCCAACCTATCCACATCTGGGTCCGACGAGTAGTTTAGGAATAGACCCGATCCACATCCCATCGGGCAAATCAACCCAACAATATATCAACCAGACCCTGTACCCAAACCCGAACCAGCCCATCAACCCAACCCTGATCCAGCATCCAATACAATATCCGACCCAACATCAGTATCCTAACCGAAACCCATATTATGCCATTCCTACCCACCTAGAACCCGAGACCCACCATACCCCTCCACCTTACCCTGGACTTCCTGTCATCCCAGTGCCCCAACGCCGGCCGCAGATGGCTCTTGCCCACGGGAAAGCCAGACCGAGGCAGAATCAGCAGGGACCGGCGCGCCCTGAGCGCCGACCACCCATCGATAGAGTTCGTCAGCACCAGCATCCAGGCGAGCAGTACCACACAGAGGGCGATGAAGCTGTATGGGACGGCGATGCTTTCTGGAACGAGTATCCTGTAGGCATGGTGGAGGCTCGTCAGCAAAGAGCACCAGAGCACCCCTCCACTTATGGGGTGAAGCTGGATCTTCCGGAGTTTGTGGGGCGGTTTGATGCGGAGCAGTTCTTCGACTGGTCTTATGCTGTGCAGTTCTTTTTTGACTACCACACCGTCGCTGAGCACTGTCGTGTCTCTCTTGCGTCTACTCGACTGAGAGGCCTAGCACAAACATGGTGGGTGGAGTTGTAGCGGTCGAGGGAGCGGCAGGGACTCGAGCGCGTACAGTCGTGGGAGGAGATGCAGAGATTGATGCAGTCAAAATTTGTGCCTTCAGATCACACCGAGAGAGCCTACAAGGAGTACCTGACCCTGCGTCAAGGCACCCGAACTGTGGCAGAGTACACTGCTGAGTTCCATCGCCTTTCCCTACGTGTGCAGATCGAGGAAACCGCCCACCAGCAGGTCACGAGGTACATTTCTGGTATACAGGTCTGAGAAGAGGAGAAGCTACTCAGAGATTGATTTGGATAAATGAGAACTTAGTGCAAATTAAGTGCAGATATTGATAAATGAGTGGTGCATAGAAGAAAGTGCCTCTACTGTCGGTTAGAAATAGATACATGTAGGGATGCACATGAGCCCGATTTGAGCCGAGCTTGGGCTGGCTCGGCTCGAGAAGAAAAACTGGTTGTTCAAGCTCGGCTCGAGCTCGAGCCGAGCTTGAACAGCCTATGCTTGGGATCGGCTCAAGTCGAGCTCGAGAAAAGCTCGATTCGGCTCGAGATGAACACATTTATAAAAAAAATTTGAAGTTTTTTTTTTAAATTAGTGTCAAAAGAACTTTTTGAAAGAAACGTAAGTGGTGGGATTTGAAACGAGGCCACTTTCAAAAGAGTCCAAAGACTTACCTAGTAATGTAACGACCCCAACTCATACAACTTGAAAATGCAGATTTTTTTTTTCTTTGAACCATTACAGAAACATTCCCAGAGACCCAGGGCCTTTACAGTTCCACTCACCCTTGGATAACCCAACTAACCACACGAGATCTTACATTTATCATCCATACCAAACCAAACCAAACCAAACTTTTATTGAATAATTAATGATAGTCTAGACACTATAACGCCCCAAAATTTCAAACTTGCGAACCTTTCAGAAAACGGGCAAGAGACTAGAAGAAAATCTCTTTCCTTTCAGAGTTTGTTTATGTAATAAGCGGAAGATAATTCTTTTGTTGAATTTAGAAAGGCAAGCTGACAACTTTGGGCACGTTAGCTAAAAGAACCAAAACTCACTACACATGATACTTGCAAAACACTTGGAAAAGCCACTTTCATTTAAAGGAGTTCCCAAATAGTACAAAATTCAGATATCCAAAGGACAATCCGTGACAAAACCCAAAAACGTCCAGGATGCAAGCTAAGAGCAGGAAAATGAAATCTTAAAGCCATATTGCCATCACGCCATCGCCCGTGGTGTACCTAATCATCACCTGTACCCATAGAATGGGTTAGTTTCGCGAAAAACTAGTAGGTGCACAAGAGAGATTACATGAAACTGAATTAAGTACATTTAATTCAGCATAATAAGCAGTTTAAAGCAGATCAACAGTTAAACAGGTAAACAGTTCAAAGCAGGTAAGCAGTTCAAAGCAAGTAAGCAATGCAACTGTCAAACGCAACATGATGATTCATTTGATAGTAAGCTGTGAACTACCACGCAACTAGCAAGTCTTATGGCCCATCAACCAGTGTGAACGGACTTATGTTTCGATATTACTGGCCTACAGGTACGCGCAGACAAATCGTAGAAACAACTGAGACTAGTTCAGACGTCTGTTATTCTATGTATTTTCAATAACCCGAATAGCTAGTTGCGTTCGCTCCTAAGGGGATGGCTTTAGCCGAGAGAGGATTCCCCAAAGGCAGGTACTTGACAATGGATGCATCCAATTTTTACAGAAGTCTATGGGATCTACCACCTAGGATAATATCTGGTAGTCCCTTCCCCTAACTCCAATGACTGGGGAGGCCGGATCTTTTCCTGTGGGTTGGTTGTTAACAACCTGTCCATTGGAGTATTATACCAATCTATCCTCTCCCTTAACAGACTACAAGAAGCGAATGAGTGCGTCAAGGGTAAATTAACTGACGACTCATTCTATATGCTCTGGTCTTTTGACCAAATGAGCATCTTACCTGTGAAGGCGATCCCATTTTTATGTGTTTACAGCATTGTGCATTTAGCACTTTTCGAGGTCGCACGACCGTCTCATCCGATCATCGCAGTACTAGCGTGTAGTGCACGACTACAAGTACTCTAGGATGAAAGGGGTATAGTTCCTCAATAGGAGCCTCAACAAAAATGTTTCACAAAGATGCAATGTTTCTCAAACTTTACTTTTGACATTCTTTATCTTTTGAAACAGCTAACAACTTGTACCAACATTTGGCATGCGATTTTCAAGAATCTCATCCGTTATCGTGGTATCTACATGCCTCGCATGACTCGATGCCGACCTCGATAGATGAGATACAGGTTTCTTAAAAGAACCCCCGGTAAGAAGTTCGCTCAAGCCCCAATTCGGGGTTACCCGAGATATGTCGAATAGACGAAAAGAACCAGCCAATCACATCCTTCCAGATACTTTGATTTGGGCAGTCTTGATGCTTTTGCGCAGCTCCCTAAATTCTCAAGTCTACTTTGCAGGACTGCTCACTCGAAAAGCCAGGATCCCTGCTAGGGATCCCTTTCCTTAGACGAGGATGTATCATTAAGCTCCTGACTCAACTCTTGTCGCAAGAAGAAGAGTGGTAAATGCCTCTTGTATCCTCCTCGAGGATGCCTTTAATAGAACATGCAATGAGCGAAAACTTGAGCGTCATCTGCAATGGCAAGGCAATAACAAAACATTTGCAAAAAGCAGGAGCATGGGTGCAAAATGCGATGACAAAGTAAAGCTATGACAGAAAGTAAAGGACAAGGATCGCGAAACCGCGTTCTTGAGTTAAATGCGTACTCGTATAAATATATATATATATGCATATATATTTATTTAATTATCCTTTTTAGTTAATTGAACTCAATTCAATTGTCCAAGTCCTCCGTGCAATCTTCCACTATCTTTGGGAGTTGCGAACTTGTTGGCGTCTGCGGGTGTAAGCGATTAAGGGGTCGGGTCGCGGGGCGCGAGCGGGATCCGTCGTACGAGCTGCAAAAGCAAGCCGTCAACATGCTAGCTCAATCAGAAAGGTAGAGACGACAGGGACGTTGTCGTTGTCCTGTCGTGAAAGAAGCAGAGGCAGGGGCAACATGCCCCTGCGAACCTGCTGAACGCGAAAGAAGTAGGGGCAGAGGCTGTGAGCCCCTACTGACCTGTTGTAAGCAACCACGGGGAGGCAGGGGGTTGCACCCCTACCTACTGAAGGCAACGAAGGAGGCCGGGGCTTCGCCCTGCCTGCCGGAAGAGCAAAGAGGCAGGAGCGAGGCCCTTGCCCGCTAGACACAATGGAGGAGGCAGGACTGCCTGCTGAATACGCAAACAGGCAGGGGGCGAAGCCCCTGCTTGACGCCAGCGAAGAGGGAGCAGGGAGGGGGCTCGACCCCTCCCCTGAACAACGGCGGTGCAGGGAGGGGCTCGACCCCCTCCCCTGCCGTAACAGGGAGCAGGGAGGGGCTCTACCCCCCTCTCTTGCCGTAACAGGAAGCAGGGAGGGGATTGACCCCCTCCCCTGCCGTAACAGGGAGCACAGGGAGGGCTCGACCCCTTCCCTGCCAAAAGGAGACGCAAGGAGGGGGACCGACCCCTCCCCCGCCAAATACGGCACGCAGGGAGGGGCTCGACCCCTCCCCTGAAAACAGAGGCATCAGGAGGGGGCTGGGCCCCTCCCTCACAAAACACATTGCAGGGAGGGGGCTCTGCCCCTCCCTTGCAATTTAGGGCAGCAAGGAGGGGGCTTTGCCCCTCCCTTGCGATCGAGGGAGGCAGGGAGGTGGCTCAGCCCCTCCCTGCGCAAACGGAGAAGTGAGAAAGAGAGAGACAGAAGGAAAAGGAGAAGAAGAGCGAGGGGAGCGTACTTGGGGGTTGTCGGAAGAAGCTCGTCGGAGGAAGGGGGTCCCCGGTGGCCGCTACTCTGCAGACGCGAGGAGAGGGGGGGTCGGGGAGAGAGAGAGAGCGAGAGGGGAAAGAGGGTTTCTATTTGAAACCCCTCCCCTTCCTCGCTGTCTTTAGAAGGCGCGAGGGAGGCGGTGCCTCCGTTGGGTCCAGGTCGGGTCCGAATCCGGCTCGAATCCAAGTTTTTTTTTTGGGGGTTTTATAGAGACATTTACATAAGGAAATTTAGAATGCATAAACAATTAAATGTAAACGAAATGTAAAGCAAAGCAGAGTTACGTTGTCCATCTGTGAAGCTGTCTAGCAAACGTGTAACACTCGTAGCTCTCCTAGAAGCGAGTCACTTCACTGCAATGTGTTTTGTGAGGGTGTAAAAAACAACAAAAGTAGGGTATCAGAAATTCGAGGAATTCTGCGTACGAATACCTCTAATGAAATAAGTGAGCACAAAGAATACAGATAAGAACTCATGCAATAATTTGGAGGAATGCCATTAGGACAAATACATAATTCAATTAAGCATTAATTCATTAGAGACAATTATTAAGCATGAGAGAATATTTAATAAATAACAAGATTCACAATTTAGGTAACCAGGATAGTTAATATGCAATAGGAAATAAACATTATGCATCCACCAACATGTAACAATTAAGGAAATGAGTAAATATGCATGATCCAATATATAGCAGGAATATGCATGACTTCAATGCAATGCATGAGTAAATTACCATCTTTCATTATAATTTCCTTTGGTATGCATGTCCTTATTAAATGCATATAATTTAAGTTCTTTTTTTTTAATTACCGTTGCTCGCGGATACACCAAACGGGTAAAATTTCTGAGGTCAAGTTAGGTTCCCAAGGTAGCTTAACATACAATTTATATTTTATTACTGGGTTTCAAACTTATCCCTCGACCGAAACAACCTTCGGAACATTAGATGACCCATCTAATGTCGGGGACACCAGGGACCACCCATCCACAAGTACTATTTTTCTTTGTATACCAAAACAACAACTGTGTCTGCACACCACCCCTAGGCAAAGTGGCGGAAACTCCCTAAGACCGTAGTCAGGAGAAAGAACCTCAATATCGGGTTCAGGGGCAACAACAATGCACACAGAGTTTTTGTATCTTCGTGGTTTTTCCAAAACCGCAACTTCAAGAGTCTCGTACTCTCGATGAAACATCTTAGAAAGTACATTACACTATTATTTTATTTTTATTAAATTATTATTATCTCATTTCTTTAATTTGTAATTCAATATACAAACAAAGGCAACAACTCGTATCTACCCCTGCGAGAGCCATCACAGGACTCCCGCCCGTGGAAACACATAGAACAGTGCAATGCAGTGCAAAATATTAATGTGATTTTTGTGATGCATAAAAGAGCAAACCATAGCTCGAGGCCCACCCGACCCACGATGATTCATTTCAATCATCGATGCACCATATGCAAAAATCATAACGACGTGCAATATATGCAATGATGTCAACATGCCTTTAATTGTACATTCATATCTACCAATTCAACCAATTAACAATGTGCATGACTAAACATCCCTATGCATGCGCCCACAAATTTATGTCCTTCATATGTTTTCATTTATCAAGGAAGCACAAGAACACACTCTCACGTAAGCACATATTGTAGACACATAATTTTCCGTATGCATATGATAATGAAACTCATTTAGATCAGGAGCAAGTATGTCTCATTAAACAGGAGCATGTGTAAGATCTCATTCATGGATCATTCTCATTAAATATGGGGGGTCATGCATGCGTCTTTTCATATGCAAACCATATCCATCGCATGTAAGTGCATGCAGTTGACACAACTTTTGCAATTACACCTTGAATTAAGCATGACACACTCAAGTCAAACATGTAGAAACTTCATGCTTAGCACACGTAAGACTTCTGCTATTAACATAAGTCTAATGCAAATAACAAAACTAGAAATCAGGTTACGGAACTGAGCACCCTCGTTTTATGTTTGCACATGCACTTGGAACGTACTTGAAATAACACATGGAGTAAATATGTCATGACAGGTCAAAGCATATGAGGACTTCCATTCATTACCATGCATAAGGGTTTTAAACAACCACACTTAGAGAAATCTGGAAACTTTCATACACAACTGGACTTGTTTCCAGATTTCCATAATCATGAGCATCACCGAAAGATCAAGTATTCAAGTTGGCCCTTATACATGAACGGAGCATACAACCATTTATGAAAATCTGAATATTTAGTTACACATGTAACTTCAACATTCAGGTCAAGAGAGGTTGCACTTTCAACCCTCTAAACGCAGCATATACAATATTTTTTCTAAAAAAAAAAAACAGAATCCTGCTGGGCTCCAAAAAGCCTGGCAGACCGGGCCAGCTATCCTGGTTCAGCTGGGCCGGCTGCCTTGATAGAACGTGGCCAGGTCTACCTCACAGGTATGCATATATATGCATTACTTGAAATCCGTCAAGCATGTTGAAGTTTCACTTTTAGCATGGGATAAAAACTGTCACATGGGTGCGGGTGCGGGGGTGCGGCAGGGTCAAAAATGTAATATATATATATATATATATATATATATATATATATATATATATATATATATATATATATATATATATATATATATATAAGGGGGTCTGGGGGTTCCCCCCGGCGCGGGTCCATTTCATAGGGCACCTGCACTCTTCCCACATTCCCCCACCAAACAATAATTCTTTGTCGAAGAATACTTTACTGATGTAATCTCCTCCCCACCCCTACTGCTTTACCTTACTACTATTATTATATTATTCATGTCCCTTAATTTAATAATAACCAAGAGTCAAATTACTAAGAATAGTTTTTCTTTTTCCTTGTAATACTTTATACATAAAAGGTTAATGTTGGTCTTTCTATAACTACAGGAGAGGGCTAAGGGCTAAGGCCTAAGGCCTAAGGGCTGTTTTGCATGTTTTTACGACAGTCTGCATCAAGTTGTGGAGGCGAAAGCGACCTTACAATGTGCTTGGGATGCCCGTCAATCATGAATGCACCCTTGGGTCTCGGACCGTTCAAGTCAAATCCCTCATCCGTCCCACCTCCTCCTCGCCAACATAGAGCCCTTCACGGAAGGCCCTCGATTAAATGGTCACGTGAATAGGATCGCTATTTTGAAGGGGCTTTCAGTTTCCCATGTGACTGGGGGCCCACACCTCTGCAGAAACCATTATTATAAAACTCCTTGGGGTTTCCCACGCACTTATTAGGGTGTCAGATTTATGTTGACGTATCTGCATTCGATTGAGAAGCTTGATGAAGAGTCGTCTTACATGGCGCGCATTGGTTCCGTCAAGAAAAAATAAATAAATTTCGCAGCCCATTTCATAGGGCAAAAAAAAAAAAAAATCAAAAAAATAGACCAAAATGACCCTGGGTGCATTGACCGCACCCAGGGTCGGGTTGACCGCACCGGGTGCAGCACCCGCACCCGCGTCGCGTCGCGTTGACGGGGGTGCGGCACATGTCTGGCCGAATCCCTGTGACACAGGATAAAAACCAAAACATATACACTTACCAAAACTGAAATTTTCAAGCATTACTGAGTGTTCCTATATATATATATATATATATATATATATATATATATATATATATATATATATATATATATATATATATATATATTCTAAAGGGCCTTAACACCCAGTCGGCTGGGGTCCACATCAGGCCCAGCCGACCCTGGTCGACTGGGTCGGGTCTGGTCAGACCGCAGCTGGGCCTGGCAGGAAGGAGGGCTGCCAGGCCTATGCCAGTCCAGCCAAAAGGCTGGACTGGGCCTGTCAGGACCCTGCCAGCCCAGCCGAGGCCACTCGGCTGGGCCTGACAGACCGAGCACCAGTCCGGCCTGGGCCTGCATAAATGCTGCCGGGGGCTGGCAATCAGCCGTGCCCCACATGGCTGGCTGCTAGCCAATCCAAAATAGAGAGATACTCTGTTTTTTTTTTGTAAGGGTGCCCAGACCTGTCTGTAGCCCTTACCAAAAAGAGGTTAAATATCTTTTTTTTGTAGCCACCTGCTGCCTGGCCTAGCCCACTCGGCTGGGCCCTGCAGCACCAAGTCAGACCTGTCAGAACAGGCCTGACGATGTTGGGCAAGCTGGCCTGGTCTGGCCATAAAGCCCTCAAACCTTCCAAATAACCCTTTTTCTCATTTTTTTTTCTTTTCAACGTGTACAGACCTAGAAACCTGTGTATGCTTTGATTTGCATGGATACTGTCAAGCATGCGTTCATACAAGCTTCAAAACTTATAAACAAGCATGGACATCATAACACATGTTAAGATTTATTAACTACAGTTATCGATACACGAACTTTGATGAAGAATGCATGCATATCAAGATATTTTATCAATATTATCATGCATCTAACGGTCCATAATACGGACCATCCATGAAAATCGATGTTCGCCCAAAAAAAGGCTGTAAATGAACACTTACACCCTAAACAAAAATTCTGATTGACCATGTACAAAAATTTATTCATTTGAAACGATGAAAGAATCAAAACCCCTTCGTGGAAATCGATAATATCATGATACAAGCGTATACAAGCTATTCTTATTATGATATAAATTCTGTTTTTTTTTACATAAAAAGACAACATACACAGATTTTTTTTTTGAAAAGGGTGAATGAAATCGAAATCGAATCCATGAAAGAGGATCCATGAATCCCCTTTCATGTATTATAGATTTGAGGATCCATGAATCCTCTTTCATGTATTATAGAGTAGGCATATGGATCTATTGCTTTTTCATTAGATTTACATCTAAATCATGCATGGAAAACCTATCTACATTCGATTTCCCACTTAATTCAATAGAGGAGACCCGTACCTTTGCAAAAATTGAAAAAGAATAAGAAAATGAAGGTTGAATGGCTGGAGAAGAGGGCTCTTCCTTCTTCTTCCTCCTCTTTCTCTTTCTTTCTCTCTCTCTTCTCTCTCTTTCTTCCTTTCTCTTTCTCTTTTTTTTTTCCTCTTAAATAAAGTGAGAGGGGAATGATGCCCCCCCCCTTCTCCAGCCCTCTTTAGATGGGCTGAAGAGGGAGAGTGGACCCTCTCCACTTTCCTTTCTCCAAAATTTTCCAAATTTCAAAATTTGACTTTTTGGTAGTTTCCATTTTTCTTTAGAGTTCTTTCTTAAAAACTTCTCAATCCGTAAGGACTCTTTAAGAAGACCAAAACCAACCCTAATTAAAAATTTGGAATTAATTAAATTAATTAATTAATTATTTAGTATTAAATAATTTATAAATATCTAGAGGTTTCCAAAAATAGCCAAATTAACTTAGGAGGCTTCTTATACTTAATTAACCCCAATTTAAAGCTCTTAATTTAATTTAAAGCTAGAAAAATGTTGGGCATGGATTTGGATCTGAATCCGGATCCAAGATCCAAATCCAACTCCAACAACCCAAATAGATTTTTGGACTGGACAAAATCCAGATTAATATGGGTCATGGATGGAGTCCAGAATCCAGATCCATATTAATTTGGAGCAAATATATTGGATCCAATCTGATCCAAATCTGGATCCAGTTCGATAAACTGCTCCCTTTTTGGGAAAACGCAATTTTCGGGCCAACCGGGACTCGAATTTAGGAAAGTAAAGTATCATTGCGCTCAGAATTCCGAGACGCATCCAACGACATATCACACGAATATCAAATTTTGAATTTTGCCCGAAAATAATCCGATTTTCGCTTGAATTTAAAAGTCGAAAATAAAACTTTTTCTCACGTTTTAAGTGACTCGTTTAGACCTAGCTAATGAGACTTGGGGCAAGCTCAGACTCAAAAGCATCGATTAAAAAATCGAGGTTCAAACGATTTTTCTACTATACTTAGCCAAATTTCTGAAGAATCTGAAAATGGCTAAGTATGAAAATACGTGATATTACAAGTAAGGTAACACCTCTTTTTGTGTTCATGTAAAGAAAAATAATATACATATATAAAATCTAATTTCTTTATGTAACTATGTGAACTCAGCTTAATCGGGTTTATCGAGCCTAATTGAGCTGGACTACCTGTTCAAACTCATCTCGTTTATGTGTACCGAGCCTAAACCTTTGTTCAAGCCCGGCTCATTTATTTTTCAAACGAGCTCGAGCTGAGCTTAAAGGGGTCAAGCTTGAGCTAGCTCAGCTCGTTGTGCATCCCTAGATACATGAATGCACAACTAATGGTATGAAAAATAAATATGAAGGACAATATACATAATACAAGAACATATCAGAAACTTACGGAATGTTGGGATGAATCGTCTTTATGTTTAGTATAAGCATTTCAACAGGACCCTATGTCTAGTTAAATTGTTGGAATAAGATTTCTGACTTCATCCAAACCTTTTTCCTTTTATTGATTTTCCCCCTTATTCTCTCAAGACTTGTTTCCTTCTCTTTAAGCCTAGACTTTGAGGAGGGTTGAAGTATTGGTTATATAGGTGCTAATTCACATTTTCTAAAGCTAGGGCTAGTCAAATACTTATTCTTTTACTTTAGGGGGTGAAAGTTATTTTCTCTATATGTCTGTATGTGTTATATATGCATTGAATATTTTGTTTTTACAGTGTAAATAAAAAGATGTCTATCTCCCTTGACTTTCTGCATGGTATACAACACAGTAGTTATAAACAGGTCTGTTAATGTTGTATAACTTATGCTTTGGTATGAGGATTCACATCACTAATCTATTTGTGGTTTCAGATTGATTTTTCTGCTTTCCAACTAACTTTTTTTCAGTTCTAAGCTATTAGGCTTTGCAAATTTCTCCCTTCAGCATATCTTTTGGACTTTCCTAGATACTTAGATTCTAGGCTTTTGGTATATTCTTTTTATTTACAGAGGTACTCATTTATGTAATATATTTATGCTTCCCTCCTTTGGTTGCTCATGTTTCCTACTTTGCGATATGCAGGAACTAGGTGGTAACACTTGGTGGTTTGATCGATTTCTTGCTCAGCACATTGCCTTGTTCTATTATTTCCTGACAGCTTTCATGTATCTTATAAGCCCAAGGATGGCATGTAAGTATCTTTGTTGTTACGTGTAACTATGAACTATTCAATACTTTTTTATGGTTGTTTGGTCCATCTGAACACTCAAGTTTGCCACTTCAGCATGTAGATGGCCATGGTAGGGCATACAGCTCACCTATCCATTGCCTGACTTATTCATGTGTTGTTTTTGCATGCATATCTAATATATGGCCTAAATGTATGCTCTCTCTCTCTCTATATATATATATATATATATTATCTCTCTCTTGCAGTCGCAATTTTTTCCTCCATATCTTGCATTTGGCTAGTGTCCCTATAATTTAGATTGATGTGATCGACTACATATGGCCATCAAAAGCTCGGGCATAATTAACTAGAAGAAACATCTTTTTCTATTTCATAATTGATGACATTATTTATTGTAGATTGGATTGTATTCTAAGGTTAAATTGCTTGACCATGTATTCAAATATTCGGAATGACACTGCTTTTCCTTCATACCATTGAGAGATCAATTGATTTTGAAGATTTTATTATTGAAACTAAGAGGAAGCAAGATGGGAGAACGATAAGTTTCATTACTTCTTTTAGGTTTCCTTACACTATAGGGGCCGACCCCTCTTCTTATAGCATTTTCTTGACTAAAATGCCCTTTCTACATACCTAAAGTAAGACAAAGTGACTAAATCTGGACAGAAATAACCACAGAAACTTCGACTCTACTTATACTAATACAACACTAGTATTACAAAACACCTTTAACACTCCCCTTGAAACACAAGATGATGTAAAGGTAATCAACCTGAGTTTGGTGAGAAAGGTTCTGAAGAGAGTAGTAGGCAAGCTCTTTGTGAAGAACTTTGCAATTTTTTATTCTGAACCAATGTGACAAAGAAATACTGCCCTCCAAGTATGCTCTCCTCGTGAAATGACAATCAATTTCAATATGCTTGATGGTTTGTATGTATGCATGCATGTATATATGTATGTATCAAAGTAATAAAAGCGAAGCCTCCAAATTATATCAGTTTTAGACTATGTCACATGGGTGCGGGTGCGGGTGCGGGGATTCGGCACTTCCAAAAAACCCGGGTGCGGGGGTGCGGCAGGGGCAAAAATGTAAAAAAAAGTATATATATATATATATATATATATATATATATATATATATATATATAGGGGGGGTTGGGGTTCCCCTCCCTTACGAAAAAAAGATCAGCTGTCAGCTGTTATGCTGACAGAACAGCTGCTGCTGTCAGCAGCTGACAGACAGCTGTTTTTTTTAAAAAAAATTCGAGCAGCTGACAGCTGCTGCTGTCAGCAGATTTTTTTTAAAAAAAAATTTCGCAGCATAGGGCAAATTTTTAAAAAAAAAAATCCAAAAAAAAAATGGACCAAAATGATCCTGGGTGCGGTCAACGCACCCAGGATCGGGTTGACCGCACCCGGTGCCGCACCCGCACCCGCGTCGAGTCGCGTCGATGCGGGTGCGGCACCCTGCTAGCCGAATCCCTGTGACATAGGTTTTAGATATCCTTTATTTATGAAGGAATGTCAATTAACCATCTATATTCCACTCCAACAGAGTAAAAAAAGTTTTCCTGTTTGTTTTCTGTATTAAAGGATATAATCAACTAATTGTTGTTTATTCTTTCTAGACGAATGAAGTATTTTGGATTTGCAATTCATAGAATTAATTAACTATTTAAATCATGGTTGTAAAAATCTTTTCATAACCTGTATAGTTCGGGCACAAAATAAGATACCTATCATATCATATCATAAAAAAACTGTTTTTTTTTAATAAAAGTTTCAAAAAAATCCAGAAAAAAATCAGAAATCAGGAAAAATTCTAAAAAAATAGTAATACACAAAACAATAATCAATTGCTCAAGATACAATTATAATATCACATATCAAGCATTTGTGAGTTGCACAAAACATCAAACATCAAATAATAAAGATAATATGCAATGAATGCATGTATATCTCACAAGAAAAATGCAAATTGTAAAATACCATGCAGTTAAGCTAACATGCCGCAAGACTCGTAGTTTCATAAATTATAAACAAAAACAAAATGGCAAAGTGTTTGTGAATACTTAAGTTTGCCATTTAGCAAGTTTTTCCAAGATACAACCATAAACAAATATTGATGATTCCACTCATCATCATCATCATCATCATTGTAACGCCCCAAATTTCAAGCTTGCGAACCTTTTCAAAAAAACAGGCAAGAGACTAGAAATATCTCTTTCCTTCAGAGTTTGTTTATGAAATCAGCGGAAGATTTTTCTTTGATAAATCATAAGGCAAGCTGACAACTTTGGGCACGTTAGCTAAAAGAACCAAAACTCCCAAGATTCGGATATCCTAAGGGAAATCCGATACAAACCCAAGCGTCCAGGACGCGAGCTACGAGCAGGAATAAGGAGTCTTGAAGCCATCTTGCAATCGCGCCATCGCCCGTAGTGTACCTAATCATCACCTGTACCCATAGAATGGGTTAGTTTCGCGAAAAACTAGTAGGTGCACAAGAGAGACTACAAGGAACTGAATTAAGTACATTTAATTCAGTAGGTTACGCAATTTAAAACAGATAGCCAGTTAAACAGGTAAGCAATGCATCAGGTGAATAGTGCAAACGCGTAAGTAGTACAAGCGAGTCAGCAGTGCAAGCGAGTAAGGAGTGCAAGCGCGTAAGCAGTGCAAACAGTAAGCAGTTCAAGGCAAATAAGCAATTCAAGCAAGTAAGCAGTTCAAAGCAAGTAAGCAGTGCAACTGACAAACGCAGCATACGATTCAATTGATCGTAGGCTATGAACTACCACACAACTAGCTTGTTCTCGTTCCTAGAACGAGGTCACAACATCTAATCACCATCAAGACATCATTTGTCACTCACTACTTCCAACAAACGCGTTGTCCTGAACAACCTTAATCTATTCTCATCTCTCAAAACCTTACGCGGCCAACTGCCACCTGTTATGGCTCACTATACTTTCTCAGAAAAGCTCACCCTTCCGTAGAAGGTCCAAAACATAATCACTAACTCAAATCGCTAACGATCTGATTCTCACATCCGAGTCCTGCATGTAATCATGCAAAAACAGAAAGCCAAAACTATAAATTCATAGTTGGCTATCACAAACAATCTCAGAAGATCGTCACAGCTGACCATAACTTTTTATGGTAAGCGAAAACACAAGATCCACGTCGGATCGTTCGGTCCAAGAGATATACGACCGGACAAGGAAATTCTGCCCTAGAGGGTATACTTGGTCTTGGACCATACACTTCCTCACAGGAGTTCACCGTCGTTGCGGCTACCCGTTCATGGACAGTGTACATCCTCACAAAGATTTTACCGCTCTAGCCGGGTCACCTGGTCTTGACCATACATACCCCCACAGCGAACCCTTTGGAAAGCGGGTTCCCAACAAATGTCATATCCAATGAAAATCATTGCGATACGCGCATCAACACAAATGACCGTTCTCAGGGTCGATAGCCACTAATACAACAACAAGATCAACGCCGGATCACCTAGTCTGGGAAATGTATAACCTCACAAGGAATTCCGCCCTAGATGGTATACCTGATCTTGGACCATACACTTCCTCACAGGAGTTCACCGTCCTTGCGGCTACCCGTTCGTGGACAGTGTACATCCTCATAGAGAATCTACCACTCTAGCCGGGTACCTGGTCTTGATCATACACGCCCTCGCAGATAATCCTTTGGAGATCAGGTGCTCGTCAAACACCCTACTCGGTGATACACGCATCTATACAATCGACTGCTCCGAACAGTTGACTGCTCTCGAGGTCAGTAGCCACAATATGGGCACAAGCATGTATATCAGCAATATGCATTGTATCACTCCGCGCAGAAGCATATAATCCTACGCATCGTATGATTGCCACGAGGAATATTGCAATCCTCAATAGGCCCTCAAAGCATGTGTAAACGACACATGAGAACGCGCAGATATGGCAATTCAGTTGATTCTATGGGCGAAGGGTAACTAACTCTACCCGTCAGCCAAACAAAACAACTGAATAAGACAAGCACTCATAACAATGCTCGTAAAACATATAATTACCATAAAATGGCTCGGTCCATGAACAAGTAATTAAATTAATCGTAAGGCATAAACCATTACATCACAAGCCATTCATAAGCAATCATACGGCAACAGTTATATCACAATATGTAAGCAGCTTATAAGACAAGCGGCCACATCAATCCTAGTTGCCACCAGTTCGTAGATTACGAGCTGTATGCAATCACATCAATCATAAGAGATGCAAGCCAACAAGTACTACGCTACAATAAGCACCAAACAGTTCAACCAAGGGATAAAGCAAGTCACATGCTAATATGTAGCAACTGACATAATGCTACTATTATAAGTATTTAACCAGTATGAGAAGCTCCTTATTACTCCGCAAAAAACTGCGTAAGCAGTTTAACCAATTAGAATAACGCCTTGACAAGCGTGCACAGCTCAATGAGTAGCATACTGAACTATCGAGCAAGCAAGCGAATTAGTAGTGCAAGCGAAGCAGTAGTGCAAGCGAATTAGTAGTGCAAGAGAAGCAGTAGTGCAAGCGAAGCAGTAGTACAAGAGAAGCAGTAGTGCAAGTGAAGCAGTAGTGCAAGCGAAGCTCACGACTCAACGACCAGTGTGAACAAACCTTATGTTTCGATAATTACGAACCTGCGGGTACGCGCAGGCAAAACGTAGAACCAACTAAGACTAGTTCGGGCGTCTGTTATTCTATGTATTTTCAATAACCCGAATAGCTAGTTGAGTTCGCTCCAAAGGGACGGCTTTAGCCGAGAGAGGATTCCCCAAAGGAGGCTGTGCCACGGACGCATCCAACTTCTGCAGAAGTGTTGAGCTAACTAATGTAGCCCCTTTCCCCTAACTCCAATGACTGGGGAGGCCGGATCGTTGCCCGTAGGGTGGTTGTTAACAACCTGTCCATTGGAGTTTTGTACCGCTCTGTCCTCTCCCTTGACAGAACAACCAGAAGCGAATGGGTGCGTTAGGGGTTGCTTAACTAACGACCCATCCTATGATGTGGTTTTTAAACCACTCGAGCATCTTGCCTGTGAAGGCGAATGTGAGGCCATTTATGTGATTACAGCATTTTGCATCTAGTGTTGTTCGAGGTCGCACGACCGTCTCATCCGATCATCGCAGTACTAGACGTGTCGTGCACGAGTACAAGTTCTATAGGATGAAGGGGTATAGCTCCTCAATAGAAGCCTCAACAGGAGTGTTTCACAAAGATGTAAAGTTTATCAACTTTACTTTATCTTTTAAAAGAGCAGTACCTTGTGCCAACATTATGCATGTGATTATCTCGAATCACATCCGCTATAGGGATATCTACATGTCTCGCATGACTCGATACCGGCCTCGATAGACGGGATACGAGTTTCTCAACAGAACACCCGCTAAGAAGTTCGCTCGAACTCCCAATTCGGGATCACCCGAGATATGCCAAAAAGGCGAGCAGAACCAGCCAGTCACATCCTTTCAAATGCTTCAATTTGGAGCAGTCTTCGATGCTTTTGCGCAGCTCCCTAAAATCTCAAGTCGACTATGCAGGACTGCGCACACGAAGAGTCAGGATCCATGCGAGGTATCCCTCTCCTTAGACGAGGATGTGTCGCTCGCTCCCGACTGAACTCTTGTCGCAAGAGGGAGAGTGGCAAATGCCCCTTGCATCCTCCACGAGGATGCCTTTAAGGCATACGCAAAGAGCAAGAACCTGCACGTCATCTGCAAAAGCAAGGCAATACCAACACATATGCAAAAGCAAGAGCCTAGGCGCAAAGCGCAACGGCAAGTAAAGACTGTAAACAGGAGTGCAACGCAAAACCTTTGCGCGGTGCGCGACGGCAAAGTAAAGACCGTAAGCAGGAGTGCAACGCAAAACCTTTGCACGATGCGCAACGGCAAAGTAAAGGACAAGGATCGCGAAATCGCGTCCTTGAGTTAAAAGCGTACTCGTATAAATATATATGATATATATATATATATATATGCATATATATTTATTTAATTGTGCCTTTTAGTTAATTGAACTCAATTCAATTGTCCAAGTCTTCTGTGCAATCTTCCCCTACCTTTAAGAGTTGCAAGCTTGCTGTGGTCCGCAGAGGTACGCGATTGGCGGCTCGAGTCGCGGAGCACGAGCGAAATCCATCGTACGAGCTGCAAAAGTAACAATCTTAGCAAGCTAATACCAAAATGGAAAGTCAGGGGCACTATCGCCGTCCAGACGTAAGGAAGGCAGAGGCAGGGGCATCGCGCACCTGCTATAAGCGCAAGGAGCAGGGGCAAGGCCACGAGCCCCTGCTGACATGCTGTCAGCAAACAACGGGGAGGCAGGGGGGTTGCTCCCCTGCCCTCCGAAAGCAAGGGTAGGCAGGGTTGCGCCCCTGCCTTATGAAGGCAACGAGGGAGGCCGAAGCGTCGCCCTGCTTGCCAGAAGAGCAAACAGACAGGGGGGTCAAGCCCCCACCCGTTAGCACAAAGGAGGAGGCAGGAGGCTTTGCCCCTGCCTACCGAAAACACAAAGAGGCAGGGGCTTGGCCCCTGCCGGTCGAACACGCAAACAAGCAGGGGGCAAAGCCCCTGCCTGACGCCCGAGAAGAGGGAGCAGGGAGGGGCTCGGCCCCCTCCCCTGCCGAACAAAAGGGTAGGGAGGGGGCTCAGCCCCTCCTCTGCCTAATAGGGAGCAGGGAGGGGAGCTCAGCCCCTCCCCTGCCGAACAAAAGGGCAGGGAGGGGGCTCGGCCCTTCCCCTGCCTAAAAGGGAGCAGGGAGGGGAGCTCAGCCCCTCCCCTGCCAAACAAAAGGGACAGAGAGGAGGGGGCCGAGCCCCTCCTCTGCCGTAACAAGAGGCAGGGAGGAGGGGCTCGGCCCCTCCCCTGCCTTGACAGAGGGCACAGAGAGGAGAGGGCCGAGCCCCTCCTCTGCCGTAACAGAGGCAGGAAGGAGGGGCTCGGCCCCTCCCCTGCCGATGACAGAGAGGACAGAGAGGAGGGGGCCGAGCCCCTCCTCTGCCGTAACAGAGGCAGGGAGGAGGGGCTCGGCCCCTCCCCTGCCGATGACAGAGAGCAGGGAGGGGTCGTGCCCCTCCCCTGCTAAAAGGGGGCACAGGGAGGGGGGTTTGACCCCTCCCGTGGCCACACAGAGAAGTGAGGGAGAGAAGAGACAAGAGAGGTAGAGAGGAGAGAGAGAGAGGCGAACGAAAGAGGGGGAGGTGCGTACCTGCTGGTCGCCGGCGGCGGCATCGTCGGCGTCGGAGTGAGGTCGCAGGTGGCGGCAGCGTCAACGTCGGGTCGACAGGGGCCTCCAGAGGGTGTAGAGACGAGAGGGTCAGTCGGGGGGAGAGAGAGAGTCGAGAGGTAGACAGCGAGGGGGGGGTTCGTGAACCTCCCTCACCTCCCTTGCCTGGGCCTTAAAAGGCACGGGAGAGACGGTCGGGGTGCCCGACTGCCTGTCCCCCCTTTGGATCCGGGTCGGGTCCAAAACTGGATCCGACCCGATCTAACAAAATTTTTTTTTTGTTTATTACAATCATCATCATCTTCATTCTCCACAATCACATCCTCCCCAATATACATAGCCTCCTCCTCATCAACCTCCTATGCTCATTCCACGTTGATCTACTCAATGCCTCTTTCATTTAATATAGTGGGTTCGTTTTAAACCCATGCATCCAACACATCAAAATTTTCTAGACTAATGAGATCAAATTGCTCCTTGTACCTCCATGATCAATTTGCCTAAAAAGATGACATGTAAAGATAAAAAAAAAGTTGTAGGTTTGGTATCAATTTTTCAGTGAACATGAAACACACATAATAACCAAAATAGTGTTTTACCTTTCATGGGTAATATCCATCTCATGTAATATCTTGTATTTGTAACGGGTCCTTTTGTACTTTAGCTTACAAGTATGTAGGAGTCAAAGTAAGAGGACTAATTAAGTGCAAAATGTAGTCATTTATTAGAAAACGGGTTCAACCCTATATGTAGTATCTCTTTTCATTTTGTAACTCAGTGAAGTTTCCCTTTGTGTGTCTTTCTTCTCTATGCTCTGTTCATCTTCCTCTCCTCTTCTTTCTTTGATAATAATTTTTTTTGGAGCAACATTTTACATTGCTGTCATTTCTTAATTGCTTTGTTCAACAATCTGATTCTTGTATATTCTTCTTGTTTGGTTGGTTTTAACTGTATTCAAGGGCTGGTGCAGATTCCAGAATATGTTGCTGTTTTTATTGCGAAGTCTATTAACTGGTAACTAATGTTATGCAGATCATTTTTCTGAGTGTGTGGAGATGCATGCATACTCGACATATGACAAATTTATCACTCTCAAATGAGGTAGGCATTTTGATTTATGTTTATCTATCCAGTATAGCTTTCGGTATATGAAGGTTGCCTCAATATTATGACATTATATCTCAAAAAAAAATCTTGTTTATGAGATTAATGAATTCATACGTGTGGGGGATTCACGATATGGATTTATTTGTAATAAAGCAAGTCTTTAAGGAACTAGAGCACAATGTCACCAAGGACACACACAAGAGCCACTTATGGGCAAAAGTACTACCATAAGCCACTATGGGAACACACCAGAGTTACCGGAAGCTTCTTAGGTAGGTGGGAAGCGTGCTTCTCGGAAGCTCACTTCGGCAGCACAATACTCCTCGCTTCCGAAACTTCATGGAAATCTCAATTACCCCACACTTCTTCTATGCTTCCCACACACGTGATCTATACTTCCTATATGCTTTTATCATGTTTCTTTTCATGTTTTTCACGTATTTTCTCTCACGCTTCTACTCACTTCCAATGTACTTTCTCTAAATTGGTAACCATCATTGTTATATTTTAACAAAAACTTAACTCTTACTAAAAAATCATGAAATATAAGAATAATCAATTTTATTTTAGTTTTTATTTGCTTTTTGTTTGATTTCTATTCAGTTACCATATTGAATCTTTTTTTATTCCTATTTCGCTTTCAAATTGATACTTTGTTTCCCGCTTACTATAAATTTTAAAATGCCTCACTTCTCGCTTCTGCTTCCTAGTTTGGCAACCTCAGAACACACTCACGTATAAAATAATTAAGAAACAAGAGGGACTAAGGTCCCTTAGATACACAAAGGAGGGAGAGAGAGAGAGAGGCTTACTAGCTGTTAGGGAGCTCCCAACAACTAGATTAGCTTGCCATTGGGAGCTCCCAACGACTAGTGTGTTACGAGTTGTATGTATATATATATATATATATATAGGTACCTTTTTTTGTATTTTTGTTTTTGATTAGGACTTGTTTGGTCATTTGACTAACTCCCAACGGCTAGATATTTTAGCTGTTGGGAGCTCTCCAACGGCTAGTAGGCTCTCTTGTGCCTCTCTTTTGTATATATATGGGGACATGCGGTCCATATTTCTTAATGCATTATGTTATGCATTCTACTTTAATAAAATAATTATTTTTTATGTTGAGTGTGCCTTTGTGCCTCTTGAGAGCCCTCCCTTTGTGGATTGTGATATGTTATTTCCCTAGTAGGCATTTTCTTTGATCCTTTGAGCTCTCATTACATAGTATCAGAGGTATTGGCTCTTGGAACCTTGTTCTTGCGATTGTTTTCAAGAATCGGTGGCATCTACTCTTTCAAGTGAACGTGGTGCTCATGCTCAAGTGTTCATGGTGCTCGTGTGTTCGTAGTGCCACTCTTGTCCGTGCATCCTTTATCCTTCACTCTTCTTCTCTCTCCCTCCTTATTTTCTTCATCTCTATGGTCGAGAAAGAGGTTGTCACCATCATGCCCATCAAATTCGATGGGAAAAACTATAATAGATTGGCCATGGTGATGAAGAGGTTCCTTATTGGAAAAGAACTATGGCACTTAGTGGATGATTGTACACCAGAACCCCAACTTGTTCTTACCAAGAATATGAATGGAGTGGAGGAAGCTCTAAAAGATAGCGAAAGAGAGAAGGCTATGTCCGATTACCGGAAAACCTTAAGAGATTGGGAAGTGGGCCATGTTAAGGTCTTTTCATAGTTCATGAATAGCATGAACCATGTGACATCTTGAGCTTTGAAAGGGCCGATGAAGCATGGACATTTATAAAGAAAATGTATATTCAAAAGGATGCTGCCTATTTGTGGGAACTTAGAGATAAGATTGATTCATGCAAGCAAGGTGTTTAATCCATGAGAGAATATTATGATAAATTAAAACGATTGTGGGATGAGATGGCTAGGCATGATCCCATATGGGATACACCTAATAATACCAAACAATAGAAGAAGCGTATTCAAGAAGAACAATTCTTCGAATTTATGAAAGGGTCGAGACCCGAATATGAACAAGTACGTATTGCCATTATACATAAAAGAGAGACGCGAGACTCTCTCACTACATGAAATTTTGGCATAAGTTTGTATGCACTGTATGGAGTAAACAAGGCTCAAGTCTTCTATGGAGCCAAAAGAACCCAAGAAAACCGTAGTAGCCATTTTGAACAAATTTTGACAAGATGGTGAAGGGAAGAAATAGATTATTTGCCATTTTTGTAGAGAACCAGGGCATATCAAACCTTAATGCCTCAAGTTGAAGAAGGTGGACGAGAAGAGGGTGGCTTCCGTTCCTTCCTAAGAAGGACAAAGTAGTGGATTCAATGATGGTTCCAAAACCATTGGATCTCTCTCTTTGTCTCAATTGGTGGAGGCTCTTTGTAAAGCCCACTTATAAAAAAAAATGAGTCTGACACGTGCCGGACACGCGCTAGGCACGTGTCGGACACGTGCATCGGTCGGTCTGCGGTGTCGGATCCGAGCTGGACCCGGATCCGAGCCCAGCCCGGACCCGGCTTCTGCCTTTTAAAAAGGCACAGGCACCTCGGGCGAGGGGAAAATGCCCTCATCCGTTCTCTCTCCTCCCGTCTCTGTCTCGTGGCGGCAGGAAGCCGACGACGGAAGCCGCCGATGGCCTCCGAGTTTCGGCGATGCCCTATCCCCGGCTTCCCTTCTCTCCTAATCGCCTCTCACCCTCTGAGCGAGTGTCAGCGATCGAAGTCGCCGACCACCACCTTCTCCCACTTCTTGTGCAGATGTCGACGATCGGAGCTGCCAGTAAACCACCGAGCGTCGACGACCCACACCGGCGACTGACGATCGCCGGTGACCTCTTGTTAGCAACCTCCCCTGTCACCGCCTCGTCCTCTCTAGCTCCTCCCGTTTTCCTCTGGCCATTGACTCGCTGTTATCGCATCCGACCACCTGACGACAGCAACCGCCGACGATAGCATCGCTGTTGCTCTCCTCCCTGCCTCGGCACCCTCTGTCGGTGTGAGGCCTTGTCACTCCCTCTGTTGTATTTCCCTGCAATCGCCGCCGTCTGACAACCCTCGATGACCCCACTTGTTCCCGGCGCCTCTTCTCTTTCTGTGCTCGTGTTCCGACATCGCTCATCGGTGACATCCTCCATCGCCGCGGTCTTCTCAGGTAAAACCCCTTCTCCTTTTTCTTTCCTATCGTCGGCAGGAAGCTTCGCTCCCTGTGTCGGCTCGACTTTCCGGCAGGGGCTCCGCTCCCCTGCCTCTAGTGGGTTTTCTGGCAGGGGCTTTGCCCCTGCCTCTTTCTGTTTTTCCGGCAGGGGACAAAGCCCCCTGCCTTCTGTTGTTTTCTGGCAGGAGGTTCTGCCTCCCTGCCTCCTGTGGTCTTCTGTTAAGGGGCTCTGCCCCCCTACCCCCCATCCTGTTTTCGGCAGGGGGCTTCGCCCCCCTGCCTTGTGTTTTTCGGTAGGGGGCGAGGTCCCCCTACCTTTGTTGTGTTTCTCGGCAGGGGGCTCCGCCCCCCTGCCTTCTTTTTTTTCCCAGCAGGGGGTGACGCACCCCTGCCTTTGCTTTGTTTTTTCGACAGGGGGCTTTGCCCCCTGCCTTCGGTTGTTGTCCCGGCAGGGGGCGGAGCCCCCCTGCTCTCCTGTTGTTTCCTAGCAAGGGGTCACACCTCCCCTACCTTCGGTTGTTGTCCCGGCAAGGGGCAGAGCCCCCCTGCTCTCCTGTTGCTTCTCGACAGGGAGTTCTGCCCCCCTGCCTCCTGCGTTTTGCCGGCAGGGGGCGAGGCTCCCACTGCCTCCTTTGGTTTCCCAGCGGGGATGAAGCCCCCCTGCCCTCTTCATTTTTTCTAGCAGGGGGCAAAGCCCCCTGCACCTCGCTTGTTCTTCGGCAAGGGGCTTTGCCCCCCTGCCTTGTTCTTGCTACCGACAGGGGCAGAGCCCCTGCCTGTCTCGTGTCCCGCAGGGGGTTGCGCCCCCTGTCTTGATTCATGTTCTGACGGGGGGTGTCCCCCACTATCTTGTTGTAGCAGGTGTGGCAGGGAGCCTCTACTCCCTTCCCTGCCTTTCTCTGTTCTGATCGACAGGGAGCTCCTGCTCCCTGCCTGTAATAAAAAAAATGTTTTTGATTCGGGCCGGATCCGGACCCGACCCGAACCACCGCCTCTCGCTGTCATTAAAGACAGCGAGGCAGGCAGTAGGGGGGTTACGAAACCCCCCCTCACCGCCTCTCGCCCTCTCGTCTCTTCCCGACTCTCCCTCGCTCGTCTGCTGCCGCCACCTGCGACCCCCCTCCGACGTTGCCGCCGCCGCCGACCACCAGGTACGCGCCTTCTCCTTTTCTTCCCCTCTTTCGTTCGTCTCCCTCTCTCCCTCTTTCCCCCTCGTTTCTCCGTTACGCAGGGAGGAGAGGGTCGAACCACCTCCCTGCTTTTGTTACGGCAGAGGAGGGGCTCGCACCCCCTCCTCTCTGTTCCCTCTGTCAAGGCAGGGGAGGGGCCGAGCCCTCCTCCCTGCTTTTGTTACGGCAGAGGAGGGCTCGCCTCCCCTCCTCTCTGTTCCCTCTGTCAAGGCAGGGGAGGGGCCGAGCCCTCCTCCATGCCTCCTGTTATGGCAGAGGAGGGGCTCACCTCCCCTCCTCTCAGTTCCCTCTGTCAAGGCAGGGGAGGGGCCGAGCCCTCCTCCCTGCCTCCTGTTACGGCAGAAGAGGGGCTCGCCCCCCTCCTCTCTGTTCCCTCTGTTCGGTAGGGGAGGGGCACGACCCCTTCATGCTTCTGTTACGGCAGGGGAGGGGTCGAGCCCCTCCTCTCTGCTCCCTGCATCCCCTTATGGCAGGGGAGGGGCTGAGCCCCTCCTCCCTGCTCCCTGCATCCCCTTATGGCAGGGGAGGGGCTGAGCCCCCTCCCTGCTCTTTGTTTTGACAAGGGAGGGGGTCGAGGCCCTCCCTGCTCCTTGTTGCGGCAGGGGAGGGGGCCGAGCCCTCCCTGTGCCTCTTTTCTTGTTAGGCAGGGGCATCGCCCCTGCCTTCGCTGTTTTTCGGCAGACTGGGGCAAGCCCCCTCGCCTCGCTTTTCCCTGGCATCAGGCGGGCCTCCGTTCGTTGTTGACAGGTAGGGGCTTTGACCCTGCCTCTCTTCTACTTTGTCAGGCAGGGGCGCAACCCTGCCTGCCCTCGCTTTATGAGGCCAGGGGTGCAACCCCCTGCCTCCTCGGAGTCCACTGACAGCAAGTCAGCAGGGGCTCGCAACCCCTGCCCCTGCTTCTTGCGCTTATAGCAGGTGCATATGCGCACGATGCCCCTACCTCTGCTTCCCTTACGTCAGGACGGCGATAGTGCCCCTGACTTTCTATTTTGGTATTAGCTTGCTAAGATCGTTACTTTTGCAGCTCGTACGACGGATCCCGCTCGCGCTCCGCGACCCGAGCCGCCAATCGCGTTCATCCGCGGACGACAGCAAGCTTGCAAGCCTCAAAGGTAGGCAAAGATTGCACAGAAGACTTGGACAATTGAATTAAGTTCAATTAACTAAAAAGGGACCATTAAATAAATATATATATATAGAAATATATATATATATATATTTATACGAGTACGCATTTAACTCAAGGATGCGGTTTCGCGATCCTTGTCCTTTACTTTTCATCGCGCATCACGCAAAGGTTCTGTGCTGCACTCCGACTTACAGCCTTTACTTTGTCGTCGCGCATCGCACAAAGGTTCTGCGTTGCACTCTTGCTTACAGTTTTTACTTGCCGTTGCGCGTTGTGCCGAGGGTTTGTGTTGCACTTCTGCTTACCGCCTTTACCTTGCCGTCGCGCTTTGCACCTAGGCTCTTGCTTTTGCATGTGTTGGTATTGCCTTGCTATTGCTGATGACGTGCAAGTTCTTGCTCTTTGCGTATGCCTTAAAGGCATTCTCGTAGAGGATGCAAGGGGCATTTACCACTCTCCCTCTTGCGACAAGAGTTCAGTCGGGAGCGAGCGACACATCCTCGTCTAAGGAGAGAGATACCTCATAAGGATCCTGGCTCTTCGTGTGCGCAGTCCTGCAGAGTCGACTTGAGATTTTAGGGAGCTGCGCAAAAGCATCAAAGACTGCTCCAAATCGAAGCATTTGGAAGGATGTGACTGGCTGGTTCTGCTCGCCTTTTTGGCATATCTCGGGTGATCCCGAATTGGGGGTTCGAGCGAACTTCTTAGCAGGTGTTCTGTTGAGAAACCCATATCCCGTCTATCGAGGCTGGTATCGAGTCATGCGAGACATGTAGATACCCCGATAGCGGATGTGATTCGAGATAATCACATGCATAATGTTGGCACAATGTACTGCTGTTTCAAAAGATAAAGTAAAGTTTATAAACTTTACATCTTTGTGAAACACTTCTGTTGAGTCTGCTATTGAGGAGCTATACCCCCTTCATCTTAGTGTACTTGTAATCGTGCACGACACTTCTAGTACTGCGATGATCGGATGAGATGGTCGTGCGACTTCGAACAACGCTAAATGCAAAATGCTGTAATCACATAAATGGCCTCACATTCGCCTTCGCAGGCAAGATGCTCGAGTGGTTTAAAGACCACAGCATAGGATGGGTCGTTAGTTAAGCAACCCCTAACGCACCCATTCACTTTTGGTTGTTTTGTCAAGGGAGAGGACAGAGCGGTACAAAACTCCAATGGATAGGTTGTTAACAACCACCCCACGGGCAATGATCCGGCCTTCCCAGTCATTGGAGTTAAGGGGAAAGGGGCTACATTAGTTAGCTCAACACTTCTGCAGAAGTTGGATGCATCCGTGGCACAGCCTCCTTTGGAGAATCCTCTCTCGGCTAAAACCGGCCCTTTAGGAGCGGACTCAACTATCTATTCGAGTTATTGAAAATACATAAAATAACAGACGCCCGAACTAGTCTCAGTTGTTTCTACGTTTTGCCTGCGCGTACCCGCAGGCCAGTTTTATCGAAACATAAAGTCTGTTCACACTGGTCGATCGCTTGCTACATCGGTAGTTCAGTATGCTACTCGTTGAGCTGTGCATGCCTGTCAAGGCGTTACTCTAGTTGGTTAAACTGCTTACGCAGTTCTTTGCGGAGTAATAAGGAGCTTCTTATACTAGTTAAATACTTATAATAATAGCATTATGCCGATTGCTACATAGTAGCATGTGACTTACTTTATCCCTTGGTCGAACTGTTTGGTGCTTATTGTAGCGTAACACTTGTTGGCTTGCATCTCTTATGATTGATGTGATTGCATACAGCTCGTACTCTACGAACTGGTGGCAACTAGGATTGATGTGGTCGCTTGTCTTATAAGCTGCTTACATATTGTGATGTAACTACTGCCGTATGATTCCTTATGAATGGCTTGTGATGCAATGGTTTATGCCCTATGATTAATTTAATTACTTGTTGATGGACTGAGTCATTTGATGGTAATTGTATGTTTTACAAGCATTGTTATGAGTGCTCGTCTTGTTCAGTTGTTTTGTTTGGCTAACGGGTAGAGTTAGTTACTCTTCGCTCATAGAATCAACTGGATTGCCATATCTGCGTGTTCTCATGTGTCATTTACGCATGCTTTGAGGTCCTATGTGAGGATTGTAATGTTCCTCGTGTCAATAACATGATGCGTAGGATTATATGCTTTTATGTGAAGTGATACGATGCATAACACTGATATACATGCTGGTGCCCATATTGTGGCTACTGACCCCGAGGCGGTCAATGGTTCGGAGCAGTCAATTATTGATGCATGTATCACTGAGTGGGGTGTCTGTCGAGCACCTGATCTCCAAAGGATTATCTGTGAGGGCGTGTATGATCAAGACCAGGTACCTAGCTAGAGTGGTAGATTCTCTGTGACGATGTACACTGTCCACGAACGGGTAGCCGCAAAGACGGTGAACTCCTGTGAGGAAGTGTATGGTCCAAGACCAAGTATACCATCTAGGGCGGAATTCCTTGTGAGGTTATACATTTTCCAGACCAGGTGATCTGGCGTTGATCTTGTTGTTTATATTAGTGGTTATCGACCCTGAGAGCGGTGATTTGTGTTGATGCGTGTATCACATTGATTTTTATTGGATATGGCATTTGTTGGGGACCGGCTTCCCAAAGGTTTCGCTGTGGGGGTATGTATGATTAAGATCAGGTGACCCAGCTAGAGTAGGAGATTCTCTGTGAGGACGTACACTGTCCACGAACGGGTAGCCGCAAAACGGTGAACTCCTGTGAGGAAGTGTATGGTCCAAGACCAGGTATACCATCTAGGGCGGTAATTCCTTTGAGGTTGTACATTTTCGAGATCGGGTGACCCGGCAAAAGCGGTAGAATCTCTGTGAGGATGTACACTGTCCACGAACGGGTAACCGCGAAGACGGTGAACTCCTGTGAGGAAGTGTATGGTCCAAGACCTGGTATACCCTCTAGGGCGGTAATTCCTTGTATCTCCCGGACCGAGCGATCCGACGTGGTTCTTGTGTTTTTGCTTACCATAAAAAGTTATGGTGAGCTGTAATGATCTTCTGAGATTGTTTGTGATAGCCAACTATGAATTCATAGTTTCGACTTTCTGTTTTATCATGATTACATGCATGACTCAGGTGTGAGAATTAGATCGTTAGCGATTTGAGATAGTGATCATGTTTTGGACCTCCTACGGAGGGGTGGGCTTTCTGAGAAAGTATGACGCCTTAGTGAGTCATAACCGGTGACAGTTGGCCACGTAAGATTTTGATAGATGAGAATAGATTAAGGTTGTTCAGGACAAAGCGTTTGTTAGAAGTAGTGAGCGACAAACGATGTCCTCATGTTGATTAGATGCATAGACCTCGTTCTAGGAACGAAAACAAGCTTGTTGCGTGGTGGTTCACAGCCTACGATCAATTGAATCGTATGTTGCGTTTGTCAGTTGCACTGCTTACTTGCTTTAAACTGCTTACTGTTTGTACTACTTACGCAGTTGTACTGCTTACTTGCTTTGAACTGTTTCTGTTTGCACTGCTTACTCGCTCGCACTACTTATTCGCTTGTACTACTTACACGTTTGCGCTATTCACCTGCTTGCATTGCTTACCTTTTTAACTGCATATCTGCTTTAAACTGCGTAACATACTGAATTAAATATACTTAATTCAGTTTCTTGTAGTCTCTCTTGTGCACCTAGTAGTTTTTCGCGAAACTAACCCATTCTATGGGTACAGGTGATGATTAAGTACTCTACGGGCGATGGCGCGATTGCAAGATGACTTCAAGACTTCTTCTTCCTGCTCTTAACTCGCGTCCTGGACGCTATGGGTTTGTATCGGATTTTCCTTGGGATATCCGAATCTTGTGAGTTTTGGTTCTTTTAGCTAACGTGCCTAAAGTTGTCAGATTGCCTTATGATTTATCAAAAGAAAAATCTTCCGTTGATTTCATAAACAAACTCTGAAGGAAAGAGATATTTCTAGTCTCTTGCTTGTTTTTCTGAAAAGGTTCGCAAGTTTGAAATTTGGGGCGTTACAACTTGGTATCAGAGCTAAGGGAAGTAAGGATTCTTGACCATCCGCATCGCGCTGTAAGTATACAATTTTTCTTATTTTATTGATGTTTTTAGCGTTGTTAAGCTAAGTGGCTTGACGTGTTTCGCTTATGTACCAACATTGCTGAGTTTTTGTAAACTACTCATGTTACGCATGAATAGTACGGATGTTTTTGGCTTCTTTTTCGAGCTTCCTGAGATTTTGATCTTGGGTATTCCTTGTTTACTCCAAGGATGGTAAAGAACTCGAACAAAGATATGGCTGGCGAATGGTCAAATATTAGGGAAAAATGCCCTGACTTGTATTTTGACCAATGAATGCAATAGAAATTTCGCGGACGAAATTATTTCAAGGGGGTAGGATGTAATAAACAAAAAAAAAAAATTTGTTTTTGATTCGAGCCGGATCCGGACCCGACCCAAACCACCGCCTCTCGCTGTCATTAAAGACAGCGAGGCAGGCGGTAGGGGGGTTACGAAACCCCCCCTCACCGCCTCTCGCCCTCTCGTCTCTTCCCGACTCTCCCTCGCTCGTCTGCTGCCGCCACCTGCGATCCCCCTCCGACGTTGCCGCCGCCGGCGACCACCAGGTACGCGCCTTTTCCTTTTCTTCCCCTCTTTCGTTCGTCTCTCTCTCTCTCTCTCTCCCTCTTTCTGCCTCGTTTCTCCGTTATGCAGGGAGGGGAGGGTCGAACCACCTCCCTGCTTCTGTTACGGCAGAGGAGGGGCTCGCCCCCCCTCCTCTCTGTTCCCTCTGTCAAGGCAGGGGAGGGGCCGAGCCCTCCTCCCTCCTTTTGTTACGGCAGAGGAGGGGCTCGCCTCCCCTCCTCTCTGTTCCCTCTGTCAAGGCAGGGGAGGGGCCGAGCCCTCCTCCCTGCCTCCTGTTACGGTAGAGGAGGGGCTCGCCTCCCCTCCTCTCTGTTCCCTCTGTCAAGGCAGGGGAGGGGCCGAGCCCTCCTCCCTGCCTCCTGTTACGGCAGAGGAGGGGCTCGCCCCCCTCCTCTTTGTTCCCTCTGTTCGGCAGGGGAGGGGCACGACCCCTCCCTGCTTCTGTTACGGTAGGGGAGGGGTCGAGCCCCTCCTCCCTGCTCCCTGCATCCCCTTATGGCAGGGGAGGGGCCGAGCCCCCTCCCTGCTCTTTGTTTTGACACGGGAGGGGGTCGAGCCCCTCCCTGCTCCTTGTTGCGGCAGGGGAGGGGGCCGAGCCCTCCCTGTGCCTCTTTTCTCGTTAGGGAGGGGCATCGCCCCTACCATCGCTGTTTTTCGGCAGACTGGGGCAAGCCCCCTCACCTCGCTTTTCCCTGGCATCAGTCGGGCCTCCGTTCGTTGTTGACAGGCAGGGGCTTTGTCCCTGCCTCTCTTCTACTTTGTCAGGCAGGGGCGCAACCCTGCCTGCCCTCGCTTTATGAGGGCAGGGGTGCAACCCTCTACCTCCTCGGAGTCCGCTGACAGCAAGTCAGCAGGGGCTCGCAGCCCCTGCCCCTGCTTCTTGCGCTTATAGCACGTGCACATATGCACGATGCCCCTGCCTCTGCTTCCCTTACATCAGGACGGCGATAGTGCCCCTGACTTTCTATTTTCTTATTAGCTTGCTAAGATCGTTACTTTTGCAGCACGTACGACGGATCCCGCTCGCGCTCCGCGACCCGGGCCGCCAATCGCGTACATCCGCGGACGACTGCAAGCTTGCAACTCTTAAAGGTAGGGAAAGATTGCACAGAAGACTTGGACAATTGAATTAAGTTCAATTAACTAAAAAGGGACCATTAAATAAATAGATATATATAGAAATATATATATATTTATACGAGTACGCATTTAACTCAAGGATGCGGTTTTGCGATCCTTGTCCTTTACTTTGCCGTCGCCTATGTCACATGGCTGCGGGTGCGGGTGCAGGGATTCGGCACTTCCAAAAAACCCGGGTGCGGGGGTGCGACAGGGGCAAAAATGTAAATATATATATATATATATATATCATGTATAGTGTATATGTATGAATGTATGGTTGCTGTAAAAAAAAAAAAGTTGTCAGGCTCGTGCTTCACGTGTCAGACTCGTGTCGGGGGTTTGGTCCACTGTGTCGGGCCCAGATCCGGGTCCGAACCGGACCCGAGCCTAACCCGGACCCGGGTTCTCGAAGCCTCGAGAACCTGCGTCTTTTAAAAGACGCAGGTGTCTCGGGCGAGGAGCAAAAACCCTCGCCCCTTCTCTCTCCTCGCCCGTTCTCCTCTCGCTCCTCCCTGTGGCCACCGAGCGCCGGCGACTCGCCGCCGGCCAACTGTTCGCCTCCTCTCTCAGTCCGGCAGACCCCCCAACGACGCAAGCACCCCCCCTCTCCGTCCCCTGTGTCGTAGGACGTCGGCGATAGAAGTCGACGACAGCCTCCAAGCTCCGGTGATCCCCCACCTTCGCCGCCTGTGTCCCTCGTCGTTGCCGACCTCCGAGCCTCTTCGCCTCCCCCTCTCTGAGTTCGGCAGTCCTCCCGACGGCCACCTGCGACATCAGCGGCGACCTCCTGACTGGCGATCGGCTGCGCCAGAACCCCGACGCCGGGAAAGTCGTCGCCCCTTCCACTCAGCCTCTCTCCCTGTTACATCGGCAGTCTCGTTTCTTCCGGCCACCTGACGTTTACAGCTGCCGGCGATAGCACTGTCGCTGTCCCCTCTCTGCTATGGTTGCCGTGGTTCCTGATGATCGCCGCCGTCAACGAGCAACCCCAACGGCCCCGTTGCTGTGGCCTTTCGAGGTGAAAAACCCTCCCCTCCTTTTCTTCTCCTTTGTGAGGTTGGTTGACAGGGGGCTGAGCAACCCAAAAAAAATTCCAAAAAAAAAATGCACAAAAATCACCCTGGGTGCGGTCAACGCACCCAGGGTCGGGTTGACCGCAGCCGCACCAGCACCCGCACCCGCGTCGAGTCGCGTCGACGCGGGTGCGGCACCCTGCTAGCCGATTCCCTGTGACATAGGCCGTCGCGCATCGTGTAAAGGTTCTGTGCTGCACTCCTGCTTACAGCCTTTACTTTGTCGTCGCGCATCGCGCAAAGGTTCTGCGTTGCACTCTTGCTTACAGTTTTTACT
Source organism: Nuphar pumila (assembly GCF_984573655.1). Lineage (NCBI taxonomy): Eukaryota > Viridiplantae > Streptophyta > Magnoliopsida > Nymphaeales > Nymphaeaceae > Nuphar > Nuphar pumila. Next base: position 105,389,583 of record NC_143259.1, read on the forward strand.
TGCCGTTGCGCGTTGTGCCGAGGGTTTGCGTTGCACTTCTGCTTACCCCCTTTACCTTGCCGTCGCGTTTTGCGCCTAGGCTCTTGCTTTTGCATATGTGTTGGTATTGCCTTGCTATTGCTGATGACGTGCAAGTTCTTGCTCTTTGCGTATGCCTTAAAGGCATTCTCGTAGAGGATGCAAGGGGCATTTACCACTCTCCCTCTTGCGACAAGAGTTCAGTCGGGAGCGAGCGACACATCCTCGTCTAAGGAGAGAGATACCTCATAAGGATCCTGACTCTTCGTGTGCGCAGTCCTGCAGAGTCGACTTGAGATTTTAGGGAGCTGCGCAAAAGCATCGAAGACTGCTCCAAATTGAAGCATTTGAAAGGATGTGACTGGCTGGTTCTGCTCGCCTTTTTGGCATATCTCGGGTGATCCCGAATTGGGAGTTCGAGCAAACTTCTTAGCGGGTGTTCTGTTGAGAAACCCGTATCCCGTCTATCGAGGCCGGTATCGAGTCATGCGAGACATGTAGATATCCCTATAGCGGATGTGATTCGAGATAATCACATGCATAATGTTGGCACAAGGTACTGCTCTTTTAAAAGATAAAGTAAAGTTGATAAACTTTACATCTTTGTGAAACACTCCTGTTGAGGCTTCTATTGAGGAGCTATACCCCTTCATCCTATAGAACTTGTACTCGTGCACGACACGTCTAGTACTGCGATGATCGGATGAGACGGTCGTGCGACCTCGAACAACACTAGATGCAAAATGCTGTAATCACATAAATGGCCTCACATTCGCCTTCACAGGCAAGATGCTCGAGTGGTTTAAAAACCACATCATAGGATGGGTCGTTAGTTAAGCAACCCCTAACGCACCCATTCGCTTCTGGTTGTTCTGTCAAGGGAGAGGACAGAGCGGTACAAAACTCCAATGGATAGGTTGTTAACAACCAACCAACGGGCAATGATCCGGCCTTCCCAGTCATTGGAGTTAAGGGGAAAGGGGCTACATTAGTTAGCTCAACACTTCTGCAGAAGTTGGATGCATCCGTGGCACAGCCTCCTTTGGGGAATCCTCTCTCGGCTAAAACCGGCCCTTTAGGAGCGGACTCAACTAGCTATTCGGGTTATTGAAAATACATAGAATAACAGACGCCCTAACTAGTCTCAGTTGTTTCTACGTTTTGCCTGCGCGTACCCGCAGGCCAGTAATATCGAAACATAAAGTCTGTTCACACTGGTCGATCGCTTGCTTGCTCGGTAGTTCAGTATGCTACTCGTTGAGCTGTGCACGCCTGTCAAAGCGTTACTCTAGTTGGTTAAACTGCTTACGCAGTTCTTTGCGGAGTAATAAGGAGCTTCTCATACTAGTTAAATGCTTATAATAATAGCATTATGTCGGTTGCTACATATTAGCATGTGACTTGCTTTATCCTTTGGTCGAACTGTTTGGTGCTTATTGTAGCGTAGCACTTGTTGGCTTGCATCTCTTATTATTGATGTGATTGCATAGAGCTCGTACTCTACGAACTGGTGGCAACTAGGATTGATGTGGCCGCTTGTCTTATAAGCTGCTTATATATTGTGATATAACTGCTGCCGTATGATTCCTTATGAATGGCTTGTGATGCAATGGTTTATGCCCTACGATTAATTTAATTACTTGTTGATGGACTGAGTCATTTGATGGTAATTATATGTTTTACGAGCATTGTTTTGAGTACTCGTCGTATTCAGTTGTTTTGTTTGGCTGACGGCTTGAGTTAGTTACTCTTCGCCCATAGAATCAACTGGATTTCCATATCTGCGTGTTCTCATGTGTCGTTTACGCATGCTTTGAGGTCCTATTTGAGGATTGTAATGTTCCTCGTGGCAATAACACGATGCGTAGGATTATATGCTTTTATGTGAAGTGATACGATGCATAACGCTGATATACATGCTGGTGCCCATATTGTGGCTACTGACCCCGAGGCGGTCAATGGTTCGGAGCAGTCAATTATTGATGCATGTATCACTGAGTGGGGTGTCTGTCGAGCACTTGATCTCCAAAGGATTATCTGCGAGGTCGTGTATGATCAAGACCAGGTACCTAGCTAGAGTGGTAGATTCTGTGTGAGAATGTACACTGTCCACGAACGGGTAGCCGCAAAGACGGTGAACTCTTGTGGGGAAGTGTATGGTCAAAGACCAGGTATACCATCTAGGGCGGAATTCCTTGTGAGGTTATACATTTCCCAGACCAGGTGATCCGGCGTTGATCTTGTTGTTTATATTAGTGGCTATCGACCCTGAGAGCGGTCATTTGTGTTGATGCGTGTATCACATTGATTTTTATTGGATATGACATTTGTTGGGGACCGGCTTCCCAAAGGTTTCGCTGTGGGGGTATGTATGATTAAGATCAGGTGACCCGACTAGAGTGGGAGATTCTCTGTGAGGACGTACACTGTCTACGAACAGGTAGCCGCAAAGACGGTGAACTCCTGTGAGGAAGTGTATGGTCCAAGACCAGGTATACCATCTAGGGCGGTAATTTCTTGTGAGGTTGTACATTTCCGAGATCGGGTGACCCAGCTAAAGCGGTAGAATCTCTGTGAGGATGTACACTGTCCACGAACGGGTAACCGCGGAGACGGTGAACTCCTGTGAGGAAGTGTATGGTCCAAGACCAGGTATACCCTTTAGGGCGGTAATTCCTTGTCAGGTCGTATATCTCCCGGACCGAGCGATCAGACGTGGATCTTGTGTTTTTGCTTACCATAAAAAGTTTTGGTGAGCTGTGATGATCTTCTGAGATTGTTTGTGATAGCCAACTATGAATTCATAGTTTCGGCTTTCTGTTTTAGCATTATTACATGCATGACTCAGGTGTGAGAATCAGGTCGTTAGCGATTTGAGATAGTGATCATGTTTTGGACCTCCTACGGAAGGGTGGGCTTTCTGAGAAAGTATGACGCCTTAGTGAGTCATAACCGGTGACAGTTGGCCGCGTAAGATTTTGAGAGATGAGAATAGATTAAGGTTGTTTAGGACAAAGCGTTTATTAGAAGTAGTGAGCGACAAACGATGTCCTGATGGTGATTAGATGCATAGACCTCGTTCTAGGAACGAGAACAAGCTAGTTGCGTGGTGGTTCACAGCCTACGATTAATTGAATCGTATGCTGCGTTTGTCAGTTGCACTGCTTACTTGCTTTGAACTGCTTACTGTTTGCCCTACTTACGCATTTGCATTGCTTACGCGCTTGCACTGCTGACTCGCTTGTACTACTTACTCGCTCGCACTACTTATTCGCTTGTACTGCTTACGTGTTTGCGCTATTCACCTGCTTGCATTGCTTACCTGTTTAACTGCATATCTGCTTTAAACTGCGTAACCTACTGAATTAAATGTACTTAATTCAGTTTTTTGTAGTCTCTCTTGTGCATCTACTAGTTTTTCGCGAAACTAACCCATTCTATGGGTACAGGTGATGATTAGGTACACTACGGGCGATGGCGCGATTGCAAGATGGCTTCAAGACTTGTTCTTCCTGCTCTTAGCTCGCGTCCTGGACGCTATGGGTTTGTATCGGATTTTCCTTGGGATATCCGAATCTTGTGAGTTTTGGTTCTTTTAGCTAACGTGCCTAAAGTTGTCAGCTTGCCTTATGATTTATCAAAAGAAAAATCTTCCGTTGATTTCATAAACAAACTCTGAAGGAAAGAGATATTTCTAGTCTCTTGCTTGTTTTTCTGAAAAGGTTCGCAAGTTTGAAATTTGGGGCGTTACAACTTGGTATCAGAGCTAAGGGAAGTAAGGATTCTTGACCATTGAGCATCCGCATTGCGCTGTAAGTATACAATTTTTCTTATTTTATAGATGTTTTTAGCGTTGTTAAGCTAAGTGGCTTGACGTGTTTCGCTTATGTACCAACATTGCTGGGTTTTTGTAAACTACTCATGTTACGCATGAATAGTACGGATGTTTTTGGCTTCTTTTTCGAGCTTCCTGAGATTTTGATCTTGGGTATTCCTTGTTTACTCCAAGGATGGTAAAGAACTCGAACAAAGATATGGCTGATGAATGGTCAAATATTAGGGAAAAATGCTCTGACTTGTATTTTGACCAATGAATGCAATAGAAATTTCGCGGACGAAATTATTTCAAGGGGGGTAGGATGTAATAAACAAAAAAAAATTGTTTTTGATTCGAGCCGGATCCGGACCCGACCCAAACCACCGCCTCTCGCTGTCATTAAAGACAGCGAGGCAGGCGGTAGGGGGGTTACGAAACCCCCCCTCACCGCCTCTCGCCCTCTCGTCTCTTCCCAACTCTCCCTCGCTCGTCTGCTGCCGCCACCTGCGATCCCCCTCCGATGTTGCCGCCGCCGGCGACCACCAGGTACGCGCCTTTTCCTTTTCTTCCCCTCTTTCGTTCGTCTCTCTCTCTCTCTCTCTCCCTCCCTCTTTCTGCCTCGTTTCTCCGTTTCGCAGTGAGGGGCGGGTCGAACCACCTCTCTGCTTCTGTTACGGCAGAGGAGGGGCTCGCCCCCCCTCCTCTCTGTTCCCTCTGTCAAGGCATGGGAGGGGCCGAGCCCTCCTCCCTGCTTTTGTTACGGCAGAGGAGGGGCTCGCCTCCCCTCCTCTCTGTTCCCTCTGCCAAGGCAGGGGAGGGGCCGAGCCCTCCTCCCTGCCTCCTGTTACTGCAGAGGAGGGGCTCGCCTCCCCTCCTCTCTGTTCCCTCTGCCAAGGCAGGGGAGGGGCCGAGCCCTCCTCCCTGCCTCCTGTTACTGCAGAGGAGGGGCTCGCCTCCCCTCCTCTCTGTTCCCTCTGTCAAGGCAGGGGAGGGTCCGAGCCCTCCTCCCTGCCTCCTGTTACGGCAGAGGAGGGGCTCGCCCCCCTCTTCTCTGTTCCCTTTATTCGGCAGGGGAGGGGCACGACCCCTCCCTGCTTCTGTTACGGCAGGGGAGGGGTCGAGCCCCTCCTCCCTGCTGTAACGCCCCGAAATTTTAACCCAGATTTATGTGGATTTTTTTTTTATAACAGCGGAAAAAATAACCAATATAGGGTTAAGCATTTCGGAATATTACATTTGAGAGGAAACTCAACACAGGTATTTCATTTCATTATGATATGAACATTTAAATTACCATAAACCCAAGGAATCACTGGAACAGTAAATCAACAATCTCGATCCAATGCCTCATCCCACAACCGCTCATAAGTCTACTCGTTTGCCTGAAAATGGTAAAAATTATAGGAATTAGACTACCACGTCTAAGTAGGAAAACTGTAACTTTTAATGCAGGTATGTCATGAATATAGCATTTGATGTGGGTGTCAAAGGTGAATCTCAACATATATCTAAACAAGTAAGCAGTTTATGCAAACGAAGCCAACATTCATATACATGAGCATGTAAATAGTTATCCAACAACCATAACTGAGCAGGTAAAGCATCATGTACAATATTAATAAACATGAGCAGTCATAATAATAACAGAGTATAACACTAATAAGTAAGTGAGATGTGTTTTGCAACATTCATAATCATAATGAAATGAAATACCTGTGTTGAGTTTCCTCTCAAATGTAATGTTCTGAAATGCTTAACCCTATATTGGTTATTCTTTCCGCTGTTATAAAAAAAAAAATCCAAATAAATCTAGGTTAAAATTTCGGGGCGTTATAAATGGTATAAGAGCATTGGAACACTAAATCAAAGATCACGGTCGTGCCACACCCTGCAAGCGCTCTGTAAGTATAAATTTATTTTGTTTTGTTATTGGTCGTGTTACTGGTACTTTTTATGATGCTTATATTATCATATAGGTGATTTCACGCCTACATAGTTTTATATTGTAGATGATTGCATTATAGATGATTGTCTGAAGGAATCTATTATAATGGCATAGCATGATTGATGTGTGTATCATGAATATTTGACTAAATTTCTTAGTAGATATGTGCGTGTGTTTCACATCGAAATCATCGAATGTGATATGATGTCAGAAATGATCAAAGCACATGAAATGATGAAATAATTTGAATGTCTTAAATGCATATGTGATTTGAATCCTGTGTGCATAACTCGAACTACGTAGAAGTTACGTATCTTGAGGTTAGTTAATCCTTGGTATATACGGAATCACATTGTATAAAACTCATGTTTTGGTTACACTTGTTTTGAGGTTAAATTTGGAAAATGCAATGTTTCTAGTGGCAATGAGCTGATGCATAGGATAATATGCTTCTGTACGATAGGATTGAAATGCCACGTGATTTGAAATTTTGAAAGCATGTGATACATGCTTAAGTTCAATAGGGAACTATGATTCATGGAACCTTATTGGGGGAAAGGTGTCATTTTTATGACTTATGTGTTATATGAAGTGATGATGCCTATTGGTGATATGTATGTTCGTGCCAATATTGGTGGCTATTGACCTTGAAAGCGGTCATTTGTATGTATCACTATTTTGGCACCGGTTGAGGATCCTTTTCTGCGGAAGATTATCTATGAGGAAGTGTATTGTCCAAGACCAGGTATACTCTCTTGAGTGGTAATTCCGTGTGAGATTGTACATTTCCCAGACCAGGTGACCCAACACGGATCTTGTTAATCTTTAATTAATAAAGAGTCAGGGTAAATTGTGAGGATTCTCCAAGATTGATGGAGATAGCTTGTCATGAATCAATAGATTTGGCTTTTAGTTGTAACCTAACCTAATCTGATCGTTATTGATTTTAAAGCTTGATATAATGACATGTTTGTGTCGTTTGTGGATATAAGGGTCACTCCGTGAGAGATTCTAGACCTTAAATTGAGGTTATGTTGGGGTCTTCTATGTAAAGATGAGGTCATTTTGAGAAATAGGAATACGTGGAGGTTATTCAGGACAAAAAGACTTAGAAATAACGAGAACAACAAACAATGACGTGATTTAGTACGGATTTTGCTATCAAAGAAATCATGTATGAATTTTGTTTAGACCGACTTTTAGCTCCAAACTTCTCATAGAAACACATTGTGTTTTGTCTTGATCCTTATATGTTGGAATATATGTTATGAGCTCGCACACATACGTGCATCCTTGTCGATACCAATTCCCTCAGACTACGATCTCTACGAGAATTCTGTAATGGAATTTCGAGGGCGAAATTCTTTTTAAGGGGAGAGTTAAGCCCAGATACATGGGACCATTTGAGCATTTGGAAGAAAAGCCTGTGAAAATATTAGATCTAAGCGAGCGGGTCGTACGATCTAAGACCATTCATTTTGTCAAGGTAAGATGGCAACATTATGGCATCGATGAAAACATGTGGGAGCCTGAAGCTAATATATGGGAGTAGTACCCTAATTTTTTCGAGTAAAACTTTTAAAGGCAATTTCGAGGACGAAATTCTTTTTAGGGGGGTAGGATGTAATAACCCAAAATCTCGAGTAATTTTAGGCATTTTGGGTCCAAGATCCATTATCGGATCCAAAAGAATATAATTAAAAAGATGTGGGTGAGTTGGGTTTGGACCCACGTTGGACCCAAATAGATCCAACCTATGGATCCACCATACACTTCAGACCCGGATCCACGTTCCTTGTGGATCCAGCATCCGAGAATCGACCCGGATCCACGATAGAACGAATCCGGCATTGCGGGTCCCGGTTCGGACCCGGACCCGACTGCGTTATGATTAATACCAGGATTCAAGAATCGTGCCTAGGGCACGATTCTTGCAAAACAAGAAATTCAAGAGGGGGCGTAACCGCGGGTCTCCTCTCGTTAAAAGGGGGGAAAGCAGGTCTCATCTCTCTTCCTCCTCTCGGTTCTTCCCTCCCACCTCGCTGGAGCCTTTCTCCTCGCCGGCAGCGATCCTGCGCTTGCTGGCAGAAGCACCGACGCCGGAGGAAGCCGATGACCTCATTCTCACAGCAAGCAAGGAATCGATGTCTTCTCACTGCAGCCCTCTCCTCCTTCAATCGCCGAAACAGCTCGTTAAAGAAGGGGTGGAGGGGAGTCTTGCCTTTCATCCTGTCCTCAATCGCCTGAGTTTTTCTCTACGGATTTTGTGCACGCCGACAGAGTCACCAACGTCAGGGAGTTCCGCCCACCTGTTGCTGCTACCGCCAGCCGTCTCCAATCGTCGGCCACCTCCTGCGTTTTCTTCCGCCGAAAAGAGGTAGGGAATCTTTAGCTTTTATTGATTAGGTCATGGATTGGATGTGGTTGTGATTGAGTCTATCAAAGGGGGAAAAGAAATGCTCGTCGTGCATGCTGCCGAGCTCCCCTCTGGAATCCCAGCTGCCGGTGAACTCAAATCCGGTAGATGTGGGTCCCAGCAGCCTTGGTGTTTAGGGTACATTGCTTGTTTTTATTTTCTTTATTTTCTGGTAATCGGTGGGTCGAACAGGGAGTTAAAGGATTCTTTCTAATTTTTTTATCAAGGAGGGGAAATTTCGGTAGACAGGGGAGAAAACCCCGAATCAACAGAAATTTGGGGGTTTCTTGTTGTAGATTCAGGGTTTGTTTTTGTTTGGTCTGTTTGGGGTATCAGGTAACTCAGAATTTGGGGGTTCGGTAGATATGACCGATTGAGAGGCATTGGTATTGGATTTCAGTTGTCGTAAGAAGTTAATGTTGTGATTAGTGAAGGATATGTTATTGCTTATGACATAAAGAATTATTGTATTTTATGATATTCTGGTTCTAAGGGGTGGATATGTTTCTAACCATGGTCTTTCACGTTAGTATTTTGTCATTGATATCCATAATACTGCATTTTGCAAACTGCACCCAGGTTGGAATATTGGTTTGGAGTTTGTACTCGTTCTTTTGTTGCCTCTGTTGCCCATAGCTTTCTGTGGATGTGAACATTGTTAGGTTTTTTCCAAAGAAGTGGAATACAGGCTCTGTTTTCTGTAAAGTGTATCTTCATTTGGCGTTTCGTTTTTCTTGCTAAATGAAAGATATTCATGCCGATTCAGTCCAAGAAATTGTTGAATTATTACTGGGTTATTTTCTGTGAAACAGAGCATGCATAATATAGGTTGCGGGGTAGCCGAACTGCGTTGGAAATTCATGTATTTCTTTTAGGCATAGGGTACCAAATCATGTTATTATTATTGTATGTGGTACTACATTTCTCTTGTTTTCAAAACTCGGTTAAAGAGGGTATTTTGTTTTATATAAATTTGCACATGGATCTGATGCTACTGCCAACTATGAGAATACTCGGTGTTCATGAGAAGCTGCATATTAACTTGATGACAGTGTGGTTGGTCACTTGGTAGGCACTCAAACACATGCTAGGCTGCATCTCAACTTGATATTTAATACGTTTCTGGCTATTCAAATAAATATTCAGCTGTGCACAAAAATGGATATATATAAACTGCTCAACACCATATACTGTTATTGTTATCATTGATTAGGTTGCAATGTATCATATACTGCTCATCAACAGCCTGTTTAGAAACAGAGTAAGTGTTCATGGGGTTACTATTTAACTATGCATAAGACTGATACGTGTATAAACTAGTCATAACACCATTATGATTACATGGTATTATTCTCAAATGAATCATTGGGTTTACATAACACATAGGTACCCAATGCAGGTACTTGAGGCTGATAAATTGTCTACAATGGAAAGTAGACATGGCAAGAGAACTTAAACTCAATGGTTGTGTGCTTGACTGGTTTAAAGGCACCGGAGCACTCTGAGTGGGTTATGAAATCAATATGAAAAATGATGGGATTGTTTATACACCTTGGTAAAACAACTAAGGTTGGGATCTACTGCTATGGTAGTAGAAGAAAGTTGGGAAATGCCCTGAACTTTGGGAAAATGATTAACTAATGAAACCAGTTTTTGAGGCTTACCTTGGAGAGGGTAGGTGGTACAAAACTTCGAGGACTTGTGTTGTGTTTCGAGCGTGAAGCGGCTCGTTGGTCCCCGTCCTCGGAGTTAGGGACCAGGACTACCTATATGTCCTAGGTGGTAGTTCCATGTCTTCTGCAGAAGTTAGGGATACATCCTGTCTTGAGTTGAGCCCTTGGGAGATTCTCTCGGCTATTGGTCGCTCCCTTGGGGATTCAGTCTCAGTTAGAATGTTCGGGTTAATAAAATACTCTTGAATAATATACCCCCGAACGTTCGTTTCTGAGATAGTCACCTGTGCCCGTGTGTACCCACGGGGTAAGATAATTTAAACACAATTTTAGAGCGTTAGGTATCACAGTGAGTGGAAATGCTGGAGGTATGTGTTTATGTTCTTTAACATGCTTTATATTCTGAGCTTGTGATAAAATAAAATTATGAAATATGTAGATACGAGGTACTTGAACACTTATCTGAGAGTTGCACATGTTAATGATTATGAAGTGATTCCTTGGGTTTATGGTAATTTAAATGTTCATATCATAATGAAATGAAATACCTGTGTTGAGTTTCCTCTCAAATGTAATGTTCCGAAATGCTTAACCCTATATTGGTTATTCTTTCCGCTGTTATAAAAAAAAAATCCACATAAATCTGGGTTAAAATTTCGGGGCGTTATACCTGCTCCCTGCATCCCCTTATGGCAGGGGAGGGGCTGAGCCCCCTCCCTGCTTCGTGTTATGACAGGGGAGGGGCTGAGCCCCCTCTCTGCTCTTTGTGTTGACAGGGGAGGGGGTCAAGCCTCTCCCTGATTCTTGTTACGGTAGGGGAGGGGCTGAGCCCCCTCCCTGCTCTTTGTTTTGATAGGGGAGGGGGTCGAGCCCCTCCCTGCTCCTTGTTGCGGCAGGGGAGGGGGCCGAGCCCTCCCTGTGCCTCTTTTCTCATTAGGCAGGGGCATCGCCTCTGCCTTCACTGTTTTTCGGCAGGCCGTGGCAAGCCCCCTCGCCTCGCTTTTTCCTGGCATCAGGCGGGCCTCCGTTCGTTGTTGACAGGCAGGGGCTTTGACCTTGCCTCTCTTCTACTTTGTCAGGCAGGGGCGCAACCCTGCCTGCCATCGCTTTATGAGGGCAGGGGTGCAACCCCCTGCCTCTTCGGAGTCCGCTGACAGCAAGTCAGTAGGGGCTCGCAGCCCCTGCCCCTGCTTCTTGCGCTTATAGCAGGTGCGCATGTGCACGATGCCCCTGCCTCTGCTTCCCTTACGTCAGGACGACGATAGTGCCCCTGACTTTCTATTTTGGTATTACCTTGCTAAGATCGTTACTTTTGCATCTCGTACGACGGATCCCGCTCGCGCTCCGCGACCCGAGCCGCCAATCGCGTACATCCGCGGACTACAGCAAGCTTGCAACTCTCAAAGGTAGGGGAAGATTGCACAGAAGACTTGGACAATTGAATTAAGTTCAATTAACTAAAAATGGACCATTAAATAAATAAATAAATATATATATATATTTATACGAGTACGCATTTAACTCAAGGACGCGGTTTCGCGATCCTTGTCCTTTACTTTGTCGTCGCGCATCGCGCAAATGTTCTACGTTGCACTCCTGTTTACAGTTTTTACTTGCTGTTGCGCGTTGTGCCGAGGGTTTGCGTTGCACTTCTGCTTACCGCCTTTACCTTGCAGTCGCGCTTTGCGCCTAGGCTCTTGCTTTTGCATATGTGTTGGTATTGCCTTGCTATTGCTGATGACGTGCAGGTTCTTGCTCTTTGCGTATGCCTTAAAGGCATCCTCGTGGAGGATGCAAGGGGCATTTACCACTCTCCCTCTTGCGACAAGAGTTTAGTCGGGAGTGAGCGACACATCCTCGTCTAAGGAGAGGGATACCTCATAAGGATCCTGGCTCTTCGTGTGCGCAGTCCTGCAGAGTCGACTTGAGATTTTAGGGAGCTGCGCAAAAGCATCGAAGACTGCTCCAAATTGAAGCATTTGAAAGGATGTGACTGGCTGGTTCTGCTCGCCTTTTTGGCATATCTCGGGTGATCCCGAATTGGGGGTTCGAGCGAACTTCTTAGCGGGTGTTCTGTTGAGAAACCCGTATCCCGTCTATTGAGGCCGGTATCAAGTCACGCGAGACATGTAGATACCCCGATAGCGGATGTGATTCGAGATAATCACTTGCATAATGTTGGCACAATGTACTGCTGTTTCAAAAGATAAAGTAAAGTTGATAAACTTTACATCTTTGTGAAACACTTCTGTTGAGGCTTCTATTGAGGAGCTATACCCCCTTCATCCTAGAGTACTTGTAGTCGTGCACGACACATCTAGTACTACGATGATCGGATGAGACGGTCGTGCGACCTCAAACAACGCTAAATGCAAAATGCTGTAATCACATAAATGGCCCCACATTCGCCTTCACAGGAAAGATGCTCGAGTGGTTTAAAGATCACAACATAGGATGAGTCGTTAGTTTAACAACCCCTAACGCACCCATTTGCTTCTGGTTGTTCTGTCAAGGGAGAGGACAGAGCGGTACAAAACTCCAATGGACAGGTTGTTAACTACCACCCCACGAGCAATGATCCAGCCTTCCCAGTCATTGGAGTTAAGGGGAAAGGGGCTACATTAGTTAGCTCAACACTTCTGCAGAAGTTGGATGCATCCGTGGCACAGCCTCCTTTGGAGAATCCTCTCTCGGCTAAGGCCGACCCTTTAGGAGCGGACTCAACTAGCTATTCGGGTTATTGAAAATACATAGAATAACAGACGCCCGAACTAGTCTCAGTTGTTTCTACGTTTTGCCTCCGCGTACCCGCAGACCAGTAATATCGAAACATAAAGTCTGTTCACACTGGTCGATCGCTTGCTTGCTCGGTAGTTCAGTATGCTACCCGTTGAGCTGTGTACGCCTGTCTAGTTGGTTAAACTGCTTACGCAGTTCTTTGCAGAGTAATAAGGAGCTTTTCATACTAGTTAAATGCTTATAATAATAGCATTATGCCAGTTGCTACATATTAGCATGTGACTTGCTTTATCCCTTGGTCGAACTGTTTGGTGCTTATTGTAGCGTAGCACTTGTTGGCTTGCATCTCTTATGATTGATGTGATTTGCATACAACTCGTACTCTACAAACTAGTGGCAACTAGGATTGATGTGGCCGCTTGTCTTATAAGCTGCTTATATATTGTGATATAACTGCTGCTGTATGATTCCTTATGAATGGCTTGTGATGCAATGGTTTATGTCCTACGATTAATTTAATTACTTGTTGATGGACTGAGTCATTTGATGGTAATTGTATGTTTTACGAGCATTGTTATGAGTACTCGTCTTATTCAGTTGTTTTGTTTGGCTGACGGCTTGAGTTAGTTACTCTTCGCCCATAGAATCAACTGGATTTCCATATCTGCGTGTTCTCATGTGTCGTTTACGCATGCTTTGAGGTCCTATTTGAGGATTGTAATGTTCCTCGTGGCAATAACACGATGCGTAGGATTATATGCTTTTATGTGAAGTGATACGATGCATAACGCTGATATACATGCTGGTGCCCATATTATGGCTACTGACCCCGAGGCGGTCAATGGTTCGGAGCAGTCAATTATTGATGCATGTATCACTGAGTGGGGTGTCTGTCGAGCACCTGATCTCCAAAGGATTATCTGTGAGGGCGTGTATGATCAAGACCAGGTACCTAGCTAGAGTGGTAGATTCTCTGTGAGGATGTACACTGTCCACGAACGGGTAGCCGCAAAGACGGTGAACTCCTGTGAGGAAGTGTATGGTCCAAGACCAGGTATACCATCTAGGGGGGAATTCCTTGTGAGGTTATACATTTCCCAGACCAGGTGATCCGACGTTGATCTTGTTGTTTATATTAGTGGCTATCGACCCTAAGAGCGGTTATTTGTATTGATGCGTGTATCGCAATGATTTTCATTGGATATGGCATTTGTTGGGGACCGGCTTCCCAAAGGTTTCGCTGTGGGGGTATGTATGATCAAGATCAGGTGACCCGACTAGAGTGGGAGATTCTCTGTGAGGACGTACACTGTCTACGAACAGGTAGCCGCAAAGATGGTGAACTCCTGTGAGGAAGTGTATGGTCCAAGACCAGGTATACCATCTAGGGCGGTAATTCCTTGTGAGGTTGTACATTTCCCAGATCGGGTGACCCGGCTAGAGCGGTAGAATCTCTGTGAGGATGTACACTGTCCACGAACGGGTAACCGTGAAGACGGTGAACTCCTGTGAGGAAGTGTATGGTCCAAGACCAGGTATACCCTCTAGGGCGGTAATTCCTTGTCAGGTCGTATATCTCCTGGACCGAGCGATCCGATGTGGATCTTGTGTTTTTGCTTACCATAAAAAGTTATGGTGAGCTGTAATGATCTTCTGAGATTGTTTGTGATAGCCAACTATGAATTCATAGTTTCGTCTGTTTTAGCATGATTACATGCATGACTCAGGTGTGAGAATCAGATCGTTAGCGATTTGAGATAGTGATCATGTTTTGGACCTCCTATGGAAGGGTGGGCTTTCTGAGAAAGTATGACGCCTTAGTGAGTCATAACCGGTGATAGTTGGCCGCGTAAGACTTTGAAAGATGAGAATAGATTAAGGTTGTTCAGGACAAAGCGTTTGTTAGAAGTAGTGAACGACAAACGATGTCTTGATGGTTGTTAGATGCAGAGACCTCGTTCTAGGAACGAGAACAAGCTAGTTGTGTGGTGGTTCACAGCCTACGATCAATTGAATCGTGTGAGAAATCAGATGTGGGAGTCACCTTACTATCGTAGCAAGAGATAGAGAGAGAGGGAAGAGAGAAAAAAATGTTGGGCGGCAATGATGTCTTCTCCCCTTTCCATTGATATTTATATGTTGTACGAGTGGTACAATACAGTACAATAGTACAATACAGTACAGTATGCTGTACAATACAGTACAGTAGTACAATACAGTACAGTATGCTGTACAAGTGGTACAATACAGTACAGTAGTACAATACAGTACAGAAATATATTCATTTACATATACATATTTAACAGCCTCCCTCAAGTTGAGGATGATCTTCAATCATGCTCAACTTGCCCTTAAGTAACCAAAATTGATGACTAACCAATCCTTTGGTGAAGATGTCTGCTACTTGGTCTTCTGATCTGACATACGAAGCCTCAATTTCTTCTGTTTCAATCTTTTGTCTAACAAAATGCTGATCAATCTCAATGTGCTTCGTGCGACAATGATGAATAGGGTTAAAAGAAATATTAATGGCACTTTGATTATCACATAAAAGCAGAGAGGAAGAGATAGGTTCATTCAACTCTTGAAGAAGATGCCGTACCCAAGTGACATCAGCTGTCCCTGCTGCCATTGCCCTGTACTCTGCCTCAGTGCTGGATTTAGCAATGGCCTTTTGTTTCTTACTACTCCAAGTGACAATATTTGGGCCAATAAAAACACAATATCCTGAAACCGACCTACGCTCATCAGGGTCCCCACCCCAATCTGCATCACAATATGTAAGTAAACGGTGTCCTGTAGTGAAGCTTTCATCTTTGTGATAGAGCAATCCATCTCCAATAGTCCCTTTCAGATATCTGAGAATACGCTTAATACATTCCATATGACAATCAGTGGGAGCATGCATAAACTGAGATGCTTGATTTACAGCATAAGCAATGTCAGGTCTTGTAAATGTATGATATTGCAACATACCAACAATGCGGCGATATAAAGTGGAATCATGATATAATTGGCCTTCTTTTGCACTAAACTTATGATTTATGACAGATGGGGTGCTGAGAGGTTTACAATTAATCATACCAGTGGTGTGAAGAATGTCAAGAGTATACTTGTGTTGACTTAGAGTGAGTCGATCATCTTGTCTATCGACTTCAACTCCCAAGAAGTATCGCAATGGGCCTAAGTCCTTCATCTTGAATTTGGCCATGAGTAAAGACTTGACCAAGGCAATATGTGCATCATCACTCCCAGTGATAATGATGTCATCAACATATATAAGAACCCAAGTAGTAACATGATCATTCTTATACATAAATAAAGAATGATCAAGTATACTCTTAGAAAAGCCATGCTGCTGAATTTCCATGGAGAAACTCTCAAACCAAGACCGAGATGCCTGTTTTAAACCATAAAGAGACCTTCTCAATTTACAAACCCATGTAGCCGCATCATGTTCACTATATCCAGGAGGTTGCTCCATATACACCTCTTCCTTCAAGTCCCCATGTAGGAACGCATTCTTGACATCCAACTGGCTAAGAGACCAACCATGCTGAAGTGCCAAAGTGAGGATCACACGAATGGTGCCAATTTTGACAACAGGGCTAAAAGTTTCCTCATAATCTTGCCCATATTGTTGTGTGAATCCGCGTGCAACAAGGCGAGCTTTATATCTTTCAATGCTACCATCTGGTTTACGCTTGATCTTGTAAACCCATTTGGAACCAACAACATTTCTATCAACAGGTCGAGGAACAATATCCCATGTATGACATTCATGAAGTGCTGCCATTTCTTCGTTCATAGCTTCAACCCAAGCTCGAGAATGGGCTGCCTGATGGAAAGTAGACGGCTCTTTCTCTTTGGCCACATTGGTTAGAAACAACTGAAAGTCAAGAGAAAAATTGTTGTAACTAACCCAACGATGGATAGGATGCCTTTCACGTGTGGATTGTCGAAGAGGGGGAGCCTCGTGAGATGGAGTTGAAGGGGCTCCTCGACGGGCATAAACCAAAC
The DNA here is from genome assembly GCF_984573655.1 of Nuphar pumila. Taxonomy (NCBI): domain Eukaryota; kingdom Viridiplantae; phylum Streptophyta; class Magnoliopsida; order Nymphaeales; family Nymphaeaceae; genus Nuphar; species Nuphar pumila. Next base: position 105,406,211 of record NC_143259.1, read on the forward strand.
CTGAAAACCGTGAAGGTGCATCCTGGATGATGGAGTTGTCTGCTTCAAACTGAATTGGTTCATCAACAACAGGATCTCTGATAGAGTCATATAGCAAAGTATCACAAAGCCATGGATCATAAGTAGTTTGCTCATATACCTGAGAAGTATCACAAGTGCTGAAATGGTCATCATAAAAAACAACATTTCTAGACACCTTAATCTTACCCAAAATAGGATCATAACATCTATATCCTTTATACCCATCGGCATATCCCAGAAATTTGCACTGAACTGCTCTGTCATGAAACTTGTTACGTAAAGAATGATCCACATGGACATAACAAATGCATCCGAAAGCATGCAAATCATCATAAGAAGGGTGAGAACCGTGAAGCAAATAATAAGGAGACTGATCTCCTAATAATTCCATAGGCAACCTGTTAATGATATGCACTGCAGTGTGAAAGGCCTCAGTCCAAAGAGGGAAAGAAATATCAATATTGTGCATCATACTTAACGCGGTTTCAACAATATGCCGATGCTTACGTTCTGCTACTCCATTATGTTGTGGAGTGTAAGGACAAGAGGAGTTACGTGTGATGCCATGGTCCTTTAAATATTCACTAAAATCATGAGATATGTATTCTCCACCACCATCACACTGGAAATAAGTGATATTTGAATTGAAAAGGTTCTGAACAAGAGCATGGAATTGTTTGAAAAGTTTGAACACTTCAGATTTAGATTTCATAAAGTAAATCCAAGTGTAACGAGTGAAAGAGTCAAGAAATAACACATAATAACGAGAGCCAGATAGAGATGAAACAGGAGCTGGGCCCCAAACATCAGAGTGAATAATTTCAAATGGCTTGGAAGCTCTTTTATTGATACTTTGAAAGGGAAGTACATGACTCTTGCAGACATTACAACTAGGACACTTATGATCTAATTTGACTTTGGGAATAAAACCCTGAGAAGACAATTTGGCAAGGAACCCTTGACTACAATGACCTAACCGACGATGCCAAGAAACTGGCTTATTACATTGCATAACAGAAGAAGACTGACTCAAATAAGCAGGAAAAGATGGAGACACGGTAGATGACGTCTTCAAAGTCCCGGGGGCTGCTTCGAAGACGTACATGTTTCCGCGTCGTTCACCCTTAGCGAGCATCTTCTTGGTTCGAAGGTCCTTAAGACAAACAGAAGACGGAGTAAATTCCATGGATGAATTTGTTTCATCAACCAATTTAGAAACAGATAAAATGTTTTTCTCAATGGTAGGAGTGAGTAAGACATTTTTCAATGGTAGTGTAGATTGTGACAAAGAGAGAGATGCATTTCCAGTATGAGAAATAGGGTGGTGGGAACCATCTCCCGTGACAATAGTGCCAGTGCCAATATAAGGAACCATGTTGGAAAGTTTACCTGCATCAGAGGTAACATGTGCGGCTGCTCCAGAATCAATATACCAAACTTCATCATCATTCTGACGCAAATTCATGTTGTTAAATGCAGTCATCAGAATTTGTTGCACATCATGTGGCAACCCTGCACTCTGTCCCTGATCAGTACCCTGATGTGCTCGAAAATTTCCCTGCGGCTGCCCCTGAAACTGTCTAACATTCATCTGTCCAGCTCTTGGTCCTGGCCTCCCTGCCTTGTTGCGATTCTGTGGGTTGTGCCAACAATCTGCTTTCACATGGCCACGCTTGTTGCAATGGAAGCAAGTAGGGACACGGGTACCTCTAGTGGCAGGTGGAGCAGTAGGAGTAGGAAGGAGTCCTCCACGGCCCATATGAGCAGCAGGTGGACGAAATGAGGTAGACCCAGATGTAAACATGACAGGATGAGGATCATCAATAAGATGATCTTGAGTCAAACTAACTTCATACTGTAGGAGTTTGGCCTGTAAATCCTCAAAGCATGGAAGTGTAGAGGCAACCTGTAATGCAGTGCAAAACATACGATATTGGGGCCCAAGGCTTCCCAATACCTGTTGAACAACATCTCTGTCAGAAACAGGATATCCAATAGCGGCCAACTGATCAATGATAATTTTGATATCCCCTAGAAATTCAGTAATGGTCATAGTTCCCTTTCGCATAGATTGGAACTGCCATTTCAGTTGAAGTGCACGTGATTCAGAAACCTGTGAATAAGAGTGAGTAAGATGTCTCCATAGTTCTGCAGCAGTAAAATGGTCAGAGATAGTTTGTAATATACGATCAGATAACGTGGCAGTCAAATAGGCAACCACAGATTGGTCCTTCTGAAACCAAACATCATACGCAGGATTTGGAATAGCAATGCAACTCACCTTCCCATCATTACCAGTTACCTCTTGCGTAATAGTCATAGGTGGGGCGGGTGATCCCCCATCCAGATGCCCGTAAAGACCATGACTTCGGATAAACGGCAGAATTTGGCGTTTCCAAAGTAAGTAGTTATCATGAGTTAATTTGTGAGAAACAAGTTGAGAAAGAAATCCGGGGCTGATTTTAGAATCCATAAGGAAGAAGATCAAAGATGAATCAAACAGCACGACAGAAATTCGTAGGTTGTACGGACAGAACCGTACGGACAGAAATTTTTGAGTTTTGGAAATCACGATTTTTTAGTTAATCGTGCAGAATGTACGATTTATCAACTATATTGCAAGAAATAGATAAGAAATCACAAGAAGTTTGAGAAAAGAGGCACTTTTGAGAAATGAGGGTTCCCAAATTTGGGGAAAACAGAAATTAGGGTTGATAAAATTGGGGATAACAGAATATGTAAGAAGGAAAAGATGCACGATATGAGGAAATGAAGAAACGACGTCGAAATATAGTGATTCAACGGAGAAACAACAGAGAAAAGATGGAAAAAACACTTTCCTTGAGAACGCCCAAAAACGCACGTCAAGGTCCTTAGGGGCCTTCCAGATGATCGTGATTACCACGCCCTTGGCTCTGATACCATGTGAGAAATCAGATGTGGGAGTCACCTTACTATCGTAGCAAGAGATAGAGAGAGAGGTAAGAGGGAAGAGAGAAAAAAATGTTGGGCGGCAATGATGTCTTCTCCCCTTTCCATTGATATTTATATGTTGTACGAGTGGTACAATACAGTACAATAGTACAATACAGTACAGTATGCTGTACAATACAGTACAGTAGTACAATACAGTACAGTATGCTGTACAAGTGGTACAATACAGTACAGTAGTACAATACAGTACAGAAATATATTCATTTACATATACATATTTAACAAATCGTATGCTGCGTTTGTCAGTTGCACTGCTTTCTTGCTTTGAACTGCTTACTGTTTGCACTACTTACGCAATTGCACTGCTTACTTGCTTTGAACTGCTTACTGTTTGCACTACTTACTCGCTCGCACTAGTTATTCGCTTGTACTACTTACGCGTTTGCACTATTCACCTGCTTGCATTGCTTACCTGTTTAACTGCATATCTGCTTTAAGTTGCGTAACATACTGAATTAAATGTACTTAATTCAGTTTCTTGTAGTCTCTCTTGTGCACCTAGTAGTTTTTCGCGAAACTAACCCATTCTATGGGTACAGGTGATGATTAAGTACTCTACGGGCGATGGCGCGATTGCAAGATGGCTTCAAGACTTCTTCCTGCTCTTAGCTCGCGTCCTGGACGCTATGGGTTTGTATCGGATTTTCCTTGGGATATCCGAATCTTGTGAGTTTTGGTTCTTTTAGCTAATGTGCCTAAAGTTGTCAGCTTACCTTATGATTTATCAAAAGAAAAATCTTCCGCTGATTTCATAAACAAACTTTGAAGGAAGGAGATATTTCTAGTCTCTTGCCTGTTTTTCTGAAAAGGTTCGCAAGTTTGAAATTTGGGGCGTTACACTGCCTCTGCTGTTTATTGCCAAGCAGGGCTGAGGCCCCTGCCTCTGACATCCTTGTCTGCAGGATGCAGAGTTCCTGCCTCTACCTCCTGCAGGCGGGAGGCCTTGCTGCCTCTGTTGCCTTTCTGCTGGGAGCTAAGCTCCCTGCCTACCCTTGTGGTCCGGTACTACTGCGGGTGTTATCGGACCCGCTTTTTGCTTTTGGTTTGCATATTAACGTTCTAAGCTTTCCAGGTTGAACGGTGTATCCAGCTCACCCTCTGTGGCTCGAGCTTGCGCTTACCTACGTCGCAGGCGTACGAGGACCTGCAACCCCTCAAGGTAGGGGATTCTTGCGTAAAAGGACAATGAACAGATAAATGCTAAATAAGGAAAGATAACTAAAAGATGATGATATATGCATACATATAAAATATATACGTATGTCTTTTAATTCAAGAACGCGGTTTCGCGATCCTTGTCCTCTTTATTTTTCTTGCACTTTTCTTTCTGTTGCCGCCACGCTATATGTGCTCAGGCTTTTAATTCATGTCTTTACATTCAAGGATGCGGTTTCGCGATCCTTGTCCTTTTTACTTTCTGTCTCGCCTTTTCTGTTGCCCTGCGCTTTATCCGCCATAGCATTTACTTGTATACCTTTTTACTCTAGGATGCAATCCTGGTCCTCCTTTACGTTCTCGCACTTTACTTTCTGCATTTACTTGTTGTCCCGCGCTTTATGCGCCATGGCCTTGCTACTTACTTTTGCCCTTCGTACCTTATTTTTCTGTTGCTGTCGTGCTTGCTCTTGCACTTACTTTTTGTATATGTTGTTCGTCCTTACTTTGCTGCCGCACTTCGTGCATATGCTTTGCTCGTGCATGTATTCTTATCTCTGTCATATGCTCCTTTACTTGCTTACGCTTATCGTTTTATCGAGGTACAACTCCATGCCTCGCGAGTCATCTTTTGCACTTGCTTAGTCAGGATAGGATCTCATACCTCGTGAGTTGCTTACGTAGCTGTCTGCTTGTATGTTTCGATGGTCGAGGTATGATTCCATACCTCGTGTGTGGCTTGTGCGTTTTACGCTTGAGGTGCAACTTTGCACATCGAGTCTTGCTCCTCAATTTGCCACGACACTATAATGTGCATGGGTTTGCCCCTTGTCAGCTTGCACTCCCTGAGTGCAGTTTCAAGTGTAGTGTATGCTGTTTCACTTGTCTTAAAAGCCACGACACACACTTATGCACTTTGGTTCTCCAAAAATGATGGTCTTAGGTGTAAACCTATTTTCAAAGATATATAGCTTTGTAAAGCAGATTTTCGAAAGCCTTTTGCGAGATAGCGGCTGGATCTCCCAAAACGATGTATTTGGGAGAGGTATGTTACAACTTCAGTTCGCCTATCCGATACGACTCGGATAACCTTGTTTAGGAGCCTGTGCACGAGTAGGGCGAGAATCCTATCGGGGTACTTGCGCCATCGTTAGATCGATGTTACATCACCTCTGATGCGAGATCTAGTTTCTAGATTTTCTGGTCAAACCATGATAGTTGGCACACTTCTTTCTTTCGCGAGATTATTGTTGATGGATTTCTCTTAAGAAATCCATGCTCCTCTCCATGTGATCGTACTCTCGATCATGTACAATATGTTTGGACTATGAAGAGCAAGATGAGAGGTCTATAGCAACCTCGAAATGTGTATTGACACTGTAAGATAAATCGAGTAATGTTGATATTCGCCTAATAGGCAGAATGCTTGCGATTGTCTAAAGGACCCGAGCACGATAAGTTGGAACTTGAATGAGTTCACTGTGGACTTCTGTAAAGCAGATGTGTTAGTAGATTTCCTGCAAGAGATCCTTACCCCTCTCATCGTGGTTGTACTTTTTTACAGGTACGTTGCGTACTGCAGTGAGTAGGATGAGAGGTGTGTGGTTGCCTCGAACGCGTAATGGCGCATGTAATTCACATAATGATAATTATGTGCCTTCACAGGCAAAATGCTCGATTGGGTTGAAAGACCAGAGCATGTAGAATGGGACGGTGGTTAAGAAACCCCCCGTTGTGCCTGTTCGGGATGGTTCATCAAGAGAGAGGATGGATGGTATAAAACTCCGATGGACAAGCCATTAATGCCTATTACGGGCAAAGGTCCGGTTTCCCCAGTCATCGGAGGTTAGGGAAAATGGGGCTACTATAATTATCCTAGGTGGTAGTCGCCTGACACTTCTGCAGAAGATGGATGCATCCATAGGCCCAGTATTGCCTTTGGGGACTTACTCTCTTGACTACCGGTCGTCCCCTTAGGAGCGGACTCAGTCAATCGTTTAGGGTATAATAAAATACATAGCATAATGGACCCCTGAATCGATCTCGGCTGTTTCTACGTTTTGCCTTGTGCGTACCCATAATGGCCTACTCATAATGAGAACAAGATATAACTTATGCACACGATTGTGAGATATGCGTGCTGTGATATGACTTGATTGTTTGTTAGCTTGATAGTTCAGTATACTATTCGTTGAGCTATACACGCTTGTCGAGGCGTTACTCTAGTTGGTTAAACTGCTTACGCAGTTTCTTGCTTAGTAATAACCAACTTCTCATACTAGTAAAATGCTTATTCGTTGGCGTGCGTTTCTTATGATTGATGTGATTGTATACAACTCGTAATCTACGAACTAGTGGCAACTAGGACTGATGTAGCCGCTTGTCTTATAAGCTGCTTACATATTGTGATATAACTGCTACCGTACGATTGCTTATCATGCGTAGCTTATGAATTGCTTGTGATGCAATAGCCTTTGCCTTACAATTAATGTAGCTACTTGTCGATGGGCTGAACCATCTAATGGTAATTATATGTATTGCGAGCATTGTTATGAATGCTTGTCTTATTCAGTTGGATTGTTGCTTGTTTAGCACTATGATCCTTACTGCTCTTGTATTTAGTTATTTGCTTTACTAGAGTTTTGCTTACTTTACAATATGTTTGGTTAAATCTGCTAGTCTTGCTTTTTCCTGCTTGATCTAGTGGATATCTTGCTTATTGCAGCATTTGTACATTCTTGTCTTTTGCACCCCTACTAGTCTGTTGCGAGACTGACCCACTTCATGGGCAGGTGGTGAACAGGTCATACAGCTTGTGATGGCACGATGACGTGATGCGTTCAAGGCAAGGCCCTTTCCCTGACGTTACGCTCCTGAGGACACTTTTGGTAAATGTGGTATAGAGTTTCTTTGAAAGCATCTCTTCTTATTAAAACTCTGGATTACTAAAACTGTGTTACCAAAACTTCGTTCTTCTTTTCATTTCAATGAAATATATAATTGAGTTGCAAATCGGTTTGTAAAGGGGAGTTTGCGTTATAATGCGCCCAAGGTCCAGGGACTTGCTATTTCAAACATGATTTCCGCTGAACTTCTGTTTCAAACTCTGATAAATAATCAATTTCAAAGCTTTCAACCTTTTTCATAAAAGGTTTCAAGTCCACGATTTTGGGGTGTTATAACTTTTGGTATCAGAGCGACAGGGAAAGCGGTAATCCTTGATCATCCGGCATCTGCATCGCACTGTGAGTATTATTTTCTTTAAACTATCTTTGCATTTATTTTAATTATTGTATGTATTTTTGCTTAGATGTCGTTCAATAATTTGATCAAATCTATAGATGCATTAATCGGAACGGTTGAACAGCTCCAAGCGATGATCCAGAACCTGAATCATAAGGTTGATGGGTTGGGTTGCGAGATCACCAACCTAGGGCGGAGTGTTAACCCTCATGCTCTCTCGAGTCAGATGTGCCTTCGGGACTCCGACGATTGTGTTTTTGTGGAAAGGTGGGTTATTCTGCTGAAGAATGCCACTTTAATCAGGATCGCGACAGAAAGTCTACCGAAGATAGTGATGATAACAAGCGTCGACCTGCTAAAAGATAGAAACAAGGTAGAGAAAATGAGCCGCAACGACCATTAAACCCAAAATGCCTGAGATGTAATCGTGTTCATCATGGACATCCATGCCCCCGAGACTCTGGTGACTGTTTTTATTGTGGCAAGATGGGCCATTTTATCCGTGATTGTTGCAAGAAGAAGGTCTATGACTTCCAGCGAATGGGCAGTACACCTCAACCTCCTTAGCAACAACAACAAGAACAACTCAGGTAGTAACCTATGTCTACTATCCTATGACCGAACACAGAGAAAACGTTGAATAGATACTTTGATAGTCTTAGTTTAAGACTTTTTGTGTGTTTTGTTACGTATTTTTGTTAAGTAAAAGCTTAGCGATAAAATTACGTATGACTTTGGTGTCTTTGTGATCTTAATGATTATGATGCTTATTAGGTGAATGACATGTCACGCCTACAACCGATTAGTTTTGGAGTAGTTGACTTGTTACGCCTAAAAATGATTAACTTTTAGGTGGTTGACGTATACGCCTACAAATCATTAGTTTAGACTATTTAGATGAATGGCACCTCATGACTACAAACAGTTAGTTTGATGATACATCACGCCAACATAGTTGTGTTGTAGAGGGTTGCATTTTGATTGTTGGTATGAATACATCATACCTGTATAGCATGATTGATGAGTATCATGAATATTGGACTAAAATGTCTTGAAGATTTGTGCGTGAGCTTCACGCTAGAAAGGTCGAATGCGATGTGCTTTGAGGTAAAAATTGTGAATGCATATGATAGATGCAATGATTTGAATTGTCTTACATGCACATATAACTTGAATCCTGTGAATATTGAACAAAGTAGGAGTTATACTTGTTGAAGTTTAGTTGATTCATAATATATTATGTGTGTGTTCCTATGTGTATAGAATTCATGCTTTGATTACATATGCTTTGAGGTCCTATTTGAGGAATGCGATGTTCCTTGTGGCAATGATGCAATGCGTAGTGTAAAATGCTTTGTGATTGTTATGCCACGTGATAAGAATTATTAAGAGCATGCGATGAATGTTTAAATTGGGTATATGATAATGGTTCATGGAACCTTGTTAGAAAAACATGCAATTTTGTGTTTTGTTTTGCCATGTGAAGTGATACGATGCATATTGCAATTTTGTCCCTGTTTTGTAACACCATTTTCCTTACAAATAGATTTTGTTAGAATATGTTGAGGTTCTGATATGAAGCCATCAACATAATCACACAAATCTTTGCCCACCAAAATTCTTTTCATAGCGGTGACCCCCATGTTATAGTTTTCCTATCAAATTTGACGGGAACAACCGTAACTACTTTTTCGGCCATTGTTCCAAGGAAAAACATAGTAGGGGAAGAAAATAGATAGAGAGAAAAGAAGAGAAGAAGATTGCAACAAATATGTTGAAGAAGTATGATGGCGTGCTTCTCAAGGCATCAAACCAACAAACTAATGCTCTACCAATCTCAAGATCCCCTTGATCTTCACATACATGTTACAACTCAAGAACACCAATGCTCCCATACCATGTAATGAAATGGGCAAAGTAATACAAGAGAATGCCTCTTATGGGCATACAAGAGCACAATAGCAAATGGCACAAGGACCTCTTATGGGGTCAACATAAGATTACAATCACATAAGCCACTTATGGACCAAACACAAACATAAAAATATAGGATCTTATTAAGAGAATGCTTGCGAATAAGCTTCAAATACAAGAGGGGTTACACCTCCTATTTATACACAAAAGGAAGCAAAAAAGAGCCATTGTTAAGTGCTCCCTATAGCTAGAAATGTAGCTGTTGGGAGCACTTCCCAACATCTAGTAATATAGCTGTTGGGAGCACTCCTAACAACTCTATTTCAAGAGCATTATAAGGACTATAATGCCATTGATAAAAAGAATAAATTACAAAAATAATAAAAACTTAAAGTGCACCTAATGAACACAATTAATTACATAAGGGAAAATAACTAAAATACCCCTAATGGGTTTTACTTATTACATCAAGAATATATATATATATATATATATATATATATATATATATATATATATATATATATATATGTGTGCAAACAATAAGTGTATATATATACACTTTAACAAAGGCTCCTTAAATAGAGGTTGGAAGGGGAGGTCATTCCAGAGTTATCGGAAGCGCCTAGGCGTATGGGGAAGCGCGCTTCCTCGATACGCGCTTCGGAAGCGCGAAACATCGCGCTTTCGAAACGCGTGGGGGAAGCGTCCCCCTTTTTTGGGAAGCACGCTTCCCCATTTTTTTCATTTTTTTCGCTTCCGGTTCGCTTCCTAGGTCGCTTCCGAGACGGTTCATAATTTTCTTCTAAGTGGTCCCACGCTTCCCCGCTTCCTAAATTTTTGAAAGTGCCTCGCTTCCCGCTCCCGCTTCCCGCTCCCGCTTCCCGCTCCCGCTTCCTAACTGGTAACTCTAGGTCATTCCCTCTCCCCATCGATATGGGACTAACTTTTCTCTCTTACTTTTACTCTTTAACATTGAAATCTATATAAAGTTATAAAGCATACCCTTTTCTTTTACTCTTCATATAAATACCATAAAAATCATGCATTCATTCTCCCTCTGCTCCAATATCCGACTGTATGAGTATGCATGTTTGTATTCTAAGGTAACATAACCTACCTTGCACATATATATACATATATATATATATATATATGTATATACATATATATATATATATATATATATATTTTATGATACATTGGGTTCTCAAAAGCATGCCCCTCTGTCTCTCTGTTCGTTGATTCTCTTGTGGTTTGTTTTCTACGTTCATCCATTTTTTATTTTTGAGCTATTTTTATTGTCCCCAAATTGTCATAGTATCCTTATTTGATGAATACTATTTGAAGCAGTTGAAAATTATTTAGAATAAAAGTTTGAAAATTTTGACATACTTAAATGAAGTTACTCATACTAAATAGCACGGTTTCTTTATGTTCTACTGTTGCAGATGAATTGAAAAAGTTACCTGCTCCTGAGGTTGCTTTGAAGTACTATACGGAAGAGGACCTGTACTTGTTTGGTATGCAGTATACCTATATCCTGTTTCGTGTAGTGCAATGTGACATTTGATTGATTCCTCATGTAATTTCTTTCAGATGAATTTCAAACGTCTCGAGCTCCAAATACTAGGAGGCCAAAAATTGGTAATGTTACATTGTCAATTTCAATGCTCTATTGTTTAACTTGCAAAAGACAAGCACTTATTTATCATGTATTCATTTTCATTCTGTGCAAGTACCAAACCTCCCATTATTGAAAATTTTCTCATGGTGCATGTGAAATGGATGCACAATTGATGGAGGCACTAGTATTGTAGCATTATCTGGGATTCTTGTTTGATTGATGTGGAACAAGCATTCTCAGGTTACATTCACAATTTCTTGAAAGACCACAATGTGTTCTTGGTTACACATTGTGCTAATTTTGTTTTGAAAATTTGGAGTGGAGATTGCGATTCCATTTCATATGCTAGTTTAGGGTGTGTATATTGTGAAACTTCTTGTCTTCTCAGTAGTGATATGATAATCACTGAAATCATATCTTTGAATGTTTTTTGGGAAAATTTTGAAAATTTTCAAGTTAGAAGACTAGAAATATTCAAGTAGAGAATTGCATGTTTTTAAACATGTAGACTTTAGTCAGGGAACCTCTATTTTCTTTAGTCTATGCATGACCTTTAAAGCTAGAGCCTAAATGTTCTATATTTAATAAGCATTAGTTGTGAGATTAGCTTACCAATGACGAAAATGGAAAAGTCTTTATCTTTTCCTATGCATGTTCTCTAAACAATCGGCTTTGAAGGTTTACAAGAGTGGATGGAAATCTCGTTAATATAATTACATCCATTTTGCATGGTGAAAGAGGTTTCTTGTCTCTCTCTCTCTCTCTCTCACACACACACACACACACACAAGTGCGCACATACACAACCAGCAAGGGAAATTTGATACATTAAAAGATACATTGCACTCTATTCTTGATAAAATACTAATACCTCTAGTGATAACAATTTATGTACGGATAATGTAAGTTTGAGCTATCTCCATGATGTCTTGATGTCTTCTTTCAAATGCCACTGTTATGGAATAAGGTGTGATGTTTCATGAACAATATTGTGAGGATACTAACGTGTACTACCACCTTAGCACATATTACAAAGTAATGAAGCAAACTATCAGTATAGTACTACTATTTAGCATAAACATATAGTTCAGAGAATTGGAGCATAACTGTTGTTTCATAAAGTAGCTCAGGCCTGTCCTAGCAGGGTGCTTCTTTTAAGGATTGTGAAGGGATACATATTACGTGTCTCACTTTTGGTGGATATAGAATATGGACCATAAAAGTTAAAGAAGAGAAAAATGTGTTGTAGTTTGACTTATTATGGATTAGAAGGGAAGATGGAAAGTTATACATATTTTCATAATTAAAATTCTAACTTCATCTTGGATTTGGGATAGATTTTTTATAATATCCAAGGTGAGATGGGAAATGATGGTCTAGATTGTTAAATTTACATACTTGTGATGCATATAGCTTTTTATATATATGTATACATATGTTTATACATACTCATAGATTTTTTTTTATTTTTTTATTCTTTTTTGTATTTTTTTGTAGTAGTCAACATGGGTTGACTAGACAGAGCTAGTCTAACAACTAGATTTTCTAGCTGTTAGACTAGTCTAAAGGATCCCAACAACTCTTTGTATTTGACTTAGTCAAATACAATAAAAAAGAAACTAAAAATAAAAAGAAAAAACCTATACTAACTAAACTAAAAGGAAAAAATAAAAGTTCCTAGTTAGCCTAGGTTATGATACATTATTTAACACTCCCCCTCAAACGTACGTTTGGATAACCGAAAGTTTGTCCAAGAGAAAGTGAAATGTAGGAGCTGTGAGAGGTTTGGTAAAGAAATTTGCCAGTTGATATTCTGAAAAAACATAGGGAAGATCAATAGTGTCGTGTAGGAATTCCTTTCGTACATAGTGACAATTCATCTCAATATGCTTGGTTCGTTCGTGGAATGTCCGGTTGCTGGCAATGTAAATACAACTTTTGTTGTCACATCATAGTTGTGACACTCCTGTACTCTGAACACCCATCTCATGAAGCAATCTCCTTAGCCTGATTACTTTCATAGTTGTTATAGCCATGGCTCTGTACTTGGCTTCAGTTGATAAGAGAGACTTTCTGTTGCCTCTTGCACCTCAAAGAAATCAATGATTCACCTAAAAATACTCAGAAACCAGTAATTGAGTGTCGATTATTTGGATCTCCTCCCCAATCCACATCAGTATAAGCAATTAAATCTAAGGAGGAAGAAGCAGACAAGAAAAATTCTCGAAAAATGAAGGTTTTAATATATCTAATAATATGTAAAACAACTCCCATATGAACAGTGGTTGAAGCATGTTGAAATTGGCTTGTTGTGTGAACGACATGCGCAATGTCAGGTCGTGTAATGGAGAGATAAAACAGTGCCCCAACAAGTTGTCTGTAAGGTGTTAGATTTTCAAGTGGTTCTCTATCATTAATCTTCATTTTGACATTTACAAGTTCAGAAGTGTCGACCTTTTTCTCATCCGAGATGTCAGACCAATCAACAATATCTGGAGCAAACTTAGATTGAGTCAGCAAATAACCTCTAGAAGACTAAATAACTTTTATACCAAGATTTTTTTTTTAAAAACCCAAATCACACATTTCAAAGTGTATTTTGAGAAATCTTTTAATGTTTTCAACTCTCTGTTTATCACTTTCAGTGATGATCATGTCGTCTACATAGAGGAGAAGGATAATAATACCTGCATAAAAAATCTTAACAAACAAAGTTGTGTCAGTAAGATAAGATTGAAAACCAAAATAAAGCATAATTTTACTAAATTTGTCATACCAAGCTTTTGAGGCTTGTTTAAGGCCATATAGAGCTTTATTTAAATGAAGAGCCTTTCTTTTAGGAATATCAATGCTAGGTGGCGGTTCCATATAAATTTCTTCGGCTAAGCTTCCATTGAGAAATGCATTTTTGACATCCATTTAATATATAAGACATTTCTTTACAGAGGCAAGGGCTACTAAGGTCCTAACTATGGTCATTCTAGTAACTGGAGTAAAGGTCTCTTCATAGTCTATTCCATACTCTTTGGAATAGCCCTAGGCAACTAATCCGGCCTTATACCTTTCAAGAGTTTCGTCACTCTTGGTTTTAACTTTATATACCCATCGACAACCTATAGGCTTTTTGCCTGGTGGAATATCTTGAATAGTCCAGGTATTTGCCTTTTCTAAGTCATTTAATTCCACTGTCATTGCTTCTACCCATTCAGAATGTTCTTTTGCTGCAACATAGTTAAAAGGTTCTATGTAAGAATGTATTAATGCAATATAGGCTTGATACTTAGGTGAAAAAGACTCATAGGACAAAATTTTCAGGGACTTTTTGATACTCTAGATGACCTTGTTTGTATTTCTTTCTGTTATTCATTACTAATATATTTTTCGAGAGCACGTGGATGTTCTAAATTACCCCGCCTAGAGTATTGAATACAATCTTGATTATTATGAAATGATTCTGCATGTATCATATCATTTTTATCTTCTTGGTTTTCATCAATATCACACTCATCAATCTTTGGAACTACATCTAATAAAAAAGAATACTCATTTATTTTCTTAGTGTTCTCACTTTTAAAAAAACTTTTCTTTTCCAAAAATGATACATTTCTTGACACATAACTTTTTAGTTTTAAAGTCAAAGCATCTGTAGCCTTTTTGATAATTTGCATATCCTAGAAAAACACAAGGAATAGCATGAGGAGAGAGTTTGCCATTTTTATCAGAAAAAACAAAACACTTACATGCAAAAATCCTTAACTTAAAATAATCTAGAATTTGTTTGAAAAGTTTTTTAAAAGGAGATACATTTTTTAAAGATGAGAATGACATTATCTTAATAAGATAAACTGCCGTTAGAGTGGCTTTAGCCCAAAAAACTTTAGGCACTTGATGTGTAATAAGTTCTTGTTGTCTCTATAATATGCCTATGCTTTCTTTCAGCTAAATCATTTTGTTGAGGGGTATAGGAACATGATTTTTGATGTGTGATACCATGTAGATTTAGATAATCTTTAAATTCTTTTGATAAAAACTCTCCCCCTGAATTAATGCAAAAGATGAAAATATCAATTTTAAATTATTTTTTAACTAGATTATGAAATATTTGAAAGTGTGAGAAAACTTGAGACTTATGTTTGAAAAAATAGATCTAAGTATGTCTTATAAAATCATCTAAAAAAATTACATAATACATAAGGCCACCTTTTGATATAACAGGTGCGGGTCCCTACACATCCGAATGCACTAACTCAAGTGGTCGAGAAGAAACAAAGGTTCTTTCTTGAAAAGATAATCTCTTCATTTTACCAAGAATACAATTTTCACATGTAAAGTTTTCAAAATTACAAAAAATTTCATCTTTGAAAAAAACTGGATCTTGGATACACTAGGATGACCAAGTCTCTTATGCCATAGATCCAAATCCACTTTCTGAACATTACAATACAATGTATTCTTGGGTATTTCCAAAAAATCCGTGCAGTATAAGCCTTCTTTTTTATGGCCTTCCCCAATCGGCTTCCCTGACTGGCGATCCTGCACTCGACAACCATGAGAGGAGAAGGAAACATTATATCCATGGTCAGATAATTGAGAAACAGATAAAAGATTTAAGTTAAGTTTCAAAATATATCTAATTTGTGGAATAAAAAATCTTTTTGAGTTTTGAGAGGTATTTTCAAAATTGCCTATTCTTTTTATATCAAGAGATGTTTCATCAACGGTGAAAACATTTGACCCACTTGAATTGTGACATTCGGATAACATATCAATATTTGATGTCATATGAAAAGAGGCACCTGAGATTTACCGGGATCGAAGATCCCAAAGGAAGAGACTGCAACTCCAGTGGATGAAGATGCTCCTTTGAGTAGAGGTTGAAGTGCCTCTACTAATTGAGTTAAGGACATGTTTCTAATGGATGGTTCACTTTATTCTTGTGGAGGTCTAACAGAGGCAACCTTCTTCTCATAGGGCTTCTTGAATTTTGGACAATATGTTTTTACATGTCCCGGTTCATGGCAATAGTAACAAAAGACTTTCTTTCTTTCAAACTCATTTCCTTGCTTCTCATCATTTGTCCTCCCATAGTATTGGGGTTTGTAGGTACGAACATAGTTTTTCAGTCTAGATACGGCTAGGATCGAGTCATCATCATATTTGGAGATTCTCTTTTTAACACTATTTTTCTCCATACTTAATTCTTCTATCGTATCTTCTATCGAAAAAACTTTCCCTCGATGAAGGAGAATGGATTTGGTAGATTCAAACTCCGATCTCAATCCATTAATAAATTGAAAAAAATACTCCATATCTATTTGATTTTGATGGAGCTCTATGTCTTCCGGATATTGCCATTTTGGTTCAAGAAGAGCTAATTCTTCCCATAGTTCGGATAAGCTATTATAGTATTTTCTAATGCTTTTGTCCCCTTGAACTATATTTCGTACTTTATCTTGTAAATTGCACACATGTGCAATATCTTTAAGAGAGTACATTCTTTTAAGATATTCCCATGCATTTTTGCATGTTTAAATTTTGCAAGGCTTGAACACTTTTTGATATTGACACTACTAATGAGCCAAGACATAATCTTGGCATGTCTCATTCTCCATTTCTTCAACTTTTTTTCGTAAGTGGTAATGATCTTATTTTTCTCAACCTCCGTAAGAGGCATCTCTTTCTCACCTTCTACCTTTGTAAGGATTAGTTTGGGTTCCGCATCGGTCCCATCCACTAAACCCAACAACCCCTTTCCTCGTATAAGGTGCTTCATAATTGAAGCTCATGTTACATAGTTAGAGTCATTGAGCTTAAGGAGTTTAATGGTGACATTATCATTGTCATCCATTTTACAAGGTTTGAGAAAGAAAAAAGAAAGAACGAAAAATGGAGGAGAAGAGAAGAAAGTAAAGATAATGAGTACTCCACCACCGACGAAGAGCACGTACACTACCAATCTTTTACACGATCACGATCTCACAAGTGCTTGAATAGAAATTGTAAAAGAGTTTCACCTCTTTTTAAAATTTTGAATAACACGTTTCCCGATTTACCGAAAATGAATTTAGCTTGATCTCCTAGCTTTGATACCATGTAAGAAGATGAGCTCCTTCAAGAATGTTTGCTAGATCACCAACAATAAATACTCAAAGAGCTCCAACCAAAGTACCGAAAAGAACACTCACAAGAACCAAGGTTCATAGACAAATACCCCAAAAAGGGTATTCAACAATAAGAGGAAAAATAATAATATTATTGTTGGTGATTTACAAAAAAAAAATACATTTGAGAGAGGGCAATGCCCCATATTTATATACAATAGAGGAGCAAGTAGAGAGAGTCGTTGGGCTCCCATCGACTCTTTGTATTTGACTTAGTCAAATATTGACTAGTCAGATACAATAAAAAAAAGCGAAATATAAAAGGAAAAAAACCTATACTAACTAAACTAAAAGGAAAAAAAAAATTCCTAGTTAGCCTAGGTTATGATACATTATTTAACAGTAGGTTCTTGCATAAATAGTATTGTGGCAAGTTCAAAGGGTCTTGGAAGACTCCGAGCTGCACCATAACTGTATGGCATTCTTTCTTTGAAAATCCTCGACTTTAAATGATAAATGTCTAATTTCAGAGTGCAAGAGTGTACTTTAGGTGTACATATACATTTTGATAAAGTCATACGGCGGAGAGGAAAAAACAAGTTGGGAACATAAGTAATCAGAAACTAAAGGTAAAGAAATAGGAGACACAACAGCCTATACAAAAATCTATTTAGCCAAGTGGATGCTTTCATAAAGAACGCTGTGCATGTGTGGCAAACTTCTTTACTGCTCTTGGCCAGCTCTGTCAACTTCTCTGAGTTCCAGTATTTGACTGTTTGATTTTTGCTGAGTTTCTTTGAATCAAACTAATTTTACACCTGATGATGTCTTTCTCTAATTGAAATGTTCCAGATAATCTATATGATGTGTTTGTGAACATCAGAGATGATGAAGCTGAACATTGTAAAACCATGAAGGCTTGCCAAACCCATGGAAACCTCCATTCACCCCATTCAGCTGCAACTTTGTCTGAAGAATCACAGAGTATAATAGCTCCACAAGATTGTGAAGGCATTGTTGACTGTGTAAAGAAGGCTATAAGCTTGCCTCAACAGAAAAGATAACATGCAGGTTTCAGTGAATGGTTTGAATTGTTCTGCTGATTGATGAATGCCAAGCATGACCGCCTTGCTCTGTTTAGAATGGTTTGTTCATGTCAGTGAAGGTAGTGAATCAATTACTCCCTACCATGTAAGATGGCATTTGTCAGTCATGCTTGTAGTAAATGTTTTTTGGAAGAGGCATTGTTGCCTTATCATGGTGATTATATCGAGATAATTTAAAAGCAACATTTATAGCTCAATTAACAAAGAAATTCCTTTATATCTGCATAGATTCCTGTATCCACCCCCACCCTCTCTTGTGTGTGTGTGCCCCCCCCCCCCCCCCCCCCCTGTGTTTGTGTGTGTGTACGTGCGTGCATGCACATGTATATATCCTGGAAGATGCTATACTATCCAATAAAAAGTCATGGTATTGTTTAGTCAATCATTATAATGTGTTTGCCTTTGTTTAATAAAATAACATACTTTTGGATGTCAGTATTTTGATTTAAAATGAAAAATGACCCTACTGTACTGTAGTTTAACACTTCTTGAAATGCCCTACAATTTTCGATATTTTTTCTCATGTCCAAAATCGCAAATAGCCAGCTTTGAAATATCCTTTTTACCCTTTGCATGCACATAACTCATGAAGTTGCGTGAAATGTCGTTCCGTTTGTCAAGTGCCGCATACTCCCACTTAAAATGAGGTCTGCACGTTTTTATTTTTGCGGATTTCATAAAGTTCACGTAATAATATTTGCAAACATCTTGTCAAACTCGAACAAAATGAAGAAGTCTGCATATATTTAATACAGACTTTCTCAAGTCCACATATATTTTGTGGACTTTCTCAAGTCTGCCTATATTTTATGCGAACTTTCTCAAGTTCACCTATATTTTATGTGGACTTCTTCAATGCTGCCTATATTTTATGTAGACTTCCTCATCCTCACCTATGTTCGTTGTTTGCATTTTTAGGAGGAACAATTTATCTTTCAGATAACGTTTCTTCTCAACCACTCATCAGATCGAGGTGATCTTGGTGGCAGTGAAAAACTAATGTCTTGATCTGTCTCTTTCCTTTTTTTTCCTTAGATTTTTTGTGCAGGTGGTCATAAAATACCATAAAACATACAAAAAATGCTAAACCCTAGAGGGTGTAGAGCATGTTTCTATTCCGGTTTTGGAACTCATAAATAAAAACCTTAGAGGGGTTTTCAGTTTTGACTCAAAACATGAAAGTTATAGGCATGTATCTCAGCTTTCCAAGGACTATAAAAATATAAGTTCTCAAGATCTGATCACAGAGAGACAGATATGAGAACAAAGATTGTTCTGCAAAAAAATGTTATATTTGGGAGGAAATTCTCATATATAAGAGAAGTTTGCATGTGTGAAGGGTAAAAATGTATTTTTAAGTTTATATATTTGTGAATTTGGACATGAGGAGAATATAAAAAATTATAGGGTTTTTAGAAAAATGCATTAAATTACCCATACACTACAATCATTTTCCATAAAATATATTGTCTTCATTGTAAATTTGCAATGAATTTTGGACCATTGATATATATATTTTTAATTTTCTTCAAAACCTGCCTATGCATTAGAATTCCTTAATTTAGTGAATGTTCTCCGAAAAGGCCATGGCATGTGTACAAGACAACTAAAACAAACATTTCCATGGCACTACTAGTGTATGATACTCTTGTAGGTAATAATAAAAGTTCCCCACCCCCCAACGTGCACATATGTGTGCATGCATGTCAAAAAATAATAATAGAAAAAAATGATTCAGGTTGTGATTAATCGTTTGATAGTTTAATACATAGGATCATCCCCTAGAATTCTGATGGATAGATTCTTCTACCAACCCTCAATCCCATTCATTCATTCAAACTTTCATCGAGTCTCTGCACCTATCCTTTTTTATTCTCGCTTTATAGGAAATGAACCCTTGTTTTCTTTAAACAAGATTTGCCTTAGGACTGCCTATTTTTAATTAAAAAATGATCATATTATACAGTAAAAATGACATGTTTTTATAAAAACTCCATAATTTGCCAAAAACCGTTCGATGACCAAAACCATAAATAACCAACTTTATTAGAACCTTTTTGCCCTTCGCATGTGCAAAACTCACGAAGTTTGCATGATATATCGCTTCGCTCGTTGGGTATCACAAAGTCCCACTTAAAAGGTGGTCTGCACGTTGTTTCTTTGAACCTCTAGAAGCTCACATAAAAATATTTGCGAACATTTTTTTATACCCAAACATTGAAACTTTGCAAATACCTAAGTTCACATATATATCCTCCTAATATGTAAAGTTCCTCCTAAATATGTGAAGTTGCTTTTAAATATGCAAAGTTACTTCAAATATGTAAATTTCCTCCTCAATATGTGAATTTTCACTTAAGAGATCTGCAAATACATATCGATCTATGCAAATTTTTGGTATGCAAACCTGTGTAACTTCACATATTTTGTTGAATCATATATGAAGTCATTTTTGCATTATATTTTTCTTTTTTGTTTGTTTCTAGAAAGAACCGTAACCCTTTTCTCTAGAACCATAAGCATTTTTCCTCTTTCCATTCAAGTGAGTCCCATGAATTTTTTTTACTGCATTCCATCGAGGTTGCAGTATCATCCTTCTCATCGACTTCCCTGTTAGGTCGAAAGTTGAGTTTCATATGAACAATATGCGAAAAATGATCTTATTGTACCCTAAAATTGATGTGTTTTCATAAAAACTTCACAATTTATGATATTCCTCCTTGTCCAAAATCACAAATAGCCAATGTTGTAATGCCCTTTTTACCCCTCACATACATGGAATTGATGAAGTTCATGCGACATATCGCTCTGCTCCTCGATTGATGCATATGCCCACTTAAAATGAGGTTCGCATGTTTTTTTTTGGACTTTAACTTCCTATTAAACTTGAACAAAATGAGGAAGTCCGCATATATTTTATGCGGACTTAAGGAGGTTCGCACATGTTTTATGCAGATTTCCTCAAGTCCACATATATTTTATGCGGACTTCCTCAAGTCTGCATAAAATATATGTGAACTTCCTTAAGTCTGCATATATTTTACGAAAATGACTGTATTGTATGATAAATATGACCTATTTTTCAAAATGCTCTATAATTTTTGCTATTCTCCTGATGTCCAAAATCACAAATACTAAACTTCACTATGATCTTTTTAACCCTCACATGTGTGGAATTGGTGAAGTTTGCACGATATATTGCACCACTCCTCAGGTAATGCAAACCCCCACTTAAAATGAGTTTCACACATTTTTTTCTTGCAGACATTAGGAAGTTCACACATATTTATGTGCAAACTTCATGTTAATCTCGAACTTTGAAACATCACACATATGTCATAAAGTTCGCACAAAAATATGTGTGAACCTCATTTTACTCTCAAACTTCAGAACATCACACATATGTCACTAAGTTCACATATATGTCACTAAATTTGCATAAAATTATGTGCAAACTTTGTGAGTATAAAAACTAGAACACCGTAACCTAGACTATATGTGAATTTCGTGAGTATAAATTTTTAGGGTTATTTGTGGTGCCTAACCTGCTTCCCGGCAGCCACTCTTTCGGTGGGACTTCATCCTCAAGTATTTCAAAATGTTCGATGGTGATTTTTTCAATAAGCACATATTTATCTGTTGAACCAGTTATTTTTTATAAATATAAATTTTCTCCATGTGTTTGGATGATTTGTATGCTTCTATTCCATCCTTCATTTTTGTTGTTTATATTTTGTGGATCTTTTAAAATAAACATGATATTTTGGCACCATGTTTGGTTTTTGTTGTTGTTTCCTTCATTATTTGGGTTTTTGTCCAATGTTTTTGTTGCATACTTGTTTACCTATATTCTCCTATCTTGGTATTGTATAAAGTTGTTAATTTATTTAAAATATGCAAACTAAGTATGTCAGAGGGGTCAACATCTGGATCATCTTCTATTGTTAGTGCATGACAGGAAAAGCCAAAGGAAAAAAATTATGAACTGGATCATCCTTGGTACTATGAAACTAGTTAGTTGCTTGACACATGGATAAAGAGGTAGCCACATCTAATGCTAAGAGTTTGGGTGTTCGACATTTTGCATGGAAAAGACACCCTTCATAAACTCAAAAAACTATGCTCAAACACTCAGCAGGAAATGTAAAGATAGATAGTCATTTCACAGTGACACGTATCTAAGAAACAATGTGTAGAAAAAGTTGAAGGGTTTATGGCCATAATCTTGTCTCCTACCCCAAAAGTATCTAAACAGCGGAAGGGTCACTCAGTGGTAAAGAAGAGTGGCCCATTGGCTCACTCAGATCTTGTTGCAAACTTAAATGCCCGGATATATAGGGCTGAAGATGCGGCCATCTGCTATGACAGTGGCGAGATAAGGATGAAGATACCTCAACAAGTGGATGATGAGAAACCTAAGACTGAGTTTTCGAAAGTAAATGTATCCTAGGGTCTTGTGGCTATTTCAAATGTTGAGGACAATTTTCAGGCTGAAATGGAAAGTGCACTGAACGATTATAAGGGGATCAACCTTACAAGTGAGAGCATCCGATCCTGAAGGAGAAAGTGCAAGCTCTAAAGAAGATATTGTAGTGGGGAATAAGGTCTGGTGCTCTTGGACAGGTATCAATTATGTATTTATCTTCTAATTTGATTTAATGTTTAAAATGCTATGTGTGTATGTGAAGCATGAACTATTATTTTCTTGTTGAATCATGTATGTGGGAAACATGTTATGATAACTAGTTTGATTTTTGCAATATAATTTGTAAACTGCTATATATTCTGTAAATGATTCATTTGATTAATTCTAACAAAATTAATTATGATTGCAGAATCCACAGCCAAAGATTCAAAAGATCTATCATTCCACACACACACACCGGTTCTACTAGTTTCAGGTACACTAGTGGTTTGTAAGACTAAGGGAGGAAGTGAAGGAGTTGTTGAATGAGATGCATTTCTGACAATTCTTCGAGATCACACCATGGAACATCGGTCACCCCCTCTTAGAAGTTGTTGTGCAGTTCTAGAATTCGACAACCAATACATTCCATTTCAAAGATTTTAAGATGACCATCATGTTGGAGGACGTGACATGAATCGCTGGATTGAAGTGCCATGAAAAGCTAGTGAGTTGACATCGGTGAAAAGATTTCAAGCAGTTGTCTGATATTCATTTTGGAGCGAATGAGGATGCGTTCGATAGAGAAAGGATTAAGTTGTCATGGTTAAGGGGCTACCATGTTTGGAAGGAAAGGCTAGTAGTAGGGCGGAGGGTCTTGAATCTACTGTTATAGGATGGCCTAGCCAAGTTACCTAAGGTGTCAGATCTACCACAAATGAAGAGAAAAGACCCAGCCAAATACTACAGATATCATAGAGTTGTGGGTCACGACACTGAGGACTGCTCATTTAAGACCACATAGATAGTTGGGAGCTGCTAGTGAATGAAAAATATTCAGAGTCGAGCAACAATAACCGCACCATAGAAGAAGCAGTTTGGGCCTGTGAAATGAGTAGAAATTGGTTCTTGGAGAAAGGTATGGGACAAGGGTCATCTATTAATACAGTGATCTATGCTCCACGGGTCTTCATTTGTAGTAATTGTTCCTGCCCGATGCCTCGGGTATCCCAGATCTGTTATCAAGGGAGGAGAAGGGTATAAGAAAGAGAAATTTCATAGGAGAACCAAGACACTTCTCAGAAAACCAATCAGATAAACATGATTCGTCTGGACCCGCCAGACAACAATCACACCAAGATTTCTCCTCCAGTGTCCCAACACCGAAAGCCCATCACTGAAAAGGATGGCCTCCCTATACAGTCTCCATTGTCTAAATCTCAGGGGCAAATTGATATGCCAACTGTTTAGTTAAAGGAGGAAATGACCCTGTTATCAAGATCGGTCATAAATATGGCATCTTCCAATTCCGGCCATGTGTCAATCAGAGACCTCTCCAAAAGGCCCAAAGGTCTTCAGGCTTAAAAGAGGGATAGATCACTCTCACTTCAAGGGTCATCTCATATACCAACATGTGCAAAAATGTGGAAATTGATTTTTCTCATTCACCAACAAAATAAAATGCCTTATGCATGGGGTACCAACCATTCGAGGGACTGAAAAAGTCAATAGGGCATAAGAGAGCCTCTCTCAGCAGTGCAAAAAGTGAGAACCCAGGGTCTAGGTTATGAAGAGCCTGAACAAAAAGGGGCAAAAAGGAAAAGCTCACATGGGTCCGAAAGGATCATTTCAAAAAGAGGTCAACCATCATCTGCTCAGTAGAGAGTTTGGTTGCTTCAAATAACATAGGGTTGACACTTCCTTTGCACTAACTCAGCCTGAGTTCACAAAGGTCCAACAACAATTCAGGCACCTTCATACCTCCTTCTAGAAAAGACCAGCATGCTTAGAAAAAGGCAATCACAGGTCAGGGCAGAGTCACAATGATATGAAAGAAAAAGGAGATCATCACGAGTCATCATCCCATCACCCCAAGTAAGCCTTCAAAACAAAGATTCTGTAAAATAGTCTTTTGAAAAACCAAAAAAAAAAACCAAGAAAAATAAAGAGTTTTGAAAATCCAAAAAATAGAAATATTACAAAAAAATAAGAAAAGCCAAGATGATTCAAAAAGATTTTTCTTTCTAGGGTCCAAGCTATCCTCTTCATTATAGGGTCATACTATTTATATTGACAAGACTAAGAAAGCTTTTGTCAAACCCTTGTTTTGTTTCATATCATTCTTAATTATACCTTTCTATTAAAATCATATGAAGGCATGTTAAAGGAGTTTGAACCTATCTAAAACCCAATGATAGGGCATCGTAAAGCCAACCAAAGTCTCAATTTCTTAGGCAAGAAGAAACCTCTAACAGTCAAGCATACAAACAATCATTCCCAAACCATCTCGACCTTGTTCGATGAGACCCAAGTTGTCTTAAAAGCCAGGTTTATGTCTGAACACTGGCCCCACCTTGTTTTGTATGACCCACAATGGTCTCCGCATCTCAGTTGTCCTAAACACTAGCCTGACCTCGTTCGGTGAGATCATAAATGGTCTTTATATCCTAGTTGTCTTTGAACTGGTCCGAGCGCTTTCGGCAAGTCCGAGAATGGTCTTGACAGTCTAGTTCACTTTGACTCCCATAGCCATAAGAAGAGGATAGGGCTCCATCATGATGCTAAACATACCATTGAAAGATCATGCATCTTCTCCCAAAATGGATCCAACTCCATTCAAAATGATCATTTTCTTAAGTAGGTCCCTGCACTTGAGAGTCTACCACATAAGACATCCAAGTCCTAGGAAAAGACAATATAGCAATACAGTGAGGCTAAGGTATTTTAATCGAATGATTCTAGTACATGAATCTATAAGGATGAATTATAGGGGCATGAGATCATTATCAATGTATAATTGTCAAGCATGAAAAACACACATAGGCAACCAACTTTGCAACAAAAAGGGTTGGGTCTTTAATACCTTCAACGCTAATCTACTTCATAGGTTAGCCCCGTAAATAGTCTTTTCCTTTTATCTTGATAGAAAAAAACATTGGAAAAAATGGAAAAAGAGAAAAGCAAAGCAAAGCACAAAAATGAGCAGTGCATTTACGCTAACACCTAGCCTGAGTCCATGGTGAGGTGGCAGGCTTCGATCAGGAGATGGCCTTAGGGGTAGTGTAATGCCTGAATTTTTTTTGAAGCTTTTACTTAAATTTTCATATTTTTAAATAAATCAAAATATAAAAATTAGTAGAAAAAGAGTTTAGAGGGTTTGAAAGGTTTAAAGAGAGCTTTCAAATGATAAAAAATAAATCCTACATACCTAGTGTGTCACTGACCCTAGGGAGCTCAAATTTTTCATAAATAAATTCTGAGAAATTTGAATTAAGCCTTAAAAGAATAATTGGAATAATTAATTTATTTATGTGGTGAATTCGAAAAGATATTAATAGAATTTAATTAGGGGTAGATTTAATTAAATTTTATGTAGTAGAATTTCATGTGAATTTACAATTCCATTTATATAATATTTCATTTGAATTAATTTGCATTTAAGTGGAATTTCATTTAGTGGAATGGAATCCAAAAATTAACTAGATTTTATAAAATAATAGGAGTCCATAGGTGGGCCATCCCATCCTATGTGGCATCCTAGTTTAAAATTTAAAATGATAAAAACAAAAATAAGCTTTAAATTGGAGTTAAAATAAAACCTACCAAAAACCAAAATAAAGAAGGAAAAAGTCAAAACTGACCATTTTCAAAAATCAACCCCATAAGGGGAGGCACCAACCTTAGAGGACTCTAGAAGGGTTCAGCAAGGTCTGGACCAATGAAAAAAAAGGAAAGAAAAGAAAAAGGAAAGAAATAAAAAAACAAAAAAATGATAATAAATAATGAAAAAAGAGAGGAAGTGACATGGCAATCAACTTGCCATTTCAAATTTTAGAAAGGGGGCCAACCCATGGGGGTCAAACAGCCCTTATAAGAATACATACGATATAGTATGTGATATATATACTAAGATATATCTGTAACCTATGCTAACTAGAAAAAAAAAGAAAAAAAAGGTCAACTTGCTTGCCAAGCAAGCAAGTTGCCAAATTTAAATTTTGGAAAGGTTGGCTCCCATAGGGGGGGTCGACCAACCCTTTTCTTTAAAGCATAAGATACAATACTATAGTATATGAAATATATATTACATGATATTACAAGCTATACTAAAAGAAAAAAAATAAAATAAAATACATATATAAAGGTGATCATGCATAATATTTGCATTTTATTAATCATTATTTATGCATGATCCGTGTTAAAATCGCTCTAAAAACCCATTTTTATTGTTAGTTCTGAGAAATCGCATTTAATTAAATATTATCAGAAAATCAAGTTTTCAAAGCTTTCTGTACGGTTTTAGTATTTTTATTAGATGTAGATTTTCTTAATGGTAGTTTAGTTAGCTTAGGTTTGTATTAGCTAATTTGTAATTTTTAATTAGTTTAGGAAGTTCTCTTTTTAGACAATAAAATAGGTTTTACTAAAGTGGGTCTTTTTGAAAATTATTAAAAACTGTTGGACTTGTGTTGAAAAATTTGCTTTAACCTAATATTATATTATAAATAGTATACTAAAGCAAAGGAGAGACGTTTTTTCCCTGGTGGATTGCACGCCCTCTCTCTCTCTCTCTCTCTCTCTCTCTCTCTTCTCCACCAGCCAACCGGTTTCTTCTTTTTCTTCTTCTTTTTGTCCTTCTCCTACTTCTTCTTCTTCTCCTTTTCCTTTTCCTCTCGTAGGCGGTTTCGTCTTCCAACACAAGGCAGCGTGTCAATTTCACCGGGGAGAGACCATTCTCTTCGCAACCACTCCAGCCGGGCCGCTCGGTAAGCCCTTCTTCTGCTCCCCTTTCTTTTTAAGTATCTCAGATCAGTTCATTATTGTCTTTGCTGAATAAACAAATAAAAAGAAAAAAAATCAGAAAAGAAAAAAATAAAAGCATATCGTTTTTAACATAGTAAAGTTTCATATGTTATGTGTAGACATCTTCGTTGATGCTTGTGTAGTTTATTTTGGTCTGTCCGTGTTTCTCGGTTAAGCATAGATTAATGACAGGTTAGATCTAGATTAGAGTCAGTTTAAACCAGGTTCGTTTAAGATTTTGTAGTAGATCTGTCTTCTTCTTTTTTTGATTTAGCATAGTCGTTGTGAAGTTTTTGTTTGTTTGATGATAAATAGACCTACATCACTATGTTTACAATGCATGCTGAATACGTAATCCACTGGTAAACATAGATGACTAAATATTCATTGAATATCAGACTCGTGTGTAGCATTGCTGCTTAGAGTAGCATTTTTTTTAGCGCTTCACGTTGTTTTTTTTTCTTTGTTTTGCTGTTTAGTGTCGTTATTTCACATATCTTTCTTGGTCCAGCGTCATGTCTTGTATAGTTAATTAGTATAGGGGTTAATGCTGTGGGTCATAAAGTTTTATTCTTCCCTTTTAGTCTTTTGCACACAGTAGTTAAGTTTCTTTAGCAGTCAACGTTTAATGTGTCTTGCTTAATTGGTTTATGCTTTAATTATTTAGATTTACATCATCTTTCTTAGAGTTACAGGCATAGCAGCCTTTTGTTTAAAATTAGCTAATCTTAGTTACGTAATGAATACAGTTCATCCACTATTCATTAAGCATTTTTTGTGTGCATTTTTGGTTCAGCCGTGTGAGCAATTTCCGGTGTGCTTGTTCTTCTTTAGACCGATTAGTTATTCTATTAGTCAGCGTGTTCTGTTTATTAGATGCATAGGTAATTAGTTTATAGACGCCTACTCTAAATTCTCAGTTGCTGGATTTATTAGCATTAGATTTTAACATTCTTAGTTATTAATTGTTTAATTCATTTAGACGTGATTCCATTTAGCATTGTTTTAGTTTTTATTCTTCTTTTGGTAGCATCATTAGTGTTGAATTTGTTAGTAGTTAGGAATTCGTGTTGCTATCTTATTGATTAGTGTAATTTTTCATGTTAATTAATTTATGTTTTTGTGACTTTTCATTACATTTCCTGTTGATTTTCTTGTAGGATCTTTGTTTCTGCCGCTTGTTTCTTGTTTTTTTATGTTGCAGGGAAGCATTGGAACGTTCGATAGAGCCCTTTTCGTTTCCTCAAAGTACCCTCTGAGGTTTTCTCAAGCCCTTAAAAGTGCCATCAAGGAGCCCTCAGAAGGCTCTTAATCAAACCATACGAAAGGGTTCAACCACAAGTGATATGCAAATAAGAAAAGCGGAAGAAGGGAGCACAAGGGGACAAAGACTCAATCACTAAAGACACTTTTGCTTTTAGATTAGGTTTTTATTTTTTTATTCAATTCAATTATTGGGTCTGTAATAAAACCATTTATTTATTTTGTTTAAGCCCTCTGCGTAGGGCCGTACTCCCATAGTTAGTTAATTATTTAATTAATTCTTTTCATTTTGGCAATAAAGAGTAGTTTAGATTGTGTGTTTGAATACGGCGTATTTCTCGTTCCCCGAGATCGACCAGGACTCCACCACTAGTGTGAGCCGGTTTTTATAATTTTGGTGTCTGGCTTTCACTAAATTTTCATTAAAAATATTGTTTGAAAAGGGTTTCATAAAACTCACACCAAAAGGAAATTCTAGAAAAAGGAGAATAGGAAAGAAAATGGCTTGAGATATAGAAAGGGGCCTTGATTTGATCAAGGGATAGGATTGATTCCATCATTTCAAAGAAGGAAATGACGTTGTTATCAAGCTCGGCCATAAATATGGCATCTTCCAATTAAGGCCACGTGTCAATCATAGACCTCTCCAAAAGGCCCAAAGGTCTTCAGGCTTAAAAGAAGGATATATCACTCTCACTTCAAGGGTCATCTCATATACCAGCATGTGCAAAAATCTAGAAATTGATGTTCTTCATTCACCAACAAAATAAAATGCCTTATGCATGGGGTACCAACCATTCGAGGGACTGAAAAAAGTCAACAGGGCATAAGAGAGCCTCTCTCAGCAGTGCAAAAAGTGAGAACCCAGGGTCTAGGTTATGAAGAACCTGAACAAAAAGGGGCAAAAAGGAAAAGCTCACATGGGTCCGAAAGGATCATTTCAAAAAGAGGTCAACCATCATCTGCTCAATAGAGAGTTTGGTTGCTTCAAATGACATAGGGTTGTCACTTCTTTTGCACTAACTCAGCCTGAGTTCACAAAGGTCCAACAACAATTCAGGCACTTTCATACCTCCTTCTAAAAAAGACCAGCATGCTCAGAAAAAGGCAATCATAGGTCAGGGCAGAGTCACAATGATATGAAAGAAAAAGGACATCATCACGAGTCACCATCCCATGACCCCAAGTAAGCCTTCAAAACCTAGATTCTGTAAAATAGTCTTTTGAAACCCCCCCAAAAAAAATACCAAGAAAAATAAAGAGTTTTGAAAATCCAAAAAATAGAAATATTCTAAAAAAATGAAAAAAGCCAAGACGATTCAAAAAGATTTTTCTTTCTAGGGTCCAAGATATCCTCTTCATTATAGGGTCATACTATTTCTATTGACATGACTAAGAAAGAATTTGTCAAACCCTTCTTTTGTCTCATATCATTTTTAATTATACCTTTCTATCAAAATCATATGAAGGCATGTCAAAGGAGTTTGAACCTATCTAAAACCCAATGATAGGGCATTGTAAAGCCAACCAAAGTCTCAATTTCTTAGGCAAGAAGAAACCTCTAACAGTCAAGCATACAAACAATCATTTCCAGACCATCTCGACCTTGTTCGATGAGACCCAAGTTGTCTTAAAAGCCAGGTTTATGTCTGGACACTGGCTCCACCTTGTTCTGTATGACCCACAACGGTCTCCACATCTCAGTTGTCCTAAACACTAGCCTAGCCTCGTTCGGTGAGACCATAAATGGTCTTTATATCCTAGTTGTCTTTGAACTGGTCCGACCGCTTTCTGCAAGTCCGAGAATGGTCTTGACAGTCTAGTTCACTTTGACTCCCATAGTCATAAGAAGAGGATAGAGCTCTATCATGATGCTAAACATACCATTGAAAGATCATGCATCTTCACCCAAAATGGATCCAACTCCATTTAAAATGATTATTTTCTTAAGTAGGTCCCTGCACTCGAGAGTCTACCACATAAGACATCCAAGTCCTAGGAAAAGGCAATATAGCAATACAGTGAGGCTAAGGTACATTAATCGAATGATTCTAGCACATGAATCTATAAGGATGAATTATAGGGGCATGAGATCATTATCAATGTATAATTGTCAAGCTTGAAAAACACACATAGGCAACCAACTTTGCAACGAAAAGGGTTGGGTCTTGAATACCTTCAACGCTAATCTACTTCATAGGTTAGCCCCGTAAATAGTCTTTTCCTTTTATCTTGATAGAAAAAAACATTGGAAAAAAATGGAAAAAGACAAAAGCAAAGCAAAGCACAAAAATGAGCAGTGCATTTACGCTAACACCTAGCCTGAGTCCATGGTGAGGTGGCAGGCTTCGATCAGGAGATGGCCTTAGGGGTAGTGTAATACCTGAATTTTTTTTGAAGCTTTTACTTAAATTTTTATATTTTTAAATAAATCAAAATATAAAAATTAGTAGAAAGAAAGTTTAGAGGTATTGAAAGGTTTAAAGAGAGCTTTCAAATGATAAAAAATAAATCCTACATGCCTAGGGTCTCACTGACCCTAGGGAGCTCAATTTTTTCATAAATAAATTCTGAGAAATTTGAATTAAGCCTTAAAAGAATAATTGGAATAAATAAATTATTTATGTGGTGAATTCGAAAATATATTAATAGAATTTAATTAGGGATAGATTTAATTAAATTTTATGTAGTAGAATTTTAGGTGAATTTACAATTCTATTTATAAAATATTTCATTTGAATTAATTTGCATTTAAGTGGAATTTCATTTAGTGGAATGGAATCCAAAAATTAACTAGATTTTATAAAATAATAGGAGTCCATAGGTGGGCCATCCCATCCTATGTGGCATCCTAGTTTAAAATTTAAAATGATAAAAATAAAAATAAGCTTTAAATTGGAGTTAAAATAAAACCTACCAAAAACCAAAATAAAGAAGGAAAAAGTCAAAACTTTTCATTTTCAAAAATCAACTCCATAAGGGGGGGCACCAACTTTAGAGGACTCTAGAAGGGTCCAGCAAGGTCTGGACCAATGAAAAAAAAGGAAAAAAAAGAAAAAGGAAAGAAAGAAAAAAACAAAAAAAAATGATAATAAATAATGAAAAAAGAGAGGAAGTGGCATGGCAATCAACTTGCCATTTCAAATTTTAGAAAGGGGGCCAACCCATGGGGGTCAACCAGCCCTTATAAGAATACATACGCTATAGTATGTGATATATATACTGAGATATATACTGTAACCTATGCTAACTAGAAAAAAAAAAGGTCAACTTGCTTGCCAAGCAAGCAAGTTGCCAAATTTAAATTTTGGAAAGGTTGGCTCCGATAGGGGGGTCGACCAACCCTTTTCTTTTAAGCATAAGATACAATTCTATGGTATATGAAATATATATTACATGATATTACAAGCTATACTAAAAGAAAAAAAATAAAATAATATACATATATAAAGGAAATTCTAGAAAAAGGAGAATAGGAAAGAAAATGGCTTGAGATATAGAAAGGGGCCTTGATTTGATCAGAGGATAGGATTGATTCCATCATTTCAAAGGAGAAAATGACCCTGTTATCAAGCCCGGTCATAAATATGGCATCTTCCAATTCAGGCCACGTGTCAATAGGAGACCTCTCCAAAAGGTCCAAAGGTCTTCGGGCTTAAAAGAAGGATAGATCACTCGCACTTCAAGGGTCATCTCATATACCAGCATGTGCAAAAATCTAGAAATTGATGTTCTTCATTCACCAACAAAATAAAATGCCTTATGCATGGGGTACCAACCATTCGAGGGACTGAAAAAAGTCAACAGGGCATAAGAGAGCCTCTCTCAGCAGTGCAAAAAGTGAGAACCCAGGGTCTAGGTTATGAAGAACCTGAACAAAAATGGGCAAAAAGGAAAAGCTCACATGGGTCCGAAAGGATCATTTCAAAAAGAGGTCAACCATCATCTGCTCAATAGAGAGTTTGGTTGCTTCAAATGACATAGGGTTGTCACTTCTTTTGCACTAACTCAGCCTGAGTTCACAAAGGTCCAACAACAATTCAGGCACTTTCATACCTCCTTCTAAAAAAGACCAGCATGCTCAGAAAAAGGCAATCATAGGTCAGGGCAGAGTCACAATGATATGAAAGAAAAAGGACATCATCACGAGTCACCATCCCATGACCCCAAGTAAGCCTTCAAAACCTAGATTCTGTAAAATAGTCTTTTGAAAACCCCCCAAAAAAAATACCAAGAAAAATAAAGAGTTTTGAAAATCCAAAAAATAGAAATATTCTAAAAAAATGAAAAAAGCCAAGACGATTCAAAAAGATTTTTCTTTCTAGGGTCCAAGATATCCTCTTCATTATAGGGTCATACTATTTCTATTGACATGACTAAGAAAGAATTTGTCAAACCCTTGTTTTGTTTCATATCATTTTTAATTATACCTTTCTATCAAAATCATATGAAGGCATGTCAAAGGAGTTTGAACCTATCTAAAACCCAATGATAGGGCATTGTAAAGCCAACCAAAGTCTCAATTTCTTAGGCAAGAAAAAACCTCTAACAGTCAAGCATACAAACAATCATTCCCAAACCATCTCGACCTTGTTCGATGAGACCCAAGTTGTCTTAAAAGCCAGGTTTATGTCTGGACACTGGCCCCACCTTGATCTGTATGACCCACAACGGTCTCCACATCTCAGTTGTCCTAAACACTAGCCTAACCTCGTTCGGTGAGACTAGAAATGGTCTTTATATGCTAGTTGTCTTTGAACTGGTCCGACCGCTTTCGGCAAGTCCGAGAATGGTCTTGACAGTCTTGTTCACTTTGACTCCCATAGTCATAAGAAGAGGATAGAGCTCCATCATGATGCTAAACATACCATTGAAAGATCACGCATCTTCTCCCAAAATGGATCCAACTCCATTCAAATTGATCATTTTCTTAAGTAGGTCCCTGAACTCGAGAGTCTACCACATAAGACATCCAAGTCCTAGGAAAAGACAATATAGCAATACAGTGAGGCTAAGGTATTTTAATCGAATGATTCTAGCACATGAATCTATAAGGATGAATTATAGGGGTATGAGATCATTATCAATGTGTAATTGTCAAGCTTGAAAAACACACATATGCAACCAACTTTGCAGCAAAAAGGGTTGGGTCTTGAATACCTTCAACGCTAATCTGCTTCATAGGTTAGCCCCGTAAATAGTCTTTTCCTTTTATCTTGATAGGAAAAAATGTTGAAAAAAAATGGAAAAAGAGAAAAGCAAAGCAAAGCAAAAAAATGAGCAGTGCATTTACGCTAACACCTAGCCAGAGTCCATGGTGAGGTGGCAGGCTTCGATCATGAGACAACCTTAGGGGTAGTGTAATACCTGCATTTTTTTTGAAGCTTTTACTTAAATTTTCATATTTTTAAATAAATCAAAATATAAAAATTAGTAGAAAGGGAGTTTAGAGGGTTTGAAAGGTTTAAAGAGAGCTTTCAAATGATAAAAAATAAATCCTACATGCCTAGGGTCTCACTGACCCTAGGGAGCTCAATTTTTTCATAAATAAATTCTGAGAAATTTGAATTAAGCCTTAAAAGAATAATTGGAATAAATAATTTATTTATGTGGTGAATTCAAAAATATATTAATAGAATTTAATCAGGGGTAGATTTAATTAAATTTTATGTAGTAGAATTTCATGTGAATTTACAATTCTATTTATAAAATATTTCATTTGAATTAATTTGCATTTAAGTGGAATTTCATTTAGTGGAATGGAATCCAAAAATTAACTAGATTTTATAAAATAATAGGAGTCCATAGGTGGGCCATCCCATCCTATGTGGTATCCTAGTTTAAAATTTAAAATGATAAAAACAAAAATAAGCTTTAAATTGGAGTTAAAATAAAACCTGCCAAAAACCAAAATAAAGAAGGAAAAAGTCAAAACTTTCCATTTTCAAAAATCAACCCATAAGGGAGGGCACCAACCCTAGAGGACTCTAGAAGGGTCCAGCAAGGTTTGGACCAATGAAAAAAAAGGAAAGAAAGAAAAAAAACAAAAAAATTTGATAATAAATAATGAAAAAAGAGAGGAAGTGACATGGCAATCAACTTGCCATTTCAAATTTTAGAAAGGGGGTAAACCAGCCCTTATGAGAATACATACGATATAGTATGCGATATATATACTAAGATATATACTGTAACCTATGCTAACTAGAAAAAAAAACGGCAACTTGCTTGCTTGGCAAGCAAGTTGCCAAATTTAAATTTTGGAAAGGTTGGCTCCCATAGGGGGGTCGACCAACCCTTTTCTTTTAAGCATAAGATACAATACTATAGTATATGAAATATATATTACATGATATTACAAGCTATACTAAAAGAAAAAAATAAAATAAAATACATATATAAAGGAAATTCTAGAAAAAGGAGAATAGGAAAGAAAATGGCTTGAGATATAGAAAGGGACCTTGATTTGATCAAGAGATAGGATTGATTCCATTATTTCAAAGGAGGAAATGACCCTGTTATCAAGATCGGTCATAAATATGACATCTTTCAATTCAGGCCACGTGTCAATAAGAGACCTCTCCAAAACGCCCAAAGGTCTTCAGGCTTAAAAGAAGGATAGATCACTCTCACTTCAAGGGTCATCTCATATACCAACACGTGCAAAAATGTAGAAATTGATGTTCTTCATTCACCAACAAAATAAAATGCCTTATGCATGGGGTACCAACCATTCGAGGGACTGAAAAAGTCAACAGGGCATAAGAGAGCCTCTCTCAGCAGTGCAAAAAGTGAGAACCCAGGGTCTAGGTTATGAAGAACCTGAACAAAAAGCGGCAAAAAGGAAAAGCTCACATGGGTCCGAAAGGATCATTTCGAAAATAGGTCAACCATCATCTGCTCAGTAGAGAGTTTGGTTGCTTCAAATAACATAGCATTGGCACTTCTTTTGCACTAACTCAGCCTGAGTTCACAAAGGTCCAACAACAATTCTGACACTTTCATACCTCCTTCTAAAAAAGACCAGCATGCTTAGAAAAAGGCAATCACAGGTCAGAGCAGAGCCACAATGATATGAAAGAAAAAGGACATCATCACGAGTCACCATCCCATGACCCCAAGTAAGCCTTCAAAACCTAGATTCTGTAAAATAGTCTTTTGAAACCCCCCCCAAAAAATACCAAGAAAAATAAAGAGTTTTGAAAATCCAAAAAATAGAAATATTCTAAAAAAATGAAAAAAGCCAAGACAATTCAAAAAGATTTTTCTTTCTAGGGTCCAATATATCCTCTTCATTATAGGGTCATACTATTTCTATTGACATGACTAAGAAAGATTTTGTCAAACCCTTCTTTTGTTTCATATCATTCTTAATTATACCTTTCTATCAAAATCATATGAAGGCATGTCAAAGGAGTTTGAACCTATCTAAAACCCTATGATAGGGCATCGTAAAGCCAGACAAAGTCTCAATTTCTTAGGCAAGAAGAAACCTCTAACAGTCAACCATACAAACAATTATTCCCAAACCATCTCGACCTTGTTCGATGAGACCCAAGTTGTCTTAAAAGACAGGTTTATGTCTAGACACTGGCCCCACCTTGTTCCGTATGACCCACAACGATCTCCACATCTCAGTTGTCCTAAACACTAGTCTGACCTCGTTCGGTGAGACCATAAATGGTCTTTATATCATAGTTGTCTTTGAACTGGTCCGACCGCTTTCGGCAAGTCCGGGAATGGTCTTGACAATCTAGTTCACTTTGACTCCCATAGTCATAAGAAGAGGATAGAGCTCCATCATGATGCTAAACATACCATTGAAAGATCATGCATCTTCTCCCAAAATGGATCCAACTCCATTCAAAATGATCATTTTCTTAAGTAGGTCCCTGAACTCGAGAGTCTACCACATAAGACATCCAAGTCCTAGGAAAAGACAATATAGCAATACAGTGAGGCTAAGGTATTTTAATCGAATTATTCTAGCACATGAATCTATAAGGATGAATTATAGGGGTATGAGATCATTATCAATGTGTAATTGTCAAGCTTGAAAAACACACATAGGCAACCAACTTTGCAACAAAAAGGGTTGGGTCTTGAATACCTTCAACGCTAATCTGCTTCATAGGTTAGCCCCGTAAATAGTCTTTTCCTTTTATCTTGATAGGAAAAAACATTGGAAAAAAATGGAAAAAGAGAAAAGCAAAGCAAAGCACAAAAATGAGCAGTGCATTTACGCTAACACCTAGCCTGAGTCCATGGTGAGGTGGCAGGCTTCGATCAGGAGATGGCCTTAGGGGTAGTGTAATACCTGATTTTTTTTTGAAGCTTTTACTTAAATTTTTATATTTTTAAATAAATCAAAATATAAAAATTAGTAGAAAGAAAGTTTAGAGGTATTGAAAGGTTTAAAGAGAGCTTTCAAATGATAAAAAATAAATCCTACATGCCTAGGGTCTCACTGACCCTAGGGAGCTCAATTTTTTCATAAATAAATTCTGAGAAATTTGAATTAAGCCTTAAAAGAATAATTGGAATAAATAAATTATTTATGTGGTGAATTCGAAAATATATTAATAGAATTTAATTAGGGATAGATTTAATTAAATTTTATGTAGTAGAATTTTAGGTGAATTTACAATTCTATTTATAAAATATTTCATTTGAATTAATTTGCATTTAAGTGGAATTTCATTTAGTGGAAAGGAATCCAAAAATTAACTAGATTTTATAAAATAATAGGAGTCCATAGGTGGGCCATCCCATCCTATGTGGCATCCTAGTTTAAAATTTAAAATGATAAAAATAAAAATAAGCTTTAAATTGGAGTTAAAATAAAACCTACCAAAAACCAAAATAAAGAAGGAAAAAGTCAAAACTTTTCATTTTCAAAAATCAACTCCATAAGGGGGGGCACCAACTTTAGAGGACTCTAGAAGGGTCCAGCAAGGTCTGGACCAATGAAAAAAAAGGAAAGAAACAAAAAAAACAAAAAAAAATGATAATAAATAATGAAAAAAGAGAGGAAGTGACATGGCAATCAACTTGCCATTTCAAATTTTAGAAAGGGGGCCAACCCATGGGGGTCAACCATCCCTTATGAGAATACATACGATATAGTATGTGATATATATACTAAGATATATATTGTAACCTATGCTAACTAGAAAAAAGAAAAGAAAAAGAAAAAGAAAAAGAAAAGGTCAACTTGCTTGCCAAGCAAGCAAGTTGCCAAATTTAAATTTTGGAAAGGTTGGCTCCCACAGGGGGGCGACCAACCCTTTTCTTTTAAGAATAAGATACAATACTATAGTATATGAAATATATATTACATAATTTTACAAGCTATACTAAAAGAAAAAAATAAAATAAAATACATATATAAAGGAAATTCTAGAAAAAGGAGAATAGGAAAGAAAATGGCTTGAGATATAGAAAGGGGCCTTGATTTGATCAAGGGATAGGATTGATTCTATCCCTTGACCCAAACCCTAAACTCTATTTAAAGAGAGGAGGGGCTCCTCCCCCACCCTTTTTGCCTCTTTAGTTATTTTTTTCAAATCCTCTCTCTCACCCAAAACCCTCTCTCTTCTCTCTCCTTTCCCTACACCAAATCCATTGGTGTTTTCAGCCTTGGATCTACAAGGGAGGTCTTCACGTGGTTGAATGAGGTGTAAGGAGGCTACAACCAAGTTTGTGGCTGGTGTGGAACGGCCGGATCGTGCGAAAAGGCCAACGGCGTCGCGTAGGAATGGATTTTTTGCCAAAAAGTAGGGGATCTATACTTTACTTGTGAAACATAATTCATAGCATGAATTCCACACATTTTTCATGAGCATAGCTTGGCTTACGGCTATTGAAATATGCAAATAGAATGGGTTTTTGAGAGAAAACTCCTTTTAAAAACATGTTTTGCCTAAAATTCATTTTCTCAAAAAATAAAACCATAGATTTTCAAAATTTGTTGGTTATGATATGATTTTCTATAAATCTTGATTTGAGTCAGTAGTATATGTTATGTTAGATGTTCTGTAAAAATTTAAAGGACTTTCATAGTTAGAATCCTTAGATATTGTATTTTTTGTCATATCGGTTTTTTTTAGAAAACAATTCGGTAAAATTAGTAAAACCCATGGAATTCGAAATTAGGTCCATGAAAAATTTAATTGTAGTTGGTAGAATATGTGCATGTGGATATTTTATGTTGTTTTTTCAGATTTTTTTGATTTTTAATTATAAGGAAATTTCATGATTTGTTTATTAAGTTATGTAGTTTATCGAAATTAATTTTGAGAAATCATGTTGTGTAAAAGATGGGTCTATTTTCTGGCCAAACTGTTGAGAAAAACAGATTTGTCCATTGTAGCTTGTGTTAAATTAGTATGATGTAATTTTTGTGAATTTTCTGATTTAATTTATGTTAAAAAAAGATCGGATGTATGGATTCGGGTGACCCGGTTTGGCCCCACCCGAATGCATAAATCCGATATTACATATTTCTGGCCAGGCATCAGACCGGTAAAATGATCATACTGCAGTGGAAAGCTAATAAAATTTCACACCTTCTTTAAAATTTTGGGCTCTGTTCATGGAACAATCACGATTCTGTGACAGTCGGAATAGAAAAGTGCATGTCTGTAGTAAAATATTCGTAACTTTCTCATACGAATGAATTTTTATGAACGATTTATTGCTATGGAAAGCTGACAAAAATTTATTCTATTTACCAAAAGTTTACGTCTATTCACTAATTAATTTTTTTTTTGTGAATTCTATAATAGCTAAACAGAGTTGAACTCTTTCGCAAATTGGAACCAGTCTAAGGACCGAGCCCAAACACCTGCATGTTTTTCTTTTGATGGTTGTGCGTATCATTATGAATAGTATGAGGATTGTATGAACATGCATAGGTTTGTTTATATGCAGAGAACATGCCTATGTTATGGCATGAATATGTGCATAAAATCATGAGACATGCTTGCTTAAAGGACTACGCATTAAGGGACCGAAGGGTCTGAATCGCATAGTGCGTTGTTAATGTTCAATATTATTCTTGCTGCATATCTGCTCATGTTATGATGATGATGATGATGTTGATGTTGCAATTATGTGAATGCATGTAAGTTAATTTTTATCGCATTGCTTATGTACATGCACATGTGTTAGCCAAAGCATGAGAATGAATATGTAAGCGAATGCAATGATTCAAAGAATGCATCCATTGCCCAAAAAGTGATCGAACACTTTTAACGAATTCAATCATGATGTTGCATTTAAGCCATTAAAGTAATTAAGTAAAACATGCGACATTAATGTAAGGACTTGTAAAGAGAGGGCAAGTAATACATCCGGCTTTGTGAAACTCTATTTTGAGCACGAAAGGTTGCTCCTCCCCACCCACAAAGATAGGGGAAACCCTCTGCATAGACTGCAATGTAGGGGGAAGAAACTCATGAGTGAAATTCTGATGCATCAGGATGGAGGTATTGTGAGTCTCTCTCACTTTGTCGTCCCTCACGCAGGACTGGTGAAAGGTGCTCGGCCAAGCCAAAGCCACCTCTGTATGTAAAATACTGCCTGAATTATGATACTGAACCAGGTATCTGCTTGTGTTTGTACTCATGAGGCTAAAAAGTGATAACTTAAGATGTGTGTGCATTAGTTAAGCATTGCATGTATCATTTAAGAAAGAACATGTAATTAAAGATAAAAAAATGGTTCATGTGTTTAATGGCTTCTGCTTTTAATAAGTTCATGCATGTTAATTGTTCATGCATTTTACTGGCTTTGGTTGAAATTGATGATGCATATTTATTTGATTTGGTAACTAGTATGCTTGCTTCAATTACTGAAATGCATGAGTTATGCTTTAGAATTAAATTATGAAAAATTAGATAAAATTCTTGTTTCGTATTTTTGTTTTACGGGTTTAGTATACTCTGACCTACTGAAACATTATATGTCTGACCCTATTTAATTTAATGTTTTTTAGAAAGTGAGTAAAGCTTGCAAGCGAAGGTGGGAGGTTGCGATGGGAACCGAGCTTAACCTTTCCTATACCTCTGAGGATTTTTTAGACTGATTAATTTCTTTAAAATTAATTACCATTAGACAAATGTAATTAATTATGGACTGTTATGGACTTTAATTATTTTATGAATGCTTGAGTTATTTTATTTATTTCCATAATTGTATGGTTCTGGATGAATGCGAGAAGTAGCATGCCAAATTTTTGACCTGATGAGTTTTTCTGCTACTAAAGTATTTTAAAAAAAAAAAGTCATCATTTTTTTGGGGTTTTAAAAATTAGGGTGTTATAACTTTGTATCAGAGCGTAAGGAAAGTATGGTTTAAAGCTCATCCAGTCGACCACCATCGCTGTAAGTATGTTTCAATTTTGTTAAGTTTGATGTGTGAGGTAGAAATAGTATGCTTTCATTTTATAGTTGTGCAAAAATCAAAATGTCGATGTCTTGTAGAATCACATGAATAATGATTTTATTTATGTTAAACTTAGAAGTAATGTATGTCGATTTATGTGATTGTCTGGTTGACAACCAGCTAGTTGGACTGCCCAGGGGGACTTCATCTTGGAAGCCCTCACGACCTTGACCGCCACTTGCCAGAACTTTGCCAATAACGGGGGTAATGGCAATGGTGCTGGCCCTCAGCCAGATAGACCTGTAGCACCACCTGCTGTTGCGACCCATGGAGCATCTTATAAATGCTTCATGGAGTTAAGTCTCAAAGTTTTCACTGAGAGGCGGGTCTTTTTTGCTACCTACCGACTCCAGGGCGATGCCAAGAGCTTGTGGGAAATGGTTCACGATGTGAGCTATACACCAGACGAGCGATGCACACTCTCCTAGGAGGAGTTTTCTACAGTGTTTTTGGACACCTACTTCCCACAGTATACCCGAGATTGCAAGGTGCAGAAGTTCTTGGATCTCCATCAGGGCTCGATAAAGGTGGCAGAATACACCACATGATTCTGACACTTGGAGAAGTACTACCCACACACCTACACCACTAACGAGGTAGGAGTCAAGAAGTATGTGTATGGGCTGCGCGATGGACTGAGGACATGCGTGCTTACCAGTCGACCTCAAAATCTTAACCAGGCCATGGAGATGGTCACACTACTTCAGGTGGGAAAATTAAAATTTTATCTTTTATTTCCCAAAGACAACCCCAAATAAATAGTAACAATAATTTTTGTGTCGCAGGACAACTGGGAATCATCTAGGAAGACTCAACCCAGATGGTTTGACAAGTCGAAGGACAATGAAAAAAACGCCCCTAGACCTACCGCGGAGACCAATAGAGTGCCACCTGCAAAGAAGGCCAAAGTACAGTAGGGTGGTACCCGACCACAATAGACATCTGTAGTATCTTAGTACTACAAGAAGATCCACTCTGTAGTCTACTATAGAGCAACATGAGTGTGCATCAGATGTGGTGAGATGGGGCATTTCATCAAGAACTACCCTAAGAAGCTGCCTCAGGAGGGAGCAACATCTATACCTCGAGGGCAGTAGCAGTGACCCCAGCAATCCTAGGCACAAGAACAAAGGAGATCCACAGGCTGTGTCTACGCGACTTCTGCAGAGGAGTTGCAAGAGGACACAAATGTCATCGAAGGTACACTCACTACTGCAAAGTTTGATGCTTAAGTTCTTTTTGACACTGGTGCTACACATTCTTTTGTGTCTGCACGATTTGCAAACTTGATTGATGTTACACCGATTCCACTGGGATACATTCTTGAAGTTATCATATCATCAAGTGATATCTCTATCGCTCGAACCTATCTACTCAAGGTAGAAGTCATGATTTCTGGGCAGAACCTCTCTGCCAACCTTATTCTGTTGGATATGGTGGGTTACGACGTTATACTCGGCATAGACTGGATATACGAGCATTACACTTATATGATTTGTTGTGAGCGATGCATCCAATTTACTCACCCTGATCAACCTGTACTTGAGTACTAGGCTAGTAAAAAGGAGAGCAAAGGATGACTTATTTCGGTCATGAAGGCGCACCGATACATGGAAAAGGGTTATGAGGCCTTTTTGGCCAGTGTGTCCCTGATAGATCCCAGCACGACCTAGATAGAGGACTTGGACGTGGTTTGTGAGTACGTAGATGTCTTCCCAGACGATTTGCTAGGCATACCGTCTGCTAGAGAGGTTGATTTCGCAATCGAGTTGGTGCCTAAAATGACCCCGATATCCAGAGCACCCTACCGCATAGCCTCAGAAGAGTTGGAAGAATTGAAGAAGCAACTGCAAGAGCTAATGGACAAGGGCTTCATTTGGCCCAACGTTTTACCTTGGGGAGCTCCTGTAACGCCCCAAAATTTTAACCCAGATTTTTGAGGATTTTTTTTTATGATGCAGAAACAACTAATAATTCCAGGGTTAAGCATTTCAGAACGATACAGGAAGGTAAAAGCAAACCACACCATTTATTTTTATTTCAATAATAATAAAATCCAACATCAGAGTTTTCACATTATGAGTCTCAAAATAAAATTTCCAATCCGAAAGAAAGTAGGACCGCCAGGGAACAAGTAGATCAAGTCTTGGTCAGCGCCTCATCCCGCGTCGCTCATAGAACTACTCTGTGCCTGAAAATGACAAAAATTATAGGAATTAGACTACCACATCTAAGTAGGAAAGACTGTACTCTTAATGCAGGTATGTCATGAATCTAGTATGTGATGTGTGAATTTTTCAGCCTATTAAGAATCGCACAAAGCAGACTATGCATCAGCAGTAACAGACATATATCTAAGCGGGCATGCAGATTATACAACAGTTATAATTAAGCAATTTAAACCTTTTATGCATCGATAACAATTAAACAAGTAAGGCATTAAGCAATTAAAACATTTTATGCAACACAATAACAGTGATGCATAACATTCGTGTAGTAGTCCCAATACGAATTTGATTATCTCATATCTACACATTGCAGGACATCATTTCATCACAAGCTCAGAACATGCTGAAAGAATATAAACATGTTTCCTTAGTAACTCCACTCACGGTGATACCTAACATGTTCTAATTTATGTTTATCTTGTCTTATCCCGTGGGTACACACGGGCCGAGGCAACCATCACAGAAAAGAACGTTCGGGGGTATATTATTCCAAGTTGTTTTATTAACCCGAACATTCTAACTGTGACTGAAATCCCAAGGGAGCGGCCAGTGATCGAGAGAAACTCACAAAGGCCAAAACCAAAACAGGATGCATCCCTAACTTCTGCAGAAGAACAAAGAGCTACCACCTAGGACATATTGGTAGTCCGGGTCCCCCAACTCTAAGGACTGGGGACCAACGAGTCACTTTAGCTCGAAACAATAAACATGTCCCCGGAGCTTTGTACCACCTACCCTCTCCAAGGTAAGCCCGAAACTGAGTGGGTTAATCTTTTCATTTAATTATTTTCCCGAAGTATGGGGTGTTTCCCCA
Organism: Nuphar pumila; assembly: GCF_984573655.1. Lineage (NCBI taxonomy): Eukaryota > Viridiplantae > Streptophyta > Magnoliopsida > Nymphaeales > Nymphaeaceae > Nuphar > Nuphar pumila. The sequence continues at coordinate 105,450,551 of NC_143259.1, forward strand.
TCTACCTCTTACTACCATAGTAGTAAGTTCCCAAACTTAGTTATTTTGCCAAAGTACACATACCTCCATTTATTTATTTTTTTCCATATTCATTTGCACAACCCACTCACAGTGCTCCGGTGCCTTTAAACCAGTCAAGCACAAAAGTTAATATTTATGTGGGTATTAACCTTTTCGTCTTGAGTGCCACGGTGAAACCTTCAAGTACCAGGCTTGGTGATTCACGTGCCAGCCTTAAACCATAACGATTACACATAAAGGAAAATTATTCTTATTTATCTATCACTACCAAGGTTTACTTAACTAAAAGAGTGGTCAAAACTTTCTTTGTTAAGAACCCTCATTAACTTAGCTCTGTCCTTTATAAGTATCAATGAAGATATAAAATTTAGAGAAATGCTAATTGCCACGTTCACAAACCCACTATTGATAATTCATTAATGCTAGATTGGAGTTTCATGCATACCGTTTACAAAATGTTAAAGGCGCGGCATGCATCTCCTAACTATCTTGAAATGTTTACAATTTGTTGTAACTAGCATATGCTGTCCTATATACCACATGCAAACACATAGCATCTTGATGTATGTCACAATATAGGCACATCTAGTACATTCTGTAAGGTCCATGGCTCATTTAAAACAGTTGGGTATATCTCACCATGTAAGTTCCAACATTGGTAGTTTGCTACTTCCAGGATTCAGAATACTGTGCTTATTGATTTAGTTGTATATTTCACAATTTCAGTCAAATTTAAGAAGCCTTTGACCTATACATGCATACGTTTGCTGATATACATATATTCTAGCTTGATTGTTTGAGTATATGGATCTGTGCATAAATTTTCAGTCTAGAGATCTTATTAAAAACATGAATCTTAAGCATGTTACAGTGAAACCTTACTTCAACAACCAGACCTAAAGAAACATTCCTGCTCTATGTTTTCCTTGGTAACTGAGAAGGAATAAGCCATAGCATAATGAAAGAAAATCATGATTTCATGAAAGACGACAAACAAAATTTCTGTTTTGCATCTATATAATACCTTTTTGACCACAGGGTGCTGCTACAACCTCAAAAGTAATAATACTAACTAATTCAACAAAATTCGATGTTCCTACAGGAAAATCGACATCCAATAGAAATTTCATTTTTTATGATAAATGGTATGATGGTTGATGGAGATACTAGGACCCAATATTCTACATTTTAACCAATGTCATAAGTATGTCTGATTACACTTATTGGATCCAAAGGGCTTGCAACTTGAGAGAATTTTATCAGCACAACATACATTCATATAAACCTACTAAGTTGGATCACCTACGCATGCCCAACAAAACAAGTTTTTTTTTTCCTTCTTAACCGAAACGAACCCTATAGCAAGCATCGGAAAATCTCTCTCCATTTTACAGAAATATGAAACACAATAGTCCCCTTTTCCATAATAATCCAAAACCCCCAAATCATAGATTTGGGGTTTTCGGTTTGGGGTTGAGAGACAACCCCAAATTGGGGATTCCCCCCCCCCTTTTTCGCGATTAAGGTGTCCCGACAACTCTCATCTCATGCTCGACCCATAGCATTCCCGAAAAGAAACAGCAAACCTACCATTTTCCGGCGAAGACGTTGCGGCAGCCAAGAGAGGTGGTCGGTCGGCCTAGACAACACCACCACTGGAGAGGTCGGCTTCTCTCTGCAAGGTCTCGAGCTGCAGGCCTGAGATCGGAGGGTGCTTCGAGGGTTAGAGAGGTAGAGGAGAGTGAGAGAGAGAATGGGATAGCGAGAGAGGGAGAAAGAGGGGTTTGGGGGTCCCCCTTTGTAGGAGGGTGGCCACCCGAAAAGGAAGGGAAGCATACCTTCCCGGCGGCTGCGGTGTGCTCCCCCACCTCTCCATCTCCTTACGTGTTAGGGTTCAGCTGAACCCTAACACCCGATATATCGGGGGAAGAGGGTTTCCTCCCTCATTATTTTTATCGGGCAGCCCTCTTATCGGGCCCCCTTTGTATTTCTTTTATCGGGCAACCCATATCGGATTGCCCCCCCTTTTTAACCCTTTTCCTGTTTCCCTTTTTACAGGGTGTGGGCCGGGTCCGGGTCCGACCCGCGACCCGCACTCGGGATCCAACCACGTGTTGGATTCGGGTCTCATTTAAAAAATGTGGATTCATAATTGGATCCAAAACCCCACTTATATATTAATTTTATTTATTTTCTTATTTACGTATTTTAATATTTAAATAGGTTTATCTTGTATAATAGGTGTCACATAGATATGGGTTCTGGATCCGAAACTTGGATCCGTGCCCAGATCCGCCCATTTTACGCCTAAAATACTAAAATTTTTAAATGTAAAAATTGCGGTTATTACAGCTCCTGTAATATTCGAAAATTTCTAAGTTCTTTTCTATAGCATTGTGAAATGTCTTGAATTTCGTGCCAATATAAAACCCTAATTTCTTTAAAAAAATTAATGTTTGAGTATATTCGTAAGGATTAAGGGGTTTAATTATATTGAATTGTAGTAAATATAAACCCTACATGGTTTGGATATCTGAGAAAATTCTAAGTGATGTCTAATTGAAAACGTCTTACTTAAAAAGAAAATGTTGATTTTTCTTTTAAGTAAAATTATTTAAATAAAGTAAATTAACAAAAGTAGATTTTAAAAATATACATATTAATATGCTTAATAAGATGGAATTAGCTTATATTCAATTCCTTTACATTTTCACACGAGTTGTGGTTATATAAAACAAAAACGGTTTTTAATTGGAATTTTATGATTTATCAATAATAGTTTAATATAATAGTTTTCTTTTGTATACATTAAAATCCATTTTTTTTATTAATTTAGTAGGAGCCCATAGGTGGGCCATCCCATCCTATGTGGCATCTTACTTCAAATTCAAATTGAAAATAAAGGTATAGTGATTTTCAAGGTTATTTAAAGTTTGAAAAGTCAAAGTGGAGATCAAGGGCTCCAAATGAATTTCATTAATGAGATCAAGGGCTGAAATTAATTCCAGCACATAACCTAATTTAAAGAAGGGTTATAAAACCATCCCATAGCCCTTGCCCTCCTCATTTGTGCTGGAAAAAAAAAGGAGAGCTTCTCTCTCCCCCCAAAACCCTCTTCTCTCTCTCCTCTCTTTCCCTTCCCTATTCTCTTCTTTTAGGGTTTCTTTTGGTTCTTGAGTGCAAGATCCAGACCTCAAGGGGTGTGGTGAGGAGATCTAAGGTCCTCATCTTGCTGGAAGAAAGGGCTGATTGGTGGATCGAGCAAAAAGGGCTATTCATCCATCAAGAAATACATTTTTTTCAACAAAAGGTAGGGTTTCTATGCTTTTCTTGCAAGAACGGAGTTCTTGGCATGGATTTTGATGCTTTTTCATGAGTTTAGATCATAATCAAACCCTCCTAACCGTGGGTTTGACTCAGATCTAATGATCCATGGCAAAAACACATTTTTCCCTAAAGAAAACCATTTTTGAAATCGGGTTTATTATAAAAATCGGTTTCTTAGAAATAGATTCGTAAAATATATTTGTATTTGATTTATTCCATGATTTTTATGCAAATATTAGTTTGGATTGATAGATTATGAAGTGTTTCATCTACTGTGAATATTTTAGAATTTTCGGAATTTTATTTCATGCGTATTCCCTATTTCTTTTAATTTTTCTTGGGATTCGGGTGACTCGGTTTGATTCACCCAAATGCAAATCTCGGAATTCCAGGTTTTCCACTTGACCTCCGTTCAGTAAAATGGTCGTTTCTCTCTCGTCCGGAAGAGTTTTGATGAACGGATTGTTGCGTTGGAAAGTTAACTCCATTGTGCATCTACTGTAGAAATTTGGGCTCTGTTTATAGACCGAGCACGTCTCTGTGACAGTCGAAACAAAAACTAATAGGTCTGTAGTAAAACATGCATAACTCCCTCATACGGAAGAGTTTTTACAAACGGTTTGCGGCTACGGATAGCTGACAACAATTCCTATATACTGTAAAAATTTCAGCTCTGTTCATGGAGCCAAAAATGTTCTGTGAGCTCTGTACCAGTCGGACAGAGTTATGAAATTGGAAAAATTAGGGCAAATTCATAAATCAAGGCTCAAAGGGTGCATAGTATATATGTTTTTATTTAATTTCTTCATAGAATTAGTATGCATTATGTGAATGATTATGCAGGTCTGATTTTATGCAATCTTATATGATTATGGCATGAATTGTAAATGGAAGGTTACACATGAAAGATTTAGGATCAAAAGGTCCAATGAATACAAGTTTATGTTTTAAATTCTAAAAATGTGTTGACTACATGTATGTTCATGATATCGTGATGATATGATTGTTTCATTGATATGGATGTTCATATATATTCTCCTCATTGCATTGGCCATGTACATGCATATGCATTATGATGTGTGAAAATGAATAAGATGTTTATGCTACGCATGTGCTCAAATGTCTGTTACAAGTTTAATTATATGTCCTTGTCCAATGCTTTATAAGAATGCATTCATGACCATAAAGTGGTTTAAGTTTGATGTTGCATCAAAAGTATGACTGAAATCAAGTAATCATGTGACATTAAACTCAAGATACTTGCTTGGAGAGTAGCAGGTGATACAAAACTTCGTGGGACAAGTTCTGTTACGGGCACGGAAGGTTGCTCCTCCCCTCCCACGATTTTAAGGGAAAAACCTCTGCATTAGACTGCAGCGTAGAGGTTATTGTACTCATGAGGAAAAACTGATACATCGGGTTGAAAGGTGTTGGGAATCTCTCTCGTATTAACGTCCCTCACCCCGTCTTAGTGAATGGACCTGGCCAGGCTAAAGCCACCCCTGTATGTAAAACACGTCCTGTGTCATGGTCTTGATCTGAGAATGTCTGCTTGTGTCGTATCAGCAAGGCTAAGAAGTGATAACTTAAAGGGTGTGTGCATTAATTTGGCATCACATGCATCATCTAATTAAGAAAATATAACTAAAGAAAAGAAAATATGCATGCATTAAAAGAGCTTCTGCATATGGTAAGTCATGCATTTTAATAGTTCATGCATTTTGCATCTTGAATGTATGAAATTATGTCTTTCTGTTAAATATGAAAATTCTAAACATGCATGATTTGTTGTATGATTGTTTAAGTTAAATTAAATGTTAAACCATGAAATTTCTATTGAAATCCTTATCTTGTTATTCTGTCTTACAAGTTTAGCATAATTACTCTACTTAGACATGTTGTCTGACCCTATATGGTTTAAAAATTTTCAAGTAATGAGTAGGTACTTACGTGCGAAGGCGGAAGGTTGCGACGGGGACTGAGCCTACCTTTCCTCTACTTCATGAATTCTGAACTCTAATTTTAATTTAATTCAATTCAAGGACAAATGTGATTAATTTTGGATATTGTGAAACTTGAATTTTATTTCATGCATAGTTAATTAGTTGTTAAAGTTTAAATTCCATAAGTATATGTTTGCAAGCATTCATCTGAAGTAGCACGCCAAGTTTTATGCCCAATGTGTTTTTCCGCTGTTAACTGCTAAAAGATTTAAATGTATTTCAAAAAAATAAAATAAAAAAAAAATTCCACCAAATTCGGGATATAAAAATTGGGGTGTTACAAACATGGTATCAGAGCATAAGGAAAGTATGGCTCAAAGCTCGTCCAACCGACCACCATCGCTGTAAGTATGCTTCCATTTTACTTGTTTTGATGACTTATGAAAATTGTATGTCTGTAATTATTTCTGTTGATATATGCGGCAAGAATCAGAACGTAGATCTACTAAGGTCACATGAATGAGAATTTTGTATTTATACCCAACTTATAAGTAATCTGAATCAATGTGTGTGTCTTTAGATGGCCGGAAGACAGCCCCCAGGTTGGACTGCTCAGAGGAACTTTATTTTTGAAGCCCTCGCGAATCTGACGGCCTATTGTCAGAACCATGCCGGCAACGGAGGTAATGGCAATGGTGCAGGCCATCAGCATGAGGGTCATATTGCGGCACCAGCTGTCGCAACCAATGGGGCGTCGTACAAGCGCTTCATGGAATTGAGCCCTCCTGCTTTCACTGGTAAGGAAGATCCGGATGCAGCGGAGGAATGGGTTCGTGCCATAAGCGAGATTCTCGAGATTCTCGAGGTTCCTGCTGAGAGGCAGGTTTCTTTTGCCACTTATCGGCTCCAAGGGGATGCCAAGAGCTGGTGGGAGACGACACGCGAAGTACGTTATACGCCTGATGAACGACGCGCCCTCACATGGGAGGAGTTTACAGCGGTATTCATGGACACCTACTTTCCCCAGTACGCACGCGATCGTAAGAAACAAGAGTTTTTAGATCTTCGACAGGGGTCCATGAAGGTGGAAGAGTACACTACACGTTTCCGACATTTAGAGAAGTACTGCCCGCATACTTATACCACTGACGAGGCGCGAGCTAAGAAGTATGTGCAGGGTTTACGTGATGGCCTGAGGACGAGAGTGCTGACCAGCCGTCCTCAAAACCTCAACCAGGCCATCGAGATGGCCACAGTACTTCAGGATGACTGGGAGTCTTCTAAGAAGACTCAGCCTATCCGTTTCGACAAGTTGAAGGGAAATGCGAATAAGGCCCCTCGACCAACACCGGAGAGTAGTAAGGCGCCACCCGCAAAGAAGGCCAAGGGACAACAGGGCGGCACACCAGCACCGCAGTCTTATGCAGTATGTAAGCACTGCAACAAGAGGCACCCTGGAGTTTGCTATAGAGTCTCAGGTGCATGTCTGAGATGTGGAAAACAGGGTCACTTCATCAAAGACTGCCCTATGAGGCCAGTTCAGGAGGGAGTTGCCCCTGTTCTTAGAGGACCACAGCTGCAGCGACCCCAGCAGTCCCAGCCGCAAGGTCAGAAGAAAGCTACTGGACGCGTGTATGCGACTTCTGCAGAGGAGTTGCAAGAAGATGCCAATGTCATTGAAGGTACAATCTCTATTGCAAAGTTCGATGCTAAAGTTCTTTTTGACACTGGTGCTACGCATTCCTTCGTATCTGTACGTTTTGCGAATTTGATTGGTGTCACGCCGACTTCTTTGGGATATACTTTGGAAGTTATCACACCTTCGAGTGGTAGCTCTATCGCTCGTACCTATCTATCTAGAGTAGAGGTTATGATTGCAGGGCAGAACCTCCCTGCCAATCTTATCCTGTTGAATATGGTCGGTTATGATGTAATTCTTGGCATAGATTGGATGTATGATCATTACGCTTGTATGCTTTGTCGTGAGCGACACATTCAATTTGCTCGCCCTGATCAGCCTGTACTCGAGTACAAGGCCTGTAAAAAGGAGAGCAAAGGACGACTTATCTCGACATTAAAGGCACATCGTTGTGTAGAAAAGGGGTGTGAGGCCTTTTTGGCCAGTGTTTCTTTGATAGACCCCAATACTACACCACTGGAAGACTTGGACGTAGTTCGAGATTTTTCAGACGTTTTTCCAAATGACCTGCCAGGCATACCGCCTACCAGAGAGGTGGACTTTGCGATAGAGTTGGTGCCTGGAACGACCCCGATATCTAAAGCACCCTATCGTATGGCCCCAGCAGAGTTAGAGGAGCTAAAGAAGCAACTGCAAGAATTGATGGATAAAGGCTTTATTCGGCCTAGTGTTTCACCTTGGGGAGCTCCAGTATTGTTCGTCAAAAAGAAGGATGGGTCAATGCGTATGTGCATTGACTATAGAATGTTGAATCAGGTAACAATCAAAAACAAATATCCTCTTCCCAGGATAGATGATTTGTTTGATCAACTTCGAGAGGCCAAGGTCTTCTCCAAGATTGATCTTCGATCAGGGTACCATCAGCTGAAGATCAAAGAATCTGACGTGCATAAGACAGCATTCAGGACACGATACGGTCATTACGAGTTTTTGGTGATGCCCTTCGGGTTAACAAATGCCCCTGTGGCATTTATGGACCTGATGAATCGGATCTTTCGGCCTTACCTAGACCTTTTCGTGATCGTATTTATAGACGATATCCTAATTTACTCCGAGAGCGAGGAAGATCATAGGGAGCATCTAAGGATTGTCCTCGAAGCACTTCGACAACATCAACTATATGCTAAGTTCTCGAAATGTGAGTTTTGGCTGAATCAAGTTATGTTCTTGGGTCACGTAATCTCTAAATATGGGGTGTCAGTCGACCCTGCCAAGGTGGAAGCAGTCATAGATTGGAGACAACCTAAGAGCATCTCAGATATACGCAGTTTTCTCGGGCTTGCAGGCTATTATCGTCGTTTCATTCAGGATTTTTCGAAGATCGCTTCACCTATGACGAAACTACTTCGTAAAGGAATAAAGTTTGTCTGGACCCAGCAATGTGAAGAAAGCTTTCAAGAGCTGAAGAAGAGGCTTACTACAACCCCTATACTCACATTGCTTTCTGGGCAAGGAGGCTTTGTGATTTATAGTGATGCATCAGGTACTGGTTTGGGATGCGTTTTGATGCAGCACGGCAAGGTGATCGCCTACGCATCACGTCAGTTGAAGGTGCATGAGCGAAACTACCCCACTCACGACTTGGAGCTTGCTGCAGTAGTCTTTGCACTAAAGGTATGGCGACATTATTTGTACGGCGAGCAATTTGAGGTCTTCTCAGATCATAAAAGCCTCAAGTATATCTTCTCACAAAAGGATTTGAACATGAGGCAGAGACGGTGGTTAGAATTTCTAAAAGATTACGACTTCTCCATTTCTTATCATCCAGGCAAAGTCAATGTAGTGGCTGATGCTTTGAGTAGAAAGGCTGGGAGCCTTGCGAGTTTTATTAGCGATAAGTGGAAATTACTCGAAGATCTGATAGATTGGAAGCCCTTTGAAGCAGAATCGGGTCAGATTCAGATCGCTAGCATGGCAGTGCGGACAGAACTCATGGATCGGATCATCACCCAACAGAAGGATAATCCCGAATTCAATAAGATGATTGCAGCATGCAAGCAAGACCAGTCAGCATTGCACTTAGAGGAGGATGGAAGCATCTGGTATGACCAGAGGCTCTGGGTGCCCGTAGAGCTCCAGTTGAGGAAAGAGTTATTGGATGAGGCGCATCGTACCAGATTCACTATACATCCCGGAAGCACCAAGATGTATAAGGATCTTCAGAGGAATTACTGGTGGCCCGGCATGAAGAGAGACATCGCTGAATACGTGTCGAGATGCTTAATCTGTCAGCAGGTCAAGATAGAGCACCAGAGACCAGGCGGTATGATGCAGTCGATTGAGATTCCGCAGTGGAAGTGGGAAGACATTACCATGGACTTTGTGGTAGGTCTACCCAAGACACGCCAGCAGTATGACACCATTTGGGTGATTGTGGATCGCCTTACAAAGTCGGCACACTTCTTACCGACCAGGGCGAATCAAACCTTGGAGAGTTTGGCGGATTTATATGTCGACGAGATTGTCAGATTACATGGGATACCTGTTTCGATTATCTCAGACAGGGATCCTAGCTTCACGTCAAAGTTTTGGGGACAACTTCAGAAAGCTTTGGGGACAACGCTTAAGTTTAGCACAACTTTTCACCCCCAGACGGATGGTCAGTCAGAGAGGACTATTCAAACACTCGAGGATATGTTGCGAGCGTGTGCATTGGAGTGTAAAGGTGACTGGAGTAAGCACCTAAAGTTAGCTGAGTTTGCCTACAATAATAGTTATCATTCGAGTATCGGCATGGCTCCATATGAGGCATTGTACGGGCGACCCTGTAGGTCCCCTGTTTGTTGGAGTGAGGTAGGTGATCGAACTGTCAAATCACCTATAGTTTTGCAGCATTATACGGATCAAGTACAGTTGATTCGTAAGAGGCTTTTGACAGCACACAACCGCCAGAAGAGTTATGCAGATCCAAAGAGGCGAGAGGTTTCTTTTGAGATTGGTAATCATGTGTTTGTCAGGGTATCGCCAACGAAGAGCGTATTTCGGTTCGGCAAGAAAGGGAAATTGAGTCCGAGGTATGTAGGACCGTTCCTCATCCTTGAGAGGATAGGAGGCACCGCGTATAGATTGGCACTTCCCCTTCAGTTTTCCAACATCCACGATGTTTTCCATGTGTCAATGTTGAGAAAATATGTACCAGATCCTACTCATGTTATTCAGTATGACGAGGTCGAGGTTCAGAGAGATCTTACGTTTGAGGAACGGCCGGTAGAGATAGTAGATCGACGAGAACAAGTGTTGCGACATAAGTCAATTCCACTTGTTAAAGTACGATGGCAGCACCACGGGCTTGAGGAGTGTTCTTGGGAGCCCGAGGCTGATATGAGAGCTAAATATCCATACTTGTTCGGTACGTAATGTTAACCAAATTTCGAGGATGATTTTTTTTTTTTAGGGGGATTGGATGTAATATCCGAAAATTTCTCAGTTCTTTTCTATAGCATTGTGAAATGTCTTGAATTTCGTGCCAATATAAAACCCTAATTTCTTTAAAAAAATTAATGTTTGAGTATATTCGTAAGGATTAAGGGGTTTAATTATATTGAATTGTAGTAAATATAAACCCTACATGGTTTGGATATCTGAGAAAATTCTAAGTGATGTCTAATTGAAAACGTCTTACTTAAAAAGAAAATGTTGATTTTTCTTTTAAGTAAAATTATTTAAATAAAGTAAATTAACAAAAGTAGATTTTAAAAATATACATATTAATATGCTTAATAAGATGGAATTAGCTTATATTCAATTCCTTTACATTTTCACACGAGTTGTGGTTATATAAAACAAAAACGGTTTTTAATTGGAATTTTATGATTTATCAATAATAGTTTAATATAATAGTTTTCTTTTGTATACATTAAAATCCATTTTTTTTATTAATTTAGTAGGAGCCCATAGGTGGGCCATCCCATCCTATGTGGCATCTTACTTCAAATTCAAATTGAAAATAAAGGTATAGTGATTTTCAAGGTTATTTAAAGTTTGAAAAGTCAAAGTGGAGATCAAGGGCTCCAAATGAATTTCATTAATGAGATCAAGGGCTGGAATTAATTCCAGCACATAACCTAATTTAAAGAAGGGTTATAAAACCATCCCATAGCCCTTGCCCTCCTCATTTGTGCTGGAAAAAAAAGGAGAGCTTCTCTCTCCCCCAAAAACCCTCTTCTCTCTCTCCTCTCTTTCCCTACCCTATTATCTTCTTTTAGGGTTTCTTTTGGTTCTTGAGTGCAAGATCCAGACCTCAAGGGGTGTGGTGAAGAGATCTAAGGTCCTCATCTTGCTGGAAGAAAGGGCTGTTTGGTGGATCGAGCAAAAAGGGCTATTCATCCATCAAGAAATACATTTTTTTCAACAAAAGGTAGGGTTTCTATGCTTTTCTTGCAAGAACGGAGTTCTTGGCATGGATTTTGATGCTTTTTCATGAGTTTAGATCATAATCAAACCCTTCTAACCGTGGGTTTGACTCAGATCTAATGATCCATGGCAAAAACACATTTTTCCCTAAAGAAAACCATTTTTGAAATCGGGTTTATTATAAAAATCGGTTTCTTAGAAATAGATTCGTAAAATATATTTGTATTTGATTTATTCCATGATTTTTATGCAAATATTAGTTTGGATTGATAGATTATGAAGTGTTTCATCTACTGTGAATATTTTAGAATTTTCGGAATTTTATTTCATGCGTATTCCCTATTTCTTTTAATTTTTCTTGGGATTCGGGTGACTCGGTTTGATTCACCCAAATGCAAATCTCGGAATTCCAGGTTTTCCACTTGACCTCCGTTCAGTAAAATGGTCGTTTCTCTCTCGTCCGGAGGAGTTTTGATGAACGGATTGTTGTGTTGGAAAGTTAACTCCATTGTGCATCTACTGTAGAAATTTGGGCTCTGTTTATAGACCGAGCACGTCTCTGTGACAGTCGAAACAAAAACTAATAGGTCTGTAGTAAAACATGCATAACTCCCTCATACGGAAGAGTTTTTACAAACGGTTTGCGGCTACGGATAGCTGACAACAATTCCTATATACTGTAAAAATTTCAGCTCTGTTCATGGAGCCAAAAATTTTCTGTGAGCTCTGTACCAGTCGGACAGAGTTATGAAATTGGAAAAATTAGGGCAAATTCATAAATCAAGGCTCAAAGGGTGCATAGTATATATGTTTTTATTTAATTTCTTCATAGAATTAGTATGCATTATGTGAATGATTATGCAGGTCTGATTTTATGCAATCTTATATGATTATGGCATGAATTGTAAATGGAAGGTTACACATGAAAGATTTAGGATCAAAAGGTCCAATGAATACAAGTTTATGTTTTAAATTCTAAAAATGTGTTGACTACATGTATGTCCATGATATCGTGATGATATGATTGTTTCATTGATATGGATGTTCATATATATTCTCCTCGTTGCATTGGCCATGTACATGCATATGCATTATGATGTGTGAAAATGAATAAGATGTTTATGCTACGCATGTGCTCAAATGTCTGTTACAAGTTTAATTATATGTCCTTGTCCAATGCTTTATAAGAATGCATTCATGACCATAAAGTGGTTTAAGTTTGATGTTGCATCAAAAGTATGACTGAAATCAAGTAATCATGTGACATTAAACTCAAGATACTTGCTTGGAGAGTAGCAGGTGATACAAAACTTCGTGGGACAAGTTCTGTTACGGGCACGAAAGGTTGCTCCTCCCCTCCCACGATTTTAAGGGAAAAACCTCTACATTAGACTGCAGCGTAGAGGTTATTGTACTCATGAGGAAAAACTGATGCATCGGGTTGAAAGGTGTTGGGAATCTCTCTCGTATTAACGTCCCTCACCCCGTCTTAGTGAATGGACCTGGCCAGGCTAAAGCCACCCCTGTATGTAAAACACGTCATGTGTCATGGTCTTGATCTGAGAATGTCTGCTTGTGTCGTATCAGCAAGGCTAAGAAGTGATAACTTAAAGGGTGTGTGCATTAATTTGGCATCACATGCATCATCTAATTAAGAAAATATAACTAAAGAAAAGAAAATATGCATGCATTAAAAGAGCTTCTGCATATGGTAAGTCATGCATTTTAATGGTTCATGCATTTTGCATCTTGAATGTATGAAATTATGTCTTTCTGTTAAATATGAAAATTCTAAACATGCATGATTTGTTGTATGATTGTTTAAGTTAAATTAAATGTTAAACCATGAAATTTCTATTGAAATCCTTGTCTTGTTATTCTGTCTTACAAGTTTAGCATAATTACTCTACTTAGACATGTTGTCTGACCCTATATGGTTTAAAAATTTTCAGGTAATGAGTAGGTACTTACGTGCGAAGGCGGAAGGTTGCGACGGGGACTGAGCCTACCTTTCCTCTACTTCATGAATTCTGAACTCTGATTTTAATTTAATTCAATTCAAGGACAAATGTGATTAATTTTGGATATTGTGAAACTTGAATTTTATTTCATGCATAGTTAATTAGTTGTTAAAGTTTAAATTCCATAAGTATATGTTTGCAAGCATTCATCTGAAGTAGCACGCCAAGTTTTATGCCCAATGTGTTTTTCCGCTGTTAACTGCTAAAAGATTTAAATGTATTTCAAAAAAATAAAATAAAAAAAAAAATTCCACCAAATTCGGGATATAAAAATTGGGGTGTTACAGCTCCAGTCTTGTTCGTCAAGAAGAAGGACAGGTCAATACGCCTGTGCATTGACTACCGCATGCTGAATCAAATGACGATCAAGAACAAGTATCCTCCCCCTTGAATCGCCGACTTGTTCGAACAACTTCATGATGCCAAGGTCTTCTCCAAGATAGATTTTTGATCGAGTTATTATCAATTGAAGATCAAGGAGTCAGATGTGCAGAAGACGACATTCAGAATGCGGTATGGCCATTATGAATTCTTGGTGATGCTCTTCGGGCTAATGTAAACACCCCAAATTTTTCAAGTCCATTCTGGACATCTCTTTTCACAGATGTCAGTTCCCTGTAGGGCGATATAGAGTCTCACCCCTAGGTTTACCCCAGTCTAGAGATCAATCTACCCTCATTTCGTCAATAAAATTACTATTTTACCCCTAAGTTACCCTTAGTTCTTTAGTCAGTCAGACTCAGCCAAGTTCATTCTAAATTCAGAAGAGTTAGAATGTCAGTCATTTCTAGCTCTCCTGAGCTCACGATGAGCAGTGCCAGCCCATTCTGGTTAAATTTAGTCCATTTCAGGCGAAATGAGCTTATTTTAGCTCAAATTTTAACCAAACTATCTCCAAGTCAGTCAAATCCATTAGATCCCATCCCCGTGTGTCTAATATGAGGTCACCAGGAGTTTAAATAGCTCAGTTTCAGTTCAAAGTCACTTTTTACACACTCAAACTTGTATTTCACCTCATTTGAGCTCAATTCAGTCCAAATTGAGCTAACTCTAGTCGGTTGAGCTAGTGTTCTAGCTCTAAATTTAGTTCACCTCAGTATAACTGACTTCTGATTCAGTTCATTTTAAACCTATCTAGTTCAAATTAGTTCAGACCAGTTTAGTACCGTGTTTTACCCCCTGCAGGGTGAAAACAAAAAAATAAAAATTTACTCAAGACACTATTTCTGTCAATTTTCTAAACTGGGACAAGTCCCAATTCGGACTTGGATCAATTCTTTCATCTAATATTTTATCAATATCAGAGATCCAATCCATTTTAATTTGGATATTGGATCCAATGTTGGATCTGATGTCTATTTTTCATCCCGGGCCTAGATTTTTCATATAATTTTATTCTATAATCCATATCCAGAGTCCAAAATCTTTTTTTGAACATGGAATATTGAATATCCAGGATCCAATTAATCATTTTGGATCCATCTCCATCTGGATCCACCTTCTGATCCGTTCAGAAGGATAATTGAATCAATTTTTGAACTCAGATTTATCTAACATCTGAGATCCAATTTCACTTCCTGGATTCTGATCCAGATACAAGATCCATATTTCATTCTCTGAGCTGAATCCAAGATCAAAATCCAAATCCCAATTTTTATCATGAATTTGGGTTTTGCATTTCAATTTATTTCAGAAATCCATATTCAGGGTCTGATTTCCATTTCAGACTAATTTCCTTAAATTGAGATCCAAATCCAAATTTATTTAAAACTTTGGATCCAGATCCTTTTCAAAATTTAATTTTTATCCTAATTTCAAAATCAATTCTCAAATTTCAAAATTCAAATCCATCATTTTGCAAAAATCTTTTAAAAAATACCCTGGATCCAATTCATGATTCAATATGGATTTTAAAATATCAAAATGGATCCAAAATCCAAATTCAAAATCCAATTTTTATTCAAAATCAATTCTTGGATTTCAAATTCAAAATCAAAATCAAAATCCAATTTTTATCCCAATTTCAAAAATAATCTTTGAATTTCAAATCCAAATTCAATATTTTTGCAAAATTTCATAAAATTCAATCTGGATCCGATTTTAACTCAATTTGGATTTCAAAAATCAAAATTGGATCTTAGATCCAATTGAAATCCGTTATTTTCAAATTCTCTTTTTATTTCTCATCTTTTGTTTCACTTGTATTTTAAACCTTTTATCTTAATTTTAAAATCCAAAAAAAAGAAAAAATACATTTTCAAAGAGGAGCGCCACTTGGCATTTTCAAAATTTAAACGGGCCTTCATTTTAAAACCTTGCTTCACTTTTAAAAAACTTCATTTTCACCTAAATTTAACCTCATCCCTTTGCTTTTAAAAAAATACACATGAGCACCACTTGCCATGTCAATATTTTTGCAAAACACCTAAAATACCAATGTGAGAAATCTTAAAATACCCACATGGGGTTGGCGCCACCCCCCCCCATGTGAGCCTCCCTTGCTCAAATCTTAAAACTGGTTTTGAACCGGTCTTTTCAAATCAACCCTCGTGTTGATCTTCTTTTTTCAAAAACTGATTTCGAACCGGTCTTTTCAAAATCAACTCTCGTGTTGATTTTCTTTTACAAAAAACCGGTCTCGAACCGATCTTTCTAAATCAACCCTCATGTTGATCTTCTTTTATAAAAAAATTAGTTTCAAACCGGTCTTTTTAAATCAACCCTCATGTTGATCTTTTTTTACAAAAAATTGGTTTCAAACCGGTTTTTTTAAATCAACCCTCATATTGATCTTCTTTTTACAAAAACTGGTTTTGAACCGATCTTTTCAAATCAACCATCGCGTTGATCTTCTGTTACAAAAAACTGGTTTTGAACCGGTCTTTTCAAATCAACCCTCGTGTTGATCTTCTTTTACCAAAACTGGTTTCGAACCGGTCTTTTCAAATCAACCATCGTGTTAATCATTTTTCAAAATCAACCCTTGTGTTGATCATTTTTCAAAATCATCCCCTGGGTTGGTCTCCTTTTCAAAATTTAATTTTTTACCAGCCTTTTTCAAAATCAGCCCTTGGGTTGATCTCCTTTTCAAAATTTATTTTTTTACCAGTCTTTTTCAAAATCAACCCCTGGGTTAATCTCCTTTTCAAAATTTAATTTTTACTGGTCTTTTTCAAAATCAACCTTTGGGTTGATCTCCTTTTCAAAATTTAGTTTTTATCGGTCTTTTTCAAAATCACCCCCTGGGTTGATCCTCTTTTAAAAAAGTGATTTTTACTAGTCATTTTGAACTCAACCTTAGGGTTGAACATTTTTTAAAATCATATTTTCAAACCGGTCCTTTCGAAATCAACCTTGGGGTTGAACGTTTTTCCAAGATTACATTTTCAAACCGGTCAAATTCAACTTTTGGGTTGATCTCTTACAAAAATTTATTTTACTTCAAAGATTCTATATGCAGGTGGAACCTAAATAAGATCTTTTCGTCATCAATTTCTTCTCCTACCCATTTAGGATAAGGGATAATCTTGAGACCATGCCACATGAACAATGCAACTTTGTTCGGATCATAAACCATCTTGGATCAAGAATTCTAATAAAATTTTCATCTTAATTGGTAATCTCCAGATTCAGTTCACAAACTTTACTGATTCTCCTCAAAATTTCGATCTTAGATCGAACCATTCTCCAAAAACCCAGTCCTCGCACTGGTTATTTTCAAATTTCTGATCTTAGATCAATCCCATTTTTGAAAACCAGTCCCCGCACTGGTCATTTTCAAAATTCTGATCTTAGATTGAACCATTTTTCGAAAACCAGTCTTCGCACTGGTTATTTTCAAAATTTCAATCTTAGATCGAACCATTTTTGAAAACCAGCCCTCGAACCGGTCATTTTCGAAATTTTCAGATTGAACCATTTTTGAAAACCAGTCCTCGCACTGGTCATTTTTAGAATTTTTAGATCGAACCATTTTTGAAAACCAGTCTTCGCACTGGTCATTTTCAAAATTTTCAGATCAAACCATTTTCGAAAATCAATCTTCGCACTAGTCATTTTCAAAAATTTTGATCTTAAATCAAACCATTTTCAAGATCCAGTTCTCGTACTGATCATTTTTAAAAATTTTGATCTTAGATCGAACCATTTTCAAGATCCAGTCCTCGAACTGGTCATTTTAAAATTTTTGATCTTAGATCAAACCATCTTTTTCTAAACCCAGTCCTAGCACTGGTCATTTTAAAAAATTTTGATCTTAGATCAAACTCTTTCTCAAAAAATCTAGTCCTCGCACTGGCGATTTTCAAAAAATTCAACTTTCAAATCGAATACTTTTTTTTCAAAACCAACTTTCGAGTTGGCCTAGTTTTCCTCCAAAAATGAGTTCCGACTCAGACTTTCTTCCAAAAATGAGTTCCAACTCGGACTTTTTTTCCAAAAATGAGTTTTGACTCAGACTTTCTTTCAAAAATGAGTTCCGACTTGGACTTTCTTCCAAAAATGAGTTTTGACTCAGACTTTCTTCCAAAAATGAGTTCTGACTCAGACTGTTCTTCAAAAATCTGAGTTCTGACTTGAACTTTTCTTCAAATCCTACTTTCAAGATTGGTCTAGTTTTCCTTCAAAAACCCGAGTTCCGACTCAGACTTTCTTTTTAAAATCTAAATTTTCCTTTGAAGATTCGGGTTCCAACTCGAACTTTCTAATTTTCTTTCAAAGATTCGAGTTTCGACTCGAACTTTCTTTCAAAAATCTGACTTCTGAGTTGATCTAGGTTTCCTTTGAAGACTTGGGTTCTGACACAAACTTTCTAGTTTTTCTTGCAAGATTCGAGTTCTGACTCAGACTTTCTTCAAAATCCAGCTTCTGAGCTGGTCAAACTTCTAAATTCAATTTCATGCTTAAATGCCATGTTTTTACAATCAAACCTTTGGGTCAACCAATTCTATCAATTTCAATCATTTTCCAACCTTCAGGTTACAATCTTATCAAATTCAATTATTTTCAAATCTTCAGGTTGCAATTTTATCAATGTCAATCATTTTCCAACCTTCGGGTTACACTGGTTGAACTTCCTAAATCTAGGTTACACTGGTCGAACTTTCTAAATCCAGTTTACACTGGTCGAACTTCCTAAATCTAGTTTACGCTGGTCGAACTTCCTAAATCTAGTTTATGCTGGTCGAACTTCCTAAATCCAGGTTACGTTGGTCGAACTTCCTAAATCTAGTTTTACACTGGTTAAACTTCCCAAATCCAGGTTACGCTGGTCGAACTTCCCAAATCCAGGTTACGCTGGTCAAACTTCCTAAATCCAGGTTACGTTGGTCAAACTTCTTAAATCCATTTTTACACTGGTCGAACTTCCCAAATCTAGGTTACGCTGGTCAAATTTCCTAAATCCAGGTTGCACTGGTTGAACTTCCTAAATCCAGGTTGCGCTAGTCAAACTTCCTAAATCCAGTTTTACACTGGTCGAACTTCCCAAATCCAGTTTACACTGGTCAAACTTCCTAAATCCAGGTTACGCTGGTTAAACTTCCTAAATCTAGTTTTACACTGGTCGAACTTCTCAAATCCAGTTTTACACTGGTTAAACTTCCCAAATCCAGGTTACGCTTGTCGAACTTCCTAAATCCAGGTTACGTTGGTCGAACTTTTTAAATCCAGTTTACGCTGGTCGAACTTCTTAAATCCAGTTTACACTGGTTGAACTTCCTAAATCCAATTTACACTGGTCGAACTTCCTAAATCCAATTTACGCTGGTCAAACTTTCTAAATCCAGTTTTACACTGGTCTGTGATCGTTGCAAAAAAAAATTCCTCTTTATGTTCTCTCTTTTCCCTTCTCTTTCCCTTTCTAACCTCTATTCCCTTTTTAAAGGGAGAATAAAAAGATAGAAAAGAAGAGAGAATGACAAAAGAAAGAAAGAGAGAGGAACTCTTTTGCAAAGGTCTCACTTGACCTTAATTTTGAAAATATTTTGAAATTTACTCACCTTCGTTTTGAAAATTTGCGAGAAAATAGAGAGACGGGGTTCGCTCGTCGGTATGAGGTTCGACCGTTCCTGGCGCCTTTACCAAGGGTAATCGAACCAAGGATCAAATTTATGCCTTTTTGTTTTGCCTAAATATTATCTAAGAATTTATTCTAAGTCTAGAATGCACAAAGAATCATGCTTGTGAAATGCGAATGCAGAGATGTATGCTTTTGAGAAGAATATTTTTAGAACTTTTGGGATTTATCCAAGTGATTTTGAAATAAATTTGAGAATATAGTGAAGAAATGGTTTTTGAAGGGTTTGAATCTAACTTAGAACTTGAAATAGGTTTGAAAGAGACTTGAAGTTCTAAGTTTTGGGATAATCAGAGATCTTGAAAATAAATCTTGAATTAAAGAATGAAGAGAAAAGGAGAAGAGATAGAATTCGAAGTCAAGATGAAATTTTTAAAGTCAAAATGAGCTTTGAATTTGAGTTTGAATCTAGATTTCGAAATTGAGATGGAATTTGAAAATGAAATTGAATTCCGGATTTAAAGTTTGAAATCAGAATGGAGTTTGGAATTAAGAAATCCAAATGGGATTTGAAAATAGCATTGGATTTAAGAAATCCAGAAGGGATCTGAAAATGGAATTGGTTTTGAAATCTGGAATCCAAGATGGAATTGGATTTGAAATCTGGAATCCAAGATGGAATTGGGTTTTAAATCTGGAATCCAAGATGGAATTTGGAAAATTTGGAATCTAATATGGAATTAGAAGATGGATCTGGATTTTGAAAAATCAGATGAGATCCAAAGATGGGCCTTGAAAATCTAGACGGGTTTTGAGAATGAACTTGGATTTTGGGAATCTGGATAGAACTTGGAATTGGATTCAAGAAATCCAGATAGAACTTGAAGATGGATTTGGATTTGAGAAATCCTAATAGAACTTGAAGATGGATTTGGATTTGAGAAATCTTGATTGATTTTGAAAATGGACTTGAATTTAGCACTAATCTTAGAATTTTGATCCTTAATTTCAAAAAGTGATTTGAAGATTAAAACTCAGAAGATTTCAAAAGAACTTGGGGATTTGGGAATTTGAAGTGAAGAATAGAGAATGTACTTGATTTTAAACTTGAATTCTTGAAATCAGGTGATGAATGTGGGATTTCAAAGTTGAATGAAATTTTGAAATTTGATCTGAATATTGAATTGAATTTGAAATTGAATTCCTAAAATAAATTTAGAATTTTAAAGTTAAATTGAACTTTGAAATTTGATTTGAATTGGAATTTGAATTTTGAATCTAGAAATGAATTAGAAATTTTCAAAGTTGAATTGGACTTTAAAATTGAATTTCGAAATGAGATAGGTTTGATAATAGAAAGATGAATTTGAATTTACAAATAAGAATTGATTTGAGAAACGACGAAGATATTTGAAGAAAAATCTCAAAAATCACTTGGATTTTTGAAGAAAATTTAAAACAATTTAAAAAAATATGATGGAATTCTACCCTAAATAATGAATGAATTAAAGAATTTTGAAAATTGGATATTATAAAGCATATTCTATTCTTTAAATGAATTGAAATAAGATTGAAGATATAATACATTTCTGACTATGGTCATAAAATGTATTACATAATAATCATATTTGAATTTAAATGAAGAATAAAACACATTTTGGTGCCTTTATAGAGTTTAAAATGAAATTAACTCTCAATATATCCTGACTATGGCCATTGATATATATTTTGAGTTAATTTTAAGTTAAACTCAGATAAAGGAAAAAAATATTTAAAAAAATATGATGATTTTGAAAAGAGATCCAGTGTGGATTCAATGTTATTCCATAAAAGACAAGAATCCTAAGCATTGTCCACATTTTGACTATGGTCATCAATGTGGGTCATTTGCTTAGGGTTAATTGTCTCTTATTAGAATGGTGCATGCGCCATTCGTGTTTCACCATAGTGGATTTTTGAAACAAAGAAGGAAAATGAGATGAAACACATGATTTTGAGATCTATATGTACATACATTCTATTCTGATACTGGAAACATAAAGTCTTCATTAATATCTAGCTATTACATCCTTGAAGTTGCATTGAAATTCAAATTCCTAATCTAGAAAAAGAAAATCAACAATTTACAAATTCCCTGCAAAACAAAGTTAATACAAGCAAAACACAAAATAGGAGGAGAAACTAAGAGATTATATTGAAACCAAAATGCATACAATGATGCCTTAATGCTAATGAGGGAAATCTATATGAAGATGCAGGTGCCTTTAGCTAGGGGTGATGCCTAGGCTAGATGAAGGACATATGTATATATGTTCATTTACTATGCTTGTGTTAAAAGAATACATAGGCTTAAATCTAATGGGAAAATGCATGGCTAATAAAGAGATGGATATATGCATGCCTGGGCCTAGTTAGATATGAATGCCTATACCGGAGGGTATGTTGATATCTAGAAGGGCTGATTGTTTATTCAACAGGAAATGCTAATGCATGACTAAACTGATGCATGATTATAGGATACAAGTGTAACAAGGCAGTATGGGTATAACGGTATGAGTGATGTGGGGGAATGATGAAAAGACATGTGGTGAAGATATCTAACAGATGCCAAATGTGAAGGCAGGTAAAGACTGGCTGGAAGCAACACGTGATATGGTGAAGACATGAAAATGCCATAGTATGGGGAGTGTATGAATGAAGATGCTACTCTGCTACAGCGGGTGCAGCAGGGTGTATGTTAGGTGAAAATACAGGTTTGGATATAGCAGGCAAAGGGTATACAGGTAGAGGCTGGAAGTGGAGTTTGATGCTATGGGTGATAGCTATAGTGATAGTCATGAATGGCTATAGTGGGTACAACAGATGGTGCTGTTATAGGGAGAGCAATTGATGAATAAAGTGTAGATGGTATGTTGTTAAGGATGGGAGTTGGAGCTTGTGATAGGAACAATTAGCAAGTGTTGTGATAGTAAAAGGGGCTATAAAGAGAGATGCATGTTTGCAAAGGTTTTATATGAAGTTGATGGAGGTGATATAGGTGGTAAAGGTGTGCTACATATTGGTGTAACAGTGGAGATGTAAGGTGTGGGTGAATGCAATTATTACCAGCCAGTGTGCGTGAGGGATAGGTATGCTAGGGAATGCACTAGGTGTGCAGCAGATAGCCATTTGCAAAATGGTAAAGGGGCATGTATGTGTGCTAGAGGATAAATATAGTGGAAGGTGGTAGGTGTTGGGAATGTAATGAAGACAGTGAAGGTGAAATGGGTCACATGATGACAATTGGTTTGCAGGTGAAGACCTCCCTACTGTATGTATAGCACGGTGGGTGCAAGAAGTGGAGAGTGGGAAAATGCAACTATAGCAGTAGGATAGGAAAAATAACAGCAGTGGGACTCAGTGGCCTTGCGGGGTGAGGAAATAGTGAAAGGGTGGAATGCCTTTATAACAAGTGAGGTTATAAATGGAGAGGAGGTGATGCATTAAACTGAATGGGAGGCATAACATCTACAAGCATTCAAATGCCTTTTATTCTCTAATCTCAGTGTTTCTCAAAGTGCATGTCATATGGCTATCTCCATCGCCTGAAGATCAATAACCTTCAAACGGCAGACCCTAGATCATCTAGATCTCTATTGAAGTGGCTACCCCCCCCCTCCCCCCCATCGATAGCAACCACTAGTGTCATTGTCCCAGCCACCTCTGAGAAGCTACCACCCTTGTTATTAAGGGAAATTACCTCAACTGCATGAATGCAGTAAGCAAAATCCAATGTTATTCAGCAGCACGATAACACATGACAACAGAAGGTCACAACAAGCTGAATCGTTGCCTTACAACTTACTAATTGTGAGCTGGGGAAAAACCACAAAGGAAACTTGCGATAAGGCTACAATTGGAAAAGCGTGCGATACAGAATGTAAAACAAAAGGAAACGAAATGTAAAAATCACAGAAAAATCCAATCAACACATTAACGAACTCAAGATGCAGAAATACAGAAATAAAAGAACTTACAAGGCAAACCAAAGCAAACAAACAAGAATATCTGAGCATGAAAGCAGGGGCAAAAATCGGGCATACCTGGCAGAAATGCTATTATGATTGAGATGCAAATGTTGCAATGTTGCAAGGGATACATCTAGCAGGGAGACGTAGATACCCTAATATATATTAACAATACAACCAGGGGAGATGGAAGCAATACGTCTTCAAATTGATCTTATGCAACAGCTAAACCAAATCAGTCTTTTAGTTGATTCCAATAATTATCTTCAGCCGACTAAGACTTTCATAACAGATGTTGTTGTGAATTAAGTTCCTGCAGCAGACACTGTGGGGAGATGTGTCGTACTTGATGCTGTTTGAGAACATAGATATCGCAAACTCTCGTGTGTGTGATGGTGAATCGGTGGGGAACACAAGAACCAGCTAGATAGAACGAGGGACATCAACCAACGATTCGAGCATATAAACAGAAAATTAAGGTAAAGAGGGCAACAAAAAGCAGGAAAATGAAAAGCAACGAAAACAGATAAAATTACAAGCAGAAATTTCATTATAACTACAGGGATAACCATAGGCGCAGAGTATATTACAGTGAAAGGACTCAAATCATGAAATAAGCCAGCAAAGCGATTATAATCTCAGGAAAGAAAGAAAATCAACATGATCGATTGAAAACTTCTGCAAAATGAATCTGATCTGATATTAGATCAGATCGGATATCATTGTAGAGGTCGTTCCAAATGTAAAAAGAAAACGCAGGTGGATTTTCCCAATAAATTAGACCCAGATGGAAACCAAGGTTATACTAGTGGCTAAGGGAGACTGATCATATCGGTAAAGGCAAAATCGAGATGTAATCCATATAAGGGATACAAAACAAAGAACGAAAAGGAAAACACGATTGAGAGGATAATATGCAATGAAAAGAAGAGATCGGAAGCTAAAGGAAATTTTATAACCCAGGAATGAAAGTGTTGGAATCTGAGGATTCCTATTGCTATTGCACGAAGGTGGGTTGATATTGCACAAGCAACTC
Source organism: Nuphar pumila (assembly GCF_984573655.1). Lineage (NCBI taxonomy): Eukaryota > Viridiplantae > Streptophyta > Magnoliopsida > Nymphaeales > Nymphaeaceae > Nuphar > Nuphar pumila. Next base: position 105,474,974 of record NC_143259.1, read on the forward strand.
AACACCACCAGAAGTGCTAATATGATGCTATAAACAAGAAAGCCACGAAGAGAATCAGAGAAAAAGAAATCAGAGGGATACTTACCGTACTCCTCCTGCAGGGATGATCGATTTCCTTTCTAGCAGGTGCTTCAGGATTTGAGACCCCTTTGGTTAATGGGAAGAACCATCCAGGAGAGGAAAGAAAAGGAAAATTGAATAAGAGATCAAGGGATGCGAGATTGCTGGGTTCCAATTGATCAATGCTTGTTGGATCGGATTGCCTGAAGCTCTAGATCATAGGAGGGTGGAGGGGCGAAGGCGATCGATGTGTGAAGGAAGAAGCATATGGAGGGGTGAAAAGCCGTCGTGAGAGAAGGAGAGAGGTGGAGAGGTGAAAAGGCGATCCATGAAAGAGGAAGAGGGGTGTTGGGGGTGAAGAGGCGATGAAGGATCGGGAGACCCTGCGGTTTAGCTTTATAGGAGAAGGCCGTTAGAAATTTTTCTAAACGGGTCCCTTTAGTTTTAAAAATTTTTCAAAAGAAGGTTTATTTATAAGATTTTTCAGAAAAAGGGGTTTTTCAAGAAAATGGGTTTTAGCTAAAAGAGGATTATCATAAAGTAGATGAACTACTCTTTTTCTGAATTTTGGAAGAAAAATACGAAAATATAAGCGAAATGTGAGGACTTTAGCAAGCGGGACCCAAATGTTTTTTTTTTTTTGAAAGATTTTTATAAAATATTCATTTTAAAATTGTAAGTTTTTCTGAAATAGGGGTTTTCATAAAATACATGATTTATTTCAGAAAATGACCCCCAAAATGGATTTAGATCCAAGATTTTGAGAAAATATGGATTTTGGATCTCGAATTGAGATTGGATTCAGATAAAATATCCGAGAAAATACCACGAATTGATTTTTTGAAGAATAGAAGATCCGTGATCAGAATTGGATCCGGATATCCGATTTGGATCAAAAATAAAATTGAATCTGGATTCCAGTGAATATGAGAAATGAATGGATTTTTTATCAGAAGTTAACCTGATTATTCAGAAGATGTGAGTCAGAGGGCAAAAGGGAAATAAAGACTTAGATATAGAAAATGGATTTTGACACTGGAATCAGAATCCATTTTCTATATCTGACTCAATTTTGGATCCGGACCCAGTGTCAAAATCCAAATCTGAGCCTCGTTGCCCAATTTTTAAATCAAATTTATAAAAAAATCCAAAAATGGTTTCTGAATGGCTCAGACAATCCATTCGGTATCCGTTTGGATCCATTTACTCTATATTCTTCGATTCGAGATCCAAAACTTGAATATTTCCTCAAAATCTGGTTCAAAACCCCTTTTTTAAAAAAATTTCAAAAAAATCAAACCCGAATTCTCAGAAAACCCTTCTTTTGTAAATATTTCTGAATTTCGCAAAATTAGTTTAAAATAATTTAGTTTTCAGAGTTTTTATTTCAAAAACACCAAAAAAATAGAAATTACAAAGAAAAAGAACAAAAAAAAAAGAAAAGAAAAATACAAAAACAGTTGGTTTTAGAAACCTCCTTTTAAAAGCCTCTTTTTGCTTAAAAACCTCTATTAGGAAAACTTCTGAAAAGAGCGTTTCTTTTGAAATTTCTTAAAACATTCCGGACTCAAATCATAGAATTTCTAACGGTTTCTCGTTATAAAAAGAGAGTCACAGGGGTCCCCGAGGGCCACCGCGTTTCACCTCCCCATGTTCGACATTTCCTCTGCTCCTCTTTCACGGATCGCTTCTCCACCCCTCCACCCGGCTTTTTCTTCTCGATCTCCTTCTTCCCCTTTTATTTTTTAGAATTTCTCTTTTCCGATCGAAGGGTCTTCAGCTCCGGCAACACAAGTGAACCAAGTAAGAATTCCTCTCCCTTCTGATCCTAAATTTCCTTTTGATTTCTCATTTTTGTCCCAATAAACGCACACCCTGTAAATCCAATTTACATAAATCGGTTTACATAGTGCAATAGCAACGGAACTAGCATGTTCCAACATTTTCCCCTTCCTTTTCTTTACAATTTAACTCTGGATTTTCTGTTTTAAGCGCTTGTTATATCATCTCATGCTAAATTCAGAAGTATTTCCTCATCTTCTCCTTATTTATAATGTATTTTATCGTCTGATGGTCGATGCTAGCCGCCGTTCTTCTTTGATTTTGTTCATACTTAATAGCTTTACAATCCTATATGCTCCTTCCCTCTGGTTAGTTTCCTTCTCGGCAATTCTTTTTTTTTTTTGGGGGGGGGGTGGTTTAACAGTATCGCTCAATTTTCATGATTTTCCTTTTATTTTATTTTCCTTGTTTCTTTTCCTCTATTGTTTCCGATTTCCTTTAAATTCCCCTATTCTTGCCCCATCAAAGCATCTACATAGCATGATCTTGCATATAGCAAGTATCGATCTATGTAAATATGCAACACCAAAAGGAACAGATGCGTTCCAACATTTTCTTTTGTTTTGTAAGTTTTATCTTGTGTGTGCTACATATTCAGTAAGTTTACATAGTTCATCGGAATCCTTATTCCATTTTCCTGCTGATTCTTGGTTCTGCTTTCATTTTTATTCTTCTGTGAATTTTCAATTTCCTGCTTATGTTTTTATCTTTGTTCTGAGAATTCGATTTCCTGTTTCTATTTGCCCAACCCATGGTAATTCCCCCAGAATTTTCATTATAGCATATGGTTACATCATGTTGTAACAGGAATTTGTGTTTTCCATTCCCTTGAACCGTTGGTTTACCACCCCTTTTTTATTTGTTTTGTTTATCGTTGTCATTTCCTGTATGTTTCGTTTTCATGATTAGTTTTGTATGGGTCATCTGTCACGACATGTAGGTTTTCAATTCCCCTGTGTTTTGGTCTCCATTTCACCATCCGCCATTCACCACTCTTTTGCGTACATAGCATTAGATTTTCCAACCCCTGCATAGTTTTTGCTCTACATAAATTATATTACATCGCATTCCTTGGTCTTAGTATTTGCACATTTTTTTTTTACATTGTCGACAATCTTGGATTATAATGACCGTGTTAGCACCTCCCTGTGACCTTTCTCATTTGAAGTGCTATTCCATTAGTTTCCATCTGTGTTTCTGCAATTTCATTTTAATTACCATTCATGTAGGATATTTGCATTTGTTGTCACATATTCTCTCTTAAGCATCCAGTGTATTATATTATCCTGCCATCTGTGTCGCAATTGCTTGTTCAACTCGTTACTTCTGGGCTGTCAGTAATCGTTATGCAGGTATCTCTTATATTAGCTCAGAAGGTTTTACGAACATATCAGAAGTGCCTCATATGCATTAAAGAAAAGAGAGAATCCTGATGTCATGATTCCAGAAGTCTAAACAAAAAAAAACTTGCTACTACAAGGGTTCACCAACTCCCAATCGGTAGAGAGTCAATTCTGGGGCATTTAGTTTTACTGCCAAAAAATCTTGCTGTGGGCGATGGGGCAGTCTTGATTTTTTATGGCAAATGACCCCTGTTGCTGCTGAAACCAAGTCATAATCCATCACCGTACCTTCTGGAAGATGGCTGAAGCTTAAAGAGGCTATAACTGTTGGTGCTATTGGAGGATCTGATCTTGCGAAAATGTCGAAGCCACTCGGCAAGACAATAATTACTGATGATGATTATGTCTTTTCTGAGAATGGACTCGTTGCTTATAAGAATGAGAAACTCATTGGCATCCAGGTGAGTTTTGTGGAGTTCTTGGATGGGTAAATTACATTAACTTTTAGTTCATTTTTTTTTAGCAAAGCTCGGGAATTCAATAATCATATCCAGTGATACTATTTGGATGTGACGTGTGTTCCAATTACTAGGGTTGATGAGCTGCATACCAATATTGGTGCTTGTGTTCACGATTTGGACAACATTCAAGGCTTCCTCTCTTGTCCAGTCCAGTCTTCAGAGTTATTGCTTGCCAAGAGCTTGGATCATTTCTTGGAGAAGATAAGCTCAAAATAGATGTCTCATGTTACTGAACTATCTACCTTTTGAAAACCTTCAACAGTAATTCATATATTTGTTCCAACGATTTGTTCAGGAATTTATCAATTTCACATTACATTATATGGCAGACTTGGATACTCCAATAAGAGGAACCTTCATATAATTCAGAAGTGGGATGCTTAATGTATCACCTATCGGGAGGATTTGAAATCAAGAGGAAAGAAATGAGTTCAAAAAGTTTTCGCAGTACCTCTTTCACAGGTCACGTGATACTCACTCCACACTTTTCATCACCTCCTGTATTGCACAGCCCCACCTGCTATTGCCACAGCCTTCACTATCTGCTAATCATCTTCACAACCTCTCATCTACTCTACACCTCCAGCCATCATCCTGTCATTTCCAGCATGCCTACCATCTTCTCACAGGCACTCACAGGCACTCACTTGCACACACTTACCTCTTCTCAGCATGCGCAACACGTTTGCTGCTAAGATGAATTTTCTGCAAAACACACTATTCATCTACACCCTGTTACTTGCATTGTTCCCCTGCAATTGTAATATATCAACAACACATCCACTCCATTTTGTTCCCAGCAAACACCATCCCCCATCCCACCATACTCAGCAACATTGCTGAAACACTTGTATTAACATCAGCATATATCTTGCACTTACACTGCATTTAGTTTCCAACACTCACTGCCTTCAACCTTCATACCCTGCAACTAGGCACCCCACCTCTTTCACACGCTTGTGCTGTGATTTTCTGCATCATTAATATATAACACCTTCTCCAACATAACCCACCTTCACTTCACCGCACATATATCACACTACACTCTATTGGCACCTTCCTCACCTCTTATCATATTTCCACACCTCAATCATACCATCACCATTGCATTCATATTCTATCTTCTCTGAAATTCATAGTTACACAATGATAGTACATTTGCATAATCATTTAGTACTTCTCCATTTTGCCTTTGCATACCCTCCTACTTGATATTTCTGTATTATATTACCATATCTTCATTTCCAGCATAGTGTAGGTATGGTCATTTGAATTTTGATGTGACATTTCCTATTATCTCCCATCTTTTGCATCTTGCTTCATATTAATTCAGTTTTTGCAGGAAATATGTAAAGAGATGTCATTTTCTTTTTTAGATAAGAAATTTTGTACTTTCAGTCAATGATGTAATAGCTAGATTACAATGAAAATTTCTCCTACCCAGCATTAGAATAGAATGTATGAGCATAAAATTGCTTGTTTAATGTTATTTTCCCTTTTACTTAAAAAATTCACGAATGGGAACATGAATGGCATGTGCACCATTCTAATAAAAGGTGATTAAATCCTAAGTTGACGATTTGCATCAATGGCCATAGTCAAGGTATGAACAAAACTTAGGATTTTCATCTTTTATGGAATAACATTGGATCCACACTGGACCTTTTTCAAAAATCATCATATTTTTAAATATTTTCTTCCTTTATCAGAGTTTAACTTAAAATTAGCTCAAAATGTATATCAATGACCATAGTCAAGATATATTGAGAGTTAATTTCATTTTAAACTCCATAAAGGCACCAAAATGTGTTTTGTTCTTCACTCGAATTTAAATATGATTATTATATAATACATTTTATGACCATCGTCAGAAATGTATTATATCTTCAATCTTATTTCAATTTATTTAAAGAATGAAATATGCTTTTCAAAAAACCAATTTCAAATTCTTTTAATTCATTCATCATTTAGGATAGAATTACAACATATTTTTAAAAATTCTTTTTTTTCAAAATTCAAGTGATTCTGAGATGATTTTTCAAATATCTTCTTCATTTCTCAAATCAATCTTCAATTTTTATAAATTCAAATTCATCTTTTTATTCTCAATTTTATCTCATTTCAAAATTCAAAATTCAATTTCAAAGTCCAATTTGACTTGGAAATTTGAAAATCACTTTTATATTCAAAATTCATTTTCAAATTCAAATCAAATTTCGAAGTTCAATTCAACTTTGAAATTCCAAATTCAAATCAAATTTTAAAGTTCAATTCAACTTTGAAATTCCAAATTCATTTTCAATATTCAATTTCAAATTCAATTCAATATTCCAGATTAAATTTCAAAGTTCAATTTAACTTTGAAAATCCCAGATTCATCACCTGATTTTAAAAATTCCAGTTTTAAAATCAAGTTTTATTCTTTATTCTTAACTTCAGGTGCCCAAATCTTCCAGATCATCTTATAAATTCAGAATTCAAGTCTGAACTCAATATTTATTCTTTAAATTCAAAAAATTCTAAGTCATAAATCAGATTTTAAATAAAAACTTGATATTCACTCTGAAAATCGATTTTTCCTAAATTCCATCTCCCTTTCAAAATCGATTTAGAATTTCTCAGATCCAATTCTGAATTGCATCCGGATTTCTAAAAATCCAAAATCCCATTTTTGAAATCCATTCCCCATTCAGATTTCGGATCCAAATCCATATTAGATTCTGGATTTCAGAACCCAATTTCACCTTGGATCTGATTTTCAAATCCGATCCCATCTAGGATTCCAGATTTCAAATCCAATTTCATTTAGGATTCCATACCTCAGATCCAATTCCATCTAGGATTCCAGATTTCGGATCAACTTCCCTCTAGGATTCCAGATTTCAAATCCAATTCCATTTCCAATTCCTATTTCCAAAATCATTTTTCAAATCTATTTCCCAAGTCTAAATCCAAATTCAATTTTTCTTTCAGGTTCTGAAATTAAGAATTCCTTTTTCCGAATCAATCCATTCAAATTCAAAGTCTATTTTGACTTTGAAACTTCGTTTTCTTCAAGATTCTATCTCAAGTTTCAAAATCTCCTTTTCTTTTATTTCTTCAAAAATTCAAAGTCCAGTTTCCAAACTCTGATTATTCCAAGACTTGAAATTTCAAGTCTCTCTTTCCAGATATATTTCAAATTCTAAGTTAGATTCAAAATCTAACTTTTTCAAATCAATTTCAACCCTTCGAATCATTTCTTTACTCCATTATCAAATTTATTTCAGAATCACTTGGGAAATCCCAGAATTTCTAAACTATTTTTCTCAAAAGCATACATTTCTGCATTTGCATTACACAAGAATGATTCTTTGTGCATTTTTAGACTTAGAATAAATTCTTAGACAATATTTAGGCAAAGCAAAAAGGCATAAATTTGGTCTTTGGTTCAATTACCTCTGGTAAAGGCGCCAGGAACGGTCGAACCTCGTACCGACGAGCAAATTCCGTTTCTTCATTTTCTCACAAATTTTCAAAACGAAGGTGAGTAATTTTCTAATATTTTTAAAATTAAGGTCAAGTGAGACCTTTGCAAAAGAGTTTCTCTCTCTTCTTTCTCTTCTTTTCTCATTCTCTCTTCTTTTTCTATCTTTTATTCCCCTTCAAAAAGGGAATAGAGGCTAGAAAGGAAAAGTGAAGGAAAAGAGGGAAACAAGAGAGGAAAAATTTTGCAATGACCACATAAGTACTTTGGAAGAAAAATAGGAAAAGAGGGAAACAAGCGAGGATTTTCATAAAGAAGATGAACTACTCTTTTTCTGAATTTTGGAAGAAAAATTTGAAAATATAAGGGAAACGTGAGGACTTTAGCAAGCGGGACCCAAATGAGTTTTTTTTTTGAAAGATTTTTATAAAATATTCGCTTTAAAATTGTTAGTTTTTCTAAAATAGGGTTTTTCATAAAATATATGATTTATTTCAGAAAATGACCCTCAAAATGGATTTAGATCCAAGATTTTGAGAAAATATGGATTTTAGATCTTGAATTGAGATTGGATTCAGATAAAATATCGGAGAAAATACCACGAATTGATTTTTTTGATTTTTTGAAGAATAGAAGATCCGTGATCAGAATTGAATCCGGATATCCGATTTAGATCAGAAATAAAATTGAATTTGGATTCCAGTGAATCCAAGAAATGAATAGATTTTTTATCAGAAGTTGACCTGATTATGCAAAAGACGTGAGTCAGGAGGCAAAAGGGGAATTTTTGGCTTTTTGGAAAATTTAGGGTGTTCACAGATGCTCCTCTTTGCTGCTAAGCCGGTTGTAAGCCAAGCTTAGAGGCAAAAAAAATACATCAAATTTTCTTCTAAAAATGCTCCAGTCAGGAGGTTTGAACTGGGTGTGAAAGAATTATTTTTGTAAAACATTATTCTCATGTCTGATACCTTATCCTGAAAGGTTTTGGGAAGAAATGAAATCCTCGAGAATGAAAATAATTTGGACAGAAGAAAATGAGGAAATCGGGATGGAACTTTGGGATAAATATCCTGAAATGGTAAAAAGGAGAGATTTTGAAGAAGTCTCATGGCTGAGACAAAAATAAGAATTTTTTAAAAGACTCGGGTTTAGCCCTTAACCTGAATGGGATGAAGATATTTGAAAAACCATGATGGGACATTTTTGAAAAATACCTTGTGAGACGAGGTTTAGGTATAATCCTTATTTGAATGGATACACAAAGCATGGATTCCTTGATGGGGAAGACCATGATGGGACTTGGAGAAATACCTCACCTGAATGAGGCAACTCTCTTTGAAAAATATAAACAACACTAGATTGCATCAAAATAGATATTGAGCATTTATTTCATTTTTGGATAACAAGAAAATTTTGCCAATAAGATGAAATTGTAGTTGATTCAAATGCTTGAAAGAGTGCATGTATATGCGAAAGATATTCTCTCTTTTTACCTAGAGTATTTCCTCCAAAATGAGGTTAACTTCCCGGATTCCAGAGTCAGATTCAATTTTTTATGTTGTTGAGTTTCTTCAAGGAAGTTATCCATTTCCTTGATATGAATAAAGAAGAAATGCTTTTAATTTCATAAAAGCAAGCAGTAAAAAGATATTGATGAAAGGATTTTTGCATAAGAAAAGATGATTTCTGACAATTTTGGCAGTTTGATATCCTGGGGCTTTTCCCATAATGATTTTTCTAGCACTCTTTTTGAGACATTAAGCTTTCTTGGGTTTCGGGGAGAAGTTTATTACATCATCCTTCATTTTGGAGATGTCCTGACTTTTCTTTTTTTCTGGGAAGGGTACGTCACAAACTCCTTCATCTTAGAGATGCTCTGATCCTTCTTTTTCTCAGGAATTATACTGATGATATCGGCTCATTGGTCAAAATCTCTAGATGATAGCAGAAATCAAATATCTTTTAGGGTTTGTTGGGAGGTTCATTGCAGTCGTCTTCATCTTGACGGTGATCTGAACTTTCTCTGGAAGGATCCGTCACAAACTCCTTCATCTCGGAGATGATCCAAATCTTCTTTGCCACGGGGGTCTATCTCGCATATTCGTCTTCAACTTGACGACAGTTGAGAGAACCCTTTTGCAGATATTTGATTTGCAGCTTAAATGAATGAGAAGATATGGATTGAGTGAATTCTTTTTATCACTCAGGATATTTCCACTGCCTGATTGCCAGAAAGTCATCTTTAAACATGCGCCATAGCTATGATCAATATCGATTCACTTCTAGCTTTTCAACATCATTGAATATTTCTTTCGCTAATCATACCAAGGATATTTCTTACAATCTTTTGGTTGATCAACAGACAAAAATTTGAATTTTATCCCTTTTTGCAAAAAGCTTCACCCTTTTGAAAAGAATACTAGAGGTAATCTGTGGTGATTTTTTTGTGCAGTAAAATATTGGAATCAACACATTTTTAGCAAATTGGCAAAGTTTGCGAGAATCCTTTGTGAAATAATCACTCAATATAGATTTTGATAGGGCATTGAGCTAAAATTTGGAAGAAAACATTGGTTTTATTAAGAACAACATTGGCTCAATAGGGACTCAACCTAAGAGCCACAACGACTATTGGATCCGTAGGGGCTCATCCTACAAACTAATTTTTTTAAAAAAATGAAGTTAGTTTAATAGGAATTCAACCTAAGAATTGCAAAAGAATTTCTGACCAGTAAGGATTTATCCTACAGACTGAATTTTTGAAGAATGAATTTTGGTTCAATAGAAATTCAACCTAAGAATCGCAAAAGAATATAGATCAGTAAGAATTTAACCTACAGATAGAATTTTTGAAAAATGAAGTTGGCTCAAATAGGAATTCAACCTAAGAACCGCAAAAGAACATTTGATCAGTAGGGATTCATCCTACAGATTGAATTTTTGAAGAATGAATTTGGTTCAATAGGAATTCAACCTAAGAACCGCAAAAGAATATAGATTAGTAGGAATTCAACCTACATATTGAATTTTTGAAGAATGAATTTGGTTCAATAGGAATTCAACCTAAGAATCGCAAAAGATTATAGATCAGTAGGAATTCAACCTACAGATTGAATTTTTTAAGAATGAATTTGGTTCAATAGAAATTCAACCTAAGAACCGCAAAAGAATATAGATCAGTAGGAATTCACCCTATAGATGGAATTTTTGAAAAATGAAGTTGGTTTAATAGGAATTCGACCGGAGAACCGTAAAAGAATATAGATCAGTAGGAATTCAACCTACAGATGGAATTTTTTGAAGAATAAGATGGGTTCAGAAGGAGTTCAACCTAAAGATCGACTGAAGGAAAATTGGTCCAAAAGGAGTTCAACCTAAGGGCCTTGATCAGTAGGAATTCAACCCAAAGATCGACTTTTGAAGGAAAATTGGTACAAATGGAGTTCAACCTAAGGGCCTTGATCAGTAGGAATTCAACCTAAAGATCGACTTTGAAGAACATAGGTCCAAGAGAAGTTTAACCTAAGGGCCTTTGAACATTTGGAATTCAACCTAAAGATCGACTTTTGGAAGGAAAATTGGTCCAAAAAGAGTTCAACCTAAGGGCCTTGATCAGTAGGAATTCAACCTTAAGATTGACTTTTTGATGGAAAATTGGTCCAAAAGGAATTCAACCTAAGGGCCTTGATCAGTAGGAATTCAACCTAAAAATCGACCTTTTGAAGGAAAATTGGTCCAAAAGGAGTTCAATTTAAGGGCCTTGATCGATAGGAATTCAACCTAAAGATCAACTTTTTGAAAGAAAATTGGTCTAAAAGGAGTTCAACCTAAGGGCCTTGATCAGTAGGATTTCAACCTAAAGATCAACTTTTTGAAGAAAAATTGGTCTAAAAGGAGTTCAACCTAAGGGCCTTGATAAGTAGGAATTCAACCTAAAGATCGACTTTGAATAACATAGGTCCAAGAGGAGTTCAACCTAAGGGCCTTTGAATAGTAGGAATTCAACCTAAAGATCGACTTTGAATGGTCCGAAAGGGGTTCAACCTAAGGACTGCAGATCCGTAGGAGTTCAACCTAAAGATCGACTTTGAATGGTCCTAAAGGGGTTCAACGTAAGGACTGCGGATCTGTAGGGGTTCAACCTAAAGATCACGGATCAGTAGGAGTTCAACCTAAAAATCGACTTTGAATGATCCGAAAGGGGTTCAACCTAAGGATTGCGGATCCGTAGGAGTTCAACCTAAAGATTGCGGATCAGTAGGAGTTCAACCTAAAGATCGAGTTTGAATGGTCTGAAAGGGGTTCAACCTAAGGACTGCAGATCACTAGGAGTTCAATCTAAAGATCGCAGATCAGTAGGAGTTCAACCTAAAGATCGACTTTAAATGGTCCGAAAGGGGTTCAACCTAAGGATAGCAGATCCGTAGGAGTTCAACCTAAAGATTGCAGATTAGTATGGGTTCAACCTAAAGATTGACTTTGAATGGTCCTAAAGGGGTTCAACCTAAGGACTGCGGATCAGTAGGAGTTCAACCTAAAGATCGTGGATCAGTAAGAGTTCAACCTAAAGATCAACTTGGAATGGTCTAAAAGGGGTTCAACTTAAGGACTGTGGATCCGTAGGAGTTCAACCTTAAGATCGCAGATTAGTAGGGGCTCAACCTAAAGATCAACTTTGAATGGTCCTAAAGGGGTTCAACCTAAGGACTGCGAATCAGTAGGAGTTCAACCTAAAAATCGTGGATCAGTAGGAGTTCAAGTTAAAGATCGACTTGGAATGGTCCGAAAGGGATTCAACTTAACGACTGCGGATCCGTAGGAGTTTAACCTAAAGATCGCGTATCAGTAGGAGTTCAACCTAAAGATCAACTTTGAATGGTCCTAAAGGGGTTCCATTTAAGGACTGCGGATCAGTAGGAGTTCAACCTAAAGATCACAGATCAATAGGAGTTCAACCTAAAGATCGAGTTGGAATGGTTCGAAAGGGGTTCAACCTAAGGACTGCGGATCCGTAGGAGTTCAACCTAAAGATCGCGGATCGGTTGGAGTTCAACCTAAAGATCAACTTTGAATGGTCCGAAAGGGGTTCAACCTAAGGACTGCGGATCAATAGGAGTTCAACCTAAAGATAGCGAATCGGTAGGAGTGCAACCTAAAGATCAACTTGCAATGGTCCAAAAGGGGTTCAACCTAAGGACTGCGGATCAGTAGGAGTTCAACCTAAAGATCGCGGATCAGTAGGAGTTCAACCTAAAGATCGACTTTGAATGGTCTGAAAGGGGTTCAACCTAAGGACTGCGGATCCGTAGGAGTTCAACCTAAAGATCGCGGATCGGTAGGAGTTCAACCTAATGATCAACTTTGAATGGTCTGAAAGGGGTTCAACCTAAGGACTACGGATCCGTATGAGTTCAACCTAAAGATCGCAGATCGGTAGGGGTTCAACCTAAAGATCGACTTTGAATGGTCCTAAAGGGGTTTAACCTAAGGACTGCGGATCAGTAAGAGTTCAACATAAAGATCACAGATCAGTAGGAGTTCAACCTAAAGATCGACTTTGAATGGTCCGATAGGGGTTCAACCTAAGGACTGCGAATCTGTAGGAGTTCAACCTAAAGATCGCTGATCAGTAGGAGTTCAACTTAAAGATCGACTTTGAATGGTCTGAAAGGGGTTCAACCTAAGGACTGCAAATCAGTAGGAATTCAACTTAAAAATCGCGGATCAGTAGGAGTTCAACCTAAAGATCGACTTTGAATGGTCCGAACGGGGTTCAACTTAAGGACTGCAAATCAGTAGGAGTTCAACCTAAAGATCGCTGATCAGTAGGAGTTCAACCTAAAGATCGACTTTGAATGGTCTGAAAGGGGTTCAACCTATGGACTGCGAATCAGTAGAAGTTCAACTTAAAGATCGATTTTGAATGGTCCGAAAGGGGTTCAACCTAAGGACTACGAATCATTAGGAATTCAACCTAAAGATCGCTGATCAGTAGGAGTTCAACCTAAAGACCGACTTGGAATGGTCCGAAAGGGGTTCAACCTAAGGACTGCGGATCAGTAGGAATTCAATCTAAAGATTGCAGATCAGTAGGAGTTCAACCTAAAGATCGACTTTGAATGGTCCGAAAGGGGTTCAACCTAAGGACTGCGAATCAGTAGGAGTTAAACCTAAAGATCGCTGATCAGTAGGAGTTCAACCTAAAGATCGACTTTCAATGGTCCGAAAGGGGTTCGACCTAAGGACTGCGGATCAGTAGGAATTCAACCTAAAGATCGCGGATCAGTAGAAGTTCAACCTACAGATCGACTTGGAATGGTCCGAAAGGAATTCAACCTAAGGACTGCGGATCAGTAGGAATTCAACCCACAGATCGCACTGGGTTGAGAAGGAATTCTGGTTGACAAAGAGATTCAACCTGTGAGCCATATTGGTTTGATAGGGGTTCAACCTACGAACTATCGATTCTATAGGGGTTCAACCTAAAGATCATAATTTAAGAAGGGAGGGTTCAACTCGTGGGTTGAATGGACCGTCATAGTTAGCTGTATGTGGTCCAATTTTCAAGATTAACCCCTTATCCTGAACAGGGAAGGAAGGAAAGAAATACCTCGTTAGAAGGAGGCATTAGGTTTATCTCTTAACCTGAAGGGGAAAGGAGTAAAATAATAAAAAAATGATAAAAATTGGTAAAAGGTTGGTAAAGAATCGAAAGAATTGATAAAAATAAAATTGATAAAAATTAATGAAGAATAAAGAATTGACAAAGATCTGATGAGAATCGGTAAAATTGCCGAAAAATTGATGATACTTGAAAGATGATGAAAGACTTCAGGATTATCCCTTATCCTGAAGGAAGAAGGACCAGGCGGGATGAGGTTCAGGTTTATCCTTTAACCTGAAAGGGAAATTCAGGTTTATCCCTTAACCTGAGTGGAAAAAAAGAATAAAATTAACAAAATTTGATAAAATTGATAAAAAAATGGTGAGGATTGATAAAGAAGGTTAAAAAAAATATAAAACTGAAAAAGATTGATGAAAATTGAGAAAGAGGAAGAGTTTATTTGATCCTGCCTGCAAACAGGTTTTCTGAAAAATGAATTTTCATGAAATAATAAAAAAAATGCCCCAGTATAACTGGGAGGGAAGAATAGTATTTGAAGAAGGCTATTTGAGAAAGATAGGAGAACTTGAAAAATGGGATATATAGAAAAAGAATTTGGGAAGAACTTGACAAAATAAGAAATTAACTTTTGACAAAAGATATCCCATTACTAGGGATTGGGTCATCACAAAGAATTTGCGACAGTCGCATTGTTCCTCTGTGAGGAAGAATAAACAATCTAGAATATAAGCAGAATGCCATTTTGAAAAAGGACATCTCTTGACAAAAGATATTTTTATTGTGAAAAGGCAAGGAATAGAATCAGAAGATATATCGAAAAATAGAAAGAAAATTTGAAAAATAGATTAGAATTTTTGAAATTTGAAAAGTTGCAGGCAAGATCAAAGAAATTGAAGGAATCAAAAGAAGAATACGCCCGAACTTTTGAAAATAGAAGAATACTTCAAAATAGACATCTAGGGTTTTTAGAAAATTACTCTGAAGGAAGTATGGAAAGAAAAATGTATACCTAAAAAAAAGTCTGAAAAGAATGTCGAGGGTTTAAGAAAATTATGAAAGAATAGAGAAATGAGAAATACATAATCCTGGATTTTGAGAAAATAAAGAATTTTTTTTGAAATAAATATTCAGGGTTTTTAAAAAGGTAAAGAATTTGAGGATTTATAAGGTTATATTCACAAAAGAAGCAAAATCATACAAGCAACGATGCACATAACAACACTCCCTGGAAGCTGACTCTAAATGCAGTATTTTAAAAAGGCTGGTAGGACCTTAATCCCAACTCTAGGGTTTAGATCATCTTATTCCAATCAAGATACGCCGATATACTGAAGCCGAAGCTCGAGGTACGTGGCGTAGAAATATTTTTTCGGTTCTAAGGTAATGGCTTCCCAATATCCTTGAGCAACTACCAATATACTTCAGACTATGGCCCTTAAGTACGTGGTAGGGGGGTGTTAACCCAAATAAGTGGTCCAGTTGTGAGGCTCTGTCCCGAACTATAGTTCAGTGAGACAGTCCAACAACGTGAAGACCGGGACAATATAGGTAGAGATGTTTTCGAAAACATGTTCAACATGCAATAAAACCAAATGTTTCTAATGCAAGTCCTAAAGAGATAGAATTTAAATGAAGAGAAGCATACACTTGCATACATTGTTTGCATTCAATCCTTAAAATTGAGGAGAGTTGTATTTCAAACCTAAGTCTAAGTGAGCATGGAATAATCTCCTCAATATGGTTCTACCAAACCATACTTAGATCCTATATGCATTATGTCAGATAGGACAGAGTCTAGGCTCCTAAGGTTTGTATGAAAATGAAGTTGATATTTGTAGAATAAAGACTTAGATAATATCAAAGCAAAGCATAATCCAAAAATCCAGTTTTACATTGGTCGAACTTCCCAAATCCAGTTTTACACTAGTTGAACTTTTAAAAACTCTGCTTTCAAGGTCTAAACTTTAGTCACGAATTTATTAATCAGGCATCAAGTAATTCTTTCACAAAGGATTCCAAGACATGTTGCCAATTTTCTATCAAATATGTTAGTTGATTTCAAATTTTCGTTGCGCAAAGAAATTACCTCAAACTACCTTCAATATTCTCCCTAAAAAGGTGAAGCTTCTGCAAGGAAAGAACAAAAAATTCAAGCTTTTTTCTGTTGATCAACCAAAAGGTGAAGAGAGATAATATCTATGGCACATTTTTAAGGACGATCCTTCTGGCAATAAGGCAGCAGAAGTATCCTAAGCGATAAAAGAATCCACTCAATCTCTTCAATCATTCAAGCTACAAATTAACTATCTGCAAAAGAGATCTATCAATTATCACCAAGTTGAAGATGAATAGGCGAGTTAGACCCCTAGGGCCAAAGAAGACTCAGAACATCTCCAAGTTGAAGGAGCATGTGACGTGTTCTTCCAGGGAAAGTTCAAATCATCGCCAAGTTGAAAGGTGATGTGACGAACCTCTCAACAAACCCTAAAAGATATTTGATTATCGTCAAAAGATTTTCAATCAAAGAGGCAATATCATTAATCTAGTTCTCAAGGGCAAGGAAGACTCTGATCATCTCCAAGTTGAAGAAGAATGTGATGTGCCCTCCTAGAGAAAATTAGAACAGCTCCAAGATGAAGGCTGATGCGATGAAATTCTCATCAAACCCCAAGAAAGCTTAATCTTTATGTCTCAAAAAGAGTGCAAAAAGATCATCATGGGTAAACCCTAGATATCAAGCTGCCAAAACTACCAGGAATCATGTTTATCTATGTGAAATCCTTTTATCAATATCATTTCATCCACTTGCTTTTATGAAACTAAGGATATTTCCTCTCTTTTCATATCAAGGAAATGGACAACCTCCTTGAAGAAACTCAACAACAATAAATTTGAATTTGATTCTTGATTCTACGGAGTTAGCTCAATTAGAGTTAATACTCTAGGTAGAAAAGGAGAATATTTTCGCACAGATGTGCACATTCCAATCATTTTTTAATCAACTATAATTTTTATCTCTTTGGCAATATTTTCTGGTTAGACATGAAGCAAGAACTTGATGTCCATTTTGATATATCCTGGCGTTATTTTATCCCTCATTAGGACTTGATAACAGGAGTTTTCAAGGTCCTTCTCTTTTGTTTGGTCTGAGCGTCTAGGCTCTCAGATCTGCACATTTCTCTGTTGTCCCCACTGTCCCACCATAGATAGTTCTTTTCAAGTCAAAGGTTGAGCATGTTTTTCTCGCAAAAGGTCATTTCAAAAGCTATTTTTAGTCTCAGTCATGAGACACCCAATCTTCTTCAATCCCTTTTCCAAAGCTTTAGGGACCCCCATTTTTTCTGCCTTTTGCAACTCCTTTCGGATTCTTTGTGCAAAATCCAGAAGTTCTATTATAGTTTCTTCATTCGAAGATTCCATATTTTTCATATCCATTCAGGTTAAGGATTGTACCTGAGCTTCATCTCACGAGGTATTTTTTATATCCGTTCAGGTTAAGGGTCAAACCTGAGCCTCATGTCATGAGGTATTTTCATGTCCGTTTAGGTTAAGGATTGTACCTGAGCCTCACTTCGTGAGGTATTTTCTTTCCCGTTCAGGTAAGGATCAAACTTGAGTCTCATTCCATGAGGTATTTTCTCCCCGTTCAAGTAAGGGTCAAACCTGAGCCTCATTCCATGAGGTATTTTCTTTCCGTTTAGGTAAGGGCTAAACCTGAGCCTCACTTTGTGAGGTATTTTCTTTTCATTCAGGTAACGGCTAAACCTGAGCCTCAATCCATGAGGTATTTTCGTCCCCGTTCAGATAAGGGTTAAACGTGAGCCTCATTTCATGAGGTATGTTTTGTTTCATCCAGGTTAAGGGCTAAACTTGAATCTTTACAATTTCAAAAGCTTTTCTTGTCCCAGTCACGAGACCTCTCTATGATCAAAATCTTCCTTTTTCAAAGCTTGAGGGACTCCATTTTCATTGCCTTTTGCAATCTCTTTCAGATTTTTCTTACAAAATTTGAAAGTCTCATCACTGTTTCCTCATTTCTTTTATCCAATCATTTCACTCTCGAGGATTCCGTCCTTCTCAAAGCCATTCAGGATAAGGTGCAAAACCTGAACCTCACTTCATGAAAATCATTTACACCCCAAATTTTTCAAGTCCATTATGGACATCTCTTTTCACAGAAGCCAGTTCCCTTCAGGGCGATATTGAGTCTCACCCCTAGGTTTACCCTGGTCTAGATATCAGTCTACCCTCATTTTATCAATGAAATTACCATTTTACCCCTAAGTTACCCTTAGTCCTTTAGTCAGTCGAACTTAGCCAAGCACATTCTAAATTCAGAAGAGTTAGAATGTTAGTCATTTCTAGCTCTCCTGAGCTCATGATGAGCAGTGTCAGCCCATTCTGACTAAATTTAGCTCATTTTAGGTGAAATGAGCTTGTTTTAGCTCGAATTCTAACCAAATTATCCTCGAGTCAGTTAAATCCATTAGATCCCATCCCCGTGAGTCTAATTTGAGTTCACCAAAAGTTTGAATAGCTCAGTTCTAATTCAAAGTCACTTTTTACACACTCGGACATTTGTTTGAGCTTATTTGAGCTCAATTCAATCCAAATTGAGCTAACTCCAGTCAGTTGAGCTAGTTTTCTAGCTTTGAATTTAGTTCACTTGAGTATAACTGACTTCTGATTCAGTTCATTTTAAACCTATCCAGTTCAAATTAGTTCAGACCAGTTTAGTACTGTGTTTTACCCCTGCAGGATGAAAACAAAAAAATAAAAATTTACTGAGGACATTATTTCTGTCAATTTTCTAAACTGGGACAAGTCCCAATTTGGACTCGGATCAATTCTTTCATCTGATATTTTATCAATATCCAAGATCCAATCCATTTTAATTCAGATATTGGATCCAATGTTGGATCTGATGTTCATTTTTCATCCCGAACCTGGATTTTTCATATAATTTCATTCTATAATCCATATCCAGAGTCCAAATTCACTTTTTGAACCTGAAATATCCCATCAGATATCCAGGATCCAATTAATCATTTTGGATTCATCTCCATTTGGATTCACCTTCTGATCCGTTCAGAAGGATAAATGAATCAATTTCTGAACTCAGATTCATCTAACATCTGAGATCCAGTTTCACTTTTTGGATTCTGATCTAAATACAAGATCCAAATTTCATTCTTTGAGCTGGATCCAAGATCAAAATTTAAATCCTAATTTTCATCATGAATTTGGGTTTTGCATTTCAATTTATTTCAGAAATCCATATTCAGGGTCTGATTGCCATTTCAGACCAATTTCCTTCAATCGAGATCCAGATCCAATTTTATTCAAAACTTCAAATCCAGATACTTTTCAAAATTCAATTTTTATCCTAATTTCAAAATCAATTCTCGAATTTCAAAATTTAAATCCATCATTTTGTAAAAATCTTTTGAAAATTACCCTGGATCCAATTCATGATTTAATCTAGATTTCAAAATATCAAAATGGATCCAGATCCAAATTCAAAATCCAATTTTTATTCAAAATCAATTCTTGGATTTCAAATTCAAAATCAAAATCTAATTTTTATCCCAATTTCAAAAATAATCTTTGAATTTCAAATCCAAATTCAATATTTTTGCAAAATTTCTCAAAATTCAATCTGAATCCGGTTTAACTCAATTTGGATTTCGAAAATCAAAATTGGATCTTAGATCCAATTGGAATCCGTTATTTTTGAATTCTCCTTTTATTTCTCATCTTTTGTTTCACTTGTATTTTAAACCTTTCATCTTAATTTTAAAATCCAAATAAAAGAAAAAAATACATTTTCAAAGGGGGGTACCACTTGGCATTTTCAAAATTTAAATGGGCCTTCATTTTAAAACCTTGCTCCACTTTTAAAAAACTTCATTTTCATCTAAATTTAACCGCATCCCTTTGCTTTTAAAAAAACACACATGGGCATCACTTGCAAAGTGGTGCCACATGTCAATATTTTTGCAAAACACCTAAAATACCCATTTGAAAAATCTTAAAATACCCACATGGGGTTGGCGCCCCGCCCCCCCATGTGAGCCTCCCTTGCCACCTCAGCCCTAGGGCTTAAAATATATAAAAACTTGATCGCCCATAATACCCCTAGATCTAACTATAAATAGATCTAAGGGGGGCGAGTTTTTCAAGGAGAAACTCTCTTCCTCTCTCAAGTCATTTTACTCCTGTTTGGTTTTTGTTTAGTGGCTAAAGTGAAGGACTCCTCCTCCAGCCTTCAAGGTAGGTCCTCCCTCTCTCCTCTCTTCTAATTCTTCTTTTTCTTTTATTTTTTTTTAATTTCTCTAAATGTTATCACCCCTCTTCTCTTTCTTTTCTTGTAATTTCCTTTCAATTCCATGATTAGAAATGTAGATTTATATTATTTCTATATCAATATTGCTTTTATACCTTTTGATCTATTCAAATTGCCATTTACTTTATGCATTTTCATTCTAGCCATTAAGATTATGAGATTTGATCTTCAATAGATCAAATCTCATTTTCAATTGGCTAAATCGATTTTAATTTATACATCAATGCTTTCAATTTCATTTTTAGATGCTTTAATTCTATTTTTGCATCATTTTCATCATCATCCATGATTTGAAATGATAGATCTTGTGCTTGATTATTAGATCATTTCATTAATGAGGTTTTATTTCATTCAATCATGTTTAGATGATATTTTTCATTTTGGTCTATTTTTTATTTCATCAATTCATATATAATTAGGCATCATTTTGATCTATTTTTTTTACTTCATCTTCCTTGTATGTTGGTTTGATCCACCAAAAATCAGATCATTCTGAGTTGGTTTGATCCACCAAAAAAATTGAGATTCGGACTCTGTCATTCTGGGCCGCCCAGATTTTCCCTAAAACTGGATCGACTTGCCAAAGTGATTTCACCCTAACCGGAAATGTTCTCTCCAATATGTAAAGAGATGTCTCTAGCATTGAATCTAGTTTGTTCATTGATCATGCATATAATTCAGGGTTTATTAACATTTAAATATGCATGATTTTATGAAATAATGTTTCAAAAACCCAATTTTATGTTAGTTTTTGAGTAAATGTGCTAAAACGATTTAAAAATAGAAAATGCATGAAAAATAGTTTTATTTTTACATTTTTATACATATTTTAGTTTTTGTTATAAGTAGTTTAGTTTTAGTTTGCAATTAAAAATGAAATAAAAAAAATAATATAGAAAAATGTTTTTTTTCATTTTAAGTGTTTGTTTTGTTTAGAAAAGCAAAATTAGTAGAATAGTTTTTCTTTAGTTTCTTTATAAATAAGTTTTGATTTTTGAAAACTTTATAATAAACTAGTTTACATAGTTTTTGTTTTTTTTTTAATTGAAAAAAAAATAATAATAAATAAAAATAATAATATAAAATAACCAAACCGTTTACACGGTTTGGGTTTATTGGAAAAAAATTGAGAAAATAATAAATAAACCGGCTGAACCGGTTTGAATTTTAAAAAAATAAATAAACAAACCGGCTTGAACCGGTTTGCATCTGTTACAAACTGGTTCAAACCGGTTTTGTGTTTTTAAAAAACCCCAAATCGTAAAAATCGGGGGCCTCCCCCATTTACGCCTGAAACCTCTCCTCTTTCCCCTTTTTCCCTCTCTTTCCCTCTTTTCTCACCCTCCTCCACCAACACCGGGCCATTCCTTACCTACCTTCCCCTTCTCCCTCTTTCTCTGTCAAATCCGGCAACCGGCGGTGGTGGAGCTTCCTTCCGGCGATGGCAGCGGTGGTGGAGGTCGCCAGCTTCTTCCCTCAGATTCATTCACGGTGGATGCTGAGTTCTTCTACTTCTTCTTCTTCTTCTTCTTCCAGCAGCCGATCCTCATCCGGTGGCAAGAAAACTCCCGTCGATTGCGGCGCCTGAAGTGGAAGCCACATCCTCCTTCAATTCCCGGTAAGTCATCTAATTCTTCTTATTTCTTCTTCTTCTTCTTCTTCTTCTTCTTCTTCTTCTTCTTCTTCTTCTTCTTCTTCTTCTTCTTCTTCTTCGTTTTTAATTCTGTCTGAAAGATAATCTGCTAAATCTCAATTTGGAAAATGAAAAAAAAAATTATAAAAAGAAAAAAAAAAACAAGAAGAAAATTCTGTGAAGAATCCGGCGATCGACAAGGATCGGCCTGAATATTTTTTCTGATTGATAGTTTTTGATAAATATTTGCATTAATTTTTTTTTATCAAAACATTGATCTGGATTTGCTGGATTAAGCTTTGTATATTGATTATCTGAATCGATAGAATTCTGTTTTTAAAAGAAGAGATCGATTACCTGGATCGATCAACATTTCTGGTGAATTTTTTTTCGGAAATCTGTAATAAGCTAACGGAAACTTCTGATTCACGGTCATTTTTCTGGCATTGCCGGAATCCATTTTTGTTCTCCGGTTGGATTTAAAACAAAACAAAAGAATCATATCTTGAGAAGCTGCCGGAATTTTTCTTCAGCTGCCGGAAGTTCTTGCTTTGCCGTGAACTACTCTGCAACAGCTCAGCAGAGATCAATCTGCTGTTCTGAAATTCTTTTCTGCTGATAAATTCTAAGATTGATATTTTAGTACTGATTAACTTTGTAATTGATGTTTTCGTTAGATGAATATTAATTCTTAGCGGTTAGTTCACATTTTGAATTCCATATTTCCTATGTTTGAAAAAAAAAATTCTGTTGCATAGTTTTCCTTTGCCATTCTGTTAGATTGTTTTACATGTTTTTCCTATTGTTTTCAAATACCTGAATTTTTTGATCCTTCATTAATCATTTCTTGATTTTTACAATTTTTGATTTTACTGCTTTCAATGTTTGTTAATATTGTGTTTTTCAATAGTGTATGTTCATAGTTTGTTAATGAAGTATTAGTGATTAATTGTCTTCATTATTAGTTAATTGAAATAATTAGGTTTCATAAAGTGGAGTGTTAGTGAATTGAAATAGAAATTAATTGTGTTAGTTAATGTAGTTTTAGTTGTCATTGAAGTCTTTTGTTAATATTCTTCAGTGTTTTTAAGAAGTAGTTAATTCAATATAGATTTCTATTTCGAACTCTGGTACTGCTCGTGTTCATTGAATTTGTGCAGGATAACGAAGGAGTGGAGTTGAAGCGATTGCATAACATGGGAAGTGCAAGAATAGAAGATGTTTTTCTCTTATTTTAGAATTTAAGAATTTAATTGGGTTTGTAAATATTGCACTTTACGCCCTCTGCGAAGGGTATTCATTTGTTGTAATAGCTAGTTGTGTTTACTTTTCTGAACATTTTACATTTCCATAATTCGGCAATAAAGATTAGTTTAGACTTGTGTACTTGAATACGATATAATCCCGTTCCCTGAGTTCGACCCGGTCTCATCCACTAGTGAGAACCGGTTTTTATTATTTGATGTCTGGTTTTCACATGTTTTTCATATAAAAATCTTTTCAAAATTACAACGATTTAAAAGAAGACATCATTCATTCCAATTTTTAGTAATTTTTATGGTGTTTTCAAACCTGATTTTGGTCAGAAACCATGACCCTATCACACTATGTCATTTTAATGGCTCAGATTTTAGCCCATTTTGTCAAAGTTAGATCTCCCTCATGGGAGATTATTTTTTATATCTGTAAAAAGGATATTCTTCATATGCATGTCTAATTCATCTCTGCAAAATTTCAGCAATTTCTATTTTGAATTTTTTTTTCTTTTATATTTAAAACTGAAACCTTGTCTGTTTGCAATCTCAGGTATTGCTTGGACCCAGGATCGACTTTTTGCATTCATATCTCCCTAATGGGCGAACATTTTTCAGATATGTAAAAAGAAGATTTTTCCTTAAAATGTCTAATTCTTGCATGCCAATTTATATAAACTATTATTTCCTTTTCATTTGTCATTCAGATAAAAAACCAGAACCCTATCGATTTTCTTTGACAGGCTTTTCACAGGTTTTGAACCAACTTGCTTGGATTGGATCTCCCTAATGGGAGATCATTTTCTAGATCTGTAAATTGGATCTTTCCTCTCTGCATGTCTAGTTTATCTCTGCAAATTTTCAGCAAATTCTATGGACTTCCTCTGAGCAACTTCTCCCACAAATTTGAGAGAAATTGATTCGGTTTAGCCTCTAAAACACTAAAATTACATAAACTTGTCTGCTAAAATCCAATTTCCTATTTTTAAAATTAATACTCTAATGTTTTAGTCATATCTCAAGTTTTAAAAATGATTTTGAAGTTCTGTAAAAGAAAAATGTATCTATGATGAGTCATGAATCCATGGATTCATTTTGAGCTTCATTTGAGCTATTTTAGACCTTCATTCACCCGAAATATTTTGACAGGTATGCTTGTTAAATCCTGGTTTTATAAAATCCCGTTTTAATTAGATAAAAAGCCCTAATTTAGATTTTTCTTCAAACTTTTCTTATATTTTTCAATTCTAAAGTGTTCCTAAGGTTGTTAGAAGTCTCCACATCAATTTTTATAAATTTCTATAGTCATTTGACCCTTCATTCATTGCATTTTTCAAAACCGATTTTGTAAAAATCACTTTTCCTTGTTAAAAATGAAGTCAAATTGGGCATTTTAACCTTTAAAATCTAATTTTCAAATGCAATTCATATATTTCATAAATTAAAAATGATTTTCATCAAATTAGAATGCTTAACTTCATTTTAAATAAATTTTGGAGTTTAGTTGCTTTTTATTTCAAAGTCTTTTTCATACAATCCTCAATTTCAAAGTTAAATTCATTTTAAACTCAAGTTTTAAAATGAATTTAAATGTTTTAAACCTCAATTTCAAAAATTTAAAACTCTAAAACATATTTCCAAAAATGCTTTTGCAAAGGCCATACATCATTTGCATTTATTTTTAATTTTTCTTTATTTTTTTGGGGGGCATAAAAGGCTAATTTTGCTTATTTTTTCAATTTTCTAATAATTGAAGAAAAATCCATAAAAGCTTACAATTATTTCTAACAAGTTTGCTAATTTTGCAGGAATTTTCCATTTTATTAATTGATGTATTAATTCAAAGTGTTGTAATAAATCAATTAATAAGAATTTTACTGTATGCGTAGTTAGAATGAATGAGCATATAGTTTAATTTTTAATTCTTCATAACTAATTGTTACATTTTTTTTTCAAATATACTATGGTAAAACACGAATGACACGTGCATCATTTAATAGAGGATAAATAAAATTAAGTACAGTTCATATTTGTGGCCCTAGTCAGAATACGAATAATACTTAGAATTATTATTCTGTATTAAATAAAATTTGACCTAAAATCTTAAGTCATTTTAAAAAATCATCAATTTTTGAAAATCAATTTCTCCTTTCTTCGTTTATTAGAATTTAAACAAAGATTAATTCAAAATATATTTGTGGCCATAATCATCAATATATGAAAATTAATCGTGTTTTAATTCTATAAAGGCACAATTTTTTTTTTCTTTTTTTCTTTATTAGAATTCAAATAAAGATTAATCAAAGTATATTTGTGGACATAGTCATGAATATATGAAAATTTAATCTTGTTTTAATTCTATAAAAGCTCAAAATTCTCTTTTAATATAAATTTTAAATAAATCTCAATCAAATTTCTTCAAAAATTCTTTATAAAATAATACATTCATCATTTAAGATAGAATTCTATCATTATTTTCCATTTTTAAAATGATTCAAAATATTATCAATTTCAAAGTATTTTTTTAGTGATTTTTGAGATATTTTCAAGTTTATTTTAATTTATTTTCGATTTTATTCCAATTTATTTTTTATTTTATTCCAATTCATTTTCAAATCATTTTTAAGTTTATTTCAAACCATTTTCAATTTTATTTCAAATCATTTTCAAGTTTATTACAATTTATTTTCAAAATATTTTGAAGTTTATTTCATTTTATTTTAAAGTTATTTCATTTTCAAATTCAAAGTCACTTTAAATTCATTTTCAAATTTCAATTTCAATTTCAATTTCAATTTCAATTCAAATTTCAATTTTAAAGTTTCATTTCGAATTCTAATTTCAATTTCGAAGTTTAATTTCAAATTATAAATTTCAATTTCAACTTTTAGTTCAATTTTCATTTTAATTTCAACCTCAAATTCCTTTTTAATTTTGAATTTCAAAAGCCATTTCAATTTTAAACTTTAATTTCTATTTTTTTCCAAGTTCAAAGTTCAATTTCAAACTTCAATTTCAATTCTGATTTCAACTTCAAAGTTCAATTTCAAATTCCAAAAACAATTTCAATTTCAACTTTAATTCTCAATCTCAATTTCAAATTCTAAACTTTAATTTAAAACTTTCAATTCCAAATCTCAATTTCAAGTTGATTTCGAAAACCATTTCTATCTTCAAAGTTATTTCAAGTTATTATTTTTCCTCAAAATTGATCAAATTTTGAAGTATTTTCAAGAATATTTCATGTTTTTTAAGTTTATTTGTCAATCACTTCTGAATTATTTTCCAAGTTATTTCAATTTTCAAAGCTAATTCTAATTCAATTTTAGAATATTTTCAATAATTACTTCATTCAATTTTCATAAAATTTTATTTCAAAAATCTATTTCAAAAGGTCAAGTGGACCTTGCGAGAGTTTTCCCTTCCTAAAAAGAAAGGACAATTTTTGCAATGATCACGGCTAACCAATGCTTTAGCAACATTTATGGATCTGATGAATCGGATCTTTCGAACTTGCTGGATCTTTTTGTGATCGTGTTCATAGAGGACATCCTGATTTATTGAGAGAGCGAGAAAGACTACAAAGAGAATTTGAGGATTGTTCTCGAGACACTTCAACAATATCAGTTGTATGCTAAGTTCTAGAAGTGCGAATTCTGGCTAAAGTAGGTCATTTTTTTTTGTCATGTGATCTCCAAAGATGTGTCTGTAGACCCTACTAAGGTAACATACCTCGCCAACTATGTTTGAAGAAAATTGTTTGCATCCTTGTTTGATCTGTTGAATCTTATCTTTGGATCTAGGTGAAAGTGGTCTTAGACTGAAAACAACCTAAGAGTATCAAATATACATAGTTTTTTTAGACTTGAGGGATACTACCGACAATTTATTCAAGATTTTTCAAAGATCGCTTCACATATGATGAAGCTGCTTTGCAGAGAAATCAAGTTTGTTTGGACTCAGCAATGCAAAGAGAACTTCCAAGAGCTGAAGAAGAGACTTACTACAACCTCCATACTCACATTGCCTTCAGGTCAGGGAGGCTTTGTGGCTTATAGCGATGCATCAGGTACTGGATTGGGATACATGTTGATGCAGAGTTGGCCTGCTCTTGGTGGAACTCTGTGGGGTGCAAGCTATGATACATGAGTTTCTTCCCCTTCAGGTTGATGACAGACTGACTCAGGAGGCTTCCCTCGCTTCGCTTGCTCAAGGCCTCAACCAACTGTCACATCTGAGTCTCTAGCTTCGCTATCGACTACATGTGAGAACTAAGGTTGGACTTAATGTTAGAAAATGCCTCGAGCAGCTTCTCTTGAAAAGATGCGCTTGATGTGGGCTCCTGCAGAGAAGGCAAACTAAGCTGGGGATGGGCCTGTAGAAAAGTGGAACGCGGGTAACCATGTGAGAGGTTACCCTCTCTGTACTGTGTCTTGGGGGCATGTGGGGTGGCTCTTGTGGATTTCCCCACGCAAAGTTGGGATGATTTTGCCATCCCGGGTTATAGGTAGGTGCATAAGGGTCGTGTACCGGTCTGGCAAAACCTTGGGCAACATTCACTTGCTCCTGAACAAATTAAGGATAGAGTGGTGCTGCCAAACACTTAGAAACAAGGTGTGCAGAGCTAGCGCATAGCTCACACACTTTTCCTACTTGATTCAATGAAGCTGGGTTGGCCAGTAATTGATCAACTTTTCTGGTCGACTGGTCCACTTTGATTTGCAGATGATGTTCGAACCCAACTTCATAAATCCCTCTCTTCTTAGGAACACTAGGAAGAGTTGTGGTCCTATCAACACGCGAGGACAGGGCATGATGCATGGCAATTTCGCTCAGTGTGTCAAATAATGTTCATGCTTTATCCTCACTCTTGAGCATGAACATGCCCCCACATGAAGAGCCAACTATTTGCATGTCCTTCTCGGTCAAGCCATCATAAAAGTATTGCACCAGTTGTCAATGGGGCACCTGGTGGTGGGGGCACTTTTGGAGAAGATCTTTCATCCTCTCCCAGGTCTCATGGAACTGTTCTCCCTCAATCTGAGAGAAGATGATAACGGCCTTACGAAACTGGTTTGTCTTACCAATTGGGAAATACTTCTTGAGGAACTCATGTTGCATGCATTCCCAAGTGATAATCTGAACAGTATCGAGGGTCGTCAGCCAATGCTTGGCTTTGTCCTTGAGGGAGAATGGGAACAACGTCAACCTCAATGCATCATCCCCAAAATTGTTGATCTGCACCATAAAGCAGATCTTGAGGAACTCATCGAGATGAAGGTAGGGGTCTTCGTTGTTCAGGCCATAGAAAGATGGGAGCATTTGGATTATGCTGGCCTTAATCTCAAACTGAGGCACTACTACAGCGGGTCTCACGATGCAGGAGGCGGGGGTGGAAGCATTGGGAGTAAAGTACTCCCTCAGAGGATGGGTCAACTGTTGATCCTCAGCCATAGGGCCAGATCTACGGTCACTCCTAATAAGAGACTCGGGGTCTTTAACTAACTCAGCAAGCTCGGGGTCAAGCAAGCGTTGCCCTTGCATGCACCTGAGGGTAAACCAGTGTAATAACCATCCTAAGACACCTATTTTCTACCTACCTAACGTGCAGTGCGGCCAAACCACAAAGCAGGTAAAAGAAAAGTTTGAAAAGCAATAAATAAACAAGCACCACACACTTGCACCCATAAATATTTTGCGAAAAGTAAGCTATGAGCACGGTACCAATCGTGCACAGTCACTTCTAAGGGTATCCTAATAGGTGAGCCATGCAAGAAAGGTAAGTTGGTATCTAGGATGTGCAAACACGTGGTTTTAAGCCTAAGTACGGAAAGGAAACTAAACAATCATAAATATGAAGCAGGAATTAAACTAAGCAACCTAAACAATAAATAAAAATTAAACTAGCAACCTACAAAATATGAACAACGAATGGCAATAAAGTGAATACTCATATAATTCGTCGTTCCCTAGCAACGACGCCAAAAATTTGATGCAGCTTTTTCAATAAAGCATTTTAAAAATATATTTTCAATAAAAATGTTTGTGAAAACCGTGAATCAAATATAAAAATTGGCTCACACAAGTGGTGGAGTCTAGGTCGAACTCAGGGAATGGGAAATACTTTTTATTCAAGCACATAATCTAAACTACGCTTTATTGCCTTGAAAAATAAAAGATTAATTAATTAATTAACTAAGAGAGTGTTGCCTCTGCAGAGGGCTTAAACAAATAAATAAAGTGGTTTTATTACAAACCCAATTGAATGAATAAATAAAATTCTAATCTAAAAAGAAAAGAAAAAGAGTCTTCAGTGCTTGAGGCTTTTGTAGTCTTGAGACCTAATTTGCTTCCCTTTATCCTTCCCTTTTTGTATACTTTTGTATGGTTTGATAAATTAGAGGGAGAGTACTGCTCTGAGGAGCTTGAAGGGCCTTTCTGAGGGCCTAAAGGGACCTCAGAAGGCACTTCGAGGGTATGAAAAGGGGCTCACCGCACATCCAAACGCTTCCCTACAAGAACAAAAATACAAATCACAAAAACCGGATACGAAACTATGAGAAAATCATAGGTAAATATGAGAAAAAATCACAAAAACATGAATATGATTGACATGAACTAAACTAATAACATGAACTAACTATGAACTACTTGTAACAACCTAACACTAAAAGACAAAATAGTAAAACAACCTAACTAACTAAAATTCAACTAATGTAACAAACTAATACTCAATTTAACTAACTAATCAAGAAACTAACTTGCTAACGAACTATTGATAATCTAAACTAAATTATCATGCACTATATGTTGTACGGTAATTCAAAATAAACTAACTTACTTTACAAAAAAATCTAGAGCTAATGTTATCTAAGTAATAGACTAAAGGAACAAGAATCGACTGTTGCTATTTTAACAAAACTAACTATGCAAGACCAATAAAAAAAAAATCTGAACAAAGCTAATTAAATAACGTGAAGTTTTAAACTAAATAACGAAATTACGCAGAAACCATCTACAACAAAGCATGCCTAAACGAAAGTAATGCTAAACTATTCTAAGAAACTGATAATTGATAAAATGGTAAACTCGGCTAAACTATTTTATTCTAATCTAAACAATTAAAATGCTAAACTAACAAATTAATTCTAATAACACTAAATTAAATTCAAGACTATTCTAGTCAATGTAAAGCAGGATTTATGTGAATAAAAAATTTAGCTAATTAAAAATCAGAATTAACAATTACACTAAGCTAGTTTGGCTATTTGTAAAATCTAATTTAAAAAAATGATAATCAGTAACTTACACTATTTTCTAAACTAAGTACTAAATTTAAAATTTGGAAGTAAAGTTAACATTAACTAATCTACCCTGATATTGAAAACAACACAACAACTATTCGAATCTACTTGGCGTCAAAACTGATTTTCAGAAAAAAAAAAAACTAATCAGCTAATGAAAAACAAATTCTAATTACTTGATCCAAAAACAATAAAAAATAAAAATGTGCTATAGACTTTCCTAAACTAAATCTAATCCTACACTAATTTGAAACTAATCACAAATCAAGAAACAAAATATAAAACCTATATTAAAACTAACGATTTACCTAAATCAAGATTTTTCAATGCTTAAATCAAGAAAATGGCTAACCTATATCAAAACAAAATATATTTTTATCTTTTTATTTTTCAAATTCAAGATATGAACTAAACTAGATTAAATATAAAGATGATGTAATGATCTAACAAAACTACATGCGATGCTATGCTTTATGCGAAGCAAAACCTAAAACTAAGGTGAAACGGGAGAGAAAGAAGCAAACCTGACGATCTGCTTCTGACGGATTGGATGAGAAGAGAAGATGGTTAATCCCAACTGAACGAACGCCTCTCCAACAAAAAGAAAGGTTGTTGATGATGGATTGGATGAGAAGAGAAGAAGAAAAAGAAGAAGAAGAAGAAGAAGAGGGGGAGAAATCAGCAATGATCGAAAACAAGGGAGAGAGAGGGAGCAAAGGGGGCATTTTCTCAAGAGGGAAAAACATCCCTTGCTGGAAAAAATCTATTTATAATGAATTAATTAGGTTAAAACAAACTTTTCAAAAAGAGTCCAAAGTTTTTTGATAATTTCCAAAAAAGGGTCTCTTATGAAAAACATATTTCTCTAAAAATCAAAACTTTCTAAACTAATTAAAATTAGATAATTACAACCTAATCTAACTAAACTATAATTAAGAACATTCTAAAACTAATAAAAATACTAAAAATGTAGGGCAAGCTTTGAAATACATGATTTTCTAATAATTTATATGTCAATGCGGTTTCTCAAAAGCAATGATAAAAATGAGTTTTTAAAGTGATTTTATCATGGATCATGCATAACTAAAGATGAATAAAATGCAAAATATATGCATGATTAGTCTGCCAACAAGTCAAGATAGAGAACCAGAGACCTGGCAGCATGATGCTGTCAATTGAGATTCCATAGTGGAAGTGGAAAGACATTACCATGGATTGTGTGCAGGTCTACCCAGGAGACACCAACAGTATGCCAACATTTGGGTGATTGTGGATCGACTTATGAAGCCAGCACACTTTCTACCCACCAAGGTGAATCAGACACTGGAGAGTTTGGCCGATTTGTATGTGGACGAGATCGTCAGGTTACACGGAGTACCTGTTTTGATCATCTCAAACAAAGATCCGAGATTTGCGTTGAAGTTTTGGGGAAACTTCAGAAAGCTTTGGGAACAAAGCTTAAGTTTAGTATGGTGTTTCACCCGCAGACAGACGGACAGTCGGAGAGGACTATCCATGTAAGACCCACAAATTTTCTGAGAAAATTATCCAATACAAGATGAAATTTCATAATGAAATTATCTACGTATTCGTACATATATATGTATATGCATATGTATGTGTGTATATTTGTGTGTGTATATATATATATATATATATATATATATATATATATATTCTTCATAATTATATTAAATCCTTAAGTTTTATTTAAATTGCATAAAATTAGTCGAATTGCACATCAAAGAGTTTAAATAATTTAAAACCCTTTTATTTTATGTAATTTGATAAAGAATTGAGGTCTGTGAAATTCTTAAGTTTTACCAGAATTGAAATTGAGCATTTCAATATATATATAATAACTCTAAGTGTAAAATTTTAATAAAGCAAAAATCAAAATTTTGGGGTATTTGGGCTCGACTTGGAGAGCTCAAACATAGACCCAGCTAGGCGTGTTTGACCAGCTCGGAGTGTTTGACCAGCTAGGCGTTGGCCCAGTTGTAAATAACTCAAAAATTATTAAGAGAGTTAGGAGCTCGTTGGCCATAGGGGTGGCAGCCCTATGGTACTTTTGAAAGAATTTCAAAACTAAAAGTAGGATGGATGTCTATTGGTCACAAGGGGTGGCAGCCCTAGGACATCCTTTGAAATTTTTCTAAAACCCAAGAGGGCATAAAAGACTTTGGTCAATGGCATTTTTGAAAAAACTTTTAAGAAAATTCAAATGTAGGAATCCTATAGGGGGGGCGTGGGAGGCATACTTGAGATATTTCAAGTATGCCATAGCCTAGATGGGCATGAAACAACCCCTAACCCTTCATCTTCAGAGATCTAATCTTAGCCCTTCATTGATTAAACCCTAGTATATATAGGTTTTGAAGGAAGAGAGAGAAGACAAAAAGGGAAGGGCGATTTTTTTTAGCTCTCTCTCTTTCTCTCTCCCAACCAAAAACAATGGGCTCCTTCGAACCTACCTTGAGCTTTTGTGTAGGGTTGGGTACCGAAGAGGGACTCCTCTCTACACTCTAAGCCAAGAGTAGAATCTGTCCCTCCTCCTCCTTTCCGAAATAGCAAGGTGAGATACCTATCTGAAACTCCATTCTTTTGAAAATTTCTATTGTTAGCATGAAACCAAATTCTCCAAGGCATTTTCTGAAATGCGTGAAAGATGGGTGGATTTGAAATCGTTGCAGTTGAGTTTTTTTTCCTATTGTACATTATAAGAATGCCATATGCGAAGTTCTCTTTTTAATGCACTTTCTTTTCTTTCTATCTTGTTGTTTTCTATGACGTTTTGTTTGATTCCTTTCGACTCGCGCCACGGCTGGGTGTCCCACAACCTCTCTATGGTTGTGTGGACCCCAATCACATGGAGTAAGGCCAGTAGGGTGGCTGGAACGCACCCTCTCAGCCGTGGGAGCAAGGGTTGCCATTCTGGCACCCTATCTTTAAAAAAAAAAAATATGCATATTGGTTTGCCTTTTTCCTTTCGTTTCTAGATTTTGGCTTTCTGCTGAGGGACTCTGACCAAGGTCTGAACCACGTGGTTCAGACCTGGTCAGTCTGCTCAGACCAGCAAGCCCATGGTCTGAGTCCATTTGGAACAAACCTAGGTGTTAGTTCCTTTCAGCTGCTTCTCTCCTAGCCGTTGGGCGGCTACCGCGTGTTGGGTGCGCCCACTTGGCTGGGCCGAGTTGGGTGTAGCCCAAGTGAGCCCTAGGTAACCCCTTTTTACCTGAGAATTTTGCTCAGGTTGTCAGCCTGCATGCGTGAACAAGGTAGAAATAGCTATTAAAATGAAAAGAAAATATTATATATAAGTAACACACCTAAACGTATATAGTGTCCCTCTCATTTTTGGCTGTGCAGGTGAGCCCAGACCAGCTGGTCAGCGAGCTGACTAAGCTGTGTGTCGGCCCTGCTGTCACAGCAACCTGAGGTTGCTCGGTTTAGCTATTGGCATCCCAGCCGCAAGAGTCAGACTGCTTGCATACTGTAGTTTAGGGTGGCTCTCTTTCAGCACCCTGGCCGGTGGGTCTGGGCCTGCATGTCAGGCCAGACCAGGTCGTTTGTTGGCCCAACTGTGGGTTGAGTGCCTGCCACTCCAACCCTGCCCAACAAGTGCAGCAGGCGGTGTCCTTGCTCAACAGCCTCCCATCCCTCTCCAGCGTTCTATTGTTCGGGCAATTCGGGAGCCCATTCGGTAAAATGTTGCAACAGTGTGCTGCAACATGAACCAGTCCCGGGCCTACTATGCCGGTAAGACCAGATTCTGACAGAGCATAGGAGGTCGAGCAGCTGCCGCATGGTGGGCACACCCACTCGGCTGGACCGAGTTGGGAGCAGTCCCAGTGAGCCTTTGGAACCGGCCCTTTTCAAGGGGTTTGCCCGAATATAGGTCTGAATATGCATATGTGGTTATTATATACCTCTTGCACAGACTGGTCTGTGTGCCTTGGGCAGACCTGAGCTGCCCGCATATGCGCACTCTAACTGAGCCTCTCTAGCAGATAGGTTTGGGTCATATTGCCCAGCTAGGTTGAGCAGTCAATGCCTTGTGCAACCGCATGATTGGCTTTATTCTAACATGCACACTTATGCCTGAAATGATGATTTTGGCAGCCCCCTTGTCGTTTCATTTCATTCAGAATGTCGTGCTGCAGCAACACATTCGTTTATTGCATTTTGCTTCAGCATTGTGCCAGTTGGGCAGCACTCTGCTGTCGCTCTTTTTTTTCTAGACGATGGCAGCAGCCTGTTCGCTGTACATCTTCAGTAGAAATATGTCTTCCTTGGCCGCACCCTTTGTGTTGGGAATTGTGCAGCAGCAGGTGATTGTGGACAACACCTTGCATGCTGCTATCTCCTGTGATTTTGGCATGCGTTATGGCAACATCTTGTTACTGTCATTGTCTTCTTGGACATGGCCCTCTGTGGCAACTTTTAGGTTGTTGTGTTTTCCAATGCGATTGGCACTCTTGGCAGCATGCCTCTTGCTGTAAAACTTCTGAAATAATGCCACTCATGGCAGCAATCTTCTTGCTGCATTTTCCTGTGTGATGGATGCCTTAAACAGTTTATGTAGGCTGCAAACATATCGCGATGTGTGTCATGTTATTGGCAAAACTTTTCACGGTTGCAAGTGTTCAAAGGATGAGTACTCCTTGGCAGCAACATGTGGCTGGATATTTCC
Organism: Nuphar pumila; assembly: GCF_984573655.1. Lineage (NCBI taxonomy): Eukaryota > Viridiplantae > Streptophyta > Magnoliopsida > Nymphaeales > Nymphaeaceae > Nuphar > Nuphar pumila. The sequence goes on from NC_143259.1 coordinate 105,510,060, forward strand.
TGCAAAATCAAGCCCTATGACAGCCCTTGGTTCGCTGCAAAAGTTTGCAAAACCCCATGCTCTTTGGCAGCACTTCTCCCATTGTGGTATTGATCTTCCCTTGTGGGTTCAATACGTATGGCAGTTTATGTGAAATAGGCTAGACATATCGCGTGCTTGACAACTTCTGAAAGAAAAATATCTATAGTGCTTGCACATACATGTCATTGAGATAAAGTCTGCTATCACACAATTCGTCACTAGAATGAATTATACAATTGAGGCTTGCTTTATCGAAATGAATGTCGGATATCCTATAACATGTAAATTACTGCTTGAAACAAATTATGAGCGTGAGGATTGATATTCCATGATGTGTGACGAATGGTAATGGCATCGACCATGATGCGAATTGTCTAATAAACCATGTGCAAATAATTTGTCTTGCTTAAAATGATGCAACGCGTGTATTTTGAATTATGGAAATATACGATTGAATGATTGATGATGTGATAGTCTCACATGTACTTTGGCACATCATGTCACTGAACTAAAACATGCTGAATTGAGCATGTTTATAAATCAAGTGCCTTATATTTAATGATGTTTCTTAGCATGTGATGAATGCTTAAATGAATTCATGTGCGTGTACACTTGACACATGATGCACACCTGACACTTGATTCATCCCGGAAATGCAAAGGGGACTTGAGGTACATTATAAGGGTATAATTGTCTTTTGAGACTTATTGAATGTTGACACTCTATGGTGAGTTACGTGTGGGCGATGGACCCATCTCATGAGTCAAGCTTACTTGTTCGAGAATGTCATACACTCCTAAATGATGAATGTTGATATCACCTTCACCGGCAAAGTGCTCATTCTAGCTTTGTTGTGCTAGAGCACGTGATATACGAGTATGACCTCGTCATGTTGTTCATGTTGCCCTGCGGGAAATACAAGGCCAGATGGGCTTAAGTATCTCGAAAGGAGAGAATGTTGCTAGATAAGTCTAGGTGAGATAAACCACCCGGATGCCCATTCACGAAGCGGTTCACCTTGGAGAGTGTGCATTGAAATCCATGACTCACATGAGGTTCCTTCACATACCCAAAGGGGGGTAATCAAGATAATGCAATTAAATTAACACGTTAACAGCTGACTTATGAGTTGATGGTTTTTGTCGTAGTTAATTACTTAAATTGCTACTTGCTCAATTGCTTAATTATCTAACTGTTTAATTTCTTAACTGCTTAAGTACACTGAGTTATGAATCTGGATGCATACTTGTCACACGATGATGTCACTCACTGCCTTGTGATAACTCTGTGATTAAAGTTGTATTTCTCTGCTCATAGTTATAATTGCTGAAATGTTCATTGTTGCAATTGAATTACATAAGCATGCTAGTTGCTTGATGATATTCTTACTGCTTATCTTTGATCATGTTGTTAAAGTTGTATCTTCCTGAATATTGTCTCTTACTTATTGTTGCTCTAGTTAATTATTGCAATGTTTCTAACTGTTCCATCATGTTAGATTTACTTGTGATTAGTCATTATTGATAGTTGTGTATCATGCTATTACTGTTTATGTTTTTCATAAAATGGTATGTTGTGGATATTATCTTACCAACTCGCAAGAGTACTGGCCCTGTTTCATGGGGATGCAGGTGATGATTGCTAGTGGTGCAATGGCATCAGATGCGCAGTGGAGAATTGAACCCACACTTTGGACTGTTGCGATCTTGGTAGTTGGTTTTGGGGAAATCATTTATTTTGGGGAGACATTTTAGTAAATGATATGATGTATATCTTTCTGTCTCACTTTGTAAACCATTAGTAATATGATGTTTCTACTTGTTGTTTATCCTATAGCCCACTCAAAATTTCCAATTGTTTTCTCTTATAGTTTTTCCGCTTGCACAAATGCTTCAAAAAAAAATCTTTAAAAATCTAAAGATTTTTCAAGTTGGGATTTTGGGGCGTTACAATCCAAATATTGGAGGACATGCTACGGTCATGTGCACTGAAGTGGAAAGGTGACTGGATCAAGCATCTAAAGTTGGCCGAGTTTGCCTACAACAACAGTTACCATTCAAGTATCGACATGGCTCTTTACGAGGCTTTGTACGGGCGACCCTATAGGTCCCCTATTTGTTGGAGCGAGGTTGGTAATCGAGACATTGAATCACCCATAATTTTGCAGTATTACACGAATCAGGTGCAGTTGATTCGTAAAAGACTTTTGATCGCTTAGAGCCGTCAGAAGAGCTATGCAGATCCGAAGCGTCGAAAGGTTTCATTCGAGGTGGGAGACCACGTATTTGTCAGAGTATCGCCGATAAAGAGCATGTTTCCGTTTGGCAAGAAAGGGAAGTTAAGTCTAAGGTACGTAGGACCTTTACTCATCCTCGAGATAATAGGAGGTGCAGCTTATAGACTGACACTTCTCCTTTAGTTCTCGGACATCCATGATGTTTTTCACGTGTCGATGTTGAGAAAGTATGTGTCAGACCCTGCAGATATTATTCAATACAATGAGGTCGAGGTTCAGAGAGATCTCACATTCGATGAGCGTCCAATAGAGATAGTGGATCGAAAAGAGCAGATACTACGGCATAAGACGATCCTACTCATGAAAGTACGATGGCAGCACCATGGGCTTGAAAAGTGTACTTGGGAGCCTGATGCGGATATGAGAGCAAAATATTCATACTTGTTCGGTACATAACCCTAACCAAATTTTGAGGATAAATTTTTTTAAGGGGGGTTGGATGTAATACCTGTAATTTTTTTGAAGCTTTTACTTGAATTTTTATATTTTTAGATAAATCAAAATATTAAAATTGGTAGACAAGGTGTTTAGAGGGTTTGTAAGGTTTAGATAGAGCTTTAAAATGATAAAAAATAAATTCTACATGTCTAGGGTCTCACTGACCCTGTGGAGCTCAAATTTTTTAGAGATAAATTCTGAGAAATTTGAATTAAGCCTTAAAAGAATAATTGGAATAAATAATTTATTTATGTGGTGAATTCAAAAATGTATTAATAAAATTTAATTATGGATAGATTTAATTAAATTTCATATAGTAGCATTTCAAGTGATTTTACAATTCTATTTATGAAATATTTCATTTGAATAAATTTGCATTTAAGTGGAATTTTATTTAGTGGAATGGAATCCAAAAATTAGCTAGATTTCATAAAATGGTAGGAGTCCATAGGTGGGTCATCCCATCCTATGTGGCATCCTAATTTAAAGTTTAAAATGATAAAAACAAAAATAAGCTTTAAATTGGTGTTAAAATGAAACTTACAAAAAAACAAAATAAAGAAGGGAAAAGTCAAAACTTATCATTTTCAAAAGTCAACCCCATAAGGGGGGGGGGGGGGAGGGGGTGCCAACCTTAAAGGACTCTAGAAGGCTCCAGCAAGGGCTGGACCAATAAAAAAAAAGGAAAGAAAGGAAAAAGGAAAGAAAGAAAGAAAATGAAAAAAATTATAATAAATAATGAAAAAAAGAGAAAGTGGCATGGCAATCAACTTGCCATTTCAAATTTTAGAAAGGGGGTCGACCAGCCCTAATGGGGGAATACATACAATATAGTATGTAATATATATACTAAAATATATATTGTAACCTATGCTAACTAGAAAAAAAGAAAAGAAAAGGTCAACTTGCTTGCCAAGCAAGCAAGTTACCAAATTTAAATTTTGAAAAAGGGTGGCTCCCATAGGGGGGTCGACCAACCCTTTTCTTTTAAGCTTAAGATACAATACTATAGTATATAAAATATATATTGCATGATATTACAAGCCATACTAAAAGAAAATTAAAATAAAATACATATATAAAGGAAATTCTAGAAAAAGGAGAATAGGAAAGAAAATGGCTTGATATATAGAAAGGGGCCTTGATTTGGATCAAGGGCTAGAATTGATTCCATCCATTGACCCAAACCCTAAACTCTATTTAAAGAGAGGAGGGGCTCACCTCCCCCCCCCCCCCCCCCATTTTTGCCTCTTTAGTTATTTTTCCCAAATCCTCTCTCTTCTCTCTCCTTTCCCTACACCAAATTCATTGATGTTTTCACCCTTGGATCTATAAGGGGGGTATTCACGTGGTTCAAGGAGGCTATAACCAAGTTTGTGGATGGTGTGGAATGGCCGAATCATGAGAAAAGGCCAATCGACTTGCATAGGAACGGATTTTTTGCCAAAAGGTAGAGGGATCTATACTTTACTTATGAAACAAAATTCGTAGCATAAATTTTTGAACACCCCAAATTTTCCAAAAAATCCAAAAACTCCTTCTTTGTCCCTGACCTCTGTCATCTGAATAATTGGGTCAATTTTTAACAAAAAATCCATTCATTTCTCGGATTCACTTTAATCCAGACTCAATTTTCTTTATTCTAATCCAAATCAGATATCCGGATCCAATTCTAGTCCCAGATCTCTTATTGTTCAAAAAAATTCAATTCTTGAATTTTATCGGATGTTTTTGTCTAGATCCAATCATAATCTGAGATTCAAACCCAATCTAGGATCCAAATCCGTTTTGAGGTGCGTGTTCTAAAATAAATCCTGCATTTTTATAAAAACCTCATTTTAGAAAAGTCTTAAAGTTCTAAAAGCAATTTTTTTTTATATAAATACTTCAAAAACCTCAGTCGGGTCTCGTTTCCCTCAAAACCCCTCTTTTGTAAATATTTCTCAAAGAAAATCCAAAAAATAGTTTTTTCTCCCATTTTCCCTAGTTCTAGAGTTTTTTTATAAAATCTCAAGAAAAGAACAAAAGATGGGAAAACCAAAAAGAAAATACAAAAAAATATATATCTTAAAACCACCTTTTGAAAAAATTGCCCTTTTGATAAAATATACCTTTTTGAAAAAATCCAATAAAAAAGCCTCGTCTCGGAAAATTTTAAAGTTGAAGGAGTTATTTTGAAAAAACAGAGGAAAACCTTAAAAAGGGTCTCTCTCTCTCTCTCTCTCAATTTCTCTCGAAAACCCTCTCGCCCATCTGCCTTTGCCCTCTTCCTCCTCCGCTCATTTCTAACAACCCTGTTCCAGATCTTTCCTTCTCCCTCTTTAAAGGAGCACGCATGGGCCTCTTCCTCTTCATCCGCCTTCACCCCACCACGCTCCCTCTTCTCGCAAGCCTTCTTCCTTTCTTTGACTCTTCTCTGCTTCCCCTTTTCCCCCTCTTCCTCTGGTCTTCCCCAATTAGCAGAAAGGATCGACTCCCCCCTGCGAAGCTACAGGTGAGTGACTCATCGTCTTCTATTCTTTTTAGTATTGCTTTCTCCTTCTGCTTCTGTATCATTATGCTCTTTCTAATCTTTTTTTGAATTTTCTTTTCCTTCTTCAAACTGATGACCGACGATGCCTCGCAATGGCATCATCGATTCATCCGATCTTTGATGTTATCTCTACACTCATTTTTTTTCCCCTTTACTTTCTATGCTTTACTCTTGACTTTCTGTTTTTTCCCCCATTTACGCACCGTCGATGATGTTGAGTTGCCTGTGCAACTTCAATTCATCTCTTTGCAACAGGAACAGAATGATCAATTCCAACATCCATCTTATTTTTATTCTACTTTATTTTATTGTTCATCTTTGTTGAATTCCTGCAGTTTATATAAATGTAATATTAGTTTATGGTTGATATTTCCTTCATCGTTTTACGCTCTGTATCTCTCATTCTTTTTTTTTCTTTCTTTCGTTTCACATTTGCATATGTTATTTTCGGTTAGGCTATTTCCTGTTTTGATACAGCCACCACTTTATGTTCTTTACATTTTTTTTTTACAACTTGTAATTTGACTCATTTTATCGATCTATATTTCCTGAGATTGTCTTCCTATCTCATATTTTGCAATGTTCGTTAGCTTTTCATTTTCACTTATTATTTTTTTTTTGTTTTTGTTCTGTTTGTTTTCTTTTCTTCTTTCTTTCTAATTTCCTTGAATCGTCAATTTACTGTTTGTCACTGAGGATCCCTTTCGATTTGTTTTGTTCATCATCATCATTTTCGGTAGTCCTGCTGGTTTGCTTGATTGATTAGTGGCACTGACAACGCTATCTTTGGCCCCATCAGCATCATCGCCGTTAAGGCATCCGCTAGTGGTATGCCCTTCATTTGGATTCTCCCAGAATATAAGTTCTGGTGCTCCATGGCAAAGCGTTTGATGTCCAGTTTCCTAGCTTACATTGCTGTGTTGCCTGGATCATCCTCTTTGGCCTCACTACAGAATGCCAAATTCTGCACATGGGTAAGTATAAATATGTGTCATTAAGCATTGGCAAGTAAGGGCGTACAGGGAAGAAGCCCTCTACTAGCAACGACACTTCAAAAGGTTGATCTCTAAGTGTTGGCCCAGAATTAGTGAAAGATGCAGGAATCGGGTAATACAGTTCTATTTGCAATAATCTGGAAGCTTACATTTCATTGTTCTTTTGATTACATATTTTTTTCAGTTCCCTGTATCATATTTCTTCTTTTGATTATTCATCACATTTGAGATTTTTCACTCAGTGCGATCTTAGGTCTCATTGGTTTCCAACATGTAGCTGCTCCACTTCAATCTTTTCCGCATCATCTCATTCTAGTTTGCAATTGCATTTTACACTCTGCAGTGATGCACTCTCACACTTCACATATTTTTCATCAGCATCAAATCCACTGCTGTGTAGCATATTTCATCTCTGTGCCCCAATGTCTTATTAAGTTTATAACTCACATATCATATTGCATCTGTCTATCACATAGCAGCGCCACTTGTATTTCCCTCATCTCCCTCACAGCACTGTGGTTCTCCCACATGGTATCTACCTAAATCGGCAGATCACCTCTGGTCACCTATGATTCCCAGTTTGCAAGTAACCACTGGTGTTCCTCTGCTGGGCATTACACGTTTCCTGTTCAAATTAAATTTGTAGCATTTCTACAGCCACATCTTCCATACCATACCTTGGAAAAGGCTGTAAGTCAGAAATAGTGCTAGAAGTTCAACTTACAGAGGCTTTGTTGAAGTCAACTGGATAAATTCACCTGGAAATTCCTTTGCTAGACAATGTTGCCAATCGATTCATGGCTGCTCATCAAGAGACTGTGTTGTGATTAAACACCTGCATTTCGGTCACCCCATTCCATCCCTTGCGTTCCACCGTCATTGTACACCTTCAGATCTACATCCCTGCAACTGGAAACACATGTCCCACAACTTGAAGCTGCGTCTGGATGCATATTCATGATTCAGAAGTCTAGAATGACTACTGGGAAATCGAGGTAAGCACATAATCTTTACTGTTCTTTTCTTTCTTTTGTTAATTTCTGAATGTGAATAGCCAAATTACTAGTGATTCGATGTACTGCCGATCCATAGATCAGACTGTCGAAATCATTGTGTCAAAATCGTTGTTACAGGATTAGCTTCCTACTCTGTTTCAACAAACAACAGATTCAACTTTCTCTTAGTCTGTTGCTTTATCTTATTTTTTGTATAAGCTGTGTAACTACATGAACTTCATACTTTCGTACTTATACTCGTCATCGAAGTGGAAATATGCATTCACGAGCTGTGGAAGAGCAGAGAGCATACACCTTCACGATTCTGTTTACCTGTCTAGCCCCTGGCTAGTGATAGATCATGTGAAGCTAGATAGGAAGATCGATTTGCTGTGTAAGTACCATTAGTACTCGTTCACCATAAGGTATTCATCTCAACCCAGATATTTCATTTTTACATCATCTTCAGTTTGGTTCATTCTCTGCTCAATCTTGCCTATCCCCTGTAATGTTTTAAAATTGTTGAATATCGCAATTTAGGTATAATATATGTTATAATGAATGTTTTATCTTTTGCTTGGTTTATCGAAGTGCAGTGATGTACACCATGGGTGCCACATATATCTTAATATTGCTGGTCTAATAGTTGTCCAAATTGCTGATATTGGTGGGCACTAACATTTACAATTGTTTAACAGGCAACATTGGCAGGACCATTGATTTTCCTTTTGACAAAGGACTGGCATATCAATTAATGGAGAAGAGGCTCACTGTTGTCCGGGCTCTTTTAGAGGATCTCTGTTTGAGCCATCCTCAACCAATGATATCTAGTGGGCTTATTGAATTTTTGGGCAATATAATATACGAGGTACTTTGTGTGGGGCACTCAAGCATGAGATCCTCCCATTTCATCATGATGTCACTTCAATAAAATCAGTTGGGTGGTCAATTGTTTGACAGTTTATAATATTTCATTCTACAGCCGTGGGTAAATTCTTTCTTGAGGATTTTTTTCTCTATGTTATGCATCCTGCACTCCATTACCATCACCACCTGTAACATGTCCACTTTGTAGCATTTTACCATAAGCATAACAGACACTCGCGGCATCTGATCAGATTTATACTTGCTGAAAATCACTTTACAAAGGCACTTTGTTCATTTGCTGTAAATTCAAATGCACTTGCTGGCATCCCCAACACTTTCACTTATGTAATAGCACCTGCGGTAGAGTCGTTTGCAGGGTACATCACCTCTCATCACAGCCACCATAATCCCTTGTACCTCCACTATACTACAACTTGGTGGCACTTATTCACATTGGTGCAACATCTGTATGCTCTTCATTATGTATGCTGTCATCCCAATCCACTGCTATCACACACATAGGCGCCCTTCTATATCTTTATGCTACAGCAGGTCTTCAGTGGTTGCCACATGCTGATTCAAAAAAAATGGCTTCTGGATGATATGTTGGGGCCATCATTATGCGGTAAAAAGAGTGGGTGCAGATTATCATTGGTATGGGAGGAGCCTGTTATAGACAGATGGGTCTCAATTATCACATGGAGACAATAAGTCATTGAAAGTCAAAATCAAACATTCAAAACCCCAGACTTAGGTGATCCTTTGCTGTAAGTAACTTTTGAGATTCAATATATTTAGCATGATAAAACTAGCATGAACTTGAGCGTTGGGGCAGCTGAGCATTATCTTAATTCTTTTTCTCTCTCTGGTTATGGTATAAATGTTGCCTTTGATAAATCATTTGCGATTTTTCAAAAAGTGGGTTGGAAGTATCAAGAAGGTAAGTGACAAGATAAAGCTTGGTCATCCACGTTGAATACAAGGAACAGTATGTATGTTCTCAGTGTGCCCCAATTGATCAAGAAGGAAGTCCCCTGCAGGAACCGTTATCGAATTGCATGATGTCTCACAATGGGAAGATTGTGTGTCATTCCCATGGTTAATTTTTCTGCATTTATATCCCAACATGAATTATTGAAAGGGACCTTATGTCCTGCAACTTAGCATCATTACCCATCTCCCTTTATTTTCTTCATTACCTAGCACTTGTGCATCCACACCTGCTTCAACCAATTCCAGCTCTTGCACTCTATACATAACACCCTTCCATATCTGACATAAGCTATAACAGTAGCTGTCACCCTTTTCGCAGCCACTTCACCATCTGTAAAGGGGTTCTGTTGGACCTGTTCACCACAACCTATCTTTCTCACCTGCATCCTACTTCCAGCAGCCTCTTTATCTCATCCCACTGTGAACACCCCAAAATTTTCAAAATGTTGTAAATATTCTCTTTTTGCCCCTGATTCTATTTTCTGAGCAATCAAGTCAGTTTGAAATCTAAATACCAGTTTATTTCTCAAATTCTACATGAAATTAAAATCATTTTATATATCTGACTCGATTTCGGATCCGGATCCATTGTCAAAATCCAAATCTGAGCCTCATTATCCAATTTTTAAACCAAATTCTCAAAATTACCAAAATAACTTTTGAAAAGCTCAGACAAGTTTGGCCGGTATCCGTTTGGATCCATCGTGTTATATTCCTCGATTCGAGGTTTAAAACTCAAATATTTTCTCAAAACTTGGGTCCAAACCCATTTTCTGAAGAAATTTCCCCAAAATAGTCTTGAATTCTCAAAAAAACCCTCTTTTGTAAATATTTCTCAAAAATACAAAAAATTAGTTTTGAATCTTTGTTTTCTCGTAAATTTTAGGATTTTATTCCAAAAATATAAAAAATATATATATAGAAAATGAAGAAAAGAACAAAAAAATAAAAAAATAGAAACAAAAATCGGTTTTTCGAAAAACCTCCTTTTGAAAACACCTTCTAAAACCATTTTTTTTAGAAAAAACTTTTGAAAAGAGCCGCCATTTTGAAAATTCTCTAAAAACGGGGTCACGCCCTTTGGTAAAAAGCTTTCAACAAGATTTTTTTTTAGGGTTTCAGAAACCCTCTCTCTCCCTCTCTCGCTAACCTCCTCTTCATCAGCCGCACTCTCCTCTTCCGGAAGGATCTTCCCCAACAGCCTCGCAGGCCTTGCCCCATCACCAGCCCTTCGATCATGCTGATTCGCCTCAGTCCGTCGATGCCAAACCACCATTCCTCTTCCAGACCCTTCCAACCCTTCTTTAAAATGGGCGTAGGATGAACGAGACAAAGGAGGCTATTCAAATCATCGATCTTCTTTGAGTAACACGGCATCTGCAATCCTGAGCTTTTCACATCAACCATCGAGTTTTCCCATCGGCTCCGGCCCTCATCGTTGGTCTGTTCCTTTGGTTTCCTACCCGAGCTTGCTTCCCCTTTCCAAAACTCCTGCAAGTAAGCATCTCTTCCTTCTCGATAGCCAAGGATTTCCATCGCAGAAGGGAAGGGCTCCATTCGGCAAGCACCTTGGCAGCATCTTGCAGCAAGCATCAACGATCAATCGGAGATTCCCATAGCAGTGCAAAGAAAGGCTTTCCCCTTCCTCGTTTACTCCTCTTCTTCTTCTTCGTATTCTCCTGGTTTTTCCCCTAAACCGCTGAAGGAATCCGATCGTCCTACGCCAAGGCTATGGTAAGCAACACTCTCTCTCTGTTATTCTTCTTATTTTTACTTTTTTTCTTATTATCATGCGTTGGTGGTAAGGTCGGCCTGCCTATAGCAGACCGGTTCACCACTTTGCAAATAGCAAATAGAAATTCTTGAATCCTACATTTTTGTTTTGGGGTTTCTGTTTTATGTCTCGTCTTGATTTTGTGATTTGTTCTGGCTCATGATATCGGATGCAATAAGTCTCTATGGTTTATCTATATTTCAATCCATTCTCAATCTAGTTTTTCATGATTATTTTCTTTTGATTCCCGGCTTTTCTTGCTTATATTGCGGTCTCTGCCCTTGACATTAGAATTTCTTTTTCTCTGTTGGTTTCATTAGCCATTTTCCTGTTGGCATTACGTTGATTACCTGTTTTGTTCAGATCAGCAATATTGTTTGATCAAACAGTAGACCTGGAAGTTTTCTGGCTTCGGATCTTTTGATAAAATCCCACTCCTTGATTTTTGATGTCCTTATATCTGTATATGTTATGTGATCTGTTTCGGTCTCATCCCATTAATCGATGATATCGGCTCAGAGGTGGGCATTAGTATCAGCTTGTGTCTCCCCTTCAGAAATGCAGTTGTTGTTACCTTGTGCATATTGAAGATTATCGAACTTATTTCTGGATGTGATCCCTCATGCTGGAAGAACCTTGACAAAGGGGTCAATATTATGCTGAGAGGTATCACAAAAAAAGAGAGAGAGAGAGAGAGAGAGCAATAGGAAATCGCTTAATGGTGTTGTCTCAATGGATACTGATTTTGAAATATATGTTGGACCTGAGATTACTTTTATGTTCTGATCCCACGTTTGAAGGGCATATATTGATTTGGTTATTTATGTTCATTTTTCTTTTTTTTTGTTTTGATATCCCTTGACTATCATCCGTCTATATGCAGTGATTTTTTATCCCTATCCTACTTTCGTTCTATTTTTACCTCTGTCTTCGTGTTTTATCTGAATTTCATGTTTCGTTTTGGGTAATTTGTTATACAGCACGAATGTGTTTGATCAACATGTCCGCTGATTGATTTTATAATGTAAGTGAGTATAGCGTCATTTTGCTAAGTCATCTACTTCATTTACGTTTTTCTGATTCGTAATAGACCATTCTCATTTTCCTGTGTTTTCTGCATCCTGACTCATTTTTTTATTTTATTTATCATTGTTCTCCTTTCTCTTTTCATCGCTTTTCATATGCTTCGTATTTTATGTCTACTGTGTTCATTCTTGCACTGTAAAAATGGGCTTTCATCCTCATAATTCAAACTTATTAACAACTGCATCCCCCTATATATTATCCCCCTCTTCATGTGTTGCTCCCATCGGGATGCTGAAATTCCCCTATTGAATTATAGCAAGTGAACGATTTTGAACATCAATCTGATGTGCTTGCTGCGTGATCAATTCATGATAAGATTCACCTATGCTGTTAAAATCTGGTGCAATTAAACTCTTGGCATGCTTAATGGTTTGATCGTTTGGCAGAGAATTCATCTTGTTATTAAACAGCTGATGTTTTGAAGTATATCTGAGCTCAAGGTTGCAGCGTTTCAATACCAAAGCATAGTTCTGTCTTTGCTCACTTCTGCTCCCCAGCGAAAACCTTAAAAAGGTATGTGACATGCAGGCATCATTTGACTGCTCCTTTTTTGCATCACAGAATGACATTTCCTTTTACATGCAATCCCTTGATACTCTTTGTTTTCTTGTTGTTTTCTTTCCTTTTTTTTTTATCAGATTTATGTTTCCCTGCAATCTGCTGCAAGTTAAAGTTATACAGTGAAATAGTTCCTAAGTAACAGCTTCAGGCCAAAACTTGTTAAATTTTGATGACCATGGGGAAATAGCGTGATACCAGTTCTTGTGCAATTGAGAAGGGGACCATATATGGTTTCTCACATGTACTACACCCTGATTAGGTTCATGTTATGACCGTGAGCTCCACCCATGTCGGTGTGGATCAAGTAGTAGCTCTATTTGCCAACCCCTCCCAGGAAATCAGTGGTCTGGTTTCTTTGTAGGTTTCATTGTGACGCCTGTTCCCACATTTGTCTCAATATATATTTTGATCTCATTACAGGTTGGTACGAATGCCTTCCTGTGCATATATAGGCTAATCACATGTGGATTCAAGACAGGGGCTGAACTGACCCCGAATCACTGAGTGCTCGGGATTCAGAAGTTCCACCAATCAGTGATGTCCCCCAACTATAGAATTACTAAGTCCATTTCAGCAACCTATCTCCCCTCTTTCCATCTCATTAAAAGGGCTCAGGAATAAGGGAATGATGCTGGCATTTTTTCTTTTTTCTGTTTTGTTTGCATAGTTATGATTGCTAACACCTTTTATCTTGGATCATCATTGTTGTATCTGCCATTTGCGATAGCAAATTTTCTCTCTCCTCAAGCCTTCTCGGTGGGTATGTGATTTAATGCATTTAGTTACAGAACTTGGAAATGCAAAAAGGCTAACTTGGTTGCTCTTTTCTTTGCAGGAGTCTGTATGATGATGATTACTTAGTTACCCTGAGACATAGCGCACTCACTGGTAAATTGCTTATGCATGGTGCTGAACGTCTGTGGTTCCCTCCCCTTCTGTTTTCTTTCTTTCTGTGTATATGTGACTCTCTACATAAGTTTCTCCACATCAGTCATCCATGCAATTATGTCTGTTTTGGTATATGTTGTTTCAAGCATCATTATACTGGTTCACTATAAATGATATTTGAAGGTAGGTGCATCACACAGAAATATAGTCAAATTTTCATTGGTGATTAGTCGGTTAGTGACTCAAAATCAACCTAAACCATGTGCAAATCCCTGATAAGCTCAGATAGCTAAAAAAAAAATGGCAGTCATTAGCATTTTGGATCAATAATGAATATAGGCTTTGATATACAACTATATATGTCACCATCCAGTTTACTTGCTGGCCTCAAGGGCTGTTTTGTTGAAATCCAATGCCAGTTCTTAGCTCTTAGATGAGTGGTATAACTTCTCCAATTTGCAAATCACCACTGCCTGATTTCATTGTATTTGTCGATATCCTGCAATTTTACAATGCACCAGTGGTAGATACAGTGGCTAAGGTTTTTATGTTAAATCACCTTCTTTCCGCCATCTCACTCAGCAGCATTGCTGAACATCCTATGCAAATCCAGCATATCCCTTTTGTTGTTGTAACTGCAGCCGTTACATTCATCACCCAGCACCTTCATTTCACAACATCTGTCCCACATTTTTTTGCCTCAACATATTCACATTTTGTCAAAATAGCATCTTATGTGTATATTGAATTAACGTCCGCATGTATATCTAGGTCTCATTATCTTGAAAGATAATATAACACCTGGTAACTTGGCATCATTATGAAGTCTGTGTTTATAGTTCTATGTTCATCATAGGGATATCTGATAACATTTAGGCTATCACTGAAGGTTAATACAAGGTACCACAGTCCACCTGTTACACACATTTGTCACCTTCCATAGTCATTCCTGCATCCTTGCTTTGCCATCCACTAGCTGCCTGCATTATAATTAGCCTGTGTGTCCTTGATGTCATCCATTGCCCACCATTTTAGGTCAAAGTCCACAACACTACTGTTAACACCACTGCAGCATAAACCTCATTACAACACCTCCAGCACCTATGTAACTACATGATATTTAGCCCATATCATGCATCCCAAACAGTTTAGGACATCTTTTATGGATTTCAATGTCTATTTTAGTTACCTTAAGGCATTACGCCGGTTCTCATATGTAAATTAACTTTAATATGTCATTCTAATATAGATTGCATCATTTATCTTCATTTTCCGTAATATAAGATATATACCTAATTGCTTCAGGAGTAATCTCCTAGGTCCAATATGCTGTCATGTAAATTGTTCTTTATAGGTTTTTTGGACTAATTAAATGTTTTTGCAGGGAATATATAAAAATTGCTATTTTCTTGTAAACTTAAATTAACTTCAAGTTTGTAATAGCTAGATATCAAGGAGAAATTTACATTTCCATTCTTAGATTAGAATGTATGAGCATGCATACTTTCTAGAAATGCTTGTTTCAAGTCATTTTTCTCTTTTATTTCAAAAATTCACAAATGGAAACATGAATGGCACGTGCACCATTTTCTAAAAGGTGATTAAATCCAAAGTTGATGATTTGCATCAATGGCCATAAGCAGGATGTGAACAAAACTTAGGGTTTTCATCTTTTATGAAATAACATTGGATCTACACAAGATCTTCTTCAAAATTCATCATATTTTCAAATATTTTTCTTCTTTTATTAGAGTTTAATTTAAAATTCGCTCAAAATATATATCAATGGCCATAGTCAGGATATATGTTAAGAGTTAATTTCATTTTAAACTCTATAAAAGCACCAAAATATATCTTATTCTTCACCTGAATTCAAATATGATTATTATATAATATATTCAATAAGTTAGGGATATATTATATCTTAAATCCTATTTGCATTCATTTAAAGAATAAAATACGATTTTCAAATCCAATTTCAAATTCTTTAAATTCATTCATCATTTAGGATAGAATTGCATCATATTTTCAAAATTCCTTTTCTAAAACTCCAAGTGATCTCAAATATCTTTCTTCAATCTCTATTTCAATTCATTCTTCTATCTTATTTCAAAATTTCAATTTCAAAGTCCAATTTGACTTTGAAATTTCAAATTCAATGTTATATTTAAAATTCCATTTCCAAATTCAAGTCCAATTTCAAAGTTCAATTTAACTTTGAGATTTCTGATTCATCTTCTGATTCAAAATCAAGTCTATCTTCTCATCTTCAAATTCTAAATCAAAGTTTGAGATTGATTTTGAATCTCAAAATTTAACTCTTCCTAAGTTTTAAATCAAATCCGAGTTTTCAAAACCCAGACCCATCTTCAAAAGTCCCATTTGGACTTTCAAAACCCAAATCCAAAGTTAGAACCCAATTCCATCTTGGATTCTAGATCTTGGATTCAATTCCATTTAAGATCCAGAATTCAAACTTCATCATTGGATCTCAGATTTCAGATCCAATTCCCATTTAGGGTTCTAGATCCAGAATTCAACTCCATCTTGGATCTCAGGCTTCAGATCCAAAATCCATTTTAGGATCCAGAATCCAATTCCATCTTAGATCTCAGACTTCAGATCCGAATCCAAATTAGGATTCCAGATCCTGAATCCAATCCAATCTCAGATCTTAGACTTCTGATCCAATTCCATTTAGGATCCAGAATTCAACTTTATCTTGGATCTTAGACTTCTGATCCAATTCCATTTAGGCTCCAGAATTCAACTATATCTTGGATCTTAGACTTCGAATCCAATCCCACTTAGAATTCCAGAATCCGGATCCAACCCTATCTCAAATCTCAGATCCAGTTCCATCTCAAATATTAGATCAAAATTTCATTTCGAATCTAATTTCATCTTCTATTCTCAAAGCCAATTTCAAATTTATTTCTCAAGTCTAAATTCAAATTCCTATTTTGATATTGAATTCAAAATCGTTCTTTGAAAATCGATTCTAATTCAAAGTCCATTATGACTTTGAAAAATCATTCTTATCTTAAAAATTCCAATTCTAAATCCCTCTTTCCACAGATTTATCTCTCTAAATCTTGATCATTCCAAAACTTGGAAATTCAAGTCTCTTCTTCCCGACCCATTTCAAATCCTGAGTTAGATTCCAAATCTAAAATCAAATCAAATTCTTTGAATCATTTCTTCACTCCATCATCAAGTTCATCTCAGAAAACTTGGAAATTTTCAAATCATTTTTTTTAAAAGAGCATACATCTTTGCATTCACACAAGCATGATTCTTTGTGCATCTAGACTTAGGATAAATTCTTAGAGGATATTTTAGCAAAGCAAAAGGCATAAATTTGATCCTTGGTTTGATTACCCTTGGTAAAGGCGCCAGTAACGATCGAACCTCGTACCGACGAGCGAATCCCGTCTCTCTATTTTCCCACAAATTTTCAAAACGGAGGCGAGTAATTTTAAAACACTTTTCAAAATTTTGGTCAGATGAGACCTTACAAAAGAGTTCCTCTCTCTTCTCTCTTTTTCTCATTCTCTCTTCTTTTCTATCTTTTATTTCTCCTTTAAAAAAGGGAATGGAGGTTAGAAAGGCAAAGAGAAAGGAAAAGAGGAACGATAGGAAAAAATTTGCATGATCACACCCACTGACCATTATCCCTTGCATACAGCCTTCATGTACATTCCCACACGCATATGCATTGTTATCTATATCTCCATATAAATATTAGGTTCACATTTCCAGGTGTATTTAGGTAATTATATTTCCATGTACCTTTAGGAAGATGCATTTCCATTTTGTAGAAACATTCATGCATTATTCATTCAGCCTAAACATATACATATTTTAATATGGTGTTTTTCACTTCCTCTTATATTTTATATTTATGTTAACTTGGAATTTTGCAGGAATTAGGTGAAAGACTTTATTTTCCTCGGTTTAGGAAGTTGAATCTCAATTCAATTCAATAGCCATATTATAATGAGAATTTACCTTTCAAGCATTAGATTAGAATGCATGTGCATGTATATACCTCATAATTGCTTATTCCATTTCATTTTACTTTGTTTCTCGATAAATTCACGAATAGAAACACGAATGGTATGTGCACCATTTTATAAAAGGTGATTGATCCTAAGTTGATGATTTACATCAATGGCCATAGTCAGGATGTAAACAAAACTTAGAATTTTCATCTTTTATGGAATAACACTGGATCCTTTTCAAAATTCATCATATTTTCTTTAAATATTTTCCTCTTTTATCAGAGTTTATTTTAAAATTAACTCAAAATATATATCAATGGCCATAGTCAGGATATATTGAGAGATTAATTTCATTTTAAACTCTATAAAAGCACCAAAATATATATTTTATTCTTCATCTGAATTTAAATATGATTATTATATAATACATTCAATGACCATAGTCAACGATGTATTATATCTTCAATCTTATTTTAATTCATTTAAAGAATGAAATATACTTTTCAAATCCAATTTCAAAATTCTTTGAATTCATTCATCATTTAGGATAGAATTGTATCATATTTTCAAAATTTCCCTTCTAAAACTCCAAGTGATTTTTTTGAGTATTTTCTTCATTTCTCAGATCAACTCTTATTCAATTTTATCTCATTTAAAAATTCAATTTCAAAGTCCAATTTGACTTTAAAATTTTAAATTCATTTTGTATTCAAAACTTCAAAACTTCAAAAGTTCAATTTAACTTTGAAGTTTCTGATTCATTTCCTGATTTTAAAATTCAAAATCAAGTTTATCTTCTTATCTTCAAATTCAAAATCAAAGTTTGAGATTGATTCTGAATCTCAAAACTTGACTCTTCCTAAAATTTAAATTCAATTTGGGTTTTCAAAATCTAGATCCATCTTCAAAAGTCCCATTTGGACTTTCAAAATCCAAATCCAAAGTCAGATCCAAAACCCATTTTAGGATCCAGAATTCAACTCAATCTTGGATCTTAGACTTCAGATCCAGTTCCATTTAGAATCCAGAATCCAATTTTTATCTTGGATCTTAGACTTCAGAACCAATTCCATCAAGAAACTCAGAATTCAGATCCAACCCATCTCGGATCTCAGATCCAATTCCATCTTGGATATTAGAATTCAGATCAAAATTTCATTTTCAAATCTAATTCCAACTCTCAAATCTATTTCTCAAGCCTAAATTCAAATTCAATTCCTGTTTTAATATTAAATCCAAAATCAATTCTTGAAAATCGATCCCAATTCAAAGTCCATTATGACTTTAAAAATCCATTCTTATTTTGAAATGCCAATTCTAAACTCTTCTTTTCTTCATCCACAGACTTATCTCTCTGAATCCTGATCATTCCAAAAACTTGGAAATTCAAGTCTCTTTTTCCAGATCTATTTCAAAACCTAAGTTGGATTCAACATCTAAAATCAAATTCAATCCTTTGAATCCTTTCTTCACTCCATTATCAAGTCCATCTCAGAAACACTCGGAAATTTTCAAATCATTTTCTCAAAAGAGCATACATCTTTTGCATTTACACAAGCATGATTCTTTGTGTATTTTTTTAAATTTAGAATAAATTCTTAGATAATCTTTTAGCAAAGCAAAGAGGCATAAATTCGACACTTGGTTCGATTACCCCTGGTAAAGGCGCCAAGAACGGTTGAACCTCGTACCGACGAGCGAATCCCGTCTCCCGATTTTTCCCACAAATATTTCAAAACAGAGGCAAGTAATCTTTTAAATCTTTTTTCAAAAAATTAAGGTCAAGTGAGACCTTCGCAGAAGATTTCCTCTCTCTCTTCTTTCTTTTCTTTTCTCTTCTCTCTTCTTTTCTGTCTTTTATTTCTCCCTTCAAAAAAAAGGAAATAGGGATTGGAAAGGAAAAGAGAAGGAAGAGAGAGAAAACCACGAGAGAAAAAATTTTGCGATGATCACAGAATTCCACCAACTTTTCATAAGCATAGATCCAAAAACAAGCCTCATATATATGGGCTTGGCTTAGGGCTATTGAAATATGAAAATAGAATGAGTTTTTGAGAGAAAATCCTTTTTAAAAACATGTTTTCCCCAAAAATGAGTTTCTCAAAAAATAAAACTATAGATTTTCAAAATATGTTGGTTATGCTATGATTTTCTGTAAATCTTGATTTGGGTCAGTAGTATATGTTATGTTAGACATTCTGTAAAAATTGAAAGAATTTTCATTGTCGAAATCCTTAGATATTGCATTTTTTGTCATATCAGGTTTTAAAAAAAAATGGTAAATTTAGTAAAACCCATGAAATTTGAAATTAGGTCCATGCAAATTTTAATTATAGTTGGTAGAATATGTGCATGTGGATACTCTGTGATTTTTGTAGATTTTTATGATTTTTAATTATAAAGAAATTCCATAATTTATTTATTAAATTGTGTAGTTTATCAAAATTAATTCTGAGAAATCATATTGTGTGAAGGACAAATCTATTTTTCGGCCAAACTACTGAGAAAAATAGATTTGTCCATTGTATCTTGTGTTAATTTAGTATGATGTAATTTTGGCAAATTTTTTTATTTAATTTTTGTTAAAAAAAATCTGATGTACATATTCGGGTGACCCGGTTTGGCCCCACCTGAATGCATAAATCTGATATTACGTATTTCTGGCCAGACATCCGACCGGTAAAATGCTCATAACTCTCTCGTCTGGAGGAGTTTTAATGAGCGGTTTGCTGTGTGTTTTAATCTAACAAAATTTCACACCTTCTTTAAAATTTTGGGCTTTGTTCATGGAATGATCACGATTCTGTGACAGCCATAACATAAAAGTGCATGTCTGTAGTAAAATATTTGTAACTTTCTCATACAAATGAATTTTTATGAACAGTTTATGGCTATGAAAAGCAGACAAAATTTTCTTCAATCTGAAAAAAAATTCAGCTCAGTTCACTAACTAAAAAAAATTCTGTAAATTCTATAACAGTCGAACAGAGTTGGAATCTTTCACAAATTGGGACCGGTCTAAGGACCGAGCCCAAACACCTATATATATTTTTTTTAATGGATGTACGTATCATTACGAATAGTATGAGGACTGTACGAATATGCATAGGTCTATTTATATACAGGGAATGACATGCCTATGTTATGGCATGAACATGTGCATAAAATCATGAGACATGCTTGCTTAAAGGACTATATATTAAGGGACCGAAGGGTCCAAATTGCATAGTGTGTTGTTAATGTTCAATGTTATTCTTGTTGCATATCTGCTCTTATTATGATGATGATAATGATATTGATGTTGCAATTATATGGATGTATGTAAGTTAATTTTTATCGCATTACTTATGTACATGCACATGTGTTAGCCAAAGCATAAGAATGAATATGTAAGCAAATGCAATGATTCAAAGAATGCATCCATTGCACAAAAAGTGGTTGAACCCTTATAACAGATTCAATCATGATGTTGCATGTAAGTCATTAAAGTAATTAAGTAAAACATGCAATATTAACGTAAGGGCTTGCAAAGAGAGGGCAAGTGGTATATCTGGCTTCGTGAAACTTTATTTTAAGCACGGAAGGTTACTTCTCTCCACCCACGAAGATAGGAAAAACCATCTGCATAGACTATAGCATACGGGAAAGAAACTCATGAGTGGAATTCTGATGCATCGAGATGAAGGTGTTGTGAGTCTCTCTCGCTTTGTCGTTCCTCACCTAGGACTAGTGAAAGGTGCCCGACCATGCCAAAGCCACCTCTATATATAAAATACTACCCGAACCATGGCCCTGAACCAATTATCTGCCTGTGTTTGTACCCACAGAGCTAGGAAGTGATAACTTAAGATGTATGTGTATTAGTTAAGCATTATGTGCATCATTTACGAAAGAACATGTAATTAAAGATTAAAAAATTGGTCCATGCATTTAATGACTTCTACTTTTGGTAAGTTCATGCATGTTAATTGTTCATGCATTTTACTGGCTTTGGTTGAAATGGATGATACATATTTGTTCGATTTGGTAACTAGTATGCTTGCTTTAATTACTAAAATGCATGAGTTATTCTTTATAATTAAATTATAAGAAATTAGATGAAATTTTTGTTTCGTATTTCTATTTTACCGATCTAGTATACTCTGTCCTACTGAGACATTATATGTCTGACTCTATTTAATTTAATGTTTTTAAGGAAGTGAGTAAAGCTTGCAAGCGAAGGCAGGAGGTTGCGACGGGAACCGAGCCTAACCTTTCCTATACCTTCGAGGATTTTTTAGACTCTGAATAATTTCTTTAAAATTAATTATCATTGGATAAATGTAATTGATTATGGATGATTGTGGACTTTAATTATTTTATGAATGCTTAAGTTATTTTATTTATTTTCACAATTATATGGTTATGGATGAATGCAAGAAGTAGCATGTCAAATTTTAGACCTGATGAGTTTTTGTGCTACTAAAGTGTTTAAAAGTGTTTTTTTTAATTCTATATTTTTTTGGATTTTAAAAATTGAGGTGTTACAGGTAGAGGCTAAAATAGAAAAGTGTGTGCTAGGAGAAAGTTAATACTTACCTCTAGACCTATGACAATGTGACAAGTTCCAGACATATGGCCTTTGGAGGCAGAAGTTGGATAGTTAGGGGCATCCCTTATAGACTAGAAAGCCATGCGATCCATGGTCGCCAGGCCTCAAAACAAAGGATGGCAAAAGTGAGGAATCAATTTTCTCCAAGATAAAAAGAAAAACTCCAAAAAACTTACTTAGGGGCAAGAGGTGTACTTAAATAAGTTCTCATCAAGCCCTAGTCTCTCAAAGTTCAAGCCTTAGTGGGGACTATTAAACCTAACAAGAATGCCTTGAAACTTAATCTCATATCCCTATAATTAGTCACTTAAAAAGTCAAGCCAAAATTAGAGAAAAAAAATCAATGAAGCTAAGTGTCGCTATCTTAGACCTACTGATGATGCATTAAATATGCATAAATATAATATATTTTTATTACATAAATGCATCATTTATAGGTTTAGAACCCACACTTAGATGCATATTGATGTAATTGAGCTACGGTTCGAATTTTGTTCTAATCGAACTTAAAACGAGAGAGATATCACATTTACAGTGCATTGGGCCAGACCTTAGGGCGAAGCGGGTCAGAAACGGATCCAATTAGGCCATCTGGGCCTTGGATCTGGGCCAAATTTCCACGATCCAACCAACCTCAACCCATTCACGATTTTTAGAAAAGATTTGCCGAAGCCCCCTCTAAAAAGGGCGCCCAGCAATATGTTTTATTTTAATCCTTCTTTTGGAAAATGCCAAAAATCGCGCTTTGGCTATAAAAACATGTTTTAAAACCCTAATAGGCATCTTTGCCTTGGGAGCTGCGCCCAAGCAGCCCGATTCTAGAACCTCCATTCTCTCTCCCAGCCACAACGCATCCCCTTTCCTTCTTCTCATCGGTTTTTGCTAGGATTTCCTTGCAAACTGTTTGATATCGCCCCTTCTTTCTTCCATTTTCTGCTCTTCTCTTGTTCCATATATTCCCCTTCTTCGCATGCTTGCTGTACTGACGCTCCATGTTGTTTGTTTGCAGGTAAAGCAGCTATGGAATGCGCCATTCCTCCTTGAGGTGTTGTCTGCCCCAAGTTGGATTAGCCGGCCCTACCCCCATCCGGCCTTCTTCGCCATTTTCCAACACACCATTTGTCGGAGCATCTCCAACCTGCGCATTCCAGCAAGGTGCAGCAAAGTGAACGCAGTAATCGCATCAACGAAGGCTCTAAAGCACAGTTCTCATGGCAAATTCCGCTCACCTCTACCCCCTCATTCGTCGGACGTCCGGAATTAAGGTGTGTCTTCCTCTTTCTCCAATTCTTTTAGATAAAACCCAATTTGCGTGTATGCTTGTTTTGATTTTTATTTGTCTGTGTTTTATTTTGTTTCAACCATAGCAGCAGGGAGTTAGTGCATAAACCAGCACTTAGGTAGTGCCCTTCGTATTCTATTTTTCGTTAGTTGCTATTTGGATTCAATTGTGGTTGCATTCAAGCCCAAACCGGCTAGAATGATTCTAGCCGGCTGAAGGCATTTGGTTCTAGGGCTGTAGCTAATTAGATTCACTTGGAATAAATTGTTTTTGTGTGGATATGATCATTTTAATTCTGTGAATATATGTAGAATGCTTAATTGTTGTTTGGTGTTTGAATTTAGGTACTTAGTGAAAATCGGGTAGAGTAGTTCTACCCGATTTTTGGGTTATGCACTTTTATAGGTTTTAATCTGTGTGTGTTGGTTGTTTGAATTAGAGGTAGTTAGTATGATGGCTAATTAATAGGTTGCTGCATTTGAATATTCGGTTAGTATACTGTTAGTTTTATAGCTGAATAATGTATTTGAATTAGACTTCAATTGTATTTATTGTTACATGTTCTTATTGGCTACTTGGAAATGCATGTTGATGTTTAGGTTATATTGTTAATTCTGTTCCAGCAGGGTAGTATGTTCATTTATTTGCTGTTAATAATGTAGTGAAGAATAAATTAGGGTTATTGAGCTCATGCAGTTAGTTTAGTTAGGGCATTAGCATTAGTTGTAGATTAGGTTACTCTGTAACTTGAATTGATAGTTAGTTTTATCTTTAAGTTTGTTGTTTCAATGTTAATCAATTAGTTTACATTAAGTAATTACATTAGATTAGTAATGTCTATATTTTAGTTAGTTTAACTTAGCTTAACCTAGCATTTGTTTTAGCATTAATGTATATTTCTCACAAATAATGTAGGTAGTTAACGTAAATTTTCTTCTCTTAGTGTAATCCATTTTATTTTCTGCTAGTTGGTTAATATTAGGACTGTGAATGACTGGTCGCGCATGCATTCTAAGGAAAAAAAGTGTAAAACTTGGATGTTTGAATGAATAGTGTATTGACTCTAAAACCAGAAATTTACACTGATTTCCACTCGTAATGTTAAGTGATAATCTTCTGAGTTCTTCTGATATTATTGTTCTACGTTATTCATTAGTGTGTTAACTGTGTGCAAACCAAAAATCAACTCGTTCAGAGTTGATTTGGTTTGCCTTGTAAGCGTTCTGCAAAACTAGGTTTTTCGCGATTTTAGATTTTGGGTCAAATGGTTCTAGAATTTGTATCGAACTTGAAACGCTTGTATCCGGAGTTCCCGGATGAGTTTTTCAATTTCGTAAAGTTCGACAGACTCTTGAGTCTGTCAGAAAGAGAACAAAAGAGAAATAATTAGAATCAGACTTAGTCTGCCCCTTCATATGTCCTATTTGCGAAAACCTCTTTGAATTCGATTTTGCACTATTTAGGGACAAAAAAATCATTTAGCTAGTTGCTCGATTTTACATAGTTTTTAGTATTTTCTAGTATGTAGTTAGTGAATTAATAGCAATTAGTCTAGTTAAAATGTATTTACTTAGTTTGTTTAGTTAGAAATTCTAGTTTCAGTTTTCCTCATTTTTAATTATAGTTTAATACAGTGATTAGTTCAGAAATAGTGTAGAGGTAACTTAGAATTAATGATCGACTCCATGCTGACTCTTTATTTTCATTGTTGTAGGTTGATAAGTTAGAAATAGGTCTACAGGTGTATTTACAATGCGAAGTGCATATGCACGTGTGGTGAAAAGACAGAATTAACCCTGGCGATCTGGAGAAGACTTAGCAATCTATTTCAGTTCATTTTCATTTTCATTTTTAGATTGTTATTTAATTAGGATTGTAATATTAACATAGTTGTAAACAGTTGTGATATTAATAAATTGAAGTTTTAGATTTTAATGTGAATGTATCCCGTTCCCTGTGGATTTGACCCGTACTCGCCACATTCGTGGAAAGTCGGTTTATTATTACTTGATGGGTGATTTTCCAAAACATTTTCAACGATAAAATAAGATTTAAAAGAAGCACTTACAAAATACACATCAGAGAAAGAAAGTCTAAAGTGTAGGAATCTCAAGTGTAGGAATCAACTTGTGAGGAAGGTTCTAATTTTTTAAGAAAGAGCAAAAATATGTGATCTTATATGATCAATCATTCATGACTATCATAGGCTACCCACTCTACTACAAATGCATTAGCTTCATTGCATACGTCATAATGCACCAAAGAATCTAGCCATAGGGATCCTGAGTCTACGAAGTATAAAAAAGTATTTGCCCTCTCTTCGGTGCTACCTAAAAGAAGTATGTCTGGCTCTCCTCACTAGGGCAAGAAGTCTCAATGTCCAAATTAATCATCCTAGGAGGGACACCTCTATCCTAAGATTTTACTGGGGCAACTCTATCCTATTCATGAACTTTCAAGAGGTTTAGGACTCTTGATGTTTGCCTTCACAAATTTTCAAAAAGAAAATTATCAAAAGACATCAAAAATCAAATCGGGCACAAAAGGCAGCTATATTCCTCTTTTGCTACCCCTGCCTGAAGCCCAACATTTTCTCTCTCTACTATAAATAAAGTGATTTCTAAACTAGCCTAACCTTGTTCGGTGAAACCCATAACGGTCTCTACATCTCAGTTCTTTTCCTTTTTGGCACTGACACCAACCTCGTTTGGCAAGATTACCAAATGCTCTTGACAATCCAGTTGTTCTTGAACTAATCCAACCTCGCTCTGTGAGACCCATAATGGTTTCAACAATCCAACTCCTCCCTTCGTATGCTGGCACCGACCTTGTTCAGTGGGACCCAAATGACCCCAAAATACAATGATTTTCAAACTGGCCCAACCACATTCGGCGAGACCAATCATGGTCTCTGCAACTCAGTTTTCTTCAAAAATACTAGCCTGAGAACGTTCAACATGATTGAGCTTAGTCTTGACAACTTAGTGTTTCAAGCCTTGAGTGTTTATTTTTGTCATAAATTGAATCATATTCGATTAATAACAAAGAGAGGCATCTGTAGACACCAAAATTTTTATGATGTTTGATTACTGATATCTTCTGAAACTAGTATTTACAGGTACCTAACCAAAATCAGGCACCCCTCAAAGCTTGAACGACAAGGGAAATTTTGCCATCCATCTAGAGGATGTCAAACCAAACAGTCGTTTGCTATGGGATGGCAGAATGGACCACCGTCTGCTTCTGGACAACAGAATGGACCTCTATCCATAATTGGGGGTGGAAAAAAGATAGTGTCATTTGATATGAGATAGCATAACTGCTTCACCGTCTGCTGCATCAAATGTGGATAAGCCATTTGGCTTATCCTTATCTTTTCCCAACCAACCTGCGCATTTCTCAAGGCGGGAGGTCTCCTCCTGGATGAGCCTTCATTTGAGAAGACTCTTTTAAATGAGTCTTATCCTCATCTGGGGATAAGATTAGATTCACTGAGATTGGATCTAGATCCAAAGAAATCTTATGACCCATATGCCATTATGAGTCCTATAAATAGGGGCTTGGCCCTAGGACCCAGGTATCTGAAAATTAGATACTGAAGTGCTAGCCCTACAAAACAAGCCTACTCAAACCCAGCTGACACTTTGTCGCAAAGCCATTGAAGAACCATCGTACCTGCGCAAAGGTGTTGACAGACAAAAAGGAGCGTAAAAACTAAACAGACTCCCAATTACAAAAAAGGTATTTTTCTAGATCCTCTACTCTTTCTTTTAATTTATTTAATTCATTTAGTAGAGACATACACATTTTGATCTTGCTACATGCTTGAATCCATAATGGTGTGCTTTAATCTACGAAGATTGAGAAACTACTCTAGACTTTACTTTTCCATCAAGGGAAGGATGATCGATATCTATATATGGCGTCCCCCACATTTTTAAAAAGATTTTGCATAATCTGAGTGAGTCTAATGTTCCCAATCTTCAAATTTTTATCAACAGTCTCCATACCTTGGGATGGTCCTATCCTTGCCAGCCCACCATGGGACAACCCCAAGGCTTGGCCATCCCACCTTGTCCCTTTTGTTAAGCCCTTGTCGTCCCCTGTCCTAACCTAGGATGGCACACATAGTGTCGTCCTGACCTCTTTTTGTCCACCCTATCCTAGTTATAGGTTGGGATGGCACCACAAGTGGTGTCATCCTCTCCTGGATGACATTATAGTGGTATCATCCCACCTTGTCGAGTCGTCCCACATGTTCTTTGGCTTGGGGTTGCATAATATTTTATGTCATCCCATATGTCCTTGGCCGCCATCATCGCTAATGTCTAGCCTAATGTTCTACCATCCAGCCCAGGGAAGGCAGAACATGTCCTGTCAACCAGATCGTCCTCCTAGTCCTGCCTTTTCTCTATCTGGACTGCCATCCTGCCCAGGGATGGCCACACCTAAAGTCGTCCCATCTTGGGATGGTGCCTGGTCTGGCCATCCTATCGGTGGGATGGCTACTTGTTTGGCTATCCCTTCTTGGGATGGACAAATTGTTTTGTCATCCCGCCCCTCGAGCAAAAGGATAAGTCATTTGGCTTATCCTCACTCGATCTCATCTTAACTGCCTCCCCACCTACGTGTTTTTCAGGAAGAGATGACTCTTTTGGATTGAGTTATATCTCTATTAGGGATAAACTTTAATCCATTTGGACTATATCTAAATTTGGAAAGCCCGGTGACCCATATCCCACTCAAAAATCCATAAATGGGGATCTACCCCTAGAGCCTAATCATCTAGAGTTTTTCTGTCAAGGCCCTGACCCTAGAGAGAATGAACCCAACCTTCTAAACCCTCCTCTCTAAAGTTGTCTTACCTATGTTGGGTGTTGCCAGAGCTGCTACAACCATCTTCATTCCTGCGCAAGAGTGTTGTCTGGATCAAGGAAGAACCTAAAAGCTTAACAGACCCTCGAGTCCAAAAAAAGTAATTTTTTAAATCATTCACTTGTATTCATTCTTTCATTTTCATTTTTATTATTCTATGAGAAGATATTCATACACTTTGATCTTTATTGCATATTCAATCATCTCGATAGTACAATTCGAGCTACAGAGATTGGAGAACTTGTTTGGATCTTCCTTTCCTGTCAGGCGAAGGATGATCAAGAGTTATATACAGTGTCTCCACACTTCTAAAAGGATTTTAGCAAATCCGAGTAAGTCTCATCTTTCTCCATTCAAAAATTTTTGTAGACACATTCACAACAGCGAAACTGATCATACATATATTTTAGGTTTATTTCATATTAATATATGCATGATTTCATAAGAAAACATATTAAAAACCCAATTTTGTGCTAGTTATTGAGTAAATGTGCTAAAATAATTTAAAAATAGAAAATGCATGAAAAATAGTTTTACGTTACATTTTAATGCATATTTTAGTTTTTGTCATAGTGTAGTAGTTTAGTTTTGTTTAAAATAATAAAATTAGAGTTAAAATAGACTTAGTTTTGTATTTTTTAAAACATAGTAAAATTGAGGTATTTTGCAAATAAGTTTTCTTTAGGAGAAGATTTAAAATGGAATTCTTTGAAATAAGATGGACTTATGGAAAAGCTTTCAAAATTATAAATACCATACATAGGGGGAAGAGAAGCTTGTCTTCTCCCTTTGCCAGAACCCTCTCTTCTTCCCCTTCCCCTCCACCTCTTATTGCCTTTTCTTCCCCTTCTCCCTTGTTCTCTCTTCTTCCTCAATCCGGTGGAGGCATCCAGCTACGGCGATGGCGTACGGGAGGAGTCCACCTCTCTCCTAACCCTTCAGTTTCACGGATAGCACAGGAGTGGAGCGGAAGCGATTGAGTGACACAGAAGCATAAGAGTAGAAGTTTGTTTTCAGTTTAGAATTAGGAATTTAATTCTGAGTTTGTAAATATCGCTTTTTATGCCCTCTGTGAAGGGTATTCATTTGTTGTAATAGTTAGTTGTTTTTACTTTTCTCGTACATTTTTACAATTCAACAATAAAGAAATAGTTTAGTTGTTTGTTTGAATACAAAATATTCCCGTTCCCTGAGTTCGACCCGGTCTCATTTACTAGTGAGAACCGGTTTTTATTATTTGATGCCTGGTTTTCACATGTTTTACATATAAAAATCTTTTCAAAATTACAACGATTTCAAAATAGACATCAATTTTTTGGCGCCGTCGCCGGGGAACAGCGAAATACTAGTATTCACTTTATTGCCTATTGTTTGTTTGCATTTAGGAGTAGAACCACGTATGTGCATATCGTAGAGACAAGCTTACTTTTTTGCACAGCCCACCTACTAGGATCCCCTTAGAGGTGACTATGTACGATTGGTACCGTACACATAGATTTCATATTTCTTTTGCATAATCCCTGCTGTGTGCAACTGCGTGGTGTTTGTTTAATTTTTGTTGTTTTTAGTTTACTCGCTTTGTTGTTTGTGTGGTTTGACCGCTTAGTGCGTTAGTTAGGTAGAAAACCCAAAGTTAGGACGTGTGCTACACCGGTCTACTCCAAGGTGTACGCAATGGCTAACGATCATCATTTGATCCGTCCTTTAAGGGAGTACTTCATGCCAAATACATATACTCCCGCCTCCTGCATCACGAGACCTGATGTAGGAGCGAACCATTTTGAGATAAAGGCCAGTGTGATTCAAATGCTACCTTCGTTTTATGGCCTTAGCAACGAAGACCCCTACCGTCATCTCGATGAATTCCTCGAGATTTGCTCGACTGTGCGAATCAACAACTTTGGAGATGACGCGTTAAGGTTAACATTGTTTCCTTTCTCCCTCAAAGATAAAGCCAAGCATTGGCTAAAGGCTCTTGATACGGTTCAGATTACCACTTGGGAAGGAATGCAGCGCGAATTTCTTAAAAAGTACTTCCCAATTGAAAAGACAAATCAGTTTCGTAAAGCCATCACTAGTTTTTCACAGATTGAGGGAGAACAATTTCATGAAACTTGGGAGAGGATGAAAGATCTTCTTCGCAAGTGTCCCCACCACCAGGTGCCTCATTGGCAGTTGGTGCAGTATTTTTATGACGATCTTACTGAGAAGCACCGTCAAATGGTTGATTCGTCTTGTGGGGGCACTTTTATGCTCAAGAGTGAGGATGAGGCGTGGTATCTATTTGAGACCTTGAGTGAAAACACGATGCATCATGCTTTGTCTTCATGACTCGATAGGACTACACCTGTGTCTAGTGGTCCTAGGAAAGTAGGGATTTCCGAAGTAGGGTCTGAGTTAGATTTGCGTACCAAAGTCGACCTGTTGTCTAGGAAATTAGATCAACTACTAGCCAAGTCTTCGCGAAGTCCAGTAGGAAGAGTGTGCGAGCTTTGTGCTAGCTCTGCACACTGTGTTGTAGAGTGTCCGGCAGCACCGCTATATCCTGAATTCGTTCAGAAGCAGGTGAATGCTGCCCAAGGTTTCACTATGACCGAGCATGATTCATTTGCACCTTCATATAACTCGGGATGGCGAAACCACCTCATCAGTCCACCCCCTAACCCTTCCCAGAGCCAACCCAGGCAAGGCGGTTATGCGCCTAGATTTCAGCAATCGAGTTATCCTCCAGCCCAACCTGCTTATACTCAACCCAATTCTCATGAGCCTTTGCCTAGTCAGTCCTTTCAGGATAAGATATTACAAGTTTTGAGCTCCCATACGCAGTCAATAGCCAAGCTAGAGACTCAAATGGGACAGTTGGTTGAGACCTTCAGCAGGCAAAGCAAGGGTAACCCATCTAGTAGGTCTGTTGTCATCTCAAAGGGAGAGGATTCCATGTCATTTGACCTGCATCCTAACGATTCACATCATGAGCAGGTTAAATATGTTACATCCCTTCAGAGCGAGAAGGCGTGTCATCTCATTCAGGAATAGACTCATGAGCCCCATATCATTTCCACTGACGAGTCGATTTCAATTATACCTCAGCAGAAGGGGCAAGCCCCTCAGTTGTTACATTCTTCACATATTCATAAAGCCCCATTTTCTCAGCCTTTAGGATCACCGATTGATTTTAGTAAGCAAGAGGTATAGATGCAGAAGGTGCTTGACCAAGTCAAGCCAGATCATATTCACCACTTGTCTGAAGTTGCATTCATTGATAGTCGGTCGGTCCTAGATTCTCCTTTCTTGACCAGTCTCTTAGATGAGACTAATCTTCGTTCTTCTTGTCGAGGGAGTCATAATATCACATTTAGAGGTAGACGGGATGGAAACACAGTGCGTAGTGTCACAGATGACACTCTTTTTCACAGAGAGCCCGATTGAGCCTAACTTCATGTCCATTGATCTCATGGACGATGAAGGTTTTTTTAGGGATCCGTCTGGCTGGGGACGTCAAACTTAGCGCTTTATGGGAGGCAACCCATATTTTGTATAGTATTATATTCGCTTTTAGGATTTGTAGATTTTATTTGGTTTTATTTTTCGTTTTCTATCTTTTTCTATGAGTTTCATGTTTTGTCATGTACACATTGCATTCCTTATATTCATAAAAACGTGCATTTTTAATTCATGTCAGGTCATTCTACTCTTTTTCCTCATTTATTTTCTCTCATGTGCATTCACTTAGTTTCATATAAGCATGGGGGAGTGCCACTGGGATAGCGTCCTTCAAGCATGGGGGAGGGTGTAGTTTGCACACCGTGAATATTTTTGTCTACGTTCTTGCACATGTTTACACATCTTTCATGAAAAGTAGGTTTTTAAAGAAAGAGTTTAAACTTATATGAATGTTATTTCAAATCTAATGTTTTTAGAAGATTTGTAAGCCCCATGAAAATTTTTTCTGACATGGATCTAAAAATTATGGTTGTTTATGCGGATTTCGAAGAAATGATGATAAATACATGTTAGAGTTTATTTTGAATCATAAATATGAATATGCACAGTTTTATTTTTGAAAAACTAAGCAAATGAACAAAAACGTAAAAAATGAGCTCAAAAGTGAAAAAAAAAAGAGCATGCGTTAGGTTGTTTGGATAATTCCACAATTCTTAGTAGATGGGACTTAGATGTAAGTTGAAACTTTTGGATTCCATTTCGAAAAGGATAGTGAAAAACTTCGTGATCCTCAGTAGCTGAGAACAGATACAAGTTGAAGTGTTTGACTCTCACGTTGCAAAGGTAAATGAAGGAAGTCACTTTTATGTCTTAGTTGATATCTTTTGGTATGCATTGAAAAAGTATAGAAGATATTGACATTGCACAAGGCATAAAAGCAGACCACACATAAGCTATAAGAGAAGAATGAATGCGCAAAAAGAAAAAGAAAAAGCGTGAAAAAAAAGAAAAAGAAAAAGGAAAGAGCTTAAAAAGAAAAAGTTCAGTGCTTAGAAATGTGATTGAGAAAATCTGTGCAGAAAACATATGAGTGAGAATAAATAAATAATAACTTGTTTTTATTGGATTTTTGAAGAATAAAACATAAATAATTGTGATATTTAGAAAAGTGAAAGAAATTCTTTTTCTGTGGTGGTATATAAAAGACTCTAATTATGTTTTGATTTTGAAATAATAGGAAATATTTTGTGAAAACAAAGTCTTTAATTAACTACTACTTATGAGGATGTATAATATTATGCATACATGACAGAGATGTTTGTGGGTAGCATCACTGCAAATCCTCACAAGACCTTACTCGTCCACTGGGGTAACCTAGGGGTTAAAAGGGCTTGTTGCATGAGCTAAATGCAACCGTGATTTCTACGAAAGTGAGTTAGTGATAGTTTGATTTCTTGTATTTTTCTAGTTTGCTCGAGGACTAGCAAAACGTAAGCATGGGGGTATTTGATCATGCATATATTTTAGGTTTATTTCATATTAATATATGCATGATTTCATAAGAAAACATATTAAAAACTCAATTTTGTGCTAGTTATTGAGTAAATGTGCTAAAATAATTTTAAAATAGAAAATGCATGAAAAATAGTTTTACGTTACATTTTAATGGATATTTTAGTTTTAATGCATATTTTAGTTTTTGTCATAGTGTAGTAGTTTAGTTTTGTTTAAAATAATAAAATTAGAGTTAAAATAGACTTAGTTTTGTATTTTTTAAAACATCGTAAAATTGAGGTATTTTGCAAATAAGTTTTCTTTAGGAGAAGATTTAAAATGGAATTCTTTGAAATAAGATGGACTTATGGAAAAGCTTTCAAAATTATAAATACCATACATAGGGGGAAGAGAAGCTTGTCTTCTCCCTTTGCCAGGACCCTCTCTTCTTCCCCTTCTCCTCCACCTGTTCTTGCCTTTTCTTCCCCTTCTCCCTTGTTCTCTCTTCTTCCTCAATCCGGTGGAGGCATCCAGCTACGGCGATGGCGTACGGGAGGAGTCCACCTCTCTCCTAAGCCTTCAGTTTCACGGATAGCACAGGAGTGGAGCGGAAGCGATTGAGTGACACAGAAGCATAAGAGTAGAAGTTTGTTTTCAGTTTAGAATTAGGAATTTAATTCTGGGTTTGTAAATATCGCTTTTTATGCCCTCTGTGAAGGGTATTCATTTGTTGTAATAGTTAGTTGTTTTTACTTTTCTTGTACATTTTTACAATTCGGCAATAAAGAAATAGTTTAGTTGTTTGTTTGAATACGAAATATTCCCGTTCCCTGAGTTTGACCCGGTCTCATTCACTAGTGAGAACTGGTTTTTATTATTTGATGTCTGGTTTTCACATGTTTTACATATAAAAATCTTTTCAAAATTACAACGATTTCAAAATAGACATCAGAAACATACATAATAAGTCCACAACGACAACCAAATAAAAAGAAAAGGAAACTATATTGTAAAAAAAATAACAACAAAACAATAGATACACTGTATGAAACTCACCTTAATAGCTAATCAGAGAAGTAGAGGAGAAGGATACCGCAACCTTGCATGAGGTGAAGCGAATAACTTTCACGAGAATCGTCAAAAGGGTTGGAATTCTAGAGGGAGGATGATTGGGTTACTGCTCTTTATAGATACAAACGAGAAAAAAGAAAAAGAAAATGTAAATGTGCATTTATATAAGACGAAAATTTATAAGAAAAAAAAATTGGCAATACCGGTGCAATTCCAATAAGAAATTTTGCAATATCAGGCTTTCACAATTTTTTGTAATCTCGCAATATGTCGTGCGATACTCTTTCGAATTTTCGCAAATTAAGGACTTTCGCCACACTATGTGCGATACTCGTTGTAATTTCGTGATATAGGACTTTCACAAATATTTCAAAATTTCGCAATACTTTATGCAAAACTCGTTCAAAATTTCATAATTTTTTTAGAATTTCGCAATCTTTTTGGAATATTGTAACCTCCAATGCGATTTTGTTGAGTTTTGTGAGTGTACTATTTTAGCATCATGATGCGCAAAAATAAAAAATTTGCATTTG
The DNA here is from genome assembly GCF_984573655.1 of Nuphar pumila. Lineage (NCBI taxonomy): Eukaryota > Viridiplantae > Streptophyta > Magnoliopsida > Nymphaeales > Nymphaeaceae > Nuphar > Nuphar pumila. Next base: position 105,544,801 of record NC_143259.1, read on the forward strand.
CAAGGGTTAAAAGCATCCAAAAAAAATGAGAACCTGTAGTATTGTCCATTCGGCAGATTTTGTAAATTGTGGAAATTTTTTGAAAATGCATCATTTTGTCGTACAATACAGTCATTTTTTGTTTTTATTTTTTTGACATAGAAAGTTGGGGTTAGGCAGACCCCTACCAGTTATACAACCATACCATTTGGAATTCAAACTTGCAATGTCCCAACACAAGGTGCCCCCCCTCGCCCCGTTGGTAATAAGGCAAACAAATTAGCTTCTCTTATTTAGGGTGCATTTTTTGTGCAACCAAACACTAATATGTTACTTGATATTGCATTTTTACCACTTATCGGGTTTGGATAGACTTGAATCTTATCTCGCTCAGGTCGAGTTGAGTTGTGCCCTTTTAAACTCAACGGTTCTCGGTGAGGAAGGATCGAGCTTCACTGAAATGATTTTACTAACAAGCTGATTTAGTGCTAGCGCCTGGCCCATCCTTTGTAAGATTTGTGATTACCCGGTGAATACCTGGCCCGATGTTGAAATTATGAAAATTTGCGACATTTAGGCTATGTTTGAGAACCTTGAATCGGAGGTTGTGTTGTGGTTTCTGCCACACTCTCGCTCTCTTGCTATTTGGGAGCAGTGGCATTGCTGGAACAATGTGTTGGGACTGGTGTTGGTAGGCCCAACACCACATTTCAACGCCTTTCACGAGATGATGTTTTTGGCAACTCCATCTCTCAACCTCACATTGGCAAAGCTATATTTTGGCAACACACTCAAACCATGTTTTCATCCCATTGTTAAGCTCCCAATGATAGCCTTAAATTCACCTTGGAATGGGGGGGGGGGGGGGGGCGGCGCACCAGTTTTACACAAAACATCGGGTTCTGCACTAAAAGCAATTTGGTTTCACTCATCCCCCATCTTGATACCCCTCTGAATCTTATTGATGCAAGTTGTTTTGATCAAATCTGACCTCATAGATGGAATCAATATGGTTGATTTAATAAGAATCTACCTTGCCAAAAAATTCTGCAAACTAAGTAGGATTTAGGGACTAGGGATGGGGCAGGGCGGGGCTAGGTGGGGATCGGGGCGGGGTGGGAAAAAAGTGTAAGTTCATCCCTGCCTCCATCCTCGTTTCATACCCTTCATCCCCGGTCAACACGGGCGAGGCGGGGCCCCACTTTCCCCAAGTCCACTGCCATCCTTATGTCTACACAAATATATTGTGAAGGGTAAAATGATCCTAAAAGTCAAGAATTAGTGATTTTAGACAAGCCAAGCGAACCGAACAACAGGTGGCGAGCTGAGCTTGAGTTGACTTATTTAAATAAATGAAAATTTGCTTTTACGTGTTGGTGAGAATGGAACCCACGAACTGAGGTTTAAGTGTGAGCATATTGCCGAGCAAGTTGAATAAATGCTACATAAAAAATATATATTTCTCCTGTTTTTTAAAGCAGAGAACTTATATTTGTCTTGCAAACGAGCCGAGCATCCATAGTTCATGCTCTGCTTGCTTATGTTACACGAACTACTCGTGGCTTGGCTTGACGAACCAAAACGAGCTTTATGCGAGCCAAGGAGCCAAACCACAAACAGTTAGGTTGGTTTACTCGGTACCAATGTTGTCAGTATCTGAATCAGACCTGTATCGTTTGGCAACTATTCACCCTGATACCCGATTCTCGAGTGAATCGTTCTGAATCGGACAAAGATAATTAAAAAATATTACATGTCAATCAGAATTTGACATGTGTTAAAGTCATTAAAATAGTATTAAAAAATTAAATTTAACCTATTTTTTATATTTATTAAAAATAACTGATTCAGGTCAGTATCATATCCATTTTCTAGTGATACGATACGTATACGCACCGATACTCAGTCCCAAAAAGAGTCCATACCTACATCGCAGAAGCGTAAAACTCCCTGACTAGGATCCTCACCCTCAGGGCCTATGCTGAGGGTTGGCTTGCACGAAGGGTGACACTCACAAGAATAGAATCTTGACCCATCCTTTTGACAGCCAAAGGCCCAAGCCCACTACATAGGATTGCAAACGGATCGGATTCCGGAAGCCAAATTTGCAAACTTTGGCTGTCCTAGATTCGAATCAATCCGACTTTCCAATGTATTTTGAGATTCGAGATTCGATCCGTTTGCAACCCTACCCGGTTAGGGCTCTGGACAACAATGGAAAGTTTTATAAGGCACAAGGAGGCGTTGAAGAAAGGAGGAGAGGGTGGGATCGGGCTGCGTCCGTAGGAGGTGGGCGTGGGTCGTGGGTCGTGGGTCGTGGGTCGTGGTCAGCAACCCCTCTATGAAAGTTGACAGGTTGAGCAATCTAACTGGGCTGTCACTACCCCAACACTGGCCCCTCCCTCCCTCTCCCCCTCCTGCCAAATGGCAGCGCTGTGGGACCCACTGTGTTTGTGCTTTACTGCATTGAAAGTTTTCATGGACCTCTCTCTCTCTCTCTCTCTCTCTCTCTGCAAATTGATCAGAAGAGAAAAAGGAGCGTTTGTTTCAGAGCATTCATTCCGTCGTCTCCAATCCTCGTTTGAGGTAAATCTCTCTCTCTCTCTCTCTCTGATATTGAAGAAGGAAACGAAAGGAATTTGCTTTATGGATGATTCTGTGAGATTCTTTGCGTATTTGTTTGGATTGATTTTGATTGCGAAGCATATGATCGATTTTCTTTCACTTTCTTCCATTTTTTTTAACCCGATAGAGTCCCTTTCCTGTCCGATAATCTTCCGATTTCTTCCTTTTTTTTCTCTTTTTTGGTGAGATGAAACGAGAACTCGATCCTTTTTTGTTTTTTCTTTTTGCCGATCCTCTTTTTCATAAGAAACAGTATCGATCGATCGATTTCATAGCTCTCTCTCTTGATCTATTTGAAAGGAATTGATAATCAAATGACTGTCTTTTATACTTTCCCGCCGTTGATTGTTCTCTTCATCTTTTTTTTTTAATTGAATGAAAATTTTCAAGTTGCGCGAAAGCAGAAAAAATAAAGAAAGAGAGGAAAAAATGTAAGATCAAGTTAAAAAAAAAGGTCTTTCTAGGCTGAAATTGTTAGAATCACACTCTACTAACCCGGAGGTCTGGGGTTCGACTCCCACCTGGTTCTATCCTCCAGCTTTCCTACCAGAAAAGGTCTTCAAGTTTGGAAACCAAATATTTTTTTGTTGATTACCGAGTAATTTGAGGGATAATTTCGTTATTTTTTGTAGAACTTCAGGCCAAACTTCATGTCATGTGTATCTTCTTCCATTTAATTTTCAATTTGGAATAACTTAAGCTCAAAATCAGATTATCGTTTTCTTCTAAATTAAATGAATAATTATAGAGTTAAGTCTCCTTGAACATTTTCCATTAGTGGGGCTTTCCGGAAAACCCTTTTGTGAGTTCTTCATTTTCACCTCTATCCGCAGCCCAAGCATCTTTCTGTAATTTTTGGAGAATTAATCAGCCTAAGCTATATATTCAAAATATAACGATATTATCACTGTATTTTCAGCAAACCATATTAACTAATTTAATTATAAATCATGATATTGTCAATTATTTTTACTTTTTTATTTATTTTCTACATCTTAAATATGTTTCTCTTATTTTTTACATTTTTACTCATTTTTTTATTATGTATGTAGATATTTTTTATTTTAATTATTTTATTTTCTTAATACCCAAGATTTTTCTGATATTTATCAACCTACCCGCCAGATGTAGCGAGACCAATATTTGCACAAAAATTTGTGCATTAAGCATCCGATCGCCCTCCATCTCCTCAAGATGGTGGGTGATCAGGTGCTTAATGCACAAATATTATGTTGCACCTGATCTTTTCACCAGTATTTGTGATTACGATTTTTTTTTAGGGAGATTTGTGACTATGATTTAAAAATGGTCTGTCTTTTTTGACATTCTAGTCAATTCTTACAAAGTTAGGAAGCTTTCCGTAATTGGCGTGATCATGTTTTTCCCTCAAATTACTGATTTGAAAATCTCGCGAGAAATTGCCATTTTAAACTTTCAAAAAATTTCTCGCTATATATCGGCAATATTTTTATAAATATAGCGATATTTGTTACAGAGCGTGCAAGCAACCAGACTTGCCTTTATTCACTTTCTTTTCTTACAGTAGAGCAGTAATCTTCTGAAACGGAATTACACTTTTGCCACCATAAGCCATGGGAGGCAAAAAATTCACAATTGAGCAAAATACCTTTTTAAAGATTGGAAAATGAGGCCAGCAGCGTGTAATTAGAGGGATAATTTCGTTATTTTTTAGAACTCCAAAGTATTGTGTACCGTTTAACTCTTTAGCGCTTTAAAAAGCATGTCTAAATATCAAAAAATAAAATCTGTTGCGTATTAATAAATGATCTCAATAAATTAAACACACACACACACACACATATATATATATATATATATATATATATATATATATATATATATACCCGATTGGGCGTAACAGTGGACGCCCAATCATTGGCCGTTCGCCCAGCGTTAGATTGAGAGAATTAGCGGCAGTCACAACTGCCACTAATGTGTTGGGCAGAAAAATGGCGTCCGCTGCCGTGCACGATCAGCAAAGAACGTTAGTATGATAAAAGTGGGCCAAATATTAGTCCATTGTTACACCATATACTCTCTCTCTCTCTCTCTCTCTCTCTCTCTCTCTCTCTCTCTCTATATATATATATATATATATATATATATATATATATATATATATATATATATATATATATATATATATATCAACGGTGGGTTTGGTTCGGACCCAAATAAAACCAAACTTGAACCAGATTTTGAGTATGGTATCGGGTTCAAACTCAGGTCTAATAGGGTCCACTATAAGAAAAATCATACCCGGACCCAATAAGAACTACATGAACCAAACCCGAACCATATCCAAGTCTAATCAAGTCCACTATAAGAAAAAACATACCCGGGCCTCATAAGAACTAATTGAGTTCATGACTCAGCTTATACTCGTGTTTAGCTGAGCCAAGGTTGAGCTCACAAGCAGTTCTTGAACGAGATGAGCTGAACATGAACAAACATGTGTAAAAATGTTCCATGTTATATCTATAGTTGGCGCTAGCTAGCTACCAATTTTCTGGCCTATCACTACCCTACCACAAGAGAATTGGTGTTTTTAGTTTTTTTTTTCACAAATTTGACCTTAGATGTGTTTAATAACATGGTTGATTTGCTTATTTTTTTTTTAATAAAAGACAATTTTTAAGCTTTGAATATTTATGAAAATTCTAGTCCATCAATTTTCAAACCTTATAAAGACCTACCCATGTATTTGAATTAGACGATTCAAGAGTCGATTCTTTCAAAATCAAGCATGCTAACACATTTGTACTGTCAAATTTAAGAAAAACATGAAAAACCCTTCAAAAGCTTGATAGGCTTGGAAAGTGGTAGGCAGCTACCACCTACTATATATGGGTTAATCTAACATTAAACTAGTTGCGTTTAACATTAGATAATTCAACCTTATGAAAGGACTAAAATGCCTTTAAAATGATAATATTTTAAAAAATGCAAGGTTACTTGTTGAGGTAGAAAATATAACTTTGATAGCTTGATAAAGCAACTTTTTTTGAAAAGGTGTTTGACTTTTCGATTCCCTCTAAGTTCAAAAGACCCATAATGCCCAAAAAATTAACTATACATTTTAAAAAATATTGTTTTTAATAATATTTTAATAATATTGAATCTATCTAATATTAAATACTACTAGTTTAATGTTAGATTAACCATATATATATCACACTTAACAGTTCATATTTTATGTATATATTTTCTATGCATCCTTCTCTTTGTATATATATTTTATTCATTATGTATATATTTTATATATACGAGTTCACACAAGTCAAGCTAAGCCGAACACCTTGGGTTTGTGCTCAACTCATTTATGTTGATTGTGACTCTGTTCACTAGCTGCAAACCGATCATGAATGAGTTTATGATGAGCCGAACTGAGCGGAGTCACAAGCTGCTTAGTTTGTTTACTAGCCCTAGTCATTGATTTTTGAAACCCCAAAAGATATGAGACATGTCAGAAAAAATATAATCTAAGACTTGGTTTCTTCTAACCCAAACATGTTGATAACATTTGGAAGGTCAAATGTATAAATAAAAAAAATATTAGAGGTTTTTCATGAGGGGTTTCTTAACCATGAAGATAGCAAACATTATCCCATATATATACGGTATCAAAAAATGTACAAGTAATGAGATATTACTCATTGAAAGCAATTTTATGTTTCATCCTACCAAATACTTATCCTCTATATATAGGCTACGCTTAATGGTACCATACTATCTAGCAAAAAAGTTATAGATGTAGTTTTTATGGGATAACATTTGCTACCCTCGTGGGTAAGGAACCCTTTAGTTGTAATTCATAAGGAGAGGTTGTTTTTACCAGATCTGACCTCATGGATGTATCCAACATGATCAAAATAGTAGTAATCAATCATTGAATCATAGTTTTTCAACATAAAAATATGTTTTTTGATGTTGTAATTTTGGTATTGTAGGCAATAAATTCTTTAACCTTAGTATATACGTGAAAAAAATATAATCAAAAGGCCAGTTTTTAGTAAACTTAATATATATATATAGAGAGAGAGAGAGAGGGTTAGTGTTATCATTGCAAAATTTTACTTTTACAAGTCAAACTGACCTTTGAAAAAGATTTTGAAAATAACTCGCATCTATTTTAAAATGTGGAAAAATTTTGAGGAATGGGGCTCGCCTGTCGGTACGAGGTTCAATCGTTTCTAGCGCCATAACCAAGGATAATTGAACCAAGGATCAGTTATGTGCTTTGCTTTTCTCAACTTGTCTAAATCGATGTTCTATTTTCTAAATGCACAAAGAATCAGGCATATGCTATGAATTTCAGAAAATGCAGATTGAAAAACATGATGCATGCTTTAAATATTGGAAAATTCTTAAAGAAAAGAACACTTTGAAAATCGTGAATCACATTTGAGAAGACTTTTTGAAGAAAAGAAAATTTGATTTCTGAAGAAAAGATCTTTTTGAGAAAATCGAATCTGAAGAAAACTTGAATGATTTTTGAGAAAATCAATTTTTTTGAGTTTTGAACTCTTGAATTGATCAAAAGGATGGGCGTGTGGCCCTGTGAAATCTTTTTATGATGTAATCTAACCTAGATGAATGAATGGATGCAATTTGCAAAATTATTTTTTGAAGAATTTAAGAAAAATCATTAATAAAAGGATTTTGTGCCTTATTGAATTTAGATAAAATTAATTCTTTACGTATCCCTGATTATGACCACGAATACATATAAAATATAGTTCATTTGATTCTAAAAGGGGAAAATATTTGAAAAAACTTTGAAAAATGCAATGATTTCTAAAAATGTAGGCTATTTGTGGCTTAGAAAAAGATGATAAATCTGGGTTTCGTTCGTATTCTGACTATGACCACAAATACGAAACCCACCAAGTTTATTAACTCCTTAGAAGTTAGTACACGTGCCATTCGTGTAGACCATGGTGAATTTGAATATGCATGAATCATCATCCATCACACATTGACATTTATATAAAAAAGGAAACTATATGCAATGCAACCATATTCTAAGCATGAAATTAAATTCTTATTCCAATGTTTACAGTTACAATTTATATAAAAAGAGAAAAAAAATAAAAAAAAATACACTATTGAATGTCCCTGCAAAACTAGCAAACTTGTTAGTTAAGATATGTCGGCTTTTGTGAATTTGTCTAGCAATATCTGGAAATTGCTGGATTTATCTGGATATAAGCCTTTTTTCATGCTTCTCTAAGATAAACATAATAAAAGATGATGAAAAATTGGATAAATAATGAAAATAAATAACTCTGAAATTCAAAATTTTGGAAAAAATAACAAAAATGCCCCTAAAACAAGACTATGACTTTGAAATAAAGGTTTTCAGAAAAGATTTTTATAAAATACTTGATTTGAGGATCAAACGGATTCAAATCAATACCAAATCGGGTATGAAGCACCCTATTATGATTATAAATATGATCAAACCCTAAAAGTATAAAACTTTTCATAAAAAAATCGAAATATCATGAAAATATTAATTTTTGCTCGTGTTTCAGTTGAATCGGGACTCCGCGGGCATCCTGTTTTTGAGATTTAACTAAATAAACTACCAAATAAAAACAAAAATTAGCATTGACAATTATAATAACCCTATTATTAAAATAGAATTGAAAAATAGAAATTTTGACATTATTTTGATATAAAAATTAAATAAAACCTAAAAATATACAAATTTGCCCGTGGGCACCTACCTGTCACAGTGTGAGACCCGAATCGGGTATCAAACTATCATATAAATTTATAAAAGTTTACAAAGAGATACTAGATAGATAAAAAAAAATCAGTTTACATATCAGAAAAATCATCTCCGGCAATATACGCTTGATTCTGGAGAATATATAACAAGTTAAAATGAATAAATCTGGTTTTGGGTACAGAGAAATATAGCAAACTATATTAAAAAATTATAAAATTTTACAAGATGATAATGAACACGTAGATTAAGATTCTCTTTTTTGCGGATTATCGATTGAATCTCCAGTGAGGGAGATATGATCCACACAAGTTGATTTAGGGTTTAGATAATGCATAACGGGATCTGTAAGACAAGTTCTGCTTTCTATCAGAGGAAAAATAGCAAACAGATATATAAAAATTTAAAATTTTTAAAGAAAATACTAGACAGGATAACAAAAACATTTTAACTTACGGATTGTCGATTGGATCTCTGATGAGAGAGATATCATCTTGGCAAGTCATTCTTGAATCCATATAGCGTTTTCACGGTTCATAAAGCATAGTTTTGTTTTCAAATTTTTTGACAGGGTTACAAAGCCCAAAATATATTTATTTTTTTATATAAAATCATTGACAAACACATGGATCAACCCTAAAAAAATTATATTTTTTTGACAGAAAATTAAATATAAAATAATGTGGTTCCCGTGTGCCCAGGATTGAGATACACAGTTTATCGATAAGGCATGAATATACCTAATCTAAACATGAAAAATAATAAAGAAATAGCAATAAATAACCTAACAAATTTAGATTTAATGCTTTAACATATAAAATAAATATTAACATGATAAAAAAAATAAAAAAATTATAGAAAACATGGTTGAAATTTGATTTAGCCATTAAAAGAGGGATTCGACCATTGAACGGTTCAATCTTGATCTTTTTCGGGCGTTTAACATAATAAATAAATATTATTAATGGATCAAAAACATGTAAAAGATCATCAAACATCATATTATCCTCATCTTGAGGTCCTCACATGATTTTTTTAAAATAAAAGAAAAAGAAAATTGTGCTAAAAGAGGCGATAATGGTGATTTTAATGAAAAATAAACAAAAATTAAGAAAAGGAGAGGAGACCTTACCTTGAAGCTTCAATGAAGAAGGCTGGAGCTTGGAAGAGAGAGAGCCACAAATTTGGGAGAGAGAGGAGAGAAAAAGCATGGGTTGACCCCCCCTAGAGTCCCCTATTTATAGTTTTTCAAAACCTCCTTAATTAGGGTTAATTAACAAGTTTTTATTTTTTAAAACTCTTTCTAATTAAATCAATTTAGGGAAGAGATTTTTTCATCTGGGTTTGACTTTTCAACCTTCCTAATTAGACTCTAATTAACCTAATTGAGTTCTAATTAATCTAAAATAAGTCCAAATATGGTGCCACCTACTGTGGGTCCACATTTGATTTTAAAGCTTTAAATAAAAACAAAAAACAAGGTTTTAAAAATATTAAAATGAAAGTGATGTTTTAAAATTGATTTTGACTCTAACCTAACTAGGACACTAGCTAATCCTAAGCTAACAAAAATACTTTCAAATGTGGCACCACCTATTGTGGGCCCCACTTGTTTTTCAAAAAATGATTTTAAAAACCTGAAAATAAAAGGGTTAAAAACAAGATTAAAAAAAAAAGGTTTTAAAACAAAAGGTAAAAATGAAAATTCTAAATCCTCTAGAGTCCTAGATGAATTGAAAATCTCTCGAATGTGGCATCAGGTATGTGGGCTTCGCATCTGAGTTTTTGAACAGGTTAAAATAAATGTTAAAAAAAGTTTTTGAAACAGATGGGAATAAAAGCAAAGGATAAAATTCGAGAAAGTTAGAGTCCTAAACCAACTGAAACTCCTGACTAGAGTCCTAAAATTTTGAAACTCTTAAATTTTAGTTTTTGAAAGACAAATGAAGAGATTTTGAAAGATCTTAGAGATTAGTGAAAATGAACAAAATACGAGACCACGGTCATAGTCCTAAAATTTTGAAACTCTTAGAATTGGATTTGTTTTTAAAAAATAAGTAAAATAAGAGTAAAAAGATGAAATCAGAGTTGAGTTCTGACCCGACTGAAACTCTGGGGCAGAGTCCTAAAATTTTAGAATTCTACAATAAAGTCCTAAAATTTTGAAATTTGATTGTTTGAAAGATAAATGAAGAAGTTTTTGAAAGATTTTCTCAAAAAATAAAGTTAGGGTTAGATTCCTAATCTAACTGAAACTCTAGAGCCGAGTCCTGATCTGACTAAAACTCTAAAATTTTGACTTCTTTCAAAAGATTTTGAAAGTTCATGAAAATAGGTAAAAATAACAATAAAAGATAGAGTCCTAATTGGACTAAAACTCTGAAATAGAGTCCTAGTCCAACTGAAACTCTAAAATTTTGACTTAAATGAAAGATTTTGACAGATTTTATTGAAAACAAGTAAAAATAGAAATGGAAGGCAGAGTCCTAGTCCGACTGAAACTTTGTGATAGAGTTTTAGTTCAATTGAAACTCTAAGATTTTTGTCTTTTTGAAAGTCAGATGAGAAGGTTTTTGAAAATAAGTGAAAAATAGGAATAAAGGATGAAATCAGGATAGACTCTTAATCCGACTTAAACTCTGGGATAGAGTCCTGGTCCAATCAAAACTCTGAGATTTTGGTCAAAATGAAAGAAATTGATGCGGGATAAGACTACCGTTGATTTAAAACCAAAATAGAATTTTGAAAAGGTTCAAAAAGGTGAAAAGACAGAGTCTTGATTCAACTAAAACTCTGAAATTTGAGAAATTTGAGAAATGAAGGAATCTAGAAGCGACATCACCTAGATGGGTCTCATCTGAGAATTGATTTTAAAATGAATCCAGATCGCTTTCTAAATAAAATATTTTGAAATAAAAGAATATAAGATCTTGGGAGTTGGTAAATGGCAAATATCGATTTAAAACCCAGGTATTTGCAATTGATTTCGAAAGAGAAGTTTTAAAACTCGAATATGGATTGAAAGATTTTGAAAAACCAGAGTGTTGGATCTCGAAAATGATATGCAATGACATGCAATGCAATGAAATGACATAAAATAGCATGCAATTATACAAAATGATGCAAAATGATATGAAATGAGATGCAAAAGGCAAACCCTAGATGAGGAATTTGAAGTCCCGGACCCCTGGCAGAGATAAAGAATTGAACATTTCTATTCAAAGGCAAAAATTGCTGATTGAAATTGAGCCCAAAATGGAGTTTGAATTTCGAAATATTTGAATTTGGGGCAAAACTCGGGCTCTGAATAGCCCTGGCTCAGATGTCGACCCACTGGTTTCCTGAAAGATTTAGAGAGCGGGCCCCAGTGGCAAGAAGAAAGGGTTTGTGAGTGAAGGTAGAAAATTTGGGGTGTTTACAATTAGATGTATAAAATATTAAAAAAATAAAAAATAAATATTTTTTCACTAGAGAGTTCCTTACCCACCACGGTAGCAAACATTATCTCTGTTTTTATTTACTAAATCTTACACCATATGCATTTAACATAGTTATTACAAATCACACTTTCGATCAAGTGATTTTGGTATAAAAATATGATTTTTTTAATTATGAATTTTGGTGGCGACTGTTGATATACAGTTCATTATGATTCAACTGTGAAGAACTTGTTATAATAATCTTCAGTTTGCTTGCCCTCATACAAGATGCATGTGATCACATATTCGCATAGAATCTCATTAATTTGCCACTCTTCACAAGAGCATTTTTTTTGTCAAGATAAACATTGTAACCATGAGATCAGTCGCAGGCTTCGTATTGACGTCGGTGGCAATGTACTACTTGCACACGTATTTATTGTGCCTTTATCTTCATTTTTTCTATCTTTTTTTTTATCATAGGCACCACAACCCTTATAATTTACTCTTCAACTTTCTGTCTTTTCCTAAAAAGTTTCATCAGCATGAGATAAAACTTCTCAATAAGAGAAATTAAGAGCTTGTCATGTATGATAAGAATCCCAACATTGAAGTTCTTTGTTATATTATATGTTAAGCACCTATATCTTCTTGTTGAAAAGTAATTGTTAGCTCAATGTTTTGTCAATAGCAATATAATGGTATGCAACTTCATCTTGCTATTGGACTTTTTGAAAAAATTAATTTCAATATCATCTAATGGTTGCTCGGGTTGTGTTGTATCAAAGTACACTTAGCGGTGGACCAAATTATTTAGAAATTTTTTATGTCAAGTGTTTCATGCAATATTCAACATGACATATAGGTCATGTGTGAGGGATAATATACTTTAAACCTTCATGACTATCTAAAATAACTATAAATTGTAATATCTCTTTATAATCATCGAAGACAACCAACTTTTCCTTTACATGCTCCAAACATCATGCCCATGAATCCTTGGACTTCTTATCTACAATTGCAAATGCTATCAGAAATATTTTACCATAAGGATTAATACTATTGAATGACAATAATATATCCATGTATTTTCATTTTAGGAATGTGTCATCTAATATAAGAACTGAATGACATCTTTTAAAAAACTCATCAATGCATGGACAAAAGGATAAGAAAAAATACTTAAATTGATCTTTTCGATCGGTCTGAATATACCTGAGCAATTCTTAGTTAGCATTCATCAAATGATCAAAATATGCGAGAAGCATCCTGGAGGACTCTTTGAATGAACCATATAGTGCATCCCTTGTTCGTTCTCGTCCACACCATGTTTATTTTTATGTAATCTTCATATCTTCCTCGCGACTGATGTCATTCATGATTTCTCTTGTAGTCATCTTTAGGTCATCATACATGAATTTAAGAATAACACCTGAAATCCACTTTGAAGATATTTTTTTTACTATAAGGTTGTCCAATGATTCATCACATGTATACTTATTTTCATACATCTTCATTAGAAAGAACGTTGCTCTATACACCTTTGCGCAATGGATCTTCTAGGGAAAATCAACCATAAATTATGGGTTCTTTCTCATGCACATGACAATAACTCTATTATTGTAGTTCACAAATTTTGCTTTATGATTATTCTTGATCACATGATCTTTTAAAAACTTGCGACAGTGATGAAGATAATTAAATCTTTTGCCAAAAGTAATTTCTTGACTATTTAATCATGTTGTTAGCCACTAAAAATGTTCACAATCATTAAGTTTTTCGTGATGCAACTTCTCATACAATCGAGATGCCTCCGCTTTGATGATTTTTAATTGGTCTTCATTCTATGAGAATCCATTGAATGAAAACATGTTCAACCACATCTCATTAGTGTAAAAAACTAAAACAGTTTTACTACCCAACAAATGCTCATATAGCTTATATAACCATACCAAGGGTTCAACTTTCCAATTGTGATTTGTATAACATTTTCAACCACCATTATTTTTCCAATGTCATCAATGTCTTGATCCTCTCTTATCATTTTTTAGTAAGGCTCAAGAAACATAATATAGTCATCATGATCGATATCATTCGATTCTCCACTATTTACGTTATCGTTGCTACCACTAATTGATTGTTCTGTTGTACAAACCAAATCAAAATTCATCCTATCCATTATTTTTTTGGCTTTTATGTGTGCACCATTCCTAGATTTTCAACTTTCAAGATTAACCATAAAATACGACATCCATCATCACACCTACATCTTAAGCATAAATAACAAAGTTCAACAACCTGTACCTAGCTTTGTCGTCTGTCCTGGAAGGCTATATGTCATCTACATTACTACGACCAATATCATTGGATCTTATTTGCCCACGTGGTTTGGCATCAATTATTTGTAAAAATTCTTCATTGTCTGCATGTCAAAAATCTATATCCATAATCAGTTCAGTCAACTACATGCCCTTTGCGTGCTTGAGCTTAATGTTTGTGACATCGATATCGTTCACTGTTTGGGACAATTGGATGTTCACCAAAGGATTCATCTTGATTGATGATGCCTGAGATAAATAGACATTCTCCAGAGAATTCTCATCATTTCATTTGCAAGCAACAACTTCTTCTTTAGCTTTGCAAGTAACTAAATAAATGTCACCACTAAAGAACATCAATTTTAGATCATCATCGTCCAACACGTCCATCCATATATGTTGGCTATCTAGGTTTGGAGAAAAACTATATCGGAGATCATTGACTCTTTTACATATCTGATTTTAGGAGACATCAAAGCCATAATTTTCTTACAACTACTATTTTTGGAGACCATTATAGATCTCCAAGTATGGTGATCAATACTACGGTAGTGTACTTTAACCTTTTCAGAGGTCATCATTGCCTACAACAACCACACAACATATCATCCACCTTATAAAAATAGAATATAAAAAAGACCATCAACAACCACTCTCAAAACCCAATTCAATGCTTGTGCACAATAAACCCTTGCCTATTACACCAAAACAAAAACACTGAATATTAATTAAAGAGTAAACAAACAAACATAAATCATCTATAACATAAACAAATATATATCTATAAAAAAATTCTCAACAGTAAATCCAATTACAAATATTAAATAAAATACAAGGAAACATCTACATCAACAACCAACCACAAATACACATGGTGTTATTAAATGCTCACCTTTCGACCTAACCTGGAAAGTCGATGTGAAGGATACTAAAACCTCGTCATAATGCATAAAAAAATCACAAGAATTGTTATAGTTTCACGAGAATTGCTACAAGGATAGAGAAAATTTGTTAAGGGTTCTAGAAGAAAAATGGTTAGGGTTCTTTTAGAAATAACTGGAAAAAAAAAGAAACAAAATGAATAAAAACGACTATACATGATTCAACAACCAAGCGAATGTAAGAACATTTGCATGCCAAAATTTTTTGCAGATCGCTCCTTATTTGCAAATCTACTTAAGTTGCTTAATGAAAATTTACATGTTTCTATGCAAACTTTGTACTATATATGCAAAGTTAGTTTGCGGTGTTTCAAACAAAAAGTTCACATACATTGGTATGCATGCGAACTTCGTTCTATGTATGCAAATTTAGTGTAATATTTATGAAGTTACAATATATTAACATGAGGTTCTCACTATATCCCATAAATTTCATGTTATATATGTGAATTTAGTATGATATTTGTGACGCTTGAGGTTTCAGTTTAACAAAAGATTCACAAAATTAGTTATCGAACTTTGTGAGGTATGCAAAAAAACATGTGAGTCTACATTTAAGTGAGTGTTTGTGATAGCCGACGAGCGGACTGATATATCGCGCGAACCTCATGAGGTCCGCTATGCGAAGGTTAAAATTATTCTTTTAAAGCTGGACATTTACAATTTTGGACATTGGGAGGATTTTTTAAAATTGTAGGGGTTTTTGAGAAACACATCATTTTTGTCATATAATATGATCATTTTCTGTAAAAAGAAAGTTTACATTTAAAAAGTTGTCTTTTTTTTAGGACATGAAAATCAAATTTTAAGAGAAAGAGAGAAAAGCTTGACATATGAAAAGTTTCACAATGTCTGGAGATAAAAAAAATCATATGGAAAACTTGGATTAAGGCACATTTGCAATGCCCTGTGATTCTTGGATTTTCTCAAGATGTGCTTGTAAATCACAACCACAACACTTTCTCAATGTTAGTGAAACATGAAAAATATACAAGTTGTAACTTGTGATTATGATTGGCAATGCTATTGTTTTTGTCTTGAATCTTGTGAAAGTTGGTTAGAAAATTGACCTTGTGACCAACAATCACAACTTCTACTTTCTTAGTTGTGATTGTTCATTCCCACCTATGACCAAAGCAAACATGTAGAAAGCTTTTTATGTAAAAAAAATTCATTAAATTTTTTTTGCAATTTTCTTTTTCATTGCTCATCATTTTTTCACTTCCAAAAGTGCTCTAAGTTGATTAATGTTTTTGTTAAAAAGAAATGAGTAGATTCTTTCTTAAATATCTTTTTTCTCTACTCGAAACATCTATTGTCTACTTAATTATACATAAGTGTCCTTTATCTTGCACTTATTTGTTCCTTTTTTGCTTGGAAGTACCTCAAAAAGCCATCTTCCAATTTAAGTAGTTCTCACTTTTTTAAACAACAATTTCAAGTATGATAATTTGCAGCTTTAAATTTTATGTTTCATTTACAAAACAAAAAGCTACTAAAAGAAATTGAAACATGACATTTTTTGTTCAGAAAATAACCATATTGTACGACAAAAATAATACATTTACAAACATGCCCTACAATTTATCAAATCAGCCGAATAGATAATATTGTAGGTTTTTAATTTTTTTTATCGCTTTTACCCCTCGTAGGTAAAAATTTCTGATTTTTGCACATCATGACACTAAAATAATATACCCACGAAATTTGTCAACAAAATCGCATTTAAGGTTGCAAAATTCTAAAAAAGATTGTAAAATTTCAAACAATTTGCAAAATTTCAAACAATTTGCAAAATTCATGACGGGTTTCAGAATGCATGTTGCAAAAATCCTTTCTAGTGTTGTGGAAGTTCGTATATTGCAAAATTCAGAATAATTATCACACTGGTATTGCAAATTTCTTTTTTGTTGCGAAATTTTATACGAATAATATAAAAACAAAACTAGGGTTTCACATAAACTAGTTTTTTGTGGTTTCCAACCAGTGAGAAATTATGGTCATTTTTCCATAACCAAGCATTGGTGGTGAGAAGATTGGGGGTGCTTCATCGGCAAAAAATCATCGACAGTAAATTTTTTTGACAAGGGCATCTTATGGTATGGATGTGATAGAAAATAAAATCTGCAGTCAGCATTCGATCGCATGGTATGGGTGGGGTATCTAACATTCTTGAGGTCATCCACTCTAACGAACTGTGATAACTAGATAGAAGTGTTTTCTCCCTATCAACACAAACTTGACGTATCTTACAGGGAGTGTTCGATCACATGGTATGGGTGTGATATTTTGTTTTCTCTAAATCAAAGACGCAGTGAAAACCAACATTCTTATGAAAGAATAGAAAGAATGCAATGTAAGAGCAACTTCATTTTGTGAAAGAATAAAAATGAATGCAATGTATGAGCAACATCATTTTGTGAAAAATGGAATGAATGCAATGTATGAGCGACTTCATTTTGTGAAAAATGGAATGAATACAATGTATGAGTGACTTGATTTTGTTAAAGTATATGCTTCATTTCTCAACCCTTTTTCTGTATTTAGATGCCCTATTTTCGTAAACCTTAAATTTTGGCCCCCTCTAGCGTTTTTTTGGTGAATCTTCTGCAAAATAAATTTTGAGATTTTGCATGAAAAAAGATTTTTGCAATACCAATACAATGCGATTAAGAAATTTTGTAATACTAGAGCCAAATTCCTTTGAAATTTCTTGCTAATTAAAAAAAAATCAACTGAAATTCACATATACCTTATGAAATTTCTTCCTAATGCAAAAAACACCAATTACATAGCATGTTCATTCCCTATTATATACACATTATACACAATTGATTATAATAAACAAATCAATCATCTGTTACATAAACAACACATATCAAACAAAAAATAAGATAAACAACTTAATTTCCTATTACATAAACAATTCATTATCCTTTTATATAAATAATTCATTCTACTCAAAAAAGAAGAATCAAACAACTTCATTACCTGTTATATATATATATATATATATACAATTGATTCTCCCAAAAAAAATTCAAACAACTTTGACTTTTATTATCGTAAGCGCAATAGTCTCCATCATCACCTTTCATCTACAAGCACAATTGCATCCTCTGGCTTAGACTCTTCATTGCCGCAAACTAACCTATAACACAACATTAAACTGAATGAGTACTTGAACAAAAGAAGCATAATATTGAAAAAATATTATATAAACTACAAAGAAGCATGTCATAGACTACTTTGTAAATGCATCAAATACTCACACATTACTTCCTAATCCGCTAGTTGTGGTCAAGCTCGTGACACATATTGCACTTGTAAGGCATCACCTTTGCGTGTTCTGTTCTTCATCTCTTCACTTTATGTCACCTATTTTCTTAATTGGCGTAGGTGGTAAGACGGGAATAAGGGTCAGAAGAACGACATATGGGACATTATCGACCATCAAATGAAATCGATAAGTACCATATACAACTCGATACGATTCAACTGTATAAAACTTATCACAATAATCATTTAAAAGTTTTCCCTCGTACAAAATAGATATGATGGCATGCTCGCAAGGAATCTCGCTAATTTGTCACTCTTCACAAGAGCATTGCATACTCTTAAGATCAATATAATAGACATGCTTCCGGTCACAGGCTTCTTACACTCTTTAATCATTGTAATTACCGCAAGCAACATAATGTCAGTCATTTTCTCCCTGTTACTCATTCTTTTCTCGTAAAGTTTCATCAACATTAGATGAAGTTTCTCAATAAGTGAGATTAGAGCTTGTCACGTATGGAGAGATTCCATGAATTAAAGCACTTCGTTATATTAAAGGTTAAGCACTCATACCTTCTAGTGGAAAAATCATTGTTAGCCTAATATATCAGTTTTATCTTATCAACAACATATTTATATGCTTCTTCACTTTACTCACGAATCTTTGAAATATAAAAATAATATTGTCATCTTGTGGGTGCTTTGGTGGCGCACCACGAGTATGCACTAAGTGGTGCACCAAATTTCTTTAAAAAAATTTCAGTCAAGTGCTTCATGCAATATCCATAATGACAGTTATGCCATGTGCGAGGGACAACATGCAAAAGCCCTTTGTGCCTATTTGAGATAGCTGTCAACTGTTGTTTAACCTTGGACTTATCATAGTCGTAAATATTTATTTGGTTTTTCAAATGCATCAAAAATCATTTCCATGACTTCTTATCTACTACTTCAAATGCTATATAAAATGTATTGCCGAAAGCATCAATAGTGTAGACAAACAACAAGATACCAATGTATTTTTCTTTTAAGGTGTCATCTATCATAAGAAGTGGAGGGCATCCTTTGACAAACTTATCGATGCATGACCGAAAGGATATGAATGTGTACATAAATCTACTGTCTATATCACTCTCAATGAACGCTACTAATCTAGGGTTAGCCGTCATCAAATAACGACAATAAGCGATAAGCATCCTGAAGGTCTCCTTAAATGAACCATATAGCATCGTCCTAGTCAATTAACGTCCATGTCATGCTTGTTTGTAAGAAACCTTCACATTTGCATCACGACGGATGTCGTTCATGATTTCTCTTGGAGTCATCTTCGGGTTATTGTGCAAGTGTCCTTGAATAACACATAAAATCCACTTCGAAGGCACTTTCCGTGTAGCAAAGTTGCCCACTGATCCACCACATGTATGCTCACTTTGATACATCTTCACTTTAAAAAACGTTGCTCCATGCATCTTTGTGGAGTGGATCTTCTAGGGGCAATCTACCATAGTCCATGGGTTATTTCTCATACATACGAGAGTGACTATGTTATTGCAGCTCTTCACAAATTTTGTTTTAAGGTTATTACTAACCACATGATCTCTAAAAAACTTGTGACATTGCTCAAGATTAGTAAACTTTTTGCCACAAGCAATTTCATGATCGCTTGACTCTGTTGATAAGTACTAGAACTGTTTGCATTTCTTACATTTTTTGTTGTGCAACTCATCATATGACTGAGAAGCCTCTGCATCAATTATTTTCAATTGTTCTTTATTAAATAAGAATTTGTTCATTAAGAACCAAGGATTTGACTTCTCAAATGTCATTAGCACATAATTCTCACCCACCAGTACTTGTTACAAATCGTCACTAATTTGGTCCTTCCTTATCGTTTCTGAGTTCGGCTCAGCAGACATGATATTATTATAATCATCGCTATCATCTAATTATGCATTGTGTCTGTCATCACTGCTAGTGCAAAATGACTGATTAATTATATAAAGTAAATCAAAATTCACCATATCTATGTCTCTCTTTGCTTCAAAAAATATAACTTTCTTGTATTCTTAACTTTCAATATTAACCAAAAAAATAACACATCAAGTTCAAGCATAAATTAGAAATAACTTCAACTTTTACATAGATTTGTCATCTGCATTGGAAGGTTGGGTGTCATACAACATCCTGCGATGAAGATCGTTGGCACTTATTTGTCTAAGTGGTTCCACATCGTTTTGATGATCCTCTCGTTATTAACTATGTGAACGGTGGGATGTTCACTAGAAGAGTGAGTTCAATAGTTGGTGGCTGAGATAGATACACATTATCCACAAGATTTTCATCATTTTATTCTTGTATATCACTTCAAACTCTCACTTGATGTTTAACTATTCATCTTTGAACTTGTTTAACTTTACAAACATTGTCAATTAGTATAACTTTACTAGCAACTAAGTAAATGTTGCCCCTATATAACATTGACTGAATATCATCGTCATCCAAGAGATGTATTCATATATCATTCACCGTCCAATTTTAGATTGCACTTATACTAAGGATCATTAACTCTTTCATAGATCCGGTTTTATGAGACATTAATGTTACAAATTCCTTATAGTTGTTCCTAGAGACCATTTTAGATCTCTAAAGAGGTTCCTCGGTACTATAGTAATTTACAAATATCATTTCAGCAGCTATCATAATTGCTTACACCAACCACACAACGTATCACTCAGTTAACAACTCTGAAATTTCGCAATTATCGGATATCTGCAAATTTTATGATTTTTGTAGGTGTGCATTGTGAAACTCGTCACGAGTTTTGCAAATTGTTTAGAATTTTGCAACCTCATATGCGATTTTGTTGACAAGTTTTGTAGGTGTATTATTTTAGCATTATGACTTGCAAAAATAAAAAATTTGCACCTACAAGGGGTAAAAGCGATAAGAAAAAATTTGGAACTGCAGATTTGGTAAATTATAGGGCATTTTCATAAACATGTTATTTTTTTGTATAGTATGATCATTTTCCATTTTTTGCTAGTTACGGAAAACTCAACGCTTTTTTAACACTTTTTTTAACACCGCAGTGAAGAATGCATTAAATGGATCAAAACCCATTTTTGTCCCGTGGGTGGCAAGTGCTCACCAGGCAGGCAACATCAGAGGGGATGAAAAACCACTGGACCTACCTGAGTAAAAAGCTAACGGCAGAATTGTCAAGACAAAAAGGTTCATCTGTAGCGAGATTAATGCTTTTTACTGATGGCTAATGATGCAGACCATGCCCATAATTCAAGAGGGTCTAGTTGACCAATTGCATTAGTTTATTTATTTATTATTATTCTTTTATAACGAAGAACCCTAGCTGAGAACTGAGTCACTTAATGGGCCCGTCCCCCTGCGAGGTAAACCCTGAGTGAGTTCACCAACACCCAAGCTCTAACGAAGCCCACCAGTTAAAGGGACATGCACACACAGTGAGGATCGAACCTAAGATGAAGGGGTCAGCACCCTTTCTCCAGGCCTGCTGCCATAATTGTTTTTTACAAGTAGAGAGTTCCTCTACTCTCTTTGGTTTATTTGGATCATCCCTTCATGTTTGTGAAGTTTGCTGTGTTTGCCAAAGTGTGTTGATGAAGCATCATTGCTTCCAAGTATTGTTCTGGTAATATATTCATTTAACTATTGGTAAGGGCCAATACTAACTTCTCTCAACAGCTACGTGTGTTGGAACGTTGTATTGATGTAATTTGGTTGTTGGGAGGAGTTTGTTGATGACTCATTTTGGTCAATTTAGAGCCATGCTATCTTAACTGTGGTGTTGTTTTGATGACCCAACTCAAAATTTGAATGGCTTGATCTGATCCAGCCCTTGTCTGTGTTGAGGGGAGAGCAGGTTTGGCGAACCGGGCTGGCCCAGGTGTGGTCTTATTGTTGACATTGACTCTATGAGTCTCATATTGTCTTGTTCGTATGGAAATAGAATCATTTGGTCTTCCAATGTGAAGTTTGTGTTGGCCGAGTCTGTGGTATGTCGAACCTTATGTTGGTAATAGATTCAGTTGGGCTCGAATCTGTTTTATTTCATCAGATTCATGCTTCCTTTTCAGATCAAGTTGTAGAATTGGTTTATACATGTGCAATTGCATAGATAATTTCTATAAGACAAACCCAGCGCCAGCCATCTTCTGAGATGGACGGAGTTGAGAAGTTCTATTCGCATATAAGCTGCATTTTGAGCTTTCATATTGGAAATGGTCCTGATAATTGATCTCATATAGGTGCACAATGAGATAAGTGAGTCATTACTTCAGCATGCAAGGCCTAATAACCCTCCAAGGAATGGTCATGTTGGATGACCGCCTGTTTACATCTTTGTGGTACAATTTGGTTTTTGTTGCTTATCTTGATGAATATGTGATATGCTTTTCTTTGTTTCAGGAGCTGTAAAGAAAAAGTAAGCATATATGCGACCGAGAAGCATGCTGCTGTGTAACTATTGAATTGGAAAGGGTGGACTGATATTATTTCATATCTATGCTATTAGCAGTAGAAGTCTAATTACCGGATACTACATGGAAATGGAAACACAAGCAAGTTCTGTGAAGGCCCAAGTGAAAGAAGTGGATGATGCAAAGGGTGAAGTTAATGTTTCATTGCTTCCTTCCAAGGTAATTATTAAGATTTATGACCTGTAAATGCACATGAATTTGAATTCTTGATAAAGGTAAGAAGAGATTATGAACATGAAAAGGGAAAATGGTTTGTTCAGCTTGTTTCCAGAATATCAGTGTTATTGGCATGTGTAGTTAAGTTATGTTTAGATTTGAGAATGAACAAACTGGAAAGTAGTTGGGGCAGATACAGGGACTTAGTTATTCAAGTGCTGTGTAAAATCGAGCCATTTGATTGAGTTGGACACTAGCATGCAACAGTCGATCCTGTGTTGTGATTTGGTGTGTTGTTGGACCTATATTTTGCAGTTAATTTCTTTTTTCTTTTGAAATTTTTTACATTTTAAATTTCAATTTAGATCTATTAACCATAAAGGCTTAGAATTATTGACTAAGAATGTGCACTTTAAGATGACATTCATGTTTTATTTTACAATGTGAATTGTGCACACACACACACACACACACACACACACACACACACACACACACGCGCGCGCGACTCTCAGTGTTGTAGTTTTACAATTCTTTCTTTTGTACCAAGTGTGTTCATCCATGCCTACCCATGTCCATTCCTATGCCAGCTTCTAACTTCCATCTCTTTAAACCATCTACAATTAAAAATGACTTTTTTCGCTTACTGCTGTTTGTGCAATTTTAACAGCACATGTACACTTGTTTGTACTAAGTGCAGTTACACAATATATAAAAGGGAAAATCAAATGTACATTTGTGCAAGTATGTCTACAAACTATTGCTTGCAGTGTGATCATTCACTGGAACTTATTTATTGAATAATTTCTTCCGTTTACAATCTTCTCATTGCAAAAGTACTATTATATATCACATTCCTTGTGTTTGGCATACTTATCACACACATGCTGTTCCCTTTGTGCTCCAGATCTCGGCTACTTAAGAGAATAAAAGAAGCCTTTAGGAGGGCTTGAAATTGAGTTGAATCTTAACTCCCATGATCCAGAAAACTGACTTCTTTTTGGGGCCATTTGATTGCTTAGACAAGTTTCTCCTTAGGTAATTTAGTATGTTGCATAAGCCTACCGATTTGACAGTCAGCCACTCAGCAAGTTTATGAAATGAAGCTCCCTTTTTAGTAATTCAAACTTACTTGGATCCTTGTACGTTGAGCCAATGAAGAAATGCAGCTAGATTTTTATCTTTCCCTCCCCGCAAAAAACCTTTATGTATATAGTTAATATCCATGTGTTTTTCTCTTTGAATTGAGAAATATGTGCTTAATATGTATGATATAACATTCAAAACCTACATAGTTTTGTTTTATATTACGAGAGATTTCTGTGTTTTTTTTTCAATTGTTTATGTGTGAACCTTGGCTGAGCCTCAAATATCTGCAAATGACATTACTTTTTTGTTACACATATACTGAAAACAAATTTTAAAAAAGGAGGGCTTCTTACACTAGGAAAATTGAGTTACATACAAATTAGTTGTTTGTGAATATCAAGGAAGTTAGGATGATGTTAAAAGTGTTGCTGCCTTTTTTAGTTTATTGACTTCATTTCTTTAGTATTCAGTTGAGGCCCTGATCTCTGGTGGAGTCAAATTTAGGGTTTTTAATTATTATGTAGCTCATCACTTTGCAAAGGTTTTGGCAGCCAAGACATTACTGTGCATCTATAATATCTGAAATAGCTAGCCTACTAGTGTCAAATAGTTAATAGCTAGCTTGCTAATTGTGAGCCTAAATGGAAAGTTCTATATGAACCTTTTTTGTGCACTCCTTTCAATGTGTTACACATCCACCTACCTTCATTGTTAGACAAGTTCTCTTCATAAAGAGCAATAATCTCTCTATTCACCATAGGAATCTTTTCTGCATGCTCTCTTTGCTTGTTGACTACAAGATCTATTATTTGTTATTATTCCTGCTTTCTCTTTTTACTCAATTACTTATACCTTCATTTACAGGAAGAAGAGCTCGTCAAAAATGGAGCTCTACTGTAACGCCCCGAAATTTAACCCAAATTTTTAGGGATTTTTTTTTTTTTTTAAAAGAGGAAACAACTAATAATTCTCGGGTTAAGCATTTCAGAACTATACAGGAAGATAAAAGCAAACCACACCATAAAATCCAACATCAGAGTTTTCACATTGTGAGTCTTAAAACAAAAATCTAAATCTGAAAGAAAGCAGAACCGCCAGGGAACAAATAGATCAGGTCTTGGTCAGCGCCTCATCCCGCATCGCTCATAGAACTACTCTTCTCCTGAAAATGATAAAAATTATGGGAATTAGACTACCACGTCTAAGTAGAGAAACTGTATTCTTAATGCAGGTAAACCATGAACCTAGTATGTGATGTGGAATTTCAGCTTATTAGGAAGTACACGAAAAGACTTATGTAAAAGCAGTAACAGGCATATGTTTAGGCAGGCAAACAGATGAGGCAACAGTTATAATTAAGCAATTAAAACCTTTTGTGCGAAGACAACAATTAAGCAACTACAGCATATTCTACAATAATAACAACAGTGATGCATAACATTCATTTAGCAATTTATCCTATGAATCTGAGTATCTCATCTCTACACATTTCAGGACTTCATTTTACTACAAGCTCAGAACATGCTGGAAAAATATAAACATGTCTCTCTAGAACTCCACTCACTGTGATACCTAACATGTTCTAATTAATGTTTATCTTTTCTTATCCCGCGGGTACACACGGGCCGAGGCAACCATCACAGAAGAGAATGTTCGGGAGTATATTATTCAACGGTGTTTTATTAACCCGAACATTCTAACTGTGACTGAGATCCCAAGGGAGCGGCCAGTGACCGAGAGAATCTCCCAAAGGCCAAACCAAAACAGGATGCATCCCTACTTCTGCAGAAGAACATAGAACTACCACCTAGGACCAATTGGTAGTCTGGGTCCCCCAACTCCGAGGACTGGGACCAACGAGTCGCTTTACGCTCGAACAAATAAACACGTCCCCGGAGTCTTGTACCACCTACCCTCTCCAAGGTAAGCCCGAATCTGAGTAGGTTAATCTTTTCATTTAGTTATTTTCCCGAAGTATGGGGCATTTCCCCAACTTCCTTCTGCTATCATAGCAGTAGAATTCCCAACCTTAGTCATTTTATCAAGGTGTATAAACCATCCGAATCCTTTTTCCATATTGATTGCTTAAACCCACTCAAAGTGCTCCGGTGCCTTTAAACCAGTCAAGCACGAATTACATTTAAGTTTCTTATCAGTATTATGATCATTATTCTAAATGCCTTAGTACTTTTAAACCAATCGGACACAAATGCCCCGGGATCTTTCACCCAGTCAGGCCCACAGAAATTAACCTTTAATTTCTCTCACCAATGTTGTTAACATTAAGTATATGCTCATTAACCAAAGTACCTACATCAGGTACCCAATCCATATTGCCCAATTAGGCAAGATTTTCCAAGTAACCCCCTTGCGGGAAGGCACATATCCATATGTCACTAAGTGCACCATCATATATTTGAACTGAATGTAACAACTGTAAGCATATGCAGATTTCTGTATACGTTCAACAAGGGTGTATGTGGTCAGTTATCACAATTCATCTTGCAATTTTGCCATAAAGCAGAAAATTTGGAAAATGTAAAACGATGCATAGATATCAATTTCATAGGCAGCTGGATAGTAACCCGAACATCCTCATAAAAAAAAAATTAAGTATCAGTTGATGTGTAGCTTTCTATGAAACCGAATGTCATCGTAATGGGCAGCTAACTATGTAGTGTGCATCAGATTAGTGTGAATTGAATGAAGTAGAGTATCCTCATAACAAACACCATTTTGCTAACATAATCTAAAGTACACATGCCATATTTCACAGACTTGGTTAAAATACACAGACAATAATAATAACATAATTAGGTACCCTATGCCTACAAGAAATACATGAATTTCCATTTCAGTTCGGCCGCCACACAGCCTACATTAAGCATGCTCTGTTCACAAAAATAACAGGCACTATTCAGCAACCATAATCTCAAATAAGTATGTTGTATTTCTCAGACTAATGCCAAAATACACAGTCAAAAATAAAACATGATCAGATACACCATGTCTAAAAGAATTAAATGTATTTCAATTGCAGTTCGGCTACCACACAATCTACATTAAGCAGGCTCTGTTTCACAAATTACACATACGCAGGCCAGCATAGCTCACAAGAAAGGGACTACTGAGCACATGCCATCAAGGAATGGGACCTTTCCCCAGCTTATTCAGCTAAATAAAAGAAAACAAAAACTAAATGCAATCACAAAATAAAAAAAACTGGATCTGCTGGCAATTTAAATTTTCATTGAACCCAACTTAAAGCAATGCATCATGAATCGTGCCAAAAATGATACAGATTCTCTCCTTTTTTTTTTGTCCCTAAGCACACACTGAACCGACCTAATTTTTCTTTCGATTTGGCCAGTGGCATCAAATCCGATCACCTCAGTGAAGCAGTGATCAAGGATTCTTATAAATAATCAAACGGTTCTTTAAAAACCTATAGTTTTTCCCATGCTTTCTTCTTTCTTCTATTCTAACCTAATCTACCAACTGACTGAACCTAACTATTAAGAACCCATATCCTTAATCAGCACAACCAAACCACGGTCTACTAATCTCGTTAAGAGCCACTGTCCTTACTCTGCAAAAATGGAAATTGAGGTACTAAATGTGAAGGGTCATTATGTACACCCTCCCCTAACAAGACTAAGCAAGAATTCTGTCACATTCAAAGTCCCCTCATTTTATTTCACGAAAAACCCCCCCTTGTTGAGGTAGGTGTTCCAGTGTGATTTCGGGGCTGCATAACAGCCGACATCGCCCCCACATTGCAGAGCTCGAAGGGGAAAACCCCTTGCCAATCGACCGATTTGGGTTTTTGGAAAACCCACACCCCACCAAGCCCATGACTGACCTGAGAAAAAAATTACAGACCCTACCATTTTCCGGCGAAGGAGTTGCGGCAGCCACGCAAGGAGGTCGGTTGGTGTCACCCGGCAAAGCTTCGAGCAGCAGTCCTAAAACTCGGAGGGCGATCCGAAAGTTAGAGAGAGATAGAGAGAGATAGAGAGAGAGAGAGAAAGAAAGAAGGGGATAGCGAGAGAAAGGAGAAAGGGGTTCGGGGGTCCCTCTTTGTAGGAGGGGGGCCACCCGAAAAGGAAGGAAAACCTACCTTCCCGGCGGCTGCGTGTGCTCCCCCACCTCCCCATCTCCTTATGTGTTAGGGTTCGGCTGAACCCTAACACCCGATGTCTCAAGGGAGAAGGTTTCCCCCTTTCAAAAATCTTTTTATCGGGCAACCCATATCGGGTTGCCCTTTTTAACCCCTCTTTTCATTTAACAGGGTGTGGGTCGGGTCCGAGTCCGAACCACGACCCGCGATGCCGGATCCGATTGCGGTTTGGATCCGGGTCGCGTGGATAGCAGTGGATCCAGGAGTTGGATCACTTGAGTCCAACAATGGTTTAGAAAAAAAAATTATTATTACTTATAGTATTACTAAAATACTCAAATATGCACATTTTTCTTTTGGATCCAATAACGGATCCCAGCCCAAATCCACAAAATTCTTAAGTTTTAGTGTAAAATTTGTGGTTCTTACATCCTTTCCTCCTAAAAAAATTTCGTCCTCGAAATTTACCTGTCAGTGTTACTCGAACAGCTCGGGGTATTTTTTTCGCATATTAGCCTCCGGTTCCCACGTGCTTTCATCGATGCCATGGTGTTGCCATCTCACCTTAACGAGAGGAATGGTCTTTGATCTCAAGACTCGCTCACATCGTTCCAGTATCTCCACTGGTTTTTCTTCCATTGTTAGGTCTTCCCTTATATCTATGTCCTCATATTGGATGACATGCGACGGATCTTGAAGATATTTTCTTAACATAGATACATGGAATACGTTATGTATCTGAGCATACTGAGGAGGTAGGGCTATACGATTGGCTGTTTCTCCAACCCGTTCCAAAATCTCAAAAGGTCCGACATATCTGGGACTCAATTTTCCTTTCTTACCAAAACGAAACACACTCTTGGTGGGTAATACTTTCACAAAGACCCTATCCCCCACATCAAAAGTGAGTTCCCTGCGCCTTTGGTCTGCATAACTCTTTTGTCGACTCTGGGCTGTGAGCAGTCTATCTCTTATCATCTTTATCTGTTGGGTGTAATGTTGTAACACGATTGGTGATTCTACCGACCGTTCTCCAATTTCATCCCAATACACAGGTGATCTACATGGTCTCCCGTACAGAGCTTCGAAGGGAGCCATGCCAATACTCGCAATGTAACTATTGTTGTAAGCATATTCGGCTAAAATAGCATGCTTGTCCCACTCACCTTTCCAATCCAGCATACATGCTCGCAACATATCTTCTAGTGTCTGGATAGTTCTCTCTGATTGTCCGTCAGTCTGGGGATGAAAAGCGGTACTCAGCTTTAGTTTCGTACCCAAGGCCTGTTGCAACTGACCCCAAAACCGAGAAGTAAATCGAGGATCTCGATCTGATATAATAGAGACTGGTACACCATGCAGTCGAACAACCTCTCTGATGTATAAGTCTGCTAAGCTCTCGAGGGATTGATTTATTCGTATGGATAGAAAATGAGCCGATTTAGTCAGTCGATCCACTATTACCCATATCGCGTCATGTTGTTTCCGTGTTTTCGGCAAACCCACCACGAAGTCCATGGTGATTTCTTCCCATTTCCACTGTGGAATCTCCATTTGCTGCATCATTCCCCCAGGCTTCTGATGTTCCACTTTGACTTGCTGACAAGTCAAACACTTCGAGACATAACTTGCGACCTCACGCTTCATTCCATTCCACCAATACCCTCGTTGTAAATCTTTAAACATTTTTGTGCCTCCCGGGTGGATGGTGTACTTGGATCTATGTGCTTCTCCTAATAGTTCTTCTTTCAACTTGGGGTCACTAGGGACCCAAAGTCGCTTTTTCATCCAGATACTGCCATCTTCTTTGAGTGAGAAGTGTGAATTTTCTTGTTGGGCTAGTGACTTCAGTTTCTCATACTGGGGATCATTTTTCTGACCTTCAATAATCTTTGTAAGGATCTCCGGGTGAGCAGACAAATTAGATAATTTGATACTTCCCACGACCTCTGCGAACGGTTTCCAACCAATGAATTCCTCCACCAAATTCCACCCTTTTGTCAACAGACTAGACAAACTGCAACCAACTTTTCGGCTGAGAGAGTCAGCTACCACATTTGCCTTTCCTGGGTGATAAGAAATGGTAATGTCGTAATCCTTTATAAACTCCATCCATCGTCGTTGTCGCATGTTCAATTCTTTCTGGGAAAACAGGTACTTGAGACTTTTGTGATCAGTAAATACCTCGAATTGTTCCCCATACAGGTAATGTCGTCATATTTTCAAAGCGAACACTACAGCTGCCAATTCGAGATCATGAGTTGGATAGTTTCGCTCATGAATCTTCAATTGGCGAGAGGCATACGCTATCACCTTACCATTCTGCATTAAAACACATCCTAACCCAGTACCTGATGCGTCTGAGTAGACCACAAAACCACCATGACCTAAAGGTAAAGCCAACACTGGTGCGGTGGTAAGCTTCTTCTTTAAGATTTGGAAACTCTCCTCACACTTATCCGTCCATTCGAATTTGATTCCTTTCCTCAGGAGCTTGGTCATGGGCATAGCAATCCGTGAAAAGTCCTGAATGAATCTTCTATAATAACCTGCTAATCCTAGAAAACTCCTGATATCACTGATATTCTTTGGTTGACCCCAATTTAATACAGCTTCAACCTTAGCCGGGTCCACAGCGACTCCATCTCGCGATATAACATGACCCAAGAACATGACCTTCTCGAGCCAGAATTCGCACTTGGAGAATTTGGCGAACAATTGGTGTTCCTTGAGAGTCCTCAATACAATCCTCAATTGTTCTCGATGTTGCTCTATACTTTCAGAGTATATAAGTATGTCATCAATAAAAACAATCACAAAATTATCCAAGTACGCTCTGAATACCCGATTCATCAAATCCATGAATGCGGCGGGAGCATTTGTCAGCCCGAATGGCATAACTACGAACTCGTAGTGACCGTACCTTGTTCTAAAGGCTGTCTTGGGAATATCATCGTCCTTGATCCGAAGTTGGTGATATCCAGATCTAAGATCGATTTTTGAAAACACCTTCGCCTTTTGCAATTGGTCGAACAAGTCTTCAATGCGAGGTAGGGGATACTTATTTTTGACTGTTGCTTGATTCAACATCCGATAGTCTATACACAACCTCATAGAACCATCTTTCTTCTTTACAAACAGAACTGGTGCTCCCCATGGTGACACGCTTGGTCTAATGAAACCTTGTTCCATCAACTCTTGGAGTTGTTTCTTCAGCTCCTCCAACTCTACTGGAGCCATACGGTAAGGTGCTTTCGAGATTGGTGCCGTCCCAGGCACCAACTCGATATGAAAATCCACCTCACGCTGTGGAGGTAGTCCAGGCAACTCATCCGGAAACACTTCCGGAAATTCACGAACCACTTCAAGTTCT
This sequence comes from Nuphar pumila, assembly GCF_984573655.1. Taxonomy (NCBI): domain Eukaryota; kingdom Viridiplantae; phylum Streptophyta; class Magnoliopsida; order Nymphaeales; family Nymphaeaceae; genus Nuphar; species Nuphar pumila. The sequence goes on from NC_143259.1 coordinate 105,576,369, forward strand.
TCTAAAGGTGTGACCTTCGACTCACAGGAGAATACATTTACTAGGAAGGCTCGGCACCCCTGTCGCATATACTTCTGGGCTTTTAGTACTGATACAATTCGGCTCTTTACTGTAGGTCTCGAGAGCCGAAACTCAACCTTTGGCAATCCTGGTCGGGACAAAACCACTTTCCCTTGGCGACAGAGAACGTTGGCATAATGTTCATATAACCAATCCATCCCCAAAATGACATCATATTCAGTCATATCGAGCAAGATTAGGTCAGCAGGTAAGTTCTGCCCTTCAAGTACAATTATGACATCAGGGATGTAGTTTACACATATTGAATTATATCCTATTGGATTGTACACATATAATTCATGTTTAAGAGATTCAGTATGTGCACCAAGTAATTTTGCAAATTCTACGGATATGAACGAATGTGTAGCACCACAGTCAAATAGAACAAGTGCAGCACAGCCATTGACAAATACAGTACCTTGTACCAGATTTCCTTTCTCCAATTCTTCCGCAGTGGTGGCATATACTCGTCCCGGCACCCTCTTCTGTGCATTTTGCTGCGGTGTTTGCTGCGGCTGAGATGGTTGATGTTGCTGTCCTCCCCCGGCATTACGTTTCTGCATATCCGCCATCTTCTTGTGGCACTGACGGGCATAGTGACCCATCTTTCCACAGTAGAGACATGCTCCTGTGTCTCTAGGGCAAGGTTGTCCGTAGTGGGACCGGTTGCACTTCTGGCACACCCGATTTTGTCCTTGTTGCTGCGGAGGAAAATTTCCACCATTGTACTTTTGCTTCTTGTAAGGTGGCTGGTACTTCTTGCCACTGTGATGCTGCGGCGGACCGGCTCCCCGTTTCCCCGGTGTGTCTTTTTGACTCTTCCTTGATCTCTCCCATTCTTCATTCAGCATAGTAGCCACTTCAATGGCTTGTGCGAGGGTGGATGGCAGATTTATCATCACTCGTGGTCGCAATCCGTCCTTGAGTCCGCGGACATACCTAGTTGCTCTAGCTTTATCATTCGTGAACAAATTTGGGCAATAACGCTCCAAGGTCCGAAATTTGGTAGTGTATTCCACCAAATTCATATTTCCTTGTGTAAGCTCCAAGAACTCCTGATGCTTCTGATCACGAGCGTACTGGGGGAAATATGTCTCTAGAAATGTCCGCTTGAATTCTTCCCATGGAATAGTATCCTCTCCGGCAAAGTGGATGGTTCGGGTGGTGTCCCACCACTTCTGTGCATCTTCCGTCAAGCGGTAAGTGCCGAAGTCCGTTTGCTTATCCTCGGGAACAGACAGAACCCGAAAAGCTCGTTCTGTCTCTGCAATCCAACTCTCGGCTAGTTCAGGATCGGCCTTGCCTGAGAAGGTAGGCGGGTTCAACTTCAAGAACTTCTCATACGTGATTGTGCTCGTATTATGCCTTTCACTTATGGCTGCAGCTAACTCCGCCTGGTGGCGCATTTGAGTGTCCATGGTTTGAGCCAGATTACCGAGAGTTTCCATCACGAAACCCCTTTGGTCCTGCCATTCATTTGCCGTGCTCGAACTAGCTTGGGATCGACGGTACATCTAATAACCATTTCAATACACACAGTTTTACTATCTTTGCATTATAATGTTTCAAAAATCATTACAGGTATATATTTATACTTATATAGGAGAAACAATGTAATTATCATAACTACTAAAATAAAATAAATAAAATATACTCACAGAGCGATCTCAGGATGTGGCATGACCGTGAACTTTGATTTATTGTTCCCAGGCTCTGATACCATAACTGTAACGCCCCGAAATTTAACCCAAATTTTTAGGGATTTTTTTTTTTTTTTAAAAGAGGAAACAACTAATAATTCTCGGGTTAAGCATTTCAGAACTATACAGGAAGATAAAAGCAAACCACACCATAAAATCCAACATCAGAGTTTTCACATTGTGAGTCTTAAAACAAAAATCTAAATCTGAAAGAAAGCAGAACCGCCAGGGAACAAATAGATCAGGTCTTGGTCAGCGCCTCATCCCGCATCGCTCATAGAACTACTCTTCTCCTGAAAATGATAAAAATTATGGGAATTAGACTACCACGTCTAAGTAGAGAAACTGTATTCTTAATGCAGGTAAACCATGGACCTAGTATGTGATGTGGAATTTCAGCTTATTAGGAAGTACACGAAAAGACTTATGTAAAAGCAGTAACAGGCATATGTTTAGGCAGGCAAACAGATGAGGCAACAGTTATAATTAAGCAATTAAAACCTTTTGTGCGAAGACAACAATTAAGCAACTACAGCATATTCTACAATAATAACAACAGTGATGCATAACATTCATTTAGCAATTTATCCTATGAATCTGAGTATCTCATCTCTACACATTTCAGGACTTCATTTTACTACAAGCTCAGAACATACTGGAAAAATATAAACATGTCTCTCTAGAACTCCACTCACTGTGATACCTAACATGTTCTAATTAATGTTTATCTTTTCTTATCCCGCGGGTACACACGGGCCGAGGCAACCATCACAGAAGAGAATGTTCGGGAGTATATTATTCAACGGTGTTTTATTAACCCGAACATTCTAACTGTGACTGAGATCCCAAGGGAGCGGCCAGTGACCGAGAGAATCTCCCAAAGGCCAAACCAAAACAGGATGCATCCCTACTTCTGCAGAAGAACATAGAACTACCACCTAGGACCAATTGGTAGTCTGGGTCCCCCAACTCCGAGGACTGGGACCAACGAGTCGCTTTACGCTCGAACAAATAAACACGTCCCCGGAGTCTTGTACCACCTACCCTCTCCAAGGTAAGCCCGAATCTGAGTAGGTTAATCTTTTCATTTAGTTATTTTCCCGAAGTATGGGGCATTTCCCCAACTTCCTTCTGCTATCATAGCAGTAGAATTCCCAACCTTAGTCATTTTATCAAGGTGTATAAACCATCCGAATCCTTTTTCCATATTGATTGCTTAAACCCACTCAAAGTGCTCCGGTGCCTTTAAACCAGTCAAGCACGAATTACATTTAAGTTTCTTATCAGTATTATGATCATTATTCTAAATGCCTTAGTACTTTTAAACCAATCGGACACAAATGCCCCGGGATCTTTCACCCAGTCAGGCCCACAGAAATTAACCTTTAATTTCTCTCACCAATGTTGTTAACATTAAGTATATGCTCATTAACCAAAGTACCTACATCAGGTACCCAATCCATATTGCCCAATTAGGCAAGATTTTCCAAGTAACCCCCTTGCGGGAAGGCACATATCCATATGTCACTAAGTGCACCATCATATATTTGAACTGAATGTAACAACTGTAAGCATATGCAGATTTCTGTATACGTTCAACAAGGGTGTATGTGGTCAGTTATCACAATTCATCTTGCAATTTTGCCATAAAGCAGAAAATTTGGAAAATGTAAAACGATGCATAGATATCAATTTCATAGGCAGCTGGATAGTAACCCGAACATCCTCATAAAAAAAAAATTAAGTATCAGTTGATGTGTAGCTTTCTATGAAACCGAATGTCATCGTAATGGGCAGCTAACTATGTAGTGTGCATCAGATTAGTGTGAATTGAATGAAGTAGAGTATCCTCATAACAAACACCATTTTGCTAACATAATCTAAAGTACACATGCCATATTTCACAGACTTGGTTAAAATACACAGACAATAATAATAACATAATTAGGTACCCTATGCCTACAAGAAATACATGAATTTCCATTTCAGTTCGGCCGCCACACAGCCTACATTAAGCATGCTCTGTTCACAAAAATAACAGGCACTATTCAGCAACCATAATCTCAAATAAGTATGTTGTATTTCTCAGACTAATGCCAAAATACACAGTCAAAAATAAAACATGATCAGATACACCATGTCTAAAAGAATTAAATGTATTTCAATTGCAGTTCGGCTACCACACAATCTACATTAAGCAGGCTCTGTTTCACAAATTACACATACGCAGGCCAGCATAGCTCACAAGAAAGGGACTACTGAGCACATGCCATCAAGGAATGGGACCTTTCCCCAGCTTATTCAGCTAAATAAAAGAAAACAAAAACTAAATGCAATCACAAAATAAAAAAAACTGGATCTGCTGGCAATTTAAATTTTCATTGAACCCAACTTAAAGCAATGCATCATGAATCGTGCCAAAAATGATACAGATTCTCTCCTTTTTTTTTTGTCCCTAAGCACACACTGAACCGACCTAATTTTTCTTTCGATTTGGCCAGTGGCATCAAATCCGATCACCTCAGTGAAGCAGTGATCAAGGATTCTTATAAATAATCAAACGGTTCTTTAAAAACCTATAGTTTTTCCCATGCTTTCTTCTTTCTTCTATTCTAACCTAATCTACCAACTGACTGAACCTAACTATTAAGAACCCATATCCTTAATCAGCACAACCAAACCACGGTCTACTAATCTCGTTAAGAGCCACTGTCCTTACTCTGCAAAAATGGAAATTGAGGTACTAAATGTGAAGGGTCATTATGTACACCCTCCCCTAACAAGACTAAGCAAGAATTCTGTCACATTCAAAGTCCCCTCATTTTATTTCACGAAAAAACCCCCCTTGTTGAGGTAGGTGTTCCAGTGTGATTTCGGGGCTGCATAACAGCCGACATCGCCCCCACATTGCAGAGCTCGAAGGGGAAAACCCCTTGCCAATCGACCGATTTGGGTTTTTGGAAAACCCACACCCCACCAAGCCCATGACTGACCTGAGAAAAAAATTACAGACCCTACCATTTTCCGGCGAAGGAGTTGCGGCAGCCACGCAAGGAGGTCGGTTGGTGTCACCCGGCAAAGCTTCGAGCAGCAGTCCTAAAACTCGGAGGGCGATCCGAAAGTTAGAGAGAGATAGAGAGAGAGAGAAAGAAAGAAGGGGATAGCGAGAGAAAGGAGAAAGGGGTTCGGGGGTCCCTCTTTGTAGGAGGGGGGCCACCCGAAAAGGAAGGAAAACCTACCTTCCCGGCGGCTGCGTGTGCTCCCCCACCTCCCCATCTCCTTATGTGTTAGGGTTCGGCTGAACCCTAACACCCGATGTCTCAAGGGAGAAGGTTTCCCCCTTTCAAAAATCTTTTTATCGGGCAACCCATATCGGGTTGCCCTTTTTAACCCCTCTTTTCATTTAACAGGGTGTGGGTCGGGTCCGAGTCCGAACCACGACCCGCGATGCCGGATCCGATTGCGGTTTGGATCCGGGTCGCGTGGATAGCAGTGGATCCAGGAGTTGGATCACTTGAGTCCAACAATGGTTTAGAAAAAAAAATTATTATTACTTATAGTATTACTAAAATACTCAAATATGCACATTTTTCTTTTGGATCCAATAACGGATCCCAGCCCAAATCCACAAAATTCTTAAGTTTTAGTGTAAAATTTGTGGTTCTTACATCTACACTTGAGAGAAAGTAAACTGATGGCAAACAATGATGATAACGCATCTTCTAGTGCCATAAACACTGTTGAACGGACCACAGAAGCACAAGAGGATACATCTTTTGATGGAGAGTTTATAAAGGTAGAGAAGGAATCAATTGACATGAAGAAAAATACTCATATCCATCGTGGGAGAGAGAGTAGTCATTCTGTTGAAGAAAGGAATGTGAGTGACCAGCGTTTCCTAGAAATGGAGGAAAGAATGAAATCTCTTGAACTAGATCTAGAAAAGATGAATACAGAGCTCAAAACCTCAGAGTTTGAGAAATCTGAACTCCAAAAAGAATTTAATATCATGAAGGAAAGATTGGAGGAAAAGACCAAGCACTCCATTGACTTTGAACTGAAGCAGAAGTATCTGAATGAGCAACTTGAATCTGCTGAACAACAAATCAGAAAATATGAACAGATGTACTCTTCCCAGAGTGAGGCCCTGCAAGCAGCACTTAAATCACAAGAAGCAGTTCAAAACGAGTTATTAGATGCAAAAGAGGCAAAAAATAAGTTTACTGAGCTAGATTTTTCAAGACAGGAGACCCAAGAACTGAAAAAAGAGATGAAATCTTTGATTGGAGAGGCACAAAAGGCTTTGGAGTTGCAGAGTCTGTTAGAAATGGCAAACATGAATGCCAAAGAAATGGAACATCAGATCAATTTTCTTCAAGAGGAACTGGGTCGGTTATATGGAAGACTTGCTGATAATCATCAAGTAGAGAACAGTCTAAAGAATACATTATCAGAGCTTTCCGCGGTTCAAGATGAACTCAGGCTTTCAAAAACACGTGAACTAGATTTGGAGCAAAAGATGGCCTTCAGTGAAAGAGTTATTGGAGAGGTAGAAGTGCAATTAAATTTGACCAGGGCATCAGAAGAGAGATTGAAACAAGACAACTTAGCTTTGGTGGACTTATTTACTGCAGACAAAGAAGATCTACGGGCTAAAATAAATGAGTTGGGAGAGTTGGATCTAAAGCTAATGGAGGAGGCAAAGAAGGCAATCCTGCTGGAAGGTAACTTAAAGAAACAAGAAGCACAGCTCTCAATCATGCAGGAAGAGCTGGCAACTGTGACTAAAATGAAAGCAGATGCAGAAGCCACTGCTTCTGCACTTAACCTTGAGCTGCTTCACATGAAGGAATTAGTCGCTTACCTTCAAAATAAATTGAAACTATCTATTGATAAATCTGCTGAATCAGACTCACGTTTGGAGCAATCTTTGTCATATAGTGCTGAGTTGAAGTTGAAGTCTCTTCAAGACCTCCATGGTGAATCAGAAGTTCGAGCTACAAATGCTATAAAATTGAACCTAGAATATCAAGACAGGCTTCAAGCCTTGGATGCAGCCAAAGAAGCAGCAGAATCGAAGTTGGTAATAACTGAATCAGAACTGATCCTTCTGAGGCAGAAAAACCTAGAGCTTGAGGAGCAACTAAATATTGCTGCAGCAATCAGTGCTGACACAGATAAAGTTGTAAAAGAGTTCCAAGAGAGAACGCTCAAGCTGTCAAATATGCTAGGGAAGGTTGAAGAAGAAAGCAACCTTTTGAAAACCCAAGTAGCGGAACATAAAGATAAGATTATCTACTTGGAGTCTGTGGAGAGATGTGTGGAACATGAGGGTCGTATCCGTCTTACACACCAGCGAAGCCTCAAACTTGAAGACTTGATGCATATCTCACACTCCAAAGCGGAGAATGTGGAAAGAAGGGTGGTTGAACTAGAAATACTGCTGAAGAATTCAGAAGAGAAGCAGGATGAGCTTGAAGAGCATATAAGATTCACAGAAACAAAATTCCTGGATGCAAAAGAAGAATGTGAAAGATATGCTTCCAAAGTTTCCAAACTTTCAGAAGACATGAAAGCTTCTCTAGAACAAGTATCAAGTTTGGAGCTTGGGCGGCATGATGCAGATGTAAAAGAGACTGAGTTGAAGGAACATTTGGCTCTGATTACGGCAAAGCAAGAAAATCTTGAAAATAAAATCAAGCAATTAGAATCTGATTTGAACCAGTCAACTTTGAGGAACTTGGAGATAGAACAGGAGCTGAAAGTCATAAAAGGAAAATGTAGGGATCATGAGGGTCATGCCAACATAAATCACCAAAGATGCTTTGAGCTTGAAGGCCTAACCCAAATAGCAAAAACCAAAGCAGAGGATGCAGAAGCAAAGCGTCAAACATATGCTTCCAAACTTTCAGAAGACCTGGAAGTTTCTCTAGCAAAAGTCTCAAGTTTGGAGCTTAGGCTAAATGATGCAAACACAAAGGAGGCTGAGTTGAAGGAACATTTGGCCCTGGTCATGGCAGAGAAGGAAAATTTTGAAGATAAAATAAAGCAGTTGGAGTGTCATCTGAATAAGTCATCTTCCAGGAAGTTGGAGCTAGATCAGAAGCTGAAAGTTGTTAGAGAGAAATGTACTCAGCAGCAGGATCTTGCCAACATGAATAGACAGAGATGCCTTGAGCTTGAACAGCAAATCCAAATATCAGACTCCAAAGCACAGGAAGCAAAAATGGAATGTGAAACATATGCTTCCAAAGTTTCCAAACTTTCAGAAGACCTGGAGGGTTCTCTAAAAAGAATCTTGAGCTTGGAATTTGCATTGCATAATGCAAATGAAAAGCAAATTGAATTGAAGAAAAATATAGATTTGATCATAGCAGAACGGAAAATTTTTGAAGATATGATCAAGCACTTGGAGGATGACTTAGACCAGCTATCCTCAAGGAACATGGAGCTGGAGCAAGAGATGAAAGTTGTAATGGTTAAATGTACAGAACATGAAGAAAAAGCCAGTTTCATTCACCAGAGAAGCCTTCATCTTGAAGACTTGGTCCGAATGTCACATTCCAAAGCAGAGGATACAGCAAGAAAGGTAGGCCAGTTAGAGCTACAATTAAAAGATTCAGAACAATAGAAACATGAACTGGAAGAGCAGTTATCTTTTACAAAAGCAGAATGTAAACAATATGCTGTAAAACTATCTGAACTCTCTTTCGAATTGGAAGCTTCTTTAGTGAATGCTTCAACTCTGGAGGTTGCACTGATAGATGCAAATGAAACAAAGGTAGCGCTGCAGCAAAAAAATCGTCTGATTACAGAAGAAAAGAAAAAGTTTGAAGATGTGTCAAATGATTACAGTGCTAAGCTTTCTCAAGTGGAGAACCTTCTGGAGCTTTTACAACATGAGCTGAGGATGACCAAACAGAAATTGGTTGCTGTTGAGAAAGGTCTTGAAAGTGCCACCAAGGAGACTGAACTTTTGACAAAACTAAAAGTTTCTGAGGAGCAGCTAGGCCATCAGAAATTGATAATTGAACAATCCACTGCAAAATGCCAAGAACTGGAAGCATTTTCCAAGGATGCTGACCTGAAACTCCAAGAAGCAATTGAAAAAATTTCTCAGCAGGATACTGAAGCCAAAGAATTATTGGAGAAGTTGAATGTTCTTGAAAAACAAGCAGCAATCTATCAAGAACAGGCAATGAAAGCATCTTCAGGAAACCAAACCTTGCAGGCTCGGCTGGAAGAACATTTGGCAAAATTGATTTCTTTAGAAGAAGTTTGTGATGAATTGAAAAACAAAGTTGTGGAAGGTGAAAACAAAGCAAAAATGTCATACTCTGAGAATGAAGTTTTAGTTGGAACTACCCTGAAACTCAAAGAAGAATTGGAGGCTTACCATAACAAGGTTTGTAAGTTGGAAAAGATGCTTCAAGCTCTACAGGCTGAAAAGGAAACAACAATAGAAGAAGTGAAATTTCACAAGAAGAACATAAATGAGTTAACTGATAGGCATGCAATAACTCTAGAACTCTATTCTGCTGCTGAATCTCGCATAATAGATGCTGAACAAAAGCTCCATCAAGCCATTGAGAGGTATAAGCTCAGAGAGAGTGACGCTAAAGAGCTGCATGAGAACTTGCAAGTTATTGAATCTCAATTAAAGATTTATCAAGAGAAAGCAGCAGATGCAGAAAAGGAAATTGAAACTCAAAAGATTGAGATGGAAGAAACATTATCTAAATTGGCACATGTGGAAGGTGTTGTTAAAGAACTTCAAAGCAGCTGTAGCAAACTTAAAACAGAGAATGAAACTTTAGCTGAAACAAACCTGAAACTCACTCAGGAATTAGCTGCAAATCATACCCAAATATCAAAGTTACAGGTGACACTGGGCTCGGTTCAAGCAGAGAACAATGACATGGTTCAACGACTTGATGCCTGCAAGAAGACTATTGATGAGCTAACAGAACAACATGGAGTGGAAGGGCAGAAGCTCCAATCTCAGGTTTACTTCTGGCCATGCTTTTTAGCACCTTTGGACTTTAAATGCAGATTAAAACGTATTAACTGCAGATAGCTTCTTGTTCATATGAAAAATATGGTTTTATCGTATTACACAACAAACTGTTTGCTTCTGTAGACTTGTAAGGCTGTTTAATAGCTTTGCCATCATTTCTACTGCCATTGTCACAAAGAATACAGTCTTATACACGTGCTAGTCAGATCCCCCAGAAATAAAGCATTTATATACATCTTTTGTTATTTGAAAAGATTAGTGACATATATATATATATATATATGATTTTTTATTTATTTTCCTAATCTAACCATGTAAAAGCAATCTACTTGTTCTGCTTAGTGGGGATCAGCATTTGAATCACCAGACCCCAATGTGTGCAGTGTTTTCCAGAAAGGCAAAAATCAGTATCTGTAAATGCATCAATTATTATCTCTTAAAAAATCACTGTTCCTAAATCAACCATTCTGAACACATCTACCGGGTTGGATTGAGTCAAAACGACTTGCAACTATGAGATCCCAGGTCAATGGCACAAGCAGTTAACCATAGCATTATATGTATATATGGCACTGGCCAACTGTAGTTTCTTTGCACATTTGCACTTTGCTGACAGTCAAAATCTGAACTTCAATTAACTGAAGTTACAGATATCATCTGTGATAAGCGAGAACTCCTCCTTGAAGGAAATGTATGAGAACAAGAGAAAGGAATTTGAGGAAGTCAATTCTGAACTGGGAAGCAAACTAAATGAAAGGATAGCAAGAGAAAACAACCTCTATGCAGATATTGAGAATCTCAGAGCAGAGGTTACTGAAAAATCCACCCTGTTTTCACGGATAGAGGATTTAGAGCTAGAGTTGGAATTATCAGAAACTCGGTTCAAGGAGCAGTGTGATCATCGCAAAATTTTTCTTCTCTTGGTGGCTTCTCTCTCTTCTCTTTTTCCTTTCCAACCTCTATTTCCTCCTTTTTGAAGGGAGAAAATAAAAGACAGAAAAGAAAGAGAGAAGAGAAAAGAAAAGAAAGAGAGAAGAGGAATTCTTTTGCGGGGTCTCACTTGACCTTGATTTGAAAATATTTAGGAAAATAACTCGCCTCTGTTTTAAAATATCGCGGAAAAATGGAGAGACGGGATTCGCTCGTCAGTACGAGGTTCGACCGTTCCTAACGCCTTTACCAGGGGTAATCGAACCAATGATCGAATTTATGCCTTTTGCTTTGCCTAAATATTATCTAAGAATTTATTCTAAATCTAAATGCACAAAGAATCATGCTTGTGCAATGTAAGGATGTATGTTTTTTTTTTCGAAAATGGTTTGGAAATTTCCAAGTGTTCTGAAATGGACTTGATAATGGAGTGAAGAAAGATTTGAATCTAACTTAGAACTTGAGATAGATTAAAGAAGTTCTAAGTCTTTGAAATAATCAGAGTTGGGAAAATAAATCTTTGAATCGAAAAGAATGATTTTGAAGATGAGTGAAAAGGAAAACGAAGCTTCAAAGTCAGAAATGGACTTTGAATTTGAATTTAAACATGGATTTAGGAGAAGAAGATGAAATTTGAAGTGATATTGAATTCAAAATTTAAAGTTTGAAATCAAGATGGATTTGAGAAAACTAAATGGTAAAAAATAGAAATAGATTTAAGAAGTCCAGATGAGATCGAAAAATGGCATTGGATTTGAAATCTAGAATTGGGAATGGAATTGGATCTTAAAATGGATTTAGGATCTGAAATCTGAGATCTAAAATAGAGTTGGATTCTGGACCCCAAGATGGATTTTGGATTTGAAGTCTGAGATCCAAAGTGGAACTGGGTACTGGATCCTAAAATGGATTTGGATCTGAAGTCTAAGATCCAAAGTGGCATTGGATTCTGGATCCTAAAAAAGGAATTGGATCTGGAGTCTGAGATCCAAAGTAGAGTTGGGTTCTGGATCCTAAAATGGATTTGGATCTGAAGTCTAAGATCCAAAGTGGAATTGGGTTCTAACTTTGGATTTGGACTTTGAAGGTCCAAAGAAGATGGATCTGGGTTTTAAAAACCCAGATTAAATTTAAAACTTAGAAAAAGACTTGAATTTGGAATCAATCTCAAAACTTTGATTTTGAAGATAAGAAAATAAACTTGATTTTGAATTTGAAATCAGAAGATGAATCAGAGGTTTCAAAGTTAAATCGAACTTTGAAATTCGATTTGAATTAGAATTTGAATTTTTTAATATACAAATGAATTTCAAAGTCAAATTGGACTTCGAATTTAAAGTTAGAATCTGAAAATGATATTTGAATTTACAAGAGTTGAAAATTGATTTGAGAAGTGAAGAAGATATCTGAAGGAAATCACTTGGATTTCTGAAAAAGAATTTTGAAAATATGATGCAATTCTATCCTAAATGATGAATGAATTTAAATAATTTTGAAATTGGATTTTGAAAAGCTATTTCATTCTTTAAATGAATTAAAAATGAGATTGAAGATATAATACATCCCTGACTATGGTCATTGAATGTATTATATAATAACCACATTTAAATTCAAGTGAAGAATAAAATACATTTTTTGTGCTTTTATGGAGTTTAAAATGAAATTAACTCTCAATATACCTGACTATGGCCATTGGTATATATATTGAATTAATTTTAGATTAAACTCTGATAAAAGAGGAAGATATTTAAAGAAAACATGATGAATTTTGAAAGTGATCCAGTGTGGATCCAGTGTTTATTTTATAAAAGATGAAAATCCTAAGTTTTGTTTATATCATGACTATGGCCATTGATGTAAATCATCAACTTAGGATTAATCACCTTTTATAAAATGGTGCACGTGTCATTCGTGTTTCACCATTGTGAGATTTGAAATAAAAGAGGAGAATGATATAACAATGAATAATTCATGATATTTACATGCTCATTCATTCTATCTAAAAAGCTGGGAAGGTAAGTTCTCATTAAGACCTAACTTATTACAACATATAAAATTTGAATTTACAACTCCAAGTAATGATATTTTCCACGTATTCCCTGCAAACACTTGATTAATATAAGATGACGGGGATGTATAGAAAGCAATTTACAAGGATATCATTTTGAACCTAAGAGGCAACTGATGAAATATTCATGTACTAATGAAAATACAAAGCAAATAACAAATTTTTATACTGGAATTATGTATGGAATGAGTATTAGGATATATGTATGTAACACCCTAAATGTAATATCCTAAAATAAGGGTGAACCTAAAATGAGCTTATTTTGAATGACACCCCTAGTTTGGTTAGCACACATATACATACCCTCTAAATGCAAAAATATAAGGCTTAAATGATGCATCTGGGTTAACGGAGGAATCTATATCTAAGAAATGAGGTATATTAGTGGCCATTATGCAAAGGGGATGAATGAAATGTTGCTGATATACACAGCAGGGAGCACAGAGATTGCAGCTGGATATTTGCAACAGTGGATGCATGATGGAGGTGATGGGTAACAGTGAAGTGGAGGTAGTAGGTGGCAGGGAGATGATGACAGCAATATGATTGCTATGTATTGGGGAAGCTCTCAGTGCCCAAAGGCATTGGAGGTGCAAGAAGTATAATGCCAGCATCCCTCAAGCTCGTTAAAGCCATGGGACAAAATGATTGGCAGATCACACCTAAATAGGAGTATTTAGGTCAACCTCCAGATGAACAAAATTAGATTTCACATATGCAGGAGAAAATATAAGCTGATGGAATAAGAATAGGGGAGATTATTCTGACAAAAGGTTATCAGAATCGGAAGTTATTAAATCATATGCATGTACATAAGTATTTATATCCATTTATACATTGGTACAATACATCTAAATATCACCTAATGCAAGGTGCAATTTTATGTGGTTACATCTTCCTCTTGTGACAGTACACAGCTGTAATTTAGAATTAATAACAATGCATCGACTATTGCATTAACCATAATGGAAATTCATATAAAAACTGACCAGAAAACCACAAAGCAACTTAAGAGCAGAAACATTGATGAATATTACCTGATGAAATTCAACAAGAAGGTCACTTCTCACAAGGTACCTCTCAACAGATAATGCAGCTACACACCTTGAGCCAGCAGTTGTTATGGCTTGTTGTGGCATAAGAATCATCAAGATCGACATTTATTGAGCTATCCAAGTGACATTGTGCCCACCTCCCTTGAACCTGTAAGGCATCCATCATTTGCTCTGTTATTCTCAACCTCTGCGTCGGTTGATAGGACAGTTCCTGATCAGATCAACAGAATTATCACAAGACTCTAGGTATTCATGGTAAGCTGTACTAGGAACCGCTGGGGATGGTGTTTTTGCTGGAGGAGATGCATCGTCATGTGGGTCCAGCACAATATCCTCAACATTTTCTGCACCCGCACCTTTTGAAGGTAAGGACAGGGGAACGTGACCAATACTAAATGGGCTTAGACGCCATGTCAAAATTTGATGTAACAAAGAAATAAGGATATTACAGGAAAGATTTTCAACAAAGCAGAGATGGGTCATCTTTTGACAGCGAAGTTTTTTCAAAGGGGTTACTGTAGGATGGGATGAATGGTGACTTTCAAGTTCTTTTGTTATGAAGTCATCACAACTTCATATCTTTAATGAATTTAAAGCTTAGCACAGTGGTTTCATGGATTAACTGTTGCCATAAAAGATATCCTGAGAATTTTGCAAGACACACATACGTACCCATTCAGAATTAACTAATGAGTATATCATATGCTATTGACATATATATGATAAAGCAAAAGAGGGTTGTAGCTGTGACATATGCTTACCCGCGCCAGAAATCAAAGCAGGCACACAAAACTAGCAGAAAACAAGGTTAGACAGAGGCTTTCACTGGTGAACCAGGAGACTTTTCAGAGAGTCTTTTGCAACCTGCTTGTGCTTTCACATCTTACTTGAAGGCTCCTTTTTCTGTAGTCAAAATATCCCTTATAGTAGGAGGAAATTCCAGAGTTCCAACAGTTTAGCAGCAACGTCCCTGCCACTCAAGTGAACACTAAAGAAAACATTAGTGGCAGATGACTTTATGGAGAACGTTACCTGTGGACAGGACAAGATCTGCAGAACCTAGCTGTGATTATACCATAGTTTACCTCTCCAAGCACACACGCACCCGACACAGTTGAATATTTCATTTCAATTTTAGATCCTAGCTTGTTTTTAGGAAGATTTTCCTCTTTCAGGTTCATAATCAGCAAGAATGATGAGCAAAAACAACCACAGAAATAAGTTTTGATCATTATGAATCGCAAAGTGCCTTAGTTTTGATAACCATCATCCCCAAAATCTGCTCTAAGCAATAAAGATCATAACCTTCCACACGTATGTATATGAAAAGAAGCGCTATCTACTAGGAGCAGGCTTTGAACTTCTGATAACCACGAATCTCAAAATGCCTCAAATTTGAGAACCATCATCCAAAATCAGTTCTAAGGAACAAAAAATCATAGCCTTCCACACCCTAAAAAAAATAAAAAATGTAAACCAACAACAAAGTAAAAAAAAATGTAACTCAGGGGAGGGTCGAATTACTGTTGCAAATGGCAAATCGGTACTGCTATACGCAGTCCGACATTGCTTATATTGCTAAAAAGAAGAAAAACAATAAAAGAAAATCAAAAGAAAATTGCAAGAAGAAGAAGAGGGATCGATAGATGGGATTCAGTGGATGATTTTAATAGAATTAGATATAGGCCTGAAACTAGCGAGCTTGCAGAGCCGATATCAGTCCGTTGATATTGGTGATTGCAACATGAACCAGATTCAGATAAAGGAGCGAAATATATGAAAAAAATGTAACAAAAAGAATGAAAACGTGGATAAACAGAATTTCAAAAAAAAAATAATAATAATAAAGAGAATCGATCGAGTAGCAATCTTAAGCAATGGATCTGATTCTTAAGAAGAAGAAGGATAGGGGGGGGGGGTGTGGGAAGCGTCCTACCAGTTTAGCTGAAATGAGATGGCCTCCCACAGGTTAGCTTCTCGGGTGATTCTCGACTTTCTGGGGCTCCTATTTGGGGAATGAGTGAAACTTCCCGTATGCAATGGATATGCAGGAGTTCGGTTACTACAGAGATAATCGACTTCTTTCAAATTTCGTGAGTCTGCAGAGTTTCTGAGAGAGTCGAGGCTTCTTCTACCATTCTTGAGGGGAGGCACTAGAGGGAGGAGATCAGAGGGATAAAGGGAAGAAACGTGAACTGGAGGGGTGAAGATGGATGAGGGAAAAGAGGCCTTCCGTGCCCCTTTTAAAGATAGAGAAGATGATTCGGGAAGGGGTCTGGAGGTTTTGAAGCTGTTAGAGATGGGTGGAGGAGGAAGAGGGTGCGCGATGGAGGGAGATCGGGAGGGGAAGAGGTTGCGATGGAGGGTTTGAGGAGGGAAGCCGAGAGGAAGAGAGAGAGAGAGAGCTACCCTTTTTAGGGTTTTTCTCTGTTTTTCAAAATAACCCCTTCAACTTTAAAATTTTCCGAGACGAGACTCTTTTATTGGATTTTTTCAAAAAGGTATATTTTATCAAAAGGGCGATTTTTCAAAAGGTGGTTTTAAGATATATATTTTTTTGTATTTTCTTTTTGGTTTTCCTATATTATTATTTTTTTTTTGTTCCTTTCTTGAAATCTTCTACATTTTTTGTATTTTTAAGGATAAAAACTCTAGAATTAGGGAAAATGAGAGGTTAAACTATTTTTGGAAATTTTCGAGAAATATTTACAAAAGAGGGGTTTTCTGAGAATTCGGGCTTTTATTTTTGAAATTTTTCTCGAAAAAGGGGTTTTTGGATCTGATTCGGATCAAAACTGGGTCAGAGATAAGACTTTGAGTCCGAATCCTAGCGAATCCAAGGAATGAATGAAATTTTTGGTTAAAAATTGACCCGATTACTCAAAAGACAAAAGTCAGGGGCAAAGAAGGAATTTTTGGATTTTTTGTAAAATTTGGGGTGTTCACAAGCAGGTACTCTTTCTTTTCACTTTGTGATCTTTTGGTATGACATCCTGTATCATAAATGGTCAAGAGGCCTTCATCTCTGTGTTAGCTATTGCCAACTGAATATACAAATAATTCAATAAATAAAGAAAATCCAGTGAAGCTTATACCTAAAATAGAGAATTTGTGATCAAGTTAAAGAAAATGTTAGATAAATATAATGTTTCCAAGAGGATTTATATAATGCTCGAGGATTATGCACATAAAGGCCTGTATGTTCATTCGGTATGGATTATTTATGGATTTTCAAATGCCTATTTTTCATCGCTTTTTAGTAATATCCAATTGATCCTATGATGCTTATAATTTACCTTTATATTGATGGAGTTTGTTGCCCTAATTTATGTACTAAGTGAAAGTTTTGCCCAAACTAGTCTACATTGGCTTGGCCCAATGCAATATTATTGAACTGATACCAAGCTGTGGCGGATAGGTCAGCTCTAGACCTATCAACCTGATCCAGATTGGACCATATTGTTAATTTTGTTTCTAGTCATTCAGAAGCACGGACCTGGACTAAGATTGCTACCCAGTTGGTCCAAGATATAGTTGAATCTTGTTTTAGTTAGGATTGGAACTGGATCCATGCAGGTAAGACCGAAATGTGAGCAGTAGTTGTCTTGGAATATGGAAGAGAGGGTTAATCACTGTTCATCCAAAGTTATTTCTTCCTTCTTTCCATTGTTCATTAGGAATCTAAGAAATGTTATTGGTCATTCCCATGTCACTATCCACTTCTGCCTTGTTTTTGAAATTCGCTATGATGCCCATCAAACATAGCAAATGTGCTTCCATGTTTGAACAGAGTTGAAAAGTTGATTAAAAAAGTCGTATGAATGTGAAGGAGATGGAATCATGGAGTAACTTAGACAGGGAAAATGCTCTCAACAATGCACTTGCAGAACTTGAGGCCAGGAATCATGAAACATCTCTTTTAGTAAAGCAAGTTGAAGAACACAAAGAGCAACTTAAGCAATCTAATTTGATTTTGGAAATGAAGGTAATCTTTTTTATAGATCTTTCTTCAGGTAATTATAAAGCTAATTATATTTTTGGTCCCAGATAGGATTGTGTGGAGAAAAAAGTGTCCATCAAATTTTTTATATTATAATTTATGAAATGACAAATAATAAAGGCTAATTTTGTTTGAATCTATATCTGTGATCATGACAATCTTCCTGTCCTTGTAACTTCCATAAGGAACTATTATTTCATGCTTGGTGCAGGAAGAAAAGATTAACCTGATTAATAAAGAATTGGAATCCAAACTAAATCAAACATTGGAATTGGAAAAGAAGATAGTGTTAAAATAAATGTACTATTATATATATATATATATATCCAAATACATCATAATACCCGATAGGGATATTATGGTCATTTCACAAGTACCCGATAGGAGTAATTGTTTTTCTTCTCCTTTTACTTTCTTTATTCTTTTTCCTTTTTTTATTTTTTAAAAACTTTCTTTTTGAGCCACTTAGGGGCCCCACCATAGAGTCGTTGGGGGCTCCCAACGACTCTATTGGGAGCCCCCAAGTGCCTCCTTGATGTATAAATAGGGGTGCATCCCCTTGTAATTCCTCATGCTTTTGCAAGCTCCTCTTTTATAATAAAGAGTACATTTTATAGTTGTAGCCTTCTTTGAAGGCCTTTTGCATTGCTTCCTTGTGGAATCCTATTCTCTTATGCTTGTGTATTAGTCCGGTGTTGGAGATTGTGAATGCATTTGCATTCTTAAATTCTTCCGCATACTTCATTACATGATAGAGGGCCTAGAAAATGAACTGGAATTGGCAAGATTAAAGCCTGACATCCAGGCAAGCGAACACTAATGCTTAATTTTTTTGTTCTAATTCTTTTGCACAAAATAGTTTTTTGATGCTATAATGAGTAGCATGTCTCTCTACAATTCAGTTGTCCCGTGGAACTTGGCTTCTTCAGTAACTACCAAGAATGCTGATATGCATCCTTTTGGGATCTTGTTACATGTGTCCAATCGTTGGATTGTTACATTCGTCCAATTGAGAGAGAGAGAGAGAGAGAGAGTTCTACTATTATTATTATCACAACAACATTCAGATGGTCAAGTTCTATGCTGTTAACATGATTTACAGGTGAGGGAAGGAATAGAGCAGAAATCTAGAGACTTGGATCTAGGAACGCCATCACCAACAAAAAGAAAGAGCAAAAGGAAAGCAGAAGCAATGTCTACTCAGACAGTGGAAGCTTCTTCATTGATGGGGTTTAAGCTCATATTGGCAGTAGCATTGGTGTCACTTATCATGGGTGTTCTTCTTGGCAAGAGAAACTAGGTGAATGATTGGCTGGAGACTAATGATGGAAGACTCTCGTGTAGGAATTTGTTTTCCCATTGTTCCTACTTATAGATATGCAGATGGGTCTGAAAGTTTTTTGGTATGTGGTAAAATGAATTTTGTAGGATTAGTGTTGGAAACCTTCATTCAAAAGCTTGTACTTCTTGTTGATTGATAGTTGGTGAAGCAGTGAGGAAAGGCCATGGGCGAGAATTGTTTTTCCAAGGTTCCTGCTTTCAGATGTGCAGTCCGGTCTGAAATGTGCTTGTATTTTAGTGATCTATTGTAGTTGCATTAAAGTGTTGAAAACTTTTCATCAAAAACTTCTACGACTGCCACATAGAAGAATGTTGATATGAAAGACACTAAAAGCTTGCTTACTCTGTTAACAACATTCATTGAAAAGCTTATATTAACAGCTCTCTCTCTCTAAGAATTTCTTAATGTGTTTTCATTGAAAAGCTTCTATTAAAAGCTCTTTCCCTCTCTCCTCTCTTCCATTCCTACAGTCAAATGCCACACCTAAATCAACAAAATTGTAGATCTGAATGAATTAAGAATAAATACCCTTAATCCAATCAAAAGATTAAATGACTTTAGAACATAAGAACGGATTCATGTCATTTTGAAATTTCTTATGAAACAAACCTATTTTGCACCAAACTATCGTTGCATAAACTTTAAAAGTTTTTTATTACCATTGTATCAAAATGATCTTCATACATCTGCCATAAAAATTATCATCCTGTTCAACAGCAGCTTAAAATTAACCAGAATATCATAAATGCCTAAATTACAAATTTCCTGGGACACAAACATGCATATGCATGCATCCATTAAGCTATAAGAGTTTTAAAAGATATAACAGTACATCCATCTCCAGAATCCAAAGTTCATGTTGCAATGTCTGAAGAGATCATGTGGAAAATCGCACCCACTGTGCTTTGCTCCTGTTCAGTGAAGCATCTGCCACCAAAGCTTAATGACAGTTGCAAGTTGATATTTAGGTTCAAGAGCTAAATTTCTATCTGGATTGCTTGACAGAAGAGGCCAGCTCATCTGCAGTCACTGGCTTGTGCATCTGCAGTCATACAAAAGGAAGATGAATGAAATGTAAAAATGAAGAACAAAAATTTCAATAATTGCATTTACATGAGACAGATCAATTACATAGAGCACATAAAATGAACAGCCTAATTAAACTAGCAGCATCCCATGATTGTGTCATTCAGGCCTAACATGGGCCCACACACATATCCACATTGCAGGTCGCTGCATCTCTAAGGGAACCACCACAAATCTATGAAAACCAAAAATTCATGGAATCGAGGAAGCTTACAGCATCTGCAACAGAGAACCAATGAAATAATCTCATGAACTCATCATCCTGTGTAGGGAGGCTGTCATGATTCCAGTACGTGATGCTTCTAAACTTTGAATGTGCTTTCCAGTGATTTATGTTCCCACCTAAGTTATCCACTGAAATATTTTTTATTGTATTCTTCTTTTCCAAGACAAATCCTACAGATCAGATAAACAATGTGCAAGATGAAAATAACTCTTCATTTTACTTCCATAATGTAATATATAATCAATGTACATTAAAACGATGCATGACAGCTAATACAAGCTGAAAACTTTGCACTATATTATGCAGTCAACTGGATCATTAAAAAGTGTTGTGAAAAGTTTTCAACTTTAAGAGATGAGCAAAATAGCATCAACATTCTGCCAGTAAATAAATGCACAGCACAACCTTTAACATTAAACTGTACATTCAAAATCATAATAAACAAAAATGCATTTTGTACTTGAGGCTGAATCAATTTGAGTTTAGTGATGAAAAGTATCGAATCTATATTAGACAATCATGGACGGGCACAATGTAAACACCTGACAAGTGACAAATAGTGATAACAGGTCTATGGTAGGAGCACACAGTCTGTCATGAATATGATTAATGTTTTCAGGCCGAATGAGCTTAACCAAATTATCCTTGAATAAAATACCACACCGAGGCACACACAAATTTACTTTTGTCTAACCATCTCAGTTTCTAGATTGCAACTTGAAATGATATTTATTTCTGACTGAAGGATTCCTATTTGAAGGGATTTAAGTTGGAAACTACCTTTCGAAAACATGGAAATTGTGAAGGACCCTAAATTTTAGCCAAATAAGGTAACAAGATTCTTCAAAATATTCTAAAAAAACAACATAGAGAAATGAATAATACACCTCTCTCTCACGAAGCATCTTGTACATATGTGCTTTTACCTAGAAAACATATATTGAGATGATAAATGTCAAATATCAAGGAGATAAGAGTGGGGATCGATAATATCTGATAAACCAGTGTCTAAGTTTTGGACCTAATATGGTTCCACACAATCTTCACACTAATGTTGTCTTATTTGGATGACCAGAATGAATTATCAGTGTAGACACCAAAATTTTATGATGCCCAATTACTAACATCTTTTGAGACAAGCGTTTTGCAGGTTTTAAGTGGGAATCAGGCACCCCTCACACTCGAACCTCACACTCGAACGACAAGGGAGATTTGTCGTTCATCTAGAGGACAGCAGAATGGAATGTCGTTTGCTATGGGACAACACAAATGGAATGTCGTTTGCTATGGGATGGCACACACGTTTTGCTTTTCGTTGCATCAAATGTGTGGATAAGTCATTTGGCTTATCCCTATCTCCTCCCAACCGCCCTGAGCATTTCTCATGGCGGGAGGACTCCTCTTGGATGAGCCTTCATCCGATGAGACTCTCTTGGATAATTTTTATCATCATCTAGGGAATAACTCAGATCCACTAGGATTGAATCCAGATTCAAAGAAATTCTGTGACCTGTATCTCATTCTAAGTCCTATAAATAGGGACTGGCCCCTAGAACCCAGGCATCTGGAATTTCTCTGCCTAAGCTTGGATCCTAGAGAGAACGAGCCCTATTTCTTCATATCATCCTTTCTCGAATTAACCTACTTGCACCGAAGTACTGCCGAAACTGCAACCATTTACATCCCAACGCAAGAGTGTCACAAGGACCAAGGAAGAATGTAAAAGCTTAATGGGCCCTCGAGCCCGAAAAAGGTGATTTTCAGATCATTCGTTCTTTTATTTCGATTTTTATTATTTTAAAGAACATATACTAATACACTTTGATCTTTATTGCATATTCAAGTGTCTCGATGGTACAATTCGGGCTATGGAGATCGAAAAACTTGCCTAGATCCTACCTTCCCGTCAAATGAAGGACGATCGAGGCTCGCATGGCGTTCCCCACAATTTCAAAAGGATTTCATCAAATTCGGCTAAGTTTTGTTCCTTCCCCATTCAAAAAAAACTGTAAACAATCAGGAATGTAATTTAAAAGATAGTCTAAGCATTTTCCCGCTTCTTAGAAAAGAAAGAAATAGTGCTTAGCTTTTTTGTCCAACACAAAGGGACTCATACCCTCCTTTGGAAATAAGGATGACTAGTGTAAATAAAGATTTTCAAAGAACTAGCAATATATAGAGAGATAAAAATCATCTACACTGATCTGGCAAGGCTTCCCAAACCCACCATACCTGTTCATTCCTATCTTATCTCCATGACCTTGAGGTCAGTTTTGGAGAAGGGGACATTTCAAGCTAAGCCACAATTGTTGGTATTCACTTATTTCTCTTTATATGATAAAGGGAAAGGTAAGAAAGAAGTTGTCATATAAAAAATAAGACCAAAAACCAGCAACAAACTTTTAAGGTACACTATAACATGAGATATGATTCCCAACATTCATAGCAGTAGTTCTTGCCTCTCTGATATGCTGAATCATTATCCTAATGTAATGTCACCCACCTTTTATTCCAAAGAATTGTACCAACTCATGCATGAATGAACTTGCAAGGACTTAGCAAACCAGTAAAAATTGCCAAACATGGTAAACTTTATATAAGTTTTTGCCCCGATGCACATTTCAATAGTCCAACCAAACATCCCCTAAAATTGCACCATTTATATGTAGATTTGTGCACCGTCTTCAGTCTTCACTGATAGCAATGTTGGGAATGACATATGAAGCTGATATCCTCCGTGTCCCTCAAACCAGTATACTTACATCATGAAGCAATAAGCAATGTTTCCATATTTTTAGTGTATATAAGCATATGTGTTTCTTTCCAACCATAGCTAACTCATCCATCTCATAGTTTCCAGAAATGGGTACAAGTACTGGTACGGGTACGTAAAGTTTAAAAAGTTTCAGGTAAGTATTTACTAGAAATGCATATTACGATTTAAAAAAATATTGGTATGAGCAGAGTTACCAGAAGCTTCTTAGGTAGGTGGGAAGCTCGCTTCCCGAAAACTCGCTTCGGAAGCGCGATACTCGCTTCCGAAACTTCATGGGAAGCTCGATTCCCCCACGCTTCTTCTATGCTTCTCATACACATGGTTTATGCATACTATATACTTTTCTCACGTTTCTTTTCATCTTTTTCATGTATTTTCTCTCACGCTCACTCACTTTCCATGTACTTTCTTTAAATTGGTAACCATTATTGCTAGATTTTAACAAAAAATTTAACACTTTTACAGAAAAATCATGAAATATAAGAATGATCAATTTTATTTTAGTTTTTATTTGTTTCTTGTTTGATTCCATATTGCTTCCTTTTTTATTCATATTTTGCTTTTAAATTGAAACTTCGCTTTCCGCTTAGTATAAATTTTAAAATGCATCGCTTCTCGCTTCCGCTTCCCATATCTTTTCCTGCTTCTGCTTCCTAGTTCGGCAACCTTGGGTATGAGTCTCTAATAAACATTGATATGGTATGTAAAAGAATTGGTAAGTTTCTGAAAAAAATGATACAACATATATATTTCATAAAAGCACATAATTAAAATAGTAAATTACATATAGTTAACCAATCATTATTGTCTTATATTTTTTTTATTTGCCACAATATTTAAACGCTTTAACAAAGATAGTATCTTTGTATAATGGCATTGTTGTTTGTACACAAATAATGGAGTTTTGATGAACATGACCAATGACCAACACACACACACACACAAGTACAAAGGCAACCAAATCTTATAAAAAAAAAGCTATATGGCACAAAACTAGATGCACTGAATCAGCGACAAACACAATGCATGAGGGAACCAAATACAGTGACACACTAAAAGAGACCCAAATACATGAAAAACAGAAGGGTATTGGCAAAGGAAAAGCTGGGGAATACCACAGTACCCATCTGGGATAGGAATTGTTGCACCCTCCAATTTCCTCCCCCTGAATGAGGCCTCCTCCACCATTATCCCATCAATAACAACACCTACACCATCAAAAACAACAAAAAGAAACACGCCAACATCAGAAATGTATCAGCAGTGGAGAGAGAGAGAGAGAGAGTTCTCGGACCGGTCTGCTTGGGCTTGAAGTAGTGAGAGACGGAGCATGGGCTCGTGTGCCTGACGCAGCACGGTAGGTGGTGGAGCTGACCGGTGAGATCGACCGTTGGTTCGGAGAGATCGACGGTTCCCGTTATTCCATCTCTTGGGCGCCTGCTGCTGCCTTCTTCCATTGGCTCTTAGATTGGGGAGCACAACTCTGAATCAGACACTCACCAGCAGCCAGCACTTTCTGTCTATTTGGCCCCCTTCTATTTTTGGGGCGGGAAGGGAGAAAAAACGGGTCCGGAGCAGTCCTGTCACGGATCCATATGTGGACCCGGTGAACCCGAACAGGAACCTGGTGGGACCCAGGCGTGGGCTGACTCAGAATCACTCATCCCCGTCGTCATACCCCATCTATGATCTCATTAATGAAATTGTTTTGAGTAATTCTGACCCAATAGATGGATTCAGCAAGGTCAATTTGATAGGAATCAGCCCTTGAATTACATTTTTTTTTGACAAAAATATGATTTTTTTAAATCAATAAATTTTGGCACGTTTATAACCGTGTTGAGTTTTTAATTGCCAGAAAATCCTATACGCAAATCATATTCTGGTAATTTAAATGCTGATATTCGCTAACTGGATCGTGTAGATCACATCTATGAGGTCAGATTCTATCAAAACAACAACTTTGCATCAATGGGTCATAAAATGGAGTATGATAATAGGGATCACATAGGGGATGAGTGAAACCAAATTGGTCGTGGGTATCCATTTTCGGGTTTGAATCTAGAACACAACCAAGATTGGGTCAAACTCCTCTGCGGTTGATTTTCTTGTTTTTTGAGCCCATGTTAAGTAGGTATGGGTATAACCCTGCACATATGACATGAATTCGAGAACCCAGTTGGTAGATTGTTTGAAAAAAGGACACGTGGAGATGAATTTTTAAATTTTTAATCAATAAAAAATTATTTTAATATTCTACAATATTAAAATATTAAATTCCCTTGGGTTTTCGTCAGCCACCCCTTTGGGATGTATTTGATCCCTTTTCTTTTTTCTAATTATTTCAAAAAAAAATTCTAGTTGGGTTGGGTTCAAGTTTGTGATTTGTTCCTTTGCTTAGGTAGAAACATTGAAATTGTAACATTTGTGAATTTTGTCACATGAATAAACCTAAATTTTTATGGCTGAAATGTTATATGGGGGTATTTTTATTTTTTTTAATTTGATTTTTATTGGATCTTGAATATTTTATTCGGATCTTCGATATTAGATCCCTGATATCTTAATTGGATTTTGATATTGGATCTTGGATAATTTATTCCGATTTTTGATATAAGATCCTTGATATCTTAATTGGATATCTGACATTAAATCCTGAATATTTTATTTGGATTTTTTATATCAGATCCCCAGCATCTTAATTGGATTTTTATATTAGAATCACAATAGTTCAGAATCTCTAATATTAGATCCATGACATTTTATTTGGGTCCACAATATTTTAATCGGATCTCAGATTTTTGGACCTTCTAAATTGAGTCCCAGAAAATCTAGATTTTTGGATGGACCCTGATAGTCCTAATATGGATCTAAAAACATAAATAGATCTTGGATCTTCATTGAATAGATCCAATCACTCAAAAAAAAAAAAAAGAAGAATGTGACTCTTGGTAGGAGTAGTTAGTGCACGCCATCACGAGTTGGGGCGTTGCAAGTTCGAGCCTAAAGGGAGTGTGTCATATAGTGGGTGGGATCGGTGTTGAACCCCAGCTCAAAAAAAAGAAAGGTCGTATACAACTTAAAAGAGGGGGGGGGGGGGGGGGGGGCATGAAAATTCCCCATTCACATACATTGGAGAGAAAGAGGGGAACCAAACCCCTCTAACTGAGAGGGTGTTGTGTGTTCTCCCCAGAACACAAATTTGTGTGTTACGGTGTGTATGGAGGAATATCGTGGGACCCGCAATAATTCATATGCCAATGTTGCCCACGATATGTTTATAATAAAATAACATATAAAAAAGGTACTTTTGACGGAAATGGCCTCCCGTAAGATAGATATGCGTTGGACGAAAATGTCCTCCCGCTCCCCGTATATAGATTTGCATGTTCCCCCTTTGTTTTTAGCTTGTGCTACAACACATGGCCGCCTTTTCGTTCATGCCTTTTGTTAGATAGAAAACTTTTTCTGGTTCATTCCTACCTCGTGGAGATAACTATAAATCGAACGACAGGTTTGATCATTGGTGGGCGTCAAAGGGGGATTTGTCGGCCATCTCTTTTTACAATCTTCTCTTCTTCTTCGTTTTCGTTAGGCAGTATGGAAAAAAGCAATGACGCACAAACATTCCAACAAGTGCCATTAAAGCATGGTGAGTATCTTTCCATGTCAGCATGCTATTGTTGAAGAACGTATGTCATCGTGAGTATCATTAAGGCATTGTTTTGTTATTGCAGGTAGATTTTATCTTTTTGACGGTTGAAAACTTGAAGATATTTGTAAGGCGGTGGGATCTCCTGACAAGAATGCTTGGTTACAGATGCGAGCAAGAGCCTCTATCCCATCTGGTATCGTCCATTCACTTAGTATATGCAATATAACAAAATCACGGTGGTAGTAACATGTATATCGATTTGTGAGATATTGTTTTGTTTGTTAATATCGATCTGTAATATATTATGCTAAATTGTCGTATATCGATTTGTAAGATATTATGTATTTTTTAGTGTCGATTTGTGAGATATTGTTTTGTTTGTTACTATCGATTTGTAATATATTATGCTGAATTATCGTGTATCGATTTGTAAGATATTATGTATTTTCTAGTATCGATTTGTGAGATATTGTTTTGTTTGTTACTATCGATTTGTAATATATTATGCTAAATTGCCGTATATCAATTTGTAAGATATTATGTGTTTTCTAGTGTCGGTTTGTGAGATATTGTTTTGTTTGTTAATATCAATTTGTAATATATTATGTTGAATTACCGTATATCGATTTGTAAGATATTATGTGTTTTCTAGTATCGATTTGTGAGATATTGTTTTGTTTGTTAATATCGATTTGTAATATATTATACTGAATTATCGTATATCGATTTGTAAGATATTATGTATTTTCTATTGTCGATTTGTAAGACATTGTTTTATTTGTTAATATTGTTTTGTAATATATTATGTTGAATTGTCGTATATCGATTTATAAGATATTATGTGTTTTCTAGTGTCGATTTATGAGATATTGTTTTGGTTGTTACTATCGATTTGTAATATATTATTTTGAATTGTCGTATATCGATTTGTAAGATATTATGTATTTTCTAGTGTCGATTTATGAGATATTATTTTGTTTGTTAATATCGATTTGTAATATATTATATTGAATTGCCGTATATAGATTTGTAAGATATTATGTATTTTCTAGTGTCGATTTGTGAGATATTGTTTTGTTTGTTACTATCGATTTGTAATATATTTTGCTGAATTGTCGTATATCAATTTGTAAGATATTATGCTGAATTGCCATATACCGATTTATAATATATTATGTTGAATTGTCATATATCGATTTATAAGATATTATGTGTTTTCTAGTGTCGATTTGAGAGATATGGTTTTGTTTGTTAATATCGATTTTGTAAGCTATTATGTTTAATCTTTGATACTGTGATTCATTCAATCATTTCTTTGACTTGCTTAACTAATCGGTAGTCGTTGTTATATGCATCTTGAATAAATCATAGTAAATGTATGCGCTGACTAACACAAATTGATATTTTGCTCATGACAGTGTTGAGCATATCAACTAGTCGCAGTGAAGATGATGCATCTCAATCATTGGGAAGTCATTGAGCAATGGACATCTGTACTATCTACGCACCTGAAGAATTGAATATGTGCACTAATGATGCACATGATAAGAAGAGTGCAGACATTGGATTCACTCTTGACTTGAATATTCCAGCAGACAAAATGCAATTTGATAATAAGGTAAACGGTCATGACAGTCCACTTGACAAAGGTGCAGGCACCTCAAGTCTATATGATAGTACACTTGACTCTGTTCCCGTAGAGGGAATGCAGTTTAATAATGTGGAAGCTGCATACAAATTTTATGATGATTATGCCTTAAAACTTGATTCAGTGTTAGAAGGTATTCTTAGGCAAAAAATGCACAGGGTGTCGTGGTGAGAAAGGCATATGTTTGTTCTAAGCAAGGTTGGAAGAAGTCGATTGGAAATCCAATAAGGAGCAAGCCAGATTCAAGATGCGGCTGTCCAGCAAGAATGGTGTTAAGAAGACTTACGAATGAGAAATATGTTGTTCGTACTTTAATCAATGATCATAACTATAAAATAATCGTTTCATTTATGACTCGTATGTTAAGGTCATATCGTAAAGTAACTGAAGCGCATACTGCTATTGCTGAAATAGTTGATAGTGCAAGTGTAAAACCCATGAATTTTAAGAAATTTTCAACGAAATTAAAACGTGTATTTATGTGAAATAATAAGGTTTATGAAATATTCAATATGATTTTGAGGCTTGCGGGCCAGTAGAGCGAACCCGGTAACGAATACTAGAAAGGGTACTTGGATCCGGACTTTAGCGAGATTTGATGATCCGACCCGGTTCACGAGGCCAAGTGGAGAAATCTGATGGTTTCGAGATAATAGCGTAAGATCCGAAGCACATTTATGGTGAAAGAGTGCAAGTTTAGAACCAACGGGTGAAAAATCCACTTGAAAATGGAAGAAATCCATCAACAAGGGAAAACGTTCAAATATGACATAAACAGAATTTTCTTGCAAAAGTAAACACCAAGTGATGGTGTGGTGTAGTGGTAGGGCACACGATTGTTTGGAGCCACAACCCAAGTTCAAAACTCACGGTGCGCCCACGTAGAAGTGAAAAGCATTATATTTTTATGAAATCCGGAATAAAACAGATAGGGTTAAATACAATTTAATCCACACACTTTACAACGAAAAGCAATGTAGCACAACTGGTGGGGCTCGTTACCCCTTAGGTTGGAAACCCAAGTTCAAAACCCCAAGTTAAAATTTTTACTTGAAAAAAAAATATATAGAAAGAGAAAATCGTGGGTGAGTTAAACCCCTACTTTCTAGACCCTCTCCCACAATAAACGTGTGGGAGTTGGCCTTTGTGCTTCCCCTTTTCCAAGAAATATGGGAAATCCCCCCCCAAATGTGTTGGGGGTACCCATAAAGCAACCTTGGAAAAACACTTTGCTAATGAGGAAAAAGGGGCAATCTAGGAAGTTTCTAAACAAACCACACAAAACGTGGGGCTGGAGGTTTGATCTTTCTGAAAATCAAAGTTTCCCTAAATAGAGAAGAAAATTAAATTGGATGAAAAGGAGGAGACGGCTACTCTCTCTCTCTCTCTCTCTCTCTCTCTCTCTCTCTCTCTCTCTCTCTCTCTCTCTCTCACGGTGGTGGTCGACCCCCACTGCTGGACGGGTGGACCTCCATTGCCAACGTGGTGCCGCCCCAACGAAGGAAGAAACGTTGCTTCGTTCGCTTGACGCTCAAACAAGAGGTAAGGGGCACTATACTTATGTGTTGTACTCGCTGCCTTGTAGTACGTATGGGGCTTGATGCTGCCCAGAAGTCTGTACTAAACCATGCCAGCCATGAATGGGTATAGGGGTCCAAGCTCTGGACTGATAAAAAAAAAACACTTTGGGTTTTTGATGGCCCGAGTGATGGTGGGCTGGATGTGAACTCATCCCACATTTTTTAGGGGTATTTGTAATACACAGTTAGAGTGGATGACTCTACAGGAGGGTATATGTGTATTGAAACCACGTGAGACGATCATTTCAACTTCCAATAGCTGTCAAAAAATTTTTAAGGTATATGTTCAGCAAAATATACACAGACCATGTCACATGATATATAAAAAAAATAAAAAAAAATATAGGTATATGTTATTCCCAGATCTACAGTCCAAGGGTTTCATTGGGGGTCACGTAAATCTGATTACTTACAAGACTGTTGTTGAGACCCATGTTTGTTCACTCCCTTTAGGTTTAAGCTTGCCTTGATCTAACATTTGTTTCCTTGTTGTATGACGTTAGGCTGAAATTTTTAGTTTGAATCATTACCTAATGAACCATGAATTATTGCAATAGATAACCAACACCCATAGTTCAATGGTGTATAATACACTTATGAATGTCCGGTGGACACAGACCTCTTGAAATAGATTCAATCACAATGCACGATTGGGTTGTTCATATACTTTTTCTATTACATCAAGTTGTGCACAACAACAAAAAAAAAATTATATACATATATGTTATATTTTGATTCTTGTGATGTAATGTGACCTGAACAAGAATAATACAGACCCTCCCTGGCCTTATTGAGTTGTTGAGAGTGGGTTGGTCTCGTCGGTTCAGTGCTAGCCACATACAGTATACCTCTCATCGACCTAAGATAAGAAGGTTGTTGGTGGGTTTAGGTATTGAGGAACGGCCAGAACTGGGACACGTTGCTCCTAACAACAGAACACTGATTTAAGTGTGTTGCAGAGCTAAAAGATGGTTACCACAACTAGTAAAAAAAAAGAGAAAACGTGAGATGGGTAGAAATAAGTTAGTATTTTTCCCATTTTGTGAAACAAATCTCAACATGATATTGCTGGTAATAACCATTGATGAATTGGAATTATTGTTCAAAAAAAAAAATTGGACTTCAAGTGATATCAATATTTTTGTTGTTCTCATAGTTTACATAACCCACATGTCATTCTAAGTATATTAGTGTGGTGCCCCTAATTTGAAAGGCTAATGTTAGCCTTATAAAAACAGAACCATGCTGCAACCAAATCCAATTTGCTGCTGGGTTGGACCCCATTTCGGCACTAATTAGGCTTATAACAACCATCGTGTTGAGCGAAGGCCAGGTAATTTCACTATGAGCTTGCCTATATATATATATATATATGTGTGTGTGTGTGTGTGTGTGTGTGTGTGTGTGTGTGTGTGTGTGTGTGTGTGTGTTTCTGTTTATATACATGTTTTGGCGCCACGTAGATGGCATGGTATGTGGGATGCGGGTGCATACACCCTCGATCCAGAATCTGATGAAAAAGTGGGCTTCGAGTCGAGCCATGATTGGAGTGATGCTACTCAATCGGTGCTTAAGACACCCTGGCACAAATGAATATATAGTGTGTAAATCCTAAGACGGGTTTGGGATTTTGGAAATCCCCTGTGGTGCGATGGCTCGCACAGGAAAATAAATGAGAGATAAAACTGTATGCATAATCATAAGGTTCACAAGGCTCTGGGTATACCTGAAAGAAGGTATATGTTACTGGACCCCTCGTGGAGTGATGGCTCTCATATAATTATAAAGAAAATGTTAAATAAAAAAAAAACATAAACATAAAACCTTTGAGATTTTGGGTACATCTGAAAGAATGTGTATGTTACCGGACTCTCTGGGCTTTGGGTACATCTTAAAGACGGTGTATGTTACCGAACTCATGATCTACCTTGGAGAGGGTAGGTGGTACAAGCTTCGTGGACGTTCGTGCTTTCGTGAGAGCTAGGCATCTCACTGTATGGTCTTAGTTCACTACAATGTATATGCATGTGCGTACCCACAGGGTAAGAGTAAGATAAACATTAAATAATTTAAGTTAAATGAAATACTCATCCTTGAAGAATGGTGTACTGTTGATATGACTTTCGTAAAACTTGTAGAATCTACAGATTTTGCTAATGTGAATAATTGTATCTTTAATTCAGTTATCTTTTGCACTGTATCATGAATTAGAAAGCATAATCTTTTCCTTAGAATGATATAAATTTCCATGTTAGTTATATCTACAGTTGTTGCACATATTTGTACATAGGACACTGAGCACCACATATGAATATAATGCTTCTTACGCAGACAGGGGAGTCTGACCCTTCTGCTTTAAATATTTTTCAGGAAGCAACTAAATCGGAGTATCGTGGGCGTCGCGTATGGAAGTAGTCAAGAGATCTCAGTTATTCAGTGTTTTCTGTTTGAACTCTGATTAGTAGATTTACATTTTTGTCATGGGATGTAATTAATGACATTAATGCTTTAATTAATGAATGCTATGCTTTTATTACTTCTCTGTTTTACCCTGTAATGCACCCGACTTGTGTTTTTCGCACTTCCGCTATTTAAAAAAAAAAATTACTCCAAAATTTTTACTATAAAAAGTTGGGGCGTTACAACAAGCATTACACCAAGGAGACATACAATTTGTGCGTGCACGTAGATGGTGGTCGCGAGAATGTACCATTCATACCTATGGATCTAAGAAACCACTTGAGAAGGAAGCGGTCAGAAAACATGAAGAATGGAGGAATATGTTCTTTGGTTGATTACCTATAGAAAAAATCAAACATTGACCCTAGTTTCTTTAGTGCAATGCAACTGAATAAAGATGGGTATGCTGTAAATATGTTTTGGGCAGATTCAAAGTCAAGAGTAGATTATAAATGCTTCAATGATGTGCTTGTTTTTTATACGACAATGAAGATTAATATGGAACAATGGTCATTTGCGCAGTTTATTGAAATGAACTATCACTCACGAAGTTACATATTAGGCGACATTTTTTTGTATGACCAGACCAAGGAAACCTTTGAGTGGTTGTTCAGAGTATTTACACAGGCAATGAATGTGAAACACCCTAGAGTTGTACTTACAGATGGTGATTATGCAATTGCTGCTGTAGTGTCTCGTGTATGACCATATATACATCATCGCCTATGTTTGTGGCATATCTTTCAAAATGCAGCAAAGAACATAAGACACATTTTTAATCAGAAGACAGGGTTTGATAAAATGTTTAGACAGTGTGTACTTGAGAGCATTGACGAGATTACCTCTATGTCTGATTGGAAGCAAATGATTCAGATGTACAACCTTGAAGATTGTGTGTGGTTAGAACATTTATATGTAGACAAAGAGAAATGGACATTGACATATGGAAGACAATACTTTTATGCAGGTATGATAAGCACACAAAGAGCTGAATCTATGCATGTCACACTGAAAAAAACCTTGTATTCATGTTTAACAATGTTTCGTTTCATGGAACAGTATGAATTATTTATAGACGGTCTTAGTCAGAATGCACTTGAACAAGATGTGAAATGCATCAACACCCGCCCTGTAACTTTGGGCATGAAAATATTGACGTGACTTGCAAATCTGTATACACTATCTGTATTTGAATGTACTAAGAAGGAGGTTATACAAGTCATGAATTGCAACAGAGAAGGACGTATGCAATATGAGAATATACACAAATATCATGTTCTATAGGAGGGCGAAGAACATCCAAAAAGGCAAGAAACACATGTTACGTACAATGTTGACAACTGAACAGTTGAATGTACGTGCAAAATATTTGAATTCAAAGGTATTTTATGTCGTCATGTATTAAAGGAACTTAATCAAGAGAAGATACAAGAAATACCTGAGTCATATATAATGCAAAGATGGATGAGATAAGCAAAGATTAAATTGTTGGATACAAATAATGTCCGTCCATCTAGTGTTGATGAGAAGTATGACATAGCCTTTCGTTACCAACAACTATGTAGGTCACTTATGCATGTTGTAGATTTGGCATCGAAAAGTGAAGAAGCCTATGTATGTATGAGAAAAGTGTCAAGAGAATTACTTAAAAAGTGCAGTTAATTCACTATGAGTTCGTTGCAGCTCATGACGACCAATCTAAGAAAATGAGATCGAACAACGTAGGTAAAAATCACGCTTCCCCTGACCCTGATGAGACGTTGCACCAAAGCGTAAACATCATCTTCGACAAGTCAGGAGTAAACCTTGTAGATTATGATAGAAATATTCACCTAACGAAGGGTATTAAAAGAAAACATGCCTTTAATCGCAGTCGTCAGAGGATAAAGGGTGCACTGGAATTTGTTGGCAAGAAAATGTCTAAGAAACAACCAACCCCTAAGCAACCAAGCCCTTCGCATGAACAAGTATGTAATACAGCATATTGCTTCAAGTGTAAATTATATTACGTGCAACCTATCAATATCTAACTTGTGTAATTTCTAACATATAACAATATCATACAGACGTGCACTACAATGTTGGAACCTGCAATCCACCCGACCTGTTTGAGTGGAATGATGGCATGAGTTTCACAAGTCTTTTGGTATGTAACAATTTTAGGAGGATGTTTCATTTCTTGTTGAACTTAATGTAGTGTCTGATATTGTTTTGTTTCATGACAAGCTCAATTCAATTCAAAAGTGAGCAACGCAACACAAGAATCACGTGTGAATTCTTAAGGTACAAAATAGTTGTAGCATTTAACTTTCATATCTTACAAATCGTTATAATGTTTAGCATTATATAATTCTTTGTTGTAGTTCTATAATAATTTATTGTAAATCAATAATTCTTTGTTGTAATTCTATAATTCTCTATTGTAAATCGATAAATCTTTATTGTAATATCATAATTCTTTGTTATAATTCTATAATAGAAATCACACTACAAATATTATAAAAAATCGACACTAGAAAACACATAATATCTTACAAATCGATATACAACAATTGAGCATAATATATTACAAATCGATACAGAAATTCAGCATAATAGCTTACAAACCGATATTAACAAACAAAACCATATCTCCTAAATCGATACTAGAAAATACACATTTTCTTATAAATCGATATACGGTAATTCAGCATAATATATTAAAAATCGATATTAAGCAATTCAGCATAATATCTTACAAATCGATATACGATAATTTAGCATAATATATTACAAATCGATATTAACAACCAAAAAAATATCTCACAAATCGATTCTAGAAAACATATATCATCTTACAAATCGATATACGACAATTCAGCATAATATATTACAAATAGGTATACATCAATTCAGCATAATGTCCTACAAATTGATATACGACAATTCAGCAAAATATATTACAAATCGATATTAATGAACAAAACGATATCTCCAAAAATGACACTAGAAAACACATAATATCAT
This sequence comes from Nuphar pumila, assembly GCF_984573655.1. Lineage (NCBI taxonomy): Eukaryota > Viridiplantae > Streptophyta > Magnoliopsida > Nymphaeales > Nymphaeaceae > Nuphar > Nuphar pumila. Next base: position 105,611,978 of record NC_143259.1, read on the forward strand.
ACAAATTGATATACGACAATTCAATATAATATATTATAAATTGATATTAAGTAATTCAGCATAATATCTTATAAATCGATATACAACATTTCAGCATAATATATTACAAATCGATATTAACAACCAAAACAATATCTCATAAATCGATACTGGTAAACACATAATATCTTATAAATCGATATACGACAATTCAACATAATATATTACAAATCGATATTAAGCAATTTAGCATAATATCTTACAAATTGATATACGACAATTCAGCATAATATATTATAAATCAATATTAACAACCAAAACAATATCTCACAAATTGACACTAGAAAACACATAATATCTTACAAATCAATATACGGCAATTCAACATAATATATTATAAATCAATAATAACAAACAAAATAATATCTCACAAATCGACACTAGAAAACACATAATTTCTTATAAATCGATATACGACAATTCATCATAATATATTACAAATCAGTAGTAACAAACAAAACAATATCTCATAAAAATTGATATAATATCCTATAAATTATAAGATGTGTCGATTTGCAAGATATTTGTATTATGATTTTGAAACGTGTGCCTGCAGAATTTATATTGTTGCGATTTGGGTGCTTGAGGTGGCAATTTGCATATTCAACACACGTGTCGGGTTTGTAATTTTGGTTTATGGATCAATGTGAATTTTGTACACAGTCTTATAAAATTTGTGTACACACTGTACAAAATTTGTTACAAATGTCTGTACACAAAAAATTTAGAAATTGAAAGTTGAACCAAAAATTGCTATCTCTCTCTCAGTAGTAGAACCTAACCCTCTTCACGTTATCCTTGAGAACAGGTAGACGTTTAAAAGGACTTTCTGTTAATCTTGGGGACCTCGCGTCCTTCATAGCTTTCTAGGTAATCTTGAAGTCTGGGTTTTTGTATCTTTCTCAACTAGAAAATCCTTCATTTTTTTGCATTTTTCTGTGCAGAATCTAGGTATATTATCCTAAAAAAAAAACCCGAAAGTCAGACCAATATAAAAATGTAGTCACCAATAATATGGGATAATAAAACATGTTTAAGTGTACATCATACAATGGTGAATTCTGGTGCTCGTCCATAGTATATTGCTTTAATATACTTCATTACAAAGATGCCATAATCGACACCATTATTTTGTAAAAGATCATCATCTGCGACGTCAAGCCTCCACAGGCCAATGTCGACACCCAACATGTCTTTAAAAAATCCAACCTGTAGTTTATGCAAAAGCAAGTAAATTTCGGGTCACAGTACAAGATACAATAATCTTAAAGATAGAAACTTACCAAATGCACAATGTCACGGTCTACACCAATGTTATAGTCCAAGGAGTTGTATAACCATATTTTTTGTTCTTGTACATCCAACACGTATAAGACCCAATGCTTTTTCGATTGCCAGAATGTAGGAATCAATATCTGCAAATCGATTATAAAATATCTTAAAAATAGATATGGAAATGCATACTGATACCATAAAATTCGATGTTAAGAAACATCATATAAATCGATATTAAGAATCAAACCAATATCTTAAATCGATATTAGGAATTAGCATAAAAATCGATATTAAGAATCAAAACAACATCTTAAATCGATATGAAAATTCCTATTGATAGCTTAAAAATAGATATTAAGAATCAGCATAGAAATCGATATTAAGAATCAAAACAATATCTTAAATCGATATTAAGAATCAACATAGAAATCAGTATTAAGATTCGGAGCAATATCTTAAATCGATTTAGAAATTCGTATTGATATCTTGAAAATCGATATTAAGAATCAAAATAATATCCTAAATGGATATTAAGAATCAAAACAATATCTTAAATCGATAATAAGAATCAGCAATAGAAATCGATATTAAGAATCAAAATGATATCTTAAATCGATATTAAGAATCAACATAGAAATCGATATTAAGATTCAGAACAATATCTTAAATCGATATGTTGATAGCTTAAAAATAGGTGTTAAGAATCAGCATAGAAATCAATATTAAGAATCAAAACAATATCTTAAATCGATATTAACAATCTAAACAATATCTTAAAAATCGATATTTAGAATCAACATAAAAATCAATATTAAGAATCAAAACAATATCTTAAATCTATATGCAAATTCTTATTAATAGCTTAAAAATCGATATTAAGTATCAAAACAAGATCTTAAATAAATTTAACATCTTACAAATCGATATGGTCACAAACCTTTTTACTTGAACAAAAGTTTGCCATTTGGTCATCGTTACCCCAGTATTATAGTCCATTTAGAAATCCAACCGCGTATGGCATTCAGCAGACAATACTCTATTGAACAGAACAATAATAATAATAAGTTTAGAACACGAACATTAGTAAATCAAAAAAGAAACTAAACATATAAGATAACCGATATACCATAAAATAAGGGGTGACGATGTGGACCGACATGGTTGTTCCCTTGCTTTGAATATACATTACAAAATCGTGTATAGTCTGTTTACAACAAATATGCACTTGTTAATATGCATACCCATGGCATACGTAAATGTATAACTGATAGTGGTTTCATATATATAAAATTACTGATAGTGTGACCTTTTGCAAATTTATCTTACATCCGTTCGATGTTCTCTTCGAGCACTTTGCTGAGTTTTCTGGCACCTTGTTTTGTAGATGTTGCACTGAAATTAGCTGAATATTCAGTAAATGAACTGTAGCATTATATTCAGTAAACGAAATATAAACAAAGCAGGTAATAGGAATCAAAGGTACCCTTTTTTGTGGACGTTCGACTGAATCACAACATCCTTCTTCGACATCGATACAACTTTTGCGATAAAGGAGGTTAAAGGAAACGTCAGTTTTTCTGTTCGTTGCTCACGAAGCAGGTTATAGAAAAGGCTCCTTTTCTTCTTTAAATAAAACGTCGCATGTTCTATGCTCTTAAAGGAAACATCTTGTGTTCCTTGCGGAACACACTACTGAAGTTATGCAATGCTTCATTCATTTATTGTTCACGTTGTTTTACGTTCTGCCAGTTTTCAAAAATCACGCAAAAAGAATATTAACAAATAAATAAATTACATTGCATATTAATTATAAGATGTTGTTTCATTTGCTAGTATCATCGAAACAATATTAGTACGTGTAAATGAATGACACGTCACTTAACATCAGTAGTGTGTCAGATGACGTTTTCCTAAACTCTAGACCCTAAACCCTAAACTAATGTTATGCGACGTTCCTTGCACCTAAAGGAAATGCTATAAATAATAAAACATAAATCAGTAATCGCATAACGATTGAACAAACCTAAGTACAAATCGTGGTAACTTCATAATTGATATACCTAGTAATCACTATTATCGGAATTGCTATACAATATAAACTCAAAAATAGCAATCGCTATAGGATTTAGCAAACGTAAGTACAAATCGTGGTAACTTCATAATCGCTATACCTATTAATAGCTATACTAAGTAATCACTATCACAAGAAACACTATAAGTAATAACCCTGAACCGGTAATCGTTATACGATTTAGCAAAAGTAAGTCCAAATCATAGTAATTTCATAGTCGCTATACTGAGTAATCGCTATTACAGAAATCACTATACATAATAAACTCAAAACTAGTAATCGCTATACATAAGTACAAATCGTGGTAACTTCATAATCACTATACATAATAAGCGCTATACAGAGTAATTGCTATAAAAGGAATCACGATACATAATAAACCCTAAGCCAGTAAGCGCTATACGTAAGTACAAATCATGGAAGAATTATATAATTACAAACCTAAGTTTATGTAGTCTTGTCGATTTTTCTGTGACACTTCTGTGTTACACTTATTAAGGAAAGAATTATATAATTACAACAAAGAATGATAGAATTACAATATAGAATTATCGGGATACACAAATCACATAATATGTTTATTCACAGGCACTTGACGACTCAGCTGAACATAGAAATCATCTCTTTTTTGGACTTAGTGGAGTCACTTTATTCGATGGCCTCTTCGTTCCCTTGATCTTATTAAACCCACTGGTAATCATCTCAACTAGTGACCCAATTTGTATACTCAAATTCTGCACGTCCTTCCGTAACTCTTTATTCTCACTCTCCAGCATCGCTAACCTTTGGTCGGACGATACCTTTTCCTTTGGGAGTTGTGTTTGCTTCTTATCATGTAATGCAACAAAGAGAATCGTAGTATCCGCCAGAGGGACATGAAGGACGTTACGTCTATGCTAGAAGACGACATGCTTGGTGACAAGAGTGACCTCACTTTCAGGTTGCTTCTTCTCAATTTGTCAATTTCCACGCATGGGTTGCCAATATTGTTTGAAATAGTTGGGGTCATATTGTCGTTCTTTATAATCATATGGTATGGCATGAACACCTTCTTTGTTTTAACTATCCAATTATTTCCTGAAGCGTTCGTGCCAATTTACGTTCTTGGCCCTACCACTATTCATCTTCCTTTTCAATACCACAGGCAATTTTGATATTGACTGTCCCAAGCCAGCTTGTAGGAGTACTCGACTACCATGTTGCAACTCGGCTTCACATCTGCTAAAGAGCCAAATATCACAGACAGACAGTCTCACAGCCTCGGCAACATCTTCGTCATCCTCGTTCTCCCCATCCATATAAGGTCTCCACACAACCTGTACAATCGAGATTGTGATTTAGATATAGATATAATTATTCAAGCAAAATACTAAATGCGATAACAATTTGTACTAAGGAAAACAAAATCCTAAAGCGATGATTACTTAAGAATGCTAAACATTATAACAATTTACGCTAATGAAAGTTAGATGATAAGGAGATAACGATTTGTACTAAGGAAGACAAAATCCTAAAGCGATGATTACTTTAGAATACTAAACATTACAACGATTTACACTAATGAAAGTTAGATGCAAAATACGATAACGATTTGTACTAAGGAAGACAAAATTTTAAAGCGATGATTACTTAAGAATGCTAAACATTATAACAATTTACGCTAATGAAAGTTAGATGCTAAGAAGATAACGATTTGTACTAAGGAAGACAAAATCTTAAAACGATGATTACTTAAGAATGCTAAACATTACAACGATTTTAAACCATTTACCTCATTTAATTGCAGCCCATCTAAAATGAACTAAGCATTTTCCTTCTTGACATTTATTGAAGCCCACTGATTGATCTTGGGAAAACCACAAACCGCAGGGCCACACTGAGGACGCAAGGTAACAATATGCTCCCACATCCAGGCCTACAAAAATAATATATTAGTAAGACTACAACCTTCAACGAGCTTAGTCTACAAACACTAAATATGTAATAAACAAATACCTAAACAAATGGCCAAACCCCCTCGACGGTTTTCGTTCCCCTACTCGCATGGTAAAGTTGATTGTACAAGTGTGCAAGCATAGCAGCACCCCATGCCCAGTTGTCGACTTCATCTAAGTCTTCCAAGAACTACATCCACAAGTAACTTATTCTCGAACCAGAACAATCGAAAAATAAAGTAAGTCCAAAAAAATAAAGAAGGAAGTCGTGCAACTCTTGGTCAGCTGCTTCAGATGCATATGTAGCGAACTGACCTTTCCATTTATTACAAAAAAATAAACTTTCATCGTTGAGGAATTGCCTCCACCAAAAATGCACTCACGTCATTCCTCCATCGACATTCCTAGAAGGGCCGTGCAATTGTCCCTTGGGTTATAGTTTGAATCCCTTGTTAGGACAACACTTTTATGGCACTTAAGACCCGTAATCCGTGCCACATCTTTTAGGGTCATGGTCATCTTAAAAACTCCAAACTGGAATGTGTTCGTCTTATGGTTCTACTTATTGACAAGGCGGGTCATGGTGTTCCAGCAATTTTTAAAATAATGTTGGTCCAGAAGGCCACCGAAGTGCATCTTTCGTAATCGGTCATTCTAATATTCACTCAGCTTTCTGAACCACGACAGAACTACAGGCCACTGACACCACCTTTTTAGCTTTTCACCTACTGCTCTGCTTCTCTTCTGACCTGTTTATAACACAAAATATCAAATCACAATTAATCGCTATACATAGTAATCGTTATCACAGTAATCACTATCGCATTAATCGCTATCGCAGTAATTGTTATACATAATAATCACTATATAGAGTAATTACTATACATAATAATCGTTATACATAGTAATCGTTATATAGAGTAATCGCTATTCATAGTGATCGTTATTCATAATAATTGTTATACATAGTAATCACTATTCATAGTGATCGTTATTCATAATAATCGCTATACATAGTAATCGCTATACATAATAATACTTACAACAGTACATCGTGATATACAGTAGTGATTAACGTACCATGGTCACACTTTTCTCCTCTTTATCCTCTCCCTTCCTCTGCTTTTGTACTTCTTCTTTTGTTCCGGTACTAACAACCATCGTCTGCTTTTTCTTTTCTCTTTCCTTCTCTTCCTTCTGCTTCTTCCTTTCTTTTTCCTTCTCTTCCTCATCTTGCTTCTTCCTTTCTCTTCCTCATCCTCCTTCTCCTTCCTTTGTCTTTTCTTCTCTTCTTCATCCTTCTCCTTCCTTTGCCTTTCCTTCTCTTTCTCGTCCACCTTCTCCTTCTTTTGTCTTTCCTTCTCTTCTTCGTCCTTCTTCTCTTTCCTTTGTCTTTCCTTCTCTTCCTCGTCCTCCTTCTCCTTTCTTTGTCTTTTCTTCTCTTCCTCATCCTGAATATGCTTTCTTTGCCTTTCCTTTTCCTTCTTCTTCAATTGTCTTTGCTTCTCTTCCTCCTCCTTTTTTTTCAACTATCTTTTCTTTTCTTCCTCCTCCTTCTTCTTCTTCAATTACCTTCGCTTCTCTTCCTCCTTCTCTTTATTCTTTCTTTGCTTTTCTCTCTCCTCCTCCTCCTTCTTTTGCCTTCACTTCTCTTCCTCCTCCTTATTCTTTCTTTGCTTTTCCCTCTCCTCCTCCTCCTTCTTTTGCCTTCGCTTCTCTTCCTCCTTCTTATTCTTTCTTTACTTTTTCCTCTCCTCCTCCTCCTTCTTTTGCCTTCGCTTCTCTTCCTTCTTCTCCTTATTCTTCCTTTGCTTTTCCCTCACCTCCTCCTCCTCCTCCTTTTGCCTTCACTTCTCTTCCTCCTTCTCTTTATTATTCCTTTGCTTTCTCCTATCCTCCACCTTCTCCTTCTTTTGCCTTGATTTTCTTTGCTCTTTTTCATTATCCTCCTCCTTCTTTTCATTTTGCTTCTCTTCGTCATCCTTCTTCTTATTTTTCATCTGTACTTCTTCTTCATCATTCTTATTGTCATAGTATAACGCAATTCGATGATCAAATATCATACAAATAGATATAAAAATTACTGTTGATAGCTTATAAATCGATATACAGAATCAGGAAAGAAATTGATATTTAGCATAAAAAAATATCTTAAATCGATATTAAGAATCAAAACAACATCTTAAATTGATATGTAAATTCCTATTGATATCTTAAAAATCGATATTTAGAATCAAAACAATATCTTAAATTGATATTAAGAATCAAAACAATATCTTAAATTCATATTAAGAATCAGCATAGAAATCAATATTAAGATTCAGAACAATATCTTAAATAGATTTGGAAATTCATATTGATATCTTAAAAATTGATATTTAGAATCAAAACAATATCTTAAATCAATATTAAGAATCAAAACAACATCTTAAATCGATATGAAAATTCCTATTGATATCTTAACAATCGATATTTAGAATCAAAACAATATCTTAAATCGATATTAAGAATCAAAACAATATCTTAAATCCATATTAAAAATCAGCATAAAAATTGACATTAAGATTCAGAACAATATCTTAAATCGATTTGGAAATTCGTATTTATATCTTAAAAATCAATATTTAGAATCAAAACAATATCTTAAATCGATATTAATAATCAAATCAATATCTTAAGGGTTTAGGGTTTTGGATTATAGTTTTAGGGTTCACAGTTTAGGGTTTTAGGGTTTACGATTTACAGTTTAGGGTTTAGGGTTTAGGTTTTAGCTTAGGTTAGGGTTTAGGTTTATGGTTTATTGTTTATGGTTTAGGTTTATGGTTTAGGGTTTAAAGTTTAGGGTTTAGGGTTTAGGGTTTAGTGTTAAAGAGTTTACGGTTAAAGGGTTTAGGGTTTAGGGTTAGGGTTAGGGTTTAGGTTTAGGTTTAGGATTTATGATTTAGGTTTTAGGGTTTAGGTTTTAGGGTTTAGGGTTTAGGGTTTAGGGTTATGGTTTAAGGTTTAGGTTTAAGTTTAGGTTTAGGTTTAGGGTTTTTAGGGTTTAGGGTTTAGGGTTTAGGGTTTAAATCACAATACCCTTCATAAGTACATATCGTTGTAATGTTTTGGCTTCATAAGTAAACATCGTAGTACAATTTAGCAAACTTAAGTACAAATCATGATAACTTCATAAATCTTTAAAATTTTGATACCTTAGGTAAATCGTCGTTGCTCAGGGCTTATACAATTAGTGAAAACCATTCATTAACTCAGTATATGCAATGTATCACAAATCACAGTTGTAGTAACATATTACCGTTTTGTGAGATATTATTTTGTTTGTTAATATCAATTTGTAAGCTATTATGTTGAATTTCTATATCGATTTGTAATATATTTTGTAAGCTATTATGAGATATGTATAGCGATTTGTAAGATATTATGCATTTTGTAGTGTCGATTTGTAAGCTATTATGCTGAATTGCCGTGTCAATTTTTAATATATTATGCGATATGTATATCAATTTATAAGATATTATGTGTTTTCTAGTATCGATTTGTAAGATGTTATACCATGTATTGTCCTATCGCGATCTACACAATGATGTCTATGTCGGCCACAACTGGATAAAAATTACAATTTGCATGAGTACAAATCATGATAAAAGTGCACGAATAAATCGTTGTCTCATCTAGCCTTCAAATATACACATCATTTAGGGTTTAGGGTTTAGAGTATTGGCTTAGGTATAGTAATATATTATGTGATATGTTTACCGATTTGTAAAAGATATGACACAATTTGCAATATATTTTGCCATATATATATCGATTTGTAAGATTTTATGTGTTTTGTAGAGTCGATTTATAAGCTATTAGGCTAAATTGCCGTGTCGATTTGTAATATATTATGCGATATGTATATCGATTTATAAGATATTATGTGTTGTCTAGTATCGATTTGTAATATATTATGAAGTAACTAAGACAACGATATGTATTTGTTTGTCTATGTGAACGATATCCATATGTAATATCGCGCTTTACTCATAATGATTTGTAATTGTTGCTTAAATCGATTTGTACTTTACTAAGTCTAAACATCATGTCGATTTGTGTACACGTGCGTAAAACCCTACAAAATATAAAACCCTAATATAGATATATATAAAACTCTACCCGACCCGACCCCTTGTCCAGGTGTAAAACCCTAGTCTATTTAACATCTCTTCCTCTTTTCTGCGACAACGCAACTTCTTCTTCTTTTTCTTTTTTCTCCTCTGCCTTCTTCTTCTTCTTCTTCACCTTCTTCGACATTTCCATCAAACACATATCTATCTTTTAGAGACTCATTTTTACAGAAGAGGTACTCGAAACATTCATATCGTTCATCGTCAAGTTCCTTTCCTATTGCAAAGCAATTCTATATGGAGTTGTAGATACATCCTCTCCAAGAAAATGAGCTCATTAGTAATGGTAGGCCACTGCACCATTTCCCTCGGGCTGAGGCTGATAGAGACTCTAGCATTTGTGCACTCTTGAGAATATGCTTCATTAACTTCAGCTCATGCACTATCCCCTTGAAAGAGCCGATGGGCTACATCATAAGTCACTTTTATGTATTTGTCTTCGATATAATTTATGACAAATACGTAAAAGTGATTTATGATGTAGCCCATCGTCTCTTCAAGGGGACAGTGCCTGAGCTGAAGTTTGTGAAGCATATTCTCAAGGTGCACCACTGCTGGAGTCTCTATCAGCCTCAGCCCGAGGAAAATGGTGCAATGACCTGCCATTACTAATGAGCTCATTTTCTTGGAGATGATGTATCCGCAACTGCAAATAGAATCGCTTTGCAGTAGAAAATGAATTCGATGATGAACGATACAGATGTTTTGGTGATCTCTTCTGTAAAAATGGGAGTCTCATAAAAGATAGATATGCGTTTGACGAAAATGTCCCCCCCATAAATAGCTTTCCACATTCCCGCACTTGGATTGCATTAGAAGCACATCACTATTTTGGACGTGGGTTTCATACTTGTGATATCTGTTTTCTTTCTTGATGATGGTCATGTATTATATCTAAGCCAAACCATTGGTCATGATGTATTGTATCTAAATTCTAATATTTTTTGTATATAAATATGGTTTTAAATCATGTGAATTTGTAGTTACGAAATTACGATGAGAACAATATGTGTTTGTGAATGAAATCGATTTGTATCGTTGAAGTAAAACCCAAAATCCTAAAACCTAAACCTCAATCGCCCATAAAAATGATTAGGAAATATCGTTGACATAGACATAGCCCGTAAAAGCAAATTGTGATAGCACATGGCCTTCATACATCATTTTGTAAATCACGATGGTACGTGTCATTCACTTAGACAAAGCTCATTGTCTAAAAGACAGACGTCATTGTGTAAATCGCGATGGTATAACGATTTACACAATGACGTCTATGTCGGCCACATCTGGATAAAAATCGCAGTGCATGAGTACAAATCGCGTTTGTGCAAATCGTTTCAGCCGTTTATCAAAATTTATGCAAAGTGATTCATTACTAGTAGATTGCTTTTACGTTTCAGAATTCACCGTTTCAGATGTTTATTAACTCAACTGTGTAAATCACGATAGGAACAACTCGTAAAAGCAAATCAGTGGCATTTTCACTGTATACAACGCTAAACGATTATTTGATTTTTATTTATAAATGTCAATCATTATAATAATTTGTTCAGTGACAACGATTTAGTCCATTTGCCTTTGTTACAAAAATATTGTCATAGTATAACGTAATTCGATGATCAAACATCATACAAATTGATATGAAAATTCTTGTTGATAGCTTATAAATCGATATACAGAATCAACATATAAGTCGATATTTAGAATCATAACATTAACATATAAATCAATATTAAGAATCAAAACAATAACTTAAATCGATATCAAGAATCAACACAGAAATCGATATTAAGATTCAGAACAATATCTTAAATCGATTTGGAAATTCGTTTTGTTATCTTAAAAATCAATATTTAGAATCAAAACAATATCTTAAATCGATATTAAGAATCAAAACATTTTCTTAAATCGATATGGCAAATCCTATTGATATCTTAAAAATCGTTGTAATGTTTAGCCGATTTGCCTTTGTTACGAAAATATTGTCATAGTATAACGTAAATCGATGATCAAATATCATACAAATCGATATAGAAATTCCTGTTTATAGCTCGTAAATCGATATACCGAATCATCTTCATAATCGAGGGTTTAGGTATAGGGTTTAATTTATAGGTTTTAGGGTTAGGATTTAGGGTTAGGGTTTAGTAAGATATTAAGGGTTTAGGGTTTAGGTTAAGGGTCAAGGTTTAGGGTTTAGGGTCTAGGGTTATGGTTTAGTAAGATATTAAGGGTTTAGGGTCTGGGTTGGGGTTAAGGGTTTAGGGTTTAGGGTTTAGGGTTTAGTAATATATTAAGGGTTTATGGTTTAGGATTATGGTTTAGTAAGATATTAAGGGTTTAGAGTTAGGGTTTAGGGTTAGGGTTTAGTAAGATATTAAGGGTTTAAGGTTATATTAAGGGTTTATGGTTTAACATTATGGTTTAGTAAGATATTAAGGGTTTAGGGTTAGGGTTTAGTAAGATATTAAGGGTTTAGGGTTTAGGTTAAGAGTTTAGTGTTAGGGTTTAGTAAGATATTAAGGGTTTAGAGTTTAGGTTAAGGGTTTAGGTTTAGGGTTTCAGGTTTTAGGGTTTAGAGTTTAGGGTATAGGTTTTAGGGTTTAGGCATTAAGGGTTTTAGGGTTCCTGCTTCAAACGTACAAATCGGTACTTCAAACGTACAAATCAATGTAGAAATCACACCCTTCATAAGTACATATAGTTGTAACATTTGGACTTCAACATTAAACATCGTTGTACGATTTAACAAACTTGATTACAAATCTTGGTAACTTTATAAATCATAAATCTCTACTGCATTAAATGTATAAATCATTGTTGCTTTAAATGTGTAAATCATAAATAATAAATCATAAATCGCCACAACGATTTGCCTTTGTTACGAAAATATGTGTCATTCATTTATAAAAGAAACATTGTTTCACATCCCGCTTGTTGTCAGAAATCGATATGGCTTGTGAGACCTGGATTCCGGTTGTGATGTTTGTGATTTAAACAATGACGTCTATGTAAGCAACAACGATTTGCCTTTGTATAAAAATATTGGAATAGTATAACGAAAATCGTGGTTGTAGTAACATAATATCGATTTGGGAGATATTGTTTTGTTTGTTAATATCGATTTGTAAGCTATTATGCTAAATTTTTGTATCAATTTGTAATATATTATGCGATATGTATATCGATTTGTAACAAATTATATGTTTGCTAGTGTCGATTTGTATGATATTTGTTTTATAATATTGAAACGTGTGTATGCGACATTTATATTATTGCATGATTGCAGTGGCGATGTGCATAGTCAAATCACTGTTCATTTAGCGATTAAAATTGAAATCGCTTCGCAGCGTCGTAGATGTCATTAAATCGATGTCTCTTGAATCACTATTGTCAACACATATATACGATAAGTCGTTTCTTTTATTGGCACGGTAAATAACAACTCAATGCATAGTATTGTACGATGCAACTGACGATCATGACAAATAACATGAAGAATGATGTGCATATAGATTTAATTTTGTATGGTCGGCAGGAAGAAATCCTTTTGCCTCATAGGTGCACGTAGTTTTCATTCTTCTCCTCCTTCTTCCTTTGTTTTTCCTTCTCTTCGTCATCCTTCTTCTTCTTCTTCTTCTTCATTTTTAGTTCTTCCGCATCTTTCTTCGTTTGCTTTTCATCTTCAATATCTGATGGATCAGGCTTCGCATAATAAATATCTAACAATTTGTTCCTGTCTTTTTCATTCTCAATGTTCTTTACATAACCCTCATATATATCGGATTGGCAGATGATTTCTTTAAGAGTCATCCCCTCAAACGGTGAAGGCTTTCTTGTCTTACGTATTGTAGTCATTGCTAATCTGCATAACACATAAATTTGACTACATCATTGTATGTTACAACCGTTTTCCCAAGTATATATTATTACAAATTATCATGTTTGTTACACAATCACCAACATTACAAGCTGTCATAATATTTGGCTTCATAAATAAACATCGTAGTATGATTTGGCAAAATTAAGTATAAATCGAGGTAACTTCATAATTACACATCACTACTGCATCAAACGTATAAATCGTTGCTACTTCAAACGTATAAATCATTGTACAAATCACACCCTTCGTAAGTATATATCATTGTAACGTTTTGGCTTCCTAAGTAAACATCGTAGTACACTTTAGCAAACTTAAGTACAAATCATGGTAACTTTATAAATCATAAATACACATGACTACTGCTTCAAACGTATAAATTGTTATTACATCGAATGTACAAAGCACTCCTTCAAATGTACAAATCGTTGTAGAAATCGAACTCTTCATGAGTATATATCGTTGTAAATCATAAATCGCTACTGTATTAAATGTATAAATTGTCGTTGCTTTAAATGTATAAATCATGAATCATAAATCGTAAATCGCTACTGCTTCAAACGTATAAATCATTGTTGCATCGAACAAATTACTATTGTATTAAATGTATAACTCTTTGTTAATTTTAAACTTACAAATCGTTGTAGAAATTTAGCCTTTATAAGTACATATCGTTGCCTTTCACGACTCTTGTTTCAGTATGAAAATAGGTGTTATTTAGCATTATAGTACAATCACTTGTAAGATTTAGCATTCGGATTTACAAATCGATTTGTTTATAGAACGAAAACTTACACAAAACTCACTTTCTAGGACACAAGTTTTGCTAATCCGACAGTAGAGGAGAAACACCTAGAAGGTAGATGCAGCCGATGGTGGCAACGGTGCTTCGACTACACTCCGACAGTCACAGATGACGACAAAGGGTGCTCCGGCGGCAGCAAACGATGGCAAAGGCTGCATCATCAAAGGGAGCTCCTGTTACAGTAGATGGTGCATCGTCAAAGGGTGATCCGGAACATTTAGGGCAAAAATGATGATGATTTTAACCCTTTCTGGTGGGAGGACATTTTTATCCTTTACTCGAAACATCGTTTTATGGTGCCAATGGAGGAAAAGGGTACTTAAGTATTTGCAAACTTTGGCAGGAGGACATTTTTGTCCTTTACTCAAAATATCGTTTCATGGCGCTAATGGTGGGAAAGGGTACTTAAGTCTTTGCAAACGCACCGAGCTTCGATGCTAAGTGATGCAGACACACACGAAGAAATGAACCCCACATGCTTACATATGTGGCACTCATTCAGACCCGAGAACACGCACCTGCGTGTTTCGGGGGGAAACATATAGCCTGCTTCGCCTCTAACTCCCTTCTTCTCACCCACAATCACTCCCTCTATCACGATCTGCCATCCTTCCCTCTCACTTGCTCTCCCCACTCTTCTCTAACTCCTTCTCTCACAATATCTCCCTCTCTCTCTCTCGTGAACCCATAAAAAACCCATCACTGTTCTCTTCCTCCTCACTCTCCCCTACATGACCCTAAGGAAGTTGTCATCAAAGGTGCTGCTATGCTCGAGTTATCACGTCTAACAGAGGTAGGGTTACTATGTAGTGTTGTGTTCAACATTCCAGGGTTGTCTTGGTATGTATCACTGATACATACCAGCAACCAAAATATTGGTCTACATGTTTTTGGTCGATTTGAAACGCAGTAAATTAATACCCAGATTTTCTTCGTGGAAATATGGTTGTCAAACAGGTTTGGGAGTTCTTTTCCGTGACGAGTTAACAGACCTGTTATAGAGATTTTGTTAACCTGCGTTGTTCAAGCATTGTATATTACCCAGCCTCTGGACTTTTGTTTTTCTTTTGTTAAGTGTTGATTTATCTCCATTGTTTCATGGAAGAACTTGGTGTGTAAATCGTGAAAACATGGGTTTTAAATCTCTATTTTTACTGCACTTGAAAGAATATCAAAAAATCGTCATTTCCTGCGTTTGAGTTTATGATTGTCATTGTCACTACACCAAAAAAATTATTGCTTGAATCAGTATTATTTTGGCTTAAATTTCTGTTTGAGAATATTGCACCTAAGGTAATGTTTTGGTGTTTCTCTAGTATTGAATCTGATTTACAACATTTAAATAAGTTTTAGATTATCGATCAATGGAAAAATTTGTTCAGTAATCAAATGTTGTCAATATTTCCTCTGTTTGGACTGGGCAGAGATTTGTTTATTTTCTGTCATCGGTTTGTTGCAAAATTAACCATTGGTTACATGTCTTGAATGAATGTTGTGTATGCATTGTTCGCAAGCATTGTTCAGTAAACACCATTGAATTGAACATATTATCAGCCTCCTGCATTAATGTTCTGTTTGCTGATTTATCATTGAACCCCACCTAGTTGTTGGTTATGTTTGACGTCGCACCAAGCAATGTCAATAGTAGGTTTGCTAATCACTATTTCAATTTTGCGAAATCCCAACTGAATCGCCTCTATTAATTGTTGTGCATTGTTTGGTTTGCTGAAAGTGTTCAATCATTGTGTGTTCATTAAAAGATGATAAATATTATTGAAGTGCACCTTGATTGTGTTATTGGAGTTTGTTGGAAGTTGGTAAAGGAAAATATGAAGTGTTAGTTGCAGGGTATA
The DNA here is from genome assembly GCF_984573655.1 of Nuphar pumila. Taxonomy (NCBI): domain Eukaryota; kingdom Viridiplantae; phylum Streptophyta; class Magnoliopsida; order Nymphaeales; family Nymphaeaceae; genus Nuphar; species Nuphar pumila. The sequence continues at coordinate 105,628,007 of NC_143259.1, forward strand.
TCTCAGTCATTGTTTAAAAACACACACACACATATATATATTCGATCAAACTGCCATGCCTAATTTGATTTGCATATACTTTCAAAATCTAAATATATTTTCAAAATTACATCTTGTTTTGAAAATCAAATCTCTTCAGCATTCCAAATTAGCTATTTAAGCGTGTTTGTGAACCAACCCCAAGTAGTAGGTTGCATCACCCATTCTCTCAATACGATCTATTATTTTTATGTGTTTGCAAGCCATAAGTGGCTTATGTGAATGTTGGTTTGTATTCACCCACAAGTGGTAATTGTGTTCTTGTATTCTTGTATTTAAATCATCATAATAGAACCTAGAAATCAGATACAACCTGAATCAATAAAGTGAATCATTTGTATTGCATAAAACATGATGTATCAAACTTATTGAATTTAAAGTTTAACTATCATATGCTTGATTTGCTCATGAGAATTGAAAATATTGTCTTTTATACTTACATGCACACATTGAACCTAGAAGTGTTGCGGAGTATGCGGGGTCATATTCGATGAATTCGACCTCTTTTTATGACCAAGAATAATAGGGTAAGCAAAAGTGAGCTCATATCGGAGCCTGCGGTTTGGGTGAACCATAGTGGTGCCATATAAGCATGGGTTATGTCATTATGTATGCATTGGTCGTAATGGTGTGGTAATGCATTAGTGTATGCATATGGGTTGTTTGGAAAAGGACATGTAAATGAAATGGATTATAGGGCATGACATATACACCTAAAGCTTTATAAAATTAAATTACATGCACACATAATCGTAATTATTGTTTGACTGATTTAAAGATATCAGAGCACTTATTGCTTGACCGGTTTAAAGGTACCAGAGCACACTGTATGGGTTGCATAAAAAAATAGCAATTGTTGTCCTACCTACCTAGGGTTGAAATCTTTGTGTTTATACCACTATAGCAGTGTGAATCATTGCCTCTGAGGCTACTTGAAACATTGAGCCACTAGGTTTCAATATATGTTGGGTACCTATGAGATCAGGTAATAAAACTCTTGATAACAAAATTAATAAAATAAATAAAACCTTGACTTACCTTGGAGAGGATAAGTGGTACAAAACTCTGAGAACATATGTTATTTAGCTTCGAGTGGCAATGATTCGTTGGTCTCCAGTCCTCAGAGTTAAAGGGTCATACTACCAATTTGTACTAAGTGGTAGGTCTAAGTTTATCTACAGAAGTTAGGGGTGCATCCTATTTGTTTGGCCTTTGGCAGTATCTCTCAATTATTATATCGCTCCTTTTAGATTTCAGTTTCAGTTAGACACTCGGGTTAATAATACACATAGTATAACAAACCCTCGAATGTTCTTTTCCGTTAAGGTTGCTTTAGCCTGCAAGTACTCGTGGGATAAATAAAAGCGAAAACTAAATTAGTTATTTTTGTGCTTTTTGTTCATGTGAAACTTGTGTTATACTGTGCAGGAAAATGCTTATAATGATTTGTGCCTATTTATATGCCATGAGTGAGTTATGAAATTAATTGTTTTATGTGATACTCATTTAGTCATATCATGGTATTTTATAGTTTTACAATTTACTGATAATCTATAGAATTATACATCTTTGTTGCATTTTACACATTCATACATATAGTAATCCTACTGTTTAGACTGGTTGTAATATAATCCTGCTATTTAATCATTCCAGGTGAAGAATAGATGTTGTAGAGCGATTGCGGGGTATTGTAGGAACGTTGATGCATGAATTTTTTATGTTTTTGGGGCAACTTGAGATAGTTTAATTATTTTTATTTCTACTCTTTTAATGAACTTATAGTTTTATTTCAAGTTAAACTTTCTTAGTACTTATGGAATGATATCTTTGGTTTGAATGCCCTCTGACGTGCCTAAGATGTTTAACCCGAAGTGAACTAAGTAGTTCTGTTGTGTTTTTAAAAAAAATTATTTTGTCACAAAATTGGGTTAAAGATTTGGGGCAATACAAAAATAACCATAAGCCAAAGCGTAGCATAGGCTCCAGGGGCAGGGGTCCTATCTTCCGAGTTTTATGCTATCAGCACGACCAGGTCTTCATGTTGAGTGCAGTTTTTTTAGGTTTTAAATTAAAAAAAAAAACACACTACCACAGACCAGGCCTATAACTGCACTTGGACATTAATGTTATTGCTTAGCAGACTAAGTTCAACCCCACATATTTAATTAAATCTTCAAATAGTGCATTAGAGAAAGAAGAAGACGGGGTTATAGGCCCGACACTAGATCCTTCATTCATGCAAACAGAGAAGCGCAGGTCTGAGGATTTGAGATCCCTAAAACCCTTGAAATACTCCTTTTGCTAGTTGGACAACAGGGATGAAGAAGATCAAACCAGCGATCATCTTTGGTTTTGAGATCCTATTATCTTGAATCCGTAGGATCTAAGTCCGAGGCAATCAAATGCACCCTTAGTGATAGAACTCGTAAACATTATGCACCATATTGCGGGCCACCAGGTGGCTCTCCAAACACAGCCTTTGGGGGGCAGATTTGCCACCAAGATCTTCACCCTTCGGGTGGCTCATGCTACATGGTAAGGCAATGACTGTCAACAATATACAACAGATGGGATTCAACCTTGCAATGCGAGACAACCATAGAGACGGTAACACATCTGTTTGCTGAATGTAGATGGTTTGACGAATTGCATATGTCCTGGAATCGAGGCATAACGCAGTTGAACCGTCACCCATGAGACCTATTCCTTTCCCATCGTCATAGGGGAGTGGTAAGGGCAATCTTGAGTGGAGAAGCTGGATTTTGATCACTTGGTGGCAGGTGTGGTTATATAGGAATGAGATCTTCAGTGATGTCATCCCAAACATCAAGTTGGTATAGTTCTGTATCAGCAGAGAATTGAGAGAATAAGAGACAATACAGATTGAGAATGATGTTGGGATCGGGCAGTTGGTTTTGCAGGCATGGCAGTTTCATCTATCGAAATTTATAGATAGTCATTCCTTTGAGTTTTGAATGATGGATGCGTGTAATATCAACCAATGTAATTTGAAAGTACATAAATAAAAAGCAGTTTGCCTTATCAAAAAAAGAAAAAAGCAATATGAAGAAAGACAAAAACTTGTGTTTTACAGTCTCATAATAGTTTTGGGAATCTAAAAATCATCCATGACTTTCTCTCACTTGGTAACTTTAAGATTATCCGTAATATTGTTTGGAAACTATAAAAAAAATTCTTAATTTATCAACCTAGTTTGTTGATTAGTTATGACTTTTTAATAGAAAATGATTGTACTGTCCTTGCATACTGGAGTGTTTCCTAAAATACTTAGCAATTTGACAAAATCCACCACATATCCAAAATTTTGATTTTCAACCTTTTAAGTTAATTTTATCCCTTTGCACGTGAGAACCTGTTGAGGTTTTTGCGATACATAGCTACGTTGTAGGAAGTTGCGATACATAGCTACGTTGTAGGAAGTTCACAACCCTTCAATAAAAAGGAGAACATGATTTCAGATATGTAAATACACTACGACATTCACAAATATGGTTTAAGATTCAAACATTCTGATGTGTAAATGTTATCCAATTGATAAGGTTAACTCCTCAATTGTGAATGTGGTCACATATTTGTGAATATGAGGACATTCACGTGTTATTTTTATGCGGATCTAATAACTCCAAAATATGGATGTCCGCAAATATGATTTCAAGTTCACACGTTATGATGCGTGAGTGTTATCCAATTGATAAGGTTTACTCCTCAATTACGAATTTGATCACATATTTGCATATGTGGGTCTCCACATGCACAAATATGGTTTAAGATTCACACATTCTGGTCTGTGAATATCATCCAATTGATAAGGTAACTCTTCAATGTGTGATATCCATATAAAAATAATGTGTGAAGGTCCTCACATTCACAAACATGTAACCACATTCACAAACATGATTTCATATTCACACATTCTTATATATGAATGGCATCCAATTGATAAGGTTAAGTCCTCAACATGCGAGATCCTCATGAAAAAATGTGTGAATGTTAGGACATCTAAAAAAAATGCACAAAAATACTTTAAAATATGAAAAGATGCTTTAACATGCTCTTGAAGTGTCGCTAAATGTCCCAATTTTGCTGGTGCCTTTAGCGCCGCTTCAAAATGCTGTTGAAACTAATTAAAAACATGATGGTGTGTCCCAACTGAGGCTTTTAACAACACTTTTAAAGCACTGCTAAAGGCCTCAATAGAACTGGGACATTTAGCAATGTTTCTAAAGCACGCTAAATCATCTTTTTTGGATTTTAAAGCTCTTTTGCAAATATTTTGTGCATTTTTTCAACCATGAGTTGTGAAGGTCTCCCAGATGTGTAAACATTGTTTAACTAAATACTCTCACATTTGTTAATGTCCTCATAAAAAAATGGCATAGGGTTCACACATTTTTGGGTCACAAGTAAGAGTTGTGAAGGTCGTACTGTATTTGCAGAAGGATAAAAATGTCTTAAAAAGTTGAGAATCAAAATTTTGGATATGCCTAGGATTCAAAATTGTGCTATTTTGTAAGGATGGTAGGGGCATTTCCCATGTTTTTTAATCTCTCCTTCCTGATACGCATAGATCTTCCTAATCTTTCTCAAGGTATTTACAGAAACATAAAATTTTTGTAATTTAGTTTCATACCCAAAATTTTTTGGTATTTCAAATTTATGGTCATTTATTTTAGAATTAACCAAAAGCATACTCGTGGTTAGTCACCAAGTTGGACTTTCCTATTTTAGCTCAAATTTACCCATTAAGGAAAAAGTCAATTTCAACTTTATGTAGGGACAATTATCATCATCACTTGATCATCATCCCCATCATCAAGGTCTTGCTTTTTCCAATAGACCCCAAGACCCTATTACAAACTAGATCCCTACTGTTCTAGCTGCCTTGGATGCCGTTCATCCATTTGATGAATGGCAGCAAGAACACTATCTCGTTTCTTTTTGTTTCAACCATTAAATTTTTGTGCCGTAGATGTCGTTCATCTAAAACTAGAATTGCTCTCAAAAATTTTGTGGGACCCATCTAGAAACAACATATCCATCCATGGTGTTCTGGCTGCCGTTCATCAAATGGATGAACGGCATGCGCCCTCCTGTTTTACAATGATTCATTGTTAGGTTGAGCAAGACTTAACATTGAAGACCCAACATGAAGGATCAGATAAAAGCGTGTGTATCAAAGCTGACCCCAATGAGTTTGTCAAGCAACCAACAGTCTAATCTATTCAATAACTATCATACATAATCATATAGTGCTTCTCCCTTCCATTTCCAGATTCCCTACTTGTGTGCTTCCTGTTCCTCTGGGTAAGGATCCTCTTCCTCTTGAATTGGTGTCAGTGGATACTCAACTGCTAGTCTGTGCAACTCTGGGCATCCGTCTCTTATGCTTTTCAGCTTTTTGAGGTAATCTCTTCTCTTTGGGAATGGCTTGAAAGGATGTATACGACTGCATTTGTATATTTCTCTGTCTTCAGATTTAGTTTTGCAGATTATTGACTCCAAATTTTTTTGTAATACAGCCCCGAGAGCAGATAGGGTACTTGGCTGAGTACCTTTGCGAGGTACCGAGTCCAGTGAATTGGATGACAAGGGTGCATTCATTGGGACCCCTCCACCCATGAATGGATGTGTGGCATCCAGTGATTGCACTGAGTGCTTTGCAGTGTATGCGCTCCGATAACTGGTGCAATCTCCTGCGGTCTCCACGTTATGAATTCCAACTTCAAAACCGCAAGCCCTTTGCAATGTCAAGTTCAGCGGTTGATCATCGGGCACCTTCCTGGTACAGTTAGGATCCACATAAGTACAAGCATGATGGTGATCAGGACTCTTATTAAGTCTTAATAGTGAAGGGGACAATCCTCATACAAACACACACACATAAGTAAGGGGGACCGTCAAACCATAGTGACAAAATATCGCGAGATTAAATCTAGCGATAATATCGTGAGAAATTGCCTGAAAGTTTAAAATGGCAATTTCTTGAGAGATTTTCAAAATATCCTAAGATTTATGAAAAAAACATAAACACCATGATTTAAATGCGATATTTACGTTTAAAACGGCTATTTATCATGAAAACCAGTGTATTTTTATTTTTAAATAAATTTTATTAATATTTTCTTATAAAAATATTTTTTATATTTTTAATTATTTTTTTATTGCCAAGATTTTGCCAAAAAAACACAAGATTTATGAAATTTTTTCAATTTGTCATGAGTTTTTGAAAAACGAGATTTTTGCCAAAAAAACGTTTATCACCTTGTCAAACCAAAATATATATATATATATATATATATATATATATATATATATATATATATATATATATATATATATATATATGAGATTGAAAGTGTATCTTCGAATGACGCTAATGGTCTTTAGGGGAGTCTTGACTGTCGCTAAAGACCTTTCTTCTGTTACAACATTCATGCTGCTGATCTTGCACACGTCCACCTTAACGTCGAACGTTGTGGGTTTGATTTTACACCTCTCTCACTCTCTCCGTATATATATAAAGTGTGTGTGTCATAAACTTGGTGCAGCTTGGTCCAACAGGTAAAGGTTCAACATATGTGGCCATGATATCGTGGGGATTGAATATTATCGACGATCAGTAATACACAACATAACCTCAACTGATCTTGTGGTTGGGCCATCATTTAGACAACAAAAGTGTGCAAGAACTATACTAATTTTATTAACTATTTCTAAATCCTAGAACGAAGCAGAGAAATAGAAGCATACCTGATACGCTACAGTGGAGAGTTGTGGTAGGGGATGACGCAGAAGAAGCAACAGAGAAAGGCAAAAGCTCGATAGGCATAGGGCTCGTCCAAGACTGACAGACGCATTTAAAGAGTTGAAGCCCTACTTTCACGCTATTCGGCCTCTTTCCAAAAGAGAGAGAGAGAGAGAGAGAGGGAGAGAGAGAGGAGTCTCCTATTACAACCAGGACTCAGGCTTTAAGGCTATTCAGATTCTGAATGTTGCAAACTTGTGAACGAGCAAATAATATATATAAGATAAGACTTAAGTATATCCACTTCCCTGCTGCCATGTGCGAGAGAGAGAGAGAGAGAGAGAGAGAGAGAGAGAGAGAGAGAGAGAGAGAGAGAGAGAGAGGTCTTCTAGTACAACAAGGACTCAGGCTTCAAGGCTATTCAGATTCTCAATGTTGCAAACTTGTGAACGAGCAAAGAATATAAGATAAGACTCTTAAGCATATCCAATTCCCTAACAACCGCTGAGGTTCTGAGTGACAGAAGCCAACAGGAAGGTGATTAGCTTCCTTTTCTTATTTATCTATAGTTGTCTATACAAGAAAGGCAAAAGAATTTTTTGTTAACCACAATATATATATATATATATATATATATATATATATATATATATATATAGAGAGAGAGAGAGAGAGAGAGAGAGAGAGAGAGAGAGAGAGAGAGAGAGTCGCAACCCTAAGGTGCGCAGCTACAGTGGAATGATGCTGGCTGTCCACTGCGCATGATGGAGAGCTAGCATGAAAAACACCAAAAATGCTATTTTTTATGAATTTTTGAATTAACGACGCTTTTGAAGCGCGCTATTACTGCTCGGGATGCACACATCTTTTTTAAAAAAGATGTTTAGTGGTGGTTTCAAGCACCGCTAAATATCTCAGCAGAACTAAAACCTTTAGTGACACTTCATAACTGTCACTAAAGGTCAGTTTACATGGTTTTGATGGGGTTTCAGAGTTTTTTGCAGGAAAAAATATTGAATGTCCATCACACATGCGAAGGACTCTAAAAAAAGTGCCGTTTGTAAAGTGCCGATTGTAGCCCCTATAGATTGTGTCCTACTCTCTCTCTCTTAGGGAAATAGAAACCTACAAAATATAAAACCTACTGAATGAAACATGGTAGTGGATTTTAAATGTTTTCTTTTAAATTCCAACTCCATAGATGTGTTAGCATGATTGATTTACTAGAAATTGACACTTGAATCATGAATTTTGGATGAAAAAATTGGTATTTGGAGCCTTGAAAATTTATGAAAATTGTAGGTTGTTGATTTTTGAAATCTTATAAAAACCTATCCATACATTAGAATCAAATATTCCAAGAAGTGATTGGTATAAAAACAAGCATATATATCACAATTGAATTTCAAAAAAATACCAAAAACAAATATTTTAGAAGTTATATATATATATATATATATATATATATATATATATATATATATATATATATATATATATAAGAAATAAAAACCTACAAAATAGACATTGTGCTAAATCTAATGGATTTTCAGTGTTTTTGTTTTTTGAAATTCTGACTTCACACTATGATTGATTTACTAAAAACCTGCACTTGAATCATGCATTCTGCTTCATTTGATTTTGGTTCCACCAACCCACTAACCTGGCCCAAATATCCAATGACTTAAATTATCAATGCCAAGGGTGCAATAGATTTGATTCTGTCGAACATCTGAACCGGATCGTCTTATTTTGAATCTCATAGGAAAAAAGATGAATACGGACCCCATTAATTACTTGAAATTGGGTGGGTTTCATCCTACATTCAATCCTAGCCATAACTTGAGAAAACACAAAAACACCAAAATATAGAAATATTAGGGCTATCAAAACTTTTAAAAATATATAAAATGAATAAAATATAAATTAAAACAAGACAAATCTCACCTCAAACTTAGGTAGTCATTTCTATGTTCAATGAACGTGAGAGCACATGCGACATTTTAACTTGATACAAACTCCAAATGAGTGTAAGATTGCATATCTGAGTCCTAAACTAGGCTCGATATGGGCTTAAACTAAGCTAGTATGACTAGACTAGGTCTTGCAGAAATTCTAATAGAGTAAAGGTGCACTAGGATGACAAAGACTAGATCTCTCATAAGGGGTGACTCCTCTATTCATAATTGTTTTGGTAGATTTTGATACACTTTCTGTGTATCTGCAGGTATTCAAAACTGATGGACTATTCCTGTTGGATGGATTTGAAATGAAGAGCTAGGATTTGTCCAATATATATTACCTTGGATAAACGTTTAATTTTTTTAAAAGCGATTTAGAAAGGAGGATATTCAATTCTAAGTTTGGAAGGCAAATGGCATATATAAGGGCAAAACATGCTTTTTGAAAACAATAACAACAAATTGTATTGACAACACATTTTTTGTTAATGACAAATTAATGTGCTGTTAACCCATTTGGTAACGATAAATTATAGGTTGTTCAACTCTTTATGACAATCAAATGTGTTATCATGGGATGCTAACAACATGATCTGAAAAATGCCTGCTTCTAAAACAATTCAAAAGAGTTGGTGATAATTCAAGGTATAATAACGACAAATAAATATGGTGTTATTACCTATGAACTTGTTCTGGTCATAACTTTTGATCCTGTGTCAGTTTTAACCCGATTTTTAGTGTGTTGTAAAGCAGAAAACTTTTTCTTTAACTTTTTTTTTTTGGTAAAAATCCTTAAAGAGGCTGTATTAAAGGCTAAAAATCATATTGAAGTTTGCCCTAATGATGAAATTTACTGATTTTGACATGAAAAATATCTTGAACCAAAATAGTGTGTCTTAATCTACCTGAATAACTCAACAAAAACCAACTTAAATAGCCTTTTAATTCGACTATGCAGGCCCTTAACTAAATCAAGGGTAAAACTCACATGAGAATAAAAAAAAAGGAGAAGAGAAATAGATAGAGCTAGAAGGAGAAAGGGAGAGAGGACATGAGAGAAGAGCTCGAGAAGTGAAGTAAAAAGAGGGGGGAAATTTTCTTATTGGGAGTTTCATTTGTTAGAAAAAAAACACGAGATTTCTATAACACCATCTGTTTTGAAAATATCGCGATCTTATTGTGATATTATCATGTTATTGATGTGATATTTATATTTTTATATATTTCAATATTTTCTTTTATATTTTTATAATATCAATATATCGATAGTTTTTCAAGATTTTTATAAGAAAAAACAAATTTTATGTGACCATGGTTGGTCATGCCTTATAACAGATTTGCAAAACATTCCCTGCCTTATGCAATTTTGCAAATTAGTTCTCCCCTTTCTCAACATTATTATTAATTGGTCCTTCGGTCGACAATTGTTAGTTTAACCATGGTCAAGCACTGACCACGGTTAACTGGTCACCGAAATGCCCTTCATTAAATAGTTGTAAGTGTATTAACTTTTTGCAAATTAGTCCTTATTCATTTTTTGCAAATTAAACCTCCGGGTAGAACCATCAATTGCCTACCCTTTAACAGTTACAGTCAGAAAAGTTAACAGTTGTCAACCTCATTGACTGATTTGCAAGTGTTATTAAAAAAACAAGGACCTATTTGTAAACTAACATAAGAAACATTATTAACCTTTTGATAATTATAAACAAAAAATATTACGGGTCTCACATTTGTACAGTAAATCAAGCATGGTTGCTAGGGATGTCAATGAATCACATATTATCTGATATCCGACCCATTCCATTTATTTGCATTTGGTAAGCCAAAACCAAATCAGATTCTAATTGGATACAGAGATGGTTTTGATTTTTTGCTACCGAATCAAACAAATATTCAAATTTACCATATAAAAAAGCAGAACAGGTATGTGTTTTTCACCATCTAAATCCGAATCAGGTATGGTATTGTCTACATTTGAATCATTCCCTACATGGTTGCAAGGCAAAATCAAAGATAAACAAAATACAGAATGCTCGATCCTTGCAAAAATATGAATCGGATCGAACATGAGTCAAGTGATGTCTAATTCTCTCATCACAAATCCGAGTTTAAGATCCGAACCATCAAATGTGCTCCCAAGATGGTTTCTAAGGGGGGCTACATCCCTGAAGGTGGCAGCATATACATGTAAGGCTTTATTTATAAATTGAACAAAGGTTCAAGGAAATATTCAGGAAATTAAGTACACTTAAGAGAAAGGGGAATGCCGGCGGCGGCAAACTCTCCAAGGCGCGCGAGGCAAAGCCCTCTCTCTCTACAGAGGTTTCCTTTCTCCTCCCCTTTCGGTGAGTTTTTCTCTTCCACATTGATTTTTCTCGTTTTTTCCAGATTTATTTTATTTGTCGCCAGCGTTTTCTGATATTATCTGGAATTCGACCGTCTCCAGTTCTTTCTTCAGCTTTTTTTTGGGTTCCAATGGCTCAGTATTGTTGTTTAATCGAGTTTCTCTGTTTTGTGCTTCTTGGGTAGTTTGTATACATTCTTTTAGATGTTTGGGGTTTTGTCTGGTCAGTTTTTTTTATTTTTTATGTTTTTCTCTTTTTTCAATAATTTATTATAGATGATTACGCTTCTCCATCAAATCGGTTGTTTTGTTTGCGATTGAGGTTTAGTTAGTCAAAGAAGCGAGTATTCGACTAGATGGTATGTTGGTTTGCCTCTTTTGGATTGTTTGGTGGGTTTGGTTTGTATCTTTTTTGGTGGGTTGTGTCTCTTGTCGTGTCTGTCATGATATATATATATATATATATATATATATATATATATATATATATATATATATATATATATATATATAGAGAGAGAGAGAGAGAGAGAGAGAGAGAGAGAGAGAGAGAGAGAGAGAGAGAGCATCAAACAAACAAAACGGGTTCCTGCAGGAGCCGCTGTCCTAGAAGGCAGCAAAAGAAGGGGCGCCTCAGTAGGAGGGAGCAGGAGATCACTAAGATGCATACGCAGGATTGCATAAACATCCACCAAGATTTTATGCACAAGATTATGAATGTTAACCGGAATTTGACGAAAATGAGCGTCATTGCGCGCCATCAAGAGGTAAGCAACCACGTCCACGCTACGCTTAATACAAATCAGGCGCAAGATCAGATCGAGCGTAAAGAACTCCTCCTTAACAAACACTTCTGGATGCCTCCAGGTCCTGTTAAGGAGTTTCACAAATATTGGGCAAGACCAAAACAAGTGAAACATAGATTCTTTCGCAACTGGACAAAACAAGTACCAACTCGGGAGCTGAAGGCTCCATTTCTTTAAATTACTGTGGGTCTGAATCCTATCATGCAAAATTAACCAAACTAGGACCCAAGAACGGGGAGAAGGGCCCTTCGCCCAAAGCACACTCTCGGGCAACCAATCGGCCCCCGGGGGGAGCAACGATCTATAGACTTTAGAGGTGAGGAACTCTCCACTAGGCGCAAGCGCCCAGTGCAACCACTGACCAAAATTTCTGAAGTCCTCAAAATGATCTCTGAAGAAGGCTAAAACTCTCAACCATGATTTACGCAAATGCGAGAGCACCAAACCCTGGGTTCCCAGGCAAACCGGGATAAGAGCAGGAGCCCCATATTTAGCAAGAAGCAAACGTGCACAAGAGTTTTCGGTTGATGGGCCATCCAACATTGCTTGGCGACAAGAACAATGGTCCGCAGTCTGGGTACATGAACACCTAAGCCAGCCATAGGTCGAGGTAAGACCACCGAATGTCAACCAATCAAGTGACACTTACCCTTGAGTTGACACCCAGACCATAAAAAACCTGCCAGCAAGCGCGTCAGCTACTTCTCCACTCCCACATGCATCACAAACATAGACATGAAAAATTCTGAAATAGTGGAAAGAACATGTCTGACTAAAGTTAGACGGTCAGCGATGGAGAGATAAGACGACTGCCACGATAGTAATTTATGCTTCACTTTTTGAAGCGTCGGAGCCCATGCAGCCGAAGAGTGATGCTTCCCTTGTAACGACAAGCCCAGGTACATTATAGACAACTTAGAAATAATGCAATTAAAAATCCTTCTCCCGGCTGCAAGCATAGTGGAATGAACATTGAATATAGTAAGAGAGCGTTTGTTCTCATTCAGAGAAAGCCTGGATAGAGAGAGGAAGAACTGAAGGATAAGCTTGAACCTAAGCATCTGCTGAACATTTGCACGACAAAAAATGATCATATCATCAACTCGTAGAAAATGCCTGACGTTTGAAATGCGAAGGGAGCCCACATCTAAGCAAGATCGAAGGATCTCCAAAAGCTTAAAGAAGAATTGATATTTGAGTATGAAAGGCAAGACAACATCGAATCCCCATCGGCGTAGCACAAAGGCTGCACCCCAGTCATTCACAACCTCCTTAATGAAATGGAGGGCTCACTAGTTGACCCTCAACGGGAGATCAGGAGCAAGCCCCCAGAAAAAGCTCGATGAGGGGCGCATAACAAAACCATGAACATCCAGATGAAGAAGAGTGTCGATGGTGGGGCCTACGAATCTCCAAAAAGGGAAATCGGGGACTTGTGCTAACAACAAACCATGAAAGGAAGCAATGGAGCCATAAGTCCTAATTTCGAAGGCAGATGCTCCGATCGTCGTGGAAGAACGCCAATAGACAATCAAATGATCGATCCAAAGTCAGGTATTTTTTACGAGCGGTTAGGCAGGAGCCTCTTGAAGTGTGCTCTGCTAAGGCGATGTTTGTTTCGCCTTTCTTCATCCATGAGCTTTCGGAATGGGTCGCTGATCGGGGATGGCAGCATGTCCCATCTCCTTGGCAAAGCTCCTTCTACGTTGTTCGCTCCAGATCTCAGTTGAGTCATGCCAGGTCGGGGGATTGGTGGTGTGCTGCTTGTTTCTCTCTGAACTTTCAGAAACGCCTTGATTGTCATAAGTGCGGCTCATCTTTTCTCTCTCGTCGTCACCTAGTTTGGAAGCGAAGGGGATCCAACACTTCCCATCCCCATTCGTCGGGGAAGACTCTTGTCACTCAAGATTTTTCTGGACTGGGACGTCATCATGCAAGTCGGAATTCTAAATGGCCTCCTTGACAATTATTCTTTTCGTCGTGGGTGCAAATTGACGATCTTCAGAAGCCGGCGAATTCATTCCATGCGGTCAAGATTGGGTCTATCTGGGTCCCGATCCGGTCACAGCACATCGGGTTTTCTTTTTCGTTGTCTGCTCTGGTTTTGCCAGCCCCATCTCCGACGTATGATGGCATCTCCCAGCCATCGAAAGTTCTGCCAGGGGTGGGCCCCCAAAAATCTGGCTTTGCCAGCAATGTTTCCTCTCTTGGAGATTTGCTGCTTATTATTTCTCCTACATGGAGCTCGGCGTCTGATTCTTATTGCGCCGATTCCCGACGCAGATTGGCAGCACGGTTGGGTAGGGATGCTCGTGGGGAGCAAAGGACGATTTTGCCCTCATCGTCGTCAAAAGTTATGCCAAGGGTGTGCCCACAAAAATCTAGCCCTGCTAGCAATGTTTTCTCTCCTGGAGTTCAATCGCTCATTATTTCTCATGCTCGGGGCCCGGTCTCTAGTTCTAATTGTGCCCCTTCCCGTAACAGCTTGGAGGCGCGGTTGGGTATGCTTGCGCGTGGTGGGCAAAGGACGATTTTGCCATCGTCTCTGATTATTTTTCCCTCCAGACATTCTGATTATTTGGTTATCAATCTTATCGCGTTTAATGCCAGAACCAACCTAGCAATCAGATGCATGGTGCTTGGCTTCTCGGTTCTGCGTTCTTTTCCTTTATCGCATTATGTCTCTGAGGTTTTTTCCTCTGCTCTGACTTTTGGTCTTCCGCTAAACAGTGTCTCATTCGGTAGTCCATCGTAGGGTCAGGTTAGCCACTTGTTTATGCCTTTGCTTCGACAGTGTCCCAGTTCGCAACCCCTGGGTGTTGAGGTTGTCGATGCAGCTAAGTTGCTGGATATCTCTCTCTCCTCATCTCAGTTGCAAGCTATAGCTGCTGACATGGATTCTACGATTTCAGCTATCTCTGCTATTATTGGGGACTCCCTTTGCCACTCTGGTGGGGCAGACTGCGAGCAGATGGGCGTTTCCAATGGTCACTCGAGGCCGTCTGTTTGTGCCGGAGGCGTTCGACAAATCATAAATGGTCAGCAAAGGAGGAGCCCTTCCTCAATTGTTTCGGCTACCGATGCTAGGTCTCTAAGAAGGTCGTCTCCGTCCCACCAACCTCGGGTTTTTTCAGATTTTGTACCATGAAGACTATTTGTTAGAATGTTAGGGGCCTGAATTGTCTTATGAAACACCTGTTTTTGGTTAATTGGGTTAGGGAGGAGAAGCCCAACCTGCTTGCTTTATGTGAAACTAAAATGGAGGTCATCCCGCTCGCGGTCGCCTTTAGCATCCGACATGGAGCTGATTATTTCTTTAAGCTTGCAGTCAACCATGCCGGAGGTATCCTTATCTTGGGGAAGCAGTCTTTAAATTTATTTTAGTTGGACGTGAGTCTTTTCTCTCTGTCTGTTGCTTTCAATTTGCAGGCAGTTGCTAGAAAGGTAATGGTTTTTGTTGTTTATGGCTCTAATCTCACCGCCATGAGGTTCACGTTCTGGGATAATTTAGATAAGGTTATCTTATCTAGCGCGGAGTGTCACCTTCTTATTGGGGACTTCAATTGTTTGCTATCTATTCATGACTCTAATAACCTCGTTATTCCTAATTCCTCTATGCGAGGTTTTCAAGACTTTATTTATCGGTATCTCCTATACCGTATCCCTTTAACCGATGAACGCTTCTCTTGGTCGAATAGGCGGTATCGCCCTTGCTGTAGGGTCCTTGACAGGGTCTTTGCCACTCCTAATTTACTGAACCTCATTCTCGACGTTAAGTGTGTGTTGCTTGCTCCCTCAATCTCGGACCATGGGCAGATCATCACTCATTAGGGGGATGACTTTAAATCCACCAGAAGCTTTGCGTTTGAAGAATGGTGGCTCTAGGAGCCAGATGTTCTAACGCTTATTGCTAATTCTTGGAACAATCCTTCTGATGAGCATTGGGCGGCTCTTTGGGTTCAAAAGAAGCTTTCTCGTCTAGCTAAGGATATCAAAGCCTGACTTCATAGTCGTAATGTGAAGAGATTTCAGCAAATGACTGCATAGGATCATGAGATTTCTGCATTGTATAAGTGTATGTCTTTCTTCGACTCTCGATCAAACTTATATATATATATATATATATCTATATATATATATATGTAGAGAGAGAGAGAGAGAGAGAGAGAGAGAGAGAGAGAGAGAGAGAGAGAGAGAGAGAGAGAGAGAGGTACGTGCTAAATGAAACCTGCTAAATGGGTTTTTCTACTCTTTCAGTGTTTTTTTTTTCCAGTTCCAACCCAATAAATGTGTTGGGCGTGGTTGATTTAGGAGGAATACTGATGTAGAGCAGGTCCAGAACGTCCCAGACGTCGCAGACCCAACAACAACAGAGTTTGTCTCGGGTCCGGGACCGGACCCGAGACCCGGATCCAGTAGAAGTCTTTAAATACCCATCCTAGGGTTGCACGCAGGGGGATATTTTTGGGGAGTCTGAAAAGCTTTTGGCATTTTTTTGGCAGTCGCACGTTCCTTTCCTTCCAGTTTTCTTATTAATACATTGTTGCTCAAATCTTTTGATCCAAGCCTTTTCCTTCCATCTGGTTTGGGTTACCGTGTTGCACAGTCGTGCATTGAGAGGATACAACCTACGTCAATCCAATTGACAAGGCTAGTGGCATCAAAACTCTTGCGTAAAGGTTGCGGTTCCCACCACTGCATCAAGTGGTGTCTGTTCTTCTCATCGTTGAGCAGCGCACAACCGTGAGGATCGTGTCCTCATTTGCCAAGGCCAAGCACGTGACGCCGGTTGTTCTACTGCATCAAAGCGTGATTGGAACATCCGATCCCCATGCTGCCCTATTTGCTGCACCCAAGTGCATCTCCGAGTCTGATCTTCACGTTGCGTCAAAGAGTGTCAACACAACACCCATTAACGTGAAGTCTCGGTCTCTTTCGCTGCATCAAATACACACCTGGATCATGTGTTTTTGATGAAAAAATGATATTTGGAGCATGAAAAATTTACAAAGATTTTGGACTATTGATTTTTAGAACGTTATAAAAACCCACCCATGTTATATATATATATATATATATATATATATATATATATATATATATATAGAGAGAGAGAGAGAGAGAGAGAGAGAGAGAGAGAGTAACTGGAATATGAGAACTAGAATACGAGAACTAGAAATATGGGCATTTCCAACACTTTTTTCGCAAATCCAACCATATGGATGTGCTTGGCATGGTGAATTTGCTAGGAATCAACCATTGGATAATGTATTTTTGATGAAAAATGTGACTTTTAAATACTTAAATATTTATGAAGATTATGAGCCATTGATTTTAAAATCTTAAAAATTTGCGTTTATGCATCAAAATCGGATGATTCAAGAGCTGGTTCTTATAAAACCAAGCATGTAGATCACATCCGGACGGTTAGATTCGAGAGAAAAGAACAAAAAATCCATGAAAATGGCGGTTCGCACATTAGTTATCATATTTCCAGTTCTCATATTCTAGTGATTATATATATATATATATATATATATATATATATATATATATATATATATATATATATATATATATTGGGGGGACATTATTGAGGATTTGTGCTTCAAACTTTTCTGCGGAGGAACTACTTTTTCGAGGAATTCTGTCTGGCATTTTTTTATTAGTTCTTGTTAATACTTGAGAGGATTTTGTAAGCTGATGATTCATGAACGTTCTCTAGCCTGTAATAAATAGGTTTTGCAACAAAGGTTTGAGACATCGTTATGTCTGGTCATGATTTTGTTTGAGCTGTTGAATTGTGTTTGTTTCATTGGTGGTGTTTGGTGCATATAAATCTTCTTTGTTTTTTCTCGATGATGATGATAATTATGGAATATGTGTTGAGTTGACTTTTACAAGTGATGGATGGTGTGTAAATGCTATTTGCTGGAGTCTTGTATGTTTTTTGAGACTCGCGAGCATGTTTTTATTTAGTTGTTGTTCTATCAATTTAGCTCTCCATGTTACGAGCATATTGTGATCATGAACTTAAATCACATTGTATTTAGTTGAACTTAGATGGCATTGCATTTAGTTCTAATATTTATGTGCCATATTATAGCGTGCTTGTTCATTACAAAAACTGATGAAAAAATTTCATGTATTTATGGTCTTATTTGTACATGGGTATAATAATATCAGCCTCAATTAATAACAAAAAATGTGAATCTGTTATATGTTGGGATTTCGAGGACTGCATGAGTATTCAAACCATGTAGGTGTGTTCCGCATGGTGAATTTGCTAGGAATCAACTGTTGGATCATGTATTTTTTGATGAAAAAGTATGACTTTTAGATGCTTGAATATTTAAGAAGATTATGAGCCATTGATTTTAAGGCCTTAAAAAATCTTGTTTATGCATCATAATCAAATGATTTAAGAGCTGGTCCTTGTAAAACCAATCATGTAGATCACATCTATATGGTTAGATTTAAGAGAAAAAAAATCCATACAACTTGCGGTTCACACGGTAGTTCTCATATTCTAGTGACTATATATATATAAGAATCATAGCATATTCATCTAGGTTCCCATTATTTCTTTGTCCTTTTTTCTAATAATCAAGTTGGGAAATCTGGGTCTGTTTCACATGTATACACTGTAATGAAGTATGCGGAAAAATAAAGAATGCAAAGAGCATTCACAATGTCCAACAATGGACAAAATACAAAAGCGATAATAGCCGAGTCCACTATGGGACAATACACACACAAGCTTTAAGAAAAGCACAAACTAAAATATAAATTCTCTTTATTGAGAGAGGGAACACTAAAGCTTTTCAAATACAAAGGGGTTCACCCCTATTTATACAAAAAGAATGGCCTCAAAAGAGGAGCCAAAAGGAGAGCCAAAAAGGGGGCTCCCATAGTGTGGTTGGGAGCCCCCAACGGTCACCGTTGGGGGCCCTAATGACTCTATGGTGGGGCCCCTTTTTGGCATGGGTTGAATAAATAAAAAAGAAAAAACAAGAAAAAATAAAGAAAAAAAAACCTAATCTAATAAAATAGTTGTTTATTAAAATAACTATGTGAAAAGACATAAATACCCCTATTGGGTATTTTATATATATATATTAACCCCCCCCCCCCCCCCTCATACTTTATGGGCAAATGACCGAAAGTTTGCCAAGAAGAAATATGAAGCGAGGAGCAGGAAGGGCTTTAGTAAAGAAGTTCGTCAACTGATATTCTAAAGTGACATGGTAGAGTAATTGTTCCTCGTAGGTATTCATCACAAACATAATGACAGCCCATCTCTATATATTTGGTGCGCTCATGTAAGGTGTGATTGTTGGCAATATAGATGACACTTTTGTTGTCACAACATAGCTTTGAAGCTTCAGTAATGTCAACCCCCATATCTTTGAGAAGACTTCGAAGCCAAACAAGTTTCGTTGTAGTAGTCGCCATAGCCCGATATTCAGCTTTAGTAGAAGATAACGAGACTTTCTGCTGCTTCTTGCATATCCAAGCAATTAAGGAATTTCCTAAAAAGGCACAAAATCCAGTAGTTGAGATTCTATCATTAGTGTTTCCTCCCCAATCTGCATAAGTATAAGCAAGTAAATTTAACGAAGAAGATGAAGATATAAATAACCCTTTAGTTATGGTGTTTTTGATATATCGGATGATCCTAAGTACGACACTCATATGGACAGTTGTAGGGGCATGCTGAAATTGGCTAGCAGAGTGAACAACATGAGTGATGTCTAGTCTGGTGATAGTTAGATATGTGAGAGATCCAATGAGTTGTCTATAGGGTGTAAGATCTTCTAGAAGAACCCCATCCTCTAACCTTAACCTCTGGAGTCTCTACCTTTTTATCATCTGAAATGCCAGATTTAATACATATATCTGCAACAAGCTTCATCAGTGATAAAATATATCCTCGGGGAGAATATGCAACTTCAATGCCAAGAAAATATCTAAGGAAGCCTAAATCTGACATGTCTAAGTTATTTTTTAACATATTTTTAACATTAACAATACTATTTTAATCATTTCCTGTGATAATCATGTCATCAACATAAAGTAATAAGATAACAAAACTAGTGCCTGCACTTTTAACAAAGAGAGCAGTGTCAGTATAAGAGGAATGAAATCCCAATTTAATCATGATATCACTAAATCGATCATACCAAGCCTTGGAGGCTCGTTTAAGACCATATAAAGCTTTTAAAAGTTTAAGGGTTTGATTTTGTCCAATATTAATTCCGGGTGGTGGATCCATATATACTTCTTCATTTAGATTCCCATTTAGAAATGCATTTTTCACATCGAGTTGATATATAGACTATTTTTTGGTTGATGCGACAACTATTAAAGTTCTAACACTAGTCATTCGGGCTACATGGGCGAATGTTTCTTCATAGTCAATTCCATATTTTTGCGAATATCCCTTAGCCACTAATATGACTTTATATCTTTCTAAGGATCCATCGCTTTTGGCTTTGACCTTAAAGATCCATCGATATCCAATAGGTTTTTTATGTGGAGGGAGTTTGACTATTTCCCAAGTATTAGCCTTTTTTAACGCATCTAATTTTATCTTTATTGCCTCAACCCAATGTGGTAGAGTTTTAGCTTGATTATAATGTAAGGTTATTAAACATGCCCGATAGTTGGGTGCTAGGGACTCATAGGTCACAAACCTATTAGGTGACATTGATTCTCTAGAAGATCGCCTAACGAGAGTTTGTTCTAAAGATTCGGTAATTTGAGAGAATTTCTCTAAAGCACTAATAGGCCTTTCTTGATCTCTTCGTGTGTAAACATTAATATTTTCATTACTAATATCACCCATTTTGTGGTGGTATGTCAATATTGGATGCATCACAAGTATCCTCTATACTTTCAAGATGATTAATAGAATCATCACATACATCATCCATAAGATCATACAAAAACATATAGTCGATTTCATTTGCTTTATCGAGTTTTTCAAATCCATTCTCATCTTCTTAGAAAGTCATGTCTTTCGAAACATAAAGTTTGTTATTTTTGAAATCAAAACACCTATAGCCTTTTTGATTTTCCCCATAACCTAGAAAAACACATTCAATTGCTTTTGGTGACAATTTATCTCTCTTATGTAAGAGAACAAAGCATTTAAAAAAAAATGCGAAGGCGATTGAAGTCGGGTGAAAATTTGAAGAGTTTTTCATAAGAAGAGACATTCTTTAATTTAGAAGAAGGCATTCTATTGATTAAATACGTTGCGGTTAAGACGGCTTCGACCCAATTTTTTTTGGAATATCTTTAGAGACAAGCAATATTCTAGCGGTTTCAATAATATGCCTATGTTTTCTTTTCGCTAATCCATTTTGTTGTGGAGTTCTAGGACACAATTTTTTATGACAAATTCTATTTTGTTTTGGTAGACAAATACTCTCCACCGGAATCAGATCTAAGAATGGATATATTGCTTTGAAATTGATTTTGCATTTTCATATGAAACTTTTTAAAGAAGGAAAACACTTCCAGTTTATGATTAAGAAAATAGATCCAAACATATCTAGTGAAGTCATCAATGAAAGTGACATAGTAAGAGTAACCACCTTTAGAAAAGTTCTACTTAAAAATGGAATAAACTTCATTTTTTCAAAAATGCAATCTTTGCAATTAATGTCTTTTTCCTTACAAAATTTGTTTTCAAATGAAAAAAGATACATTTTTGAATAACTTGGATATCCAAGTCTTTTATGCCAAATTTCAATGATTTTATCTTGGACATAAGTATAAAAAGAGTTTGTAGGAAGGTTTAGATGATCTATATAGTAGAGATCTCCCTTTCTATGGCCTTGCCCAATCCGCTTCCCGGATTGGAGATCCTGCACAAAGCAACCATTAGATGAGAAAGATATTTCACATCCATGGTCGGCAATTTGTGAAATAAAAAAAGATTCAAATTTAGCTTTGGAACAACTCTTACTTTTGGAACAAAAAGGTTTTGAGAATTTTTGGAGTTAAGTGTTCCAATACTTGTGATTTTTAAAAAAGTCCTATCGACTGTAGAAACACATGAACCTTTTGAATTGGTGCATACATCGGTTAAGGCATTTTCATGAGGGGTCATATGAAAGGATGCTTCGGAGTCTAAGATCCAAGAATACGTACCGAGTGATGATGTAGATGCAATGGCCGCACCTGCTGAGGAGGAAGTGGCTTTGAGAATTTGTTGTAGAGACATAGATATTTGACCAAGTGTTTCTTTGAGGTCTTCACTCTTGCCTTCATCTTCTTTGTTGGTAGTAGATTCTTCAAAAGAAGCCACCTTAAGCTTGAATGTTCCATTTAGCTTTGGGCAAGCGGGCTTGATGTGACCCGGCTCATGACAATGATGACATATAACCATCTTTCTTTCTCCACTATAGTTTTCTTGTTTTCCAAAGTGTGGTGGTTTATAGATTTTGACATTGTTGTCGGGTTTTGAAATATTAAGCACTTCATCAATGTTCTTACTCATGCCAAGCCTAGTTTTCTCTTGTGTGATTTCGGCTATGACATCTTCTATTGGAGGAAAAATAGATCTATGGAGAAGTGATGACCTCACTTGCTCAAATTCGGGACGTAGTCCAAACAAAAATTTGAACAATTGATCTTGTTCCATTTGTTTTTGTCTTAATTTAACATCTTTCATGGCTACCCATTTTGGTTCTAAAAGAGCCAATTCATCCCATAGTGGGTTTAAAGCACTATAGTAATCTTGTATACTTTAATCACCTTGTTTGGTGGTTCTAAATTTTTCTTGTAAAAAGTACGCTCTTGCAAGGTCTTTTTGGGTATATATACCCTTCATAATGAACCAAGCCTCATTGGCTCGATGAAATTTAGCTATGTTAGCACATACCTTGAATTCAACATTGTTCATGAACCAAGCAAGGATTTTGGTGTGATTGCTTTTCTAATCTTCAACTTTCTTTTGGTGGTCTTCAATGGCTTTGAGGCGAGCATCTCCCTCAACAGCTTTTTCTTGGCCTCCTTCAATCTTGGTGGGGTTCCAGAATATAACCCATAACATAACCCCAAAGTTTCTTACCTTTGAGGTTGTTCTCTATTGCCGATCCTCACGTTATGTAGTTCTTTCCATTGAATTTGAAGGATAGGTCGATTTTGGATTCCATGATGTCACCAAAAGTGTGTGAAGGATAGAAACAATATATGTCAAAATAAAGTATGCGGAAAAATAAAGAGTGCAAAGAGCATTCACAATGTCCAACAATGGACAAAATACAAAAGAGATAATAGTCGAGTCCACTATGGGACAATGCACACACAAGCTTTAAGAAAAGCACAAACTAAAATATAAAATCTCTTTATTGAGAGAAGGAGCATTAAAGCTTTTCAAATACAAAAGGGTTCACCCCTATTTATACAAAAAGAATGGCCTCAAAAGAGGAGCCAAAAAGGGGGCTCCCATAGTGTTGTTGGGAGCCACCAACGACTCTATGGTGGCCCCCCCTTTTTGGCATGGGTTGAATAAATAAAAAAGAAAAAACATGAAAAAATAAAGAAAGAAAAAAAACCTAATCTAATAAAATAGTTGTTTATTAAAACAACTATGTGAAAAGACATAAATACCCCTATCGGGTATTTTATATATATATATATATATATATGTATGGATACATATTTTAACATACACATGCATGCAGATATGTTTGGTATGACATGGCACTTCTAAAAGTTAATTCTAAATCACTATATTAACAATATCAAATAATAAAACTAAGTTCAGTCTGAAATACAAATACATTATAATTGATGACAAATTTTAAAAGAAAAGAAACTCAAGCCAATACACAATAAGTAATCAAAATAATAAGAGGAAATAAATAAAGTTAACGGCACAATATTGACTGTGTCGGACACTGGTTTGATTGTGTCCACAAGGTTTCCTAGAGTGTCCGAGTAGTGTGTTGTGTCGACGTGAGATACGCATGCTCAATGATGTGTCTATGCGACATAAGCTGGGGTTAGGCATAACCTTACCAGTTAGATCCTACCAGATTACACATTCTACTCACTTAGGCCCCACTCAGGTGGTTCATCTTTCCATGTCCAATCCTATTCCTTGATAGCCATGTATGCTAGAGCTCTATCTATATAGATATTCTCTTTTGGAATTACCAAGCAATTGAATCCTTGGTAGCTGTACATGGGATTGAGGATATTTTGATCAATTGTATGTAGATCCCCTTTCTTCTATGTCACACAGACACTCCATTTTGCCCTCTGTACGCGCATGTCCCCGTGTCGACACACGTCGACACCTGGACACACCATTTTAGGCTCCGTACATACAAGTTTGTATTCAATTTATAATTTATAATTATATCTTCAGTTTATAACTTTATATTTTCAGTATATAATATATATTTTAGATATAGCATATATATTTAGATTATATTCAGTTTATTTTGTATTTATGTGATATTTAATATATTTAATATATATATATATATATATATATATATATATATATATATATATATATATATATATATATATATATATATATATATATATATATAGCCGTGTCCCCGTACCCACATTTTTTTGGAATTGCCATGTCATACCCTCTGTACCCGTACCTGCACCCGCACCTGTACCCAGCTGACATAGCATCCAGTCCATTTAGCTAATTTTTTGTGAACTTCTTTTCTGTATCTACTATCTATCATGCCTGCATGACCATAATGTGTCACCTTTGTTGCCTTCTTCACTACATCATTCATTTTAGGCAGCTGTCTATATCCTTAGTATCAAGTGTAATGATACAAGGATCCAATATATTGTCTTTTATGTGTCAACAAATATTTTCCTAGCTGCCACATGATTAGCTGCATCATCAGTTACAATGTACAGTGTTTTTCATCCTTAATATATAATTATATTTTCAGTATATAATATATATTTTAGATATAACATATATACTTAGATTATATTCAGTTTATTTTGAATTTATGTGATATATATATATATATATATATATATATATATATATATATATATATATATATATATATATATATATATATATATAGCCGTGTCCCCGTACCTGCATTTTTTGAAATTGCCGTCCCTGCCCGTACCCATACCCGTACGACATAGCCTTTCCTTCTAGAGCAATATTAATTGGTTTAACCATGTCTCTTCTCAATGGTTCAGAAATGACTTGGTCTTTCATGATTTCAGGTGTCCATTCAAATTCATAAACTCCCATGCACCTCTTGTCTGCCATCCAATTTTGATGAATTATCAATGATTATCTCTACTTGCCAATTTTCCACCTGTCAACAAGAAATGTAAATAATGACTTGATCCTACCGGAGGACGTCTCCCTTAAGGACTTTGAAGAATATGCCCTCTTGCTGAATTTAAGATTTCCAAGACTTTTTTTTCTCAATTCTAGTATTCTATCTAAATAATATTCTGTTCTGAATCTTTGATTGTTTCTAATTTCCTAACTGTATCCTTGCATGGTACCGACTAAATTAATTGCCTTGATAATCAATCATAGCCTTTCTCTAAATCAATTAAATAGCGTATGAAAATCTCGCTGTTTCCCTTTAACGGTCTTGATAAATTGCTTTAATAAGACAAGAACTTCTATTTTTGACCTTAATTAGATTGGTTTTCATATGCACAATTCTCTTCTTAAATTACGCTCTATCATTCTTATAACTTCAATGCCTTATAGTTCAATATAATTTTATCTATATCCTTCTTTCTTATAAATAAGGGCCAAAATATTCTCTCTATTTATTGAACATTTTGTTTCTTTACAAAGTATTGCTGAATGATTTTACTAGTCACCTATGTCACATAGGTGCAGGTGCGGCGATGCGGCACTTTAAAAAAACTTAGGTGTGGGGGGTGCAGGGAGGGTATATATATACTTTAACAGTTTAAGTTAGCATTACTAATGAAATATAAATAATTATGATATCATCAATTCATCATGCATAAATTCATGCAATAAATCAAATTAATTGCGAAGTACAAGTCAAGTCCAGCAAATTGCATACCAATCAAACAGGTCAAGCAGAAAAGAAGCAAACAAGTTAAGCAGAAAAATAACATTTTATTAAAATGAAATTCATAAAAATAGCTGGCTAAATTTAGAATAGAATTATAGAATCCAACCCAAACTTGGATTCGGTTCTGCTGAACCCATGCTGGGTTCTGTTTTGCTGAACCTAGGAGCCCAACCTAGCTGAACCCAGACCTGGGTTTAGGTTCCACTGAACCCAGCAGAACCGAACCCAAGAGCCAAACCCAACCTTGGGTTCGGCCCTTGTGACAATGAGAGAGAGAGAGAGGTGTCGAGAAGCGCGGGGGGGGGGGAGAGAGGTTTATGCAATTGTGCCCTAACCCCCCCAAACCACAATTTTGTGATTTTTTTTTACTTGGACCGAAATGGATTCAGTCACAGTTGATCGAGTCCATTTCTGGACATTTATAACCCTGGGTGTGGGTTGACCGCACCCAGTGCGGATGATTCTCATGGTAGCCGCACCTATTTCTCTTTGCATTTTAAGCTTTATTGTTGTTTTTTCAACTTCTTTAGCATGAACTCTATAAATTTTCCCTACCAAGGCTCTTCTTGTTGGTCCACTTCTCCCATTCTTTGCTTAATAAGTTACAAAATTATTTTTATATCTATCCTTATTTTGGTTATCTTTAACCAGAAATCTTTTGTTTCCATTAGTTATATGAACTAGTTTGCATAATTTTTGGGCTAACTAATATATCTTTTATAATGTCTTTTGTATCTAACTTGGTGTAAATCTGATTATGTGCCTTTTATACCTTTTTTTGATATCTAACTCAGTGTAAATTTTATCATGCTCTTGAAGGATATGCCAAATGTTTCATGGCTAGTTTCCACCTGAAACCAACCCTCCTCTCTAATCCAAAAGCAGAATCTAGTAAAAAGAATATCTTGAATTAGAGATCAGAACTGGGATGAGGAAGAAAAACACAAACTAAAACTCATATCAGATACAGGAAGCTGAAAAAAAAAAGTTTTTTGGAGCAAATTCTGCTGGTTCAGATATTAAGAAACACAAAGAAAAAAAAATCAATAGCAAAGCAAGAGGGAAGCAGAAGCAGACTTCCTTCTGAAAAAATATTTTCTTTTCCAACTGCCGTTGGGGTGATTCTTTTAATCAAATAATGACCAATAACATCAGGGTATATTCCCTACTACTTAGACGTATGGATCCAAGTGAAATTGCTATGTCCTTTATTTTTTATCCAGGCTTTGTTATGGTACTGATAAAGCATAAGACGCTGAAAGAGTTTTGGGTTCTCTACATGCTACTGATTTGTTGTAAGATCTTTGAAGTAGATAAAAAGGACTATTGAATCTTTGATCCAAATTTGTCATATATTCTGTTTGGTTGATTGCAGCAATATTATGGTATCTTACCTTTTTTCTTCTTTCCTAGTAATGTAAATGTTGATGATAATGGCATATGTTGCTAATTACATGTATCTATTTGCATCTACTCAAGTATGTTGTGAATGGGTTTCAGTGGATTTGACCTTGTATGTCTGCATTTGATACATTTCTGTCAATATTAGAGAAATGACCTTAAATCTTTGCAATTTTATTATAAGGAAAATTTTTCTTGATGAGAATCTGATTGCAAGTTGTGCACCTGAGACACTTGTATGTGCCTTGGATGCCATTACCATTGTTGAGTTTTGATGACTTGGTGAGCAGACGACAATGGGGAACAATTATTCAGATTATTGTTGTGAATTTGATGGTGCCATCTTCATGTGCAATCGTAAAATGAAGAAAGAGTGCCTAAAGAGAGAACTTTTTGGCCTTCCACATTCCCACGCTCAATTTGTGAAAAAAATTAAATCGGGAATGATATTATTTCTGTTTGAATATGAGGAAAGAAAACTCTATGGGGTGTTTGAAGCATCCTCCAATGGTGGTGTCAATATTGAACCTGATGCATTCAGTTCCTCAGGGAAGCAGTTCTCTTCTCAGGTATTATCTACTGATAGGATTTGTATTTTTCACATTTACAGTTTAAAGAAAAAGGTATTACATAACAGAATTGACGCAGATGCTTAATAGAACATAGTTGATGTTGCTGTGAAATTCAACTTCAATCTACAATTATTATCCCTTTTCATTTACTTCTCCCAGATCCGCATACGGAGAATATGGTCCTGCTATCCTCTTTCTGAACCTGAGTTCTATCATGCAATGAAACACAATTACTATACACCAAACAAATTTCGTTTTCTCCTCTCAAGAAAACAGGTTTTTGCCTTGAATTTATTCCATGAAATTTCGATAATAGCATGGCATCAACTGGATATCAATAACCTTTCTGATTTTAATTTTTGTAAAACTGCAGGTTGAAGATCTCATATTGCTGTTCTCTGCTAAGAAAATAAGAAAGCAGGTTTCAGGGGGTCTAGGGAAGAATGACAAGGCCATGGATCAATTCAAAAAATTTAGTCAAGGTAGGAGTGCCATAAGTAAGCAAGAAAAAACTGTAGAAACAAATAGCACACAGCAGGAATTCGCTGCCACTAACTTGGCTGATGCAGCCCAACAGTTTGATATGTGCAAACCTTACTTTGTGCAGAGACAATACCTTAACGAGCATATCCTGAATACCCAAGGTTTTCAATCTGAGAGAGAAGACAACCCCTTGGTTCCATACATACCTGCAGTACATCAGTATGCTCCTGATGGAACACTTGCAGCACCTTGTTCTTATGCCAGTTCTTTGGAAATTGAACGTGTTAGCAGGAATGCACTTATAGAGGAGCTTATGAGTTCAGGTGCTACTGACATTCTAATGCTTGATGATGACCCTACTTTTCAACCATTGGTGCAGACTAACGAATACAGGTGTGGCTGCAGTGACCCTCTGGTTTGCTGGCATGAAAGTGGTCTTCAAGATCTAGAATATCAATATCTTAATGAGGTGGACCATGAAGAGCATTACCAAGATCTTGTTTACCCTTCTCTTCGTGCAGATCAGTATGTGAAGAGAACTAGTGCATTTGACCGACTGTCTTTTGCTTCTAAAACTGGCATGCAGCATGATGAGCATGAAGTAGATATTTCTGCTTATGAGCTTATTGAATTGTTAGGTCAGAGGAGAAAAAGGTGGCCCATGCCCATTCCTAAGAAGGAAAGAGCTCAACACTTGACCAGTGGGATTGATGAAGAGCATGGGAGTGAAGCTGAGTTGGAAGGGTTTGTAACCTTCCAGACTGATGAGGAAACTTGGATCCAGGCTGATTCTGTCAATGATGTAGTTGACGATCATGATAAAAGGCAGTTTCCAAATTTCAAACGCAGGAGTGATGCCCATAAAGAGTGTAGAAAAGGAGAAACTGTTGAGGATCGAGGAGGCTCTCATGAGTTGGAAGGGGTTGTCACCTTCCAGGCTTATGAGGAAGCTTGGGTCCAGGCTGATGCTGTCAATGAGGTAGTTGACAATCATGATAAAAGGCAGTTTCCTAATTTCAAACGCAAGAGTGATGCCCATAAAGAGTGTAGAAAAGGAGAAACTGTTGAGGATGGAGGAGGCTCTCAGGAGGGTTCCTGCCAGGTGCCCAAGCGAAGAAAACTGATCAGGCCTTCTTTCGCTGATGTGAATTCCTCAGTTGAATGTGTCAGTGAATCCGATAAAGCAGAAAGCCAAGCACAAGAATTGGTTGTTGATCAGTCTATCGTACAGTTGTCAAAGCAAAATTCGATGGATGGTGCTGAGCATGCGGTTCTGTCAGGTGCCTGTGAAGGAAAGCAAATATTGTTTCAAAATGTGGTTGGGCCTGTTCATATCTTGGATCAGATTGTTGGTGAAGAGCAGGATTTGACACTACCACAGAAAGCAAAAATCAATTCACAGAAATTGGATGTTGTTCAGTCTACATTTTCAGTCTCAAATATTGAAGGTGAACAAAAGGGGAACCAGATTTTGCAAACTGGATCGTTACCTCAAAATACCATTGGCCAAGCTAAAATATTGCCCTTGGCTGAAGAAGCTGGGGTTAAACATGGATATTTGGTTCATGATGATGGAGTTGAGTTGCTAGTCAAGCATGTCGATAACTTGGATAAGAGTGTTGTTAATGAAGAACAGGAAGGCACATTACTACAGAAAGCAGAATGCAACTCAGAGAAATTAGTTGCTGCTCAGTCCACATTCTCTTCATCAAATGTTGAAGGTAATCAGAAGGGGAATCATATTTCACAAACAGGATCCTTATCTCAAAATGCTGTTGGGGAAGCTAAGACAATGAACTTGGCTGAAGAAGCTGATATTAATCATGGGCTTTTGATTCATGATGGTGAAGGTGAGTTGCGAAATGCAGTTGAGCCTGTTGATTCATTAGACGAGAATGTTGTTGGTAAAGAACTTGTAGAGACTTTAGCAGAGAAAGCAGAAAGCAACTGTGATACATTGGATGTTGCTCAGTCTATGTTCTCAGCCTCAAATGTTGAATGTGAACGGAAGGGGAGCCAGATTTCACAAACAGGATCCCTACCTCAAAATGCCATTGGGGAAGCTAAGACAATGACCTTGGCTGAAGAAGCTGAGGTTAAGCATGGGCTTTTGATTCATGATGATGGATGTGAGTTCCGAAATGCAGTTGAGCCTGTTGATTCATTAGATCAGAATGTTGTTGGTGAAGAACAGGGAGAAGCTTTAGCACAGAAAGCAGAAAGCAAATGTGGGAGATTGGATGTTGCTCAGTCGTTGTTCTCAACCTCAAATGTTGAAGGTGATCAGAACAGGAACCAGATTCCACAAACGGGATCCATAGCTCAAAATGACATTGGGGAAGCTATGACAATGACCTTGGCTTAAGAAGCTGAGGGTTAAGCATGGACATTTGGTTCATGATGATGGAGGTGAGTTACAAGGGTTGTCCCAGGCTATTCATCTGGTCAGCATTATATTAAATGTTGGAAAGGATCAAGGTATTGTTGAGCACTCCTTAGAAGAAGCTTTGTTAGAAAAGGTTGGCATCCTAGCTCAGAATGATGAGAATGTTTCAGAAGAGTCATCCCAACCAGAAATTTAGTTCCTGAGACGATTCTCATGATTTTATTCACTGGGAAGATTTTGTGAATATGTTTTGGTGTTTAAAGTAGATGCGACCTTGTTGATACTTGGTGATTAGGAATTGATTGGCTAGATATGACTGTCTCGCACAAGAGGTATACTGACACATAATAGAAGGGTGCTTCATCTTGCAAATATTTTATTTGCATTTTTGTGGTTCAGAGATGGTGCATTTCCTTATTTTGGGGATCTCAAAAACAGAGTTGAAGAATCCTTGTCTGACCAGCTGAAACTTTCATATTGGTTCAGGCGTTTTGGTTTGAGTTTTAAGATTCTCACTCTCACTTGGCATGATCCATGCAAATTCTTTTATTAACGGCTATTAAACAATGTAAACAGTTGTAATCTGCCTTTTTGTTTTCTGTTTTTAATCGGAACTTTTAATGTAATCCTTGAGTTGAATGCATTGCCTGTGGTGAGATCACCATTTCCATGCCTGAGAGTTTTAAACGGCATGATGAAAGAGCGATGAACGTTCTTGGGCCAAGAAAGAGCGACAAATTAGGATGGCAGTGGACCGGGGCAGGGGGGGGGGGGGGGGGCAAGGTCTCCACCCCTTCCCCATCTCAAAATCCTGCCCTCCATTCCCGCCTCTATTTTCGCACGGGTTTTGATTTTAAGCTCCATTCCTGCCTCCATCCCTGTTTCATGTCCATCTCCTGTCTAAGCGGGGCGGGGTGGGGTGGGGCTCCGTTTTCCCTCGGTCCATTGTCATCCCTAAAGGATAGGAGACAGGGTGGAGCGGGGCAAGGCGGGGATCGGGACGGGGCGGGATGAGGGAAAGCGTACGTCCATCCCCACCTCCATTCCCACATGGGTTTTGATTTTAACCTCCATCATCGCCTTCATCACCGTTTCATGTCCTCCCACCCCGGTCTAAACGGGGTGAGGCAGAGCGGGGCCCTGTTTCCCCCTGGTCTACTGCTATCCTAGCAGGCGGGGTGGGGCCCTGTTTTCCCCTTGTCCACTGCGATCCCTAGTGATGAATGCTGACTCTGGTTGCAACTCGCCTGAAGGCGATGAGAGGCATGATGCCTCGTATAGCCCGACTCTTCGCTCCCTTCTCCCAAACGTTCTTTGGGCCAAAGTTTATCTCTGCCATGCATTTTGGGATCCTCGGCCACAGCTAGAATGGTACAGCATGGAGACCACCAACGTTTTGAGATCTCATCCGAACGACTTGATGAAATGCTGGCCCCATTCTGTTGGACGCTTCGGGCTAGCTTTTTCGGGGGCAACAAGCGTAAGCATATTGAGTTTTAATATGCTGTTCGCAAACTCAGAGCGTTGTGGAAAATCACTACTCCTATCCGGTTCTCTCAATCAGTCAGGGGATGTTCATGGTTCACTTGAACAGTCGCGAGGAGATGACCCATATTCTGCAAGTGGGTCCGTGGATGGTAGCAGGATGCACCCTTGTGGCGCATCACTGGCTCCCGAAATGGAACTTAAACTCAAGCCTTCGAATCCAGTTCCATTGTGGATTTGATTGCCAAGACTATCAACTGAATGTTGGACTAAGGACGTCTTTGATGGTGTGGCATCCGATCTTCAAGTCAGTCTGCTGGATATTGATGCCCATACTCGTTTAGTGGAGTGCATCACTTTTGCTCGTATATGTGTTGCAGTTCCCTTGGACTTTTTCCTGAAAATGTATATAAAAGTTGTGATTCTAAATCCCAGGACTTTTAATGAGATTGTATATGAAACCAAAGTCCAGTATTGTTACACTCTGTATTGTTTTCCTCATTTTTTCTATACCACCCATACTATGGGATCCTGATTGTGAGATACATTGACTCTGTGTTGATGGGGTCAATCACAGTTGGTTTACATCATCATCATTCATGATGAGAATGAGTTTTCAAATGATCAACAACATGACTCATGAACAACCTATGGCGTTTGGTTTCCTATCCCACCCATACCATAAGATGCGTTTATTAAAAAATTTCACCGTCGATGTTTTTTCATCGATGGTGGTACTTTCGATGCTTGGCCAAGGAAAAAATGTTCATAATTTCTTATTGGTAGATCACAAAAACCTTATTTTCTGTGAAACCCTACCTTTGTTTTTATATTATGCTCATACAAACATCTAAAACTTTAAAAAGAAATTTCACAAAAAAAAAAAGGAATCTCACAATACCAGTGCGATGCAAATAAGAGCTTTCACAATATTGGACTTTCATAATTTTTTCATAATTTCTCAAATTATAAACTTTTACAACATTTGAAGGCATTTTCGGAACACAATGTGTGATACTCATCACAATTTTACAATATTGAACTTTCACAAATATTTTAGAATTTCTTAATACGTCATGCTATGCTCATCTACAATTTCATGATTATCGAACATTCACAAATTTTATGATTTTTGTAGGTGGTCACGCGATATTCATCACGAGTTTCACAAAATTTTTGAAATATCGCAACCTCATATATGATTTTGTTGACGAGTTTTGTGGGTGTATTATTTTATCATCGTGACACATGAAAATAAAAAATTCGCATATGCAAGAGGTAAAAGCATCTAAAAAAAATTGAGTACTTGCATAATTTTTCATTTGATAGATTTGGTAAATTGCTGGGTATTTTTTAAAATGCATCATTTTTTAAGTATAGTAGAATCAATTTCCATTCAAATAATCTGTAACTGTCTTCAACCTTAATTTACATTGGTTACCTCAAATACCATTAGAGCTGATTATATCAATATTTATGAAGAAGGCACGAAGAAAGTTTATGAATTTTTGGGTGTTCTTTGAATAAAATAAGCCTCACAACTGATACATGGTTTTCCTGTCAAAATCTTGGATATCTATGTTTGACTAGTTATTATATTGATAATGAATGTACATTGCTCAAGAAGGTGTTAAGTTTTGTTGTGGTTTTGACTCCAAGATATTTTTCCTAACTATTGATAATTGTTCCGCAAATGCTAGTGCACTATCAATTATTCAGATAAGTGAAGGAAAATTATTGTCATGTGATGGTCTGCTGTTTTATGTCCATTTCGTGCAAGATGGTTACAAAATTTGAAATGTTGTTACATTTATAAACGGTTCACAATTTATATAATTAAATTTTAGACAAGTAGTTGATCAAATACATAAAATGTGAGAAATTCTTGTGTCTTAATGTTCCTATTAGATTAAATTCAATATATCTTATGCTTCAAGTGGCCTTAAAATACAAGAAACCATTTTTTTAAAGTTGTGAATCAAAATTTTAAAAAATTGCACCATGTATGGATGATTGGGATTGTACATGGTAAATTTATAAAAGGTTAAGTGTTCTATATAATCACTAATGAATTCTCATAGACCAAGTTTCCTACTTTTAATATATTATTTCCTTCTCTGTGTTTGGTAAATGTACATCTTGATTGATTGTCTAAGAGCTCGAATATGGTTATTCATAACATGGTCACAAAGATAAAAGGAAAATTTAATTACTGGGGTATTGCTACTTGGTTTTCAGTAGAAGCTATGCTAGATCCTAGATACAAAATGAAGTTAATATAGTTCTATTATCCCCATATTTATGGTGCTAATAGGTCTGATTGCATGTGAGGGGTTAAGGATTGTTTCATGGTAAATTAAATTCAGTCAAGTACCAATATAATCATACATGCATAAATCTTTGTAAGGCCAAAGTATGAAATCAAACATGGATTTGTATTTGGAAGAGAATCTTTTTCATGAAGATCCACATTTTAATATATTAGAATGGTGAGTACATAATGAACCAAAATACCCAACCTTGGCATTGTTGGCAACATGAGGATAATTAACATGTATATT
This sequence comes from Nuphar pumila, assembly GCF_984573655.1. Lineage (NCBI taxonomy): Eukaryota > Viridiplantae > Streptophyta > Magnoliopsida > Nymphaeales > Nymphaeaceae > Nuphar > Nuphar pumila. The sequence continues at coordinate 105,662,901 of NC_143259.1, forward strand.
TCTTTTATTTCCTGCTTACCATTTTTTTTACTTGATTGGTGTAAAAAATATAATGTTTAAATTGACATCATTTTGAAGTCTTTGAACTAGTCTATAGTCTTGAAAGTAAGTTGATTTTGTACTACAGTTTGTAGTAATTTAAATACTTAGTTTAGTAGTGTCCATATCGTGAAGTGTATAGTCTTAAACTAAGTTGATTTTGCATTACACTTTATAGTCCATTTGAGACTTAGTTGGGTTGTAAATATGTAATTACCTTAGTTGGTTGAGGTGGAATGGTTGATTGATTATTATGTTGTGTTTGTGGATCCAAGTGACTTGATTTGGTTGAAATGCGATCCGATTATGTGTTGGCGGACCGAGTTTGGTTATAAATATCATTGGCAAATTTGGGTTTGGTTTGTGTTAATTCTATTTTAATGAAATCCGGGCAATGGGTTTGGTGTCGAATTCGAGTATGGTTTGTGTGTATATTTATTTGAGTGCGGTATGGTATCTTCTATAGTAGGTCTGGTTGGATCTGGGTCCAAACCCAGTACTAGCACCTCTTAGTCAGATCCAGGTCCTATACCACTCCAATTTTGGTGGAGGTCCGACCTGTTGTCACCCTTATGAGTAGGGGCTGTCAATGGGTCAGGTCAAGGTTGACCTGGACCTGACCATATAACTAATAACCAGGTTCGAGTTTTGTCAGGTCACGAAAATAAAATTTCAAACCCGGACTTGCATAATTTTAGATATTTATTTTTATTATATATATATGTACTCAGGTCGGGTCGATTACCCAGAAAAAATCTTGACCCAAACTCGGCTCACATATTGCTCGGGTCGGGTTCGGGTCGACCCTAATATTATTCAGGTTGGTATTTTCCATGTCGATACTTTAAAATTCAGGTTTGGGTTGGGTCAGATACCCGATACAAATTGGACCCCTTGACAGCCCTACTTATGAGATCCACAGCTGGATTTGACTAAATGGGCATGGGGCCGACAAGGACCCTGGATATAGTGTAGCAACCACTCAGACCCAAGACCTGCCCCGACCCATCCTACCTTACCCATGTACAGTGCCCAAAGTTTAAAACAACGAGAAATTAACATTTAAAATGTTCAGGTGGTTTCTTGCGATATTTTTACGAGTTTTTGCATAAATCTCGCCAAATTTGCCACGTTGGGCATCGCCTCGATTGGCACCAAACATCTCTGCCTTTCGGGTCATGAAGTCCTTTTTTTAGTATCCAATTGTAGGGTTGGACATCAGTCCGACCCAGGCCCATTTAAAACTCAGTCCATTGGGTTTTAGGTGCATCAGGGCCTGGAGATGACCTGGCCCGTTTATTAATGGGTCGGGTTTTAGCCCAGTTTTTAATGGGCTTGGGTTTGAAGAGGAGCCCATGACTCGGCCCATTGGCCCAACGGACTAATGTTCAACGGATCGATCCAACCCAACCCAAATTGAGTTCAGTCGGATATCTGAACCGTTTAGATCTGACACCATGGAGAACCGGGAAACTTAAAAGATACGCCGGAGAATTTCCCGGTAATAACGTCGGTCTCTATCTCTCTCTCTGAATTGTTGCTCATCAGATTACTCGTGAAGGGGAAGAAAGAAGAGAGAGATGTTCAGAAAGATTGGCGGCCGAGTCTCCAGCCGGCAGAAGCCGTTCAAGCCGGCGCCTCCGTCTTCTAAGAGGCGGTGCGTGACCAACATCTGCGCCGCCGTCGCGGCCGCTCTCCTCCTCCTCTCCCTCGTCCTCCTCCACTTCCGCCTCTCCACCGAGGGCGCCACCCTCAAATCAGGCCACCTCCGCTACTCCTTCCGAGATCCCATCGGAGGCGACGCCGACGGGGCGGCCCTCCTCCAAGACCAGAAGAAGCCAGAGGGTATCTCCGGAGACGACTCGCTAGACCGGATCGACGAGTCGGACGAACTAGACGAGAAGGAGACGCCGGAGCGTGCGGATCCGTCGGGTCTAGGGTTAGTGTCTGGCGATCGTAAGGAAGGTTCCGGCTACTTCTGGGACCATGCTACGGGTGTCGTCCGCCGGGCGTTCACGAAGGGAGGAGTGATTGACGACGACGATTGGCACGGGCGGGGGCTTCGGCGCCGCCTCTGCGGCGGACGATCGGATCAAGCTCGCGTTCGGGTCGGACGATCAGCCGGTGGACGGAGATATTCGGTCTCAATTAAGCGGGATTCGGAGGATCGAAGACGCGCTGCTGCTGAATAATAAGAAGAAGAGCGGGTTGACGCCGATGGAGTGGTCGGATAGGGTTCAGAAGCAGTCGGCGAAGGGCTACTTTCCGTTGCGGGACGCGCTTTTCCGATCGACCATGGATGCCTTGAACCCGTTGAATCAGCCGCTGCTTCAGGATCCGGACTCGGCCGGACTCACCGCGCTGACGAGGGGTGACCGAATTGTGAAGAAATCGCTTCTGAATAGAGTAGATGAGAGCCCGAGGAGGGTGCCGAGGAGGAAAACTTTGGAGGAGTCCCGATACGCAGACGGACGGAGATGGGGCTACTTCCCCGGATTGAATCCTCGCTTGGGGTTTTCCGAATTCATGGATCAGTTTTTCCGGCGGGGGAATTGTTCGATGAGGTTCTTCATGGTGTGGAACACGCCGCCTTGGTCATATACGGTTCGGCACCAAAGGAGGCTTGAGAGCATTCTTTACTATCATCCAGATGCCTGTATCGTCGTGTTCTCGGAGACAATTGAACTCGATTTCTTCCAAAACTTTGTCAATGATGGGTATTTCTTCTTCAACCCCTTTCTTACAGAAAATTTTAATAGCGTTATTTTTCTGAGTTTTCTGATCAATTGAGTAAATGGTACATCTGTGTGCAATAGTTTGCCTGTTCATGTTGGGCAATGTTCTTTGGTTAAGACATTTGATAGAATTGAATATGGTTAAAGTGAAGCTGTTTCTTGTAAGACAGCTTGTGGAATTGTTCACTTATTTCATGCCTCTTCTTTTTTTTCTTGTGGAATTTGGCAAATTTAGAATCATGTGAGATTAGTCCACCTGTTTAAGTTGTAACCCAGCTATCTCTAGGTGTAACTTAAAATAATTTAGGTTTGTGAGCCAAATATATCAGAATAATGATAATAACACGCACACACCATCTATAATTCTTTTCGTTTTCTTATATGCCTGTCCATATAAATTTTGTACCTTTGAAGATTACGTCTGTAAGTTGCCCATGTATATGGGACGAGGTATGATGATGATATCATCATCATGATTTCTGTAATCTAAACAAAGTAAATGGATTTTTTATGACATTTTGGTACTTCAGTTACTGCTTCAAAATATTATGGTGCGACTTTTTAGTTTGCATGAAAACGTGGACATGCGAGTGCTGAGTAAATTTCTGCAAACACATTTTCTTTCTATAGGAATGCCATGCTCTTATAGCAGTAATATGATGGATGCGTAGATTATTTGGAATCCCAAACTGGATAACCCATTTTGTAGTTTACTAGATTCTATGACATGGTTGGACTTGGATCTGTTACACCAGATAGAAATTGTGATTCTCTTTAAATTTTTGAAGTAATTGTTGTATGAACTTTTCTTGGTTATCTTAAGCGCTAGATTTATGAAATTATCATGTGTGAAACTTTCTCTGGATGTGTATTTTTGAGTTGGATATTCTCCAACAAAACTTGAATCACCATTCCATATTCTATTTTGTTACAGCATGATTTTTCTCTAAAATCTTCTGAGCATATATATCTGGCTAATTTTTGCTTATTTTGTACAAAAATGCATACATGAATGAGTGCCTTGTTGTATTCAGTATTTTTGTTGCTCATATTTTAATAGAAATAGAATTAGGTAGCATGATTTACTTGAAATTTGATGTTTTTATGAGTGCTAGTTGGAAAAATCTGTGACTAAAAATTATGATTACACATGAACCTTGATTCTGGAGGATAATTTGCCTTAAATATAATGTACTGCAATAGTACCACAATGAAAACATTGTTGAATGGTGGCAACATGCAACATGCAACATGCAACATGCAACATTTTATGAGATTCTTGTAATGAAACACTAGTGCAAAGAACAATGTCACAAAGTGACTATAACAAATGTGAAGAGAGAGAGACCTTAAAAATATAAAGAATAACATATTGAAATGCTCTTGGAAGCATTAAAAATAATGGAGACAAAGACCCCCTATTTACTTAGTTGTCATAGGCGCTAGGCGGAGCCTAGGTGGTGAGCTCCTAAAAAGGCCTAGGCACGGGCTTAGACAGTACCCAAATAAAAAAAATTAAAAAAACATAAAAAATATAAAAAACATAATAAGAAACATGTATACCATATAAAATCAATCAATAATAATCAATAGACAAATAGTATGTCATTGAATACTATAAAAAAATTATATTACATAACCTTAACCTGCTCAAACAAATTAAGAATAAATTAAACAATTGAATAAATAAACCATACAACTAACAATGTGAATGGACACACAAAAAATAAAATCATGTATACAAAAAAATTAACAACAACAATGAACATAATACAAACAATAGACAAATAATGTCTTCTTCTTCTTCTCAACAATAAGCATAATATAAGCAGTAAACAAATAATATGTCTTCTTATTCTTCTCAACAATAGACATAATACATGCAATAGACAAATAACATGTCTTCTCTTTCTTCTTCTTCTCCTCCTCCTTGAAGAAGAAAACAAATGATATGTCTTAAAAAAAATCTTCAAAAAAATTAAAAAAAAAGAGAGATCTTAGGCTATGACAGCCTAGGCGGCAATATAGGACACCACCGCCTAGACCTGGTCGCCGAGGCGGTGGGGTTGTGCCTAAGTTGCCTAGGCTGCCTTTGACAACTAAGCCTATTTATACACTCTTTGGGACTAAGAAGGGGCTCCCATAGAGCTGTTGGGGAGGGTCCCAACAACTCTATGGGATGACCCTCTTACCCCTAAACAAATAGGAAAAAAAGAAAAGAAAAGGAAAATAAAAAAAAGACAAAAATGTCCCTAGTGGACATGCCTATTTACATAGAAAGAAAAAGACTAAATTGCCCCTAGTTGGCATTACAAAAGACATTCATACAATATATATATATATATATATATATATATATATATATATATATATATATATATATATATATATATATATATATATATATATATATGAAAGAGAAATGAACATATTAGGCCCCATTTCTCGTTCTGCCCATAGGTTTTAAGTGTTTTATGATAGATTTGAACCCTTAGATGTGTTTAACATGCTTGATATAGTGGGAATCGACTCTTGGATCATGTTTTTTCAATGAAAAAACATACTTTTTTGAGCCGGGAAAAATTGGTACCTTCATAGCCATTGATTTTGGATCACCGGAAAAACCTGTATACAGGTTAAATTCTGGCGATCTAAAAACCTGTTCCCACTAAGCAAATCCTATAGATCACATCTACGGTGTTAGATGTGAGAAAAAATACTTAAAACTACGATTTTTGAAGAGGCCTAACAAGACCTAACAAAAAAGAGGCCTAAGGAACACATCACTCTATATGAAATACATATGCATAGATATATATCATAAATATATATATATATATATATATATATATATATATATATATATATATAAATACACACACACACACACATATATATATATATATGATATCCATATATTTTAACACCCTCCCTCAAACTAACGGCAAGATCACCGAGAGTTTGCTTAGGATGGTAAAACTTTGGTAAAAAAATCTGCATGCTGATACTCTGAAGTGACATAATGGCAATTAAATGGTGCTATGCAAAAATTCATCCTGAACATAATGATAATCCTTCTTGATGTGATTTGTTCGTTTATGGAAAGTGTGGTTGCAAGCAATGTAGATGACACTCTTGTTGTCGCAACACAACTTCGAAGGAATAAAGATGATGACTCCCATATCTTTGAGCAGACTTCTTAATCAGATGAGTTCAGTTGTAGTCGTGGCCATCACCCTATACTTGGCTTCCGTGGAAGATAAAGACACCTTTTGTTGTTTCTTACATCTTCAAGAAATTGATGATTCTCCATGAAAAACACTGTAGTAGAAATACGATCATTGGGGTTACCACCCCAATCAGAGTCAGTATAAACAATTAAAATGAGAGATGATGAAGAGGATAATAATAGTCCTTTTGTTATTGTTTCTTTCTGATATCTGATAATTTGCATAACAACAACCATGTGAATAGTAGTAGGGGCATTTTGAAATTGACTTGCTCTGTGAACGACATGAGCAATATCTGCCATGATAATAGATAAATATGTTAGTGACCCAATCAATTGACGATAAGGAGTGGGATCTTCTAAATGAGTTTCATCATCGGCTCTTATTTTAACATTGATTACTTCTAGAGTCTCTACTTTTTTTTCGACAGTTAAGCCAAACTTGACAATAATATCTGATGCAAGCTTTATTTGAGACAAAACATATCTTCTAGGAGAATATGCAACTTCAATCTCTAAAAAATTACCTTAGAAATCCAAGGTTAGACTCAATGCTTTCCAATGATGTTCATATCATTAACATATAACAACAAAATAGTTATGTGATCACCTGCATTCTTAACAAAAAAACAGTATCAGTGTAACAAAAAGTAAGTCCATTATTAAGAACAACTTTTCTAAAGCGGTCATACCAGGTTTTTGGAGCTTGTTTAATACCATAAATAACATTATTAAGCTTAAGAATTTTTCTTTTCTCTATCTCAAGATTCGGGTGAGGATCTATATAGACTTCTTTATAAAGATCCTCATTTAAAAAAACTTTTTTATCTAATTGGTAGATAGGCCATTGTTTAATAGATGCTAAAGCTATTAAAGTTCTTACACTAGTCATCCTAGCAATCAAAACAAAAGTTTTCTCATAATCAATTCTATATTCTTGAGCATATTCCTTACCAACTAACCTAGCTTTATCTTTCTAATGACCCATCTCTTTTAATTTTGAGTTTATAAACCCATCTACACCCAATAGCCTTTTTTTCTAAAGGAAGACTTACGATTTTCTAAGTGTTAGCTTTGTTGAGTGCTTCTAATTCTAGTATCATGACATCTATCCAATGTAAATGTTACATAGCTTCTTTAAAGTTGGACGGCTCGTGATAGGAATAAATCATCATTAAACAAGTTCTACAATTTGAAGAAAAAGAATCATATGACTCAAACTTTTGAGGAGGTCTACTACTCCTAAAGGATCGTCTAGGTAGGGATTCATCTACTTGGTCCTCTAAGAAAAGATTTTGTAAATACATGTCAAAAACATTTTGATGTTCATTTCCCTCACGCCGAGTATATACATGAATATCATTAGGATTCTCACTATGAGAATCATCTCTTTGATGAGAATGGTTATCATAAACAATTTCATTATCACAAATTTTATCATTAGATTTTTTTAGAGTTATTTCTAGGTAACAAATCAAATAAGAAAGAATAATTAACATCTTTGGGTTTTTGATGTTCAAATCAAGGTTTTAAAACTCGTCGAGTCTAACTCGGTGACTCGGCTCAACCCTCTAGTGAGTCAACCCGGCAAGGCAAACTCAGTTTGCGAAGACTCGGCTTGACTCGGCCTGACTCCGGCGAGTTCTGGGCACTTTCGTCTTTAAGAAAATTTGAAAGACTTGTTCCTGCTTGTGTAATTTCTTTAATAAATGTCAGTCACCTTACTGTACATTGATAACATTGAACAACCTGTAGGTGCTCATTTTTCAAAGAACAAATAGCATAATAACAATAGGCTTACCAACTTAATATAAAATCACAAAATTAGTAACAGTCTATGGGCATTTTTTTCTAACTGCCATGCTACTACACAATGATTAGAGTGCAATACCTTTGTTCTAATAGGGCATGTAAAAAAAAAGGTCATGTTCGGTTACATTCACTATAAAAGATAGAACACCTGATTGCACTGAAAATGTGTTTTATATGTGATTCCACACCAAAAAATGATTTCTCAAAAATAAGGTAGTCCTCAACAAATTGGCTTCTGATTGATCTTTAACAGTAAGTTGCTGACAAATTTAGTCACAATGCAAGTGACATTTTGGAATCATTCATCTTTTGTCACTATCTCTGATTTTCAAATCATCCGTAACAAATGCCAAAACTATCTATGTTCCCTCACTCTATGTTTCCTGTCATAGTTTTCTTCTCTATGTCGTCGATCTCACGATGGTACTGTGAAATTGTCTACGAAAAGACAATCCATAAACAAGCATAAAAACTTTATAAAAGAAGTGCACGAAAGCACTCTCACAACACTTGAACAAAATACACAAAAAGTGTATAAATAATAAACATGCAATAATGCATGTATTTCAATATATAAAAGTAAATGCTTGAGACTCTCAAGCTTAGAAAATACAAGGGGGGAACACCCCTATTTATACAAATGTTAGAAGGTGCAAGGGGGCTCCCAAAGGAGTCGTTGGGAGCCCCCAACGGTCACATTTGTGACCGTTGGGGGCCCCCAACGGTCACATTTGTGACCGTTGGGGGCCCCCAACGACTCTATTGGGGGACCCCCAATGCACATAAAATAAATCAAAAAAAATAAAAAGAAAAAAAAGAAATTACAAAAGTAAAAATAAAAAGAAAATTACAACATATTCTAAAAGTGAATATGCGCAAAACAGGAAATGACAGAAATGCCCTTTCGGGTAAAAATATATAAATATATATATTTATATATATAGAGATATATGTACATATAATATATTATATGTAAATATATCTCTATGTATATAAATATATATATTTATATTTACAATGATTTTAGGAGCTACATTTTAACACCCCCCCTCAAACTTACGGTGTGATAACCGCAAGTTTGTCAAGAAGGAAATGAAATCTGGGCGAACATAGAGCTTTTGTGAAGAAGTCGGCAAGTTGATACTCAGATGTCACATATGGCAGATCAATGACCTTCTTCAAGTATTCCTCTCTGACGTAATGACAATCCATCTCTATATGCTTTGTTCGCTCGTGAAATGTGTGGTTCTTGGCAATGTAGATGGCACTTTTATTGTCACAGCATAGCTTTGTTGGTTCTTTGACAACTACTCCCATATCTTCCAAAAGACGTCGAATCCATACTATTTCCATGGTGGTAGATGCCATGGCTCTGTATTCGGCTTCAGTGGATGATAATGAGACCTTCTGTTGCTTTTTACATCGCCACGAGATCAAGGATTCTCCTAAAAAAATATAAAAACCAGTGGTGGAGTGACGGTTACTAGGGTCACCTCCCCAATCTGAGTCAGTATAAGCAAGCAATTTTAATTCAGAAGAAGAGGATAGGAATACTCCCTTATTCACTGTTCCCTTCAAGTATCTGATGATGCGAAGTACAGCACCCATATGGACGGTTGTAGGAGCATGTTGAAACTGACTGGCGATGTGTATAGCATGCGACAAATCGGGTCGAGTAATGCTCAGATACATTAAAGAACCTACCAACTGTCTGTAAGGAGTAGGATCAGTTAGAGGAACACCGTCGTCAATCTTCATTTTGGCTCCCACAACTTCAGGAGTTTCACATACTTTGTCATCAGAAATCCCTGATCTGTCAATAATCTCACAAGCAAGTTTAGACTGAGATAGAAAATAACCACGTTGCGAATAGGCAACCTCAATTCCAAGAAAATATGTCAGAAAACCTAAGTCTGACATCTCAAATTTTGAAGTCAAGACGGACTTAATACCCTTGACTCCTTGTATATCATCACCTGTGATTAACATGTCATCAACATATAATAACAATATTACAATCCCTGCTTTAGATTTTCTAGTAAATAGAGCAGTATCAGTATAACATGAGGAGAAACCATTTTCCAGCATTACACTGGTAAATCTGTCATACCAGGCTTTGGGAGCCTGTTTCAAACCATAAAGGGCCTTTCGAAGACGAAGGACTTTATTTTTAGGGATCTCCATGCCAGGTGGAGCATTCATATACACTTCTTCATTAAGATCACCATTTAAAAAGGCATTTTTCACATCCATTTGAAAGATATTCCAATTTTTGATAGATGCAATAGTGATAAGACACCTAACTGTAACCATTCGGGCTACAGGAGCAAAAGTTTCTTCATAATCAATCCCATACTCTTGTCCATACCCTTTTGCAACTAAGCGAGCCTTATACCTTTCAAGTGATCCGTCACTCTTAGTTTTAACTTTAAATACCCATCGACAACCTATAGTTTTCTTTCCTATAGGTAGAGATTGAAAATCCCACGTTTCAGCCCTTTTAAGAGCACTAAGTTCATTTTGCATAGCTTCTTGCCATTCTATACATTTCTTTGCTTCTTCAAAGTTTCTTGGTTCAAAATAAGAATGAATGGCACTAAGACAAGCCCTATACCGGGGCGAAAAGGAATCAAAGGAGACAAAAGGAGTGGGAGGTCTCCTATTCCTCTCAGACCTTCGGTGATCGAGAACAGGAGTGAGTTCACTATATTGGTCAATAGCACTTCTAAAGGTATCTTGGTTTCTACGAGAGTATGTTATAGGATCATTAGAAATCCTGTCTTCTTGTTGGTTATGCTCTTCGATATTACTTTCAATGTTCTCATCATGGTTTGATGACATATCATCATCACTGGATGTATCATCATTACTAGATAATAAGTCAAAAAGGAAGGAATAATCAAAATTTTCTTGTTGAGAAACATTTTTTTCAAATCCACTTTCATTTTCCAAAAAAGTTACATTTCTAGAAACATATAATTTATCTTCTCGAAGATCATAGCATCGAAATCCCTTTTGAGTTTCGGAATATCCAAGAAAAGCGCAGGGGATAGCCTTGGGAGAGAGTTTGTCATTCTTATCCGTAAGAATGAAACACTTACACCCGAAGACTCGTAACCTATTATAATCTGGTTCGAGTTTATACAAGACCTCAAAAGGGGATATTTTTCCTAATATTTTAGAAGGCAAGCGATTTATTAGATAAACAGAAGCAAGAGCAGCTTCAGCCCAAAAATTTTTTGGTATGTTTTGAGAAATAAGAAGGGTTCTAGTGGTCTCAATAATATGTCTATGTTTTCTTTCGGCCAACCCATTCTGTTGGGGGGTTTTCGGACAAGATCTTTGGTGAATGATTCCTTGATCTTCAAGATATATTTTAAATTGGTTGGAGAGATATTCTCCTCCAGAATCACTTCTAAAAATCTTTATGTTACTATTAAATTGATTCTTGATCATCGAATGGAAAGTTCTAAAGCATGAAAAGACTTCATGTTTGAATTTAAGAAAAAAGATCCATGAATATCTAGAGAAATCATCCACAAAAATAACATAATAAGAAAAACCTCCTTTTGAGACAACAGGTGCTGGTCCCCAAACATCGGAATGCATAATTTCAAAAGGTTTTGATGAGAACATAGTTCTTTGCTCAAAAGGTAAACTTTTCATTTTTCCGAGAATACAGTCATTACAAGAAAAGGAACTTTTACATAGGTCTTTTGCAAAATGTAAGTAAGACAACTTGGTGATATTAGGATGACCAAGTCTTTTGTGCCACATGTTTATATCTTTGTTTCGGGCAACATTACAAAAAGATTTTGGAACTCGAAGAGATTCCATGTAGTATAAATCGCCTTTTCTAAAGCCTTCCCCAATCAATTTCCCGGACAGGCGATCCTGTATTAAACATTTATCACATGAAAATTTAATATCACAACCATGATCCGAGAGTTGAGAAACAGAAAGAAGATTTAAATTAAGTTTAGGTATAAATCTAATTTTTGGAATAAAAAAATCTTGAGTTTCAAAATTACCTATTCCTTTAATTTCAAGAGAAGTTCCATCCGCAGTGGAAACAAAGGATGGAGAAGCATTTTTTGAATAATCGGAAAGTGAAAACATGTTTGGGGACATATGAAAGGATGCACCTGAGTCCAAAAGCCAAGGGACTTTACCTGGAATGGAAGAAGTAGACACGGCGGCACCGGATGTAGCTCCCTTGAGAAGAGGTTGAAGGGCTTCCATTATTTGGTTCAACGAGAGTGACCCACTTGATGATGCCTCTTCCTTTTGTGGTGCGCCGGTGGTGGCCATAGCAAGAAGCTTCTTCCATTTGGGACATACTGGCTTGATATGCCCCGGTTCTTTACAAAAGTGACATATAGTCTTGCTATAGTCCCGCTTCCCTCTTTGTCCACCATCTCCTCCTTGATTTTGGAATTTAAAGTGAGGAGGACGATAGGTCTTTACATTATTTCCGGGTCTTGATACGGCATTAACCTCATTATTTTCTTCATAATTACAAGGAACCATAAGAACACTTGGTCCTTGTTTACATAAATTCATACGAGTCTCCTCACCACTTAATTTGGTGAGAACATCTTCAAGAGAGGGAGGAGTAAATGAGGATAGAAGTGATGACCTTATTTGCTCAAATTCCGGTCTCAACCCATTCAAAAAATTGAAGAAACGATCTTCTTCAAGTTGCTTGTGGCGGAGTTCAATTGCCTCTCCACTCCATTTTGGTTCAAGCATAGAGAGCTCATCCCAAATAGAGGAAAGATCGACAAAATATTCCCTAATAGACATTTCACCTTGAGTAAGGGAGAGGGCCTTCTTTTGAAGGTAATACTTATGAGATAGGTCTCTTGATGTATACATCTTCTCGAGATAATGCCAAGCTTCCGATGCCTTTTTGAATTTGATAATGTTGGCATTAATCTTCGTTTCGACGGATGCGAAGAACCAAGAAAGAATCTTGAAGTTCTTCATTTCCCATTCGTCGTGTTTCTTTGAGTATTCTTCAAGAGCTTTGATCCTTTCCTCTCCCTCAAGAATCTTGATTTCACTTCCATTCATTATGGTTATCTTGGGTTCCGGCTCCGGAATCGTTCCTTGCACATAACCCCACAATCCTTTTCCTTTTATGTGGGCCTCCATATTCCCGGCCCAAATATGATAGTTGGACCCATTCAATTTGAAGCCAAGGGCAAAGTGAGACTCTTTCTCACCCATTAAGACGTAGAGAGAAGAAGAAAAAAGACGTACCAATACGATGTTTCAACTTCTTCTTAGCACAAGATCCTTCTAAAATATTTGAGAAGCAAGATCCACCACTTCAATCTCAAAAAATCCGAAGGCACGGTTTTCGAGGCACTCGAACAAAGGCGGATCTCACGATCTCCAATCACCAACCGAGCTCTGATACCATGTGAAATTGTCTACGAAAAGACAATCCATAAACAAGCATAAAAACTTTATAAAAGAAGTGCACGAAAGCACTCTCACAACACTTGAACAAAATACACAAAAAGTGTATAAATAATAAACATGCAATAATGCATGTATTTCAATATATAAAAGTAAATGCTTGAGACTCTCAAGCTTAGAAAATACAAGGGGGGAACACCCCTATTTATACAAATGTTAGAAGGTGCAAGGGGGCTCCCAAAGGAGTCGTTGGGAGCCCCCAACGGTCACATTTGTGACCGTTGGGGGCCCCCAACGACTCTATTGGGGGACCCCCAATGCACATAAAATAAATCAAAAAAAATAAAAAGAAAAAAAAGAAATTACAAAAGTAAAAATAAAAAGAAAATTACAGCATATTCTAAAAGTGAATATGCGCAAAACAGGAAATGACAGAAATGCCCTTTCGGGTAAAAATATATAAATATATATATTTATATATATAGAGATATATGTACATATAATATATTATATGTAAATATATCTCTATGTATATAAATATATATATTTATATTTACAATGATTTTAGGAGCTACATTTTAACAGGTACCACTTATAATACAAACAATCCACTTTGCAGGTTTTATTGACAAGTTTTTTGCTAAGTAATGTGATTATGATTCTTAATTGTCATAAATAAATATTCATTTTGGCTTTTCATTTATCTGGGAATAAGTCTTCAATTTGCAGATATTGCCACCAACGGCTAAAGATTATTTGTAAGAAAATTTGAAAGACTCGTTCCTGCTTGTGTAGTTTCTTTAGTAAATGTGAGATTTGAATTAAGAACAGTTTTACTTGATGTTATTTTACTTCTTAATCAATTAAACTAGTAATCAAGTCATTCTACAAACTTTTATATGTTTAAATGACAATTTATATATTGTCTTTCTTTTTAAATCAAAAGTTAACAAAACCCGGTCCGAGTCATCGAGTTGACCCGTCGAGTCACGAGTCAATAAAGAACGAGTTGAGTCCCGAGTCACTGGGTTTTAAAACCTTGGTTCAAATTCATTTTGTTCTTCAAGAAAAGTCACATTTCTTGAAACATAAAGTTTATTATTTTTAACATCATAATACCTATATCTTATTTTCACCATAGTCAATAAAAGCACATTCAAGAGCTTTTGGTGAGGGTTTGTCTTGCCTTTGAAAAAGAACAAAACATTTGCAACCATATTCTTAATCTTTTGAAATCCATAGATATTTCAAATAATTTTTCAAAGGTAGAAACATTTTTTAAAGATGAGGATGACATCCTATTTATAAGTTATATTGCGGAAAGAGCGGTTTCGGCCCAAAAATTCTTTAGAACATTTTTAGAAATGAGAAGAGTTTTTGGGGTTTCAGTAAGATGCCTATGCTTTCTTTTGACAATGCCATTTTGTTGAGGAGATTTGGGACAAGATCTTTGATGAATAATGTCATTTTATTTAAGATAATTTTGAAATTCTTTTGACATGTATTCTCCTCCGGAATCGGATCTAAAGATGTCTATATTATTTTGAAATTGTTTTTGAATAAGGATATGAAATTCCTTGAAGATAGAAAAAACATTGGATTTATTTTTAAGGAAGTAAACTAAAGTGTATCTACTGAAATCATCAATAAAAACAACATAATATGAATATTCTCCCTTAGGTATGATGAGTACCGGTCCCATACATCCGAATGCACTAGCTCAAAGGGTCTTTTCAAAATGAAATTGCTATGTTGAAATAGAAGAAAATGCATTTTTCCAAGGATACAATCATTGCATGTAAATTCCTTTTCATTACAAAATTTCTTAAAAAGAGGAAAAAGATACATCTTAGAGAGATTAGGATGAGCAAGCCTTGTTAAATTATGTATATATAAATATATATATATACATATACTTGTATATATATACATTTGTATATATATATATAAGTATATATGTATATAAACATAATATAACCTTTTTATTTTTTGTATAAACCAAAAACCCGATAGGGGTGTTTTGGTAATTCCAAATGTACCTTTTCCCCTTTTTCCTTTTTCTTTTTTATTTTTTGTCTTTTGCTTTTTGGAATCATAAAGGGGCCCCATCCATCTAGTCGTTGGGGCCCCAACAGTCATATTTATGACCGTTGGGGCTCCCAACGACTAGAAGGGAGCCCCCTTTATGGCTTCCTTTTAGTGCTTCCCTCCTCTATATAAAGAGGAGGTTCCCCCTTGTAAATGTATGGGTTTTTACACCCTTCTCTTCCTTTCTTCAATAACATCCAACTTATGACTTTAAGTCATTTTCTATATTTGTGAGTTTTGTGTGTGCACATTGGGTGTTTGTGTTCTTGGTTCTAGTAGTCACTCTTAAAGAGTGACTTTTGCTCTATTGGTGCTTCTGCCTCTTTTCATTACATGTTATCAGAGCTCGGTTGGTGATTGGGCTTTTTCTTTTGTCACCTTGGAACGCGTGCCTCTCAAAGTTTTGAAGGAAGGAAGTATATTTGGTGCCGATGGAACGTGACTCTAGAGTGAAGCTTTCTTTTAAGCTAAATGGGTCCAACTATCTCATGTGGGCCTCCGCTATGGAAAATCATCTAAGAGGTAAGAAACTTTGGGGCTTTGTTATGGGAACTACTCCCGAACCCTCTCTTGTTCTTACAAAAATTGAAAATGAAGTTGAAAAAGCTTTAGATGGCGATGAGCGCATCAAAGCCATTAATGAACATCAATCCAAAATTGAGGATTGGGAAAGTAACCATGCCAAAATTTTGGCATAGTTTATGAACACTGTAGACCTTAAAAATTGTGCTAATATTGCAAAATTTAGAAGGGCCAATGAAGTTTGGTTTTTTCTTAAGGGTATGTATACCCAAAAGGATCTTGCTCGACAATTTTTTTGTCAAGAAAAAATCCGTTCCACCAAACAAATGGATATCAGTGTCTGGGACTATTTTAGCTCTCTTACTACTCTTTGGGATGAGCTTGCCCTTCTTGAGCCTAAATGGGTTGCTCCACAAGATATTGAGCTAAGAAGGGAAAAAATTGAAAAGGAGCACTTTTTTTAATTCCTTCATGGCCTTCGCCCGGAATTTGAACAAGGGCATCTCTTCTCCATAGAAGCAAAGCCCTTCCTATTGAAGATGCTCTTGCCGAGCATCTCTTCTCCATAGAAGCAAAGCCCTTCCTATTGAAGATGCTCTTGCCGAGATATGTCAAGAAGAAACTCGACTTGGCTTGAGCATTAGAAGTGATGAAGTTTTGGCCGTTACTAGGCCCAGATCGAATGTTAAAGCATATAGACCTCCCCACTTTAACAAAAATAGCAATGGGCCTAGAAAGAGAATTATATGCCACTATTGTAATGAACCGGGGCACATTAGACCGGTTTGTCCAAAGCTCAAAGGAAAGGTTGCCGCGGTTGGAGAAAGTTCTCCAAAGAAGGAAGAAAGTACCAAAGAAGGAGATATCAAAGAAACTCTTAATCATATCTCCGAAGCTCTCCAACACCTTCTCAAGTCTTCTCCTTCAACATCCGGAGCCGCCATCGCCTACTCTTTATCACCTCCAGGTATGTGGATTCTAGACTCTGGTGCTTCTTTTCATATGACATCTCATAAAAACTCTCTTTCAAATGTTTCTTCCGAATCCACATCCTCCTATGTTTCAACGGCCGATGGAACGTCATTAAAAATTGAAAGTATTGGAACACTTGATTTCAAAAACTCTCAAAACTTTTTCCTTTCTAAAGTAAGAATCATTCCGAAAATTAATTTAAATCTCTTTTTCGTTTCCCAAATCACTGATCATGGATGCCAAGTCTCCTTCTCACCTAAAGATTGCATCGTGCAGGATCTCCAGTCAGGGAAGCTGATTGGGCAATGCCATAGAAGGGGTGATCTCTATTTTATGGACTTTTTGACGCTTCCATCTAAGTCGTCTTGCAATCTTGTTAAAGACAAAAGTATTGGTATTTGGCATGAGAGACTTGGTCATCCAAATTTTGTAAAAATGTCTCTTTTCTCTTTTTTGAACAATACTTGTAAAGACAATCACATGACTTGTAAAGATTGCATTTTTGGGAAATCTAAAGCTACTCCATTTCCTCAAAGAAGTTACTTTACCACTCGACCATTTGAACTTGATCATTCCGATGTATGGGGACCCTCCCCTATTTTATCTAAAGGAGGTTTTTCGTATTATGTGGTCTTTATTGATGACTTCACTCAATTTACGTGGATATACTTCCTAAATCGCAAATCCAAAGTCTTCTCCTTCTTTAAAGAATTTCATGCAATGGTTAAAAATCAATTTTTGGGAAATCTATCTATCCTTAGGTCCGATTCGGGAGGTGAATATATGTCTAATGATTTTCAAAGCTACTTAAAAGAAAATGGAATTTGTCATCAACGTTCTTGTCCCAATACTCCGCAACAAAATGGTCTTGCGGAAAGAAAGCATAGGCACATAATAGAAACTACAAGAACATTATTGATTTCAAAAAATATCCCAAAATCCTTTTGGGCCGAAGCGGTTCTAACTTCAACATACCTCATCAATAGAATCCCTTCATCCTCCTTGAAAAATCTTTCTCCATTTGAAAAACTTTACAATATGTCTCCCGATTATAAAAGATTAAGAATTTTTGAATGTAAATGTTTTGTTTTAACTCGCAAAAATGATAAACTTTCTCCTAGGGCTATTGAATGTATTTTCTTGGGATATGGCGAAAAACAAAAAGGATATCGATGTTTTGACATACTTAAAAATAAACTTTATATCTCAAAAGATGTCACATTCCTTGAAGAAGAAAACGGTTTTTCGCATCAACCAAGTGAAAATGTTGACTATTCCTTCTTATTTGACTTGTTACCTCAAGAAAACATCATAGATGATCATATTGATCCTAGTGAACCTCTTAATGAAGATCTTGTTGAACATCCAAATAATGATCAAAACTTAGAAGAAAATGCTTCAAGATAAATACAAGTCTACTCTAGAAGGCATGAAAAAAATCCTCCTTGTGCCCTCGAAAGATTTTCTCAAAATGAGTCGATAGAAGAGACCTCTCAAAGAAGATCAAATCGCATTCCCAAGATACCAAATAGATTTGTTTCTTATGACTCTTTTTCTCCTAACTATCGAGCATACCTACTTGCTCTTCACTCCTTTCATGAACCATCTCATTACAATTATGCTAAACAATATGCTCATTGGAATGAAGCTATGAAACTTGAACTTAATGCCCTTAAAAAGGCGCAAACTTGGGAAATCATTGATCCTCCCAATGGCAAGAAACCCATTGGATGTAAATGGGTGTTTAAAGTTAAAACTAAAAGTGATGGTTCATTAGAAAGATATAAGGCTAGGTTGGTAACCAAAGGATATGCCCAAGAGTATGGGGTAGACTATGATGAAACTTTTGCCCCAGTTGCTCGAATGACTAGTGTTCGAGCCCTTATTGCTATAGCTTCTGTTAAAAAATGGTTAATCTTTCAACTTGATGTTAAGAATGCCTTCTTGAATGGTAATTTAAATGAAGAAGTTTATATGGAACCGCCTTCAGGTATGAATTTAAATGGAAAAGTTTTAAAATTAAAAAAGGCTTTATATGGACTTAAGCAAGCTCCTAAAGCTTGGTATGACAGGTTTAGTAATGTATTAATCAATTTAGGATTTTTATCTTGCTATACTGACACTGCACTTTTTGTTAAAAGGACAGGTGACTCCATTATTATGCTTCTGCTATATGTTGATGATATGATCATCACTGGGAATGATAAAAAGGGAGTAAATGATATTAAGTCTATATTAAAAGATACTTTTGATATGTCTGATCTTGGTTATTTGAGATATTTTTTAGGAATTGAAGTGACTTATTCTGCGCGAGGATACATCTTATCTCAAATGAAGTTAGCTGCAGAAATTTGTACCAAATCAGGAATATCTGATGAAAAGAAAGTTGAGACTCTCGAAGTTATCAATTCGAAACTAAGACTTGAAGATGGGGTTCTTCTTGAAGATCCAACACCCTACCGTCAATTAATTGGATCCCTCACCTATCTATCCATTACCCGTCCAGACATTGCTCATGCAGTTCATGCAGCGAGCCAGTTCCAGCACGCACGTACTATGGTTCATATGGCGGCTGTAATGAGAATTGTGCGATATATCAAAAATACCATCTCTAAGGGACTCTTCTTATCCTCTTCCTCATCTCTTGAATTGACTGCTTTTACTGATGCTGACTGGGGAGGTAATCCCAATGATCGTATCTCAATTACGGGTCTGTGCATTTTATTAGGTGAATCCCTCATCTCGTTGAGATGCAAGAAGCAGCAGAAGGTCTCATTATCATCTACAGAAGCTGAATATCGGGCCATGGCGATGACAACTATGAAAATTGTGTGGCTCAGAAGTCTTCTTGGCGACATGGGCGTTTCCATTTCCGCTCCCACCAAGCTCTGTTGTGATAACAAAAGTGCGATATACATTGCCAGCAATCACACCTTTCATGAGCGGACCAAGCAAATTGAAATGGATTGTCATTATGTTCGGGACGAGTATCTCAAAGGGACCATCACATTGTCATATGTCACCTCAGAGTATCAACTGGATGACTTCTTCACCAAGGCGCTTCCAACTCCACGATTCATGTTTTTTCTTGGCAAACTTTCGGTCTTCTCCCCGTAAAGTTTGAGGGGGCGTGTTAAATTATGTATATATAAATATATATATACATATACTTATATATATCTATATTTGTATATATATATATATAAGTATATATACGTATATATGTATATATACATAATATAGCCTTTTTATTTTTTGTATAAACCAAAAACCCGATAGGGGTGTTTTGGTAATTCCAAATGTACCTTTTTCTTTTTTACCTTTTTCCCTTTTTCCCCTTTTTCCTTTTCCTTTTTTATTTTTTGTCTTTTGCTTTTTGGAATCATAAAGGGGCCCCACCCATCTAGTCGTTGGGGCCCCAACAGTCATATTTATGACCGTTGGGGCTCCCAACGACTAGAAGGGAGCCCCCTTTATGGCTTCCTTTTAGTGCTTCCCTCCTCTATATAAAGAGGAGGTTCCCCCTTGTAAATGTATGGGTTTTTACACCCTTCTCTTCCTTTCTTCAATAACATCCAACTTATGACTTTAAGTCATTTTCTATATTTGTGAGTTTTGTGTGTGCACATTGGGTGTTTGTGTTCTTGGTTCTAGTAGTCACTCTTAAAGAGTGACTTTTGCTCTATTGGTGCTTCTGCCTCTTTTCATTACAAGCCTTTTGTGCCAAGTGGCAATATCCTTAGTTTGAATATGATTGCAAAAAACTTAGATGGTAATGACAAAAAATCCATATAGTATAAGTCTCCTCTTTTATGGCTTGACCCAATCCGCTTCTAGGACCGAAGATCCTGCCCATAGCAATTTGAAGATGAAAAAGGTTAACAAGGGCTCCACCACATCTAGCTAGGTGGGTCAGCTTAAGGCATTCAAGTTGAAAGACATTATGAGTTTGATACCCGGGTTGGGCAGCCCTTGCCTTATATCCAAAGCAGCAAGCTCTATGGTGGGCAAGGAGGGCGGCCGAGGGGTTTTAGGGTGGGCCATATGGCATAGTATCAAACTCTCCCGGACTCTACATGGGGTTTCCCCTTGATAAATATCTAAAAAAGTAGACTATTGCGCAAACAGGTTTACAATAGATTGTTTAGTACGACCTAAATAGTGGCTAACAAGTTAAAAAGATAGACTACAATACAAACATGTTTATAACAAACCGTCTAGTACGACCTAAATAGCGGCTAACAAGTTCTCTATGTAGGGAAAATGTACACCAGCTAACCAGGCCTCCAAAGTCCACAAAATATTTAGAATGCCACAACCCATAACTTTGGCAATGATAAGCACAACCAAGATTACAACCGAAATCGGATATTTGAGAAACCCAAAAAAGATTTAAGTTAAGTTTAGGAATATTTCTAATTTTCGGAACAATTTTTTTTTTGTCATTGCTCAAAATTGTTTCAAGAGTTCCTATCCCTTTAATATCCAATGATGTACCATCAGCCGCAGAGACAAAATATTTAAAAGAGTTGGTGTTTGGTTCGGATAACAAAGATGCATTTGGTGTCATATTAAAAGAAGCACCCAAATCAAGAATCTAAGAAGTCATACCGGGAGTTGATGAAACCGCGGTATCGGAAGTAGGTGTGGAAGAGTTGTTTCTCACAAATTGTTGAAATGCTTCCGGAAGTTAGCAATGGAGTCCTTGATGTCTCCATCCTTTTTTTGATCTTTATTTGATGAGTTATCTCCAACGGAAGCCACTTTTCTCTTATGCTTAGGATAATCGGGTCTAAGATGTTCCTGTTCATTAAAATGACGACACACGATTTTTCTTCCACCATTATTGTTGTTATAGTTATTTTTTAAAAAATGAGGAGGTTTATATGTCCTCGTATTGTTGCCCGGTTTAGATACGGCATGCACTTCATCAATATCCTTTTTTAGAGCCAAGCAAATTTCTTTTTGGCATAGATCGACAAAATTTTTACTAAGAGGAGTTCAAGCCCTATGAAGTATGGATCCTCTTAGTTGTTCAAATTCAGACCTAAGCCCATGAATGAATTGAAAAAATCTCTCTCTATTTGCTCTTGTCTCATGGCAATAGCACTTCCTTCCCATGAGGTTCAAGGAGAGAAAGTTCATCCTATAGAGAGGATAAAATACTATAGTAATCTTTAATACTCATATCTCCTTACTTGGTTGTTCTCACTTTTTCTTGAAAAAAGAAATGCCTAGCAAGGTGTTTTTGAGTATACATACCTTTCATGAAGAACCATGCTTCATTTGTTTTCTTGAATTTGGCTAGATTAAGCAAATTAGGAGTTCTACATTATTCATGAACCATGCTAATATTTTGGCATTCCCACTTTCTCATTTTTCAACTTTGGATTGACATTCTTCAATGGCTTTGGCTTTTTCTTTATCATTCAAGGTTTTTTATTCATTTCCTTCCTTTTTGGTGAGCTTTAATTGTAGCTCCGAAATAGTGCCACGTCCATATCCCCAAAGATTCTTGTCTTTGAGATTGTTTTTCATAGCGGCCACCTACATTTTTGTCCCACTCAATTTGAATGAGAGGTCAATCTTTGCATCTTTGTCGGCATTGCGGAAGAGTTGAAGAAGAACATGAGTGTGAAACTTAAACATACTCAAATACAAAACAAAGAAGTCCTAAGAGTGTTCAAAAACACTTAGGAGCTCTGATACCATGTAATTAAACACTAGTACAAAGAATAATGTCAAAAAGTGACTACAACAAGTGCACAAGCATGTAAACAAGAAGCCATTAATGGACAAAATACAATAAGCCACAAGGGGCTAGGCACCAAACACACACAATGATGAGAGAGAGAGAGAGCTTAAAAATATAAATAATAATATATTGAAATGCTCTTGGAAGCATTAAAAACAAGGGGACAAAGACCCCCTATTTATACATTTTTTGGGACTAAGGGGAGGCTCCCATAGAGCTGTTGGGGAGGGTCCCAACAATTCTATGGGATGACCCTCTTACCCCTAAGCAAATAGGAAAAAGAAAAAGAAAGGAAAAATAAAGAAAAGACAAAAATGCCCCTAGTGGACATGTCTATTTAATAGAAAGAAAAAGACTAAATTGCCCCTAGTGGGCATTATAGAAGACATTCAATATATATATATGTTAACAATTCTTGCTGATCCCTGATGTTTCATTTTTTGCAGCTATAAGGTTGCCACTGTCATGCCAAATCTTGATGAACTTCTGAAGGAAACACCAACCCATGTATTTGCATCTGTATGGCATAAATGGAGAAAGATTTCTCTTTATCACATTCACTACAGTGAACTTGTTCGCCTTGCTGCCCTTTACAAGTAAGTGCCTAGTGTTTGTATAGCCCCAAAAAACGTTTCTATGATCTTTGGAATTGTCTTTCTTTAGGTTTCACATCTTTTTATCATGGGTATGGGATTATTTGTTCATCCCACTTAAACAAGGCCTTCGTCAAGGTCCTGTTTCATTAGTAGCCTAGCATTTGAATGAACCTCTTTCTAGCCTCTAAAGATTCTTGTTTAATGGAGAGCTGGTTTTTACTGTTTTCCCTTGTTCTCTTTTCTTCATTTTAATTCTGAGGCAGTATGGGATTTATAATTATAATTGTTCCGAGTTTGAAAAATATAGTTATAAAATTTCAGGGTCTACTGCCTCATAGCTGAAGCCAGTGGTGGGTGTCTCATCACTATCCACCATTAATAGGACCCTGATATTGGTGCCATTGCCTTTGGAAACAAATACTATTCCAAAATGTGTGGATGACAATGTCTGATGGATATGGATGCGGGAGCGGGACACAATGCAGATTCACTTGGTACAATTCGATAATTTTCAATAATTAGGACATGGGGACATGACTGTACATGCAAGTAGAAGTATGTATGTGTGTGTGAAGGTATAAAACAACAATTCTAAATCGCTATAATTAGGAACATCAAATATATAGCTCATATATTTAGATTATATTCAATTTATTTTGAATTTATTTTGTATTTATGTGATATTTAATATTTATATAGCCGTGTTCCCATACCCACAATTTTTTGGAATTGCCATGTCGTACCCTCTGTACCCGTACCTGCACCCGCACCTGTACCCAGCTGACATAGCATCCAGTCCATGTAGCTAATTTTTTGTGAACTTCTTTTCTGTATCTACTATCTATCATGCCTGCATGACCATAATGCGTCACTTTTGTTGCATTCTTCACTACATCATTCATTTTAGGCATCTGTCTATATCCTTAGTATCAAGTGTAATGGCACAAGGATCCAATATGTTGTCTTTTATGTGTCAACACATATTTTCCTAGCTGCCACATGATTAGTTGCATCATCAGTTACAATGTACAGTATTTTTCACCCTTACTTTCTCAATCACATGATGTAAAAATTCAAAAGTGAATTCTCTGTCTTTCAATTAGCTAATCCATTAACCAACCAGAAAAAAAAACTTTTAGGAAAATTGAGAAGAAAGCTGTCATGGAACCAGCCTTGCTGTCATCAAAATCCATCAAACATGACTGTGCACCCATACTGAGCTCAATGTTCTTTGAAGTTGTTTAAGAACCTGTAAGTTCTTGCTGGCTCTGTCAAAACAAGGCTCCTTCACCTTGTAAAAGTAGTGCCTTCATTTCAAACCCAAATTGGCTTTTGGCTTCAATCACAGTTTATGCACTAGTCATTTGAGGGGCAATAAACGAAATCTTCACTTGAGAAAGCAATCTATTTACATATTCACATGCTTTCTACATTGCTTCCTTTGCCCAATGTAGCTTGCTATCTCCAACTTTTAAGTTCTTTATCTTTTGCTCTATCCGTACCCCTTCTTTGTGGATCTCTTCTAAAATAGATATTTAGTATGACCTTTACAATGTGGTTTCTTAGTGCTAAAACTGCCAAAGGCTTTAATTTTTTGAGTTCTTTATCAATACCCCAATCCCTAATATGTTGTGGCTCCTTTCATTATCTTTATGAATTTGTTTGTTATTCTCTTTTTCTTCCTCTTCCATCATTACATATATTTCAGTACAATGGACTTGATCTCCCTATGCACTACTGCACGCCCCATGGTGTTTCCTTTGGTGTCGAATGTATAAATTGTGCATCCAAGAACCCCTTCATTTGTTGTCTTCTGATGCAAATAACACAGTATCATTCATATTCTTCAAGTAGTCCACTCTCAAGGACTTTTTGACATTTTAGGAGAACAGGAATCACAGTATTCACTTGTCAAGCTTCTTTCTGCCCATGACATTTTGAGAAATGCTACATGATCAGTTGATCACTATCTCATTGTTCACATTATTTTCTCATTGAGAGGGAAAACATGCATTTTTTCAAGTTCCAGTTCATGTAGGTGCATTTTTACCCTATGCACTTTAGGATCTGGAGTTGCATTTCATTTTTATCACATAAAATATGAATTAGATAATCAGAGGCTCTATTTAACTCATATGCTACATGTAATCACTTAATAGTTTTTTCTTCTTTTCCCATGCGATCTTGTGTGTTTTTTGTAAATTTATGCTGGAATTTATTGTAAGTAATATAGGTTTAGCATGGCTTAGAAAACCAATAATTCAGTTATCAAGAAATAAATAACATCAGTGATTCTATCAATGCTATACCCAAGTTTTTTGGATACATCACAATAAAAAACTAAAGGTGAGCTGCCTAGGATCCATAAGGTTTTTCCACCTCTTGAATTCTTCACACCATAGCCATAGTTATCTAAGATATCAAAAATGCTAATATCCTCTCTATAGATATTCAACGTGTGCAACCTCTGGATCTGAGATTTGAAACGTGGCAATTGTCCATAAGTGTCCAGAGGCCACAGGAGATTAATCAAAATTCTGGACCAGTCATACCACAAAGATGGAATCCATAGTTCACTGAATCCTAATTGAACTGCCAACAGCGGGAAAAATGATGTTATAATTTTTCTTAATTGCATCATGATCAATGCGATCTTGCTTCTCACTTGGTGGAAGTTCACAGGTTACTCTAACATATTCTAAAGTTTGTTGTATACCTATTTCTGTATATCTGTAGCATAGTTTAATACAGAGGTGAACTTAGGAAAAACAAAAAGAAAATGTTCTAGTTAAAAATATTTATCAAACAGTTGTAACAGTAACATTCATTGATGGTTTTATCCAGCTGAACTTAGGAAAAACAAAAAGAAAATGTTCTAGTTAAAAATATTTATCAAACAGTTGTAACAGTAACATTCATTGATGGTTTTATCCAGCTGAACTTAGGAAAAACAAAAAGAAAATGTTCTAGTTAAAGTATTTATCAAACAGTTGTATTAGTTATCATCTTAGTGAATGTTTACAACAGTAACATTCATTGATGGTTTTATCCACATGCAGATATGGAGGAATTTATGTTGACTCAGATATTGTAGTGTTGAAGTCCTTGCATTCACTTAACAATTCTGTTAGTTTGGAGAATCTGCAGAACGAGATGCCTTCTTTTAATGGTGCTGTGATGGCATTCGAAAAACATAGGTACCATTGATCACTGCTAATGAAATTCCCTCTCTCAATTTAGCTATAATTAAAATGGCTATATTGATAGAAGTGTTTCCGGTCATTGTATTTCACCCTATTCCACTGATAATGGTTTCATCCACTTCTTGTAGTCGTTTTATCTTGGAGTGCCTAAAGGAGTTCTTTTCAACGTATGATGATACCTTATTAAGGTGGAATGGTGCTGAGCTTCTCTCCAGAACAGCTGTTAGAATTGTTAACAAAACAAATTATGCTTACCAACAGCTGCAGATCAAAATTGAACCAACTTTTAAATTCTTCCATATAAGTTCTCAAGACATTACAAGGTAAGAAGTATCTTCTTCTCAACTATCATTTCACTTTGATAAAATTTGTAATTTTGTTCCACCAGTTTGCAAAATGGAAGCTGCAGGATAGGATAAATGCACTGGATTTTGTGTTTTAACTTTGTTTCTTTTATGTTGTTAAACTAGTTTAAGGTATACGTATTACCTTTTGCTTGGTAATGCCAGTTCTTGTTCAACCTGTTTGATTTTTCCATAAATTTCTGAACATTAAGGTATATGTATTAGATTCATTTCAGTGAATATCTTATTATCTTTCTGAACATCTCTTTGTGTGCTTGTATGGAAATGATTCCCATCATAATTTTCTTGCTCTAGCTTTCATTATTTATTAAGTGTTTTATGAGTTCATATCACAATTTTCTTGCTCTAGCTTTCATTCTTTATAAAGTGTTTTAGGAATTGCATTTTTTTGAATATTTCTCATGTAACTTAAGATTGCTGATATGTTGTGAAAGTGCAATGAAATCTGAAAGATGAGAAAGGAAAAATTGCTGTTCATGGTGTGAGAACGTCACCTTGGACTTAATGCCCTGCAAGACAAGAAAGAAAGGGGAAAAAGAGAAAGAAAAATTGAGGAAGAGTAGGCTGATCAAAATTTGGTCAGGAGAACAAGCCATATACATAGCAATAAACCTTGCATAATTTATAACACATCATGGTCGTGAGAACAAGCCATCGTCCCCTAGGCCCCTAAGGGTTTGAGAACAAACATCCCTATCCGAAACTGGGCTGCCAATAGCTGCAAGTTGATCTACTCAAGGTTGCATGTATTATATCGTTACCCGTATTAGTCGGGCCCAAAGTAGCACCGTATCGTATCGTAAACGTATCGTAAATTTTTAATAAAAAATTTCCAAAATTCTCAAAAAATAAAAAAATCAGGAAAAATTCTAAAAAAATTATAACACATAAAATAATGATGAATTGAACAAAATATAACCATAAAATCACATATGAAGCATTTATGTCTCTATGAGCTACATAAGACTCTTGCAATTACGAACATGCCACAAGACTCATACTTTCATATTACAAAAACGAAAACAAAATATTATATAAAACTTCAATAATCATAATCATCATCATAATCTTCTTCTTCTCTTGCTAAAATTAATAACAAACCATGCAAATGATAACCTAACCGACAATGTAAACAAAAAACAACTACATAATTAAAATTTTAAACACAATTAAAGCCTTAACTAACAATATTAAATTCACATCCAATTCATACTAAACTGTCATAAGTTATAATTAAACTACTACAAATTCATGATAACTAAAAACATTACATTTAACCAATATCTTACGTGCCAATCTTCATATCTAAAGTTCTAAACTATAAAGATCCTAAAACTATACTATCTTCTAGAGCCTATTTGCCAAACATTAGGACAATAATTTCTCAGTGTTGCATCCAACTGCCGCACGATGATCTTTTTATTTTCAACAATTTGTTTGGAAAGTGGGTCATCATTATCATCTTCAGAATATGGAACAATGGTTAAAAGTTTTTCTTTGCATTTTTGCAAAATTCTTCTAATTCAGCAATAACATCCCCACGAAAAGTGGAAGGAATAGATGGATAATTACATAGACGTACATTTTGACGAACACATACAATATGTCGCTTAAATCTATGCAGTCCACCTCTAATAATATATCCACAAAACAGACATCTCAATGATGACCTTGCTCGTGGTACATTATTTATGCTTCTGCAGTATTGCCATGTAGGATGATCATCTTTATAAGATAAACATGATGACGACATCGAAAGATCTAAAATAAAACGTAACCAATTAACCACCAAATGAAAATATGGGCATACAAATATTCGACAACAAGCTTACACACACAGAATAGGTTTTTTTTTTACCTTAATCCACTTTCTTGAGTGAAAAAGGGTGAAAATGCATTCTTGAAAAAATCACAAAAGCCGTCGCCCTTTGCGTATGGATCAGCCTCCAAATCGCTCTCATGGCTCCTAGAGTGCGTGAGTTCTACTCTAATGGCCTCTAAACAAATGAGGGAGTCAGCCTTCAAGAGGTATTTAAAACCCCAAAGGTAAAAAAAGTAACTTTCGGTTTTTTTAAAGCATGCTGAATGTGTATAATACGATATGCCCTGTATTGTACGATACACATGATACGGATACGATTTGTATCAGTTTCTCCCAAAGTTACGATTTGTATCGTACGATACAAACAACCTTAGATATACTCCGTACTTGGAAAATCAATAGCAGACGAGTTACCCCTTTTTAAGGCTTCAAACTCATATTTGAGATGATATACTTTAGGAGTATTGATCTGTTCTAACCATTGATGCAAAATCTGCCATAACTTATATGTGGAAACTCCGGTAGGAATGTGGAGAAGCACCTGTTTGGAAAGGGTCGTAATGTACATGTCCCTTGTTTAACTTCTTTAATGTTGGTGTGCGCATCATATGAGAACCTTGCATCATCTAAAATACAAGTGAACAAGGAGTATTCATGGAGTACTATTAAAAACACTACTTAGTTTGATGGAAAATTTCTAAGTGCGACTATAACATTGGAAGAAACTACTACAAATTGTATAAAGGAAAGTTGTCACCTATGAATTGAAAATAAGAGAAAAAAGAGCAAGGGATATAGAAGAGTGATAAATTAATTTTCTTTTGTAAGTAAAGTCAAAGCGAAATTAAGACTCCTAATGGTTACTAGATATCCTAACTTGAGATATTCTCAACCAACTAAAGCGGTTTTTTTGCTGGTAACAATCCATGCACGATACCAGATAATCTTCTGTTTAATTTAACCATGAAATTTTGTCTATCATTATCCAGTTGCTCTGCAAATAGCAAAGTAAATCTACTTCAGGGATTTTGTTCTGAAATGGGACCTATACCTATTTAAACCATAGTTTCATTCATTAAAATAGCTTTGTCTTTTTCCCCCCTTCTGCATTCTCTCTTCTTGCATGAAGATGTGCTAATTCCAATGGTTGACACAGATATTTTGAAGCACCTGAAGATGAAGACGAAATAATGAGCCAGGAAATCCTTTTTCAAAAAATTATTAATGAGTCTTACGCGTTTCAACTCCGCCTGTGTATAACTATTTTAGTTATACACTGCCGGTCCCAAGCCCGGATAAAGGAGGAGGGTTGCGGTAGGCCTGTGACAGCCAGCATAAAAACTTTGTCATATCCTATGAAAATGAACCAATATGAGAATTTCGTTGGGGCGTTCCCTACTGAGCGACGCGCTGTACTCAATAGGCCCGGAGGCAGTGATAAATGGGCAAGGGTTGCTAGGTCGTCGCCCAGAAGCGACGCGTCACACCGGCGCCCGGGTGTGGTGTCAAATAGGCAAGGGTTCCCTCACTTTGTTGGATGGGTGGGGGTAAAGAAGTTAGTCCAAGACCATAAAATTAGGTTAGCCACTTGGAACATAGGGTCTTTAACTGGTAAGTTGGTAGAGTTAGTAGATGTTATGTGTAGGAGAAAGATTGATATTTTATGTCTTCAAGAGACCAAATGGGTAGGTGAGAAAGCTAAAGTGATAGAACCTTGGGGATATAAGATTTGGTATACAGGAATAAATAGGAATAAGAATGGAGTAGGGATTGTTATGAGTCGTCAGTTTATAGATAATGTAGTTGAGGTCCGTAGGAAGGGTGATAGAATTTTACTTATTAAATTAGTATTAGGTACGGATATTATTAATATTATTAGTGTTTATGCACCTCAAGTAGGTTTAGATGATTCCATTAAGCATCAATTTTGGGAAGATTTAGATGGAGTAGTACAAGGGATATCTTATGGAGAAAAGCTTTTCATCGGCGGTGACCTTAATGGACATGTAGGCATTAGTAGGGATGGATTTGAGAGTATCCATAGAGGCTATGGTATAGGAGAAAGAAATGAAAGTGGAGAAAGGATTTTAGATTTTTGTTTGTCCTATGATATGATCTTAGCAAACACTTGGTTTAGGAAGAGGGAGTCTCACTTAGTAACATTTAAAAGTGGGGTTAATACGAGTCAGATAGATTTTTTCCTACTTAGAAAGAGAGATAGGGGTTGTTGCATCGATTGTAAGGTTATACCGGGAGAAAGTGTAGCTACACAACATAGAGTCTTAATTTTAGATCTTAGAATTAGACAATGCCGCAAAAGGGATAGACATAAGATAGATCTTAGAATTAAGTGGTGGTCACTGAAAGGAGCTAAACAAGGAATGTTTGTAGAGCAGGTAGTTAAGGAAGCTAATTGGTGTCTCGAGGAGGATTCAGAATCAATGTGGAATAAGATAGCGGGTGGCATGAGAAAAATGGCTAAGGAGGTATTGGGTGAGTCTAAAGGCGGTGCACCACTAGGTAAGGATACATCATGGTGGAACGAGGATGTCAAATTAGCTATTAAGGTTAAAAGAGAGTGTTATAGAAATCTAAGTAAGAGTCGTGATAATGAGAATTTGGAGAAGTATATGATAGCAAAGAAGGAAGCTAAAAAAGTTGTTCGAAACGCGAGGGCTAAGGTATATAAAGAGGTTTATGACAAGTTGGATACCAAAGAAGGCGAGAAGAATATTTATAGGCTTGCAAAGATGAGAGATAGGAAATCGAATGATTTGGGTATGGTTAGATGTATCAAAGATGAAACGCAAAGGGTTTTAGTCAAAGATGAGGAGATTAAGGAGAGATGGAAAGATTATTTTGATAAGCTTTTTAATGATAGTCATGCTCAAGATCTTGGAGACTTCTCCATTCCTTTTCATGAGATAAATCGTGACTTCATACGCAAGATTCAAAAGAATGAAATTGCAGAGGCTTTGAAGAAAATGAAATCAAGAAGGGCAGTTGGCCCAGATGGTATACCTATCGAGGCTTGGAAATGCTTGGGAGAGAAAGGTTTAGAATGGTTGACAAATCTTTTTAACTTGATTTGGCGAACAAATAAGATGCCAAATGAGTGGAGGAAGAGTACTTTGGTGCCTTTATATAAGAATAAGGGTGATATACAAGATTGTACAAACTATCGTGGTATAAAACTCCTGAGTCATACTATGAAACTTTGGGAGAGGGTGATTGAGTCTAGGTTGAGGAAGGTTGTCACGATATCGGAGAATCAATTTGGTTTTATGCCTGGTAGATCAACTATGGAAGCTATACATCTTCTTAGACAACTTATTGAAAGATATAGAGAGAGAAATAAAGATTTGCATATGGTTTTTATTGATTTAGAGAAGGCATACGATAGAGTACCCAGGGACGTTCTCTGGTGGACAATGATGAAGAAAGGTGTTTCTCTCACGTACATTGGTATAATTAAAGATATGTATGAATGAGTAGTAACCAATGTCCGCACGTGTGGAGGGGTGACAACCAATTTTCCGATAACGGTTGGGTTACATCAAGGATCTGCTTTAAGCCCTTTCCTTTTTGCGATAGTGATGGATGAGCTTACGAGATCAATTCAAGAAAATGTACCGTGGTGTATGTTGTTTGCTGATGATATTGTTTTGATTGATGAGTCTAGAGCTGGGGTTAATGCTAAGTTAGACTTATGGAGACAGACATTGGAAGCTAGAGGTTTTAAGTTGAGTAAGAGTAAGACTGAATATATGGAATGTCGGTTTAGTAAGCAACGAAGTAGGGATGGGAGTGTAGTGAAGCTTGGTGAGCAAGAAATACCGGTGAATGATTATTTCAAATATTTGGGATCCATCATTCAAAAGTATGGAGAAATTGATGGAGATGTAAATCATAGGATAAAGGTTGGGTGGATGAAATGGAAAAGTGTAACTGGAGTGCTGTGCGATCGTAGAATGCCATTGCGGTTGAAGGGAAAGTTTTATAGGACGACTATTAGACCTGCTTTACTATATGGTACGGAATGTTGGGCTGCCAAGAGACATCATATTCAAAAAATGAGTGTAGCTGAGATGCGGATGCTTAGATGGATGTGTGGAAATACAATAAGAGATAAGATTCGGAACGAGGAGATACGTAAGAAGGTAGGTGTTGCACCCATTGAAAATAAGATGCGAGAGAATCGTTTACGGTGGTTTGGACATATTCGGCGAAGGCCTAATGATGCTCCAGTTAGAAAGGTTGGAGAAATGGGAAAATAGATTAGTTAAAAGAGGTCGGGGTAGGCCTAGGAAGACTTGGATGGAGATGATTGGAAAGGATATGAATGCTTTGAACCTCACCAAGGACATGGCATTGGATAGAAATGATTGGAGGAAAAGGATTCATGTGGAAGACCCAAAATGATTTTCTTTTTTAGTTCATATCGCTGACCCCAATTGTTTTGGGATGAAGGCGTAGTTGTTGTTGTTGTTGTAGTCTTACGCGTTTCATTTCTGGAATGGTTTGACATCCATGCTGGTCCCACAGCCAGGCAGCGTTGTGGAGAAGCTTCTCAACCACCATTGTCTTCGTTGCCATGATGTGCTATGAATTCTTTAGACTGATGTTTTTCAGTAATCATAAATGTTGAAATCTACTGCGGAAAGAGGGGTTTCAGATTAAATCAACAGCAGCATACATCAGAAAAGAGTGGGGACTAATGATGGTTACCATTACAATGAGAAATTTCTCATCATGGTACCATGGTTTTACTAATTCTTTGGTTTAGTACACAAATTTATCCTTTGGAGCTTGGATCAAATGAGATTGATGGGCTGAATGGATCATCGAATGGCCATAGGAATCATGTATTCTATTGTTCCTCAGGGAACTGACTCAATCATCAGCAAACTTGTACCAATGCGACAATATACTCTACTGTAAATTTAGTGCTAGGAAACACACAACAGAGTTGGCAAATATTATTTCCCTTGATACTCAATTGTTGTGTTTGAGCCAAATCTTGTAAAGGTTCCAAATGGAGTCTCCAAACCAAATTGCTTGCACTGAGATTCATCAAAAGGGGGGTCTCATGTGCTTGGTTGAAATGCATAGCAGCTTGTAAGTTGTAACACACAAAGAACTTCATGGTATTTTGAAAAAATGTGCATATGTTTTGGGGCCTTGGGTCTCTCTTGATGAGGGGGTACATGATGAAAATACTTGCACTTCTAGTGACCAATGGGTAAAGTCCATCTTCGCCCTACAAGCTCAAGACAACCAATTATCATAGATCTTTCACCATACTGGAAGAGAATCAGCACCTGACTCCAATCAGCCTCTACAATACAAAATCATGGATGGTGCTAACAACTTGGGAATTGAGGTGCCTAAGAGAATGGATCCCATCATCTGACGTGATTGAATCTATCATACATTGGATCCAAGCTGTTCATCCAATCGTTATGACAAGTTCACATGTTCACCTAAATGTGGATGGATCTTAGCCATCTAAATGCGATCAGTTGGACGGTTAGGATCAACATAGATCCTCTGACATCATATCTCGATATCTCTATGATCCCTTTTTGGGGTGCATACTATCTATTAAACCCACTACATGTAAAGTTGGTGTACTTTTTTTTCTAGTCTTCACATTCGATCCAGCCAGCGACCTGCTTGACAGCCACTCATCTTGGTATTTCTCTAGATAGGTGTGGTGTCCATCTTGGGAAATGTTCAGATGAATGGTCATCCGCAGCCGAACTGCAGGCATAAAAAATGACCTCTTTTTTTTAGTTGTCATGATCGTCTGTATTGATCGTATAACCATGGCTGAGTCTCAATGTACGGATAGCCACCACTGGCTTGGACCTTTATTGGTATTAGCTCATCACTGCTAATGTTAGATATTGTTAGGGATGGCAGTGGGGTGGGGCGGGGGACAAGGTCTCCACCCCCGCCCCGCCTCAAGATTAGAACCTCCATCCCCACACGGGGATGGATTTTAACCTCCAACCCCGCCTTCATCCTCGTTTCATGCCCTCCATCCCCGGTTCAAACGGGGATGAGACGGGGAGGGGCTATTGCGGGGAAAAGTGGTGGGGGATGGGGCGAGGCGGGGATGAGGCAGGGATCGTGGTGGGGACGAGGCGGGGCGGGAAAAAGTGTACGTCCATCCCCGCCTCCATCCCCGAAAAGGGATGGATTTTAACCTTCGTCCCCGCCTCCATCCCCGTTTCATACCCTTCATCCCTGGTCCAAACGGGGTGAGGCGGGGTGGGGCCCCGCCCGGTCCACTGCCATCCCTAGATATTGTTCTACTTTTTACTTATTTTTTTTAGAGAGAGAGAGAGACCTTGTCGATAAAATCAATAATTATGTGAAAATTAAACCTCGATAAAATTATGAGATATTCAAACAAAATAATCAATCACAAAACTGCAAAATTTTGATAAGCAAATTATGATGAATTATGTCGCATATCATAGGTGCAATCTTTAATAACTCGATCAACATGGTCTCTTTGGTAGGGAACATGTCTGTGTTACTGGATGCAAAAACAAGTTTTTTTTTTTAATTTTGATGTATTTTTTGCCATTACTTTTTTAAATCTCTTGAAAAACCGGTTCACATGATCCACCTGTACTCTATTCAGTAACCCATGTCGATCACCTGCAGTGTATGATCTACAAAAAAAAAAGTGAAAAACATGGTGATTTTGACTAGATAGACTGTCTAGTATGCCTCACCAATTTGTTGGAAAACCTGAGCAAATGGTTAATATAATGTCATCGTTAAGGCATACTGTCTAGTATGCCTCACAAGTTTGTTGATATTTTTGCATGCTTTGTAGATCAAGCCCTACAATCATGACTTACGTAGCTTGTTTTGTGAGAAACATGTTACCGTTTGTGCTTTAAAAGTTCGAAAAATCAATGGCCCACCATGTACTGAAATTTCATGGTGAAAAAACAGATAAATGCTTTACATCGAAATGACTCGATTCATGGTCCAATTTATGCTGACTAAAAGAAGCTTGTACCTATGATCCTCCACTGTATAGTGTAGTACTAATGACCTGACCAAATATTATCTCATGGATGTATAAGGTTTGTACTTGGTGAAATGGACTGTATCGGGTTGTCTAGGAGAAAGTCATGATTTCAAGCTTTATATGATCGATTTGACCGAATTTATTTGGCATGTACATTGGAGCGAGTATTTTCAACATAAATTTTTTTATCATAAATGTTTTGGTATATTGTGAACTATTGATTTTGAAGTCCTTAAAAATCTTATTTACACAGCACAATCGGGCAATCTAAAACACATATTTTTTACTTTAGTAAACCATGTAGAGAGAAAAATACTAAGAACAGGTGATTTCTACTCTCTCTCTCTCTCTATATATATATATATATATATGTGTGTGGAAAATTGGTTTTTCCTAACCTTCCATATAAAGTGAGGACAGTTTGATGTTTCAGGGCATGTTTGGTCAGCCTGACACATCATATTCCATTTGCTAGGGACCAATTGTTGAATCATGTATTTTTAATGAAAATATATGATTTTACGAGTCTTTAAATTTATAAAAATTATGAGCCATTAATTTTGAAGCCTTATAAATACCTGCTCACATGTCCATCGGATGATCCAAAAGCCTATTTCTACTAAACAAAGCTCTCTCTCTCTCTCTATATATATATATATATATATATATAGGTTTTGTACCATGACATACAGTGATACACACTCTTACCTTTGTTTGCATAGATCTAGCATTCAACATGGTTTATTTATTATATGAGAAGGATTTATCATGTTTAATATATTTTAAAATTTTGGTTTTGAAACGGTAAAAATCAATAGCCCATAATTCATGAAAATAAGAGTTGTCTAAAAATGGTATAAAAAATCATATTTGAGTCAACTCTAACACATTAAAATAATAAATAGAATACGTTAACATGATCCAATGATTAGATTTTACTTTTGTCAAGTGTGTACAAACATACAAGTTCTTTTATATATATATATATATATATATATATATATATATATATATATAGTAAAGTGTATCATCAAACACCCAAAAAGTCTGATTAAAATCAGACGAATTTGTGCCGCGCACAATCAGAGTGTGTCTTTACACTCTAGCAGTCAAAGACCACCGCTAAAGGGTGTAAACATGCACACTTATGCGCCTTGCATGAGTCCAATTGTGTCCGATGAAAGGGGGGATATCCCCTTTCATATAATATAATATAATGCGCTAGTGCTGCCCCTTTTCTCGTTCAGCTCGTTAGGGCCCTTCAAAACTCATATTTTTTTGCAATTTTTCTCACATCTAACACCATTGATGTGACCTATAAATTTTGTTTATTGAAAAATGGCTTTTGGATCACTCGAATATGACCTGTATGCAGGCTTTTCGGTGATCCAAAATCAATGGCTATGAAAGCATCAAATTTTCCAGCCTCATAAAATCATATTTTTAATCAAAAAACATGATCCAAGAGTCGATTCTCACTAAATAGAGCATGTTAAACACATCTAATGCTTCAGATATATCATAAAACACTTCAAACTATGGGGCCTAACAGGTCTCTCTCTCTGGCAGCCAGGACAGTGGCAGGAGGGTTGTGGTCACTGTTGTGTATGGCCCGAATCACGCTGTCATGAGGTCTGCTTTCTGGAACGACTTAAATAGGATCGTCATATCAAACAGAGAGTATCATTTTCTTATGGGGGACTTTAATTGCCTTTTGTCTATCCAGGATTCTAATAATCTCGCTCATCTCAATCCATCCATGCGAGGTTTTCAAGATTTTGTTAATCAGCATCACCTTTACCCAAATTTTTTTATTGGGGAGCAGTACTCTTGGTCGAATAGGCGGATTCGCCCATGCTGCAGAGTTCTTGACAGGGTTTTTGTCACTCCAAATTTGCTGGACCTCATTCCCGATGTCAAGTGTGTCTTGATGACTCCCTCTATCTCGAACCATGGTCAGTTAATCACTATTTGGGGGGATGGTTTTAAACACGCCAGGAGTTTTGTGTTTGAACAATGGTGGCTCCAAGAGCCAGACTTTCACACTATTATTTTAGACTCTTGGAACAAGCCTTCCATTGAGCAGTGGGCAACTATTCGATGTCATGGGAAGTTGTCTCGTCTCGCTAAGGATATCAAAGATTGGCTCCATAATCGAGATGTGGCTAAATTTCATCAAATGGCTACTTGGGAGCAAGAGATTTCAGCATTGTATCAAACTATGTCTTCCCCGGAGTCTCTATCTGATTCTCACTTGCAGAGTTTGCAGGACAGATCTATTGACTTATCAACGCTTTTGAAGAACTGGAGGGTCAAAGAGGAAATTAGATGGAAGCAACGTGCAAGGGTGAAATGGCTTGCGGCCAGAGACGATAATACTAAATTTTTTCACTCATATGCTTCTCATCGTCATAGGAGGAATGTCGTCCCATCAATCACCATTGGGAGCGTTTCGTACCTTAATCAACACGTTATTTCAGCTGTCACTCAGTATTTTAAAGATTTATATTCTGTTTCACTTACTGCGAAGGGTGTCATTGGCCCTGTTTCTGTCGATTCGATTCGGCAAGATCAAGCCAGAATTATGCAAATGAGGTTCTCTGAAGATGAGATTTTTAGGGCCATCAAAGGGTTGTCGGGATGGAAAGCTCCAGGTTCTGATGGGTTTCATGTGGATTTCTTCAAAATTTTTTGGTCTTGTGTGAAGCCTGATATTATTAACATGTTTGATGAGTTCTATCGCAACTCCAGATTGCCTATTCAAACCCACTTGACAATTATTTCTTTAATTCCGAAAGAGGATGCTGCCACTGATATCTCTAGGTTTCGCCAGATTTCTGTTATGAGTGCCTTTTATCGGATGATTGCTAAGGTATTGGCTAATAGGTTGAAGGTTGTGGCTCACCAATTTTTTTCGAACTCTCAGTTCGCCTTTATCCACAATAAGAGGATTCAACATTCATTCATCTTGGCCTCTGAAGTCATTCACTTCTTACATCTTAGTGGCCAACCCTATTTTTCTCTTAAATTGGATTTTCATAAAGCCTTTGATTATGTGCATTGACCTTTCTTATTTCAAATGTTATCCAATTTTGGCATTGGTCGTCGTTTTTCTAGGTGGGTGAGGGAATTGGTCTCTAATGCTCATGTCATGATTAAGATTAACGACACTAGAGGTGGCCGGATCAAGTTGGGGGCGTGGAGTAAGGCAAGGTTGCCCTCTCTCGCCTTTGTTGTTCAATGTCACTGTTGAGGGCCTCGTGGTGCTGCTCAAGCGTGCTACGGAGAAGCGCCTGATAGATCATCTAAATGTTCCGGACTTTTCGAACCATATTCTTATCTATGCTGATGATATGATTATTTTTGGGCGAGCAAACGTGCAGCAGATGCTTAGATTCAAGCTTATTATTCAGTTCTTTCTTTCTCTTTCTGGGTTTTCCCTAAATGATAGCAAATGCTCTCTTACTATGTTCAATGTTCAGTCTCCTATGCTTGCAGTGAGCCAACAGATTTTTAATTGTGCAACCTCTGAGTTGCCGATAACATATTTGGGTTTGCCGTTACAAGTGAAGCGCCTCTCGTCCGCTGCTTGGGCTCCAACTATTCAAAAAGTGAAAAGCAAGCTTCTTTCGTGGCAGGCTTCTTATCTCTCCATTGCTGGCCGTCTGACTTTAATCAGACATGTTCTTTTTTCTATCCCTGAATTCTTCATGTCAATGTTCGTGATGCCTGTGGGTGTGGAGAAGCAAATTTGTCGTTTAATGTCGGATTTTCTTTGGTCTGGGTGTCAACTTAAGAGTAAGCGCCATTTGGTTGGTTGGCAAACAGTGGTGTTACCTAGGCGTATGGCTGACTTAGGTGTTTTTGCTCCAAGACAGAGGAGTATAGCTCTCATAGCCAAGCAATGTTGGATGGCCCATCAACTAGGCTCTCCATGTGCTCGCTTGCTTCATGCTAAATATGGTGCTCCTGATTTATCTCATTTTCGCCATGGAGCCCGGGGTCTGGCGATCTTGCACTTGCGAAGCATGTGGCTGAGAGCCTTATCGTCCTTCAGAGATCAAACTGGGGATGCTGGAAATTATGATCAGTGGTTGCAATGGGCGATTACGCCAAATGGAGCGTTCCACACTCACAAAGTGTATAGATCGTTGCTCCCCCAGGGGCAGATTGGTTCTCTGAGTGTGCGTTATGGGGTAAGGGCCCTTCTCCAAGATCTCGGTTCTTGGCTTGGTTAATTTTGCATGATAGGGTTCAGACTCACAGTTATTTAAAGAAGTTGGGCTTTCAGTTTCCAAGTTGGTGCGTGTTGTGTCAAGCTGTTGAAGAAACTATTTTTCATTTATTTTGGTCCTGCCCAATCTTTATGGCCCTATTTAATAGGACGTGGAGATCTCCGAACGTAATTGTCAAAGAGGAGTCTTTTGCGCTTGATATTCTCCTGGGCCCTATTGAAATTAGACGATGCAAGTGGTGGAGACTGATCTGGAAGACATGATTGCTTACTACTTGGTGGTTTGTTTGGATGGCACACAATGATGCTATTTTTCGTCAAATTTCGGTCATCTTTAATCATCTTGTCCATAAAATCTTGGTTGATGTGTATGCAATATTACGTATGCATCTTAGAGACCTCTCCTCTCATCTGAACGACGTTCACTCAGCGGTGGTTTCTTCTAATCCTGCGGATCCTGGTTGAGTTGGCTTTGCTGTTTTGTTGCTAGCTGTCTGTAGTTTCTTTTTCTTTAGCTTTGTTTTTTCTATATTTTAGTTTTGTTTTCTACTTGTTCGGTTCATGGGTTCAACATTTTGTTGATCTTCATGAGTATTAATGTTGATCCTCTCTCTCTCTCTCTCTCTCTCTCTCTCTCTCTCTCTCTGGTGCTTCTATGTTGATACTGTACACACTTTGATTTATATAGGCTTCAAATGCAAAATCTAACGGCTCATGTTTAACATGTTTTATTTATTATTTTGAGGGGTTAAAGTTGTCTCAAATATGATGTTTTATACCATTTTTAAAATACCCTTATTTTCAAGAATTATGAGTCGTTCATTTTCACTTTCTTAAAAATTTGATCTCACGATGTATTGCACACGAGAAAACCTTGTAATATAGTAAATAAATTGTGCTAAGTACATATATATACAGTAAGATTTACTATTTGGTGGCTAGATCCATACAAACAAGAGTGTGTTCCATCCATAGTGACAAACGTATTTATCAACAATTTCTAGTTTTTCAAAAACTCATGAGAAATTGAAATTTTTTCATAAATCTCACTTTTTTCCGGCAAAATCTCTGCAATAAAAAATTAATTAAAAAATATTAATAACAATTATTTGAAATT
Source organism: Nuphar pumila (assembly GCF_984573655.1). Lineage (NCBI taxonomy): Eukaryota > Viridiplantae > Streptophyta > Magnoliopsida > Nymphaeales > Nymphaeaceae > Nuphar > Nuphar pumila. The sequence continues at coordinate 105,703,871 of NC_143259.1, forward strand.
AAAAAATACACGATTTTTTTTAGATAAATAGCCGTTTAAAACATAAATATCATATTTAAATCGCGGTATTTATGTTTTGTTCATAAATCTCGCGAGAAATTGCTGTTTTAAACTTTCAGGCAATTTCTCGCGATATTATCGCTAGATTTTCATAAATCTCCCGATATTTGTCACTATGGTTGAATGGTGCTCAAGACCATTGCTAAATCACTATTTTAGTACAATTTTTTTTTGCGCCACATATCTCACGCGCTATCAGCAGTGCAAATTCTTGTGGGTCTGACAAAATAGGTGTTTGATATTGCAGACATCTTTAGGACCCTCAAAATTCATACTTTTACGTGTTTTATGTTAGATCTGAACCATTAAATGTTTTTATCATTGCTTATTTATCAAGAAACAAGTTTTATTTCGAATTGATTTGATATAAAATATGAATATTTTATCATCAAATTTTAATGCAATATCAACCACTGACTTGTTTACCTCTTTAAAATACACACCTGAGCACAAAGTTACTTAAGTGAATAGTCTAGCTGCGCTGGCTCAGCCTGCGGTACTTACGATCTCTGTTCACAAAGTTACTTGATCAAATTTTTTTTTTTTTACTTGGAGAAACCGCCCCAAGTGCAGAGTCCTGTTTGTACCATTTTTTTTATTAGGACCTAATGACAACAACCCTAAACCAGTATATATATATATATATATATATATATATATATATATATATATATATATATATATATATATATATATATATATATATATATATATATATATATATATAAAAGAATGGGAATTGTGCTGCCATTTTTTTTGTTAGATTAACGTTAAGACGCTTCAAAAACCACAGTTTTAAGTGTTTTATGCTAGATCTGAACCATTGGATGCATTTATTATTGTTTCTTCAATAAAAAAAGGGTTTTATATAGTGAGATGGGGCCTAGACCGTTTGATGGGCAGTAAAGGTTCAAATCTCATAGGCATCACCCTTGCATAAGCCAAAGCTTGGCGACTCCCTGGGGTCCAGGGGTAAGCCCTCGGAGTTTTCCACTAACTAATGCTGACCCCTTAGTCCTAGGTGCAGGTTCAGTTTACTATTCATGATCGTTCTCATGTTGATATTTGAATTGCTTTCTATTTTTATAAAAAAAATCAATTACCTTCACATTTAAGGGGCGTTTGTTGTATGCTCTTTCTTACGAAACACGCCCTCTTTCCTAAGAAAAATGAAAAAAATATCTTCATAAGAAACTTAAGATGGGAATTCAAATGCTAAACATACCAACTTTCCTGTCAAAATGGGTTCACCCCTCTTTCCATAAGAAGTCACTTTTCCTCTTAGTCACCCCTCTCTTTCCATAAGAAGGCACTTTTCCTCTTAGTCATCCCTTTCAAGATCCCCCAGAGTTTTAAGCTGTTAGGACAGCAACTGTAAGTATGGCAGGCAAAGCCAACGTAACTAGGTCTTCGATCGTGGGGGTGGTTTCTCTGTGTAAATATCGAATCCGACTTCTGAAAAACCCGGGATGCAAGAATTATGGGTCAAGAGATATTGAATGGCGATGTAGGCAGAAGGTAATTGGGCCTCACAATCTTAAAAGATATAATCTACCACATTACTAGGTGGTTAATATAAAATCAAGACCAAAATTGTATCGAAATGACCTGAACCGGGCCGATTCGTATCAAATCGTCCCAAAACCAACAATAGAGGCAAGTTCCATTTAATTAATTTTGTGGGGGTTTAAAGATTTTTTTTTATTTTTAGTTCAAATCTCATGGGCATCACCTTTGCGCAAGCCGAAGCTTAGCGACTTTCTGGGGGCAAGGGGTAAGCTCACTGAGTTTTACATGGTTAGGACAGTGACAGTAAGTATGGCAGACAAAGCCAGTGTAGCTAGGTCTTTGGTCCTGAAGGTGGTTTCTCTGTGTAAATATATAAAAAAAAACACCAATGTTGAGCTCTCTACTTTTGATCTAAAAAACTCAAATGTGGACCAGATTTGGATGGTGATAGGCTCATACCAGATCCACTTTTTTACACGCAAAAAGGCTTTTGATATCCATCAAATTCAGATAGCAAAAAATTAAAACCATATTCACATTCCATTATAATCAGATATTGTTTTGGCTTACCAAATACAACTAAACTGAATCCAATTCGGTGGGATATCCAATAAAATCCGATTCATTGACATCCCTAACTCTAGGCCTATCAAGTGAAGCACAAACCAAGATGCTGTCTTCAATAGATATCACCTAACAAGACAAAGGGATATGGTCAAACACAAAAAGATAAAAAAGGGTACATACAAACTGTTCAAAAACAGTGCAAAAGAAAAAATCAAGGTGGGAACATCACCAATAATTTTAACTGAGTATCTATGGAAAAATGTGATGCCTGTATATCCTGAAAAATGAAGTGTCTCTGTCATGAGGATCATTATCCATCCTTCCAAGAATTTTGTAGCAGTAAACCAATGTATAATTACAGCATTGTTGTATCTGAAAATCAAGCTACATGAACTTAATTAGATCTGTGGCAGCTGTTTCTAAAAAGTATAGTGATTCACTAACATCCAGTAACAGTTAGAAAAGCCAGAGTGAGCATGCCCATATGATCAACGTTTGAGATGAGGCCCTGTCATTTGGCTACGCATTTTTTTAAGGAAAATTTTGTTTTGGAGGCCAACTTTTGCCCTTAACTCAAGTATGGGCCTCACTTTTTCCAATTTCTCTGATACAGGTTACAGGCTATTTAAAAACTGTCAAATCTAGACAGGGTGTTAAAGCATATCATCTTTGGAAACGTGATCTTTTGAGTTCCCCATAACTTTTTTTTTTTTTGGAGTTGAAAAATACTTTGTTCACCTTCATAGGTAGGGCTGATAAACGAGTCGTACGAACTAAACAGAAGCGGTGTTGAAGCTTGAAATGTTTCTTGTGTCGAGCTGAAGGTGTGCTTTGAGCTCACGAAAAAACTGAGCTAAATGAGTTGAGCATGGGCAAGCACATCTATAAACTATGTTTTTTAAAAGTTGAAAACAATAGAATTTAGAAGTTAAACCTACTAAGCCAAGCTCAAACTTGCTCATTTACAAAATAACTAACCTTGTCAAACTTATAAGCATGAAAGAAGAAAAAAAGGTTGTGATGGAATGAGGGCGAGTCCTCTGGTACCCTTCCTGAGGGAGATGAGAAGTATATGATGCTTCTCATAGCCCTAGTTATCGGACGCCTATGCACATGCCTATTTGTTCTTAGGCTGATGTAGTGGAAGGATCCATGGCTGCACGTTCATCGTCCAAGGCGACTATGGTGCACTATGGGGACAGTATGCGATTGGAGATTAACCCTGAACGCTATTAAGAGATGATGGTCCCATTCAAATGCACCCTGCTAGCCAGGTTCTCGGGAGGAAATCCTCGAAAGCATATTTAGTACTTACATGCGTTTCAAGAACTTGTACATTATGGAAATGGGCTTCCCCGGTTAAATTTTCATCATTGAATCAAGGTCTTTTCTTGATCCCTCTCTCAATAATATGGAGAAAATGACTTTGATCATTCATGACGGCTCATGGAAGGTGGCTGGACCAGGGTTATCGGAAGCGCCATAGGGTATGGAGAAGCGTGCTTTCTCGAAGTGCATTTTAAAAGGGCAAAACGTGGTGCTTTCAAAACGTGCTGGAAGGCGCAAAAAAAAAATTAGGAAGTGTGCTTTTCAAATTAGAAAAAGCTCTCTTTCTCCTTTTTTCTTTTTCTTTTATATATTTTTTTCTTTTTCTTTTTACTTTTTTTATTCCTCCTCGCTTGCCCTTAGCTTCCTTGATCACTTCTGGTTTGCTTCTTATGTTGCTTTCAGGACGATTCTTTGTTCGCTTTTAAGTCAGTTTTTCACTTTATAAAATTTTGGAAGTGCCTTGCTTCGTGATTTTGTCGTTTTTTGCTCATGCTTCCGCTGGACCAACTTTAGTTGCACACCAATGGCTGCCCGACATGGAACTCAAAATCCAAGCATCAAATAGAGTTGCTTTATGAATTCGCCTCCCAGGTCTCTCCACCAAGAGATGGACAAAAGACGTCTTCCTTCAGATGACCTTGCTCGATATAGATATACTAGAGCGATGGAGAGATGAGCTTTTATTAAAAATTTCTATTCTCAATCGACATACGTTCTAGTAGGAAATTGTCTATGAGCAAAAGATTTGTTTTTGTCCTCAATGTGGATCAATGAATCACTAGATGGCCACTTGCCCCATGCGACTGACTCTCATCCCAGCAAGGTCTGAACCAGCTCCTCAAGATGAATAGCAGCAGATCAAACTCCATCGCTGCAATTGACCTGCCGCATAACAACAATTTCTCGGTTCTAACCAACGTTGAGAAGCAAGATGCTGATCTGAATTCAGACCTGATCCCAGCCATGGGAGATGACTCATATACTAAGAACCCTGACCCAACTTTTGAGATGAAAGTGGGACAAGCTAAAACTGTTGGGTTTTGAATACCTTAATTGATGCAACGGAATATGGTTATGGCCACAAAAAATAAGGTTGAGAAGAAGAGGAACTTAAAAGTTTTTCTCATACTTACCTACAAAATGCACTAAAAAAAATATTTTATTGAGCAAATGAGATGAAAAAGAAGGATGAGGACTTTATATAGAGCCCAAAAAGAAACTGTAACATGTCCCTTCAAAAGGTTGCACTTTTTTAAAAAAACCTAATACCTTTTGATAAATTTCAAAAAGACATAAAGTTGCATTCTTTCGTCAAGCAAGGTGTTTCTTTGAAAATCTAAGACACCTCTTCCCTTCACTTTTGGATTTGGATATCACAAATTATTATTTTTGACAAAAACAACAGAAAAGTGATTATGTTGCCAAGTCTAATGACAACCACAAATGCACTGATGAACCCAAGCCTTCATCGCTGGAGAAAAGCTAGGGTTATCGGCTGGAACTGAGTCCGATGGGAGGCTCCGTCAGTCATGTTTCTTCACTGCAGTTGGGTAACCACGTGAAAAGATAAAGCGCAATAACAATTTTCATCAGAAATGTCATTGCTTGTCTTGTTCAAAGTCAGGGTACTAACTCCATATGCTCGAGAGGTATCTATCTTTGACTCAGGTGACTTGGGAGGAGGCTGACCTGATTGTCTATCCATGGAGGCCACAGTGGTGGGGGATGAGAGCCCACATCTTCTCTGCAACCATTCTGAATGCATAGAAAGGTGAAGAGGAGCCCACCTCCCTCAGTGGTGTGCGTAGGCTATCGAAGGCACCAATTTTGTAACACCACCTTGCTTTGGTAGAGGGACTCTATTGGCCCAATTTCTGGTGATCAACACAGCCGGGTGAAAGATTTTCTTTGATTTCCTTCGATTGAGCTTTGAATTGAAACCCTAGTGAAGTCACAGTGGAACTGTCTGAGGTGGCTGCTGACAAGGCAAGATGCTGTGAAGTGGCATATGTAGCTGCATTGTAGGAGGTTGAAAATACTAACACGCATGCTGGTCACCAGGGTGACTGAGACAAGGTGGTGACCTGGCTGGTTGCCTATGAGGGTTAACCACCTGGCCCTCACTCTTACAGTTGCATGGAGGTAGGTGGTTACCGAGTAGGGATGGCAGTGGACCAGGGGAAAATGGGGCCCGCCCCGCCTCACCCCGTTTGGCCGGGGATGAATGTTAAAATCCATCCTGGTGATGGACTTACCCTTTCTCTCGCTCCACCCGTCCCCATCCTGATCCCCGCCTTGCCCCACCCCACCCCCAATCCTTCTAAAGGATGACAATAGAGACTGAAGGGAAACGGGGCCCCGCCTCGCTCCCGTAATTTGTACCGGGGATAGAGGACATGAAACGAGGATGGAGGCGGGGGTGGAGGTTAAAATCCATCCCTGTGTGGGGATGGAGGTTCAGATTTTGAGACTGTGCGGGGGTGGAGACCTTGTCCCCTACCCCCACCCCAGTCCACTGCCATCCCTATTACCGAGTCTGTCCCCAAGATAGAGGGTGATCAGGTGCTTAATGCATCAGAGAAAATGGGTGCAGCTGATTTGGTTTTTCTGTTAGAAACAAAAATGTTAGAGAATGCTATTCCAGCTACTGCAAAGCTTGTAAGGATTTTTTATAGCACTCCAGCGAGAGGTATCCTTGGACTTTGGCACAAGGCTCAGGTGCAGGTAGACGTTTTGTGGAGTTTAGATAAATTAATCACAGGGTTAGTTGGTGTTAACGGAAGTAGACACTGATTTTCTCATCCGATGGATTCCCCGTGGTTGGGTCATGGGCGACTAAAACGTTACTAGGTTCCTCATCAAGCATCCAATCATCATGATCTTGGTGCTGCATATTTTAACAAATTCATTGTTTTGGCAGGGGTTGTGAAATTAGAAGACACCCTTTATCAATGATCACTATCTGCCCAAATTCTCTACATCAACTTTGACGTCTCTTCCAAAGATTGTGTCAGAACATTACACCCTGCTATTTTGACCAACCAACGGATATCAACTCTTGATCATAGATTCTTGAATTTTGGCTCAAAACTGTCATTTTCTCTCTAATTTTTTATTTTTTCTTAAGTTTGCGGGTATTAAGTTCTCTACAAAAGTTTAGTCCCACATTAAATAATTTTGGGAGATCTCTTATCCTTATATAAAGGTGTGGAGCATTAGATTTGAAACTTGTGCATCACTTTATTCTTAAACTTTGGACCTTCATCTTAACCATTGACTTTGACTTTGACTTCATATAATATATAAACAAAATAAGATTCTAATTAACATGATTAATTCATTGCTTATTAGTTATTGTATAGATTATTACTTGTGGGATGATACATTTATTAGTTTATGTCATATCTTAAATAAAGTTTCATATTTTAAATCAAACGCTACACCTTATAAACTTTGAAAAGGTAAAAAACTAAATTTAAATTATTTAAAAGTTTATGGTTGTATTGCTTATATGAAGTTTACTTGATCAAAATTAATCAAACTAAGTCCAAAAATCAGAACATGTGTTTTCATTCGATATTCTCAAAATAATAAGACATATAGATTTATAGATATTGAAACCAAAGTAATTTTAGAATCTATCCAAGCCGAATTTAAAAAATATTTAACTTTAAGATCACTTTAAGCTCCAAAAGTTATTGAAACTAATCCAAGAAAAAAAATTTGTGAGCCTGAAAATTCTGAAATTTGAAAAGTAAAAGATCAAAAAAACCAAAAGATTTTGGTCCTGGTTTTCATCTCTATATTATAAATAAAGACCTTGTTTCTTTTTTCAGAAGTTATAACCTCTCCAAATGTTCTTTCTTGGAAAAAAGCTATAGAGAGTAAATTATATTCCATCATATAAAATAAAATTTGGATTTTGGTTGATTTTTTCTTGATTTTAAATATTTGAAATGCAAATAGATTTTTAAAAGAAAAACTCAAACCGATGGCTCTATTAAAAAGTTTAAAGCTAAGCTTCTAGCTAAAGTTTCAAACAAAAACCTATATTTGATTATTTTGACACATATGATCCTGTAAGTATGATTGCATCTATTAGAACTATAGTTGCTTTGACATCAATTTACAATATTAAAATTCATCAAATGGATGTTAAAACTATTTTTTTAAATTGTCTTAGAAGAAAAAAATTATATGGAACAACCTGAAGAATATATTGCACCAGGTTAAGAAAAAAAAGTTTGCAAACTATTACGATCATTGTATGGTTTCAAGCAATCATTTAAACAATGACATAAGAAATTTGATTAAATAATCAGATCATTTGGTTTTAAAATCTATAACTTTGATAAATGCATATATAATAGAGTAGAAGATAGTTATGTTATAATTATTTGTCTCTACGTGGATGATACGTTAATCGTGAGTTATAGAATACATCAATAATATCAAAAAAAATTATCTAAATTTGACATGAAAGATATGGGTTTAGCTGATGTTATACTTGGTATTAAATTAATGAGACACAAAAATGGTTATGCATTAACTCAATTCTACTACATTGAGAAAATATTAAGAAAATATAATCATTATGATTATAAGATTATTGTTATTCTGATTGATCTTAGTGTTGAGCTATCGATTAACACTGAAAGAAGTATATCAAAATTAGAGTATGCAAGTATTATTAGTAGTCTCATGTATGCTATGAATAGAACTAGATTAGACATAGCTTTCAACATGAGCAAGTTGAGCCAATATACCAGTGATTCAAGACAAGAGCATTGGGATACAATATATCGATTCTTGAAGTACTTGAGAAAACCTCTAGAATATGAAATATTCTATGAAAGAAAACTTATTATACTTGAAGGGTACAATGATGCAAAATGAAATTCTGATTTCAATGAATCATTATCTATAAGTGTTTAGATATTTACCCTTGAATCTAGAGTAATTACCCTTTGATCTAGAATGATTACTTAAGAATTTAAAAAGAAATTATGATAACTCATTTTACAATGAAAGCTGAATTGATAACACTAGTTTCAACTAATATGAAAGTTGAGTGGTTAAAGAATCTCTTATTGAAGATATCGTTAGGAGATAAGTCAATACCCTTGATAGTTATGCATTACGATAGTCAAACAACTATATACAATGCGAGAAGTAATATTTATGATAAAAAATCTCGACACACAATTATATAAATAGTTTATTCAAGCAAGGAGTAATCTCAATTGAATATGTGAAATCTTGTTAAAACTTAGCAGATCTGTTGACAAATGAACTTTATCAAGATATCATCTTTAAGACATCGAGGAAAATATGGTTAAAGTCTATAAAAATTATCACTGTTGAAAGAAACACAACCATATGATAAGGGTTAAACCATGTCGAGCAGTTCAATAGAAAGAACAAGTGTATGAGTGATTGTATTCAGCACTTAATAATTTTCTTATTTCTGATGTCAAATGATCGAAACTTGTGTATGGAGGTTGAGTTCGAATTGAATTCTTAATAAGATCCATAGGCCTTATAGTGGGGATATTTTAAACAGGTTTACACCTTTGATGCACTTAAATATGAGTGTGAAGGTAGGGCCCACTTTCTATGAGAATTGAACTTTGCCTCTAGAGCACTCATGAAACTGAAATACATCACAAAACCCTTAATGTGTAGCTTCTATATATTGGTAGATACACTATGACCACCTAAAATGAAAGTGTGTGTTACAATGTCTAAAAAGTCAATTATGATTCTAAATTCAAAGCTAATTTGAGGTCCCAGACTGACTAAGACTATGTAACACTAACATGGGGATTCAAACTCAAAATGTACCTTCACTTATACACTAAATCTTTGCAAATAGCTTCTTGAGTCATCTTCTATAATTTTGATTTACGTGGAGCATTGTTAGATTTTGGCTCAAAACTGTCCATATGTTTTTCTTCTAATTTTTTAATTTTCACTTAAGTTTGTGGGTATTGGGTTTTCTTCAAAAGTTTAGTCCCACATTGAAGGATTTTAAGTAATCTCTTAGCCTTATATAGAGGGGTGGTGCCTTAAAGTGTAAGGCTCTCAAGGGCATTAGATCTTGATCTTGTGCATCATTTGATTCTTGGACTTTAGATCTTGATCTTGACTGTGACCTTAACCTTGATCTTGATACTTGACCTTTGACCCTTGACTTGGATTTAGATTTGGTCTGGTTTAATTCAATCCGATTTAGGTTGACTTTGACATTCTTTTTAGTACTTGAGATAGATTTAGTCTCCAAGTTTAAAATCATCTTTCACTATTACATTTATGGACCTTGACTTAGCATTGACTTCTATTCAGATCTGTTTGAACCCCAATGGCTTTGCATGAGTATTAAAGGCTTAAAACTGTCTAACAACGACTTTTATTCTTGCTTTGATTAACCATTGACTTCTTGACTCAGCCAAGGTCGGTCTTGATCTTCTCGAGCTCATTTTGGATTTGATGCCCTTCTCTCATTTATTTCTGATCGTTTGAACCTCCTAAAGACCCATTATGGCCTTAATGGGTGACTTGGGGCTGGGGCCTATATAAACCCTAACCCCTTCTTATTTCTCTCATTTCATTCTCCCTTTTTCTTTCCTTTCTCACGAATGCTTTCTCCTCCCCATGCACTCTTCTCTCTCTCTCCTTTTTGAGTTTTGAGATTTTAATTCAGATCCTATTCTGGATTTATATCCGATTGTTGTTTGAATCCTTATCCAAGATCCAAATTCAAATATAGTTTGGATCACTATCCAAGATCCAGATCTGGTTATACTTCAGATCATTATTCAGTATTTAGATTTGATTGTAGTTCGAATTCTTATCAAGAATCTAGATTTGGTTGTAGTTCGAATTCTTATCAAGAATCTAGATTCGGTTGTAGTTCGAATCCCTATCCAGGATCAAGATCCAGTTGTTGATTAGACCCATATCCAGTTATTGTTCAGATCCTGACCCAATTGTTATTAGAATCCAGATTCATGCCCATGCACAATTCAACCCTAGTAAAGATATTGCTCAAGGTGGTGCGTGTCGAGGTAGTTGGGTTCACCCAGTGCAAGGCGTGGTTCGATCATTCGTGAGAAGGAGAAAGCTCAATTGTATCTTAGGAGCATAATTACGTAAGTACCCATTACAAGGACGTGAACCTAAGTAGGGCAACTATCGCTTGAAAGATAGCGCATGTTTACACGTACTTCCAAGTTGATTCATGCTCAGCTGCCTGACAAACTAAGTTGAGCAATTTCTCTTCTTATCTTGAAGTTGTTAAAAAACATGGTTAACAAGAATTCAGGGTTGCTCATTCGTGTGGTGTCTAAATTAGTTATAGTTTGTCACTCTCTTCAAGAATCAACTAAGGCATTCATAGGAGATTTGCAAGATCAAAAGAAGCATATAAGTGACGAAATCATGAATTTGTAATCTCAAGTGGGCACAGGAAGCTTAGAAGTCATTGAAAAAGAGTCTCTTCTTTGAGATGAACTGTATGATATCCTACGCATAGAGAAAACTTATTGGTGTTAGGAATCTAGATATCATTAGCTCAAAGAAGGAGATCACAACGACTCTAGTGTGACTGATTAGGATGATATTTTTACAGCGACCTTGGATTCTTTCTCTAACTTATTTGCCGAAACCAATCTCAACCCACAGGTTTTTAAAGGACCTATAGAGCACTGCGTCAGCCCAGAGGAAAGACATCCTGCTTAATCCCGCCTCTAATGATGAAGTGATCACATCGATAGTCTTTGACGTTGACAGGAGAGTGAGTCAGGGCCATACAAATTCCCAGGTAAAATTTTTGCTACTTTTTTAGACATTATTTCGAAGGATATTTGTAAAGCTATCAAAGACTTTTTTCATAAAGAAAGAAATTCTTTCTAGCATTAATTCCACCCACATTATCCTCATTCCTAAGAAAGATGATGATCATATACCATCTAAATTCAGGCCTATTAGCTTGTGTAACTTTATCAAACAACAAACAAACAACAACAACAACTACACCTTCATCCCAAAATAATTGGAGTCGGCGATATGAACCAAAAAAGAAAATCATTCTGGGTCTTCCACATGAATCCTTCTCCTCCAATCATTTCTATCCAATGCCATGTCCTTGGTGAGGTTCAAAGCATTCATATCCTTTCCTATCACCTCCATCCATGTCTTCCTAGGCCTACCTCAACCTCTTTTAACTAATATATTTTCCCATTTCTCCACCCTTCTAACTGGAGCATCATTAGGCCTTCGCCGAATATGTCCAAACCACCATAAACGATTCTCTCTCATCTTATTTTCAATGGGTGCAACACCTACTTTCTTATGTATCTCCTCGTTCTGAATCTTATCTTTTATTGTATTTCCACACATCCATCTCAGCATACGCATCTCAGCTACACTCATTTTTTGAATATGATGTCTCTTGGCAACCCAACATTCCATACCATATAGTAAAGCAGGCCTAATAGTCGTCCTATAAAACTTTCCCTTCAACCGCAATGGCATTCTACGATTGCACAATACTCCAGTTGCACTTTTCCATTTCATCCACCCAACCTTTATCCTATGATTTACATCTCCATCAATTTTCCATACTTTTGAATGATAGATTCCAAATATTTGAAACAATCATCCACCGGTATTTCTTGCTCACCAAGCTTCACTACACTCCCATCACTACTTCATTGCTTACTAAACCGACATTCCATGTATTCTGTCTTACTCTTACTCAACTTAAAACCTCTTGCTTCCAATGTCTGTCTCCATAATTCTAACTTAACATTAACCCCAGCTCTAGACTCATCAATCAAAACAATATCATTAGCAAACAACATACACCACGGCACATTTTCTTGAATTGATCTCGTAAGCTCATCCATCATTATAACAAATAGGAAAAGGCTTAAAGCAGATCCTTGATGTAACCCAACCGTTATAGGAAAATTGGTTGTCACCCCTCCACAAGTGTGGACATTGGTTACTACTTCTTCGTACATATCCTTAATTATACTAATGTACTTAAGAGAAACACCTTTCTTCATCATTGTCCACCAGAGAACTCTAAGTTCTTTATGTACAAAATTATTACCAAGATTACGGTAAAGCGCATGTCCCCCATCCTTCAACATATTATTTCGCATAATCGGGTTTTCTTAAAGGGTCGTGCCATTCATGAAAGTATTCTTCTCGACTATAAATTAGTAGACTCGATGGCTTATAGCAAGGCTCCATCCATTGTATTCAAAACTGACTGAGCTAAAATTTATGAATGAGTTGATTCGCATTTTTTGAAAGATACCCTTTGGTGGTTTGGTTTTGCAGACTTTTGGACTCACTGTATAATGTGATCACCACTCCGTTTGCAGTAGTGATAAATGGGAAACCTGGACCTGAGTTCAGCAGCAGTAGGGGTGTTAGTTAAGGGGACACCTTATCTCCCTTTCTATTTCTTTTGACTAAAAGATTAAGTCACAGACTTCATCAGGCAGAGATAGAAGGCAGTATCTCCTGTTGCTGTGAATAAATTCAGTTGGTCATTCATTGTTTGCAGATGACTCATTGTTTTTCCTGGAGGATAAAAATTGTTCATTCGATGTTTTCTAGACATTATTCATGATTTTGAAGACAAATCCAGGATGTTAGTAAGCCTAGGAAAATTTGTGTTCATTTCATTACACTTGTGTATGCATCATATTGCCAACCTTTATGGGTGGAAAATGAGTTCTCTTCCAATCAGGTATTTGGGCCTTCTCTTTTTCAAGGGACAGCTGAAAAAGTCCTTATACTAATCCTTGGTGGTGAAGTTTAAAAAGAGACTAGAAAGTTGGAGTTGCAGGGTTCTCTCTGGCAGGTAGATTAGTCATCATCAAATCTGTGCTTACATCCTTTTCCATCTACTGGATGACATGTTTTGTGCTTCCAAGTTATGGAAAGTTTCATGAGAATTCTTGTGGTATGATTCTGTATCAAGGAGACATATTCACTTTCTCTCTTGGGACAGAGTGTGCAAGCCCAAAGAAGAAAGAGGGCTGGGAATCAAACAATTGAAATAGAACAATGCTGAGGGTTTAGCAAAATTGGTATGAGACATTTTACAAGAAAACCCAAACCCTTGGATTCAATTAATCCAGAAAATTCGGTGTCTTCCTAAGCTAACCAACAATGGCTCCCATGGCTAGAGAAACCTTATACATGGATTGAATTTCATTCAGGAAGATGTGGGCAATGGTCAACGAATATCCTTTTGGCTGGATTCCTGGTGTTGCTCAAATCCCTTGCTCCTCATTCGTGTTGCTGCTCAAGGCATATTGTTGTGCCAAGATCGAATGAGAAAACTTGGATTCTACATGGTTAGTCGATGCTATTTATGCAGCAAAATGGAAGAAACAATGGATCATCTCTTCATCTTGTGCCCGGTGACTCAACGAACGTGGAATCTGATTAGTCGTATGTTTGGATTGTGGCATAGACCTTATGGATCTCTTCCAAACTCATTACAATAGTGGAGTCATTGCCATCAACCTTCCAAAGTCCTGTATATCATGCATGAGTGGTAGCTTTTCAAGTGAACCTCTGAAATTTTTGGGGCATTCATAACCAAATAATCTTTGAAGAAAAGATATTCACGAAACAACAGATTCAGAAGATGTGTTTTGCAGCTGTGCGAGAGCATGCGTTAAGAATCTGCGGAGTGGACCATCCGACTGTATGGAGATGGTGCAATGCAGGCCAATGGACCCCCCCTCCAGCCCAGTGGACCAAGATTAACATTTTCAGCTTATACTGCTCTCGATGGAAAGTGGGTTACGTGATCCGGGACTTCATCAAAGCAGTGTGGGTCATCGACCATTCAAAACTCAATGACAGGGATTTTATCTTTTATCCTAGTTTCATCGTGCGTTATCGTAGAAGCTTCTCGAAGGGATTCTGTCATTCAAATTAACAGAAGTATGGAGGGCAGGGTACAACTCATAAGTCAGTTAGATCTCCTTACTCAAAGCTTTTGTCTGTTTCAAAGAAGTGTTATTAGGTTTGTCCCAAGGATCTCGATGGCCTTGCATGGACCCTTGCGATATCGGCTATCACTATAGAAGACAGGCAGTAGCCCAACATGAACCCAGATTGGATTCCTCCTTTGTAAAACTGTAGATATGTATCTATATGTTAATAAACTGGTAGGGGTCTGCCTAACTCCAGCTTTATTTGTCCAAAATAAAATTGTGCCAATCTTGTAAGCAACTCTTAGCTTATGGCTGGTAGGTCAAACACTTCAACCATCTTCATCCTATATATATATATATATATATATATATATATATATATATATATATATATATATATATATATATATAATGTTTATTATTAATAAATGAGCCTATAAGAGCCGAGCTGAGACAAACATTGGTTGTTCACAAAGCAGGTTATATGCCCCCCCCCGAACAGGGCAGTTAGCTACATCTCATGCTCGGGGGTCCCAAAGAACACCACGTATGTAAGCATGTGTGTGTCGTATCCCCATGTTTGTCAGCATTAATTAGCATTGGAGTTTGATGCGATTGCAAAGACTTAAGTACCCTCTCCTCCATTGGTGCAAAAAAAAAATGACGATTCTTGAAAAAGAGTGGTTGTGAAGACTTAAGTGCCCCGAAGATGATTATTTAAGACCCAATCTCTGCACTGCAGGATTATCTGAGAAAGAAATCTCCCCTGGAGGAGGCCATGAACATCAACCCTCTCACACTCTCTCTCCCTTCTATTTCTGCTTCTATGCACATCCAACAGAAGATCTTATATTGCTCTATCAAGTACCGACTGACCTGCACATTGACTGTTGTGGAGCCTGATTCAGAGTTTTTACCCTTACAGGAGGAGGGTTTGGGGGTTCATCCCAGCGTGGGGAGGAGGGTTTGGGGGCTCCTCCCAATGTGGATAGCATCGTTCAACTTGATTTGTTGTGGAGCCTGATTCATAGTTTTTGCCCTTACAGAAGAAGGGTTTGGGGGCTCCTCCCGATGGTCAACCGACGAAACAAACCTGAGCCATCAAAAATGTCTGTTTGAACTTTTCATCGTCATCTTCTTCTTCTTCCTTCTCTGTAAAACATTGTGAAACCCTCTCTTTAGAGAAGAAATCAAGGGAGGCAAAGAGTTCCCCCTGTAAAAGGCCATGAACATCAACCATCTCACTTTCTCTCCCTTCTCTCTCTACTTCTGTGCACATCAAACAAATGATCCAACATTTCTTCATCAAACACCGACTGACATGCACACTAACTATAGCATCGTTCAACTTGATGAGTTGTGGAGCCTGATTTAGAGTTTTTGCCCTTACAGGAGGGGGGTTTGGGGACTCCTCCCAGCGTGGGTAGCATCATTCAACTTGAAGAGTTATGGAGTCTGATTCAAAGTTTTTACCCATTCATATTTTAAGGCATTAGATCTCATGTTTGAACATCCACGCATGTGCAGTTTGCTTTCATCATGTCCAGTTGCTTTCTAGATTATACTTTGAATTCTAGTGCATTTTAGATCTATCGATTTGTATGTAACCAAAGCTCATTTTAATCTGAATTTTTTACTGCAACTTCATGCATATGCTTCATTCTTTCCACCAAAAATCAGATCATTCTGAGTTCGTTTGACCCACTTTAAAAATCGAGATTCAGAACCTGTTATTTTGCACCGTCAGGATTTTAGCAGAATCAGGACCAACTTGCGGGAGTGATTTCTCCCTAACCAGAGATGATATTTCCGATCCGTAAAAAGGGTTGTTTTCTAAATTAAATCTAGTTTGTTTATACCAAATTTCAGCGATTTCTATGGTGGTTTCATACCAGTTTTGGGTCAAAAACCATAACCCTGTCACCCTGTGTCATTTTAACGTCTCAGATTTTGATCCATTTTGTTTGAATTTTATTTCCCTAATGGAAGATCATTTTTCAATTCTGTAAAACGGGTTTTCTTTTTTTATGTGTCTAGTTCATCCCTGTAAATTTTCAGAATTTTTCATGGTCAATTATTATTTTATTTTGATTAAATACCAGAACCTTGTATCCAGATTTTATAAATGTTCTCATTTTGTTCCTCATATCATGACTGTTGTAGCACTTCTTCAACAAATCGTTATTTGATTGGCAATATTCTTCAACAAATTGTTGTTATGATTTTTTTGGGTCTCTAATGAGTCCCTACTATGATTTATAGTATTTTTGGGTCTCCAACGAGCCTCACAATGATTTATAGTGTTGTTCGGTCTTTTAACTATGATTTATGGTGCTTTGGGGTCTCCAACGAGCCCCACAGCGATTTGTAGTATTTTTCGGTCTTTTAACTATGATTTATAGTGTTTTCGGGTCTCTAACGAGACCCACAACGATTTATAGTGTTGCTGGACCTCGCTATAGCGATTTGTAGTGTTTCTCGCTAAACACTACAGCGATTTGTGATACAAATCGCTATCTAAATCAGGACCAACTTGTCAGGGCCATATCTCTCTAACCAAAGATCGGATTTCAAATCCGTAAAAAGTGGTGTCTTTGTTATGAAGTTTAGTTTATTCCTGTAAATTTTCAGTGATTTATATGGTCATTTGATACCCCATTTGGATCTAAAACCAGATCCCTATCAGTTTGCCTTATTTGAGTGACATAGGTTTTTATTTCATTTTGTAAAAGTCATATCTCCCCAACGAAAGATCATTTTTCAAATCCGTAAAAAGGGTTTTTTTCTTCTATGTGTCTAGTTTATATCTGAAAAGTTTTATAACTTTTTATGCTCATTTGATATTTCAAACCTGTTAAAAACTGAGACATGTCTCCAACAAGTTATAATTAACTTTCATCCACTCACTTAAAATGGAATAATAACATGTCTCGGTTTTTAACAGGTTTGAAATATCAAATGAGCATAAAAAGTTATAAAACTTTCCAAATATAAGCTAGACACATAGAAGAAGAAAACCCTTTTTATGGATTTGGAAAATGATCTTCCGTTGGGGAGATATGACTTTTACAAAATGAAATAAAAACCTATGTCACTCAAATAAGGTAGACTGATAGGGCTCTGGTTTTAGATCCAAATGGGATATCAAATGACCATATAAATCACTGAAAATTTACAAGAATAAACTAGACTTCATAAAAAATACACCACTTTTTACGGATTTGAAATTTGATCTCTGGCTAGAGAGATATGACACTGACAAGTTGGTCCCGATTCGGATAGCGATTTGTATCACAAATCGCTGTAGTGTTTAGTGAAAAACACTACAAATCGCTATAGCGAGGTCCAGCAATACTATAAATTGTTGTGGGTCTCGTTAGAGACCCGAAAACACTATAAATCATAGTTAAAAGACCGAAAAACATTACAAATCGCTGTGGGGCTCATTGGAGACCCCAAAGCACCATAAATCATAGTTAAAAGACCGAACAACACTATAAATCATTGTGATGCTCGTTGGAGACCCAAAAATACTACAAATCATAGTAGGGACTCATTAGAGACCCAAAAAAATCATAACAATAATTTGCTGAAGAATATTGTCAATCAAATAACGATTTGTTGAAGAAGTGCTACAACAGTCATGATATGGGGACCAAAATGAGAACATTTATAAAATCTGGATACAAGGTTCTGGTATTTAATCAAAATAAAATAATAATTGACCATGAAAAATACTGAAAATTTACAGGGATGAACTAAACACATAAAAAAAGAAAACCCATTTTAAAGAATTGAAAAATGATCTTCCATTAGGGAAATAAAATTCAAACAAAATGGATCAAAATCTGAGCCGTTAAAATGACACAGGGTGACAGGGTTATGGTTTTCGACCCAAAACTGGTATGAAACCACCATAGAAATCGCTGAAATTTGGTATGAACAAACTATATTTAATTTAAAAAACAACCCTTTTTAAGGATCGGAAATATCATCTCTGGTTAGGGAGAAATCACTCCCGCAAGTTGGTCCTGATTCTGCTAAAATCCTGACGGTGCAAAATAATAGGTTCTGAATCTCAATTTTTAAAGTGGGTCAAACAAACTCAGAATGATCTGATTTTTGGTGGAGAGCATGAAGACATATGCATAAATTTGCAGTAAAAAATTCAGATTAAAATGGGCTCTGGTTACATACAAATCGATAGATCTAAAATGCACCAGAATTCAAAGTATAATCTAGAAAGCAATTGAACATGATGAAAGCAAACTGCACATGCGTGGATGTTCAAATATGAGATCTAATGCCTTAAAATATGAATGGGTAAAAACTTTGAATCAGACTTCACAACTCTTCAAGTTGAATGATGCTACCCACGCTGGGAGGAGCCCCCAAACCCCCCTCCTGTAAGGGCAAAAACTCTAAATCAGGCTCCACAACTCATCAAGTTGAACGATGCTACAGTTAGTGCGCAGGTCAGTCGGTGTTTGATGGAGAAATGTTGGATCGTTTGTTGTATGTGCACAGAAGTAGCGAGAGAAGGGAGAGAGTGTGTGATGAGATTTTACCCCTCTCTTGTAAGGGTAAAAACTTTGAATCAGGATCTACAACTCATTTAGTTGAATGATGATACCACGCTGGGAGGAACCCCCAAACCCTCCTCCTGTAAGGGTAAAAACTCTAAATCAGGCTCCACAACAGTCAATGTGCAGGTCAGTCGGTGCTTGATGGAGCAATGTAGGATCTTCTGTTGGATGTGCACAGAAGTAGAAAGAGAAGGGAGAGAGAGAGTGAGAGGGTTGATGTTCATGGCCTCCTCCAGGCGAGATTTCTTTCTCAGATAATCTTGCAGTGCAAAGACTGGGTCTTAAATAATCATCTTTGGGGCACTTAAGTCTTTTAAAAAATCCTCCCTTGATTTCTTCTCTAGAGAGAGAGAGGGTTTTACAGTGTTTTACGGAGAAAGAAGAAGAAGACTTTGAAGAGTCAACATCATCCTCGACTTTCTGGATTGAGGACATGTTTGTCCTTTTTTTGAACTGTTTGTTTTTTCTTTTTTGAATGAAAGGCATTTTTGTCATTTTCTCAAACCATCACTTTATGAGAAGAATAGCAAGAAAGGGTACTTAAGTCTTTGCAACAACACCAGAGTCCGATGCAAAGTTATGTCAACATACACGGGAATACGAGCCCCATGTGCTTGTATACGTGGTGCTCAATCAAAGCCCCGAACACAGACGTGGGATTCAGTGAATCATCGAGGGGGAACATACACCACCCTCTCGGTTGTTCGTGCTAGAGCTTGTTGAGCTTATTTCACAAGTTGGAACGAGCACTGAACATGAACCAAGCCACGAGGGGCTCATCTACTTTTCCAGCTCTATTCATCTTAGGGAAGGGAAGCGTAGTATTGTATAAAGATAGGCCTATGTATGGCAGTTAGCAGAAAACCAAAGGCCTATGAGGAAATTCAGATACATTTGAAGTTGCTATATAACCTTGATCTCTTTACATGCGTTTGCAGCTTTGACGACTTATTTTACGAACTCACAGTTAGACAACATATTTTTCAGTTGGTATCTTAGTATTCATGGCATCACAACACAGGCTACTTTTTTCTTTATATTTTTAAGGAGAAACTGCCCCCCAAGATTAGAGACCTAGTGGTGCTGGCTCTGGCTGCTGTAACTGGTAGTGTAAAACTCTGTGGGCTTAACCCTTGCCCCTAGAGAGTCGCCATGCTTAGGCTTGAGCAAGGGGTGACCTCATGAGATTTGAACGTAGACAGCCTGTCTAGCGGCCTAGGCTATCCCACTACACCAAACCCTTTGGGGCCAACATAGGCTACTTGATTTTAAATCCTATCCATCGTTATTCTATTGGACCCAATCCTTGCAATCCTCACATGAAAAAACTACAAATAACTCATTTAGAAATTTTAAGAACATCAACCTGAGAACCCTCTCTTATTTTAGAGACTTGAAGAAAAAGAAGTAAATGTGGTGAACTGGTGATTTGCTAAACCCAATGTTGTCGTATCGTTGTGAATCGGCAAAAAATTAATAAGAAACCAAGAAGATCCGGCTTAATTTTAAAAAAATTTAAAAAATATTTTAAATGTCCTTTTACTATTTTCTTGACACGTTCATCTGCAGGTTAGTTCAGAATCGGAATCTGCCGATTCCCTGAATGGTTTTGAAAATCCATTCAAGGACGATACCAATTCTGACAACACTGGCTAAACCTCCATCTACTGTAATCCCTCATGAAAAATATCATTTTTTATTCTTTAGGACATGAATACATCAGCATAAAGGGAGGATACTTTGATATTTTACATCCCTTTTGAGTTGGTTCAGCCCCACTGTTAACTTTGGAGTGTGGGGGGAAGTGCAGTGAATGTTAGGGGTCAATTCAACCATAGATTGATTGCTGAAGGCTGGCATTTTCTGTTGCTGGTCAGATTCTCTGCACCCTTCTGCCAAATGGGTCAGCTCGGGGAAGCTCAGAAAGACCACCAGTCCCCTCCTCCACCTCCTCTTCTTCAAAAAAAACTCAGAAAATTGAACCACCACCATCAGCAACACTTCATTATGAATCAGCAACAGACTTCATTATGGATCAGTAAATCACCACAAATTGTGTACCACAAGAAGCAGTCTCACATCTCTCTCTCTTTCCACTTTACGACTAATAATGCAATAGACACTGATGTTTCAAGTGGGTACGGTGGCCCCCTCCTTTGCTGCCACCTTCCTTTTGTATTGAGTCATGATGCTTCTTGATGTATGCAAATGTAGGATCTTTGTTTGCATACCTTTTAGTTGGTTCTCTGTTTTCAAATACTCACATGGAGGTTTCAGACATTGAGGTTGTGATTCATCATCTTTTCTTTCTTTCTTTCTTTCTTTCTTCCCTTTTTTCCAGGACATGAGATCGAATGTTGACTCTTTTGCTTTTCCTTTTGTATTTCATGGCTGATTTTCTGGCTTTGCTCTTATTTTTAATTGGGTATATGTAAAAATGTGTACATTTGAGTTTTGGTAACGAAGACATGCATTTCCTTCTCTTTCTGTAAACCGTTTAGTTGATTACATGCCAGCTTGTCTTCTTTCATTTCTCCTTTCCTCTGGTCATTCATAAATGAGTTGCATGGTCGAGAGAGAGATGAAATCTTGCAAACTGTTTTCTTAAAGCTGAGTGGATAAGCTGCTAACTTGGATTTTTATGACATTAATGATGATTTCAAGATGAAATCTTGCTACTTTGCTTTTTCCCTTAAAGCTGAGTAGATAACTGCAGTCTTGGATTTTCTTTTTTTGCTTTTTTCCTTGTTCTGATGAGATTGTCTTTTTTTTTTCTGGTCCTCTGTCAATCTTGTGTAGATATACTAAGAGCATCTGGGAATAGTTTTGTATAGGCCTGGTAAAGGAATGGACAAGTATGTCATTGGAGCTAGGAAGAAGAAACTCCAGTTCCACACAATCGGATGAATCATCTTTTGATCTTGATCGAACTTTCTGCGGCAACCACCATCTTCATTCAGCTAGCCCACCACCTCTACAGGCAATTGCTTCAAGTGGGCAGCATTCAGAGGGAAATGCTGCATACTTCTTGTGGCCTACTTCTTCTAGATTGAATGCTGCTGCTGAAGACAGAGCAAATTATTTTGGGAACCTTCAAAAAGGGGTGCTACCAGAGACTCTGAATGAATTTCCCAGTGGCCAGCAAGCCACAACACTGCTGGAGCTGATGACCATAAGGGCATTCCACAGCAAACTCTTGCGGCGTTACAGTCTTGGCACTGCTGTTGGCTTCAGAATCAGGTAGGGTGTGCTAACAGACATACCTGCTATCCTTGTCTTTGTAGCCCGCAAAGTGCACAAGCAATGGCTCAACCACATTCAATGTCTTCCTTCTGCACTTGAGGCAAGTAATTGGTTTTCCAAAGACAATGCATCATTCATATACATGAATCTCTTATAAGCTTAACTGGAAGTCTGATTCATGGTATTAATAAAGTTCACGTAAAGCCTTATTCCTCAGTTTCCTTTTGTGTTTTTTTTTTGATGCTTCCGAGTTCATGTTGTCCTTTAGAAGTTCAGTGACTAATGACTTCAACAGGAATAGGGACCAGGAGGTGTGTGGTGTGACGTAGATGTTGTGGAGTTCTCATATTATGGTGCTCCAGCACCAACTCCTAAAGGACAGTTGTACAATGAGCTTGTGGATGGTTTACGTGGGAGTGACCCCTGCATTGGTTCAGGTTCTCAGGTATAACCTGCACCTTTCTTTATAGACACAGCATTTCCTTTCATGTGCTATGCTTGTTTTTATAGACTTGTAATCCTATTTATACACCATGTACTCCTCTCAAAATAACACGCAAGCAACTGTTATCCGAAGCCATTTATCTTTTGAAGTGCTATCTTTATTACTATTATCAATAAAGGCATAACTCCAAATCCAAAAAAAGATACTTGAGCAGTTGACCCTTAAGAGTTATGGAGATTATAATATTTTGTGTGATTTTGTTTATTTGATATAGCTTCTATATCTTTCCTCTATATCTTGCAAACTGTTAAATAGCAGAACTGTATTTAGTTGATCCGAGCTTAACTGAACTGCCTGGTATTCCTGACTTTGCCTAGGCTGGCTGCAGCTTTAGTCTTGTTGTCTGCAACTGAGCATGCGTCAGTGTGTAATGTACATGCAATTTTGGAAAGCCTGAACTGCATTTGCTACAAAATAAAGCTTAAAAGATTAGTCATTCCAGTTTCCATGTCATAATGCTAAAAGATTGCCTTTGTTAATGTTTTTACCATGGAAAACTTTTCTCTCAATTTATAAACAAGAAATAGAAACTGATTTCATAGGAAAAAATAAATAAATAGTCCCATATGGTTTGCTTGTTAATTAATTATAATCCTGGGGAAAGAAAAAGCTTGTATGGTATCATCTTTTCTTTAAGGGCATGTTTGTTTCCTTGGAAAAATAGCCATTTCTTATGAAAATGGCTCTTTCTCAGTGTCTGAAACAAATGCAGGCCGCAGAAAGCAGCCAGCCCACATGGGTCCCATGTTTTCCCCCGGTTTTTACATGAAAACGCTTTCATAACACAACCACCCCTTCCCCTTTCCTACAGGAAGCCTTTTCTCGTGGGAAAGTAGCCCACAGGGCCCCGTTGTTTCCCGTGGGACCCATTGGAACAAAACGGCCTATGTTTCTATCGTGATGTACCTTCTGGAAGCCCAAGAAAATGTGTCTCTCATTTCCTAGGAGAAATTCAAACATTTGTTTAAGATTTTTGAATGCCCATATACTGAGTCAATTCAAGCCAAACAAATATATCTGCAGCGCAACCTCCTGATACAAATTTACTTGATAGACCTCCCGATGTAGAGCATGGAGTAAGCCAGCAACAGCAACTGTACCTTCGTTTAGGAGAACACTGATTAGCACACATAAATCTCTTGCTTGATTTATATTTTGACCCTGTTGTTGCAGCAGATTCTTCTTAAAGCATTAATCATTGCTAATCAATCATATTTGCAACAAACAAACATTTCGTTGGTTTCCAAGATGTTTAATTCCTTCTAATCTTATTTGTTAAACAATTGCTGTCACGGGCCTATTTCCTTCAATGAGCCAGCGTTGTGCGATGGTCCTTCCTCACCACCGCAAGCCTACTCGTCAGCTCGCTTGCCGATCGCGGAAGCTTGTAATCAGAGTGCAAGAGAGCAAGAGAGAATAGAGGGAGGGAAATTGCAATCACAAGAAGCAATCACAACGAGGGTGAACAAAAGAAAGCTCAACGCATTTACTTCATTCACAATTTTGCCCGCAGGCCATTACAGTTCAAGTATACGGGTTGCCCCTTCGGGGTATTGATTCACCTGAACCGGGCAACTTACATCAGACTCAACAAAAGCAAAACAGACTCTAAGCGCAACTGTACACTATAAGTCGCAAGGGAACATGCTCCCCCCTTTCAAATCATGCGTCGTCTTCGGCGCCATATGTTTCGTGGTAAGCCCTGACTTCAACCGGGTAGCGGCTGTTCATTCGAAATGCAGACTCCCACGTTGGTTCCGTTGGTTCCGTTGTTTCCTCCCACTGCACCAAGTATTTCTTCGCTTGCCCCCAAGTAGTTGACCTTGTGGCGAAGGATCTGACTGAAGTGCTTGTCGGCCCGTTGTGCTGCCGGGGCCCTCTGCATGATGGGAGCGCGTTGTGGCATACTGCGTTCTGGGTCTCCATCATCTGGATGGAACTACTTGAGGTTGCACACGTGGAACACCGGGTGCACCTTGAAGTCTGGGGCCAACTCCAGCTTGTATGCCAGCTTGCCCACCTTCTTTGTGATGGTGAATGGTCCCTCATACTTTCTGAGTAGTTCACGGTGCCGCCCGCGGAAGATGCCTGTGCGACCAGGATATACCTTCACCAACACTTGGTCCCCAACTTGAAACCCTGCGGGCCGACGGTGTTTGTCCGCCCACTTTTTCATTCTCTTTGTCGCTTTGTGTAAGAATGCCTTTGCCAACTCATTCTGCTCGTGTCAGTCGCGAACAAACTGATAGGCGAAAGATGACCTTCCCTTTTCTTGTGCGGCAAGAGTGTGCGGGGTCAGTGGCTGCTGCCCCGTAGCTATCTCAAACGGGTTGTGGCCTGAAGACTCACTCTTCTGCAGATTATAACAAAATTGTGCCACATCGTGAAGCTTCATCCAATTTTTCTGATTGGCACTAACAAAGTGCCTAAGGTACTGCTCAAGTATCCCATCGATGCGCTCTGTCTGCCCATCTGTCTGTGGATGGAAGCTTGTTGAAAACAGCAAATCAGAACCAAGTAGCCGAAATACTTCACGCCAGAACTTGCCCATGAAGCGAGCATCGGGATCACTCACAATGCTTTTTGGTATGTCCCAGTGCTTCACCACATGCTTTACGAACAACTATGCAGTCTTTTCTGCAGGGCACTCCTTGGAAGCTGAGATGAAGGTGACATACTTTGAGAAACGATCCACCACGACCAAAATAGAACTGAGGCCCTCTACCTTGGGCAGACTAACAATAAAGTCCATAGAGACGCTTTCCCAAGGACGTTCTGGAATTGGTAGAGGCTCAAGGAGACCGACAGCCTTCTGGTTTGTCCCCTTATCTAGTTGGCAGATGAGACATGTTTGCACATACTCCTCAACATCGTCCCTCATCTGTGGCCAATAATTGTCGCGCTCAAGGAGTGCTAAGGTCCGCTCCTGACCAGGATGGCTGACCCATAGTGTATCATGGCACTCCTTAAGCAATTCTCGACGGAGGCTTCCCCACCGCGGTACGAAGATGCGTCTCCCTTTTGTTACAAGGAGGCCATCCTGTAGCCAGAATCGTCGAGTCTTCCCTGCCTGCACCAGAGAAACAAGTTGTTGTGCGATCGGATCATGCTGCATACCTTCATGGATGCGGCTCAACAGTGCGCCCTCTAAGTGCACTTCAGAAGGCTCTGCGCGCACAACTGCCAGTTCAGCCCTACGGCTCAAGGCATCCGCCACCACATTGGTCTTTCCAACCTTGTACTCTAAGGCAAAGTCGAACTCAGCAAAAAACATCTGCCATCGAGCTTGTTTAGGCATTAACTTCTTCTTCGTCTGAAAATAGCTCGTGGCCACATTGTCCGTCTTGACGACGAACTCAACACCCAAAAGGTAGTGCTGCCAGGTCCTGAGGCAATACACAATGTCAGTCATCTCACGTTCATGCACTGTGTAACGCTTCTCTGCATCTTTCAACTTGCGACTCTCATATGCGATCATATGACAATCTTGCATAATAACTCCGCCAATGACAAAGTCTGAGGCATCCGTGTGGACTTCAAAGGGTCTCGAATGATCAGGCAGTCGCATCACTGGCTCCCTCACTAAGGCTTTCTTCAAGCCATCGAAGGCATCTTGGCACGCTCCTGTCCAAAGCCATACTTGATTCTTCTTTAACAAATCTGTGAGGGGCGCAACAATGAGGGAATAACCTTTGATGAAACGCCGATAATAGTTTGCCAAACTGAGGAATGACTGCAATTCTGGCACTTTGCTTGGCGGAACCCATTCCTGGATGACCCTTATCTTCTGCCCATCCATACGCAGCACACCACGCCCCACAACGTGGACAAGGAAGCTGATCTCCTCCTGCCCGAAGAGACACTTCTCTCGTTTGACACATAGGTCATTCTCCTTCAGCACCTGAAACACTGTTCGCAAGTGCCCGGCATGTTCCTCCATGTTGCTGTTGTAGATCACGATATCATCTAGGTAGACTACCACAAACTTGTCTAAGTAAGGCTAGAATATCTGGTTCATTAAAGTCGTGAACGTGGCTGGAGCATTTGTCAACCCGAATGACATTACTAGAAATTCGTAAGCACCATAGCGGGTGACGCAAGTTGTTTTCGGCTCATCACAGTCGGCAATCCTCACCTGTCAGTAACCCGATCACAGATCTAGCTTGGAAAAGATACGAGCACTCCATAGCTGATCGAACAAGTCTGCTATCAATGACAATGGGTACTTGTTCTTCACCGTGACCTTGTTCAGAGCACAGTAATCTACACATAACCGTTTAGAGCCATCATGTTTCATCTGGAAAAGGACCGGGGCACCAAATGAGGCTTTTGATGGATGAACAATGTCTGCGTCCAACATCTCGTTTAGCTGCCTGCGCAACTCCTTCAGCTCAGCTGGCCCCATACGGTATGGAACCATTGCAGGAGGCTTCGCTCTCGGGGTCAACTCAATCTTATGGTCGACCTCACGTCTTGGCGGAAGACGCTTTGGCAATTCCGGGGGCATCACCCCCCGAAACTCCTCCAATAGTGGGGCTAGGGTCGGCTGCACTGTTGCTTCTACCTTCCCTTCATCTGCATGCACTGCAACTAAGAATGTCTGCTCCCCATGCTTGACACCCTTCTTCAGTTGCATTGCCGATAACACTGAAGACTTGTCTTTCTGCGTAAGGCACTGCACTGTGTGTGACAGGTCTGACCTCATGATCGTCAACGTGTTAAACTTTGGCAGCATCATAACATTTTGGCTTCGCAGAAACTCCATTCCTCTCAATTGAATATATGAAATCTTATCAAACTTTAGCAAATCTGTTGACAGAGAGACTTTCTCGAGATGTCATCTTTAAGACATCGAGAGGAATGAGATTAAACTCTATAAAAGCAATCATCGTTGATAGAAACTCAACCACATGATAAGGGTCAAACCATGTCGAGTGGTTCAATAAAAAAAAGAAGTCTTTCAATGATTGGTTTGAGTACTTACTATTTTTTTATTCCTGATGTGAAGTACTCAAAACTTGTGTAAGAAGGTTGATTTCAAATTAAACTCTTAATAAGATCCATAAGTATTCTGGTTGGGGTATTTCAAATAGTTTTTACCCTTTGATGGACTTACGTATGTGAGTGTGAAGGTAGGGGTCACCTTCTATGGGACTTAGACTTTGTCTTTAGAGCACTCATGAAACTAGGATACAACACATGACCCTTAATATGTGGCATCAATATATTGATCGACATACTATGACCACTGGAAGTGAAGTGTGTGTTATGGTGTTTAAAAGGTTAATTAGTATTCTAAATTTAAAGTTAACGCTATTGAGGTCCTGAACTGAATAAGACTAACACTAACGTGGGGGTTCAAACCCAAAAGGTACCTTCATTTATGCATTGAATATTCACAAACAACCTCTTGAGTCCTTTTTTAATAGTTTTGATCCATGTGAGGCGTTGTTGGATTTTGGCTCAAAACTATTCCCAAGGTTTTTCTATATTTTTTCAATTTTCCTAGGTTTGTAGGTGTTCTACTCTCTACAAAATTTTAGTCCCATATTAAAAATTGTAAGAACTTTTTTTGTCCTTATATAGAGGGGTGGTGCCTTAAAGGGCAAGGCCCTTAAGGGCATTAGATCTTGGGCTTGTGCATCTCTTTATTCTTAAACATTGAATCTTGGATCTTGAACTTTGACTTGGGTTTGAGTTTGGATTTAGGTTTGGTATTTGACTTATCTTTTTAGTAATTGAGACAGATTTAATCCTCAAGTCTAAAACTAACCTTTGACCAACTTATTAATGGATTTTGACTTTGCATTGATTCCTATTCAGTTCTTCTTAAATCTTATCCGAATTTGTTTGGACCCTGCCCAACGTCTTTATATGGACATCTATGGTCCAAAATAGTCCATAACTGCCCATCCTCATTGACTATTGACCCAATCTTGGACTTTCTTAACCTAATAGGGTCATTTTGGACCCTATCTATCTCCTTTTGGTCCAAAATGGGTGCACCTATCTTCTAAGTCATTTGGGTATTGATGGCTCATCGTTTTGCCAGCCGTACCCATTTATTCCTGGTTGTTTTGAGCTGCTTAAAGGCTCTTTATAGCCTTTATGGTGACCTAGGAGCTGAGGCCTATATAAATTCCAACCTTGTTCCATTTCTCTCATCTCATTCTCTCCTCTCTCTCTCTCTCACGAAGTGATCTCTCTTCCTTCTTTTACAAACCTGCTCTTTTTCTCCTAGGTTGAGCCTAGTTCAAGTCAAGGCTAAGCCTAGTGTCCTACTCAAGCTAAGACCCACACCCAGTGTGACCCAAATTCATATCCGTTTGACCTAGGTTCCAATTATATTCTGATCCAGTTGCAGTTCAGATCCATTCCTAAGATCCAAATCTAGTTGCAATTCAGATCCATTCCTGAAATCCAAATCTAGTTGCATTTCTGATCCATTCTTGAGATCCAAATCCAATTACAGTTTGGATTTATTCCTAAGATCTAGATTTGGTTGTTGTTCAGATCTATTCTTAAAATTTAGATCTATTACTGTTTGGATCCATACGTATAATCAAACCTAACATTCATATTCAATTCAAGCCTATATCATCTTATCCTAGTCAAAAGGTTGTTCAAGGTGGTTTGTGTCGAGGTTATCAGTCTCACGTAGTGTAGGACATTGACCAATTTTTGCGAGTAGGGAAAAACTTGGTTGTATCTTGGGAGCATAGTTGCATGAGTACCTATTGCACCAAGAACTTATCCTAAGTGGGGCAACTATCGCTTGAAAGTTAGCACGTATACACGTGTGTTTCCTATCATACCTAGTTCAAGCTCAGTTGCCTGACCCACTAAGTGAAGCATATTTTCCAACACTATTTCAGTCATCAATTGTATTATAATTCTTTCTTTCTTTCTTTTATTTAAGCCTATAGTACTGAAACCTTGTGTTTTGGTGGATCAACTAATTCATTCTCCTTTTAGAATGTCTTTTCTGTAAAAAAAAACTAACTCATTCTCCTTTCACTCAATCATTGTTCTTCGTTTTGTTTTTCTCACTTATTGATGCATCTTTCTAATGGGTTTTTCTTTATGAGCAATGATCATATCTGAAATTAAGGGAAGAACTCTATTCTAATACTATCACTCATTCCTTTTTATGATGAGGAAACTAACTGGAAACAAAATAGCCCCCCCCCCCTCCTGGATGATAAACCCTAGGTGAGTGCTCTAGCTCACCGAGCAAGCCATTGGTTGTTGAAAATTTTACCTTAGTGGGTTAGGCAACTGAGATTGAACCAGTAAGCTCGGAGGCATGCGTAAATGCGTTGTCCTTCAAGTGATAGTTGCCGCACTTAGGATCAAGTCCTCGGTGCAATGGGTATTTATGCAACTATGCTCCCAGGATACAATCGAGCTTTCACCTTCTCACAAACAATCGGACCATGCTCTGCATTGGGTGAGCCCAACAACCTTCACACAAACCACATTGAACAACCTCTTGACTAGGGTTGAATCAGGTATGGATCTTGGGTTAGGATCTAGATTCTAACAATAATTAAGCCAGGATCCAAACAACTGGATAAGGGTCTGATCAACAACCGATAGGGATCTGAACTATATTTGAACTTAGATCTTAGGATTGGATCTGATCTAGAACCAGATCTGGATCTAAACTACAACTAGATCTTGGTAACCAGGACTGAATCTGGGCTAAACCATCTCTGGATCTCTCTAAGAGGATTAGATCACTACCTGAATTTGGGTCTAACCTAGGAGAGAGAAAAGCACCAAAGACTAGAAAGAGAGAGGGGGAGAGAGAAAAATCTTAACTCGAGATAGATAGATAGAGGAGAGTAGAGCTCGAGATAAAAATGAGAGAAGGATGAGAGAAATGGAAAATGTTTGGGGTCCATATAGGCCCCAACCCAAGGCCACTCATAATGGCTATAAAGAGCCTTTAAGAGGCCAAAATAATCGGCTATAAATGAGTCATCTCTGGCGAAAATGGCCAGCCATAAGAGCCCAAACGGTTGGTTAAGGAGCATACTCATATAAAGACAAAAATAACCTTGGCAAGGTCAAATCTAACAAAGACTAGGTCAAGATAGACCTTGAGCAAGTCAACATGTCAATCGTCAATCAATTGGGCGGCTACTGGACCATTTAGACTATTAAAGCCCCATAAAAAACATTAGGGCAAGGTCTAAACGAATCTTGGTTAGATCCAGGAAGATCTGAAGAGGTTTAATGCTGGGTCAAAGTCAATTAATGGGTTGGTCAAAGATAATTTTAGACTTGGGGATTAAATCTGTCCCAAATACTAAAAAGATAAGTCCAAAACTAAAGCCCAAGGTTCAAGATCCAAATCCAAATTAAAGTCCAATATCCAAAGTTCAAAGTCAAAGATCAAAAGTTAAGGGTCAAGAGTCAAGATCAAGGTCAAAGTCAAGATCCAAGATCTAAGATTCAAGATCCAATATCCAAGATCTAATATCCAAGATCAAATATTCAAGATCCAAGAATAAAGTGATGTATAGGCCTAATATCTAATGCCCTTAAAGGCACTACCCCTCTGTAAAAAGACAAGTTTTTCTAAAACATTCAATGTGTGACTAAACTTTTGTAGAGAACTCATTACTCATGAACTTAGGGGAAAATGAAAAATTGAGGAAATACATAGTTTGAGCCAAATTTCAATAATTCTCCATCTGGATCAAAACTATAGAAGATGATTACAGAGGCTATTCACAAATATTCGGTGTATAAGTGAAGGTACCTTTTGAGTTTGAACCTCCACATTAGTAATACTTAGTCTTAGTGAGTTTGAGATCTTAATAGCATTTGCTTTAAATTGAAAATCCTAATTGACTTTCCAAACATTGTAATGCATACTTTCACTTCACGTGGTCATAGTATGTCTACTAATATATACAAGTTGCATGTTAAGGGTCTTGTATTGTATCCTAGTTTCATGGATGCTCTAGAGACAAAAGTTCAAATCTAATAGAAGGTGACTCTCACCTTCATACTCACATAGGTAAGTTCATCAAGAGTGTAAACCCGTTCGAAATACCCCAGTCATAAGGCCTATAGATCTTATTAAGAGTTTAATTTGAACTCAACCTTCATACACAAGTTTTAAGCACTTGACATCGAGAATGAGAAAATATTAAGTGCTCAATCCAATCACTCAAGTACGTGTTCTTCCTATTGAACCACTCAAAATGGTTTGACCCTTATCATGTAGTTGGGTTTCCACCAATGGTGATTACTTTTATAGACTTTTACCCCATTCTCCTCGATGTCTTAAATATGATATCTTGAGAAAGTTTCTTTGTCAACATATATGCTAAGTTTTGACAATATTTCACATATTCAATTAAGATAATTCATTTTTTTACTAACTATTCACATAATTATGATTTAGACTGACATGTCTCGATTTTTCACCATAAATATTACTTTTTGCTTTGTATATAGTTACTTGACTATCACAACGCATGGCTATCGGGGTATTGACTTGTCTCCTAATAGTATCTTTATTAAGAGATTATTTAGCCACTCAGCTTTCTTACTAGCTGATGCTAGTGCTATCAACTCTGCTTTCATTATAGAATGAGTTAGCATAGTTTGCTTCTTGAATACACAAGCAATTGCTCCAAATCCAAGGGTAAATATTTAACCACTTATGGATAATGACTCATTGAAATCATTATTCAAGTTTGCATCATTATACCTTTCAAGTATAATGGGTTTTCTTTTATAGAATATTTCATATTCTAGAGTTCCTCTCAAGTACTTCAGGATTCGATATATTGCATCTCAATGCTCTTCTCCTAGATTACTAGTACATATGCTCAACTTGCTTATATTAAAGGCTATGTTTGGTCTAGTTTCATTCATAGCATATATGAGACTACTAATAATACTTGCATACTCTAATTGGGATATGTTTCTCATAGTATTAGTCAACAACTTAACACTAGAATCAATCGAAGTGGAAACTATCTTACAGTTATAATGATTATATTTTCTCAATATAGTGGGATTGAGTCAATGAATAATCATTCTCATGTCTAATTAGTTTAATAACAAGTATGCCATCAACTAAATCCATGTCTTTCATATCAAATTTAGATGAAGGAAAACTTTTGGTATTATTTATGTATTCTACATTATTACTTATATCATCGACATAAAGACAAATAATTATAATATAACTATTTTCTATTTTGCCATATATGTATTTATCAAAGTCATAAATTCTAAAATCATATAAAATGATTACTTCATCAAAAATTTTATGTCATTTTTTAGGTGATTATTTTAAACAATATAATGACTTTAACAATTTTCAAACTTTTTTTTAACTAGTATTTTGTCTATATATTCGATAAATTTAATAAAATTCAATGAACTTATTTGAAAAACATTCACCACATCTATCAGATCTAAAAGACTTTATTTTGCAATTATAAATGTGTTTAACCTTAGCTTTGAAAAATTAATTTTTTTTAAATAATTCATCTTTTGTTTTCATGTGATAGACATAAGCATATTTTGTTAAATCATTAATAAAGGTTATAAAATAATTGTTATCCCCACGAATTAGAGTATTTTTTCAAATCACATATATCACTGTGTATCAAATCTAATAATTTAGACATCACATTTTCTAACATATTTAAATTTGCATTTAGGAATATATCTTGTTACCCATGCTTCTCAAAAGACTTATAATTAATATATCCTAATCTAACATGCTATAAATCATGAGTCAAGCATATAAAGAGAAGAAGAATAAACTTTCTTACTCAAATTGATTTTGAACTGCTTATTGGTGACGTAACTTTTGCCTATAAACTTGTGGTTCTTCGATAATATAATATTATTGGATTCCATTACAACTTTGAAATCATGAGTTGTAAGCAGATAGATAGATAAAAGATTTTTCATGATGGTAGGTACGTAATACACATTTTTTGAAGGTGAACTAAAGTTTCACACTCTCTTTTTCATAAACTTTAGCTTCACGTTTATCTCCCATATAAATCATATGGTCTTTCCCCACACTTTTATATGTTTTAAACATACTTCTATCATTGCACGAATAAATCATTGATCTAGAATCCACATACACCCTTTATATGAATTAATCATAAATATCTCATTAACTACAACCACTAGTTCATTATCGGGTTTACTAGCATTATTGCCTGGAAAATTTCTTTTCGTGTTTGCATTCTCTCGCACAGTGACCCAATTTTCCACAAGTATATTAGGAAATAGTTATTCTCTTTTTAGCATCAAATTTGGATTTCTTATTCTTGTTCTTAAGTCTATGTTTGAACATAAGTTTGCATTCAACCATGTTTACCTTAACATGAACTTCTTTCAATTCATCTTTGTTATCTAATTGAGATTGAGATTCTCTCTCCATTCTAAGATGTTGAAGAAGTTGTTCAAAGGTAAACTCCTCATTCTTAAGTTTTAATTCAATTTGATAATCTTTATAAGATGGGGGCAATCTTTCAATTAATGATTGCAACTACTGGGAATGATTCATCAATGTTTATACCCTCAGACTTGATCTGATTAGTCACGATTTACATCTCATGGACTTGAGGTAGCAATGACTTATCATCAAAAAAATTAAAATTCGTATACTTGTTAACTAAAAACTTATGATTTCATGCATCCTTCGTTTTGTATTTGCTTTCAAGGGATTCCTACAACTTCTTTATAGTATTTACTTCTGAGCAGATATCGAACAAGGTGACGAAAAGTGTATTCAGTATGTGTCTGTGACACACAAAGTGATCCTATTTTCACTTTAATTTCTTGTGATTTTCAACAAGGGTTTTGTCCTTTCATTTTTTTGGATAGTCCTCCCTAAGCATGTACACCACTTTTGTAATCGTGAGGAAGATGAGCATCTTGTGTTGCCATAGTTTAAAATTGGTGTTGTAGAATTGAGACAACTTGGGCAGCTCTTGGTTTTCAACCTTCATAGTCGCCATTTTGCAACGCTATCACTTGAAATTTGTTGAAAAAATTACCTTACTTAGTAGGTCAGGCAACAGAGATTGAACCAGTGAGTTCGAAGGCACGCATAAATGCATTGTCTTTTAAGCGATAGTTGTCCCACCTAGGATCAAGTCCTCAATACTATTGGTAATCGTATAACTACGCTCCCAAGATACAATCAAGCTTTCACCTTCTCGTGAATGATCAGACAACACCTTGCACTAGCTAGGTGAGCCCAACAACCTCGATACGGACCACCTTGAACACCCTTTTGGCTAGAGTTGAATTGAGTATGGGTACTTGATTTAGATTTGGATTCTAACAATAACTAGGTCGCAATCCAAACAATAACTAGATATGGGTCTGATAAGCAATCGAATCTAGATCCTGGATAGGAATAACTATATTCGGACTTGGATCTTAGGGTTAGATCTAATCTAGAACCAAATTTGGATTCAAACTATAACTAGATCTGGAACCAGATATGAATCTCTTTAAGAAGATCAGATCTCTACTTGAATTTGGGTCTAACCTAGGTGAGAGAGAAGCACCAAAGACTAGAGAGAGAGAAGAGATCAAAGCTCGAGATATAGAGGAGAGAGCAGTGAAGGATGAGAGAAATGAAAGAGGGTTGGGGTTTATATAGGCCCCAGTCTAATGCCATCCCTTTAAGATGTCAAAACGGTCAACTATAAATGGGTTATGACTGACTAAAACAACAACCATAAAAGCCCAAATGATTGTCTAACGAGGGCCCATATAAGGGCAAAAATAACCCTAACAAGGTCAAATATGACCAAGACTGGGTTAAGATAGACCTTGACGAAGTCAACAGTCAATTAATTAGGCGGCTACTAAACTATTTAAACTATTAAAGCCCCATGCAAAATGTTAGGTCAAGGTTCAAATGGATCTGAGTCAAATCCAGGAAGATCCGAAGACATTTAAT
The DNA here is from genome assembly GCF_984573655.1 of Nuphar pumila. Taxonomy (NCBI): domain Eukaryota; kingdom Viridiplantae; phylum Streptophyta; class Magnoliopsida; order Nymphaeales; family Nymphaeaceae; genus Nuphar; species Nuphar pumila. The sequence goes on from NC_143259.1 coordinate 105,739,610, forward strand.
GTTGGGTCAAAGTTAATTAATGGGCTGGTCAAAATTGATTTTAGACTTGGGGATTAAATTCGTCTCAAGCAACTAAAAAGATAAGTCTCAAACCCAAAGCTCAATATCCAAGTCCAATGTTTAAAGTCAAGAGTCAAAGTAAAGAGTTAAGATCAAAATCCAAGATCCAAAAATAAAGTGATTCACAAGGCTAAGATCTAATGCCCTGGCCTTGCCTTTTAGGGTACCACCCCTTTATATAAGGATAAGTGTTTTCTCAAAAACCTTTAATGTAGGGCTAAACTTTTTGTAGAGAACCTATTACCTACAAACTTGGTAAAAAAAAAATACATAGACAGATTTGAGCCAAATTTCAACAGTGGTATGCTCTGAAGAGAATTGATCCTAAGCAAGATGGGTTTCCACCACCTTCTCAAGAACGTCCCTAAACACTTGGGCAACCTGGGGTGGGCACTATCACCCACCCATTTCCTTTCCATCCTATTTTTGGAAGTTTGTGGTCCATTTCCTCAAAATAGGTTACTCGGGGCAAATGCTTTTCCCAGCTTGTCAACCAAAATTGAAAGTAAAACTCTTGTGACAAGTCTTAACAAGAGTCTCTTTGGTAGAAGATCACCACAACTCAAATATAATCAGGAGAATACTGCTGATAACTCTATATGTTGAACGAATATCTCATGTCAGAATCACAGCTCAAGTTAAGAGAAAAGGCAGTGTGAAAAGGAAATGGGAAATTCAATCTCAACCCATTGCCAAAAAATCAAAGACATCATTAGTTCTTGTCCTGTTACGCAGGTAATTCCAATAAGAGAACTGAATGATTACCGTTTCATAAAATCAAAGACTAATAATGGTCTGTTCATTTTGATTGAATAATCAATGTATGGGTCATCAGCCTGCTGACCTCTATCTAGTTTTAGAACGAGATTACCAAATTCCTTTCCATCTTGTCTTTGGAGAGAAGGTGTAGTAAATCGCTCGTCAACTAATTTTATCAGAAATGCAAGCTAAAAAAAAAAAATTATCGTACAAAATTCATCATCCAGAAGAAGAAATATAAATTTCAACCTCACCCAGTTGCTGTGAAAACAAGCTCATCATGAATTACCGATACCCATAAAGTTCAAACAGGTAACTGTACACTTGACAAAGAATCAGATAAGAAATCCATCACCAATAAGAAGAAAAAGTAGTATCCAATCTCACCCAAGTGCTGTGACACCAATGAAATCACCATACTAGTGACGCCCACAAAATTCAAACCTATATAACTGCTCAAAAAACTGTATTGAATCTGACGGAGTTTCATCAGGAAAGTGCGTCAAAATGTAAAAGACCAAAGCTCCTCCAAAAGGGCCATCACCTATCAAGGTCATCCAACAATAAGAAATCTGATGGCGCCTCAGCATCAGTGAATCCCCTGTAGGACACACTTGGGAAAGTTGAGGTACTTGGGGCCTTATGCAGCATCTCATGGTCCATGAAAATGACCACAACAGCGATATCATCATGGCACACACGCCGCTCTCCCTCCTTGGACCTCTTGATGAGGCTGTAACTTGCTCCAATTTTACCCGCAGCCACTTGAATCGCAGTGCTGATGAGCTTCTTGGCTATTCCCTGATCAACAAAAGCATATAAGAGCTATTGAACATATGGAAATCAAGCTACTTTTCTATGAAGAAAAAGAGACAAAATAAATGCATACTGCACGAGGGTACTGGAAAACGATTTCAGCAGCTTGCTGATTAGTGAGGTGCTCCCACAGTCCATCAGATGCAAATATCAAGAACCTGTCTGCGGGTTGAATGGCATGTTCCTGTATTGTTGGTTCTGCTGTTAAGACAGGTCGTCTGAGTGGCTCTGGGAGATGATAACGTGTGTATTCCGCAGCCGGAGGGAGAGCGAACTCTGGCCTCTTCAAATATGCATCTCCAATGCCTCTAGTTATCTGAAAACCAGCAGTTAAAATTTTTAAAAATGAACATTTCACTGTGAATCTTACCAAAAAAACACAATTGGGCGTTGGCAAGCATGCAATTTACATTGGAAGCCATATACTAAACTTATTTCCAAGCTTTAATGCAGAAACCATGGCTCAACTGTATATTAAGCTGGAGAAGAAGGCCAGGTGCATGAGATGGCAAGATTACAACTTTCATCAGGCGAATATCTTATCATTAATTTTGTAGGACTCATCTGCAACCTCAACAATTTTAATATTGTTGGCAAAACATGGAAAGCAATCAATTATCAATGTGGACCAGGGATGTTACACAGATGGATAGATTGGAGCATGACCTTTACTGGCAAACAATGCATGGACACATGGAATGGGCCTACTGCACTTCATCATCCCCTAGTATCTAAGTGTCTTCACGTGACAATCTCACTTCATCATCCCAAAAGTTTCCTTATTTTATTTAGTTTCTTATTTTCCCTTCGTGCTCAATTGAATTAATAAGGCTGAACATGTAGTCCAGATTATTATCCACACACACACACACACATATATATATAATGATTAGGATATGAGAACTGTAAATATGAGAACTAATGTGTGAACTGAAATTTTCATAGATTTTTTGTTCTTTTCTCTTGAATCTAACCATAGGGATGTGATCTACATGCTTGGTTTTATAACAACCTGCTCTTGAATCATCAGATTTTGATGTATAAAGTAGATTTTTTAAGGCTTTAAAATCAATGGCTCATAATATTCAAGCATTTAAAAATTACATTTTTCAATAAAAATACACGATCCAATAGTTGATTCTTAGCAAATTCAGCATGCCAAGCACATCCACATGGTTTGATTTGCGTTGGAAATGCTCATATTTCTAATTCTCATATTTTAGTGACTATATATATATATATATATATATATATATTCGCACTTATTGTTCTAACTTAACTGCCATAATTTATATCTAATATTCAAAAGCAACACCTTCGGATGATGTTTAACATATATTTTTTTACTATTTTCATGTGTTAAAGCTGACTTCGACATGATATTCTTTGGCACTTTTTAACTATCCTTATCTTTATGAATTGTGAGCGGTTGATTTTTTACTATCTCAACAACTGAATCTTATAGCACATTAAACATAATAAAACCTTCACACAATATATGAAACTCGTTAAACACATTTACATGGTTAGGTGTAACGTGGTGGCAAGATCTATACAAACATAAGAGTGGGTACCAGTACCACCGTATCGTATCGTTTAAAGCCATCATTATACTCTCTATACATAGAGTCGGACTACCATATAAACAAAGGCAAAATAGTAAAATGGTACATGAAACTCATATCTGTCACATCACAAACTCATCAGCGATCTTCTCTTTCTAGCATCAGCTTGACATAGGATGGGTTCCAACTTGCATCCAATCCTAGCCATCCAATCAACCGCTAGGATTGGTCAGCATTCATACCTGTATGTGGACTGATCCAGGTGCATCGATCAGCTAGGTGGGTAGGATGGACGTAGGATCTTTTGTATCCTACGCCAAAGGATGGACGTCGGATTTTTTTTCTATATCACGAGTTCATCTTCATTTACTTTTGTTAAATGTTATGGATGACAAGCTAGGACAATAACATAACAGCATGTACCTGAATGATGCCTTTGACGCGCCAGACGCCACTCTTAAGGATGGCGACGTTGGGATCATCAGGGTGTTGGGAAACCAGAGTGTTCCTGACGCGGTCGTTGGACACGTTGTGATCCTCGCTCAGCTGCTGCGCCACGATCTTGTTGGAGCCGTCCACGCGTCCGAGAACCGCCCTAGAGTCGCCGGCGTTTGCAACGTACACCTTGCCATCCCAGATGATTCCCGCCAGACAACATGTCCCCGTTGCAGCCATCAGTGGCTGCTCTTCCCTTGTCCTCCCCACCAGCCCCAAGAACTCCTCGTCCGTCGATAAGAAGGCGTTCCGAAGGGCATCTCCCAACGTCCCGTCGGAGCTGTCCTTACCAATCCCTGTTCGTCGAGTTGAACCATGAAAGAGAGTGAGATTTGCAATGGCAACTTACCAAAAAACTGTTTTGATCAAATCTGTCAATTTAATTCATCATGCACAGGTCCCCACAGCCTGCCTGCTAGGCTCGTGGGTTTAAACCGCACTGGTTTGGGCTGGGCCCACCAATGGGCTCGGTGATGGCCCCAGCATCTAAAACCCAAACAGGTTTTCCGTAATAAAAGAAAGTGAAAATTTCATTTGTGAACCCACTTTTTTCTGGGTATTTCAGAAAAACACTTGTCAAATAAAAGGCTTGGAGTAACTCAGTTAACCATACTAAAATTACTAAGCCACCTATCACACAACAAAACAAGCAAAACATACCTCTTTCAAACCAATGGTTAAAAATAGGGATGGCAATGGACCTGCCCCCTCTCAAGATTAGAACCTTCATCCTTGCACGGGGATAGATTTTAACCTCAACCTCGCCTTCATCCCTGTTTCATGTCCTCCATCCCCGAACGGAGATGAGGCAGGGCAGGGCCCCATTTCCCCGTAGTCTATTGTCATCCTTTAGAAGGACTGGGGATGGGGCGGGGCGGGGTGGAACGGGACGGGGATCATGGTGGGGATGGGGCAGAAAAAAATGTAAGTCCATCCCCGCCTTCATCCCCGAACGAGGATGGATTTTAACCTTCGTCCCTGCCTCCATCCCCGGTCCAAACGGGGCGAGGTGGGACGGGCCCCTGCCATCCCTAGTTAAAAATGATATTTATTTATATGAATCTTAACTATGAAATTAACTTCAAGTTTCTTAGTGGAAAGTTGGGTACTAAAATTGCCTTATAAATGTCGACCCAAAGGTGAGACACTAAATGGAATTTCCATGAACAAAAACCGGGCTTCCCAAGAAAATCACTGTAGAAACCATCCACCAAAAAAAAAAACTACACAATTTCTCAAGAAAACCAACAAATCAAGCAGCAAGTAAAAATAAAAAATCGGTACTAATTTCAAATTTACCAAATTACCATCAAGCCATACCCATTCAACTTATAACATTATAGAGAATTCCATTGACACCCTACCCAGATTATCAAGAAAATCACAGCACCAAATCCCAAGGAAAGAAATTACAGGTTTTCAAGAAATCGCGAAATTCAAACACCATTTAAAAGAAAAATACATAGAATTGATGAGGAATTCCAAAACTACCAAACCGGACCATGAGGCCATGCACCATCAACCAGAATGCCTATCAACTTCTAATAACAAGACCCAAGATACCAAGAAATCTCAAAAAAAAAAAAAATCAAACCCTTAACAAATCCTGGGTAAACTAAAAACCCGCAAATTCAGGAAAACAGAAAGAAGCACAGCAACCAAGACTAGAATCCCCAACTCCGACAAATTGAGATACTTCTCCACTAAAAATATTAAAGCAAAAAAAGAAAAAAAAAAAAGAATTCACCATCATAAAAAATCTAGGGATCAAACACCCTACATGACAATCCCGATTCCCAAGAAACCGCAGAAACCAAACACCTCAAAGATGAAATCAACCAACAATCGATCCATGCGTGCATCATCAAAGCAATAAACCCCAATCAAGCCTCTACTAAAACTGATCAATATGGTCCAACAGCTTGGTGGGCCCCATCCGAGATCTATTGCCGTCTCCACTTATAGAGTGATTTCCATTACCTAAAATTCTCAAGAAAATCTTTAAAAATCAAACACCAAGAAAAAAAATCAAAGAAAATGAAGGTTCTCAAGAAACTAGAGAAATCAAACACCAACAAACGCAAACTGATTCCCGCGAAACCCATGCACCATGAAAGGCAAGAAGAAAAACCAAACCAACAAGAAAGATGGTTCCAGAAAGTTCTTGGGTCCCATCCAAAAAACTCTCTCGACCGCACAATTTCGCGACTATGCACGACGAGCAGTCTTGAACTAATTCTTTCAAAAATCCGATGCTAAACTCTAGCTATCGTAGGGAGCAAACTATCCAAAACACTTGAGAAACCTCGAAAACCAAACACCCAAATTCCCCCCGAAAAAAAATTTAAAGAAACAAGATCAAAGCTAAAACCCATCAAGAAAATCACTCCAATTCAATGAAATTCATCAAAAGAACCCCGAAATCATGATCAAACACCCATTTGACACTTCGTTTGGATGAAAAATTCATCGAGAACGGATCGAGAAAAACCGAGCAACACGTTCAGGGAATCGAAGCCGGATCGATCTTACGTACGTAAGAAATTTGGGAACAAGTTCTCGGAGGCGAACAGCGAGGCGACGTCGTTGCAGTGGCCGTCGTAGACGCCGACGAACGTCCCTTTCCGGAACGTCTCGACCTGCAGATGGTCCTCGACGACAGCATTAGCCTGAACGACGGCGACGGAGAATTCTCCGATGGAGTGAGGGCGGAGGTTCTTGGACCACAGAAACGGGTCGTCCTCGCCGTCGTCGTCGTCGCCGGCCCTCTGCAACGGAATGCAGCACTTCTTTAGCCACGAACTCATGGCCAATTCACAGAATTATTCGGTTTCTTGAATTCTTGTTTGGTTTATCGTGGAAGGAGTTCTTATTTGGTTTTCCGGCGATGGATGGGAGGGTTTCTGGCAAAGGAAGGGCGCGTTCTGTGGTTTGTGAGAAGGAAGAGGGAGATGGTAGGGAGAGGAATTGGTGGTTTTGGAGGGACGGACGATTGGTTAGAAAGAGAGATCTCAAAATATAAACTGGAACACAGTAAGGGAAAGAAATAGGGTAGTTATAGAAACCTTACGGCATAACCCATTCAATGAATATAAGGAGCCAGCATAAGCATACGTTTTAAAGGTATCAAGCTCACTCCTGAGTAGGCTTACAAATAATCTCACTAAAATGTCCACCTAAAAAATCAAGCGCATATCAAATGAATCACCATCATCATTATAAAAGCTTAAAAAAATAATCATAATGCAACCTTAGAACCATAGTATTGTTGGAAAAGGTTTTGAAATATAAAATATTTTGTAAAATTGGTGATTTATTGTTACCAACCAAAAATGCTTTGAAAATATTTAGTCCCTTATCTAGAAAGGACAAATTTTTTGTTGATTTAAATATATTGTTTGTTCTCTATTTTTTACTTTGACAATCCTTGTTTGTTAGGTGACTTGCGGACGTTGTTGTGTTTCGCGTAGGAGCCAACATGTTGTTCACGTACAAGCACGTGAGTGTGTAAGGACGCTTGAGACACAATGTGTCGTTTTGATAGAACACTTTGCACGCAGTGGCGTGAGCCATGTGTAAGGTGTCGAGGTTTGCTTTGACCAAGTTGTCTTTGACTTTTCATTTTTGAAATGATTTGACTGTTTGAAAGACTTTAAAAAATGCATTTATATAGCATTTATGGGGTATTGTGACTGTTGGATGATTTTAGAGGTCCTTGATCATTAGTCTAAGGCGGGTAATCATTCTGAGACATTTTCATCCAATTTTTAAACCATTGGATTTATGGCCTTTAATTTTATTTATCACAAAAATGTCTTAGCCTTCCTAAGTCTATAAATTTCTTTATTTTTGTCTTTTAGATCATCATATTTTTCTGATTCTCAAGCTTTTTCTCTTTCTATTCTTTTGTTCACGATTTGGCTTGCTAAGTTCAAGTGTATGAGAAGTCACCTGATCTTGCGAAACAATAATGCTTTTGAGGTCCAAGCTTAGTTATATCCTGGGAACTCAGTCGTGAACAAACCCTTTTCGTATCTTCAAAAATCTTGAAGTGGGGCGATTAAAGTTTTAAAGATAGCGATCTTAAGAATGTGCCTCTAGGCTTGGGATCTCTATTCTCCTGAATCCTATTTTTGGTCACTAGTTGATGCAACAATTTTAGAACTTCAATATGATATCTGGTTTGACATCCAACTCCATCAATTTGTTAAGCCGTGACCTTAAGAAACTCGATCGATTTGATGAGTCAAACTTCAAGCAGTAGCAATCAAATGTCTCCTTCCTATTGTTTGAGCTGCACATCGACTACGTCCTAAAAAAGTCTTGTTCCACTATTGTTGCTGGAAAAGTTGAAACATAATAACAAAGGAAAAAGTGAGAGAAATGGCACAATACTTTAGCTGATTTTGTATTTGACATGTATTCTCCTTTGGAGTTTGCTAGAGAATTGTGGAATGCTCTGAAGAACAAGTACAATACAGAAGACACTGAAAATAAAAGGTTTATCATAGACCAATATGTTAATTTTTCTATCATTGATGATAAGCCTATACTTGCTCAAATTTATAAGATACAAATATTAGTTTATAAGATCAAAGGAGAATGTATGTCTTGATGATGACTTCCAAGTTGCAGTCAATCATTGGGAAACTACCTGATTCTTCAAAAGAATATAGGAATCATCTAAAACATAAAAATAAGAAAATTATTTTAGATGATCTTCTTAAGGACATTTGAATTAAGGAGTCTCATCTTCGTGACAAAAAAAATTTGAGTCCCAAAGAGGGTTATCCTAAAGTGAATATTATTAGTAACACGGGTAGCAAAATCATGATAACCTAGAAAAACAAAAAGAATTTCGTGAAAGAAAAAAAACTAACTGATAAAAAGAAAATCAGTTGTTATGTTTGTGGCAAGTTGGTTCATTTTGCTAGAGAATGCAAAGAACGAAAGATGACTGGTCTCAAGCCAAATGAGTTAGAGGAGAAGCTTGTTGCTCTAATCTCTGAAACCTTCATGGTAATTGTAAATAGGAACTGATACCTGGATATTGAAAGCATTTTTCATATGGCAAATGATAGGAACTTGTTCAAGTCAAAATAGTGGGAGAGGGATGCAATATCTTTATGAGAAACTTTTCCTCAACTGAAGTGCTGGAAAAAGTCCTAACACTTGAAAATGTCCACTATGCTCCAGAAATTCATAAAAAATTAATTTATGCATATTTATTGTCACTAAATGGTTTCAAAATTGTTATTAAGTTTGGGATTGTAATTTTGACCAAAGGAAAAATCTTTATAGAAAAAGGGTTTGACACTAGTGGTATGTTCAAGATGAGCATAAATGAATCTGTTACTTCTGTTTATATGATTGACTCTTATTTTCTTTGGCATTTATGATTATGACATATTAATTCTTTTTGTATTCATAATATGAATAATTTTGGTCTACTTCCTTGCCATGTCAAAATAAAACATAATTATAAGTATGTGACATACATTCAAACTAAGCTAACTAGACTCTCATTTTCTAGTGTATAAAAGAATTATGAATGACTTTAATTAGTGTATTCAGTTGTGTGGACAATGGTTAATGTTCTAAGTCATGGTGGCAATGGGTATTTCATTACCTTTATAAATGATTATTTAAAATTTTGTTATGTTTATTTGATAAAACATAAATTTGAAACAATTTTCAAATTTCTTTTTTATCGTGTTGAAGTGCAAAATAGATTTAAAACCAAGAATATATTTAAGAACATATAGAGGAGGTGAATACTTAGGTGAAAATTTTGATAAATTCTATAAAGATAATAGTATTATTCATCAAACCTCTGCCCCTAAAACTCTTGAACAACATGGTGTAGTAGAAAGAAAAAATAAAGCACTTGTAAAAATGATAAATGTTATGCTTCTTAATATGGGTTTATATCCCAACTTGTGGGGATAGTCTCTACTTACTGCTTGTTATATTTTAAATTGTGTTTCTTATTTTAAATATGATAAATCATTTTATGAATTATGTTTGGTAAGAAACATAATCTTAGCTATTTTTGTGTTTGTGGTTGTTTAACATATGTTAAAATTTCAGAAAATAAAAGAAATAAGGTTGGACCTAAAGCATTCAAATGTGCATTTGTTGGATATGCTAAATATAGTAAAACATATAGATTTTTGGATATTGCTAATAATGTTATTATTGAATCTAGAGATACATTTTTCATAGAACATAAACATCTATTTGATTCTCTTCTTGATGGTAGCTGTACTATAGTTGATGAACATCCGGCTAATAACATGATTGAATATTCTAATGATTGTGATATTAAACTTGAAACTGAAGTTAGGCACAATAAACACATTAGAAAACCAATTGATTTTGGTTTTGACTTTTATATATTTTTAATTGAGAATGATCTTGTGTCTTTTCAAGAGGTTATGTCTTCTCAAGATGTTGCCTTTAAGAAAGAAGCTATAAATGATGAAATTAACTCAATTATGTATAATAATATTTGAAAATTATTGAATTTATCTATTGGTTGCAAAACTATTAGCTGCAAATGGATTATCAAAAAAAAGTTAAAAGATGATAGTATAATTGATAAATTTAAAGCTCATTTTGTTGTAAAAAGATTTAAATAAAAAGAATATATTGATTATTTTGATATTTTTGCTCTTGTAACCAGAATATCTACTATTAGAATTCTTGATTGTCATGGATGCCATATATAAGTTTGAAATCCATCAAATGAACATGAAAAAAAAATTGAATGGAAAATTAGATAAAGATATATATATATATATAGAGAGAGAGAGAGCAACCTGAAGGTTTTGTAGTGTCAAGGCAAGAACGCAAAGTTTGCAAACTTGAGAAATCCTTATACGGATTAAAGCAATCCCCTAAGCAATGACATGAAAATTTTGATAGTTCCCTGGTAAATAATGGTTTCAAAATACATGATGTTGATAAATGTATCTACAGTAAAGTATATTGTAATTTTGTTATTATTATTTGTTTATATGTTAATGACATGCTTATTTTGGGTTTTAATAATAAAAGCATAAATCAAACAAAAAGATTTTTATCTTTAATATTTTGTATAAAAGATTTGGGTATTGCAGATGTTATTTTAGAAATCAAAATTGTGATAAATAATAATGGCATTGTATTATGTCAATCACATTATATTGAAAAAACACTACAAGTAAAATGCATATTAGCGATAGACGCTATCCGTTGCTAAACACGTTTGCGATGAATGTTGCGATGAATTAGTGACGGATAGCGTCCATCGCATAACCCTAGTCGCTAAACTGCGGCGGAATTTATCTGCCGCCAATCCGTCGCTAAGTAGCGATAGATTAGCGGTGAATCATGTCCATCACTAAATAGAGACTGATTTGGTTATGCGATGAAATTTAATCCATCGCTACTCTTTAACGAGGGATATGTATCTGTCGCTAATGTTCGTCGCCAATTTGGTGACGACCATTAGCGATAGCTTAAATTTTGTCACAAACCAACAACTGCTTTAAATTGGTGACAGAGTAGCAATAGATAATATCCGTCGCTAATTTTAAAAAAAAATAAATATTTTGAAACTTGAAAAAAAATTCTCGTTATACAATTCATATAACCTGCTTATAAAAAAACAAAGTACACATAAAAAATACATATACAGGTGAAATAAATTTAACACAAGTTCTAAGTTAAACAAACTTTAACAACCAAATACAGTCCTTGCCAAGTTATAATTAGTTACAAGTACGTCAAACAAATTAAACAAATGAATCTAATTCTCGCCAAGATTCTCACCATCATCCTCTTCATTTTCTCGATCTGCCCCTCCCTCCATGCCTCCATCAGCTCCTCTACGCTGATCACCTCTAGCATCCTACAAAGGAACCAAAATGTTAGTATTTATAAACAAAATATAATGAAATAAATTATATGCAATGCACCTAATCTAATGAAACAAAGTAAATGGCTGAATGACACATAAACTAGCAATAAACTGAAGGACATTAACAAAATTCAGATGTGTTCTAAGACTGAATTTTTTTTATAGTGATTCAATCATGCAGATATGTGTTCTAAGGTTGTCAAAGAATGTCACAGTGATTCACACATGCATATATGGTTTATAAGGTTGTCAAATAAATGTGTTATGCATCACAATCATGCATATATGTATTACAAGGCAATCAAAAAACTTTCATAGTGATGAAATCATGCTTATATGTGTTCTAATGTTGTCAAAAAACTTTCATAGTGATTCAATCATGCTCATATGAGTTCTAAAGCAGTCAAAAACTTTCATATTGATTCAATCATGCATAAATATGTTCTAAGAAAAATTCTATAGTAATTTAATCATGCATATGTGTGCTCTAAGGCAGTAAAACAATTTCATAATGATGAAAGCATGCTTGTATGTGTTCTAAGGTTGTCAAAAAACTTTCATATTGATTCAATCATACATATATTTGTTCTAAGGTTGTCAAACAACTTTCATATTGATTCAATCATGCATATATGTGTTATAAGGCAGTCAAAAAACTTTCATATATGACAATATCATGCTCATATGTGTTATAAGGCAGTAAAAAAACTTTCATAGTGATTCAATCATGCTCATATGTGTTCTAAGGTAGTCAAAAAACTTTATATGTGATTCAATCATGCATATCATGTTCTAAGGCAGTCAAAAAAATTTATAGTGATTCAATCATGCATATATGTGTTATAAGGCATTAAAAAACTTTTATATATGCTAATATCAAGCTCATATGTGTTTTAAGGTTGTCATAGTAACGAAAGCATGCTTGTATGTGTTCTAAGGTTGTCAAAAAACTTTCATAGTGATTCAATCATGCATATATGTGTTATAAGGCACTAAGAAAATTTTATAGTGATGAAATCATGTATATATGTGTTATAAGGTTGTAAAAAAGCTTGCATAGTGATTCAATCATGCCTATATATGTTATAAGGGTGTCATAAAAATTGTATAGTGAATCAATCATGTATATATGTGTTATAAGGTGTCAAAAAAAATCATAGTGAGACAATCATGCATATATGTATTCAATCATGCATATACTAGCTTGAAATCTAACGACATAAAATAAATGACATGAATCTTTATACCTAACGGGCACCAGAGCTTATGTTGAATGCATACGAAGTTCCCTTGCCCTAAAAAAAGTTGCACAACTCATTACGAACAATGTTAGGAATGACTTCATTTAAAAAGTACTGCATTTTATCCACAAGACACTGACAAACACCATCCCAAGATATAGCAGGGTCAATCGGATGTTGAGAGTTGAAACTGACGGGAGAACTCTAAGATTCATGGCTGCAGGAGGCAATGACTGTTGTAGTGTTCATGTTACTCCCAAACCCGAACATATGACTCTTTTTGGGTTCACCGGTTGTAGTCACCCATGCTGTAAGATCAAAAGGCGGATGCTGAGTGGAGTCATCGCCATATCGCTGTACCATTTGCTACTTGTATGACTCCTACAAAGTAATGATTAGAACAACAACTACGCCTTCATCCCAAAATAATTGGGGTCGGCGATATGAACTAGAAAAGAAAATCATAGTAATGATTACAATATGAATTAATAATTAATAATTATAATGTTTATGATAACGTAATTCATAGTAATTTGTATATTATAATGTTTATTAATACAATAAATACATATCAATGTCGCTCTCACCTTCTCTGATACAAAATCTCTCATGCTCTTACGTTTATGTGTTTCAACAAACACATCCTTGTAAGACACAATGTCTCATTTTTCTACTTCCTGCAATGTTAAATGATAAAAAAATCAATTAATAAGTATGAAAAATACTTATAAATTTGACTATATATATATATATATATATATTGATGAGTTACCATTTTCTTCTGGTGGCTTCAAAAAGTCCTAGATCCACCTATGTGTAGATGGGCATCGGGCATATTCACTCAGTTTTGTGCAGCCTTTCCTGAGCGATTTCAAAATTCATTGCTCATCCACTTGTTGCACATGCCCTCCCAATAATCTCTCCTGATAGTAGAAGGTCCATGGTCCTTCCATTACAGTGGATCATCTATCCTACCAGCTACTTTTTTTGTTGCAGTCTTCATATTGCGTAGCATGTCGGCAAATCGATTGACAGTCACCTTCTGCCACACTACCCTCGCGTCTTTCTCCTCGTTCGCAATCGCGAAGCGATGAGAAACCTACAAATACTTTTAGAAAGTTAGCACATATGAGTATAAAAAAAATTAAATATAACACACATTAGTTATGATAAACGATTGCATATCATGAATAAGGACATTAATCTATTCAACACCTCCGTCGGGTGCTCTTTCCATTGCACAACCGGTCTTGGAAGATGTTGCAGTAGTGATTTCCTAATTTTTCATATTACTTCTTGTTGCTCGAACCTCGCACTGCACATGAATTGATATACATTAACAATAGACTATCGATATACTAAGATAAATATTGGACAAGTAACAATGAAATACTTACAGTCGACTATCGATATACACTATTTGAATGAGTCATCGTGTGTCACACTGATAAGACACGGCATCTAATGTTGTCTCGTGATGTGTATGAGTAGCTGGTGTAGGTGGGTCATGCGTAGGCGAAACATCACCTACAGAACAATGAGTTAGAAATTCACACAATGCATATTTAAACTAATCAAGTATACAATTATTTAAATGATATAACTATTGAAGTATTGCGTGAAGACGAAGGCTGAGTCTGCCTATCACTGAGTTGGGATCTTATAAAGACGATTAACAAGTAAGCAAAAATATAATGAATGCCTATATTTAAATATAACACAAAGACATTTACCTAATGATGTCCCACAGCCTCCACTTGGTCCTCGACCACTGTGACCTCCACAAACCATATTCTAACAAATAAAAATGTTATTTAGATCAATTACATGATATGCAATTTCATGGATACATATTCAAATTGAAAATAACTTGTTTCATGGATACATCAAATATGACAATACATTTAAATCATTCATAGCATATCAATGTCAAACATGTACCTGCAACAAACACACTTCAATATTCCGCTAACTACTACCTCATCAAACATGATAATACATTTAAATCCTTCATAGCACTCAAACATGTATTTCACTAGATCGAGTATGTTTCCTCATCACTTGTTTCACTTTCATATTCTTCTTTTTCCTCCTCCTCTTCGTCCTCTTCATCTTCTTCTACATTGGGTGACCATTCACTTGGTATATCATTTGGATCACATTCTTCCATACATGTGTCATCGGATAATGGAGATGTGACATGCAGACCATGTGTGACATCGTGACCATAAGAGAAGTCATACATATCATCTGATTGATAGTAATCACTCTCTTTAGTTAACTTGTCTTCCTGTAACTAATCATAATCGGGGTATAGTTTAGACTTCACCTTACAAACTGCCCACCATTCATTTCTATATGACTTTCTTGTACTCGGATATGAAGTATAGTAAACTTGTTGAGCTTGCGAGGCTAATATGAATGGTTCATATGTTCCAAACCTTGATTTATGATTCACCTCCATAATGCCAAAGGCTTTGTCAACTCTTGTTGTTGTGGGATCAAACCAATGACACTTGAATAAAGTTACACTATTATTTATACCTAAATAAGTCAACTCCATTATTTCTTCTAGAACACCGTAGTAGTCATGTTCATTTTCATCGTAGCTACTACCCTTGACGCACACGCCACTATTCATTGTTGACTTGTTGACACCATAGTCTTTTGTGTTGAATCAATAACCATTTACGATGTACCCATTGTAACATTATACAACTTTGGTCGGACCACTTTGTAAATCACATATTCTTTGATCTTTAACATCACCATGGCGGATCTGCAAGCATAAACAATGACTGTGATCATGACCAATTAAGTAACTTATTGTTGTTTACATAAAAAGAATGTATGCCATCGTCCTTACCAACTCTTTCAACCATGCCACAAACTTATTTTTACGCTCTTTCTGTACTTCTGCATCAGTGAGATGTGAAAGTTTTCTTCGCAACTCCAGATCAAATTGGTTGTACTTAATAAATACTTATATTACCGAACCATGTACGCACGTATAGAACTTAGTGTTACATATTCAGTATACTTACTCGATATATGGGTCGATTATTAAGCAATTACAAATGATATAGATTTGTGTTGCGTCTTGCTCTCGATTTTCTAAGAGTCTTGACCGGCAACTGCCAAATGCATGCCCAAGTGGTTGAAATATCGATAATTTGTCAGCCACAGTAAAATGTTCTTCATCATTATTACGAGGTGGACATGTGTAACATGTTGGAATATGAGGTTCAAAGTACATAGATGAGAAATTTGAAATCACTTCTAAAGTGTATGCCTCACAAATAGAGCCCTCTACTATTGCTTTATTTCGAACCTTGTTTTTTAGGTCAAACATGCATCTGTCAATAATATACATCTCAGATTACAATAAATTTCTCAATAACATTGAAGAGAAAAATATAAAAAAACATATATCTTTTAAATGGGTACATCCAACGATATTGCACAGGACCACCAACCCTTAGTTCATATGACAAATGGATAATTGTCTCTCGTCTATCTTCATAACCCGAGCAATGTTAGAGACGTATTTATCTGAAAATCTCAACTATCTCAACCATTGACATACCTACTTTACTTGATCTGGTCCAAGGACGTACATTGCCTTTAGTTTCAGTATTTTTCCATTGTACTCTTTGAGTTTCAATTCTGGTCTTTTACATATTACTTTTAAATTCATACGGGCCTTCGGATTATCCTTCATTTTCCCTTTCACATTCATTACCGTATTGAATGCATTATCAAACACATTTTTCTCTACATGCATCACATCCAAATTATGTCGTATCAATAAGGTAAGCCAATATGGTAGTTTCCAAAATATATATATTTTTTGTCTAATTATGATCCTTCCCAAATCCAAAGAAGGGTGTCGGGCTACGAGCATCTGTCAGTCCACATGAAAAGTATCGCAATCTTCTTAAAATCTCTATGCCAGACAACCTTGTGGGTGGACCTTCCATTTCAGTTATGCCTGCTCGAAACACATTCCTTTATCGTTAGAACGGATGGTCGTTGGGTAGAAATCGACGGTGACAATCAAACCAGTATGGCTTCTTTCCATGTGTCAATCTAAAAGATTTTGTATCCTCCATGCAGTACGGACATGTCAACCTCCCATGTGTGCTCCAACCAGATAACATACCATATATAGGGAAGTCACTGATTGTCCATAGAACATCAGCCTTCATATTGAAGTTTTATTTTTTGTGATCATCGTATGTTTGAACACTGTCATCCCACAGTATTTTCAGTTTATCAATCAATGACCTTAAATATACATCAAGATTTTGGCCTAGAGAAGTCAAACCATGGATCTATAGAGACAAGAAAAGATTTTGACGCTTCATACACAAGCTTGGAGGAAGGTTATATAGGGTGACGAATACCGGTCAATACGAGTATGGGGTTGATCTACCCCCAAATGGATTAAATCCATCTGTATATAAACCTAACATAACATTTCTCACTTCCATTGCGAAGTTTTGATGAGTACGATCAAAGTGCCTCTAAGTTTCTGCGTCAACAAGATGTGTGATCTTGTCTTCATCATGTCGAACTTTATTTGCATGCCATATCATTTGTTTAGCTGTCTTCGACGATATATACAATCGTTGCAATATAGGAGTAAGAGGGAAGTAGCAGAGTGACTTGTATGACACTTCTTTTGACCTCGTGCTACCATTTTCCTTTGTCTTTGGCTTGAACTGAGGATGTCTACATGATGGATATGATCTGCTATTTTCTTGATTTTTAAAATACAACATGCAGTGATTTGGACAAGCATTTATCTTTTGATACCCCATACCTAAAGCATTGACCATAACCTTCACACGGTAGAGATTTTCTGGCAATTTCTCATCTTTGGGCAACATACTCTTCACAATAGAGCACACATGGTCAAAACATGATTGACTTAAATTATACTCTGACTTCAAATTCAGTAGTTGAATTACTGCAGACAAGATAGCGTGACTCTCGCAACAATTCCATAGTGGCTCATTAACATCTCGAAGTAAGTCATAAAATCTACTAGTTGCATCGTTTGTTGCTTCTTCCTCTACCTCAGTTGGTGCATCACTATGTCCTATAGTAAAACCCATTTCTGGTTCTGTGGTATTAAATATCAAATCCATATATGGATTATCGTGCACTACATCCACCTGTGCGTCAAAATTATTCTAAAATTCTTCACCATGAAGCATCTAATTCTGATAACCACTAACAAAACTCTTTCTGTATAGGTGATGTCTAACGCCATGAGGTTCTACAAATCGATTGTTCTTACACATCGTGCAGGGGCATCTGATCTGACCGGTGGGATCCACTGTACTAACACTTGTCTTTGTGAATTCAATAAAACTATCAACACCATTCATATATTCATGCGACACCTCATTATTAACTATCCAACAGTACGTCCATTCACGGTTTGCAGTCATTTTGTCCTATAATGTTACAGATATTATCATCACCAGTTGAAAGAGAATCTTAATAATGCTATGATGAAAAAAATATCTAATTTATCTATTAATTCTTGTTTGGTAATTATTTGTGAGCAATTTTTTGTTTCAATTAATACATAAATTTTCTTCCACTCTATACCACAAACATGATTAACATAAAATGCAATTCCATGAATTTTTATGCATGCATTTACAAACTCAATATTTTCGTGTGTAACGCCATCACATCATATTTATACACATCACGAGGATATTTAGAAATATAAAATCACATTCCATAAAATGATACATTCATTTGGAACATGTTTTTATGATACAAATTCACACGGAAGACACAATCAAATAGAAAATAACTTCATGCAAGCATGGATACAGACACATCAAACATTGCAATACATTCAAATCATTCATATCAAAACAATGTCAAACATGTATCTGCAGCAAACACACTCCAATATCTCGCTAACTACTACCATGCCTAGCATGAAATCCGTACTCCAAAAACAAGAATACTTCTATTTTTATACATTAAATTCATGCTCAGCATGATCTCCAAACTCCATCAAAGCAGTCCTAGATATCCACAACTAAGTGAGTGTGTGAACAGAAAAGTATTACATCCAAGAAATTAAATAACATGTGATACACTTGCGTCACTTGCTCACTACAGGTATTTACCTAATTTGAATTGCTTTTGCCTTCTCATTTTTTTCTTATTTATTTTTGCATTGCATTTTTAGCCGCATGCGATGCTTAGCACTAAGCATCGCGCTATTAGCTCAACAACGTACATGCAAAGCACAAATATACAAAATAATACAGGGAGGAGGCTCGACCCCTCCCTGGCGAAAAAGAAAACAAGGAGGGGTCGGAGTCTCTCCCTCACATCTCGTAAGACAGGGAGACGGGGAGGGGGCACAACCCCTCTCTGGCAAAAAAAATAACAGGGAGGGGGCTCAGCCCTTCCCTGGCAAAAAAAAAAAAACACGAGAGGGGGCCGATCCACTCCCTCGCATCCTGTAAGATAGAGAGACAGGGAGAGGGCTCGGCCCCTCCCTGATGAAAAAAAAGGGAGGGGGCTCGGCCCCTCCCTGGCAAAAAAAAAAATAGATGAGGGGGTCGAGCCCCTCCTGCGCATCCCGTAAGACAGGGAGATAGGGAGAGGGCTCGGCCCCTCCTTGGCGAAAAAAAAAAGAAGGGGAGGGGTCGAGCCCCTCCAGCGCAACCCATACACATGGCAAAAAAATCACACCTACGAGGGGGCTCAGCTCCTCCAGTGCAACCATTATTATCTTACACCAACAGGGAGAGGATTCGGCCCCTCCCCGACGAAAAAAGCACAACTACGAACGCTGACCGACAGGTGATAGGAAGGGGAAAAAAAAGAAGGGAAGGAGGGTCAATACCTGCGAACGCCGATCGACGGCTGGCGATGTCGTTGATGCCTAGTAGAGAGAACGCGGGGGAGAAGGAGAAGGGCAGTGACTCAGGCGGATGCCGATGGACACAAAGAGGGGAGCGACGACGGTGAGGATGCCGATGAACGAGGTCGGAAAGAGACGGTGTCAGGGAGGGGGTGGCTCACCAAAGTTCTGGTGCGGGTCGTCGGTTGTCGTAGGGAAAGCGAGAGGCGACACAGAGAGGGGGGGTTGTCGGGGTTGTCGGGGTGTCTGCCAGACATAGGGAGTAGGAGGTGGTCGGGGCGGTTGCTAGAGAGCAGAAGGTGGGTGGGACGATCGCTAGAGGGCGGTAGGTGGCCAGGGCAATCGTCGGAGAGAGGTAGGTGGTCGGGGCGAGCAGAGAGAGAGAGAGAGAGAGAGAGAGAGAGAGAGAGCAAAGTTAATTTTGTGCCCTAGATGGACATTTTACGTCGAAAATTAGCGACGGATTCGCGATAGAACAATTCTGTCGCCAACACCGATGCTACTTAGCAATGGATTTGAGACAGAAACATTCTATCACAAACACTGTCACAACTTAGCGACGACTTTTTACCATCGCTACTTCGTCACTAAGTTGCGACATAGTTCGCGATGGATGTAAGTCTATCGCAAATCCGTCACTACTTAGAGATGGATTTGGTGATGGAATTGTTCCGTTGCAAATCCCGCAACAAAATCAAACTTTAGGGACAACTCATTTTCCCATCACAAAATTACGACGGATTATTTTCGTCATAAATTTCCGTTGCTAATTGACATTTTTCTTGTAGTGAAATTCTTAAAAAATACTCTATATGATCCAAACGTGAAATTGACTCTTAAGGATGGCGTAAGTATTCAACAATTAAAATATGTTAGTGTTGTAGATAGTCTTATGTATGCAATGAATTGCACGAGGCTTGATACAACCTATGCAATGAGAAAGGTGTGTAGATATACTAATAATCCTAAACATCAACATAGGACTGTTGTGAACAAGATTTTTAGATATCTTAAGCATACTTATTACTATTTGTTTATATGTTAATGATATACTTATTTTGGGTTCTATTAATAAAAGCATAAATCAAATAAAAAGATTTATATCTTTCATATTTTGTATAAAAGATTTGGGCATTACAAATGTTATTTTAAAAATAAAAATTATGATAAATAATTATGGCATTGCATTATGTGAATCACATTATATTAAGAAAATTCTTACAAAGTATGAATGTACTGATTGTTTACCTGTATGTACTCCATATGATCCAAATGTGAAATTGACTCTTAATTATAGTGTCAGTGTTCAAGAATTAAAATATATCAATGTTGTAGGTAGTCTTATGTATGCAATGAATTGCACAAGGCCTTATATAGCCTATATAATGAGCAAGGTACGTAGACATACTAATAATCCTAGACATCAACATTGAAATGTTGTGAACAGGATTCTTAGATATCTTAAGCATACTTTAGACTATAAAATCAATTATACAGAGTTTTCTACTATTATTGAATGGTATAATTATGCAAGTTAGAATACTGAATATGAAGATTATAAATCTATGAGTGATTGTATTTGTACCCTTGATTGAGGAGCAGTTGCATGAGAATCTAAGAAACAAACATGTATAACTCATTCTATAACAGAATCTAAGTTTTTTGCTTTAACATCTGCTTATAGAGAAACTGAATGGCTTAAGAATATGTTAATGGATATTCCACTAGGTGAGAAAACCATACTTACTATTTTAATGCTTTGTGATAGATAGTCAATCAACTATATGTAAAGTGGTAATATGAAATATAATAGTAAGTCTACATATATTAGTCTAAGACAGTTTTATAATTCAAATGATTGATGACAACATTATATCTTTGAAATATATGAAATGCCAAAACTTGGCAGACCCATTTACGAAAGGCCTTTTGAGAGATGTCATCAGTAAAACATCACAGAGAATGAAAATTAAGCCAATTAAGTCATCATTTAAGGATACCCAACTTAGGGCGTTGTAGATCCCACATGCTTATGTTTAATAAGAAACAAATTGATGAATGATTGTATCAAGCATATTTATGTAAACACATTCTTGATGTGTGCTCATGAGCTATAACTAATGTGAAGATTGAGCTAATAACTCTTAATGAGTTTGTAGGCCTTAAGGCTAGGGTGTGTATTAGAGAACACCTAGACAAACTCACTTATGTAAGTGTAGATGTGTAAGCCGCTTCTTATGAGAATTAACAATTCTCTAGAGTATTCATGAATTCAGGCAAGAATAAAGCTCTAAATGTGTCAACTTAAAATCCACATAATTAAACTTTTGAAAACCTATGTGATTGAAAACTAGGTTAACAATGTAAGGAGCTAAGTTCAAGGTAAGTCTACATAGCACCTTAGTTAATTTAGATTTTCTTTCACTAAGTAGGGGTTTAAGTCTTACAAGCATTTTCATTAATACATAAGTTTTCTATGCAAGCCAAGTATATTTTGAAACTAGTGAGAGATTGTTGAAAAAAGTTTCAAAATATAGCATATTTTATAAAATTTTAGTGTTTTATTTTTTCTCACCAAAAGTGTTTTGAAAATGTTTAGTCCTATATGTAAGAGGAATTTTTTTTTCCTGGTGGTTTAAATTGAGTGTTTGTTCATTATTTTTTACTTTGGTAAACCTTGTGTGTTAGAGTGACTTGTGGACGTTGTTGTGCTTTGTGCATGAATGAATGCATTTATGCACAAGGGTGCTTAAGACATAATATGGCGTTTTGATGGTGCATTCTGTACTTATGAGAAGTGCAACACTTGCAATGGTGTGAGGCATGTATGAGGTATCGTTTATGGGGCATTATGATTGTCAGACGGCTTTGGAGGCCCTTGATCATTAGTTTAAGGTGGGTGAATGTTTAGGATCATTTTTGTTTAATTTTTAAATTAATGAATTTATGACCTTTAATTTTATTTATCACAAAAATATCTTGACTTTTCTAAAGTTTATAAATTAATTTTTTTATTTTCGTCCTTTGGATCATCAGATTTTTTTGATTTTCAACCTTTTTTTATTATTATTTTGTTCTCTATTTGGCTAGACAAGTTGAAGAGTGAGAGAGCTCCCCTTGTGAAGCAATAACTTTCTTTAAGTAAAAACCTAGTTGTATCCTGACTCAGTTGTAATTTGAAATAGGTCAATTGAAGTTTTAAAGATAACAATCTTAAGAACATGCCTCTAAAACTTGAGATCTCTATTATGTTAAATCCTAATTTTGGTCACCCGTTGTGATGTCTGGAACATGTGGTTCAGCAGCATGAATCTATAAAAGAGCACCCAATCTGCCAACTGACTGAGACTAAACGATACAGGCGCATGATGCATCATGCTTGAGTGTGGCAAAATATATAAAAAAACCTTAAAATTGACCGATTAAGATTTGGTATGAGATTTTGATTGATTTAGAAGGTCTTGACAGAGGGGTTTGTTCGAGTTTGTGGCTGCACAAACATAAGCAAATTTATGTTAGATTCGGGAAGTACACGAACGCATATGTCAGTTCAAATCGATGGGACAACTGCCACATGAAATCAAGTCCTTTTAGTCTCTGGTAAGAACAAACAAACGCAGGATCAATAGATCAGAAGGCTCCTAGAATACACAGAAATTGGTGTGTTGAATGGAATTGGGTAATAGAGCAGAAGAGTGGGTGAGAAGGAGTGGGAATGACAGAGCTGACTCACTTTGGGCCAGATCCAGAAATCGAGAGAGAAGGCGAAGACGGTGAGGACACGGATTCCCGGAGAGACTGATCACCTCCCTGAGCGCCCTGACTCCAACCACGTGGCCTGCCGCCATGGGCAACCCACTCTCCCCTGTCCACCACGAGTTCCCGTCCATGATGATCGCCAAGTGCTCAGGCAAACAACCCTTCCAAAGCCCCTCCGGCAGTCCCCTCCCTTCTTCTTCTTCTTCTTCCTCCTCCTCTCCAGGCAGAAGCTTTCGCCCTAGACGCCAATGGTCTTGGAAGACGATGTCGCCAGACGTGTCTTCCTGAATCGTGAGGAGCGGCACGCCTCCCTTCCAATCGAGGGAGCACACATACCTCATCGCTACGTAGGAGGCCACCATCGGGCTTAAAGAGGCATAACTCGAGCTTGAGCCTCGAGGGAAGAAACAAGGAACAAGCAATGAGCTAGGGTTAGTCGAATACTTTCACACAGTGTTGTGTTGCTAAAAGGATCGAGGAGTAGCGAGGTGCTCCACCAAAAACTAAGGCGAGGCATAAGCTTTGAGGCTTAAAGAGTAAAGCCTTAATTTTTTTTTGAAAACTTTTAAAAAATTTTAAAAAATATCTAAAAATATAAATAAATAAAAAAATGCTTTATTGATAAAATAAAAACCAATAAAAAATAAAATATTTCAAATAACTACTAAAAAAAATATGAGATTAACATATAAAAGTAACTAAAAACTGATTATATAATTAAAAAAAATATGAGATTAACCCCAAAAAGTTAAAATATACTAAGAAACTTATTACATAACTGAAATAACTGGAAAATATATGAAATTAACCTACAAAAGTTAAAATATATGAGATTATTCTAAAAAATATGAGATTAACATATAAAAGTAACTAAAAAAATGATTACATAACTGAAAAATATATGAGATTAACCAATAAAAGAAAAAATATATTAAGAAACCGTTTACATAACTAGAAAATATATGAGATTAACTAACAAAAGTTAAAATATATGAAATTATTCTAAAAAATATGAGATTAACATTTAAAAGTAACTAAAAAACTTATTACATAATTGAAAAATATATAAGATTAATCAACAAAAGTAAAATATACTAAGAAACTGATTACATAACTGAAATAACTAGAAAATATATGAGATTATTTTAAAAAATATGAGATTAACATATAAAAGTAACTAAAAACTGATTACATAACTGGAAAATATATGTGATTAACCAACAAAAGTTAAAATATACTAAGAAACTGATTACATAACTGAAAAATATATGAGATTAACCTACAAAATTTAAAATATATGAGATTATTATAAAAAATATGAGATTAACATATAAAAGTAACTAAAAAACTGATTACATAACTGAAAAATATATGAAATTAACCAACAAAAGTTAAAATATATTAAGAAACTAATTACATGACTGAAATAATTGAAAAATATACAAGATTAACCAACAAAAGTTAAAATATAGTAATATACTAAGAAACTTGTTGCATAACTGAAATAACTTGAAAATATATGAGATTAACCTACAAAAATCTTTTTGATTATGTCTCAGAAGTCTTGTTGTAAAAAAAAATAATTTGTGCCTCAAGCTTGCGCCTTGAGGTAGAGAGGGTCGCGCCTCAAGGTGAGGCGCGCCTTTTGCACCTCAAGGAGCATTTTTTATAACACTCCTCTCACAAAAAGACCTTTTTTTTTCTCTTAAATAATCAGCAAAAACTGCCTGACTAGCTCATGACTTTTTGTCCTCATGAGCTGGTTGGTATCACTAGGGAGTAACATCAGTTTTGCCGTTGCAGCAAGGGACATGCATTGTGCGTTTAGTCAAACTCATGACATACTTTCAACTCGATGATGTTGACAAGTTGCTTCTACAGACTAGTGAAGCCCTAGGCTGTCAAATACATCTATAAGGCCCTGTTCCTAGACTAGGGGCCCAGATAGGAGTTCATGCAATAGGCAAAAACTTGGTCAAATCACCTCGTGGAGTAGCTGGGATACATTTGAGGAAGTGAGAACTGCCAAATCCTGGATTTGGCAGCTACCATCTCTGTGGATTCCATTCTTCAGTGTAAATACAAAGGTGAGTAGACCTACTTCCCATCCCAAATGCATAAACACCCATCCCAGCTACCAGTTTCCAAACGACCATCACAAGGTAGTTTAACCAAGTTTTTGCCAAATGCATTAACTCCTATCCCAGCTCCTAGTTTCCAACAGTGCCTTATATGATTGTTACCATAGTTGCTGAATTGGTACTTGATACACCACCATTATCAGATATTGATACAAAACTTGCCTTGTACTATAATCAAAAGCATTGAATGTTTAAGAAACTCGTCTAAATTACTTGAGAAATTGAGAAATGTGTAGTATCCTACGAAAAAACATGTTTCTATTACATTGTAAACGAGCATCAAGCATGTTTCTGGTAACGTGTCTATACACAAGCACTGATTTCATTTTATAAAGATATTTTTATTTAGAATTCTAATCTGTATTCATTGAATGGGTTATGCAGTAAGGTTTATATAACTACCCTATTGCAGCTAACAGTTAAGACATGGAGATGTTATGGTATTATATGGTGCTGCATTTGTGGCTAGAGTAGACCACTATTATTTCTTTGTTTTGCCACGAAACAGAAAGGAAAAAATTGCATGCTACTTGATAACAGAGTGTTAGTCTAAAGTACCATGCTTGCACTTTCATCAGCTTAGGCACGAAGCTCAATTGTATACATCAAATGAAGACGATTTTCATTTACATTACGCTTGCACTTTCATCCGCATTACGGTTCTTATCTAATTCAGTACAAAGATTCACTCTTGAAGAGGACTTTCAGGGGAGAGAGTTATCAGAAGCTCTACAGTTACCATTACTTGATCTATGGATTTGTTGTTCTTGTATCCCCACAACAGGTAGTCCTTCATCATGGGGTTTTTACATATTTTCTGATTGTCGACTTTAAGTGTTCCCTTTTTGTTGTCTCATGCTGCTATTAGACATGGTGTTCGTTTCATTTTCATGCTATTCCTATATTCAGACCTGTGACTCATTACTTGTTTGTGTGCCGCTGAACTCTTTTTACACTATAAAAAGCCTGGATATTAAGATTATCACTTTCATATGATTAGTTTTAAACCTAGCTCCATGACACTGAAATGTATGTTTCTACATTCTGTAAACCTACAACAACAACAACAACAACGCCTTCATCCCAAACAATTGGGGTCGGCGATACAAACCAAAAAGCAAATCATTTTGGGTCCTCCACATGAATCCTTCTCCTTCAATCATTTCTATCCAATGTCATGTCCTCGGTGAGGGTCAAAGCATTCATATCCTTTCTTATCATCTCCATCCAAGTCTTCTTAGGCCTACCTCGACCTCTTTTAGCTAATATATTTTCCCATTTCTCCATCCTTCTAACCGGAGCATCATTAGTCCTTCACCGAATATGCCCAAACCATCGTAAACGATTCTCACTCATCTTATTTTCAATGAATGCAACGCCTACCTTCTTACGTATTTTCTCGTTCCAAATCTTATCTTTTAGTGTATTTTCACACATCCATCGAAGCAATATCATCAGCAAACAACATACACCATGACACATTTTCTTGAACTGATATCGTAAGTTCATCTATTACTATAGCAAAAAGGAAAGGGCTATACAGCCTGTAAACCTAAACTTTAGATATTCGTCTTTTCCTGATAGCATGCACAATTCATGGTTCTTGCAATACGTTTTGAGGCTTGAATATGGTCTCACATTTTGTCAATGGCATTATCACATGCAGTTTTTTGGTTGAAACATTTATGCACCGATTCAAGTCAACTCCAGGAGGAAGTCCCTTCACAAGGATTGCACAAGAAATTCAGGTTTAGCAGACTTGGGGGGGGGGAGCAGGACTGGGCTGTAACCTCCCGGCCCAGTTAAAAAAAAAAATTAGACGGCCAGTCCTACCCCAGCCCTGATTCCTCGACGATGCGTTCTCGATCGAAGAGGGTCCCAAGCGTCCCCCACGAAACCTCTTTCTCCTCCACAGACTCGTCGTCATTAGGGAATGGTTTTTCGGTGAACCTAATGAAGGTAAGCGGTCTCTGGTGCCTAGTTTTCAGGAACCTTCGCGGTAGATGGAGAATTCTGAGGCTCAGTGGCGGTGGGTGCCCATGGTGTTGGTGCCATCTTGGCCTCCTCGGCGACATTCTCTCTCTCCAACGATCCTTCATGCACGAAGGGTATTTTAGTTTTTCATCGGAGTATCTTTTACCTCTTGTTCAGAATTATCCTTATACTTTTTTTATATTGCTACAACTAGAGTATCCTTGTGGCTATAGAAAAGGGAAGCAGATCAGGTCATGCTGAAAATGAGCGTTTTTGCTCATGCTGACATCGTGGCCATACGATTTGCATTTTAAAAAGCTCAAAAGTCAACAAAACCATGTGTCATTCATCCAAAATGCAAACAGACAACCACGATGTTCACATGAGCAAAAACGCTCATTTTCAGCTTGACCTGATCTGCTTTCATAGAATAGAGAGAGTTGGTCAAGCTTAATATGGTAGTGGACCGGACCTCGCACCGTGATGGATATGAAATGAGTATGGGTGGAGGATGAAAGTTAAAATTAAAACCCGTGGGGGATGGACTTACCTTTTTCCCCACCCTGCCTTTATACCTGAGAATTGTTGTATTCGCATAGGCCATATTGATTTTGGGTCTAATTATAGAATCTGATAGCATTTGAGGTTCATTTTTCTTATATTTATGTTATTGATTTGGGGTTTGGGGACTTATTTTTTCATATTTATGTTAATTTAATAATAATAAAATTTATAATTTTTACTCTTTTATGCCAATTGAGAGCATTGTATTTGCAACAATTGAACCTTTACCGGCATCTATTTTTTTAAAACACATGGGGATGGGACAATTATTTTGAGACAGGACAAAGTCCCTCCACCATTATGATTGATATGGAATGAAGGGCAAAATTTTGAGATGGGGCAAGGGGGGAGATCTTGGCCCCTTCCCCGCCCCAGTCCACTGCCATCTTTAGTCAATTTCTTTATTTAAGTTTGGATTAAACATAAAACAGTAAGTTTGGATCCATGTTCATGTCCGAACCATACAAGAAGTTGTGGAATTAGATTTTGGATTCAATTTTTTATAATGGCCTTATAAGTGAATATAAGGGTGTGTTTGAAACCACTAAAATTCTAAAAAATCTTGCATAAAAAAATTGCCTATGAGAAGTTTTGAAATAACTTTTCTAAATAATTTTTTTTACTTGTTTGTGTAGAATAAAAAAATAGAATGAAAATATGAGAAAAATAAGAGGGGGAGTTCCATAAGCTCCCTCAAAGAGTTCCATAAGTTCCATAGCCCGACCCAGTGACTTCTAAATTTTAGAATAAGTCCTGATTTCTGAATTATAGAATCAATTATCTACTTTATCTACTCAAATTATATAGAATTATAGAAAAATCCTGACTTCTAACTTGTGTTTTAATATTCTTGTATCTAAATTGATTATCTTTGGACAGTAGAAGAAGGTTGTGATTCAGTGAATTTATTTGAAGGACAAGAAGATATATTTGAAGGTTGTGAATGAGTGAATATCATTTCAGCGGTGCTAACTCTTATCTAGTTACTCTCTTAGTGACTTGTGAGTATATGTTTAACTCTTATCTAGTTGCAATTTACAAATTTATTATTGTTATTTGTCATCATCTATACCCTATGCATGATTATTAGTTTTTTATAGTTTTTAAGTGTTAATTGTTATAGTGTTAATTTTTTAATTGATATAGACTTATAGTGTTATATTGGTATTTTTTTATCATTTATCACCAATCAATAATTGTATTTGATTCGATGTACTTGTGTAAAATTGTAATGATTAATTGTGTAGATTATTGATAGTTTAAGTATTTAATTAATAATTTTGTCACCAATCAGTAATTGTATCTGATTCGGTGTACTCGTGTAGAATTGTAATGATTAATTATGTAGATTATTGATAGTTTATGTGTTTGATTAATAATTTTATCATCAATCAGTAATTGTATCTGATTCAGTGTACTTGTGTAGAATTGTAATAATTAATTATGTAGATTATTGATAGTTTATGTGTTTGATTAATAATTTTATCATCAATCAGTAATTGTATCTGATTCGGTGAAAATTTTATACTTTCTTTTCTCTAGTCTTTTTCACTACCTTAACATGATGTTATTTAATTTTTTATTATTATTTATCACCAATCAGTAATTGTATCTGATTCGGTGTACTTATGTATAATTATTATGTTGAACAGTTAAAGTAATACTTCTGTAAGTTGAAACAATCAAAGTAATCAGATTGGGAACTTACATAGAGCTAGAGCTACTCGTTGGAGTTCTTATTATGAATCTGTAAAGAGCTTGATGGATATATACATTGCAATATATAAAGTATTTGAGTGCCTGATTAAAAATTCTCCAAGTGCTAGATCTCAGGCTGAAGTTGATAGTGCATACACTTGCATTACAAGCTTCGAATTTGTATTTATCTCACATTTAATGAATCGAATATTTGCAGTTACTGATACTCTATGTCAGACCCTTTAGAAGAAAAATCAAGATATCTTGACTGCTATGAGATTTGTCTACACTACAAAGACCGTGCTTCAAGCTTTGAGAGAAGATGGTTGAGAAGAATTCCTTCAAGAGGTAACATCATCTTGTTCAACAAATGATATTTGCCTACCTGACTTCAGTGGTTCATATATGGTTGGTCGATCCCGTGGTCGTGAGTATCCCTCAGTTAAGCATCACTATCATTTTGATATTTTTAATAAAGCTATAGATTTCTTGTTGGTGGAGTTAAATACTAGATTTAATGACACGTCAGTCGAACTTCTTTCTCTCAGTGCGACATTAGATTCTAGAAATTCATTTGAATCCTTTAATATAGCTGATATTTGCAAGCTTGCAGAGAAGTTCTATCCTCAAGATTTTACACCACAAGATATATTTTACTTGAAAGCAGAGTTACAACATTATCAGATTGATGTGGTTTCTGATCCTCGATTTCAAGTACCTACTCTACTTGATTTGTATCAAAAGTTGGTTGCAAGTGGAAGGTCAGAAAGTTATGTTATGCTAACTAGATTATTTCATCTTGTATTGACATTACCAATTTCTACGGCCACTACAGAACGAGCATTTTTAGTGATGAAGCATGTGAAGACAAAAAATCGTAACAAAATGGATGATAGTTTTCTTGCTGACTGTATGACATTGTACATCAAACGAGAATATACTATATGACTTTAGTTATAGATTCTCTTATAGATGAATTTTATGCTGCGAGTAACCGTCGGGGTCCATTTTAGTTGGTACTTTTGTATTTTGATTTATTTTGTCATAAATAAAATTTATGCATTGTTATGAACTTCTAATTATCGTACCAATGTTATATATTGGCATTAGATAATGTTTAAAAACTTTCCGTTGAGGTTGAGAAAGATTGCATCAAATAGTTTGATTTGTCCATATGAAATAAATTTTTATTAATAATTGTAGCCATTTTTTATTTTATCTCAAAAAAAAAAATTGGGGGGGGGGGGCGCTGCCCACGAACCCCAGACTATCACACCAATTTTTTTTTTGCTACACCCCGGTTTCCGCCCCCCCCCCCCCCCCCTCACATGAATCCTAGCTACACCCCCTGATGGTGGCTATTATCTCAGTATCTCTTGCATGGAATGTCTGAGGTTTTTACAATGGTTTGATTGCAGTCCTTTTATGATCAGATGCCAAATATGTGACTTCAGACAGGTTAGCACCTCTGGTACTGCAAGAGTTATGTTGGTCTTACAAACTTATTTGTATGTGGCAATACGTACTCTTAGAAAATCCTTTTTCTTTTTGTTGATGTTGTACTTGTAGTCTTCTTTGTTCATGTTGGATCATCATTAAAAGTTCTGTTTATTTCTGCGTTTTTGGTGAAAAAATCGTGATTCACATTGGAATGTTACACGCTTATACTTTGGAGTTTTTGAATTTTTGCTTCTTGTCATGTTCTAAATTTTTTTGGTACCATTTGACTTTTTTGAAATTATGTATTTTTATTGGTTGAATTGTCTTGTAACGTAAGAAATTGGAATTGTCTTGTAAGAGATTTATATGAGATTATTTTTTTCATATTTCAGTTCTTGCAGGTCTCAGGTAAAGAGATGGCAACGAAAGTTCAGATATCCCAGTGGAGAAATTAAAAAGACTGAAGAAGATCTTGATGAATTTTTAAACAAGGTGAATGTTGGAGCTGTATAGGTTCCAATGAGGAAATCTTGAAATTTTTAAACAAAGTGAATGCTTGGATTTGATGGTTGTGTTCATTACCGTAGTAGCTATGATTTGCTTCTGTTGCTACTTTTTACCATTACACCACCTTTTTTATTTTTGTTACATTTTTGTGTCAGACAAAGGTTAGTAAACGTGTGTAGATACGTGGGAATCAGCCCTTACGGTAGACATATATCTGCTTTACATGCTTCGAAAAAGGTTAGCCTGGTAAGTTTTGTTATTTATTTGATTTGTGTGTTTATTGGCCATTGGTCCATTTACTTGGATGATGAACTCTTATTGATGGCTTTAATCTGAAGAAAGAAAACTCTCTCTCTCTCTCTCTCTCTCTCTCTCTCTCTCTCTCTCCTGACAAGGATTTCCTTTTTAAGCCTCCCCCCCTTCAAGTTGAATCATTTTAATTCCTTGAGAGATAACACTGCACTAGGTCTGATAATTTATATAGATACAATATTTCTTTTGTCTGTAATTTCTATTAAATTTTTATTAATACCCTAAGAAAATTGCTATTTTACAGGATAAATAATGGTGATAATGATCCAAGTTGAGGGTGGTGTGTCTCTAACAGAAGCTGAACTTCAGCAAGTTTGTCTGCCAATTGGTATTGCTCTCAGTTTAGGAGATGCACCAGCAGGTTTGGATGAAATATGACTAGCTTTTTACTAATACTAAACTCTTTTTGTGACATTTCGAAGATGCAAATTATCTTTTGCATTTTTTACAATTCTGTGGACATATAAGTTTGGATTTCTGCAAAAGTGCATCTATGAGCAATTTCCAAAGTAAACGCATTGAGAGCAAGGACTCTCACAAAAGGGTTGAATTTTTTGCTTTAGGTAAAAAAACCTATAGAGAAGCTCATCCAGAATATTGATTGTGGTATTGGCAGGTATATTTGTTTTCTTGTAAAGTCCATGATTTGTGGGCAATTTGGGCACTTGTGTAACTATGCTTGAGCTTATCATACTTGTAAATACTTAGGCAACTTTTATTTAAATAGTTGTTGTAATGTAGTATGATGACTAATGATAGCTTATAGAAAACTCATACACTCATTTCAATGATTGATTTTTCTTTTATCTGAACAATTGACTCAGTTCATTTATTGTTTGAAGCTTTTTTTCTCCAATTTTTATTGCTTTCTTAATGCAATAGTAAAACCATGATATCTCTACGGAAAGGGTGTGGAGAGAGTTGTTACTGATTAAAGTACTGCCTCCACCATTGAAATCAATCCTGTTGTAATGTGTTATAAATTATAAAAATATATTCTAGTTTTTTTCTTTACTTTAACGAGTATTGGTGATAGCTAAGGTTGCCACCAATACTCATTTTTTTAATGTCCCTTGGAGAACTAGTGACGGCTCAAGCTGTCACTAATAAGTCATATTCGTGATGGCTGAGCCATCACCAATACTTATGGAGGCCTATATATAGGGCGGCTCCCAGTAGTCGCTATAACTAATAGCAACGGGACTTATAGTGTCAGACACTAAGTCGTCACTATAACTTATAGTGGTGGTTTTTTCTAGTTATAGTGGCTAATTGGAGTTGTCACTATAGGTATTTTTTGACGTAGTGAGATAGAGAGATGTAGGAGGAAGGAGACGGCTGCCTTTTGAAAATTTAAATAGGAGGGGGCACGCGAGGGGGTGCAATTATGCAATTGCACCTAGTACTATCGTTATTTACAAGTTTGCCATCTCTTACAATTATTTATTTATTTATTTATTTTTTGTTAGGACAAAGAAAAATCCTCCATCGCCGACCATACTTTGGCTGAGCTCCAGTTGGTAAAACCCTTGAGGTCGGTCCTTGCAGTAGTAGGCATATGAACTTATCTAGTTTCGATCCCTAATTTTGGAGTCCTACATGGACTTGAACCTAGGCTCAGGTTGAATCTAGGTTTGAGAATTATATATATGTAAAATTTAGTCTATAAACTGCAGTACTTAATAGTGCAAAAATATTGACCTAGATTGAGGTTAGGAAGGCTCCACAAAGGTAGGAGTCATACTTGGATGCACTTAGGAATGGACCATGGCCGAACTGGCCTCTTGTAGTAGTATGAAATATGAATAATTGGAGATAGATATACTTATATTTTTTTGGTTTTCTCTCATATTTTCTTGATAGAAAAGATAGTTGCATTGAGTGTGGTATGTTACGTGCAAGGATCTAGTCTAATGTTGTTGAAATTGGTTTTTGAATCGAATATATTTTTTTTTAAATTGAATTGATCTGAATAAAATCAAATAGGTTTACTAAAATCATTTTTTAAAGTTCAAAAAAATTCAAAAAGTTTATTTATTAGCATATTCAGGTTGAATCATTGATTCAATTGAAATGAGCATAAATCGGTTCATTTTGTCGAAGGTCTAAATCGACCCCCACACTAAATTGAATAGGATATCGAAGTATTGTAAAAGGAAAGTTTTATTATCATTAATTTTCAGAATTTAATTTACTAACTATATGGATGCGAATATGATGCATTTTACTATATTTGCTAATGTCAAGTGTTACATCCAATTGTAAGGCTGCATTTGTTTCACCCATTTTATACATGAAAATGAGTGTTTTACATAAGAAATCCCCCATTTTCGTATGCAAGTGAAACAAACATGCCAACTTCATTTTCCTATGAGGCCCACCATCAACAAGTTTTTCTTTCGGCGTTGACCATGCATTTAATACGTAACTCCATTTGCACCCCCAGCTCCCCTTTTGAGCAAATGGATTTAGGTATGGTTTTTTTCACATGGGATGGCCTTCCAATGATGGGATGCCTTTCCTAGGGTAGTTTTTTTTTAATTTGTTGGAATGAACAATGAGAACAAATGTGATTAGATACCCTAGTAGCGCATGCCATAAATGATGATTATTTGCCCTTGGTCTATGTAGATCAGAGGCCAAGCTATTGTGTGAAACACTCCACATGAGGAGTGCACTTACAAAATGAAAACTCAAAGGAATTCCATTTTTATATCAGCTTCAAATCATATGAAATCAACTACATTAATGAAATCTTGCATTTACTTGTCGCATTCATTAAATGGGGTCAAATCCTAACAATTCAACTTATCTTCCAAATGAAAACACCACTTCGGGTTGCATATGATCCTCAATGGTTAGGTTGCACTATCATACCTGAAGGTTCTCGAGTTAGCAGCCTTGGGAGCTATTGGTTTTCAAAAAAAAAAATCCCATATTGTAGAAAAAACCCTAGGAGTATGATATTCATTTAGTTTTCCTATAATTTTGGTAGTAATAGAAAACAATTATCACTAGCCAAATATCACAAAATATAATATTAATTTTATACCTAAAATTAAATGTTCTCATGTTTTATGAAATTTATATGGCTATAGAGAACATACAAAAATGTACCTCTAGTTACACAATTTCGATAAGAAAATGGTAAATAATTTTTGGGGAGAGAGATTGGGAAGAAAAAAGAAACACTAATAAAACAAAATAAATAATGATCATATTGAATCAAGTAATAAGATAAGATCATGTCAATATTCCTCATATTAGAAATGATACATTAACATTTTTCTAAATTAAGGATGACAAATCATTAATTCTTCATGTTATATAACTTTGATGAATCAATATTTTAAAAATCATTGTCATA
The DNA here is from genome assembly GCF_984573655.1 of Nuphar pumila. Taxonomy (NCBI): domain Eukaryota; kingdom Viridiplantae; phylum Streptophyta; class Magnoliopsida; order Nymphaeales; family Nymphaeaceae; genus Nuphar; species Nuphar pumila. The sequence goes on from NC_143259.1 coordinate 105,775,118, forward strand.
ATAAGTGTGAAGGAAGATGTACATTGTGATTATTAGAACAAGTAAAAAATGACACTTATAAAAAATATAAATGTGAGTTGCCAAGGATAATTAGATGCATACTAGGCCAAACTTTATTGTCTAGAAAGTTTACAAGATAAAATTATGTTGATACTAAATGTGATCATACTTTTGGGATTATGCAAGATAGAAAGTAAAAATGAGCCAAGTTTTGTAGGATGAATAATTCTTAAGGGTTAGAATGATATTTTAGATAATTTCAAAATAATTTAATCAATAGCTATTAATTTTTTTAAAATGTTATTATTAATCTTTTAAAAGATTAATCGTTATCATGTGTGAAACTCATATGTACACGAACCATTTTATTTTAATAAAAAGATATGAGCAATAACAATAAGAATGATTATGGACATTGTCACTAAGAGTGGGATGATTTAATTGAAAATTTTAATAAAATAAATGTAAATTAAATTTTTTTTAGTGGGATGATTTAATTGAAAATTTTAATAAAATAAATGTAAATTAATTTTTTTTTTATTTCGGCTAGTGAATATGACATGATAAAGTTCAACAATTACAAATTTTTGCATAAGATTGAGGTATAGTATATCTAATAAATGCGCTTAATATTATATTAATGATTATCTCACCATGTGATATTTTGCAACATTAACCAAATTATTAATCTAGATGGTCTTAAAGCAATTCAAACTCATGTTGTCATGACTCAATCAATCAATAAATTGACAATGATTAAATTATCAACCAAGCCTTATCATAAAAACTTAATATTTGAAATTAGTACAGTATTTTGATATTTAGTTTTGTAAAATGTCACATCCTAATATAACTTCTACATGTTTTAGTATATAGTTGTATTTAAATGACATCTTTTGTTTTCACATTATTCACATTTTTTAAATTTATTAAAACTTTAAAAAAAATCACAAAAAACTCTCAACATATTCAATTATGGGTGTGGTCTCAGTAATGATGCCTAAAACAATCAATTTTATAGTGTACCATTTTGTCATTGCATATTAAGTTAGTCAAGCATACATATTAAGTTTTTGTTAATTCTCATTCTGTCAACACTATTTGTAACGCCTTAATTTTAACCCAAAAATCATGAAATTTTTAAATAATCACAGTGAATATTATTTGTTAAAAATGGTTAAATAAATTGGGCAAGTTACAGACTGATCAATCATTATAACTGAATTAAAAATGCAAATAACATTTATAAAAATTTAATTCAGTCTCATCAAATTAAAAATAATATCAGAGTCTCTCATTATCCATCATAACAAAATAGAGTCTATCCAAAAGAGTTTCTAGGAAAGAAAAAGACTAGCTCTCGACACTGATGCAACATCCCATCGTCACAAGGCTCCTCATCCAGTACCTATATGTGATAATTGGGGTCAGACTCATTGAGTCTTAGTAGATAATGCTAAAACACAATACATGTAAACAGAACCAAGTATTCATGATATATACTTTCATTCAATTACGAATAATCAATTAAGCAAATATTCATTCAAAGCATGATTTCAAGTATCAATACATACCACCCAATTAATTTAGAAGCCACTATTAGAATTATACATAAGCAGTTAAATCATGTATATACTTACCTATGTAAATTTGTATCTCCATCATGCATGAGTGACTTTAACTTCTTTTATTTGTTTTTTATTTCTTAAGTAATGCATGCAATGTCTAAACTAATGCACATTCAATTATTGTTTTGGTATCCTTACTCTATAGGTATTAACATAAACTTTACTTGAATCAGGGCAATGACTCAGGAGAAGGTATATTCAAACAAGTTATTACTTAACCCTAACTATACACCAATCACCAGTTTTGGGTGAAGGATGACCTTCTCGAGAGAGAGCTCTCAACACCTCTATCCTGATATATCAGACTTCACTCATGAGTTATATACCCACCACCCCGCGACTATGGTGGTGGTTTTCTCTATCTTTATGGTAGGAGGAGAAGCAATTTTTTGTGCTTTAAACAAACTCTCACAAAGCCAAAAGTACCGCTTACCCTCTTATTGTAAGCAATAATAGAATTAATGTGAACATTAGATCTTTTATTACATTAATTTTATTATCATTCATGCACCAACATATTTAACTTATTTCAAGATTATATGCCTTCATTTTGGTCATACTATGCATGATTTCAATATCTTCATAATATACATGCCAAGCATATGAAGCACAATTCATTAAAATTTAATCATTCATCAAAACTTTTCATAGTTTGAGAGTTATGAACAATTTACCGAAGGTCGTTAGGTTCCAAACTACACAGAACAGAACCTGTTCTCGGCACCAAACTGTCGAAAAGGTTTGGTCCCTATGCATCAGACAGTAATAAAATCCATAATTTTAATTATAATTTTTTTTTACATGTGTTAACTTTCAGATTTTGTAAACCTTGTATCAAAATTTGATGTCAATAATTTAAAAAAAATATCAGAACAGACCCTACTCAAAAAAATTGATAGAAACTATTTTCTGCAAAATTCTAAAAATTTCAGAACTTGCATGGAATTCTAGGAATTATAGGTAAGGAGAAAAAATCAAGAATTTTTACCATATGTCATACAATGTGTGGTATGATACTTGTAAAAATTTTGTCCCTAGATTTCTCATATTTTGTGAATTAAAAAATTGACATTGAGACGTGTCCTAAATAGTCCCTCAAACCTAAGCATATTTGTGGTCTCGATATGCGGTGGTCATAGCTTTTAAACCATACTACCTTTGGGCCCTGTTTGGTTCTGAGACACCTTCTACATATGTAGAAGACTCCCAAAAAATTGGCAGCCTGCGGGTTCACGGTTTGGAAGTTATGAGTCCAACATAAAAATCAACTAAGTCCCAAACACAAATCCAATTTCGAACACTTAGTTCAAAATGCAAAATGCATGCTAAACAAACAAAAAAAATGATGCATGCAAATTTACATAATCAAACATGATCTAATTATGATTAAGCTACAAATTAATATTAGATGATCATGCTGCAAATAAGAATACAAGCCATTTATCCTTGTGTTACCTGCTTAAGTCGTGGTTCACATAATTAACCATGAAAATCAAGTTTTTATTTACAAAAGCATGTTAATCAATAACTAAACATATTTTCAGATTTATTTATGCCTTCTACGATCAACATATAGTACAAACAACATACTGATATCAAAAATTAAAAGGAAGGAACTCAAAGAACATAATAATTTCTTATAGGCATTTTTTAAAAAGCATTGATCAACCCTGACTCTGTTAGGGCTGATATGGACCAACTCCGATCCACTTGTGGATTTCCCAAAAATCGTTTTTGAAAAGAAAGTTACAATTTAATAAAAATCTGGGTTTTTTCTCCCAAATGTCTCTCTTTTAAAAAAAAAACTCTAACTAATCAGTCCAAACTTTGTTAAGGACTGATAAAATTCAGTTTTGAGAGGGTCCTACGACTGATACACATGTGAATCAGTCTCTCCAATTTCATTTATGAGAAACCTTGCATTTTTACATAACTTTCGTATTTTACTCAAAATGGTTTCAAGTCATTGTATTTTCAAAATTTGTATGTCTTAATGAGAGTTATGACTGATATGAAATTTGAAATCTCAATATTGAACCTTTAGTATAATAACTACAAATTTTAAATGTTAAATAAATTCATTATATATGGATCTTAAATTGGACATGGAGATGATCTGTAGTCCAGAAGCTCAATAAAAAAAAATATTCAGATATGGATCTCTTACTAAATCTACTGTCGATCCACAACCATATCCAAAAATAAAAATAAATCTTTTAATAAATTTGAATACTATACAAATGGATATTTTTAGTAGATTTGAATATTTATCTGGATTCATATTTCAATGGCATATTTATAAATATTTAAATTATCTAAGGATAAAATAATAATTTCACAACTTAGGGTATATTTAGATAAATAACAAAATTCTATAGGAGAAAAATAGTAATTTACCACCCTAAAGGTATATTCAAGTAAATATTTAAAATATTGAAGGACAAAAAGGTAAATTTTATAACCCAAGTGGCAACTTGGTTATGTGGAATCAAACCAAGGCTATTTATAAAATTAATAAATAATAATAATAAAAAAAAATCATCAAATTTGATGGTTTTGAAAGTGGGTGCCACTTGTCGTTTCAGAAAATCCCAAAATAGTGAAAAGAATTCTGAGAATGATTGATATGAATTATTCCTAAATTTTTGAAATCATAAATGGTGAAACAAAATAAGAAATTCTCTCTTATTTGAGCTTAAAAAATTCAAAATTGAATTTAAAAGAATAAATTTTATTTTGAAAATAAACTTTTATGTTGCATGATTTGGTTAAGCTATGAATGCTAACCTAGGACTCTAGGATTGCTTAGAGATCCATTCGTGATTGAATGATTAAAAGTGCATAATATGATAAGTTAAATTATATAGATATAAATGTTACATTATTCGTAAAAATCAATTATGAAAATCAAATGTGTTTAAAAGATTTTATGCAATCAACTTCCACTTCTCAAAGGATATAAATGTTACATCATTCATAAAGCATTTTATTTTCTTTATGTTTGCTCTAATGCCTACACCAAGCGTCCACAATTCTTTTGCCAATGAATCATTCCACTGGAATATTACAGTGCAATGTTAACATACATGTACATGGCTGAACTATTCTGCTCTGCCAGCTGAGTTCGTCCTCCTAATTACCCATGGTTGAGAGACAAGGTCTTTTTAAACCTTTCAATGTTCAAACTACCTGGTGTTCGGAATCATCCCTCATAGAGACTATTGAAAAAATCAAGACTACCTGGTCTTTGAGTTTATATGCTCCCAAGACCATATGCATATGAATAACAGTTTTTTCATTGAAGTACTCGCTCTTAGATATAACACCCTCACAGTAAATACTGAAAACCCACAAGATTGGTTTTTACTTTTCAACCTCTGACATGCCCGAAAATGAGAGCAAGTTTATATTTTAAAATAACTTTCATTGTGTTTTGAAAAGAAAAAATTTCTAATGAAAATTTTAAGTCTCTAAATGTTTGAGGTGTTACATTTAGTATACTCATGCATTTTGATCCTAAGCCTACACGTATGAGCATTAAAATCCTCCACCTCAAATCATTAAAATTGAAATCAAACTTTGAAATGTGAGGGTACGTAGTTCGAACGGGCTGGCCAGATCTTATGGCTGGTCTTTCTTATTCACAACAATACTTCCACTTCAATGGAGGTCGACCTCCTTAGAGGAAGAAGGAAGAAGAACAAGAGGGAGAGAAAAAAGAATTTTGGGATTGAGAAAGAAGATAGAGAGAAAGAAAAAAAATTCTAGAGAGAGAATAAGGGGGGTGTAGCCTTCTTTTTATATATTTCTTGGGATTTTCAAATCCCATTAAACCACTCTTTGTTTACCTTTTTCTCACCCTATTTTCAACCCCTTGTTTCCTAATTCTCATTTCCCAAAAAGAATCCTAAGTCTATTCATACTTTATGAGTTTAGAAAATTTTGAAAGCTTTAGTCTTAGGTCTCATAAAAATTCTTTTAGTATACTTTAGATTAGTATTAGCCTTATATCATGTAGAGGTTCCAGGCACATCAAGCGGGGTCTACTAGGGGGGACGTCCGACCCTAGGGATGCCTCTTTTCAAATAAATAAAACTTAGAAAAAAATCTAAGTTTAATACTATTGCTAAGTAGCTAATTTTTAATTTAGGAAACTTTTAGGATTTCTATTGACTTTAGTTTCAAGGTAGGTAGTTTCTCAAAATTCTAGAAATTTTCAATGTAGAAAGGTGACACATAGGATGGGCCCACATAGGGAGAACGTCCAACCCTATTGGACTCCTATAATTTCATAAATTGTAGTTAAGATCCAAATTTTTATTCTACTAAGTTGCCTATTTAGATTTTTTTATGGATTTTTATCCTGAATTTCAAATCCAATTCCAATTAGGTAGATGCACATCTCACTCATATCCATACCAATTTACTAAAATCCAAATAAAAATCCAAATTCACATAAAATTGCACTTGAATTAAATTAAATCCAAATTAGCTTTGAATTTAAATTCAATTTTAAACCCTAATTCAATTGTGATTCATTTTAACGTGTCGATTAAATTTTAAGTTGGCACTAATTAAATTTCTAAATTTTACCCAAATTAAATATAAATTTTATATTTTATTTATTTATCAATTATAAAAAATCATAGGTATTACACTATTCTTACATGCATTGATGGTGTTTTGAATTATTAAATTCATTGAAAATATATAGAATTATGCAACAAAGTTAATTCTTTAGATTCAAATCATGTGGAATACCTTTTATAGAAGCGGGGTATAGTGTTATTTGTTTAGAAGTTTAAACTCAATAACAAAGTCTTGCCTAATAAACTTTTGCGTATTAAGAAAAAAAATATTTTATTAATCTTTAGACTCTTCCCTTGAGTAAGAATGAAACAAACTGGCTCTAAAAACAAGATCAATAGCTAAAATGATGTGTTTAATATGGAGTACATGCAATCATAGTAGTACTAATCTATCTTGCATAGTATAAAATCTGAATTATGTGTTTTGTCATACAACTTTTTTGAACAATGTAACAAGCTACGAGACAAATGCAACCACAATCCTTTCTATCTCACCTTTTTAAGATTATAGTTACTATATTAAAAAAAAAGTATAAGAAACAAGAGAGAATACTGGATGTGTGAAAAAGCATATCAGGAAGCAAGAAATAAGAATAGAAACAAACAGGTTATAAAAGTATATGCAGTTAAGACTTGGGTTTCTTTACCTTAAATGATTTTTTTTAGGTACTTTATAAAAAGTCGTCGTATTTAGATTTTATAAAATAAGATCATAAACTTTAGAGAGAAAACAACCTTTTTAACAAGAGAAATGCATTTACAATATCAAGAAAGTTCATTTTCATGTGGGCGAAGCAAACATTCTATTTTTTGGAAGCAAGCTTCTCATAGAGTTTGGAAAAGGTGAAGGAAGCATGTAATTTCATGCTTTTGAAGTGGACTTCTTGAGAATCGAGATTCCAATTTTTTAAGAAGCTTATGCTAACTATGTTTTATATAGGTGCATCCAAATATTTGGTTGGATATTTGATCCTAGTCTTGATATGTTATTTTGAGATTTGGATCCTTTAAGTAAAATCGGAATGTGCATTCATATCAGATTCAGGTCCATTCAATCAGATTACTCTTAGATTCCATTGGATTCAGAGTAGCATTTAAAGTCGGATCTGGAATTGTTCTGATCAAAATTCATTCAAATTGCATTTTTTTTATATGTAAAATACCTTGTTTTTGTTCTATTTTTCTGGACCGAGTATTATCACATGTATTTTGGATTGGAATTCAACTTTACCTCATTGGATCTTATTCAGATCCAGATCCACATTTGGATCTAGAAAGATTCAGCCAGAATCCAACCTGTTTGCACCCCAACTTTAGATGCAATATTTGATAAAAAAATTGGCATATGTAATGAGATGCTGCGATCACGTCCCATACAGAAACAGGGTATAACCCAACCCATCACACTCATTCCTCGGGATAAGTGGTTGCAATCCAAGTATGCCAATGGATCTGGATTTTGTCAGGTATGTAATGAAATCCAAATCCTATAAACCAAATTTGGTAAAGCATGTGGTATCGGATCAATAGTTGGATTCACTATTTTGTATGCAGATTTGCTCTTAAATCCAAATTCAAATTCGATGGATAATCAAACCAATTACATAATAAAACATCTCCAATTAGCTGATCAGATCCATATTCAGCATGAACTTTTTCTGGATCCAAATCTGATTAAGCTAGATCAGATTCAATAAAGCCTAGATATGAATCATGTTTGGATCCATCCTTGGATCAAGCAGTCCAACTCAACTTAAGCATGAATCATGTTTGGATTATCAGGAACTTGTTTGTAGCCTGACTATAAACTTACAATTTATAAGTTGGCAGCTCATAACAGCCAAAACCAAAGTTTCCTGATTCCAAAATTCATGGAATTCCTTTTCCACGTACCCCCAAACACTGCTTATCAAGTTAGGCCTAGCGGCAGTAGCACCACTTGACTAGGGTGGCAAATAAGTCAGATTCGGGACAGATCTTGCTAGGTCTAAATCTGAATCCGATATGCAAACAGTAGATCTGAATTAGATCTGATGAGGTTGGGTTGGATCAGAATCTGAAATACAAGTGATAATACTGGATCCAAAAAATAAAATAAAAGAAAAACAAGCTATTTACATGTAAACAATGCAAATGGATCCGATTTTGATTCAGATTAATTGCAGATCCAAAACAAAATACTGATCTGAATACGACCCGAATCCAAAAGTAATCCGTTTGAACTAATCTGAATCCCACCCTAATGCACATTCAGATTTTACCAATGTTGTCAGTATCAGTATCAGCCTTGAATCGTTTGGCTAACGGATTCAGCTATATCGGCCCAATACCGATATTCAAGTGAGTTGTTCTGTACCGGCCAAAAATATGTGTCAATCAGAACGTGACACATGTTAAAACCATTAAAATAATATTAAAAAATTTAAAATAATTTTTAATATTTTTTACATTTATTAAAAAATAGCCGATTCAAGGGTTATGCGTATCAATTTTCTGCTGGTACGATGCCTATCGGCCGGTACTGACAAAATTGGATTTTACTTAAAGATCCAAATGCGAAAACAACATTTAGACTCAGATTGGATATCTGACCATATCCGATCCATTGACACCTGATCAATCTATATTGAAAATGACAAAATTGCCTTTCATGTTTTAGTGGTCTTGCTTGTTCTTTTTATAATGAAGCATTTGTTTGGCCCCCAATCCCAATTCAAGAGGAGGAAGAAGAAAGGGAAAACAAGGATGCATTCTTGTTATATGCTGTCAGCATGTAAGGCTCCCCCAATCATCTCCCCTTCTAGGAAGGTGAGCAATATTCCAAGAGCTTCCCCATGAATCAGTAAGGGAGCAGAAGTTGGGAGAATATGGTTATCTGAAAATTTTGTTAGCCAAGACTCCAAGAGTGAATATTGTGTGTTTTCTGTTTCTTATTCAGTTTTTTTTTTCAGGGAATGGTGAAGAGGGAACCCAAAATCTCAGGTACCCAACAACATCGGAAAGCCACACTCCTCAAAGCCTTGGCCACTCCTCTTATGGCAGCAATTCTTGCCTTCTCACCTCTCTACTGCGCCCCAGGTATCACTAGCAATACCCCTCTTTCTATCCAATCCCATTAGCAAATTGATTTGATAAATGTCATAGCTAGAAATTTGATGCTGTTGAGTGGAGTTTTTTGGTGCACCTACTTATCCTGAAAGGTGGGATAAGCTGGGAAGCAGAATTGAGTATCAAAAACACAGTTTCCCAACTTATCCCGTTTTTTCTGGATGAGTGGGTGCGGATGCACACCCCACTACTGGGACAAGCCTTGTTCCGGTTGTACTGATAAGTGGGTGGATGCAGAAACCCACTTATACTTTGGACTCCAAGGAATAGAATGCTTTCTTTCCTTCTTGAAATTCCGGGAATTTTTTGGATATTCATGAAAGTGTCAATGCCTTTCTAGCGGTTAATGAAAATGCCATGAAATCAATGGGTACTCTGGTTCATAGTCACAAATCTCGATCTCGGGAAAGTATCGGCGAGGAATATCTCAAGATATTTTTGAAAAACTTGGGAAAAACGAGTTAATAATGTGATGACAAGGTGATATTTAGAAAATACTGGCTACTTGAGACGTGATCAGGTCACAGTGCGCTCCCTTAGATGCTGTTGATCTTAAGATGAACGGCATCCAGACCGGTACAAATGAGATGTCCATTACTTGGATGGGCCCTACTCTTTTCCCTGATGCCTTTCCTGCTTAGGATTGACGACATCAGAATATTTCAAATGAACGGCTCACAATTCTTCTTCACTGTTTGTTGGATGCCGTTCATTTTTAAGATGAATGGCATCCATGGTGCCTCTGACCTGATCCTTTCTCTGGCTACTTAGCCTATATTGATAACCAGGTAATGAGATTGCACCTTGGTTCCTTACAACAACCTCTAGGCTCTAACAGATATTTGGCTAGCTTCCTCTTCAAAGGAAAATTTTCTCTCAATAGCATGTTTGGCATGGACTATGCTTACCAAATTGCTAATTATTTGCCAAAATTTGGACAAATACCAGTATAGAAGTTATTCTATTGCCCAAGTGAAGTCCTACTCCCTATGAGCTTGCTAGCATTGACCTTGATGTAAGTGTCAATGAAGTCTAGCTGAAACAATGAGAGAGAAGTTAGCCGGTTCTCGGTGAGGGTTCCTCATAAAAAAGAAATTAGATTTGAATTCTTGTAGTCTGAATCTTCCTCTTCTGCAATATTTATCTTAGCATAATTTCTTACTGAGAATTTTTGGGTGAGTGGCAGCTTCACTGGGACAAATTACTGATGCTCAAAAAGGAGCAGCTCTCTTTCGAAGTGCCTGCATTGGATGCCATGATGGTGGTGGAAACATACTGCAGCCTGTAAGTGATTCCCAAATACCCAACTCTGCCTATACATGAATACTTTCTGATACATAGTTTCGGCCTTTCGATTCTTAAGTTCTCGTGCTTTTATCCCCTGTTCTGTATGCAGGGTGCAACACTCTTCAGCAATGATCTAGAGAGGTAAGCAACACTGGTTACATTTGCACCCAACCTTCTCATTTGCAACTTACTAATAAAAAGCACAAATACCAACCAAAGAAATGCCTTTTGAGTGATGCAGGAACGGGGTATCGACCCAAGAGAGCATATACAGCATCACATATTATGGAAAAGGAAGAATGCCGGTGACTTTACTAATCAGTTGTACTTTACAGTTTCTCTGCTACATGTGAAGTTCACTCAGGTTGATAACTGCTGTCTTTCTTTGCAGGGGTTTGGTGAGAAATGCACCCCAAGAGGTCAGTGTACATTCGGAGCTCGGCTGCAGGATGATGAGATCAAGCTCCTAGCAATGTTTGTTAAGGAACAGGCCAACAAAGGCTGGCCGAATATCGAAATTTATAAAGATTGACTACTGCAGACATGGATATGCAGATCTGTATGAGAAGCAAAAGTGGCAGGATGAATGCTTCAAAGAATGAATCAGATACTAAACATGTACTTTGTATGTGGGCAGATCAAATACAAGTTGAATCTTTGTTTCACATTTCTGGTTTAGAGTCTAAACAGATTGGGTTAATCTGTCTTTTCAACTGCCTGAGGCTCAGAAAATAAGACGGACAAGCTAAGCATAAGTCTGTTTTCCGATTATTTAACTAGCTAAGCATGACATGCGAAGCTACTGCTCACTAAGATCTGCAAATTGTATGAAATATATTCTAGTTGTTTAATGCATTATTTCCGCTTGAGCCTGGCAGTGTGATGTAACAGATGGTGCCTGTGCAGCTGATCAGCTGAGCTCAATTAGTTTACCTTCCCTTCCATGAGAATCCTACTTCATAGGAAATTGTCATTGTCTCAAACAAGTCATTACTTAACCCCATTCAACACTAGTATCACTTAGTTATTAACAAAAGCAAAACAAAGAGAAGTGTTCTGTCATATTCTGGATGAAGTTTTCTGAAGGAGGCAAAACTATGAAAACTACAGTAGGAAAGCTACATTAACAAACTGGCCCGGGCACACACTCTCTCTCACACACACATCCAATTCCAAGACTCTTGGAGGCATCCAATAAAATTATAACCACGCACAAACACACCAAATCTTTCTTGTGCGCATGCTGTTAGCATGGGCATCTCTCTCTCTCTCTCTCTCTCTCTCTCGTGTAACAAAAATAATACACAACTTTTTAAAATGTCTTTTTTATCATAGTTTGACCAATGAAAATGGTGTAAGGAAGCAACTGCAATTAATATCATGCTTATTTTTTCAGTGCTGCTTTCCAAATCAACAAGTAGCTGATAGGCATCCAACTACCTTTTTCATCTACAATTCCTTTCAATCCAATTCTCCATACTAGTCGATAGTGGAATGAGACCCGGGTAGGGTCTTTTTTGGGTAATTCCTTTCGGGAATTCCCCAAACAGGTGCAAGGTTTCTTTTTAGGGCATTCCTTTCGGGAATTCCTTAAAAAGGGACTTGCATAGAATGCCTTTTCTTGAAAGTTGTCAATAATGAACGACACTTATGGAGTAGTTGGCATATATATCACATGATAATATGGATAGGTACCCAAGATCTGAGTTGCCTGTTAAGAGGTTTCAGTTTTTGTACTGTGTTTAGTGGAATCAGATAGGATTGAGTCTAACTGGTTTGGTTTCTCAGTTGAATTCACGTGTAATCGTCCTTATACACACAATGTCTCATGCCTAACCTTCCTAGGATCCTGGTATCACACAGACAACACGGGATCCATACCATAGTTACAAATCTTGTTCTCCAGAAAATATCGGGGAGGAAAACTCGTGATATTTTGAAAAATCTAGTCTTTTCGCAGGAAAACCTTGGGAAAATATTGGTATATATAAAAATATAAGAAACTAAAAAATATGAAAACACGAATACTATAAAAACTTGTATAAGGTGTTTTTATCACATTAAGATCAGGTTAAACACACGATGTATTCATATTTTCTAATTACGAGCGGTCCTAGCCCATGCGAGTTGCAATGGAACCAACTACCCTGACCCAGACTGGGTCCCTTCAAGCCATCACCCCACCATAAGTTGACGCAAGCATTGACGTTGGAATTAAAGAGACGTGGGAGTATGGGAGATAAGTTGAGCCTTTGACTCTTGGGACCGGGGAGGGGAGACTGTGATGTGGGGAGGATTATTTTTCTAGAGAGAGAGAGGGAGATGGAAGGGGGTGGCCTTCCAATCCATCCGGCCATTTCGCCGCTGGCTTACTTGCTGGGCACATGGAGAGGTGAAGGAGAAGGTGGTTTTCCCACCATCAATTCCTTCAAGTACGGCGAAGAAATCAAATTCTGGCACTCCGGAAAGGTCCAATCCTCATTTCACCGTCTCCCTCTGCATTCGTTTTCCCGTATTCACATTATATCTGTTTTGTAATCAGGCAACGAGCTTACTTGTAAAATGCTAATCCAGTATTCCCATTATTATTTTTTTATATTTTGTAATGGTTTATCTCCTCTACTATTTGTTACGAGAATCACACACACACACATAGCGTGTCCAAAGTGTCAGGATCATGAGTGGAATTTTGGGTTTTGAGTAGCTATTAAAACCAATTAGGTGGTTATGACCATTTGCAAGAATGGTTGTTAGATTCTTGTGTTGTTGAATGGATGCAACGGGTGGCCATATCATCTCCCCATGTGACAAGGATGGCTTTCCCATAACATCCCTTGGATGGATGTTGATGCAGGAAGGAGCATCATGCAATTGGGGGCCCAAGAGATCCATTTGGATCTAGTTCTATTGTAATTTCTTTTATTTGTGTTCTATTTATAATTGAATCTTATATTCTGATCCAAAATAGACTTAGGGTTTTCTGTGTTCCCCTATAAATACTGAAATGAAGTGAATAACAATCACGATGAAACGTCACCTAGGGACTACAAGAGATAGCAAACACACAAAGACCACTATTGGGTCAAATACAATTTCACAAAAGAAATCTCACAAGAACACAATGGAAAATGAATATTTTTCTACAGCGCCACAATTATGATTGTAAAAAGCATAACCTTACATGAGGTAGTGTGGCTCTATTTACATACAATAGACTGAGGCAGACTGCCTCCAATCGGTCACTTTGACTAAAATATAAAAAAAGCAGAAAAATAGATAAAAACAAAAGAAGACTATACAGTCCCTATTGGACTGTATTTATTACAAGACATGAAAAGACCAAAATGCCCTCGATATATATATATATATATATATATATATATATATATATATATATATATATATATATATATATATATATATATATATATATTAACACTCTCCCTCAAATTTACGGTGAGATCACTGAAAGTTTGTTTGAGAAACAAAAAACGTGGTAAAGGAGAGCTTTGGTGAAAGAAGTCCATAATCTGAAACTCGAACTAAACATATGGTAAACATCTCCTTCAAGTATTCTTCTCGAACATAGTGGCAATCCATCTCGATATGCTTCGTTTTTTCATGATATATATGATTGTTGACTATATACATGGTACTCTTGTTATCACAATACAACTTTGAAAGTTTTGAAATATCAACACCCATATCTGAAAGTAAGGACTTCATCCACATGACCTCGGTTGTTGTTGTAGCCATTACCTTATATTCAGCTTCCATGAAAGATAAAGTCCCTATTGGACTGTATTTATTACAAGACATGAAAATACCAAAATGCCCCTGATATACGTATATATATATATACACACACACACACACAAGGCATTTTAACACTCTCTCTCAAATTTACGGTGAGATCACTAAAAGTTTGTTAAGAAACAAAAAACATGGTAGAGGAAGTGTTTTGGTGAAAAAGTTCATAATTTGAAACTCAGACTGAACATTATGGTAAAATAATCATCCCCTTCAAGTATTTTTCTCGAACATAGGCATTTCAATATCCTAACAAAGTCACTAGGGTGTCATGACCCATCACTCTATTGAGCGAAATCACTCATTGCATATATCAGTTATATGATGCATCATTTTAACAGAAAAGCATAATTATCACATAATTCACAACATACATATTCCAAGATGTGAAGCATCTAAACCTTGAGCATTCATAATTTCTACACATTTGGAGTAATTCATACATGTATTGTCAGAAAGCTCGTAAGCATACGTAAAAAAACTCGTACACATGTGTAAAAACTCATAATATATGTTAAAAACTCGTAATATATATTGAAAGTACGTAATACATGTCAAAAGCTTATAATATATATTAAAATCTCATAATACATGTTGAAAGCTCGCAATATATGTTAAAAGTTTATACTACAGGTTAAGAGCTTGTAATACAGGTTGAAAACTCGTAATACAAGTTAAAAGCCTATATAGGTTGAAAGCTCTTAATACAAGTTGAAAGTTCATAATATAGGTTGAAAGCTTGTAATACAGTTTGAAAGCTTGTAATATATGTTAAAATTATGTAATATAGGTTGAAAGCTCATAATGCAGGTTGAAGCATATAATATAGGTTGAAGCACATAATAAAGGTTGAAAGCTAGTAATACGGGTTGAAAGCTCATAATATAGGTTGAAATCTTATAATACATGTTTGAAAGCTCGTAATACAAATCAGAAGCTTGCGTAATACACGTAAACTAAGGCACACAAATAAACTTATTATTTTATACATAGCGAAAGTACATGGGCACACGTCCAATATATTTTTCCAGAAACAAATAATAGCATATTTTCTTGGGAAATGCATGTATACGAGGTATTTTTAATGAATTTCATAAATATATATACGTATTTTCTTGATATATATATATATATATATATATATATATATATATATATATATATATATATATATATATATATATATATATATATATATATATGGTGGTTTGGACATATTCGGCGAAGGCCTAGTGATGCTCCAGTTAGAAAGATGGAGAAATGAGAAAATATATTAGTTAAAAGATATCGGGGTAGGCCTAAGAAGACTTGGATGGAGATGATAAGAAAGGATATGAATGCTTTGAACCTCACCAAGGACATGGCATTGGATAGAAATGATTGGAGGAGAAGGATTCATCTGGAAGACCCAGAATGATTTTCTTTTTTGGTTCATATCGCCGACCACAATTGTTTTTGGATGAAGGCGTAGTTGTTGTTGTTGTATATATATATATATATTATGTATTTTATATGCAAAAATGTATATTATTTTATAGTTCATATCAAACACGTGAGGTTATTGAAATATAAACAAATCGTACGCAAGTACAAGTGCAACAAGAATATGAATTTGAACATTGAACTACGAGCATTTGGTATAGGAACCTACCCATAGAACGTATCAATAAGAGACGAAAAATTCCCAAAATATCTCGGGGGAATTTTCCTCCAAAATAATATGCGAATGCGATGTGGTGAGTGAGAGACGCATCCGCGGAGTTGAGGATTGAACCGGACCGTGGCGGAGTCGGCCTATGTGAACCGGTAAAAAGGAGAACTGATTTGAAGGGGGAAAACCGCATCAAGGGGGACTGAACTAGGCTAGGTGGTCTGGACCGAACACAGGTGGGCATCAGGTTCCGCTGGGCTAGTTGGGTGGTCAAGTAGCTGGGTGCAGCGAGCTCGAAGGTGGTGTGGCCCACCCCCTAGAGCTGAAGGAGGATGGGTGCTGGTAGTGCAGCCATCGGTGAGAGGGCTGATGGAAGGGAGAGAGACTGAGGTAAGAGAGGAGAGGGGAGAGAGTTGGGTGGAGGTCGTGAGGGCCGAGGATGAGTGAAAAATAAGAGGGGTGAGGCCTTAATTAGGGGAAGAATGGCAACACCAAGCCACTCAGGTGGGTGGTTCCATTTTAATAAGTGTTAATTTATTTAACACTTGTTAAAGTGTGTCAAAACTATGGGAAAGAAAACATATACTGTTTTGGTGTTGGGGGGTGGGGAGAGAAGATGAATCTAGATCTTGGGTAAGTTTCAGCCCACATGATCCAACCAGGGGTATAGTTTAGTTAGAATCTAGTTTTATTTTACTAACTAGATCCTATGTCTTTTCTTAATTCCATTTAACATAACATGAAAAACTTAAATTACAAATGATGTTTTCTTTAAAAGTAAAAATTTGATAAAAAAATGATTAGACAGTTTACTGAGCTTGGTCAACGTTGACGATTATGATCCTAACATTGCTACGAACCCCAAAATTTGTTAGAAATTACTATTTTACCCTTTGAAACTTTCCGAGCATATTCCGAATGCATTTTAACTTCGATTTTGACGAAATCAAAATTGTTCTTCTTGAAATTTCTATACGAATGCAATCATGGGTTCAAAACTCATAAAATAGACCTTCAAAATATGATTTTCCCTAGGTGTTATTGGGCATGCCTTGAGCTCATACAAATTTCAATTTCGATGAAATCACTTCCGTTCTCTTCGAATTTTCGATGTGAGCGCAACCATGCATTAAAAAAATCATAGAATAAGTCATCAAAATATCTATTAGATATTATAACTGATCAGGAATATTGAAAGTTGTCAGGTGTTACAGACCTAGGTGGGTCCAAACCCGGATTTGACTTTGAGGTTCTGCTACCAGGTCTGGACCCTGGTCTGATTGGGTCTGCAATAAGAAAAATGATACCCGGGTCCTATAAGGATTACATGAATAGTATCTGGTCCGTACCTTGTAAAATAATATATTTTTTCTTTTTACATTGAAAAATCACAGTTCTCAATCGGAAGTCTGGTCGGACCCGGGTCTGGTATGAAATTTCACTAACATACCCAGCTCCATATACTAATTGGATCCCTTAGGTCAGACCCAAATTCTAATCTGACCTTTATTACCAAATCTTGACCCTATAGGGTTCGGTACGGGTCGAGTTCAGGTCAAACCCGACCCATTGACACCCCTACTTGGGAGTACTAGGTCAAGGTTACTAACTTTTGGTGTGAATAGAAATTTCCTATTGTGAAGCATTGAATGTAAGGAGCAAGCTTATATGAGCATAGTAGCTCGAAGACTTGGTTGAAGCCAGTGTTGTGAAAAGCGTTGAGGCATAGCGAGGCGCTCCACCAAAAACCGAGGCGAGGCGTAAAGCGTAAGCCTTAATTTTTTTTTTGAAAACTTAAAAAATATTATAAAAAAATATCTAAAAATACAAATAAATAAAGAAATGCTTTATTGATTAAATAACAATCAATAAAAAATAGAAAATCTCAAATAAGTACTAAAAAATATGAGATTAACATATAAAAGTAACTAAAAAACTGATTACATAACTCCAAAATATATGAGATTAACCAAAAAATGTCCGCACTTGTGGAGGGGTGACAACCAATTTTCCTATAACGGTTGGGTTACATCAAGGATCTGCTTTAAGCCCTTTCCTATTTGCTATAGTGATGGATGAGCTTACGAGATCAATTCAAGAAAATGTGTCGTGGTGTATGTTGTTTGCTGATGATATTGTTTTGATTGATGAGTCTAGAGCTGGGGTTAATGCTAAGTTAGAATTATGGAGACAGACATTGGAAGCAAGAGGTTTTAAGTTGAGTAAGAGTAAGACAGAATATATGGAATGTCGGTTTAGTAAGCAACGAAGTAATGATGAGAGTGTAGTAAAGCTTGGTGAGCAAGAAATACCGGTGGATGATTTTTTCAAATATTTGGGATCTATCATTCAAAAGTATGGAGAAATTGATGGAGATGTAAATCATAGGATAAAGGTTGGGTGGATGAAATGGAAGAGTGCAACTGGAGTGTTGTGCGATCGTAGAATGCCATTGCGGTTGAAGGGAAAGTTTTATAGGACGACTATTAGGCCCGCTTTACTATATGGTACGGAATGTTGGGCTGCCAAGAGACATCATATTCAAAAAATGAGTGTAGCTGAGATGCATATGCTGAGATGGATGTGTGGAAATACAATAAAAGATAAGATTTGAAACAAGGAGATACGTAAGAAGGTAGACGTTGCACCCATTGAAAATAAGATGAGAGAGAATCGTTTACGGTGGTTTGGACATATTCAACGAAGGCCTAATGATGCTCCAGTTAGAAGGATGGAGAAATGGGAAAATATATTAGTTAAAAGAGGTCGGGGTAGGCCTAGAAAGACATGGATGGAGGTGATAGGAAATGATATGAATGCTTTGAACCTCATCGAGGACATGGCATTGGATAGAAATGAATGGAGGAGAAGGATTCATGTGGAAGACCCAGAATGATTTTCTTTGTTGGTTCATATCGCCGACCCCAATTGTTTTGGGATGAAGGCGTAGTTGTTGTTGTTTGTTGTTGTAACAAAAAAATGTTAAAATATACTAATAAACTGATTACATAACTGAAATAACTGGAAAATATATGAGATTAACCTACAAAAGTTAAAATCTATGAGATTATTCTAAAAAATATGCGATTAACATATAAAAGTAACTAAAAAACTGATTACATAACTGGAAAATATATGAGATTAACCAATAAAAGTTAAAATATATTAAGAAACTGATGAGTTGTAGAGCCCGATTCATAGTTTTTTCCCTTACAGAAGGGGGGTCCGGGGGTTCCCCCCGGCGCGGGTCCCGCTGCGCGGTCAGTGGGCGGGGGTCCAGGGGAGGGCGCCCCTGGCGGGGGGTTATAGGGGGGCAGCGCCCCCCTAAGTTTTTTTTAAAAAATTCAGCAGCCCATTTCAATGGGGCAAATTTAAAAAAAAAAATCCAAAAATGGACCAAAATGCATGTGCTCAACCAGGTTTTTATGTAATTCGACCAAATTTATCCATCTTATGATCCGATCGTTGTATGGTCTATGCTTGGCAATAGCAGTGTAACTATATACTTGTTGATATTTGTTAGTTAACTCTATACATTTGACATGCTTCAGAATTTTAGCTTGTAATTGATAATCTAACTTCATATCTAGAGCATTTTATAAAATATAAGATAATTGTGCACACACACACACACACACACACACATATATATATATATATATATATAGGAAACTACTGTCAAATAGAGTTCTTGAGCACATGCATTTAAACTTAAATGATAAGGCAGACATTGTCCATCTGATGAATGACAATATATCATGGCATAAGTTCAACAAATGTTCTCTGCTGGTTGTAATAAAGAACTGGTGAAAAAATATGAAGCTTGCAGTGAGGCGCGTGCGCCTCACCTTGAGGCGCGCCTCGCCTTGAGGCGTGTGCCTCAAGGCTTTTGCGCCTTATGCCTGCGCCTCAAGGCACAAAGCCCCTTGCCTTGAGGCGAGGCGCGCCTTTTGTGCCTTAAGGCGCGCTTTTAATAACACTGGTTGAAGCATGTTCAAATGCATTCTTATACAAAGATGAGACTGACTTTGAGAGTTGATATCTCTGATACCATCTTAAATGTCGAAGATTAAATTGTTATCAATACTTTATGGAGAAAGAAGAAAATGAACAGCTTAATCCCTAAGATGAGTAGGAGAAAGCAAGGAAGAGAAAGTAGAAGAAAGGTGAAACATGGAGAGTTGGGAAAGATATCTTGGTCTTTCTCAAAATAATTTTACAAAAGGATTAAAGGAAAAAAATTGGGGCAGTCGTTGATCAACATAGACAAGTACAAGAATAATGTTCATATGTAGTTGACACAAGTAACACAAGGAAATCCTGCTACTATTTCTTAAAAGCTTGGCTTAACCTTTAATCGTAGAAACTTTTAATATTATATCTTTAGCAATGATCAAGTATCACATTCTTGTATGAATGCTTTATATGATGTTTTTGAGTATGTCACCCACCATCTTGTTAAACACAAAAAATTTCTATTCCACAATTTTCTGACTTGCACTTAAAACTACATTCACTTTCATTTCTTTTTCTTAGTTTTGTTCTTCTTTTCAATTTTGAACAGCCTGCAATATCCTATTCTCAAAAAACATGGAAATTGGGGTCTGGGGAGCCCATGCATGCAGAAAGTGGTTACTGGCGTCCGAAGCCAGATGGTTCAATTGAAGTTGTTATTGCACAAAGCACAGGTCTTGTAGAGGTCCAGGTAACATTTTTTCCTTTTTGGCAGGATTTTTTCTAATTGATTAGAAAAGTCATTAAAAAATAAATTACAATTGAGATCTTAAGTAACCTTTTAGCAGATGCCAATGGAAATTATCATACTAAAATGTCATAAAATTATGTTGTTATTTCAAATATATATTTTATTGCACTGAGATCTATCATCCTCCATTCACGGAAAGTATTCATCAGTGCTATGCACTTATGCAGTCTTCCTTGACATCATTCTCATCACAGTATTGCATACTTTATTGGAACTAAAGAAATCTCTCTCATTTCATGGGAAGTATGTTGGAGGGTTGCATATTGAAGGTGGATCCCACTAAAGTTGGAATCCCTGTTGCCATTTAGACAGGTATTCATGGGGGTTCATTGAAGGCTTCCTAATAAAAGGCCTAGATGTGTCCTTTCTGGGGAACTTGTCGGAACATGGGCTCTGATCTGTGCGACAAGTGAACATGTGTCAAAGGACCTGGAAACACACCCTTAGTCTCTCTTGATAACTTTATTTCAAAGATGTTTGCCATTATTTCCATTTACCATGTGGGTTTTCAAGTCTGGAGATCCAGAAAAGATCTAGGTGATTATTGTTAGCATTGAATGTCGAGTATGGTGGATATGCTGTTACTTTTTAAAATGTGTCCTGCACAGTTGTATAGTGACTCTAATGTGAAAACAGAGGAGAGAGCCTACATATCATCACAGTTTATTCAACTATCTCATTTTCCTGTATTTGTCACATGATTTTCATCCCACATTTCCTTTTGCCTGTTAGTTATACGGACCATATCAGAATATCAGCCTGTCCAGTTATTTCAAGACTTAGAACAACAATCAAGTTTTATACATGTTGAGTAGCAGGTATTTATTTGCCAAAAGAGACTATCATGCTGATAGACTCCTCAGGAACCAGATAGGTCTAGTGCACCTAAGTGTTATTTGTCATATGGCAATTCATGGCCACATTATTTCATATATGACAACTGTGTTTATTGATTAAAGTAACATGGTTGGTGGTTATTACACCTACCTATATCCCTTTCTTAAAGACTACAAATAAAAAAGAATTAAAAAAGATGGGTGCACAGTGTCACCCAATGAATCAAGGGTGGGGTAAAGAGTAGAAGAAAATAAAAAAGAGAGATTGAGGGTGTTCTGGTTCACATAGAATGAGGTTGTGGAGTGATAGATGCATTGGTTTCCTCTCAAATGTGTTATTACCCTTTTCCTTTTCAAAATGTCCCAACTTTAATGAAATATGCGGAAATACAAAATGAGGGCCTCTATGGGCTTACAAGATCATAAACACAAAGTAAACACGCACATACATAGATCCAACTAAAGAACAATACAAGAGCACAACACTAGCACTAAGTGCATTCAAAACATTAAGGGTATACTTGATGGCTTGTCCAGGGTTGGACAAAATGAACAAAAAGAACGGAACAAAACATTGGTTCTGTTCGTTTTGTAACAACTGTTCCAAGTCTAATGTTTGTTTGGACCGTACTCAAATACTATGTCCCAAATGTCCGTTGTTTGATGATGATGTGCGGACTGTTAAAATGTAAACTGTAATATATATATATATATTATTTAATATTATTATATTTTCTTTTATTATTTTCTTTTTCTATTTTTCTTTATTTTCTTTTTTAGCATCTAGTTCAATAGAAACTAGATATTTGATGGAACTTGACTGTGCAAATAGCTGTTGGACTGTAGTCCAACAACTATAATAAATGTTGTTGGACTATAGTCCAACAACTATAATAATAAATGCTATTGGACTGTAGTCCAACCGCTATATTAAGAGACGTTGGAATCCAACGTCTCTTTTGGAGAGCTCAAAATGAGCTCTCCTCTCTCTTTCACTTTTTTGTATATATAGGGGTGAACCCCTTCAATGTAAATAACCATGCTTCTTAAGCATTTTGTTCATGAATAAAGTATTATTTATTTTTCAAGTGTTCTTCCTTTTATACCCTTTCAAGGGTCATGCTTGTAGTGTCTCCAATAGACACTTGTTTGTGAATTATTTGTGCATTTGTTGAAGACCACCATTTCATTACATGGTATCAGAGCTACGAAATCCTTAGATCTTGAAGTGCTTTTGCCTCGATTTTCGTGCCACATTTACAAAAGGTGTTTCATCACCTTGTTCTTGGCTCAAGAAGATTTGTTTGAAGAAAGGCGAACTTGTGCTACAAAAAATTTTGGTTTTGTATCCTCTCTTATTCCTTTGTCTACTCTTTTTCTTTTCTTTTTATTTTTTTCTCTCTCTCCTCCTATTTATTCCTCTCTTACCCTTGTAAAAGATGGATGACAATGATAAGATCACCATCATTCCTATGAAGCTAAATGATATTAACTATGTAATGTGGGCTTCGATTATGAAGCACCACATTTGAGGAAAAGGTTTATGGGGTATAGTGGATGGTTCCGATTTGGAACCTAAACTATCTCTTACCAAGAAAGAGGGTGATAAAGAGGTTCCTCTAACGGAAGAAGAGAAGAGTAAGGCGTTAGCCACTTATGAAAAGAAATGGAAAGAATGGAGGATAGGGCATACGAAAATTATGTCATGGCTCATCAATAGCATAGACATTAAAAAATGCTCTAGTCTAGCTAAGTTTGAGCATGCCGATAAGGCTTGGGAATACCTCAAAAACATGTATTCCCTTAAAGATATTGCACATGTATGCAATTTACAAGATAAAGTTCAGACAATGACTCAAAAAGATAAAACTATTCGAGAATATTATAATGAGTTGTCCGAACTTTGGGAAGAGTTGGCTCTTCTTGAGCCCAAATGGCATTGTGCCGAAAACATCGAGCTTCGCCAAAAGCAACTCGATATGGAACATTTCTATCAATTTATGAATGGTCTAAGGCCGGAGTTTGAATCCACCAAATCGGCCCTTTTACATCGTGGAAAAATTCCTTCTATTGTTGATACTATAGAAGAGCTCACTATGGAGGAAAATAGACTTAGAAAAAGTACTCCAAAAGTTGATGATGACTCCGTTTTAGCTGTATCTAGACCGGAGAATCATACTCGTACTTACAAGCCGCCTCATTTTGGAAGGCAAAACGACGACTTTGATAAAAGAAAAGTTATTTGTCATCATTGTCATGAACCGGGGCACTATAGGCCTCAATGTCCAAAGTTAAAAAGAAGAGAAGAAAAAAGAGTTGCATCTGTTGAATCTGAGTCAAAAGATCAAGATGCATCTGTGTCTATGGCTCAACTGATGGAAATCCTTCAACCTTTTCTCAAAGGGGTATCCTCCTCAACCGAAGCCTCAACTGAAGCGGCAGTTGCATCTTTCTCCGGTTCAGGTAACTTTCCTTGGCTTTTAGATTCTGGTGCTTCTTTTCATATGACCCCAAATGTTAATAATCTATCCGAATGTCTTAAAAATAACTCAAGTGTGTCAAAGGTTTTTACAGCCGATGGCACATCTCTTGAAGTAAAAGGAATAAGATGTTTTGAAAATCTTCAAAAATCCAAAAGATTTTTTATCCCAGAAGTTAGATATATCCCTAAACTTAATTTGAATCTCTTATCTGTCTCGCAAATATCTGATTATGGATGTAATATCTCCTTCTCTTCTCATGGTTGTTGGGTACAGGATCACCAGTCAGGGAAGCTGATTGGGGAAGGCCATAGAGAATGAGGAGAGCTTGGATTTATGGCACAAAAGGCTTGCCCATCCTCATATGTCTAAAATTCAATATTTTCCAAGTTTGAAAAAATTTTGTAATTTTGAAATTTTTTCTTGTAAAGACTGCATTCTTGGTAAAATGAAAAGGTTACCATTTCTTAGTAGAACTTTTGTTTCCTCACGACCACTTGAGTTAATACATTCGGATGTTTGGGGCCCGCACCAGTTATTTCCAAAGGTGGTTATACATATTATGTCATTTTTGTTGATGACTTTTCTAGACATACTTGGATTTATTTTCTTAAACATAAATCTGATGTCTTTGCTAACTTCCAAATATTTCATAAAATGGTTAAAAATAAGTTTCAAAATGATATTTCTGTTTTTCGCATTGATTCAGGGGGAGAATTTATGTCCAACGAATTCAAAGACTATCTCAATTTACATGGTATTACACATCAAAGATCATGTCCACACACTCCACAACAGAATGGCCTAGCCGAACGCAAACATCGGCATATTATGGAAACTATTAGGATATTGCTAATTGCAAATCAAGTTCCAAAAAGTTTTTGGGCTGCTGCGGTCCTAACTGCCACCTACCTCATTAATAGGATGCCATCTTCCTCATTAAAGAATACAACTCCAATAGAAAAGCTTGTTAATTTAACTCCAGATTATTCTAGATTAAGAGTCTTTGGATGCAAATGTTTTGTTTTCACCAACAGAAATGATAAACTCTCTCCTCGTGCAATCCCATGTGCCTTTTTAGGATATGCTGATAATAAAAAAAGCTACAGGTGTTTCTATTTTCAAAATGACAAATTATGTGTCAAGAAATGTATCTTTTTTGGAAAAAGAAAGTTTCTTTGAATTTGAAAAATCCAAGGATGTCATTGAATACTCGTTTTTAATTGATCTAACTTCAAAATCCAATGAATGTGATGTTGGATGTGACCTTGACAATGATCAAAGTCCTATTGTTGTTGAAAATGATGATAATGAAGAGCAAATCCATAGGGATGTTAGTTTACAATATTCAAGACGTAGAGAGCAAAATCTTCCATTTGCATTACAAAAATACTCTGAAGTCTCACCTAGAAGAACGTCTAGAATCTCTAAACCTCCAGAAAAATTTGTGTCTTATGAATCTTTTTCACCCACGTATAGGGCCGCCATTACATTAAGACAATCATATGTTGAACCATCATTCTATTCTCAAGCAAAAAATCATATAGAATGGATAGAAGCCATGAAAATAGAATTGGATGCACCGAAAATGCCAATACTTGGACGATACAAGATATTCCTCCGGGTAAGAAACCTATAGGTTGTGGTGGGTATACAAAGTCAAAACCAAAAGTGATGGGACCCTGGAAAGATATAAGGCTCGTTTAGTAGCAAAATGATATGCCCAAGAGTATGGCATCGATTATGTAGAAACATTTGCTCCT
Organism: Nuphar pumila; assembly: GCF_984573655.1. NCBI lineage: Eukaryota > Viridiplantae > Streptophyta > Magnoliopsida > Nymphaeales > Nymphaeaceae > Nuphar > Nuphar pumila. Next base: position 105,801,035 of record NC_143259.1, read on the forward strand.
GTGGCCCGTATGACCACTGTTAGAACTTTAATAGCCCTGGCTTCCATTAGAACATGGCCTATCTTTCAATTAGATGTCAAAAATTCTTTCCTGAATGGGAATCTCGTTGAAGAAGTATACATGGAAGCCCCACCTGGTATTAGTATTCCTAAGGGTAAAGCTCTTCGTCTAGAAAAAGCTCTTTATGGTCTTAAACAGGCTCCAAAAGCCTGGTATGACCGATTTAGTCATGTTATGCTTGATATTGGTTTTCAACCTTATTTAACTGACACTGCTTTGTTTGTTAAGAAATCTGATGCAGACATCATTATTCTTCTTCTCTATGTGGACGATATGATCATCACCAGAGGCGACAAACAGGGAGTTGCAAATATCAAATCTCTTCTTAAAACTCACTTTGAAATGACTGACTTAGGTTTATTAAGATATTTTTTAGGCATTGAAGTTGCTTATTCCCCTCGGGGGTATTTGATATCTCAATCTAAATTTGCTCTTGATATCGTTTCCAGGTCTGAAATTACAGATGATAAGAAAGTAGACACTCTAGAAGTTGTCAATGTTAAAATGAAAATTGATGATGGAGAACTTCTTGATGATCCTACTCCTTATAGACAGCTTGTTGGAGCTCTTTCTTATCTTTCCATTACTAGGCCAGATATAACTCATGTGGTTCATACAATCAGTCAGTTTCAGCATGCTCCCACCTCCATGCACATGGGAGCGATTTTGCGTATTATTAGATACTTAAAATCCTCTCTTTCACGAGGACTCTTCTTGTCTGCTTCATCTTCATTAAATTTAATTGCATATACTGATGCTGACTGGGGAGGTGATCCCAATAATAGACACTCAACTACTGGTTTTTGTGTGTTCCTAAGTGAAACCTTAATTTCGTGGAGGTGCAAGAAGCAACAGAAAGTCTCTCTTTTCTCCACGGAAGCTGAATACAGAGCCATGACAACCACCACTATGGAGGTTGTTTGGCTCAGACGATTGCTAGCGGATATGGGAGCTAAAGCAACGCAAACTTCAAAGATGTGCTGTGACAACAAAAGTGCGATCTACATTGCAAGCAACCAGACATTCCATGAGCGCACTAAACACATTGAGATGGACTGTCACTATGTCAAAGAGTAATACTTACATGGAACCATTGATCTGCCATATGTTACATCAGAATATCAATTAGCAGACTTCTTCACCAAGCCTCTCGCTGCTCCCAGATTTCACTTCCTCTTAGACAAACTTTCGCTCATTGTACCGTAAGTTTGAGGGAGAGTGTTAAAATGTAAACTGTAATATATATATATTATTTAATATTATTATATTTTCTTTTATTATTTTCTTTTTCTATTTTTCTTTATTTTCTTTTTTAGCATCTAGTTCAATAGAAACTAGATATTTGATCCAGTCAAGTTCCTGTTGGAACTTGACTGTGCAAATAGCTGTTGGACTGTAGTCCAACAACTATAATAAATATTGTTGGACTATAGTCCAACAGCTATAATAATAAATGCTGTTGGACTGTAGTCCAACAGCTATATTAAGAGACGTTGGAATCCAACGTCTCTTTTGGAGAGCTCAAAATGAGCTCTCCTCTCTTTTCCACTTTTTTGTATATATAGGGGTGAACCCCTTCAATGTAAATAACCATGCTTCTTAAGCATTTTGTTCATGAATAAAGTATTATTTATTTTTCAAGTGTTCTTCCTTTTATACCCTTTCAAGGGTCATGCTTGTAGTGTCTCCAATAGACACTTGTTTGTGAGTTATTTGTGCATTTGTTGAAGACCACCATTTCATTACATGGACAACTTGGACAGTCAAGGATAATGGGTCAAATTACTTTGTTTTGGATCTTATAACCCGATCCGTCCACCATTTTACATGTTTTAACAAATTTATTATGTTTTTTTGCCCGGATATGGATCCAATTACGGAATTATATCTAAAATCATGATTTTTTGAACTGAATATGGATTTGGAATTGGATTTTTGCCCCGAATATAGACCTTGAATGGCATTTTTGCCCTTAATATGAATTTTGCTCCAAATAAGGATCTCAAATTAGATATTTGCCCCGAATATGGATCTCGAATTGGATTTTTGGCCCAAATATGAATTTTTGCCTCGAATATGGATCTCGAATTGGATATTTGCCTTGAATATATATTTTTGCGTCAAGTATGGAATATATCTGCTGTCATCACAATCGTTCTTCATGTATTTTGAAATCATCAATATTGTGTGGGAATAAAAACTTAGTCCACCGTTTGCAGCAACCATTGCAGAACATCATGCTTTCAAATTTTTTCCCATTCTACTAGTGTTATCTCCCCCAAAAAATTTCCAATAAAATTGTTATTCTTAATTTTCTACACAAATTCCCAATGCCAGTATTCGTCACTATGATTTCACATGAAGATCATTTCATTTAGGCGTGTTTGATTGAATTATGCAGGAACATTGGACAATGTTGTAGTCTTGGAGTATCCAATTCCTTTGCCACAGTTTGATTCACAGAGATATCAAGAAGCCACAAGTTTAAGAGGGAACCCTATGTCTCATCAGAAAAGGGCATAGTTCTGGTCTACTTTCAGTTTTTGGCATAACACCCTTTTAAGCAATGCACTCTACTGATTTCCCAATATCCCTCCCAGTATGCTGGATCAAAATTCAGTATTACAGATGGAAGATCTCATGATATTATTATACTTCATCACAAAAAATATTACACAACTTTACTTTGTGCTTAAATAAAAGATGTGAATATGCATAAAAAGCATCATCTTTGGTCAAATACCACAACCATAAAGGCATCAACAAACCTTCTGCAACAAAATAGCTTCCTGTGGACATGTAGGAAACACTATTAGACCGATTCCCATCATTAAAAGGCCATAGCAACCCAATGATATCAAAAAATAGAATGGCAACTAAAAAAATAAATGGAATTTATAAAATATCATGTCACAGTTTCTTCAAACAAGATATATGAGGATAAATAATGCAGTTCAAATCAATCAAGAATATGACACCCACCAAGCATGTATAGCTGCCTGAGACAATTGATGATTTCAGTAAGGCAATCCAGATCGTAGATGTGGCCATAAGCAAGACCATGATCCTGGCACCTTTTAGACGGTTCAGGAAAAGTTTAAATATGTTTTGGTTAAATCCAGTTGGAAATAAGATTATTAGACACATTTTGCAAGCAAAAAGTAGGATGATAATATATTGTCTGTCATCAAAGAATACATTAGCAACACCATACAGCAGGAAGAACTAAAACATATCAGATGATTAAAACTCAAATACCTGATTCACCAAAGAAGTGGCATCAGTTTACTAAGGTCTTATCTTGCCAGAGTCATATATGTTGTTCAAACTTAAAAGCAACCTGCCAAAATATATTACAAATATAAAGACTTTAATATTTGAAAAGTTTATCAACATTCATAAGGTTCGAAGGACAACACACATCTAAAGTTAATTCCTTTAGACTAACATTATCAAAATATGTATCCAACTTATTAGCTGGATTTCTATTTTATGGTAAAGCTGATTTTTTTTCTTTTCGGAAGAAAAGAAAATGGTAAAGCTGAAATCATCTTACAGAAACTCCAAACATTATTCATCCAAGTTTTTCATGGAAAAATTTGGACAGGTTTTCACATTACATAAGCAAAAGTATCCCTTAGAAACTTGGATTCTCAACTAAAGTTTGATCACTTTCCAATATCTAGTAAGACCAGAACTTAGTGGGACTTCTAGTAAGCACTGCTCATCCAACTTACTAGATGAAATTTATTGTAATGCAATAAATTCCAAATATTTGCATGTGAAAATCTCGGTTCATTTCCGCTCCCTTAAAAAGAAACATTTAATCACAAAAACATTTCACTGGTCCTGAATCCCAACTAAATTTGGGCCTTTCAGAATACATATACATCATATATGTCTCAGTGAAATCTATATGATAGATAAATTCTCATAACTATACAAGTCCAAAACTATATTAAAATGAGATGCTCACTACATCTACTGGAACGTACAGAAGTTCAACATGGGAAAGAAGATCCGACCAAAATTTCTCTATTGGATAGTTATGGTAGTCCAAAACGCCTCAAGAGTTTCAGGCAACACAAACTAATATCGCCATTCAAGATATCAAGAGATAGCCAACACAAACGTAATACCCAGAAGGAACCCAAATCAGAGAATTGACTTCTGCCATTATGTGTAGAACTTTCGTGATCGCCCATATCATTGCATTATATTTTGGTTATTGAAATTCATCTTTTCTAGTAATACTCAAGCTCGGTTCTGCAAAGCGACTTTGTTTTTCATCTATTTTATCATTTGACCACATAATCCCCATTGTAGAGAAAAAACGAGAAAAAATGCAAAATCAACCACCCAAAAGATGAATGCTTTCCCACTTATTCACCTCGTCCCCTACTTAAGAGAGAGAGAGTGTGTGTGTTGGGACTTACCGGTCAGTTACCGCACCGCTACCATCTTCCGATGCCTCACCGGAAAACCTCACTGCCAACCGCTAGGGTTCCGTTGTTGAGAGCCACCCGTTGTGCTGCTGAAGGGATGCCCCCTCTTGGCACCGGAGGCGGTGGTGCCGCCGCTCCACCGGAGCCCTTGCACACACACACACACACAGAGAGAGAGAGAGAGAGAGAGAGAGAGAGAGAGAGAGAGAGAGAGAGAGAGAGAGAGAGAGAGAGAGAGAGAGAGAGACGCATCGATGGGTGCGACGCGCCCGTCGATGCATTTTTTTTCGTCCCCTCCGCTTCTGTTCTTTTTGTAACAGGGGGGAGGTGGATCGAAAATTCCAGACATTTATGGACGCGGCGGGCGTGCAGAATGCCATCCGCTGCGTCCAACGTTTGTCGGATTTCGTTGTTCCCAGCCAGATTTTCGTCCGAAGAACTAAAGAGAACACAAAACATAAAAAATATTCATCTTATTGAGCATGAATGTTTAAGAGAGGCATTCGAAAATGAAAGGGGATAAAAGCTCCTATTTATACACATACAAGATAGAGGGAGACCTCAATAGAGCTGTTGGACTGTTCTAACAGCTATATTAACTAGTCAACTCTATGTTGACTAGTCAAAAAAAGAACCCAACAACTTTATTTGGTATTTGACCAAATAGTTACTATAAAAACACAAAAAGACAAAATGAAAAGAACAAAGTAAAAGTACTAATGTGCCCCTAATGGGAACATCCTATTACAATGATTGAAATGACTAAAATGCCCCTAATGGGTTTTTACCTATTACATCATTATAAATAATATATATATATATATATATATATATATATATATATATATATATATATATATACATGTACAACTTAATGCCAACAATTTGGTGTTGAAATTACTATGTGCTTATTTTACAATAATGAGAAGGGAAAGCTGAATGCTTTCTTTTACAAGTATAGGCATGGTACTTATGCCAATAACTCATGATATACTCATTACCTCTGATATGATTATGCAGGATATCATTAACTTCTTCTATGCTAAAGAAATTTTTAGATCTTGTTATTCTAATATTTTTTCTTGGACAATGTTTTGTTTATTTGTAGAAGGGAAGTTATGATGCTGATAGTAAAATTGTGAAGCTTAGGAGTGAACTTGTGGGCAATGCAACAAAGGTATTGTAGATCATATGCCATAAAAAGCTTTTCTCCATTGATAATCTTGTGGATCTGAAAATTAGATTACATTGTCATGAAAGCATTGATTTAATAATATGTAGCCGAACACCTGTTCCTTTTGTTCTAAATGAATTTTTTGATCTTTATAGTTCTATGAACTGCATTTGCTTCGTGTTTGGGAGCATTGGGAGAATGATATACATAAGCTGATTGATGCCCTAGATCATCATTTGTCAGAATTGATGAACTCCGTTTATCCTGAAGTCTGGAATCTACTTGTTTTGAGTCTTTGGACTAATATATTTTTTATGAGGATTTTGGAAAAATACCTGTCTTTTGAACTCTTTCATTCTATTAATAAACTCCTCCAATGTTAATTGTTTTGCTTATGAAACAAGTTATCGGTCTTTTGTTTTTTGGGATCACCAAAAATCCCTGTCCCCCTTGGCACACTCAGTTTCAGTCTTGCAGCATGGAACACACACCCGTGGGTTTAGCTTGGTATCATTCATAAGTTGCCCCTACCAGATGAGTGGAGCTATTGTGGGCTATGTTATTGAATGTATATAAATAAATATGATGGAAATCTCTTGCAATGTTCAACATGCACTGTAAAACCCGAGATTTTTATTAGAAAATATTTCAAATTTATTCAAATTGGGCCTAGATCCATATTTCGGATCTAGGACCCATAAAGGGGTATTTACGCTTAAATGTTTGTGTTATACTAAAATAATATTAATATTAGTAATAAAATAGAAATATATATATATATATATATATATATATATATTAAGCGAACTCGAGGATCCACAGTTGGATCCAACTTGCG